>NW_026442138.1:13282814-14770628 GCF_026898425.1 Galleria mellonella
GGTCGGTTGTGTTTTTGTTTATGTTTGTTACTTTATAACTCCGTCAGTCGTGAACCGATTTCGATAATTCTTTTTTTAACTGAAAGTATATACTTACTGTGCAGTACAGGCCACATATATTATTTATAGCTATATATTATTATATACCAAATTCGAAATTGACACGCATATCTATTGTTTCCTTTTGGCTTCCCTTCACGGCCCCTAGTCTTCTAAGTTCCTTTGACTATTATATACATATTTCCAATTTCCATTCCTGGTTTCCTTTGTCGCCCACACTTACGGAATGGTGTTATTAAAATTTTATCAAAATCTGTTCCTAAGTTTTATGTTTAGACTTTAACTTTTTAACATGGTTTTATAAAAATTTAAATTGTTTTTTTTTTGTGGGACACGATCTTTAATTATTTCTGATTTACTAGAGGGAGACTTTGCACAAAAGTCGATTGCTGGGGTACCTCTGTCCCATTCGTGTTTCTACCGTGAAGCAGCTGTGTTTGCATGGCTGTGTTCCGGTTTGAAGGGTGGGATATGGCGTGAATATACTGGGCACAGAGGAATAATATCTGAGTTCTCAGGAATGGCAACGCATGGGGGGTAAATAAGCTGACGGTTTGCCATTCTAAGTTGTATAAAAAAAACATTACCAAAGCCTAACTGCGGTTGTCAATCCGCCTGCCAAGCGTGGCAACTACTTGCAAAATCTACTTTTATGGGAAGGCCTATGTTCAGCAGTGGAGAATTAATGCCTGATATGATGACGATGATTATGATTCTATCCATATTAAGCAATTAATATTATACATGTGAAAGTATGTCTGTATTCTCTTGGCGTCTCGGCTCAATACGATATCGAATTTGGCACACATGTATGCATTTGGTATATAGAAGGATATAGCCTGCTTTTAATCTCGGTTACGTGTCAGACGTCGGTTCAGTTAATATTATTTTAACTGAGCGAATGATTTTAACTTAAAACTGAAAAGGTTATGTAGAACGTCTAAAATTATCGAGCAAGTGAAAATCTAATTTTAAACAAATAGACATTTTCGGTCTGAGTTCTAAAATATTACAGCCTTAAATAGACTTGACCTGAGAGTGGAATGGTGTAGTTTTGAAACCAGATCTTTTTATATTTTTTAATAGCTATATCCCATGGCTTCATCTGTATGTGTCAGTATATCCCTTTCAGAACGATACGGGCGTGAGTTGTAACTTTAAAAATTCTAAAACCGCGCGCAATTCATTTTTACGCACGAACCTGAAATAACATGATAGTGAGATTCTAAACCAGCCAATAAGAAATCATTTTAGCGGTTAGGTAGTGCAGTAGTCTCGTGCGTGCCGGCAAGATGGCTTGACTCCAAAACACGAAAATATATTTAAGCTGAAAGAAAAAAAATCTTGGGTCTGAAAGGGACATAAAGTAACCTACACGTGTATCAAATTTAATACAAATTCGTTTAGTAGTTTTTGTGTGAAAGAGTAACAAATATCCATCTTATCATCCATCTATCCATCGCTACAAGCATTTATTATATTAATAGATTCAGTATAATAATCAATCTTAAACTATATCGAGTAGGTATATTTTTGGGCAAAAAACGTCTACAATCGTATTGCTTACATACACATACGTAGTCACGTATATATATCACACACACACACACATACACACATCATCAAAGAATAAAGTCTAAACGTTTCGTAGATACATAACATTGGAAATATTTGAATTTGGAATGCGGAATCGTGTATCGCATAATATTCGTGTTTCCGTTGTGAAGCAGTTGTTTGGTTAAAGATCAATTTAAAGGGTGGGATACTGCAGTGAAATTACATGGTACAGAGGGGTAATAACTTAGTTCTAAGGAATGGCAACGCGTGAAAGGTATCATGGGTGACACAGTATACTTTGTTATGTACATCTATAGGCGACGGTTACTATTTTACATCTGAGCCGTCACTCTGTTTGGAATTATAAAAAAATTTAAAATATTTAAATTTAGAACGCGGAATCGCGTGTTTAAAAGTAGATTTCAAAATAGCAAGAGGTCGTTTTCTGCACTACAAAAAGAAATGGCGGTTTCAATTGTCATAAAATTAATTTGAAAGCAACGTGAGTAATATTTTTAATTTATATCTGTTAAAATACTGGATAGTATAATGGAAATTATTGCGCCCTCTCTTGCTTTTATTTTCAATAAATGTATAGATGAAGGTAAATTTCCTAACATAATGAAAATTAGTAAAATCATACCGCTTTTTAAATCTGGAGATAGGAGTGACCCAATAAATTATAGACCTATATCCATACTCCCAGCACTCAGTAAAATTTTTGAAAAAATAATCCTTATGCAACTTGTCAGTTATTTCAATTTAAATAATTTAATCCACAATAGTCAATTCGGTTTTTCCAAAGGTCGTTCAACTACAGACGCAGGTGCAGAGTTGCTTAGACACGTATTTGCTGCATGGGAAACTAAAATGGATGTGATAGGTGTTTTTTGTGACCTTTCTAAGGCTTTTGATTGCGTTGATCATAATACATTGCTAAAAAAACTTGCTTTTTATGGCGTCAAAGACAATGCTTTAAATTTAATAAAATCTTATCTATCTGATAGAATACAGAAAGTGAAGATTAGCAACGCTACGTCTGACGGGTCACTTGTGCAAATGGGTGTACCTCAAGGATCTATTCTCGGTCCATTTTTATTCCTAGTTTACATTAATGATCTCCCATATGCCATGCAGGATAGATGCGGCATAGTATTATTTGCAGACGATACTTCATTGATTTTTAAAGTTAATAGAATGACTAATAATTATGACGATGTAAATAGTGCTTTGCGGAGTCTCCTGCACTGGTTTACAACTAACAATCTTATGTTAAACGCTAAAAAAACAAAATGTGTTAATTTCTCTCTGTCTAAAAGTTTTAATACTAATTGCAATATTAAATTAAATGACGAATCTCTCGAATTTATAGAATCTACTGTCTTTCTAGGAATCACACTAGATAATAAAACACAATGGGGTGCACAAATTCAAAGCCTTGCAGCGAAACTAAGTTCAGCAGCTTTTGCCGTGCGTAAAGTTAGACAGTACACTGATACTGATACTGCTAGATTAGTCTATTTTAGTTATTTTCATAGTTTACTCTCTTATGGAATATTACTATGGGGAAAAGCGGCAGATATTAAGAATATATTCATATTACAAAAACGTGCCGTTCGAGCGATCTACTGTATGAAGAGTCGTGACTCATTAAGAGAGAAATTCAAAGAGGCAAATATTCTCACCGTTGCTTCTCAATTTATATATTCAAATATCCTATATGTTCATAAAAATCTTGACTTATTTCCAAAAAACAGCAATATTCATAATATTAATACTAGATTTAAAGACAAACTTGCTGTCCCCAAGTATCGTTTAGAAAAAGTTAATAGGTCTTTTATGGGAATAGGTATAAAAATTTACAATAAGATACCAAAGGATATGTTGGAATTACCCTTAAATAAATTCAAAACATCTGTTAAATCATATTTACTGAGCAAAGCCTATTACTCACTAAACGATTACTTGAATGACGAGTGTGCATGGCAATAGTTGTTCATGCACTGAATTTTCATTTAATGTTAGACATAGACACCTATATAAATATACATTGTAAATAAACTGGCTTTAAAAAAAAAGTAATTCAATTGAGTTTCTTGCCAGTTCTTCTCAATTGGATCTATATACCGAACTGGACGGTAGGGAAAAAAATAAAATTATAATGTAAAAATTTGACGTTCATAAGCGGCTAAAATGTCCTACATGAATAAATGATTTTTGAATTTGAATTTGAATTTGAATATAATTTGGAATGATCTGACGTTCCATATGTTTTTATTTTATGGGTGATAATACGCTGTGATGATGCGCTGGCGGGGCACCAGTGAGGGATGACAGTAAGGATGAAGCAGATCAGTTTGCCCATCGTGATGAATTTATCAAAAATTAACCACAATGGTTTCCAGGGGGAACCACGTGGAGGTCGACCTGTTAGGATATATTGCTTGCAATAGGGCCGGTAGTTTACATTACTAATAATACATTCCCCCCGACGTTTCATTTGCTAAAAAGTGGTATTCGCTGTAGGTATGAACAGTACCATAGACATAACAGTGAGTATACTGTGCCGCCCATAATACCCTTTATTGGCATTCCTGAGAATTGAGGATTTTTGCCTCTGTATTTTATCGTATCGTGTTATATGTATAAGTTTTTTGTTTTCTTTCTTTTATCAATACGAAGTTTGTGAAAGTTATTTTATCCATTCATATTTTTTTATCGTAAACTTAACTTTTTTTTTAAATAAAACAACAACTGTTTTTCTTGCTTGTTCTTCTCAGCTGAAATTGCATTCCGAACTGGGAGGTAGTTTCATAAAAAAATACTTTAAAAAATGCTCGTTATTTTAGTTTACTTGAATAGAAAAATATTTATTATTACTACATATATAATAGTTAAATTGAGAGCGCCTTCTCTCTTCTAATATTATATATCCTTATTTAGACATCGGTTTGAAAATAACCCTAATATGTCACCATACATACTCACATGCATGTGCCATATAGATTAGATAACGGAATATTAACCCTCGCGACATCCATTTTTTATCGAAACCCGCCGATGCGAAATCTCGCCAATCTCCTAATGTGTCTTCGAAAATCTGGGACAGAAAATACCCGCAAGTCATTTAAAAGTTGCCAGTGGCAATAGTATTTAATTACATTAGTTTGGGTTTTAGCCAATAAAATGGTAGGTACTGTATAGTAAAATTATAATATAAAATGACAGTATGATAATGTAAAATGATATTACTGATACGAGCTAAAATTAATTTAAGAAAAAAAATCTATCTGTAATGAATTTAAGAAAAAATGCAAGTCGGACTCGCACCTTCAGGGGGAAAGGGATTGTTAGCAATGAAGTTTGACAGCCCCATTGTTAGCAATATGCCCTATTAGGTCGGCCTCCAAGTGGTTCCCCCTGGAAACCATCGTGAACAATTCTTGTTGAATTCGTCACGATGGGCTAACTGACCTGCTTCATCCTCACCTATCATCCTTCACTGGTACCCCGCCGGTGTATACCGATAGCGCGGGTGGGGTTACCATTCCATTATCACCCATAAAAAAAAAATGCCTCGCACATTCATGGTTGCGTATACATGTATAAAATAATTTATAAATGGGTTTTTATTTTATTTACTTATTTACTTTTTATTGTACCATTTATAGAACACTATAAATTATTTAAAAAAAAAAATTTGAACAGCTGTTGCACGCATTATTTTGTTGGGACCAATTTTTGCATTAAATGAATGGATAGATAAAAGCGCACCATAAGAGTTTTTGTACAATATATTGTTAGGGATTCGTTCATCCATAGAAGAAAACAGTTGTTTATTTTCAATGTAACCTCTGCATGGTAATTGGAGTTATATCACTACTTCTTTCTAATCAGACATTGGAGGAATAAAGAATAATACACTAGTGAAAGATTAACCATACCAAACAGCCTGGCTAGTGAGTTGGAAGGAGGTCATATCTCGCTCTTCTAGAGAAAGACTCATACCCAACAGTGGGACATTAATTATTTGTAAGCATAAATAACATTTTATATCCTTATGTAAAAATTCTCTGAGTTACAATCCTTTGACATATCAGACATAACGACGTTACATTATAAAAGTGTAGTTTTATACATTTAACTATGGATTCCCATAGACCATCTGTCTTCTGAAGCCGAGTTTTCAACTTGTTCTGTTGACCCTGGCAACCTTGTACGTGACGCGTAGTCATTTCATACTTGGCCCTTAGCAGCGACCTTTGCTTTTAATTGGATTAAAACTCTTAGGTCAGCAAGTCTAGCCTTGACCAATGAACACGTTATATGTAAATATTATTTTTAATCTGGTATTTTTGTTACTTGTATAAATTAGTAATTTATTTTACAGAAATATTTATTTATTTATTTAACACTTTATTGCACCAACATAACATGATTTGTTAAAACAATTTTCAATACGTATAGTGTGGTACAAAAGGCGGTCTTATTGCTAAGCAAGCTCTTCCAGACAACCTTTGGGTAGAAAGAATTAAAGCATAAGTAGGTAAATATAATATAAAAAAGAAATAGAAAACATTTCAAACCCTTGTAAATTATCATTTTAATAAATCGCTCTCTTGGGTCTCGAATATTTTTTTTCCATATCCGGTGCTTTTTGGACCACTCAGTATTTTTTTTACTATGAAAATCTATTTTTATAAAACATTGTTTACAATATAAAGTATATAATTATTTAGAACAATGTGATGTTATTAAGTGTAATTACGAGGATGAAAGTGTAAATAAAAATTACGCTGTTTGGTGTAAACAAATATATATATAATCAAATGGTAATTTAAAAAGTCGATATTAGAGGTTATTAGTTAGATAAGTGGTACGTAATAATAGTTTTTTTATACAATTTAGAATGGCAAACAAGCTGACGGCCCATTTGACGAAAAGTGGAAACCGACGCCTATAGACATGAACGGTACCATGGACATAACAGAGTATACTGTTTCTCTCATGATACTCCCCATATGTTGCCATTCCCGAGGACTCAGGTGTTATTTTTCTGTACCCTGTAAATTCACTGCTATATCTCACCCTTCAAACTGAAACACAGCCATGCAATACAACTGCTTCACGGTTGAAATACGAATGGGACAAAGGTATCCAAGCAAATGACTTTTGTGCAAAGTCTCCCTTTTATACGCACGAAGTTTAAGCGTCAAATCGTGATGCAACGATTGATGGACATACTCGTATAAGAAAAACAAATTATAAACTCAATAAATATTAATCTAATAAAAGGAAGTGGTGGCCTATTCTATGCCGGGACCACACGGGACCAATAAATATTAATCTTGGCCGTGTGGTCTCGGCATAGAATAGGTCACCCCTCCCTTTCTCGTGGATGTGGTAAGAGCCGACTAAGGGAGGTCAGAGGGATGGGCAGCAGCGTCCCTCTTAAAACATCTCCAAAGCTTAACTACGGTTGTAAATCCGCCTGCCAAGCGTGGCAACTATGGGCAAAACTTCCCCAAGAGCAGGCTTATGTTCAGTAGTGGACAGTCAAAGGCTGATATGATGATGAATAAAAATGAATAATCTGTGTTCAGAATTAACCTTTACCATTAAAAAATAAAAGTTTTTTATAAAAAAGAAAATTGTTAAACAATTGAAATAGAACAAAATATAATACTATATTTTGTATACATATAATACTTCAAGTCAATAGACGGCATTTTCACTTACAATTAATATAATTAATAAAAAAAATATATAACAAGAACCAGCACATTTTATAAACAATCAGTCTGACAGAAATTAATCTGTTGCAGCGTCCTCTAGTGGCGTTCAATGAAGTGAATATCATGAAAATCTCAAAAAATAAATGGTATATGGTCTCAGGTTAATTAATATCCATTCTTATAGTAATACATAGACTTATAGATAGGTTTTATGCAAAAACATTTTATGTTCCAATTTTGGTCAGCTAATAAAGACGTCGGCTTTAGGCCGTATAACTTAATATGCAAACACGAAAAGCATAAAAAGCATGCATATATAATTGTAATTTCCATTCGTATGGCTTATATTGATCACGGCATGCATGGTTGAGATTAAAAACCCATTGGATATGCACCATGTGTAATGGATTTTTAATGCTGTTCCATTTGGAGCAACTTCTGCCAATATCGGGCGTTGGTGGCATCTAGTGGCTTTCGAAATTGCTAGTTTGCCGAGTTGAAAAGGCGGTATCTCGGTAGATATATTGTAAAATATGCATGCTCATCTGCATTTTACGGAAATACTTAAGAGTTCCAACCTCCTACCAAATTGTTTATTACTCCTCTCCATCCAAAGGTTGCCTGGAAGAGATCGCTCTTAGCGATAAGGTCGCCCATTGTTTTCTCATTGTGATTATTTCTTGTTATTGTTTGTATTTATAATAAGTTTATTGTTGTAATCTTTTGGAGGAAACAATAAAGAGTATCTATCTATCTATCTATCTATCTATCTATCTATCTATCTATCTACTGAAGAATAAATAGAAGAAGAACAATCTGTTGAGTTCCGAATTGATATTAAAAAATTTTTCTGTTCATGAAAACAAAATAATTTCTGAGTTGTTATCTTAAGGTATATATTGAAAGATTTTAGTCTGTTTTCCATCATTATTGTCTAGCTTTTGTTTCATAATTTCAGGTTAACTTAGTATAGGTCTCTCCTTATGAGAGCGAGAATCCAACTAATATCACCCTGATCAGGTGGTCTACCATGAAATGAAATTCCGAAATTTCGGATTTAATTTCGTGTTTTTGTTTATACCAAAATCGGACCAATAAATGGAGTTTAACATTTCTTTCGTCATACATCCTATCATAAAAGTCCAAAGGAACGATATTATAACATTTTTAATAATTTTAAACGGCTATTATTATGTAATTTTAACATCAAATTTCTGTTTCGTTCGTCCCTGAAGTTTGTTTGTTTGTTTGTTATAATGTTTCATTTAAATGACAAAACTGCATGGATTTGAATTTTGTATTAATGTGAATTGTATTGTAAATGTAATTATTGCATTTTTTCTTAAATCAATATTATTTTCTATAGTAATTATTATAATTATAGATTGACGTATCATAAGTATCTGTAACAGATGTATATGAATAAAGATGATTGATTGATTGATTGATTGATTTCCAATTTTATTCTATTTGTGGATTGTGCTTTTTTTAGTTGCTTTTTACGATATCCTAGAGAGGGTAAAAATGGTTAATTCTACTTTATATTTTTGCTTCGTCAACAGAGAGCGGTGACAACTCAGTCGAATATAGCTTGACCTCGTTTCGGGAGTTCCAAGTTTGAATCAAAATCAATGAATTTTAATTAAATTTTTGGTTTATTTAAAATATAAAATTATTAAATTTATTTTTATTTTAGCGAAGTCAGAGCTCAATAAGTTTGTGTCCAACATACGAATGAATTTTTTTTATTTTAATATATTCCAAAATGAATTCTTGAAAGCAAATCCGCGGTAAACGACCAATATAATTTACAATATATTTTCGCTTCATAAAAACGCGAACGACGCGTTTATCTTACAAAAGCAATTTTTCATCACTACCGTGTCACGTTTCCATTCATCAATCATACAAACAAGAAACCTAGAATTTCTAGACTCGCCTGAAGCCTGATGATTTGTTTAACAAGTAACATCTGGTGGGATAGAATATCCCTGCGGCCGTCCCAGATTTATGTGGGCCACGTGATTTGTCGTCTTAAATAGCTATATGCCCCTGAGGGTTAAACGTCTATAGCTGTATGGAAATGTTCCTTGGCGTTTCTCTTATTTGATGAAGGTTTATGTCGAAGTTCGGTGACATTTGAATTATCTGTCGATTTACAAAAATAATTAGGTACTTTTTGTATGAACTGTATAGGTACAGTCCTTTGCCTTTCTCTTCTTTTGTGATAAAGTATGAAACTTAAATAAACTTAAGTACTTCAACAATCTTTACTAAAATGACATGTATAAATAAGTGAGTTTGTTTCTTACATCTTAGTGCCTTAAATGTTTAAGCAATTGTTATTAAGTTTGCTATACACATAGGTACTATATGGAAGGGAGAAGGACATTTATCCCGCTCAATTAATATATTTCGGTCACACAAACGTTAACACTGGTGGAAATGTGAAAAGCATGTTTTAATTTTTTTCTAGTTTTGTGTTTCAAGTCTGTCATTGTCCGAGATGCGAATTCTTGGAGCGCATATTCTATTAGTCACACCACCAAAAGTGTAACTGTGGTTGCCAATCTGCCTGCCAAGCGTGGCAACTACTGGCGAAACCCTCCTTATAGGGAAGGCCTATGTTCAGCAGTGAGCAGTTAACGGCTGGTATGATGCTGATGATATGATATCTATGTTCAAATCTCAAAAACTCAGCTTCTGCTAAATGTGTAGTAATAGCTGAGTATTTTATTTACTATTATTACTTCTATTGCTATAAATGATATTGATTTAAATTGTATTTATTAAATTTTTATTTCTAAAAACGAGAACTTGTTAATATGATAATTTTTAGAGAGATAATAATTAGAATATAGAATAAAAAAAGATATATTATCATTATTAAGACACTCTCTTAATAATAATAAACTCAGCAGACGAAGTCAAAGTAAGAATAGTGTAATAAATAAACTCCACTTAATATTTCACTTGAATAACTGAAGGAAAATAATGAAATATTGTGCTCTAAAACACGAATAGGTTTTACAAAAAAAGGTACGCTAATGTTGGCCTCATAAAATAAAAATGGGGAAACTAAGAAAATTGCATACACAATTTAATAAGCATGTGCCAGGCATAGGGCTGTCGTAAACATTGAAACGTAGGGTTGCCGCAAACATTAATTATTGCTTATGAAATATTATAATGTAAAATGTATACAAATACATACGTTCTATATAGCAAGATATAGGCTATGTATCTTAAACATAGCAATCCATCATTGGGTATGGATCTCTCTTAGTACGAAGGAGATAATAGTTCAGTACAATGGCTAGGTGGTTTGGTATTTTGTTTTAAATTTAAATATTTCCTCTTGTTAGAGCATTGAATTTGTGTATTCTTCTCAATCAGATTATACCTCAGGTCCTATTTTTGATTTAACTATACGATATAATACCTATACTTTCTTTTATTTGTCTCGTGGCTCAGTCGCATGTCATATTCTTGACCTCTCTGAACGACATGACATCTATCCTTTCTTTTTTTTGTCCCACGGCTTTGTTCCAGGCCATATTCTTGACCTCTCTGAACTACACGACACCTATCCTTTCATTTATTCCCGTAGCTCAGTCGCATGTCATATTCTTTACCTCTCTAAACGACGTCATACCTATCCTTTCTTTTATTTGGAAGGCTCAATATTTTTATCGTTTATCGACCCATGTTCCTTTGGAAAAAAATATTCACTTTTATTGGTAAATAATTTCTTTAAAATGATGGTAACGAGATTGATTTATCTTGTTCATAAAATGTGTAAAAATACTTTCTCTGAAGCAACACGTCTTGGTCGCGCGGACGAAGTTAGTTTTTTAATAATACCCCGGCAGGGCCCGTCTAATCTTTTTCCTCATTTTGGACATTAAAAAACGTTATTAGAAAGATTTATCAGTTAATATCATTTTGACATTTTCGGCCGTCTTTCATTTTGAAACGACAGTTCAACCTGGGCGTGCGGTAAACGAATATTTTGGTAGAATAGGCGTCCATAGTCTACAGTGACCGTTTACCGTTAGTCGGGTTGCTTGGTTGGCACTGTTAATATTTTTAATTTATCATAGTTTATTGAACCAATACTTTTAAAACTGGACTCGTTATTGAGAAGATTACAATACAATGTTGCCACCTTGAAAGAATATTCTTTATAAAAAAAATAACGTTGCCAGTACAACAAAAAATATAAACTATTATGAATAGGCACCTTTGTGGTATAAAAAAAAGGAAAAAGTTATAGCTAGCGAGTTCGTGAGATAGAGATAGATAGATAGATAGATAGAGAGAGAGAGAGAGAGAGAGAGAGAGAGAGAGAGAGAGAGATATGACTACGTCCGCTGTCGTTTTTTTTAATGCGAGCGCTAAACGAAACGATTCTATCAGTAGATTCGTTTACCATTGGTCTAAAAGGGGTAAAATTTAGCTTTTTAGGTAACTGGTCGTAGTATGTAGGTATTTAACCTAATTTGTAAGGGGAAAAGGAATTGTTAGTAGTGGGATAACAGTCCCATTGCTTGAAATATAACTTACACGCCGGTCTCTCTGCAAACTAGCATTTTTAATTATTATTGAGTCCTATTGAGTCCTGGTGAGGGATACTGGCGTCCCTCCAGCGTAGACTAACTGTAAAGGCAGGGTACGGTTTTTATCGGTAAAATTGAAATACATTTTTATTTTATTACGTTAAAAAAATAATTAACTGGTAAACATTACTTTTTTCTATCACTAGGAGTTCAAAAAAAAGGTAGTTCTCAAATCGGTTGTATTTTTTTATGTATATTACTTCATAACTCCTATATTTGAAAGAATATACTTATATAGAAATTTTATCAAAATCGGTTGAGTTTTTAAATCAAATTAATTTAAATAATCAAATCAAATTAAACCAAATGTTTGAGGTTTGTTATATATACAATAAATATACGCCACAAGTTTTTCCACAATTGAAGTCTGTTTTTTTTCGTGATTTACAATTTAATTATTATATTTATAAGCAACTTATTAAAGTTGTTTTACGTGAATATTTTATTGGAAAATTCCTAACGTCGACTGAAGTAAATATTAGAACTATATTAGATTCTTATGAACAGTTTAATAAATCGAATGGAATGTATGGCATCTTTTATATACTTGATTAATACTTATCTATTTAGTTGCGTAGAAAAATATTAGGATCTGTGGGCGGTCGTAGGAGCGAAGGTTATATTTAGAACTAAGTTATAAGTCTCCGATACTGTGCGTAGGTGCGCCAATTTGGTATGTAACTTGAAAACACAATAAATATTTTGGATTACATTTATAAGGTGAAAATCACTCGCCTAAGTTAATACCGTTCGTTTGTGAGTCATTTTTATATTATAAAGTTTATAGTCTGTTCTAAGTAAATTTAATGAAAATATAAATAAATGGATAATAATTAAGTCGGCGATAAAAAAACCTGCTGCTGTCCAATGGTAGTGCAGTATAAACAAAACAATAAATTAATTTATTGAATTTATAATTTTTTTTATTAATTTTTATTATATTAAATACTAGTGGCCCGTCCCGGCTTCGCACGCGTGGACATTTTTACAACATTTGAAAAAGTGGTTATTGTGACATAACGATAATAGTTGGATGTATAGTATCGATAAGTTTTTTGCAGTTATTGATATTTTCTTTAATATTGTAGAACATACTTTTGTTCTATCACCAATAGTTTCCGCAGCGCACGCGACGAAAGATATTTTATAGCATTTTTTTTACACCTTGAGTTACGTTACTAAAGTTTTAGTAAGGATCCTTAATCTTTTCTAGCAATAAATATACTAGCCTATGTTACTCAGGGTGAATGTAGCTTTCTAATGGTGGAAGAATTTTTGAAATCGGCAAAGTAGTTTTTGAGTTTATTCATTATAAACTTACATACAGACAAAAATACAAATACTTCCTCTTTATAATATTAGTGTAGATAATAAATATTAGTATCTATAATAATTTCAACAAATGTTAGTTACAATTTTATTAAATTATATTGAAAGAATTTTACAATAAAAAATATATTGTTTTATCTTAGTTTGTTATAGAAGTTAGATAATGACACGGAATATTAATTACCCATTAAGTCAAATCTTATCGTGCCTAATACAATTTTAGTACTAGACTCTCAAATAAGTTGCACAATTCACAAGTCAGTATTTTATTACGACATTATTCTAGAACTTTTATCGTTACCGCAGGTAATAAAACAGGGTTTAGTTATAAGAACGTGGCGGTTGGAAGGGAGGAAAAAATTGCAAGTTACCGTTTATATTATATTTTAATTAACGTACTAACCGTTGCGGTATATTTTTCAAGTAATATTTTCTTAACGTTTTATGCTATTTTTAAACGACTTGGAGGTTTTCAATTCACTTGTATTTTATTTTATTTATTCTAAACTTAAGGTTTAAATTGGCATTGGCGTGAATTTACTGGGTACAGAGGAATAACATCTGAGTCCTCAGGAATGGCAACGCATGGGGGTAACATGGGCGAAACAGTATACTCTGTTATGTCCATGATACTGCTCATGTCTATAGGCGACGGTTACCACTTTCCATCAGGTGGGCTGGGTTAAAATTACATAATATATGCCGCTTGGAAATATTAAAAATGTTAAAATATTGTTCCTTTGGACTTTTATGATAGGATGTATGACGAAAGAAATGTTAAACTCTATTTATTGGTCCGATTTTGGTATAAACAAAAACACGAAATTGAGTCCGAAATTTCGGAATTTTATTTCATGGTAGACCCGCTGATATCGCCCATATCGATCGGATATCTATTTTAGAATAAGTTAAAAGTCTGTTATCCAATATTATTTTTCGGATAACAGACGTTTAACATATTCGTTATTGGACCAGTATATAGATTGTAAATAAAATATATTGATATATTTTATTGTTAAAAGTTTCGTAAAACCACATTATAACTTACGTGTAATTAGTTCGAGGAAGCTCGACTAGTTTTGAAATCAATTCGTGATCCTTACTCATGAGTGACTGTGACGCGAGCACGAGCCGGACTGCGTGCCTCGGTCCGCTGAGGAGTTGAATCATGAATTGATTTCGAAACTAGTTGAGGTTTTTTGATCTAATTACACCTAAGTTTTTTTTTTTTTGATGGGTGAAAACGGTTTGGTAACCCTGCCTGCGCTAACGGGATACGCTGGTTGAGCACCAGTGAAGGGTGATAGATGAGAACGAAAACAGGCCAGTTAGCCCATCATGATGAATTCATCAGGAATTAACCATGGTAGTTTCCAGGGGGAACCGCGAGGAGGTCGACCTGGTTGGATACTGAGAATCCCATTGCTAGCAATATACCCATATTGCTAACAATGGGATTCTCAGTCTCCATTACTAACAATCCCTTTCCCCCCATTACACCTAAGTTAAACTGGTAGTTATTAAATTAAAATATACTAATAATACCCACCCCTAACAAAATGTTATTACCACTATCTTTGGCAATGTTTTTAAATTGACTATAAAATATATTGATTTGTAAAATCCTTTTTCCATAAGAGAAGGTTTTGCCAGTAGTTGCCACGCTTGACAACTGCATATACTTTATTATTTAGTTTTTTTCTTTATTGTTAAAAGTTTCGGAAGAACACATTATATTTTTAATGTGATAACTACTGGTTTAAAGTTCCATGTAATTAGATCGAGAAGTTTTGACTAGTTTCGGGATCAATTCGTGATTTTTTTTTATACAACTTAGAATGGCAAACAAGCTGACGGCCCACCTGATGGAAAGTGGTAACCGTCGCCTATAGACATGAGCAGTACCATGGACATAACAGAGTATACTATTTCGCCCATGATACTCTCCATGCGTTGCCATTCCTGAGGACTCAGATGTTATTCCTCTGTACCCAGTAAATTCACGCCCTATCCCACCCTTCAAACCGAAACACAGCCATGCAAACACAACTGCTTCACGGTTGAAACACGAATGGGACAGAGGTACCCAAGCAATCGTCTTTTGTACAAAGTCTCCCTCTGGTAACCTCCCTCCTTAACCATGAGCGACTATGATGCGAGCGCAAGCTTGACTGCGCATTTCGGCCCGCTGAGCGCGAACTAGTCGAGCTTTCTTGATCTTATTACACGTAAGTTAAATCGGTAGTTATTACATCTAAATAGTTTCTTCTTATTGTTATTCTTCCCAATCTAACAAATTTTACACACATATCGTCACCTTTATGGTAAACTTACGAAACTGAAAAAGATACATTTTACAGGGAAACGTTTTGAAACATTAGAATGCAAATAACTTTTATTAGAAGATTATTGTAGAAGGTCATGCTAACATTTTAGTTTTAAAATCCTGTTTTTTATTGAATGCGCTTAATTAATTATTATTATATTACAAGTATCAGGAATAAATGCAAATTCGTTACTTTGCACCTTCATACATGAGAGTTCCTAGGTATTGAGTTATACAACAGCAAATCTACGAAAGTGGCAGTTTAGTAAGTTGCCAAAGAAAATAATTTATTTTAATATCTGGCAAACTAACGAAAGTGCCACTTTCGTAAAAATACCAATGTATAAATCACGTGTTTTGGAGAGAAATTCAGTTTAAATAACAACGTTATAGCAATCATTCATGTAAAATAACTAAATTAGGATTGAAAAATTGATGAAATAATTATTGAAATTTTCAAATTAAAGTGTTTATTATAGAAAATACTATAAAAATATGCTAATTAAGTTTACTTTGGGTATATCACAAAAATATGAAGATTCGAGCTACTCAATTTCTTTAACCGTTAGAGATAGAAATTTGAAAATAAGCCACAATAAGTAGTATGACGCAAAATGTAGATTTTTAAAGAAATGTCAAATTTGAAAAAACGGCAGATTCGTAAATTTGCCATAGAGTGACGACATTATGTAGATGCTTAGACATAAGGTTTAACTCCTAAATTAAAACTTAGAACCGTACCACCACACCACGACCCAATTAAATAACGGTATCGTAGGCAATTTACTTGTAAATATCCTCCACTTAATATCAATCTAGCTCTCGTAATATTCGCGCGCTTTGCGCTGATTGCGTCCGCCATATTGTGACGTCACGTGGCGCTTGATAGCTCATGACGTGATAAATTAAAAATGGCGTCGCCTCCGCTACGAAAACAAAACGCAATGTGACAACACGCGTCCCCACGGCTCGTTTATCAATGTTGTAATGCTTTTAGCGTATAGATGAGAAAAATACTATATTTCTTTCTTTACAGATCCGCTCATGAATATAAAACACTAGCTTTTTCTCGCTACTTCGTACACGTGAATTTTGGAAGTAGAAACAACAATGAAATAAATCTAGATAACTATTTTAAATTCAGTTTTTAGAAACAGTTGTAATACTTGGAGGGGAAGGGCGTGTTGTCAGTGCGGATTACTTGTGATATTGCTAGTGATATACTTTTTCAGGTCGACCTCCACGTGGTCCCTTCTGAAAACCATCGTACACTTGGATGGAATACATCCAGGGGTATTCATTACGATGGGCTAACTAACCTGCCTTTTCATCCTCACCTATTATTGGTTAATGGTGCCCCGCCAGTGTATATCGTTAGCGCAGGCGGGGTAGCTATTTTAAAATGATTAACTCTAAAAGAGTTCTTTTCCAGCGAACCCAAAGTGGAAAGGAGCATCAATGTCAGCGGGTAGAATGGTGTACAATATTGGGGCGATTTTCAAACAAAAAGACTCAAGTAAATACAAAATTATACAAAATTAAATATACATACATAAATACATACATATCTGTCACGCCTGTCTCCCATTAGGGTAGGCAGAAACAATGGAACGCCAAATGCTTCGATTCAAATATGATACAATATGATACAATAAAATATGATACAATTAATTATATCATATTTAATTTTATATATACATATATACTTACACATATATTCCTCTACATATAAATAAATAAATATTTATACTTATAATAAATCTGTAGAGAGGTCAATTCTGTACATGAAATATATTTCCAAAATAACTATCAGGAGATGAATATTGATCGATACTGATGCCAAAAATGCAATCAGTAAAATTTTTGTCTGTCTGTCTGTATGTTCGTTATAGAAACAAAAACTACTCGACGGATTTTAACGAAACTTGGTACAATTATTCTTCATACTCCTGGGCAGGTTATAGTATACTTTTCATCACGCTACGATCAATAGGAGTAAAGCAGTGAAGGGAAATGTTGGGAAAACGGGAGAAGTTACTCCATTTTTATGCTTCCGTCGCGTGTGCAGCCTTAATGGCCACTTTTTTTAAATGTTAAAATGTCCAACCGTGCGACGCCGGGACGGGCCGTTAGTATGTTAATAAAGATAGAAGATGCTGGTGAAGCAACCTAATAATAATCACAATTACTCCTTTAGATATTTGAGCCGGGTCGCCGGCTGGTTTTTACCTCGCTTTTCGTAATTGGAAAAATAGGATAGGTACTCACCTGCGAACAATTCCAGCAGCTCTCTACAGGATCCGGTGTTCTGATGGTCAGAAAGATGACACGAAACACAGCAGAAATATATTATGCCTTAATTAATTTGTAGGAGAGCGGCCAGTCGCGGTTACTCATACGAAGTTCGAAAACAGAAGGGACGATCGGCGCGAGAGGGCAGCACCGACAAAGATCGGACACAATCAGTCCATAGCCCACAGATAACTACTAACTGCCACTGTGTTAGGTTGACTGGAAGAAATCTCTTTTAGAGATAAGTTCGCCTTTGCTAACATTGTTATTAACTTATTGTTGTTACTGTATGTTTTAGTGCAATAAAATATATATATATAAAATTGCGAGCATGCAAAGTACCTATCCCTTATATATAACGAAAAGCGAGTAGGCACATATATTAAAATAAATTATGTTTTTAATTTTAAATTGACGTCACCAGATGCTCCTTAAATTTACTCTTAAATTTTAGAAGATATGACGTAGACAAAACGCAGTTAGTCATATATTGTAAGGTATTAAATTCTGTTTAATTACAGTTTTATTAAACATTATACCATGGAATAACTTATGATGAAAACGATGAAATTAACTAAACATTGGTACAGAGATAATTTTTTTAATACCTAATGGTCCGAAAAATCGATGTCTACCACCTGCAGGGGTATAAACGAAATTGACAGCGGTTACGTGGCTTGAAAATTTAATATCGTCCTATCAATTCATAGGGAACATGTAGGCGAGGATGGAATATACTAAAGAAGTATGTATGGGAAAGGAAAATTTTCAACATAGAAATTTTTTGAATGAAATGACGGCGGGAGGAATTTTTTTTTATCTTTTTTATTTAGAAGCTTTTATCCTATAAGGATATGTTAGCCTTATAATACCCTAATTTTATAAAATACCTCACATACTTAAAACATTGATACATAAATAAATAATACATAATATCTTAGAAGTCTATTTTCATAAAGGGAATTATTGATACAAAAATATAGTAATTAAAGATTTTGCCATTCCGGAATGTGGCTCTGCGAGTATATTTGAAAGTAAACCAATCTCCTGTCTATTGAGACTATATTTCTGTATCAATACTTCCGTTTGTGTTTTGTATTTCGTACATTCAGATATCATATGGTGAACATCATCCAATGTGTTACAAACATCACAATTCGGATTATTAACTTTTTTCATGAGAAAAGCGAATTTTGCATTTGGATAATGTCCTGAGCGTAATCTAAGAGTTGTAACAACGAAACGGCGGGAGGGATGTATAGGTATTGAATTTAGAATCTTCTAGTCTCAATTTTCAGTATTTGCGTCAAGAAAAGTTATAAAAAAACTAGCGACCCGCCCCGGCTTCGCACGGGTGCAATGCTATCAGCATTATATATATAGCTAAATATATACCATGGACATTATATATATAGCTACAGATGATATACTCGTAATTTTGAATATTATACCTACAGAATGCATAATATATATATATATATATATATATATATATATATATATATATATATATATATATATATATATATATATATATATATATATATATATATATATATATATATATATATATATATAAAGAATTAATTTTCACTCGTTACCACTACCCTCGGTAGCATTACTTCCATAGAATTACCAAAATGGCCTACTCATGGTATAATTTTAACATTAAAATCGTATAAAAACCCTTTCAGTGTTCAACCAGTAGAAATCTTGATTGTGAAGGCATATTTCCAAAATTTATTGCCTTTTATCTAGATGACCTTTGAGGTAACGGTGCTAAGGTCACTCAGAGGTTAATATCCGAGTTCAGGTGAAAATATTATTCTATGAATATGTTCAGTAAGCATGTAAAATGGAAAATGTTTTTTAGGCAATTTGGAATGAAAATAGGTTTTTTTTTCTTTTCATTTTATACAACTAAGAATGGCAAACAAGCTGATGGTCCACCTGATGAAAAGTGGTACGAAAAAGGAACGAAAAGAAGGGGGATGGACAGCAGCGTCCATTTTAAAACATCTCTAAAAGCCTAACTGCGATTGTCAATCCGTCTGCCAAGCGTGGCAACTACTGTGCAAAACTTCTCTTATGGGGAATGCTTATGTTCAACAGTGGACAGTAAACGGCTGAAATAAAAAAAAGAATTTATTTAATTAAAATATCGTGTAATTTATTCACACATAAAAATCACGAAGGCATATTTATTTTTGGACATATCAGTTTTGCGGTACTTACCACAGCAATAAAATACGGTATGAAATCTTATCCAACAGTTCCTTGGTACCAGGACGGCTATTATTTTTTTTTTATCTGAACCCGACGGCACGTCCGTTTGTATAAAGAGGGTTGCCGAGATATTGTGTAGTTTTTCAAACCTCACCTACTGTGATTGTATTTTTCTTGTGTTTATTGTGGTACAGGGCTTATGTATATTACGTTTCTCTATTGCCATTCCAGGGGCTTGGCGACAAAGTAACCTCTTATTAGTTGTTGTAGCGGTTGGAAAGCTAATGTACGGAACGGATTTTTTTTTTTTTATACAACTTAGAATGGCGAACAAGCTGACGGCCCACCTGATGGAAAGTGGTAACCGTCGCCTATAGACATGAGCAGTACCATAGACATAACAGAGTATACTGTTTCGCCCATGATACTCCCCATGCGTTGCCATTCCTGAGGACTCAGGTGTTATTCATCTGTACCCAGTAAACTCACGCCATATCCCACCCTTCAAACCGAAACACAGCCATGCAAACACAACTGCTTTACGGTTGAAACACGAACGGGACAGAGGTACCCAAGCAATCGACTTTTGTACAAAGTCTCCCTCTGGTAAATATATATATCTGGTATGTTAAATTCAGGCATTGCTTGTCTAGATTATCATCATATAAGTCTTTAATTGTCCACTGTTGGACATAAGTCTCATAATAACACACACACAACCACGCACAACCACTCTTTGGAATCAACTTCCAACAGCAGTATTTCCGAACCGATACGACAACATAACCTTCAAGAAAAGAGTATATTCCTTTTTAAAAGGCCGGCAGCACACCTGCAATGCCGCTGGTGTTGTGGGTGATCATGAGCGGCGGTAGTCACTTACCATCAGGTGAGCCGCATGTTCTTTTGCCCCCCGTGTTGTAAAAAAAAACAATTTAATGAAATAATTACATAGTATAAAACAAAGTTGCTTCCCGTCTCTCTGTTCCTATATATGCTTAGATGTTTAAAATTACGCAACGGATTTTTATGTGGTTTTTTTAATAGATAGATTGATTCAAGAGGAAGGTTTATATGTATAATACATGCGTGGGGGGAAAGGGATTGTTAGTAATGGAGACTGAGAATCCCATTGCTAGCAATATACCCAACCAGGTTGACTTCTCGCGGTTCCCCCTGGAAACTATGATGGTTAATTCCTGATGAATTCATCATGATGGGCTAACTGGCCTGTTTTCATTCTCATCTATCACCCTTCACTGGTGCTCCGCCAGCGTAACCCGTTAGCGCAGGTGGGGTTACCATACCATTTTCACCCATCAAAAATAAAAACCATTTCTTGAAGGAAGTAATGGAAAGGCTATCCCATATGTTAGAAGGCAGTCTGCTCCACGGTTGCGCAGCATGGCATATATTGATTGCCCGGGATAGATCTAGATGATAGAAGTAGCATGTCTTTCTTCACCCCAAATATAACGTGCTTCTGAATTTCATAACGATTGGTTGTCGAATCGTCAAGACGTGACATATAAATTCAGTTTCATATTCACAATAAAATAAGGATGGAAATGCAGAAATATAAATGAAGTCATATTTTCGACGTGAAATGTGGACAGGTATGGATAAATTCATCAATGTACAGTTCCACATACATTAATCATTGAAATATAGGTCGTGCATACAGATGAAGGTCGGTCCTCGGGCAGCGTTATCACGCACCTCACGTCCCAACATAGATCACATATTCAGCTAAAGAATGGATTTTTTTGCATTTTCATTCCACTAGTACTAAATTATTGTTGGAAATTATATGTCTCAAATGAAATATATTCAGATTTTTTAAGTAAGGATCGAAACTAGCGTATAGCTAGATATGAACTATCGACCTGATCCGGCTCGAAGGACCACAAACATATTGCTATGTACATACGTATGTACTATCACATTATTATGCATAGAAACTACTCAAACCAATACATACAGTATGTTAATGTTAATTAACGTAACATACTTCTTAAAACTAGTGTTAATATTTAATAAATAAAGTCTCAAATTCTTTTTTCTAGTAAAAAAGCTATATTAGCAAAAACTAAAAGAATAAATTAAATAGTAAATATAATAAGGTGCTATAAGTTAAAAAAAAAACTATAACGTCCGTTAACTATAAATATAACTATAAAGTCCGTACTAATAGTATAACATATTTATACTATTAGTACGGACTCGGCAGCAGCGAGTCTATAAAATTCACCATTATTTACTATAATAAACATAATTATTATTACAACCTATTTCTGAGATTAGTGCGCACAAACGTATAGACAAAAAAACAAAAATTTTATAAATCATTGTTTTGGGTCCTATTGCGTTCATAAAGCCCACCTAAAATTGTAACAGCGACCAGTTACAATTTTATTATATATATATATATATACGAGGTCTGTCCGGAAAGTTCGTATAAAAGTGTTCTGGAATGCGAGAAAGAGGAGTGGGGAGGCCAGGTAAGCGCAGGACCCCTTCCTTATGTCCCTAACAATGCTTCAGTTCTGGTCTGACCGCCGTGCGGTGCGAACTGGCTTGTCACGCCATCTGTGAAGTTACCTCTTAACGAAACCCCGTCGGCATGGAGCCCGCTTCCGTTGAAGAGCAGCGCGTCGTAATCAAGTTTCTCTCGAAACTCGGCAAGAATGGCCGTGAAATTTTTGCCGATCTCAGAACAGTTTATGGGGATGATGCTGTGAAGGAACCAACCGTCCACAAGTGGCTAAAAAGATTCAGAGAGGGCCGAGAAAGAGTTCGATGTTCGGGGGATTGTCCATCAAGAATTCGTCCCTCCAGGCCAGACAGTTGATGGAAAATTCTACGTCGATGTGCTCAGACGCCTCAAAGCTCGTGTGGCACGAGTTCGTCCAGAATTGGCGCGAGAGGGGCGTTGGATTCTTCACCACGACAATGCCCCTGCCCACACCTCTCTTGTTGTCCGTGAGTTTTTGAGTAAAAATTCCATTACGGTGACCGAACACCCCCCCTATTCGCCGGATTTGGCCCCGTGTGACTTCTTCTTGTTCCCAAAAACCAAATTGGTACTTCGGGGGCGGCATTTGGGGGACATAAATGAGATAAAAAAAGCTACGACGGGGCAGCTGAGAAACCTACAACCAGAGGACTTTCAAGGAGCCTTCTCACAGTGGAAACGGCGTTGGCACAAGTGCATTATGTCACAGGGGGAGTACTTTGAAGGGGATAAAATTGATTTACCTGAATAATTGTAAAATAAAATTTTTAAAAAACTTTTATACGTACTTTCCGGACAAACCTCGTATATATATATATATATATATATATATATATTACACTAGCTAACCCGGCTATATGTATATATATATATATATAAAGATTCTAAGGCAGTTCAATAGCACCTAATTCATGTACATTGCCCCTAGAGAAACCTTGTTAGTAACATTAAATATTACCTTTACTCTTAGGTATTCTTAGCTTAATATTTCAGCTGGAGAGAGCTTTGTTCATTTTTGTATTCGATCAGCAGGTGTATTTGTAATTTCCTGTCTGACAATCTCGTTTCACTGTACCAATACGGGGAGCTAAATGCTAGTGAGCCGAGTAGAATACGAACGATTGTTGATAGAGCGAGATTATATAATATTAACCATTCACTTTTTGTCTGATACTTCGCACGCGTGGATTTTAGATGTAGGAATAGTAAGGAAATAGACCAAGATAATGTATAAAGATTAAATATAAACTAGATTTTAAGTCATTATTCACTCATTTATTTATTCACTCATTAATTTATTCACTCATTTATTTATTCACTCATTAATTTATTCACTCATTTATTTATTCACTCATTAATTTATTCACTCATTAATTTATTCACTCATTAATTTATTCATTCGTTTATTTATTCATTCATACATTTATTCATTCTTCATTCGTCATATACACAAAAAAAATACAAGAAAAGTGATTTATGATCATAAAAGAATGCACCATTCTATGCGTCACAAATAGATAATGCGATGGTGGTATGGCCCCGGCTATGCCCATTACTCCCTACATCCTATAAAACAGGCCAAAAGACCGCAAATAAATAACTGTTCTTGGTGTTTTATTACTGTGGTAATTAAAGTTAATTAATAGAGAGCCTGGGCTTCCGACCCATTGGGTAATTACACCCGTAGGGGTAAAACAGCCATTCTGTGGGGATAATCTTGCCGGTAATAATCTATTACCAACAAGATGCTTCCAATTTTTTTTTTATTTCCCTATAAACCTTAATCTTTTTTTTTACACAACTTAGAAGCTGACGGCCCACCTGATGGAAAGTGGTAACCGTTGCCTATAGACATGAGCAGTACCATGGACATAACAGAATATACTGTTTCGCCCATGATACCCCCCATGCGTTGTTATTCCTGAGGATTTAGGTGTTATTCCTCTGTACCCTGTAAATTCACGTTAATAGTTGGCAACAGATTAGCTGATTTTCTTGTATATTATTTTGAGCTAAAACTGCATTCCAAATCGAGTGCCAGATGAATAAATAAAAAATACCATTAAAAGTGCTCAAAATTAAGTATTTTAAGAAACAAAAATTAGTTTTGTTTCTGTAATACGAGTATTTCGTATTTTTTTTTAATAGATCTTATCGAAAGATTTTTAAAATTTTTCTAAAGACTAAAAGGATATGGACACGAATGTATATGAAAATGGTCGCACTGTGAGTTATTACATGAATGGATATAAAAATAGTGAAAAAAAACTGACACGTCCTCAAGGATTTGGTGTAATGGTAATTTGACAAAATAATTACATATGATCAAAGGATTTTTGGTTCTTACTACTTAAGAATTAAGGTTGAATTTAAGGCGAAAGTTGATTTTTTGTTACGTCCACGTCGGTGCGCGCGACATGATTTATTCAGAAGGTCGAGGGTTGAACGGACTCTTAGGGCAGTTATTGAAATAAAAATATATACAAAATCAGTTAAGTAAGTAATTTATTGTTTCCATTGAGTGTTCAGTTTGTTTCGTTCATTGTTGTTTGAAGGTTGACGTGAAATGGATTAGAGCATTATGATGATGATGATGATATTAAGAGTGGTTAATACTCATTAATAACATCAATTTAATCAAGTTTAGTCAAATTTGGCTCAGCTTGGCTAAATTTGGTCAAATTTGGTCAGTATATTTGAGTTTAGTCAAGTTTGACTAAGTTTGGCCCACTTTGGCTAAGTTTGGTCCGCTTTGGCTGAGTTTGGTCCGCTTTGGCTAAGTTTGGTCTTCATTACCATATCAGCTGTTAACTGTCTACTACTGAACGTAGTCTTCCTCATAGACTGCCTTTGTAACTGCTGTATCCAATCCTTGGGTTTGGTGATGTTTTAAGTTTTAAGTTTTCTTATTCACTTCCTAACACATTCATGGGAAAGGTAGTAGGTGGCTTTTACTATACAGGGACCATACGGGGATGTTTGGTCAGGTTGGGCTAAAAGTACTGTTACTTATACTGTGACAATACTAGGGTAATGGTCTCTCTCTCTTTTTTCATAATACAGTTATTGAAAAAAAAACATTTGGAAAGACGAATTAAAAATAAAGGATATAATTAAAAATTAAGTCCACAAAAAAACCGACTTCAATCGTGACAAAACTAATTATATTGATCTAAAACTCGGCTATTGAAACGATTTCGAAAATATTTCTATGGGACCAATCTGTAAGTATAATATATTCTTTGAGATAAAATAAAAAAAAAAAATCCAAATTTATGTAGAACTGACTATGAAGTTTTTTATTTTACATAAAAAGCTGTACCACTTTAGCTGCCCGCTAACGACATGCTTTCTCACTGTATTGGGTTGACTGGAAGAGATCTCTATCAGAGATAAGTCCACACTTGCTCACAATATTTATAAATACATTATTTTATATGTAACTTACAAGTGCAATAAAGTATATATATATCCTTCTTTCTTAAATCGATTGAGAATCAAAGGGTGGTTTTGTATAAAAGTCGTCTGCTTGGGTAGCTCAATTCCATTCCAGTCTCATTCGTTTTTCTGCTATGAAAAAGCTGTACTTGCATGATTGTGTTTTGGTTTGAAGGCGCTGATATGATTTGATACGTACGATATATCAGAGATGTCTGAGGGAGAATTTGTACAAAAATCGTTTGCTTAGACACCTTCATCCCATTCGTGTTTGTACCGTGAAGCAATTGTGTATACATGACTGTTTTTCAGTTTGAAGGGTGGGATATGTCAGTGAATTTACAGGGTACAGAGAAATAACACCTGAGTCTTCAGGAATGACAACGCATGGAGGGTATTATGGGCGAAACAGTATACTCTCTCTAGTACTCTGTTGTGTCCATGGTACTGCTCATGTCTATAGGCGACGGTTACTACTTTCAATCAGGTGGACCGTCAGCTTGTTTGATATTCTATGTTGCATAAAAAAAAAGATAGGGCTTTAAAATTATAGTGTACAAAGACAAAATACGTTATTTCTTGGAAATTTTTAATAATCATGAACACTATTTATTTATTTTTATTTATTTATTTATAAATTACTCACCATACTTACAGTAACCCAAAACGTGTAGTGAGCCATAGGTTTATTTTACAAACTTAAGAAATTTAAACAACATTTAAAAACATATCTATTTTGTCATTAAATATATCAATATCTGGCTGCTGAGCAATCAGAGAATTGAGCAGAGAAATAGCCTGATAAGTGGGAGCAAACTGAGCAGTACAGGTGCGAACCGGCGGTGCTGATAGTAGTCGACAAGCACGCAATCGCATGCAGCGTTGGGGTGCGTACAAAGAACAACGGCTGAGAGTTGCAGGATTGTCTATTCTGTCGTTGAGCAACCGATAATAGTGTTGCATAAATTTGCGCTTTCGCTTTACCTATGGGTACTACAATCTATTCTATGATGTTCCTGGCATTTTTCATATCTGTAGGCGACAGTTATTTTTCATTAGGTGGCGTCGACAGCTAGTTGGCCAAAACACTTCTATATATCAAACAAAATATATTATATATAAACGAAATATCGCTCGTCTGCGTAGGTCATAAGTGTCTTGTTTCTCCAACGATTATCATCCAAGCTCGCCCACCTAAAAGTGAATTTCTTAGTAAAACATCAGATAATGTGTTCTTATAAAAATGACACACGATAGAACGTAAAGGCCGCAGGCATTTTCCCCAATTTGCGAGGACCCGCGACACTTTCTTCCAAGAAACGATGGGTTTACGGTTTTATCAACTGTTTATGATATATTTTTTTTTTCAGGACACGTGCCATTTAGAAATTGGATATCTGATGTCGTTATATATGATATATGTGTGTTTTTATTAGCGTCAAATTGTTCAATCAATAAGAGTGGTGCACGTAAAGTTTTTGATGGGTATTATGGGAATGGATATCAAAGGAGACTGATTTTTTGTTTGTATCTTTTAAGTAACTTTAGCTTTAGAACCAGACCATTGATCTAACTGTAATCTAACTGTATCTGCTGATTTTCACCACCCTACAACCCGCCACAAACTAAAGTTTCATCCCAATTATCTGGACGAGTGGCGGTCTTTCACCGTGCGTTTTTCAAGGCACTTTCTTCCACGCACAACCATTCTTTGGAATCAACTTCCAGCAGCAGTATTTCCGTACCGATAGAACAACATCACCTTCAAGAAAACAGTATAGTCCTTTTTAAAAGGTCGGCAGCACACCTGCAATGCCGCTGGTGTTGTGGGTGATCATGGGCGGCGGTAGTCATTTACCATCAGCTGAGCCGCATGCTCGTTTGCCCCCTGTGTTGTAGAAAAAAAAATCTAATTAGATCAATAGTCTGGTCAAGCAAGTTCATTCATCCATTTATATCAGCCATTAATTGTCCACTATTGATAATGGGTCTCCCCTGTGAGAGGGATTTTGCCTGTAGTCACCATGCTTGGCAGGCGGGTTTGCAACTGCAGTTAGGTTTTTGGTGACGTTTTAAAAGGGCGAATGCCCATTCTTCCATAGTTCCTTTAATCGCTTTTTAAGACACGCACTGACAAGAAAAGGATGGCTCATTCTATGTTTTTTTTTTAATTGTTCATAATGAAATGGCAGTTCCATCCGCGTTATTGATATACACTGGCGGGGCACCAGTGAAAGATGATAGGCGAGGATGATGTCGGGTCAGTTGGCCTATCGGGACGTATTTGACAATTATTTTTCACGATGATTTCCAGGAGGAACCGAGTGGAGGTCGACATGAGAGGGTACATTGTTAGCAAGTCCTTATTACTAACAATCTTTCTCCCCATGATTCTATGTTGGGACCGCTCATTCTATGTTGGAACCACACGACATTACATAGTAAACATACGGCAAGCTTGAATACCTTCTGTTAAAATAACTCAGACAACGAACATTTGGGTTGTATTCAGAATACTCAGAGTCGAATTAATTCAGAAAAGACCTAGATTGATGGAGAGGAAAGGGATTGTTAGTACTGGAGATTAAGAATCCCATTGCTAGCAATATATCCAACCAGGTCGACCTCCTCGCGGTTCCCCCTGGAAACTATCATGATTAATTCCTGATGAATTCATCATGATGGGCTAACTGGCCTGTTTTCATCTTCATCGATCACCCTTCACTGGTGCTCCGCCAGCGTATCCCATTAGCGCAGGCGGGGTTACCACTACATTTTCAACCAATAAAAAAAAATTGATGGAGTATCAAACTGGAGACCATATTTACGTAAAGTATAAAACCATATTTATGAAAAAAAAAATACAATAATGACAATTGTAGCGAGGTGTCTACCACAATGCCACGAAGGTCATTTGTATGTACAATGAAGTGATTTCATCGCTCATTCTGAATCGATACTTCGAATCTGATATTTTTTATTTTCTAATCATTTTTACTTTCACATCGATTTAATTATAATTTTGTATCGATTCTTATTCTTTTTTATTGTAACGGTTAATGAGTCAAATATTAGCCCAAAATCTTTCTAAACTAAAAACAATGTCAATGACCTCAACCAGGTCCTTTACCGCGTAACCGTTAGGCGGTGTACGGATAAGAAGGGATCGTTTGGGGTGTGACACCTCAGTTACAAGTTGGGTCGTTGCAGTATCCCCATTCCGCCAAATTCTATCTGCAGTGGCCCATTGTGACGATTGAAATTGTCGTTTTTCTGGTCGAGTAAAGAATACCTTTTTCTACTTGTATACATACGATTTCGCCTTTTTTTTATACAACTTAGAATGGCAAATAAGCTGACGGCCCATCTGATGGAAAGTGGCAACCGTCGCCTATAGACATGAGCAGTACCATGGACAAAACAGAGTATACTGTTTCGCCCATGATATCCCTCCCGCGTTGCCATTCCTGAGGACTCAGGTATTATTCGTCTGTACTCTGTAAATTCACTGCCATGACACCCTTCATACCGAAACACAGCCATGCAAACACAACTGCTTCACGGTATAAACACGAATGAGACAAAGGTACCCAAGCAAACGACTTTTAATTTTCCAAATCGAATTATAACTGACGGAGTTATGAGGTAACAAACATTAAAAAACTACACACGAATTAAAAACCTTCTTTTCTTTGAAATTGGTTAAAAAAACCTTATATCGAACTACGTGTTCAAAGTTCTAATAGTAAGCTATATCTTCTTCTTGCAAAGACAGAACTTTTCCCAATAGTGGGAAACTAATGTACGATAATCAATAGCGTTGTTTTGTACCGACTCCTATATCGCAACATTCATAAATCCATTGTCTCAACCCTATGTTCACGAACAGAAGTTAACCGGTTTAATTATCCGGCTAATTAACCGTTAATGGAATGTTTATAAGAATATAACGCTTGTGTTATTGTCTAACAAAATTATTTAATATAAAGCTATTACTTTTTGAAATTGAACAAAGTGTGTGAGCATTTATGCCTATATACATATCTATCTATACACCGATAGCGCGGTATACACCGACGGGGCACCAGTGAAGGATGATAGGTGAGGATAAAGTAGGTCAGTTAGTCTATCGTGACAAATTCAACAAGAATAGTTCATGGTGGTTTCCAGGGGGAACCACGTGGTGGTCGACCTAATAGGGCATATTGCTAGCAATGTGGCTGTGAAACTCCATTGCTAACAATCCCTTTCCCCCTCGCATACGAACTAGGTGGGTAAAGCTAGTTTAAAAATTGAAATCTGTACAGTGTAATGTAAATATACAAGATTCATTTAAGCGTTTACAAGTTGCATATTTAGATATAGAAAACATGTTTTCGTTTATTAATTTAGTTATCTTAAATAATAGTTAAAATGCATCAATGCATCGATTTATATCAGATTATTTTGCAGCGTTGACAATAATCTCATTGAACTGCTGACGCTAGATTTAATCAGTTAATGCTTTTGTACCGGTTATATCCAGTTATATTTGGTATCTTTCAATTTCATGTTGTTTTAATGAGTTTTAACGTCACAAAGTATGTGAATATTATTTCGACCGATACGTGGAATATGTTTTAATCCGTTTTAATGTTTCGATCAAAGTTTGTTGAGATGGTTGGATCGAAAAATAGACATCAACTTTTAATTTATCTTATATTTTATTTAAATACATATTTTAACCGTGCAACGCAAGTGACAGACGAAATTAGAGAGAGATATACAATATGGCTTGCGCTGAGTTATTCCCAAAGCGATAACAGATGGCGCTATGTGTACCCTTTACATAAATATGATGATTAAATTTAACCTAATCACAACAAAATTAATTACGAATTTACGAGAAAGGTTTCGTACCTAACTTAACTTACGTACGTATTATATTTTGAAATTATTTTGTATAATTTTCATTGTCATCATATCGTCATAGTCGTAGAATACTGGCGGATCTGACAAAAATTACATATAAAGATCCGTCAGTATTCTACGACTATGACGATATTAGCTTTTAGTGTCTAACGCTAAAAATAAACCTCCCCCTTAGGGGGTTTTGTCAGTAGTTGGCATGCTTGGCAGGCGGATTGGCAACCGCAGTTAGGCTTTACAAATGTTTTAGAGGGATGCTGCTGCCCATCCCTTGCCCTCCCTTAGTCGCCTCTTACGACACTCACGGGGAAGGAAGGGGTAGCCTATTCTATGCCGGGATCATAGAGATATTCATTGTATATACTTTAAATTGTATCTATTAAAAATAAAGATTTAATATAATGGCGGATTTATGACGCAGATGAATCTTTTACAGTCGACTTTTAATAGGCTGAAATAAAACTATAGAATGTTCGAAGGTAAAAAAAAGCTCGGATAATGGCATTTTTTTAATGGATGTTAATGGAATGGTAACCACACCCGCTCTATCGGTATACACCGGCGGAGCACCAGTGAAGGATGATAGGTGAGGATGAAGCAGGTCAGTTAGCCCATCGTGCCGGATTCAACAAGAATTGTTCACGATGGTTTTCACAGGGAACCACGTGAAGGTCGACCTAATAAGGCATATTGTTAGCAATGGGGCTGTCAAATTCCATTGCTAACAATCCCTTCCCCCCCTGTTATATGTGCAATATGCTGTTGGTGTTCTTTTAAATAAATAAATCTTTATATTGTTGCAGTCATCCCGTACAAGCAACGCCAGTGGAGATGCGTGCGAACGCCGCGACCCCTGTCAGCACGGCGGTGTCTGCATCAGTACAGACGACGGGCCAATATGCGAGTGCCGGGACGGTGATTATGAAGGGGCCTTCTGTGAAAGAGGTGAGTTTAGACATAAGTGGTGATTGACGGCGGATAACATATATCAATATATACTATATATATATATATATATATATATATATATATATATATATATATATATATATATATACTATATATAAACTCATTAAACCAGAATTCCAAAATTATATGCCATTGTAAGACATGCGCGATATCGATGTGGCTGATAAACTTTTTATTTTTTTTTCAAGGAAGAAAGGGATTGTTAATTAATGGGGATTTAATAGCCCCATTGCTAGCAATATAGGGTAAATTGCTTTATATTATGAACATATCTTGGCTAATTCTTATGGTATTTGTCATGATGAGCTAACTAGTATACTTTCATTCACTTACTTAGAATAGCGGCGAATACTGACGGCGCACCTGATGGAAAGTGGTAACCGTCGCCTATAGGCGACGGTTACGACTTTCCATCAGGCTTTCATCAATTGTTTGCCATTCTATGTTGTATAAAAAAAAAATAGACATGAGCAGTACCATGGACATAACAGAGTATACTCTTTCGCCCATGATACCCCCCCCCATGCGTTGCTATTCCTGAAGACTCAGGTGTTATTCCTCTGTACCCAATAAATTTACGCCATATCCCACCCTTCAAACCGAAACACAGCCATGCAAACACAACTGCTTCACGGTTGAAACACGAATGGGACAGAGGTGCCCAAGCAATCGACTTTTGTACAAAGTCTCCCTCTGGTGGAATAATGACCTATCATTCTATTGTCATCCATTAAAAAAATTTTTCCGCCATCGATATGGAGAGGAACTCGATAGTAGCAACATAGAAAAAAAAGTAGAAATTAATCTCTTTTGTAGTCGTGCAAAAGCCGACAATATAAGTACCTACGGCGTCTCTCTCTCCGCGAAACCCCCGGTTCGTAGAATACTTTCAATAAAAGTTCACAGGGTTGTCACAACAGCAAATTCAAATCATCTTTATTCCAATAAACTTGTTTTTCTCAAACATGCTTGGAAATGTGAGCATTATTTTGACAATCTTCTTCGAGATAAATCAAAATTGTCGTACTGGCTAGATACGTGCGGGCAGCGGCCGGCAAAAGTTGTATGAAATTCCATATCTGTCGTGTTTTGCGGCCAGATAAATTACTATGTAAACTCATATCTGTCCTGTAATTTAAAGAGTAAAATTGTGTTTTTGATTTCCGCGCATTGTTTGCGAAAAGTACTATACAAGCCTTGGCCACAACTAGGCATTGATGGAGTCACGTATGTGTGCCTCGGCTACGTCTTAGCTCACATTTGCACGTTCGTCCATCAGTGCCTCAGTTGCTAGCCGCTGCAGTAATGTACTATATAAGCACTTTTAAATAATATTTTTTTACGTATCCAGTGTTTGGAAAGTTGTTATCTGTTGAGAACAATCTGTAAGAAACTCAACAGTATAATGACATATGAAATTATAGAATTAGTGTAACTATAAAACTTTGTTATAAAACAAAGTTTTACATAGTAAATTTTATTATATATTTAACAAATTATATTAATAAGATAATATAGTTAATTATTTATATATATCATACTAGCTGTTGCCAACTGGTAGAGTAGCTAGGAGACTTGCTGTATTTCCACACAGAATAGCTATAGAGATGCGTTGACCAAAGTATAGGCCAGCCTTCCGGTCACCAGAGGTCTCCACGAGTCGGCGTGATATCTCTTTGAAAAAACTATTACATAGTTGTTTTATTTTATATAAATTTTTACCCGCGACTTCGCTTTACTGAGCGAGATAAAAATGAGCCTATATCCTTTACCATCCCATATAGTACGTATATATATTAAATTTCAAAGGTATTCATTAAGTCGTTAAGACGCTAAGAGGTAACAAACAAACTCATTTTCTCATTTAGGATTAAATGGACCACACGATTTGTTTTGTTGGTTGGATTTATTTTTGTAATTTAAAAGTCATAATTATCATGTCAGCCATTAAGCCGTTCGTGATTCACTGTTCATCCCAAAAGTTAGGCTATTGTAACTACTTACCATCAGGTGGTTCGTATGCCTGTTTGCCACCTCAGTGGTATATAAAAAAAAAGGTTGATTGGCAGAGAATGCTACTAGCATTAAGTCCATCTTTTGTACCTCATTTTATTTTGGTCAATAAATTTAATTAATTAAAATATATTGTAATGACCTTGATGCTTTTCATGTATGCAGGCTTGGATTACCATTATCCATTAGGTGGGCCGGCAGCCTCTTCACCATTCTTACATAATTGTTTTTAAGTTATTCAACTTAATTTGTACGTACATGGTAATTACTTACACCTTCTGTAATCCATAATTGGAAACGCAGTCATCCCAGATAACTGAATGACACGGGTTGTAATCCAATTAAAAAGTTAGATTTACATTAAAGTATTTATTATTCTCGATCGATTTAAAACTTCTAGCGCACGTTTTAAAGTGATTTCTAACGTAATTTTATAACGATTTATATAACAAGAGCTGCATATTTCATTTTGCTTGAGAATTAAAAAAAAATGTAGTAATAAGAAAAGTAAAAATATTATATTTGTATCGTCATCATCATCATTATGGGCTTCATCTCCCTACCTTTATATATATATATATATATATATATATATATATATATATATATATATATATATATATATATATTTATTTATTTCACTCACACTTACCACTTTCGATCCACTCCGACCCCGTACAGGAAAACCCAGTGTAGAAAATCTCCAGTAAATGGAGTGACGACCTCAAATGCACTGCAGGGTGTTAGTAGATGCAGGTGGCTCAGGACCTTTCCTTACGTCGATCTATGGGGTAGGGGTATCATGACAATGATGATTTAGTCCCAAAACTAAGCAAAGCTTGTACTGTATGTTACACTAGATAAATATATATAATACATAGAAATTATCTCTGCATAGAATAAGCCACCCCTTCCTTTCCTGTGGGTGTCGTAAGAGGCGACCAAGGAAGGGCGAGGGATGGGCAGCAGCGTCCCTTTTAAAATATCTCTAAAGCCTGACTGCGGTTGCCAATCCATCTGCCAAGTGTGGTAACTACAGGCAAAGCTCCCAAGCGGGAGGCTTATGTTCAGCAGTGGACAGTTAAAGGTTGATATGATGATGACGATGATGTATAGAAACCACCCAGACCAATACAAACAGACAGCCCCATTGCTAGCAGTATGCCCTATTAGGTCAACCTCCACGTGGTTCCCCCTGAAAACCATCGTGAACAATTCTTGATGAATTCGTCACGATGGGCTAACTGACCTGCTTCATCTTAACCTATCATCATTCACTGGTGCCCCGCCGGTGTATACCGATAGCGCGGGTGGGGTTACCACTCCATTATAACCCATTAAAAAAATACAAACACACATATGAATAAAAAAGTTTGTATTATGCGGGAATCGAATTCGCCTCTATTGGATTATAGAATGGTGTGTTAAGTCACAAAGCACGCTGTAATTTTACTGCCATTTATCTTAAATCGTCGATCTATAAAAAGAAAACAAATAAAACAATTCCTCGTTGTGTGAATGAGCCCTTATCGTACCAAATATAAGGTTTGCATGTGGGAACGTCATTCAAACTGTCAAGTTCTTCGCAGAGACCTTGCAGGTGTAATCCGTTTGTTACTAATTTTGGAATACATGTGTAGGTGTCAAAGTCAGTGACATCTTTGATCATTGTTCTCAAGTCTAAAGGTTATGTGGTTTAATTAAAGGTTTAGTTAATTTAACTGTACTTGAGATAATGTAGCCTTTTATAAACGTTAAACGTTGTAAAATGTAAAATACCAATTTTAAAGTGCTGGTTTTTTCTAACTGAACTTTTATTACTGTCTGTCAAGCGTGGCAACTATTGGCAATATGTTCAACAGATAATGGCTGATATCATTATCATCAATATGGTATACTATATATATATATATATATATATATATATATATATATATATATATATATATATATATATATATACATATATATATATCGCTTTCAGCGATAAGGTCGCCCATTGTTTTCTCATTATGATTATTATATGTAATTGTTTATATTTATAATGAGTTTACTATTGTAAGCTTTTAGAGAAAGCAATAAAGAGTATCTATCTACTATTTACATCTCGCGGCATCGTTTGCATACGTCAGTATATAAAGTATTCTATATGTAAAGTCATTATCAGCCAGGATCAAAATATCTTTAAAAAAATTTCACATTTATATTATTAATTAGCGGCCCGTCCCGGCGTCGCATAGGTGGACATTTTTGCATTTTAAAAAGTAGCCATTAAGGTTGCACACGCGACGGAAGCTTAAAGATGGAGTAACTTCTAACGTTTTCCCAACATTTCCCTGCACTGCTCTGCTCCTATTGATCGTAGCGTGATGAAAAGTATACTATAACCTGCCCGGGAGTATGAAGAATAATTGTACCAAGTTTCGTTAAAATCCGTCGAGTAGTTTTTGTTTCTATAACGAACATACAGACAGATAGACAAAAATTTTACTGATTGCATTTTTGGCATCAGTATCGATCACTAATCACCCGCCGATAGTTATTTTGGAAATATATTTCATGAACAGAATTGATCTCTCTACAGATTTATTATAAGTATAGATAAAATGATGGAGCTGTGAAGTAACAAACATTTATTATTTATTTATTACAGATTTGGTACAGATTAATTGTTATAATCTATCTGATGACAGGTAAATGCATAAGACATGTGACACCCCATAGGGACACCGCAATGTACAAAGAGAGAGAACCACCAATGATAATAACGAATATAAATAATAAAAATTAAAATAATATTTAATTATAATTACTAAATAATGTATTTATAATTAATTATAAATAATTTGACGTAAACAAAAATTATAAATGCTTATAGTGTGTGTGTGCGTGTGTGTATGTGTGTGTGTGTGTGTGTGTGAGTGGACTTTAATTATCTATACTCTGCAGGTAATAATAAATAAATAAATGACCAAATAAACTAATACAACCGAATTGAAAACATATTCCTTTTTTGAAGTCATTAAAAAGTAGACAACTAGAAAACCTTCTTTCGCTAAAAAGATGCAGTATAAATTCTTTTGAAACCCGAAACGCTGAGCCAGCACGCGACTTTAAGTGAGAAGTGCTTTATTTTCCGGTGCTTTCCTCATATTATACGTCACCAAGCTTAAAAGCTTTTGTGTTAAAGTGTGGGAAACGAGCTAACGGTTTTCTTGACATGTAATTATTTTCCCTTATTCTGCAAATAAGCATGAATGTCAAGCGATCCACGTAATATTGTGACAACACATATATTACCATGAACATGTTTTGAATAATGCAAACGAGCGTTTTATATGGATTTCTCTTGGCGACTTTCAATATTAATTTTAATATCAGCCATTAACTGTCCGCTGCTGAATGTAAGCCTTCACCATAAAGGAGAAGGGGGAAAGGGATTGTTAGTAATGGAGTTTGACAGCCCCATTGCTAGCAATATGCCCTATTAGGTTGACCTCCACGTGGTTCCCCCTGGAAACCATTGTGAACAATTCTTGTTGAATTCATCACGATGGGCTAACTGGCCTGCTTTATCGTCGCCAATCATCCCTCACTGGTGCCCCGCCGGTGTATACCGATAGCGCGGGTGGAGTTACCATTCCATTATCACCCATAAAAAAATCTAAAGTAGAGTTTTGCCAGTAGTTGTCATGCTTAATAAGCGGATTGGGCAGTGAGGCCTTTTGTGATGTTTTAAGAGCGACATTTCATAAAAGTGAATCTACTTTTATGGATGCAGTCGCATTGTTTGTTTTATGTTTGGTATCTCATAATTCTGACATTTTTTTTATGCAATTTAGAATGGCAAACAAGTTGACGATCATCCACCTGATGGAAAGTGGTAACCGTCGTCTATAGACATGAGTAGTACCATGAACATAACAGAGTATACTGTTTCACCCATGATACCTTCCATGTGTCGCCATTCCTGAGGACTCAGGTGTTATTCCTATGTACCGTGTAAATTCACTGCCATACCCCACTCTTCAAACCAAAACACAGCCATGCAAACAAGTTGTGTTTGTGGCACTGGTGCTCCGCCAGCGTATATCGTTAGCGCAGGCGGGGTTACCGTTTCATTATCATCCACTAAAAAAAAACCGTTTACCATGAGGTGGGCCGTATGCTTGTTTGCCACCTCAGTGGTATATAAAATAAAAAACTTTTGGTAATTTGTCAAATTTCAATGTTGTTGTCATATTGTTTTGGCGATTGTCCTTGTCAGATACAAATTCGTCCCAACACCAAGCTCTCACGTACTTTGCGAACAATCGACAAGTATCACTTCAATTCGAGCACTTGTATCTCGCTAAAGTTACAAACAGCTCTGTTAATATTACTCGAGAACATTCCGCGGCGTGGCTGTGTTGTTTTTAATTGTTGGTACCTACTGTGGTTGAACATCACTAATTGGTACTCGTCGCTTAACAGCTAATGAGATTAGGGGTGAATTAGCCCGACTAAATACAAGGAGTTTGGTATTTTTGCTACTAATTTTTTTAATTACTAGGTGTCTTTTATGACGATTTCACATGAATATGTCTGTTTGTATAATTAGTCTAAATGTTTTCTAAGTAGTAATATATTTATAAAAAAGTATGTTTTTATAAAAAGGTGATAATGGAATGATAACCTCGCCTGCGCTAACGATATACGCTGGCGGGGCACCAGCGAGGGATGATAGATGAGGATGAATATTTTCAGTTAGCCCATTGTGAAGAATTCCAAGAGAAGTAACCACGATGGTTTCCAGGGGGAACCACGTGGAGGTCGACCTGATTAGTAACATTGTTAGCAAGGGGGTTGTTAGACCCTATCGCTAACAATTCCTTTCCCCCCAGAAGTATATATTGGTTATAAAGCCGTGTGGTCCCGGCATAGAATTGGCCATCCCTTTCTCGGTATAGTAAGAGGCGTCTAAGGGAACTTAAACATCGAGGGATGGGCAGTAGCAGTCCTCTTAAAAAGTAACCAAAGCCTAACTGCAGTTGCCAACTAGCCGCTAAGCGTTGCCAATACTGGCAAAACAACCCAAGAGGGAAGTCGACTTTTGGCAGTGGACGGTTAGCGGCTGATGTGATGACGATATATTTGTTAGTTGTCTAATCAGTCCAAGTCTTCTTAACCCTTCTAGGAAGGTTTAGGTGGGGGCTTCGGGGAGGACTGCTTAACCCCGGCTTTAAATCCGGGGATAATTGCCCCCGGGTCATTGAGTCGTGGCGTGGTTTTCTTAAGTTGTCTAGTACCCATAGTACAAGCTCTGCTTAGTTCGGAAACTAGATGGCGCTGGAAAATTTGTCTAGTGGTTTTTTTTTTAATGGATGATAATGGAATGATAACCCCGCCTGCGCTAACGATATACGCTGGCGGGGCTCCAGTAAGAGATGATAGGTGAGAATGAAAAAGGTAAGTCAGTTAGTCCATCGTGATGAATATACTAGGAATTCAGCACGATGGTTTCCAGGGGGGACCGTGGGGAGGGCGACCTGGTTGGGTATATTGCTAGTAATAGGGCCCTTAGTCCCCATTTCTAACAATCTCGTCCTCCCAAAAGGTATTTATTTATTATTGTGTATCCTTTCTAATATTATAAATGTGAAAGTATGTTTGTTTATTACCTCTTATCTGTTAGCGCTATAATGGCTTAACTCATTACTATAAAATTTGCTATACACATACTATAGAGGCTGGAGAAGGACATAGGTAAACAACCTATGCACTAATGTATTGTGTTTTACTTATACTTGCTTCTATACGACATATTTTGTTTTATTTGTTTTATACAATTTAGAATGGCAAACAAGCTGACGGCCCACCTGATGGAAAGTGGTAACCGTCGCCTATAGACATGAGCAGTACCATGGACATAACAGAATATACTCTTTCGCCCATGATACCTCCCATGCGTTGCCATTCCTCAGGTGTTATTCCTCTGTACCCAGTAAATTCACGCCATATCCCACCCTTCAAACCGAAATACAGCCATGCAAACACAACTGTTTCACGGTAGAAACACGAATGGGACAGAGGTACCCAAGCAATCGACTTTTGTACAAAGTCTCCCTCTGGTAATTCTAGCAACCAAATGAATAGAGACGTTAAGTCAATAGGTTTTACATTTATGATATTAATAGGACTCTAAGAGATATTCCCAATTACAAAATAAATTATAATAAAAAATCGTCAGTAATATCAATAATTGTATTTTCACTACTAAAAATTGTTTTTTCTTTTCTGAATTAAAAAAAATGACAAAAGAATGTAATGAGTAAATAGTCTTGTAGGAGGTTTTTTAATTACTTGATTAATTAAACATTAGTTTGTGCGACTATGGAGGTGGCCGGCTCTAATTGGCCAAATTAGATGCGAATGTCTGCAGGAATTAAATGCTACAACTACCTACCTATAACTAACGTCCTTGATGTTGATTACAGCAATTAAGCTTGTCCATTGCGCTTTTTATGCTGGCGATTCACCTTGCCGCTTTGCAGGGCCGAAGATGAAAAGCAATTAGATTAAACCGTAATTAACACACGCGCCGTAAGTTCTCCAACTGTATTTCATTTCTTTTTTTAAGTCATTTTTAAATTCAACTAGTAAATATTGGAAGATGGAGTGGAGACTTTCATGAAAATAAAATTTTTATTTATCTATTAATACAAATACCACACCCCCAGAAAGAGAGGTTTACCAGTTGCTGCCATGCTTGGTAGGCGGGATGGTAACCGCCGGTATTGTTTTTAATGGGTAACCCCGCCTGCGCTATCGGTATACACTGGCGGAGCACCAGTGAGGGATGATCGATGACAATGAAAACAGGCCAGTTAGCCCATCATGATCAATTCATCCGGGATTAACCATGATATTTTCCAGGGGGAACCGCGTGGAGGTCGACCTGGTTAGGTATATTGCTAGCAATGGAATTCTTAGTCTCTATTACTAACAATCCCTTTCCCCCCGGTAACCGCAGGTAGGCTTTGATGGTGTTTAAAGAGGGATGCTGTCCATCCCTTGACCATTAAGTTCTAATAGTCACCTCTTACGGCACCCACGGGAAAGGACGCGGTGGCCCATTCTTGCAAAACCGTCTCTTATGGGCGGCCTATATTTAGCAGTATTTAGGATTTAGTGTTTAGTATTTAGGATAGTTAATGGCTAATAGGATGACGATAAACCAGTTACAGACATATTTGTAATAATATTATTCGATTCAGGCCCTTACGCAACGTCAATAAAAAATTACAAAATAAAACCCCAATAAATTTAAAAAATAAAAATGCTTCTAAAAAGTTTAAAATAGCTCTTAAAAAAATATTTAATAACAAAAAGTTATTTATACACTGCAGGAATGTTTCAATTAGAAAATTGAATTGTATTTACACCTTTTTGTTTTGTTTCAATGTAATATTGTTTTATTTTGTGTTAATCGACTATACATGTCAAAGTTGCTTTCTTAATTATACAGCACTATCATACCTACTTGTACAACAATTAGTCCATTACCTTAAGGTTGTCTTGAAAAGATTGCTCTCAGCAATAAGACCGCCTTACTGTACTTATACAATTGTATCGTTGCGTTTGTAAATTGTCTCGCTTATTTCCTATATTGTATAATGCAAATAAAGTATACTCATTCATTCATTCATTCAAGTATATTATAAAAATGTAATTATGTAATTTTTGTATTATTTATTAATGAGATTGCTGTGCCCTTCCAGGGTTCATGTTCATTTTTTATCTTTAATAGCTTAAGACCTATAATGTTATAACATGAAATAGCGGGAAGGGAGTGTTAGTAATGGAGACTGAGAATCCCATTGCTAGCAATATACCCAAACAGGTCGACCCTTTTCGCGGTTCTCCCTGGAAACTATCATGGTTAATTCCTGATGAATTCATCATGATGGGCTAACTGGCCTGTTTTCATTCTCATCTATCACCCTTCACTGGTGCTCCGCCAGCGTATCCCGTTAGCGCAGGCGGGGTTACTATACCATTTTTACCCATAAAAAAAAAAACATGAAATAGCAATAAATGATTGAATTGAATACTTAAATTATATAATATATATATTGTAGAACATAATTAAAGAGGATGCATTCTATTTAGAGACAGAAGGTAAAATTAATTTAAAATATTAATATTAAAACAAATTAACAAATATTACCTAATAATTAACAATTGTACTTATGTTCGGACCTCGAAAACTTTTTTATTTTCCTATTCCTTTTCGTTATTTACGGGTCTTTTAATAAGAAAGTTTTTTTTATTGAATTTTGTAATGAAAAATAACGTCTTTTTAAATGTTAAATCCGTGAAACGAGAGTAGCGGGCGCCAAAATTAAAAATTCGAATCGTTCATCGCAAGGGGCGAGTGGGCACCACAAAAATTTGTTTGCGGGTCGAGTGAAATAATTTGTGTCAAACACCTGAGTTACATATAAATGAGGTGCCAGCAAGTTAAATCTACTATAATTATCTTAAACGATGTAGTCTAACTATATTTTATAAACTACATTCGAGAGATTAAACGTTCTTGTACAACGTTCCTGAGGAAACTTTAATCTGTCGCCCATTGCATACTGTTGGGATTTAAGCTTATGCGTTATGACTTCAGAGTTAGTAATAGAGTAAAGGGGTGAGTTCTGTACATATAAATGGGGCATAATAACTCGTGGTGCTAAGTTAGATTTTAGAGTTTAAAGAAACAATCATTGAATGTCTCAAGTTTATAATAATAATTACTTCTTCACTAATAAAACGAGCTCATAAATTTAAATGCCTCAAAATGTATACAAGTACACATACACTTATCTCCATTAATGTTTGAAAAGGTTACAAAAAGTCGACCCTTAAATCTTTGTAATGAAAAATTCAAATAAACTTGATATTTATTTAAAAATCTCTTCAAATGTTTATTCGGAATTCTTGAATTATAATCGTTAGAATGAAAAATTTGCAAACACGATAAATTCTTATAGAATTCGATTCCGCATCTGCAAGCGGATTGGACTCGTGTAGTGTTATTTTTTTCTCGCAACTTGGAATAGCAAATAAGCTGACGAAATTATTATATATTCTTTATTGCACTAAAACATACAGTAACAACAATAAGTTAATAACAATGTTAGCAAAGGCGAACTTATCTCTAAAAGAGATTTCTTTAAGTCAACTTAACGCAGTGGCATAGGAAGTAGTGAGTGGGCTAAACAAAAAATAAAATAAATATTTACATAAATTATAAATCATTGTATATATATATATATATATATATATATATATATATATATATATATATATATATATATATATATATATATATGTTAAATACAACATATTAATATCAAATAAAAGAGAACACAATGATGACAGTCTTCTAATCATTTTTTATATTTAAACAAAGTTAGAAAGATAGAATGATTTTAATCTTTTTTTGAAGGAACTGCTAGACGGGCTATTCTGAATACTCACTGGAAGTTTATTCCACAGCTGTACAGCACGATATGCAAATGAATTACCCATAAAATGGGTTTTACAGCTGGGAAGCTTCAGTACCCTGGACTGGTTCAGACAAAGACGTCTAGGTCGGGAAGGAGGAGGGAACAATTGGAACCGGGATCGAAGGTAGGAAGGAGAATTGGGATTATATAGGATTGGGACATTATATAGGACCGCTAGGACATGTGTCTCATGATGCTGTCTGATTGGGAGCCACTTTAAACGAGTGCGGTATTCCGAGAAATGTGGTAATTGTAACCTACAGATATGACAAACCATCATCATGTTTTGTTTTTGTTTTATGCAACTTAGAATAGCAAACAAGCTGACAGCCCACCTGATGGAAAGTGGTAATGGTGGTGGTTACGCCCATGATACCCCCCAATTTTATGCGTTTTTTTTTTTAATAGATAGTGATTCAAGAGGAAGGTTTATATGTATATAGATGCATAATATAGTAGAGAAACACTGATAATTTTAAAGGTTTCTAATGTGATGTGATGTAATGTGCAGCCGTGCGATGCCGGGGCGGGTCGATAGTTACTGAATAAACTAGGCTATATATTATTTTTGAAAATTCTATTTAACTGTGCAAAACCGGTTTGATTTTTAGTTTATTATAATTCTGTTTGTTGTTGTATAAATCTATGCGACGTATAGACATGAAAATATTTGTCAACAATGAATTTGGGGATCAAGGAATGGAATTTTCAATTTGCAAATGCAATAAATACGATGCAATGTGTTATTGCGCAGACGTGACTACGCCTGTCCGCACTCTATCTTGTTTCGACAGGGGACAACTGGGTCAATTTTACTCACTACTTCTTACTGACGATATGTCTTTTTATAAATACCTATTAGTAATTCTCTTTTCGTTTAAGAGTTTATTTTAATTTTCAATTAATTCATGCATTTTCTTCCAGCCAGCTTTTTATCCCAGGCCATATCTTAAAGTATAGGCCATATATTTTCTCTATACGACATGACACCTAGTGTTTTGTTTATCTATCCCATTTAGTTATTCCTCAATCTTTTCTTTCCTTTTTCGATCTCTATTTTTCCTTCTAAAAAATCATCGTGTTGTATAATGTGGCCCAGCATCTTGCCTCTTCTATTCTTTATGGTTTTTATTAATTTTCTTTTGTTATCCACCCTTTTCAAGACTTCCTCATTCATTACTTTTTCTGTCCAGCTTATCCTTTCCATTCTCATATTATTAATAGTAGAATCTCCTGTTAGTAATATTATTAGTTAATTTAAAATTTTCTAGTTGCTTATATGTATAAGTTGAGTGCAATGTATGTTTTAATTAAATGTTTTATGTTTTATAAAATAATATATTTTCATGTTGCACATATTATTCAGGTTTTTATTTTAATTTTTAACGAACTAATAGATATTAAAAATAATTACAATAAAAAACATTCTACGGTTAAATTGTATGCATAATTAGATATCAGTTTATGGTTACATTTTTCCCCAGGTACAGATAGTTCAAATAAATTTAAAAACAATTTAGAAAAAATCTTCGTGTGCACTGCATATTTTACGTTTTTAATGATTCTCTTTTTAATTAAAAATCTTACTGTGTCGATTCCATATTACCTTTAAGTTTGTAATATTTTTTTTTATAAAAAGACAAAATTAGTACCTAATTTCACTCTAAGTATATAAATATAACTTTACATATATTTTGCTTTAACAAGGCCCACGGTAAAGGCTTAGTTTATTATATTATACTGTACAGTGGCAAACATTACTTTTAGTTTAAAACATTATACTGTGCAAATGAGAATTTGTGCTTGTTAGACAACATTATTCTCAGTGAATTTTGTGCATATCTAACTACTATCCGCTACAGAGAAATGACTATTGTATTTTAGAATTCATTTTTATTTATTTAAACTTATTTTTTTAAATATTTCACTGTGCAATTCGGAATGTAATTTCAGCTGAGAAGAATGGGCAAGAAAATTAGATGTTTCTTTTTACTATATTTGTGTGAATACAAACTACTTAATAAAACAAGATTGTCAGAATTATGATTATTTTTTAAATTAAACACTTTTATTTCACCAAAATGAATTCTCGGACTCGGCAAAATACGAGTAGGTAAGGCTGGACCGTACAGATGCTTTATCGTTTCTCCGTTTTTTTATTTTTTTATTTTATTTGTCATAAATATGCATGAGTTAAAATAAATTGACATTTTACTGAACTAGATGTTATTTTGTGGAAGTGTAATATCACTGGTTAGTTGATTAGAATTATTTTGTTTAATTTCACTAATGTTATTTGATTAGTCGTTCTAGAATTATTTTGTTTAATTCCACTACCATTAGTATGTGTGCGACTGCCAATATTTAAAGATTGATTACTATTATTATGGGATTTTATTACTGTTGTTATTGACGGAAATTGATGATTAATATGGAAGATTGTACAACATCTACTGATAATAATAGTAGTCAACTTTAAATAATGGCACTCGCACATAGTGGTAGTGGAATTAAACATAATTAAGATTGTGTTGCATAAAAAATAAATCTGTTTCAATTGTGGTAAAACCAGTTATTTTAATTTAAAACTAAACTACTAAACAGACTTAGATATTTTTTTTATGGGACCAACCTGTAAGTGTATCCTTTCTGATAAAAAAATAACAGGTTTACAATTAACGGAGTTATGGGATGAAAAACATAAAAAGAATAATGAAACCAAATTAAAAATCTCATTTTATTTGAAATCGATTGAAAATAATTTTATCGACTGACCAAAAAAATTAAATTTTTGCTTATTGTTATATTATTATTGCTGTGTACAGACTAGAGTTCCAAATTTATTTTATAATATTATTTAATACAGATTATTTTAAACTCTTAAACAAAAGAGAATACTCTCTTATGTTTATTTTTAGGTACTTCAGATGGAACATGTACTCAGCTTTAACAGGGAAGTGTTCCACCCAACTCGCTGAACTTTCACGGTTCGCAGCACTGTTGGAATTTATTAAAAAACTTAATGATCTCCCAGTTTGGGATCATAGGGATCATTGGGATATAGGACGCACTGATATTAGCAATTACAAGGACCCTTTTAAGCAACTTCCAGAAAGAAGTTCACGATTTTGTCTGTGTGATCAGGATACGTTCATTAACCGGGATAAAACAGGGGGAAGGGATTGTTAATGTCAGGTCGACCTCCACGTGGTTCCCCTTGGAAACCATCGTGTTGAATTTTAGGAGTATTTATCACGATGGGCTAACTGATCTGCGTTTTATTCTCATCTATCATCCCTGACTGGTGTCCCGCCAGCGTATACCATTAGCGCAGGCGGGGTTACCAAAAACCGTGATAAAATAAATAATCGGGAGTCTCAAAAACGGGTCAAATTTTTGTCAGCTAATTTGACAATTAGTGTTCTATATACATACACACACAATATATCTTGACATATCTATATTTAATTATTTAATAAATAAAATGAGTTTTTACACATTAAAAATATGAAAAAAAAATATAAAACAAAATAAAATGGAAGTTATAAAGGAATCACTCATTACTATTATATTATTACGCAAAATTGTATGAAAAACTTGACCCGCTTTTTTCGAAGCATTTGTATGAAGACACATTATCTACGTAGTCTAAGACTTCTCCGTCCCATGTGGTACGTGTATATTAAATAACGTAGCGATTTTAGTTAAGCTTCTAAGACGCTATGAGGTAAAAAACAAACGAACAAATTTATTTTCATTTTTTAATTATCAGTAAGGATTACATACCTAAATCTGAACCTATTTTAATAATCATAGATTTATTGTCATATTAATTTTGTCACTAAATAGATAGATAGATATTGATTATTGTTTCCTCCAAAAGATTACAATAGTAAACTAATTATGGATAGATACAAACAATTACAAGAAATAATCGTACTGATAAACAATAGGCGCCTTATCGCTAAAAGCGATCTCTTCTAGGCAGCCTTTGGATGGAGAGTAGTTATAAACAGATTTTTTTTTGATATATGAAAATGGTATGGTAGTCCCGCCTGTGCTAACGGTATACGCTGGTGGAGCACCAGTGAAGGGTGATAGATGAGAATGAAAACAGGCCAGTTAGCCCATCATGATGAATTCATCAGGAATTAACCATGATAGTTTCCAGGGGAACCGCAAGGAAGTCGACCTGGTTGGGTATATTGCTAGCAATGGGATTCTCAGTCTCCATTACTAACAATTCCTTTCCCCCTAGTTATAAACAGTTTGATCGGAGGCACGATGACAAATCTACAATTTTTTTTTTATATATATAGTGATTATGGATTAAAATACAAACAGTATTTTCCTCAACAAAATATTTATAAACACCATTTTGTTCTAGATTCAAATATTTTCAAATCTAATCTGTCTATGAAGCAGTTTCTTGAATTTGTTTTAAAAAAAAATTGTGGCATTATTGAGCATATTTATGAGGTATGGCCTAATTATGGATTGAATGCAAGTCGGCCGAATGCCTAAAGTAGCGAAAAATAGGACGGCAAAATAGAGTGCGGCTGAGTGTATAAAAGAACGATAGATAGTAAGTATTTTAGTCCAGTTAGTGTAATAAGTATAGTAAATATATTTTTGCTTATTGCTTAATGTGGCAAAACTGCTAGGTCTGACATTATATATGGAAAAATCCGTGTCCAACAGTGGGATGTTAAATGGTATTAAGAAATATTGCCCATAGAAATACGGGTGAAATAGAAGTACCTACAAATTCAGATGACTTTAATACAAACTCTCCCTTTAGTAAAACGTATTGGACGTCGACCTTTTAAACAAAAATATGCTACCAAAGAAAAGTCAAAACAACTTTGTCCCAAAGTTAATATCAGTCGAAACTTATCCCATACAACTTCGCCGTGATATTATGTTTAACATTGTAAATAACAAGCCACTTAGTGGGGACGTGTTGAAACTCATAAAACACACTGCATCGTATACAAAGCACATAAAATGTTATGAAAAAATATATTTTATACTTGCCGGAGCTTTCCTGTTTGCAGTACGTGGCTGTTTTATTACGTAAATCTATTTGCGGCAAATTTTACAACCCAACTGTGCAAAAAGATATTAAGTTATGTACACAGAGTGTCTCCATACAAATTTATATCAGACATTCGAAGGTCGAGTGGAAGAAATCCCTTTATTATTATTTATTTAAAGGTACACCAACAGCATATTGCATTTTAACATATATAACAAACATTAAATATAATACAATATTAATGCATATGCCTATTAAAGATATTCGCAGCATTTGCTTTAACTTAATTATACTAAATGTATAATTAAGTTATATCCATTTTATGGGATAAGTCTGCCATTGTAGATAGATAGATAGATAGATAAACACTTTATTTGAGCTATTTATAACACACGTAAATTAACAAATGAGTTTATATAATCAGATTGTTTACATTTTTTCAAATATAAACAAAAGATGAAGTATGGAAATATGTTTTCATCAAGTATGTCGCAGTGACCCAAATACTTTAAATATTGTACTTATACTTTTCTTAAGAAATCTATACTCTATGGTTTTACTGTACAATAAAGTTTTACACACAATAAACAAATGTTTCGTTATAAACAGTTCAACTTTTTTATCCATGTGTGCGTGATAGAAATACCCATAATTTACAATTACCAGAGGGAGACTTTGTACAAAAGTCGATTGCTTGGATACCTCTGTGCCATTCGTGTTTCAACCATGAAGCTGTTGTTTGCATGGCTGTGTTTCCGTTTGAAAGGTGGGATATGGCATAGATTTACTGGGTACAGAAGAATAACATCTGAGTCCTCAGGAATGGCAACGCATGGGGGGTATCATGGGCGAAACAGTATACTCTGTTATGTCCATGGTACTGCTCATGTCTATAGGCGACGGTTATCACTTTCCGTCAGGTGGGCCGTCAGCTTGTTTGCCATTCTAAGTTGTATAAAAAAAAGAAAATTATCTGTCTATCTATCTATCTAAATAGGTGATAACCTTTTTTCCGCTGTTAATGTCCAAAGGATATATATATATATATATATATATATATATATATATATATATATATATATATATATATATATATCCTTTATTGCACTAAAAACAGTAACAACAATAAGTTAATAACAATGTTAGCAAAGGCGAACTTATCTCTAAAAGAGATTTCTTCCAGTCAACCTAACACATATCCCTTTTATGGGATAAATCTGCCATTGTACTCATACTTTTCTTAAGAACTCTATACTCTATGATTTTACTGTACAATAAAGTTTTACACATAAACAAATGTTTTGTTATAAACAGTTCAACTTCTATATCCATGTGTGCGTGATAGGAATACCATAATTTACAATTAGTACTCAGTATGTGGGAGAAATGTATGTATACTCAGTATGTGGGAGAAATGTTGAGTTGAAAAATATAAACGATACAAAATTCTCACGAATACATTTGTAATAACAGGGTAAATAGTACATAACAGTTCATAATGATGCTTATCTTTACTGATTACTACTTTGATTTATATATAAGTATAGGCTTAAAATATATTTTTGTTTTTAAATAATTGTAAGTGCTCGCTATTTTAATTAATGCGTGTATATTAAGTTGTAAATAATATGTAAATATGTAAAAAGTAGTTTCTAATTTAAATAAAAAAAAATTTACCTGATTCGAGAAATTTTTAATCAATCATAAAATTAGTATTTTAGGTGTGCGTGTGCGTGTGCGTGTGCGTGTGTGCGCGTGTGTGCGTGTGTGCGTGTGTGCGTATGTGCGTGTGTGCGTGTGTCTGTGTGTGCGTGTGTATGCGCGTACGTGCGTGCATGTGTATGTGTATTTTTTTAATGGATGATAATGGAATGGTAGCCCAACCCGTGCTATCGGTATACACCGGCGGGGCACCAGTGAAGAATGATAGGTAAGGATGAAGTAGGTCAGTTAGCCTATCGTGATGAATTCAACAAAAATTGTTCATGATGGTTTCCAGGGGGAACCACGTGGAGGTCGACCTAATAAGGAATATTGCTAGCGATGGGGCCGTCAAACTCCACTGCTAACAATTCCTTTCCCCCCTGGGTATGTGTACGATATCTTAGCCATTTCTAAATTAAATTTACTTTGGTGGTTGGTTCTTTAACAAAACCTGTTTGTTAAGGAGAAAAATATATTTGTAGAAAGAGAATACCGCACTTAATCTACGGTGGACATAATTTCGCGTTCGAAATTTAAATTCGTAATTGAAATTGATTTTATCATATTGAAAATATTCGAAATTAGAACGGCGAATTTCGTGGGCATATTTATTCATTCAGACATTTGACAGCTTTTTTTGGGGAGTAAAATTTACTCGTTTGATGTTTAAACGAGTTTTTAGATCTCCACTAAAATAGGCATTTTTGTCTTTATTTTACCAACCGATTACGCCATGACCTCTTTACATGTTTTGACCTTTATTATTATTATGCCATTATTTACAGCTCCATTACAGCGGAATGTATAACATTACAACTTTTATGGGGGCACGAAAATATGTATAATATTTATTTTTTTCATGCGTCGTAGGCAAATTCTTACCAGTATACTTATACTTATTTTAAATTACAAGTTATTGTTACATTATGTTACATTATTATTCACTGTTGAATATAGGCCTCCCTCTATTGTGGGGTTTTAGTAGTTGCCACGTTTGGCAGGCGAGTCGGCAACCGCGGTTATCTTTTTTGTGATGTTTTAAGAGGGACACTGCTGCCCATTCCTCGACCGTTAAGTTTCCTTAATCTTCTCTTTCGATATGTGCTTTATTAAGATTTAATTAAATTATCAACCGACTTAAAAAAAAAAAACTACTCAATTCGGCTGTTTATTCTTTATGTTTATTACCAGATTATAACTTAGACAATTGCATTTTTTATCTGAAAGGATATACTTATATGCTTTCAAGATAGCTTCTCAATACTGTAGGAATTTTATCAAAATCGGTTCAGCAGTTTAGTTCAGTAGGTTAAATCAAATAACTCAGCACTCAGTAAAATTTTTGAAAAAATAATCCTTATGCAACTTGTCAGTTATTTCAATTTAAATAATTTAATCCACAATAGTCAATTCGGTTTTTCCAAAGGTCGTTCAACTACAGACGCAGGTGCAGAGTTGCTTAGACACGTATTTGCTGCATGGGAAACTAAAATGGATGTGATAGGTGTTTTTTGTGACCTTTCTAAGGCTTTTGATTGCGTTGATCATAATACATTGCTAAAAAAACTTGCTTTTTATGGCGTCAAAGACAATGCTTTAAATTTAATAAAATCTTATCTATCTGATAGAATACAGAAAGTGAAGATTAGCAACGCTACGTCTGACGGGTCACTTGTGCAAATGGGTGTACCTCAAGGATCTATTCTCGGTCCATTTTTATTCCTAGTTTACATTAATGATCTCCCATATGCCATGCAGGATAGATGCGGCATAATATTATTTGCAGACGATACTTCATTGATTTTTAAAGTTAATAGAATGACTAATAATTATGACGATGTAAATAGTGCTTTGCGGCGTCTCCTGCACTGGTTTACAACTAACAATCTTATGTTAAACGCTAAAAAAACAAAATGTGTTAATTTCTCTCTGTCTAAAAGTTTTAATACTAATTGCAATATTAAATTAAATGACGAATCTCTCGAATTTATAGAATCTACTGTCTTTCTAGGAATCACACTAGATAATAAAACACAATGGGGTGCACAAATTCAAAGCCTTGCAGCGAAACTAAGTTCAGCAGCTTTTGCCGTGCGTAAAGTTAGACAGTACACTGATACTGATACTGCTAGATTAGTCTATTTTAGTTATTTTCATAGTTTACTCTCTTATGGAATATTACTATGGGGAAAAGCGGCAGATATTAAGAATATATTCATATTACAAAAACGTGCCGTTCGAGCGATCTACTGTATGAAGAGTCGTGACTCATTAAGAGAGAAATTCAAAGAGGCAAATATTCTCACCGTTGCTTCTCAATTTATATATTCAAATATCCTATATGTTCATAAAAATCTTGACTTATTTCCAAAAAACAGCAATATTCATAATATTAATACTAGATTTAAAGACAAACTTGCTGTCCCCAAGTATCGTTTAGAAAAAGTTAATAGGTCTTTTATGGGAATAGGTATAAAAATTTACAATAAGATACCAAAGGATATGTTGGAATTACCCTTAAATAAATTCAAAACATCTGTTAAATCATATTTACTGAGCAAAGCCTATTACTCACTAAACGATTACTTGAATGACGAGTGTGCATGGCAATAGTTGTTCATGCACTGAATTTACATTTAATGTTAGACATAGACACCTATATAAATATACATTGTAAATAAACTGGCTTTTAAAAAAAAAAAGTAATTCAATTGAGTTTCTTGCCAGTTCTTCTCAGTTGGATCTATATACCGAACTGGACGGTAGGGAAAAAAATAAAATTATAATGTAAAAATTTGACGTTCATAAGCGGCTAAAATGTCCTACATGAATAAATGATTTTTGAATTTGAATTTGAATTTGAATTTGAATAACTTGTGTTGCCACAATTGAAATGAAAGTTCATTTGTTATCTCTTGGCGTTTTAATGATTGAATTAATTATAATGAAATTTTGTATAGTATTTAGTATAGTATATCTATATACTACTAATAACAATAATAAAAATATATAAAATAAATTAATAGACCAGTGAACATAGTCCGGTCACGCGGACGAAGTCGCGTGTAAAAGTTAGTGACAAATAAATAAATTCGCCAGTTTTCTTCAGCCATTCGCCCGGATCGCTTGGACGATCCGCTCCTTTGATGTTACAGTCGCGCTAATGACTTCGACCCCTAAACCCTCCTAACGAAGGTCTATTGAACCCTTCTTTGGTCCAGTATACTCGGCTTACACCACTAAGGGGGTGGATAATATCGTATTTTATTATACAGCCTTTTTGTGGACTACATTTACGTGAACTATAATGTTTTTCTAACAGTTACAATTGTGAACTGGTATCTATACTAATATATAAAGCGAAAGAGTTTTTTTGTTTGATCGCACTAATTTTTAGATTTGAAAAATCCTTTTTGCATTTGACGAAGCCACGGGATACAGTTAGTATTATATTTATATAATAAATGTGTTATTTAGAAAGTTATTAAAAAAACGTTAGTATGTTACTTAATAGTACAATATAAAACAGTTAAATGGATTTAAATTTAATTTTATACACAGAAAGGTCATATCTTAATACACAGTTGTTGTAATCGAAGTTGATGTTTTATTTCGCTTCGTAATAAAACATCAACTTCGAGCGTGACAAAAATAAGATGGAGTCAATACGCGAGTTCTTTAAATTCATAAATTGCAAAAAAGAAATATCAAAGTTATGAATTAAGTAATAAGTAAATAATAATAATTACTGATATTGTATAAAAATTATTCAACTTAAGCTTTTTAAAATATTTTATTGATAATAATTGCAAAAGTTTAGGTAATTGCTACTGAATCATGTCAAAAAGGCTCGACAGATTATAATGTAATTGATTTATTCTAGTTTTCTACCGAACTCGGCGTTCACGGAAAAAAATGGCAGTTTCAAACCAAAAAATGGCGCGAGCGATAAAAAAGAAATATAGATGGGCGCTCGGGTAAGCGATTAGATGAAACGATAAACGCTCTGATTGCTTTTCTGGTGGCGAACAACTCAAGCGACATCTTGCTTCGTAAAAAATACTTATTTTAAACGTGATAATATTAATTTTAACTAAGATTTTAGTAGATAACCGTGGCGGTGCAGCAGTTTAACATAGCGCCATTTTATCATAGTTGTGGGTTTAATACTCGCGGAATACAAACATTTGTATTCATTAGCATCTACTTGTATTGTCTAGGTATGTTCTATATATAATTTGTATGCATTTATGTAAAAAGAAAATGTATTTCTAACAGTTTTCTAATGCTTATAATACAAGTTGTATTTAGTTTAAGACCAGATGGCGTTGCATAACATCTTTAAGGATATTATGCATTATAATTATTATTAGTAATCTCACTGTTCTTAATTTAAAATGAATAAAACGTACCGATGGACGATAAGATACATCATGGACACATTATTAAGTAAATATTTGAATTTAGAACGCGTTACGTTTACAAGGAGGTTTTGCTTCGGAACAAATAGTTTTTTTGCTTCGCAAATAAAACAGATTCTTCAATCGTGACAAAATTAATATAGACCAAACAAACAACATGGGGGTAAATTTTAAATAGTTTATCAAAATAGGTTCAAAAATAAGGACGCAATCGTAACATGGCCTCAAAAAAAATTAAGAAAAATTTAAAATCTTCTTTATTTGGAAGTCACTGAAAAAAGAGATTATTACGGTTATAAAAAATTTGCGAGGATAACAAAAATAGAGAGGGACTCTCGGATAAAAGCACTGATTGCTTTCTTTATGGTACATTTTGACGGTGTCCGCTAAAATGGACACGAATTTGGTTCCTGAAAAGTATCATTATGATCCTCGTCAAAGAATATCTTAAAAATGGATAAGGATATTAAATTACGGATTCAATATTTTCCTTATGATCTCCGTTCGTTTTTGGCTACACAGGAATATTTTTAGAACACGAATGAATGAATGAATGACAACTCTTTATCGTTCTCTTCAAAAAATGATATAGATTACAAAGATTAATAATATCATCATAATATGACTGATATACAGCCTACAGCCTTTAACTGTCCACTGCCGAACACAGGTCTCTCCATAGAAATTAGAGGGTCTTGCCAGTAGTTGCCATGCTAGGCAAGCGGATGGGTTACCGCAGTTAAGTTATGACGATATTTTAAGAGGGACGCTGCTGCTCATCCCTCGACCATTATATTCCCTTAAACGTCTCTTAAGACATCTATGGGTGAAACGAGGTGGCCCATTCTATGGTAAGATATAATGGTAATAATATGTAAACAACAAATTAATAATTAACTCAATTTAAAAAGCAAAATGATGAAAATAAAAGTTGATAAAAAATTCTATAGAATTTGTCACAGAAGACGAACTCATAACACCATAATCCTTAGGAATGGAAATGTATGAAGCATGTCGTGGGCATCATAATATGTTTTTTGATATCCATAGTGTTAGTCATGTTTGTAGGGGACGGTTACAACTCTCCGAGACGTAGGATATCAGCTTATTTTAAGCTGTGTATCACCTGTTACTGTCCAATGCTGAACATAGCGTCCTCTATAAGGACGGGTTTGCCAGTAGATGCCACGCTTGGCTGGCGGTTTGGCAATCGCAGTTTGGCTTTTGGTGATGATTTAAGAGGGACGCTGCTGCCCAACCCTCTACCATAAGCTCCCTTAGTCGTCTTTTACTACACCCACGGTAAAGGAAGGGGTGGCCTATTTTATGCCGGGACCACACGGTTGGCCATTTTGAGTAGTATAATAAATCTACTACTTAATATACAGGATTGTGGTTTAGGCTAGAATTAAGATCCATACATAATTAATACAGTAGTATGCAAACGTACATCCACTGTATGGACAATGTTAACCCTCTAAATGTAACGGGTTTGAAGCTTGTGAGATTATATTGGCTTTTTGGATACAAGGCTTCACTCGGGCTCAACCAATAATGGAATTTATTATTCTATCTTACCAAAAATGATGCCTGAATTGTGGTAAGAGTCTGTAGATTGCTAAGGGATTTTACTATATGAATTTATTGGTTCGGATAAACAAATTCTTGGAACCTTAACGGTATAGAGTTTTATTATAACTTATTACCATTGCTGTAACACGAAGTAGTCAGGAAACAGACTTTGAAAACTTTCTTTTATCTACAAAAAGCTATTTTTTTAGCGAGTGATAAAAATCGTGTTTTATTAAAAAATTGTAGCCGGGTAGTCCTGGCATAGATGGCCTTCGACTTCTTCAGGGGAATACGTAGCTTGGTGTAATCTTTAAGTTAGATATAAAAATATACTTTTTTTATGTAATTTTGAATAGCAAACTGACTGCTTATCTGATGAAAAGTGGTAACCGTCACTTATAGACATGAGTGAGCAATACCATGGACATAACTGAGTATACTGTTTCATCCATAATACCCCCATGCGTTGTCATTCCTGAGGACTCAGACACAACTGCTTCACGGTAGAAACACGAATGGGACAGAGGTGCCCAAGAAATGACTTTTGTACAGTCTCACTTGTTACATTCTATATGCCGGAGGGGGAAGGGTTTGTTACTAATGCGGATTATCAGTCCTATTTCTATGAATATATCCTGTCAGGTCGATCTCCACGTGGCCCTCCCTGGAAACTATCGTGCTGAATTCCAAGTGTAATCATCACGGTGGGCTAACTGAGATGTCTTGGCTCTCACCAATCATCCCTCTGGTGCCCCGCAGCGTATACCGTTGACGCAAGTGGAATTATTATTCCATTATGGTCCCATTAAAAATATTATCAATTAAAAAAAAATTGTTTACGTAATCTACCCTTGGTGTAGTATCTATCGATCCTTACATGAGTATCTACGAGTATATACTAACATAGTACTTTGGAAACAAGAGTCTACCATGCGTCAATTAGACGCTGACGCGCGCTTTCTCGTTATTTTTGATGCCCCATCTGGATTGACTGTGATATATCTGATAATGCCGTCATTATTTTTAAAAGACTTTCAATATAAATAGTCCACCCTGTATATTATTGTTTTTTTATACCACTTGGAATGGCAAACAAGCTAACGGCCCACCTGATGGAAAGTGGTAACCGTCGCCTATAGATATGAGCAGTATCATAGACATAACAGAGTATACTATTTCGCCTATGATACCCCCTATGCGTTGCCATCCCTGAGGACTCAGGTGTTATTCCTCTGTACCCAGTAAATTCACGCTATATCCCATCCTTCAAACCGAAACAAAGCCATGCAAACACAACTGCTTCACGGTAGAAATGTGTGCAATGTGTAAATTAATTCTTACTAACACTAGAAAACTAGCTTTTACCTGCGACCTTGTTCTGAGACAACAAATAAAACTACGATAGTTTTTCATTCCATTCTATTATCATCCCTAAAAAAACTCTATATGCCTTCATATCGATCTAAATTACTGAATCGATTTATTTTAATATAATACTTGGTAGTGAAGCTACAATAAGGACCCAATATCAGTTCTTCCCCACCTTTTCTATTTCCGATTCTGGCATTAAAATCTCCTATCACGATTAAATTTTTATATGTATATTTGTGTATTGCATTGGACAAGAATTGCTAGCAATAGAGACCATTGGAGACAGTTGGAGGAGGCCTTTGCTAATAAGCAAACAGACAACAGCAATTAAATAAATAATAAGTTGTTTAAAAAAAAATGTCTGAATAAAGGCTTATATTATTATTATTATTATAGTGAAGCTACAAATATAATTTTCTACAAATACCTATCAAGCATTATTACTCAATACAAGCTGACATAATATTCACTTTAGTGACGGTAAAGGCAAGTTCTTGGCATCGTCGTCTCAAGGGATCTGATATCCAATACGGCTTAGTAAATACCTCCAACAAACTTGTCTAAATATCCACATGTTATAGGAAACCAATGGTGAAAAACTTCCTACAGGATTATATTAAGGGAGTTGTCTCTGCTTGGATTAAAGTGATTAATGATGGGAATGGATTGAGCAAAAACTAATGTCACTTACAGTACTCTCTTTCCAAATGACTTCATTTATATTTAAATATATATGTAGTAAATTTTATATGTATAAGTGTATTTCATTATATATATAACCTAGTTAAAGTATGACGTACTTTATTATATATTTAAGTATAATTGTCTATTTTCAATGGCTTTTAAAAAGAAGGAATATTATATTATAAATATGTATACGAGTATCTGTTAACTCTGTCTATGGTTGACTAGTAGATAACACCATATGGTGTTAAGTTCGCCATTTACACTATTTAGGTGTATTACAATTTAATAAATAAATAATTAAAATAAAAATAAAAATAAACAAAGTATTTTCTATGCTGTCAGTATTATGGAAAATCAATAGTCATTATATATATAATTTATATATTAACAATTTTGGATTTTATATTCGTTTAATCTCTTACACTATTATATATTAGCGTATGAGTATATAAGTATACTGTACAATATATATATATATATATATATATATATATATATATATATATATACCTATAGTATTTATTTACTATATCAATGCCAAATACTCACAATTTCAATTATCAATGCGCTAACGGGATACGCTCGGGGCACCAACGAAGGGTGATCGATGAGGATAAAAACAAGCCAGTTAGCCCATCGTGACGAATTCAACAAGAATTATTCACGATGGTTTCCAGGGGGAACCACGTGGAGGTCGACCTGGTTGGGTATATTGCTAGCAATAGGGCCCTTAGTCTCCATTATTAACAATCCCTCTCCCCCCAAGCATATAACTTACCCGTGTGTAAATTACATACAAATTCAATTACTCGTCTAAGCATAATCGAGTTACAAACATACGACCAACTTTACAAACTTTCACATTTATTATAAACTAGTAATGTAGGGCAATTTGTAGATACTGTAACTCAAGACATTCGCGTCTCAAAGGACAAGAACATTTTAAGCGTTGTAGGTGTCCAAACGCTGTGGTGTACCCTTATCAACAGCGTGGGCGTTCTCTTATTTGCAAGCGTCGTTGTACAACTCCCATGAGTAAAACTCATGAGGGGAATCATAGAGCAAGCGGAATAGAGTATTATGCCATAGATAGGTAGGAAATACTGTACTCGATAGAATATGTCTTCTACGCAGGGACCACACGGAAAATAAGTGTGTATAATAAAGTATAAATGTTGGGACACTTGATACGACACGACGAACTTATGAACATTATAATAGAAGCTAAGATAGAAGGAAGGAGGGGGAGAGGGAGACCGAGGCATAGTTATATCAGGCATATCAGGCATATCAGGCGTATCAAGAGGTGAAGCGACTTGCTGAAAATCGTAGTGAGTGGCAAGAGCTCCACCGACAAGAGTGCAGTTTTAAATAGGATAGATAGATAGAATAAAGTATAAAATAAATAAGATATCGCTCTTAAGAGACTGCAAGCAAAAGCATTGAAAACTTTAACATTAAAATTGCTTTACTCGTATTACGAGTGTTGTTTAGCAAACTTCTACCTTAGAATATTAAGCCATTATCACGAAAACATTCTGAGAGGATTAGCTGTCCTTATTGCAGTGGAAACTGTAAAAGCTTTCACTATTGGATAAGGTCAATGACATGTAAATGGTGGATGATAAGGATACGGCGAACTAGTCGAGAGAACGGGATATGAGACGTTAAGTTTCACAGCAGAGCAGTTAAATCGTTGTACAATAGAGGAACAAATGTGTATATAATCTTAGTCTAGTGTTTGCCTGTTTTTGTTTATTTTACAGTATGGATGTAGATTAGAAATCTTATACAATATAATTTATTTATTTATTACATACATACATTACATACATACATGTACATTTACACATACACTGAACAAACTTTTCACTTAAATAATAACATTCATTACATACCAGAGGGAGACTTTGTACAAAAGTCGATTGCTTGGGTACCTCTGTCCCATTTGTGTTTCAACCGTGAGGCAGTTGTGTTTGCATGGCTGTATTTCGGTTTGAAGGGTGGGATATGGCGTGAATTCTCTGGGTACACAGGAATAACACTTGAGTCCTCAGGAACGCCAACGCATGGGGGTATCATGGGCGAAACAGTATACTCTGTTATGTCCATGGTACTGCTCATGTCTATAGGCGACGGTTACCACTTTCCATCAGGTGGGCCGTCAGCTTGTTTGCCATTCTAAGTTGCATAATTTGTTTTTGTATTTGGTACCATGGAATGCTACTGTAGTTTGAAACACTGATAAAGATTTTTTCAAATTCCATCGCCACGAGGTCTACATACCGTCAGCTATATCACTGATTTCAAATAAACGCCTATAATAAGAATAATTCTTATAAATTTTCTACATTAGTATATTTACTAGTTTTTACCCGCGACTTCGTCTGCGTAATCGGGATATGTTTATTCACCAGAATAAAAAGTGGCCTCTGTACATCTGTAGAAGTATAGTTTGCCTAAAGCTAGTCAAGTTATAAAAATTTATACAATAAAATAATTAAATAGTTATTATATGAAAGTCAGACTATACCTTTATAGGAAATTGTTTTTTACCGATGTTATTTATACCTTTTGATTTTTTGCCAGTGAATTGTAAATTCCAAACCGAAATAATAAAAAAATTAAACCCTTTAAACATAAATAAATATTCTAGTATTATAAAATATTTAAAATAATTAAAGTTATCGGATTTTTTAATTACTGTGGACTCCTCCATTGGCATTCTTGCGGGGGAGTATCTTAATTCGCTGCTACAGTTTGAATCAATGAAAATGTTTTGACTTTGCCATTCAAGAATGGTTGGTGTTTCTATGAAATTTCCCTAATAAATGTATTTTCTTATAAATCCATTTAGCTGGTTAATTGAATAAGTGGCTTTTGATAAGAGGATTTGAGTTCAAAATTATTTAGTTTTCTTTCTATAGAAAACATGTAGCTCGTTTCAATAGAATTTAAAGAAAAGGTCAACCAGTTTTGTTGAAGGTTTGGAGAATTCCTTTTTTATTTGAAAGGATATATTTACATATTGGTTCAATAGAAATTTTATCAAAATCGGTTCAGTGGTTTAATTTGGGACCAAACTGACTGGTTTTACCATAATTGAAGGCGGTTTTTTTTGTAGAACCCAATCTTTATTCACTGTCAATATGTAAAAATGCTTAGCTTATATAGATAGAGTGTCTCCATACAAATGCTTTTAAAAAATCGGGTCGACTTTTTTATACAAATTTGCGTAATTAACAGTTATGAGTGATTCCTTTAGAACTTATATATTTTTTACGTTTTCAAATTTTTGCATTTTTTTTAATGCGTAAAAACTCATTTTATTTGTTAAATAAATAAATATAGGTTTAGTTACAATGTGTGCATAAGTATATAGAACAATAATAAAAAAAACGAGTCAGCTAATTTGACAATTAGCTGACAAAAAGTTGACCCGTTTCTGAGGCTCGAGGCTCTATTTATAAGGTAGAATGATGCAAAACATTTGTGTTCGCATTCGTTGGAACTGAAATATTAGTCTCAACGATTCCCATTATCCCAGTCGCATAAACTTCATTGGGATATCAAATCATTATGAGTTTGAACAAGACATTATATAATGTTGACCCCAGTTTCAGATGCCTCAGGGACTGGAATATTGTGCCACAGGGATGATTCGAACAGAACGGCTGTTCGATACTGATGAATGAATAAATGAATGAATAAACATACTTGGGTGCGCTGCCTCGGTGTGGTGCGTTGGGGGATTACTTATAATTAGTATTAGTATTTTAGGAATTTTATATTAACTATAATTAAAAAAAAAAAAAGAAAAATATAAAGAATAACAATATGTACACGAAAAAAATGAATAAATAATTACATAAAGTTAATTATATAAAAGCAAGATAAAGAGGCGACAATGAGTCACCTTATCGCTAAATAAGATTATTATTATTTCAGCCGTAAACTGTCCACTGCTGGACATAAGCTTTCCTTATAAGGGGAGTTCTGTCAGTAGTTGCCATGCTTGGCAGGGGAGTTGGCAAGCGCAATTTTGCTTTTAGAGATGTTTTAAGAGGGACGCCGCTGCCTATCTCTTGTCCTTACTAAACTTAGGATGGAGAGGAATAATCTAAATTGCATGTGGTCAATATTTTTTTATAAAATTGCATAGTTTTTATTCAAGTTGATGGGATTTTATTTGGTGTTTTTACTTAATTAATTATATCACAATTAAAGATGTTGATTTGTGTGAATTTCTGTGTATTGAGAGGATATGTGTGGCGTCGGCGCCGACCGCAACTGCTGGCCGTGCCGGGCGCTAATACTAACCTGCTGGGGGGAAGGGATTGTTAGTAATGGAGAGGTTAGTCCCCATGGCTATTATTATACCCTATCAGGTCGACCTCCACGCGGTTCCCTCTGGAAACTAGCGTGGCTAATTTATCGTTGAATTCGTCACGCTGGGCTAACTGACCTGCCTTTTTATCCTCACCTATCACCTCTCACTATACCCCGGTACCCCGCCAGTGTATACCGATAGTGCAGGCGAGGATATCATGTCATTTTCACCCATAAAAAAAAACCTGCTAGGCAAGGCACCGCTCACAAGAGCTGTGCGTATGTTGAGCCGACTAACAGATAAAATTGGCCTTGTTAATTATTCAAGAATTAATTTACAAACATAGTTCTTTATGTAATAAGCTACAATAAGCTAGTTAATATATAATTATGCATGTCCGACGTATATTGTTACATAATAAATATTGTTACCATATTGCATTAGGTTAGTACTTGTAATAATAGTGATAAGTAAAAAAAATAAATAAAAAATAGTTATAAATTGTCCACTCTATTACATTGTCTACGTGGCGTACCAGACCATCGCTTCATAGCCGTTGGCAACAACGTTCTAAGCTCCCCATTATCAGAAATTAATTCTGATATCTTTCGGATTACAGTATCTACTATTCAAATAGCGGTTGGTGGTTGTAATCTTTACTAAAATTATAAAAGTGAAAGTGAGTTTGTCAGTAACATAGATAGATATATAATTTATTTACATTACTTATAGCACTATGTGTGTGTGTATTCTTTAAAAAATTTAAAGAATACACACACACACACACACACACACACACACACACACACACACACACACACACACACACACACACACACACACACACACACACACACACCCACACACCCACACACACAAACATACACACATATATCTATATTTTATATATATATATATATATATATATATATAAAATACATAAAAGAAGTAACACAATTTTTCATTTCGTAAATGTGCTACAGTAACATAAAATGGTCACAACTCAGTTTATTGATTTGCCCTCAAAAGAGCAAAATACCGATATGTTGTGGCCAAAAGCCAGCTTTCTTTATTTCCTAAAGCCTTAATGAATTGTTATAAAATTTTGTATATAAAAAACATACAATAACTCCATTCTTCTAGACCTTATCAGAGTGATGTTTTTCAAGGGAACTTCATGGACATGACAGGGACAGATATAGTATTGGTAATGAGATGAAGTGTCCAATACTAGAGGGAAACTTTGTACAAAAGTCGTATGCTCGGGCACTTATGTCCCATTTGTGTTTCTACCGTGAAGCAGTTGTGTTGGCTGTGTTTCAGTTTGAAGGGTGAGATGTGGCAGTGAATTTTAACATTAATATGAAATTAAACAAAGAACGAAGTAACTCTTAGATTTAAAAAAGAACGCAACCTACGAGTTGTCTCGACGTTTCCAGTCAACGTGCTAATACATTAAAAGTTCTTTATTCGCGGGGTGTACGTTGAATATGCCGCAAATACAGAAACCGTGAATATAGAAAGCCGAACCACTTATATAGCAGCAATAGCATTTGACAACATACTTTAGGCGTAATTGTAATAAGGTCTGTTTTACGTTTTTATTACTCCTTTCGCCGATGCATTTTCAATAGACACCGAATCCTTTTTATTAATATGCACAGATTAGATCTATAAATAAAGAAATCTTTAGCCGCGAATATAGAAATTGGGTCGCGAATAGTGAAACCGCGAATAAAGGAAGCGTGAATAATGAGATTTTACTGTGCTGTTTTCTCAAACAGTCGAATAACTAGAACGTTACAATTGGCATTCAAAATTGATAGGCAAACAATAAAATAGACGATTAATCGACGACTCAAGCTATCTACAAGCTGCCGAAAATCCTGATCAATAAATCAAAGTACATGTTAGGCCCGTTTCACATTGGCCGGCGACATGTATCGATTTATAGATAAAAGTATATAGTTATATAATAAAATTATAATTATTATACATTAACATTTTACTAGTTAATCATTTTAATGTAAGATCATAAAAAAACTAGTACTCTGCTACAGTTTCACATGCGTTTAGAATTTTCCAAAATATTATGTTAGGTATTGCAGGGACTCAGTGGATGCAGGTGGCTCAGGACCGTTCTTTATGGCAGTTTGTAGCGGAGACTTATGCCCAGCAGTGGACGGATAATGGCTGAAATGATGATGTTACTCGCCGATAATTTAGCTTTCTATATATGAATATATTTTTAAATCAGTTGAGTAGTTTTGAACTTTATTTATTACAAACAAGCAAACAAGTCTTTCTTCTTTATAATTTTAAGTATAGATACAATGCTACAACTCACTTAGAATTGGCAAAGCTCTCGCGAGACATGTATAGATAAAAAACGAATTGTCAACACTTATTGGATTTAAAAGAAAAATTAATGATCAATCGGTTAAAAAGGAAAATGAACAATCAATCTGCGGGTTAACTTGTCTGCAAGTTGCCTAAAATCGGTTAGGATTTTTTTAACCGATTAATCAAACTACGCATTAGGCCTGTTTCACACTGACGGGCGACATGTAGATTTTATTGAATATTATATATGAAATTATTTGCTAGAATAACATTCAAATCAGTTTTATTCAAATAGACTTGTTTACAAGCACTTTTAAAACGTAATTTTTTTAAAATCTATTGCTGGTTTCCGAAAGTTGTTATCTGTTGAGAAGAACCCGCAAGAAACTCAACAGTTACTCTTAAATTTTTCAACTCTTAAAATCTGGGGGAAAGGGATTGTTAGCAATGGAGTTTGACAGCCCCATTGCTAGCAATATGCCCTATTAGGTCGACCTCCACGTGGTTCCCCCTGGAAACCATCGTGAACAATTCTTGTTGAATTCGTCACGATGGGCTAACTGACCTGCTTCATACTCACCTATCATCTTTCACTAGTGCCTCGCCGGTGTATACCGATAGCGCGGGTGGGATTACCATTCCATTATCATCCATTAAAAAAAAAAACTTAAAATCTTTAAGTACTTATTAAAAGTACATATATAGTAAGGTTACAATAACTATGTATTATTATTACGTAGTTGTAACTGTTTGGTTAACAATTGTAATACAAAAATGGAAAAAGAAAACAAACTGGTTCAGAATCGGCAAGTTCTGGCATACAATATATTTAAAAATACAATCTGTGGTTGTCATGTCTGCAGGCTGCCTAAAATCCTGGCCGATAAATCAAACTACACGTCAGGGCCGTTCCACATTGACAGGCGACATGTAGCACTAACGAAAAGGTCACTCGCGTCAGTCCGACTGCTTTTTCCGGTCCGTCATCGCTCCTATTTCCGACCAGTGGAGAGCATTATTCCGGATCGGGTACGACGGAAATCGCCGGCTAGAAGGCGTTCGGAAATTTGAATTGACTCGCACTGGACATAGTAGTGTACGGGACAAAAGATTTACTCTTGTATGCGCTACTAAAGTTCGGTCCAATGTTAAATATTATTTATAATAACCAAAGGTTGTCTGTAAGAGATTGCTCTAGCGATAACACCGCCTTTTGTACCTTTATATGTATATTTCAATCTGTATTTATGTTACTATATCGTCATAGTCGTCGAATACTGACGAATCTGACAAAGATTACATATAAAGGTCCGTCAGTGTTCTATGACTATGACGATATTTCACTTGTCATTGTATATTTTTGTTTATGGTGCAATAAAGAGTTAAATAAATATATAAATAAAAAATATTTAGTTTATTTATAAAAATGCACAGATGCAGATTTTGTATACTGTTGGATAAAATAGAATAATAGAATAAAAAAAGACTTAATACTGCTAATATTATAAATGCAAGAATTTGTAACGATAGTTTGTTACTCTTTCACGCAAAAATTACTGAACAGATTTGAATGAAATTTCGTACACGGTTAGATTCTATTATAACTTATGTTAGTACATAGGATACTTATGCTGATTTCACTGTACTTATTTTAAAATACTAAGAATGCGTCGATTGCGTTGACGAAATGTTTGGGTAACATTAGATTCAAAATATTTGAATTTAGAATATGAAATTGACTGTTAAATTAATATAGCAGTGACAAGCAGAATTTAGTCCACAAAAAAAAAATACACAAAAACACGTTGAATTTACTGGAATTAAATTTTAATAGATTAAAAAAAGTTGAATTGGTAGAAATATAGATGAATTGTATATTTCTGCTAATTATAAACCAATGTACTTTTTTCAATTTTTTTAAACAATTTATTTACTTATTTATTTCTTATTGCATTCCATAATATAATTAGTAGATAACATTTCAATTATGGACCGTGTTGGGCACAGCAAGTAGGAGAGAGGAGGACAACACTTCTTTCACTTTAGAAATAGTCTAAGGATCTGTTACAATATTATCCAGTCATTGAAATTGTATCACGATAGCTACGTATTCTCTTATTATTATTCATTATTTAACGTCCTTTACTCTCGACTACAGAATTATCGTTTCCAGCAAAATGGTCACAACATTTATTACAAATGTACTAGTTTAAAAATAAAATCAATAGAGGATTTTCATTGCGCGATTAACTATTCAAAGGTAGACGTCAATTTGTGTTCCCTTTATAGAAATGGGTAATGGATAATCTATTTATAATGGTTATTTACCCGACTGTCGTAGACAGGATAGATCTAATACTTTTCGGCGCATATTTATTTATTCATTAGTACATGTATGTGTACATGGCGGACTTAAGGGAAGACTCAAAATACTCGAATACGGTACTATATATATATTTATATATATTTACCAGAGGGAGACTTTGTACAAAAGTCGATTGCTTGGGTACCTCTGTCCCATTTGTGTTTCAACCGAGAAGCAGTTGTATTTGCATGGCTGTGTTTCGTTTTGAAGGGTGGGATATAGCGTGAATTTACTGGGTACGAAAGAATAATACCTGAGTCCTCAGGAATGGCAACGTATGGGAGGTATCATGGGCGAAACAGTATACTCTGTTATGTCCATGGTACTGCTCATGTCTATAGGCGACGGTTACCACTTTCCATCAGGTGGGCCGTCAGCTTGTTTGCCATTACGAGTTGTATAAAAAAAAAATCTGACATTATTATATACAATATCTCCTTTTTGGTAGTCGGTTGAAAATAGACAAACTGAGTACGCTTCTCTTTAGGAGCTGTTTTTAAACATAATTTTATGTTAGGAAAGTTAAGAGAAATGCTAGTGTAGGTACATAAGGCTATGTACATATACGGTGGGTGTGGGTACGAAACCCACTGCTAATACTATGCAGATTAGGGTCTACTGTTGGTACTTTGTGGTTCTTATTTATGGGTATCTCACGCGAGAAGTTTCTCGAATACCAATCGATAATTTGAATTACGAAAGTGCTGTGAGATATGAAACACCTTGTACTTATGTTGGTAAAAAACACATACTTTTAAACTTCTGTATTTATTTTGTCTTATAATTTTTACATCTTTTTAATGCGTAAAATACTCATTTAAATCATTAATTAATACATCAACATACATTGTACGTGTAAATTTATAAAACACTGATAAAAAAACGAGTCAGTTAATTTTTACAATAAACTTTTTTTTTATACAACTTAGAATGGCAAACAAGCTGACGGACCACCTGATGGAAAGTGGTAACCGTCGCATATAGACATGAGCGGTACCATGGACATAACAGAGTATACTGTTTCGCCCATGACACCCCCCATGCGTTGCTATTCCTGAGGACTCAGGTGTTATTCCTCTGTACCCAGTAAATTCACGCCATATCCCACCCTTTAAACCGAAACACAGCCATGCAAACACAACTGCTTCACGGTTGAAACACGAATGGGACAGAGGTATCCAAGCAATCGACTTTTGATCAAAGTCTCCCTCTGGTGAAGAAGTTATTAAAAGTTAAAGCTAAGGATGCTGCTGTCCATCTCTCGATTATTGTGTTCTCTTAGACACCTCTTATGACACCCACGGGTATAGAAGGGATGGATTATTCTATGTTGGAACTATGCGTTAATTTATGTTAGATTACCTGGAAGAGATTGCTTAGCGATAAGGCCGCCCTTTAATGAAGTGTATTATTTTATAAATATTGCAATAAAGTGTAAAATAAAGAAATATATACTTAAATAGGATATGATCTATCAGTGTACAAAAGTTTTGTTCAAATCCCTTCAGCAGTTTCAACGCTATTGAGTAATAAAATATCCAAATATTTTTACAAACTTTCATGTTTATAAATTTAGTAGGACCTGAAAATGCTCGCTTTTGGCACCCATCTTTCTGCTTGTGACCACTTTATATAATTTTATTCCAGGGACCGGCATTACTGCCAAGAAAGTTGTTCAAGTCTTCGCGACCCTTGAGGCCCACTTATTCTTTGTTTTTATCCGACTTTAAAAAAGTAGCACGTGCTCAAATTTACTGTTTCCTAAGGTGTTATAAAAGGTAGTCCTCAGTGCGCATTTATTTTGTACTAGCTGTATCCCATGGTTTTCTCTGTATGGATTAGTAATTATTACCTGTATGCTGAATTTTATTAAAATTCATTCTGTAGTTTTTGCGTGAAAGAGTAATAAACATCTACCCATCTATTTCTATTTACTTTCGCATTTATAGTATTAATAGGACGCGTGCAGATATGTTATGAGATCTTTACTAATTCTTAACCGATTTACATTATTCTTTTTGTAATCGATATGATTTTAATACAATTTACTTACCTAGTAGGAAGTGGTAACTGTAGCCTACAGACGAACAACGCCATGGATATTAGATGAAACATTCTGTGATGGACATGGTGTTAAGGCTGTGTACCCTGTAATTTCACTTTCTTTTACATGGGTGTCGTAAAATGCATCTAAGGGAATTTAATGGTCAAGGAATTCTCGAACGAAGCAGCGTTCCTCTTAAAACCAGAAGCCTAAATGCGATTTTATTTTAATGGATGATAATGGAATGGTAACTCCGCCTGCGCTATCGAGATACACTGGCGGGGCACCAGTGAGAGATAATAGGTGAGGATGACAAGGCAGATCAGTTAGCCTATTGTGAAGAATTCAACAATAAATAGGTCACGATGGTTTCCAGGGGGAACCGCGTGGAGGTTGACCTGATGGGGTATATTGATATATATATATATATATATATATATATATATATATATATATATATATATATATATATATATATATATATATATATATATATATATATATATATATATATATATAGCAATGGGGACTAACCTCCTCTTTACGAACAATCCCTTCCCCCGCCAAACTGCGGTTGCCAACTTGCCTGCTAAGCGTTCAACAATTGGCAAAACATCCCTTATGAAGGAGGCCTGTTTAAGTGGATAGTTAAGGGTTAATATGATGTTATGATGTTTTTTAAGTTTTACTGTTATATCCCATTATTTTAATCAAAACACAGTAATTTATTCCCTTATATGTAATATATTATGACTTCAAATGCATTGCAGGGAGTCAGTGGATGCAGGTGGCTCAGGACCGTTCCTTGTGGCAGTCTATGGGGAGGTCTATGTTCAGCAATGGACAGATCATGGTTGATGATATTTTATATTAATTTTGTCATCATTTAAGTAATACTAATTGAATTTTTAAAGGAATGAAATTTTAAAATCATGCGCGTGACCTCTCTTCCCTTTGATGTTACCAATTGAGATTGTATCTTTTCATTCAAACAGCAATGTACGGTTTCGACATAGATAAATAAACATAAAAGAGATTTTAACATCCGTTCGTTCAAATCCCGTCCATTTCAATCATTTCAGTATTGGCAATATCGTTACAACCAACTGTCTACTGGTGTCCGATAAAAACAATACAATGGGGTCGATGCAATCTCGAGTGTAGGCTGTGTTGCCGAAATTGAATTTTCAATTAATAATTGTGACGATTGGATACATATCGATTGGTTTAGGATTTATGATATAACTAGCGACCCGCCCCGGCTTCGCGCGGGTACACATAACATCATATCACATTAGAAACTTCTAAATTTATCAGTGTTCCACTACAATATTATGGATGTATTATACATATAAACCTTCCTCTTGAATCACTTTATTTACTAAAAAAAAAACCGTTTCAAAATCCGTTGCGTAGTTTTAAAGATTTAAACATACATAGGGACGGACAGACAGCGACAGCGACTTTGTTTTATACCATGTAGTGATTGACGATTCAAATTGAATCCACGTGCCAATTATTGAAAATCCTGAATAAAGTTCTGTACCATCAGCGTCACCTTAATTCCTGTATGGTCTTCATTTCATTTCATTTATTTATATAATAACAATCATACAATTGTGTTTGAAATAAGTTACTTACAATATTTTATAAACTAAAAATTAAAGAAATAAACAATTTATTTATTTATTTATGTACATTTTATTGCACCATTTATAAAATAGTAAATACATTTAACTGTGATAAGAAATGATACAAAAGGCGGCCTTATCACTAAGCAATCTCTTCCAGATAACCTTTGACAACAATAAGGTCAATTAAAAAATAATACATAAAATAAAATAAAAACAAACAAAATGATAGCTTATAATAGATAGTAGATACATTACTAGTCATAACAAAGTTAAATTATTTGTCAAACACAATTAATAGATTCGTCTAAAGTATAAAAGCATTCTTTCAACAAAATAGCTTTTAGCTTAGGTTTGAAGGTATTGAAATTTATCAATGATATTCATATCAGTGGGCCATATTAGTCATGAATACGGGTTCATTTTTAAACGAGACATCTTCGGGCATTTTAGTAAACTGATTCTCGGAGCCTAAAGGCCTACCATGAAATATTTTCCGAAATTTCGGGGACGAAAGAGACAGAATTTTGATGTTAAAATTATATAATACATGCCGTTTAAAATTATTAAAAATGTTAAAATATCGTTCCCCTGAACTATTAGGATAGGATTTATGATGAACGAAATATTAAGTTCCATTTACTGGGTCGATATCGGTACGAACAAAAACACGAAATTGAGCCCGAAAATTCGGAATTTCATTTCATGGTAGACCACCTAGTGTTGACTGTTCAGCGGCTAGACTTATTACAGTCGCAAGCATACCAAATACAAAATAATCCTAATCGACTAACCAGTGATAAACGTCATTGGTTTCTACTAGTTAAAGTTATAGTCAAGGTTATAGATCTATCATTTTACAACAAAATATAAGTAACAAGTTTGGACAGCGTTCAAACTTTTAACCATCAGACAGTTCGATTGATATTTGAGCGAAATATAGTTAAATTGAATTGTACAGGTATTATGAAACTTCGATTATTATCGATATTCGATTATTCGATTAGACCTTTAGCTATATTTTTATTTAATGTATAAATAAATATATAATATAAATATATCTTAAGGAATATTAATAATACAAGTTTGGACAGCGTTCAAACTTTTAACCATCAGACAGTTCGATTGATATTTGAGCGAAATATAGTTAAATTGAATTGTACAGGTATTATGAAACTTCGATTATTATCGATATTCGATTATTCGATTAGACCTTTAGCTATATTTTTATTTAATGTATAAATAAATATATAATATAAATATATCTTAAGGAATATTAATAATACATTAAATATAGGCATAGAAAGTATTAATTTTTAACCGACATCATAAAGGAGGTTCTTGATTCGGTTGTAATTTTTTTTTATATTTATTACCTCATAACTCCATCAAATATAGGCCGATTTTAAAAATTCTTTCCTTATTTGAAAATTTTAATTTTTTTTTATCGAAATCGATGCAGTAGTTTGGTTTTTAAATCGAAATAACTGGTTTTGACTTAATTACAATCGGGTTTTTTTTTTGTGGGACAAAATTGTAATTTAGATGCCTTTTAGTATATATAAAGAAACAAATGTATAGGTAAATAGTAACAACCTATACACTTGTGTCTTTATTGTCGACGTTTATTTATTTATTTATTTGCAAGAAACATTGTAAGTGTATCCCTTTCAGACCTGAACGTGAGTTGTAACTTTAAAAAAATCTAAAACCGCGCGCAATTCATTTTTACGTACGAAACTGAAATAACACGATAGTGAGATTCTAAACCAGCCAATAAGAAATTATTTTAGCGGTTAGGTGGTGCAGTAGTTTCGTGCGTGCCGGCAAGATGGCTTGGCTCCATAAACACGAAAATATATTAAATCTGAAAGAAAAAAAAAATCTTGGGTCTGAAAGGGGTATGCCATGTTATGTTTCTTAAAGATCGTCTGCTTCTTTTCGAAGTTGGCTAACAAAATCTTATACCATTATCCAACTTTGTAAATCAAGCACCGAAGATGATTGTTCGACTAGCATCGATAACAATACAATGAAATATTGACGACTTCTCAAATTCTATGCATTAATTAACAGTTTAATTCGCAGACTCCATTGGATTAACAATCGATGCGTAACAGAAGGCAATAACTCCACTTTATGGTCCCTCAGGGGTATTAACATGCAGATTGTTACCGCTGTTCCGGGTCCAACTAGAGATTGTTCGGATATCCAGATCACATCTATGCCAGCTGAGCTGTTGAAGCTTTTGTTCGGTTACCATAATAACTCATTATCCACTAGTGGAATCGGCAGGGGGAGATATCAGTAACAGGGCTTAGTATGTCCCATCATATTGTTTACGGTAATGATATTTTTCCATAATTTAGGATTTAGTCATGTATATCCAATAAAAACAAACTAAAAAGCTACGGAATCGAGCGAGACAGAGAGAGGGAGAGAGTCCGACCAATTTCGAAAATGAACTTTTTATAATTGACTCGGATTTTGGTATTCTGAGTGTGATCCCAGAAGTTCGTTGCGTAATTCCTCATCATTACATCATCATAATCAGCCTATTGCAGTCCACTGTTGAACATAAGCCTTCCCCTTGAGGAGCTTGGCTAGTAGTAGCAACGTTTGGCAGGCGGATTGTCAACCGCAGTTAGGCTTTACAGATGTTTTAAGAGAGACGTTGCTGTCCATCCTTCGCCCTTCCTTAGTCACCTCTTACGACACCCATGGGAAAGGAAGGGATAGTTTATTCTATGCCGGGACCACACGGAGTATAGCTTACGTTACTTGTTAATAATGTAGGCTTTTACAGGTATAAGAATTTTTAAAATTTGTTGAGTAATTTTTGAGTTTATTCATTACAAATAAACGTACGAAAAATCAAATCTTTATTTATTCTTTTTAATCTTTATTCTTCTATTTTACGTATTATAATATTCACCATCATATCAGCTTTTAACTGTCCACTGCTGTGTATAATCCTCGCCCTTGGGGGGTTTTGTCAGTAGTTGTCACACTTGGCAGGCGGATTGGCAACCGCAGTCAGGATGCTACTGCTAACCTCTCGCCCTTCCTTAGTCGGCTTTTACGACACCTTTAGGAAAGGAAAGGGTGGTCTATTCTATGCCGGGACCACCCGGCAACTATAATATTAGTATTTACCAGAGGGAGACACAAAAGTTGTTTGCTTGTGTACCTTTGTCTCATTCTTGTTTCAACCGTAAAGCAGTCGTGTTTGCATGGCTGTGTTTCGGTTTGAAGGGTGGGATATGGCGTGAATTAACAGGGTAGAGATGAATAACACCTGAGTCCTCAGGAACGGCAACGCATGGGGGGTATCATGGGCGAAACAGTATACTCTGTTATGTCCATGGTACTGCTTATGTCTATAGGCGACGGTTACCACTTTCCATCTGGTGGGTCGTCAGCTTGTTTGCCATTCTAAATTCTATAAAAAAAAATAGTATACATACATATAAATAATGTTTTTAATACTTTATATACTTCACCATATGGATTTAATAGCCATTTGTATCAGGAACAATTCTGTTGCGGATCGAGCCGCCTCAAACTGGTATTAAGTGGATATTATTAATCCTTATTAAGCAATATCTATGCGTAAATCTTGGCATTGATTGGGGACGTAATTTAGGAATTTTAATATGAATGATGAGGGTTATTAAAAGTTTATTTTAGGATATTATGCTACAGGTCGTTAAAATCGAAATGGCGAAGTTTCTTCTTACCATAATCTTACTATTCTAACACTTAAGAGAAATATAAAGTTATAAGTACATTTTGATGTTCTTTACTGAATGACGTAAAATGTCTGAACACTGAATTTCGCATATAAATAAATATAATAAATAAATAAATTCTTTATTAAAGGTAACTAGGATCCACACAATTTTTCTAGCCTTTACAATTTAACGAATCACTATGAAATTGGTAAAAAATAGCCACCGTTTTTTTCCAGAAGGACATAGGCTACTTTTGTCATGGTAAATCAACATATTTCGGTCATGTGAACGAAGTCACGAGTAAAAGTTTGTAAATAAAATATGTAAAGACATAATGATTACGTAAAAAGAAATCAAACATATGTTATATTCACAAAACAAATTCTTCGTATACAACATAATAATTAGCATGGAGACATAGAAATTAGAAATAATAATACAGGCAAGTTAGACTTCAAATACTCGAAATGACAAGATATGTCGAGTTATGAGTTCACAAAAGAACATGTTCGTAACACAAATAAGTTGAGAGAAGTGTCATATGTTAAAAATACAAGAGAATACAAGATGTTCCATTAATATATTATTATTAATATATTTTATTTATTTGGAAATAGAAATTGAAACACATTTATAAACCGTTTAACATAACACGTACTTCAGTGAACACCGAATGGAATTCCCACTCAGCATTTGCTGTAGTATTTGACAATACCATAGCGCTGATTTTATCTAGGGTCGCAACAATACAGTACAAATACAAATGGCAAACAAGCTGACGGTCCACCTGATGAATAGTGGTAACCGTAGCCTATAGATATGAGCAGTGCCATGGACATAACAGAGTATACTGTTTGGCCAATGATATCTCCATGCGTTGCCATTTCTGAGATGAAAAGATAATGATGCTGGTTGAAGAGGCTAAATTATTAAGGATAGATAGACCGTGTTCTTTCTGAAGGAGGTAATGGTACTCTCCAGAATCGGCGTGTATGGATGTGATAAGTTTCGAAACCATTTTACTGTCCTGCTTGCTGAAGCAAGATATAGTAAGGACAGAGGCTTTTGATAGGTATTTTATTTTTTTTAGTATGTATTCACGTACTGTCAGTGTGGGTTACTTGTTTAATATAAAGAAAAAACAATACTTTTACTACACACCGAAGTTATTTATTTAATATTTTACACAGTTAACAGTGCTTTTTAACTAATTTTGAAGGTTTACTTGGACCTGCGACGCGCAAGATCCTTGGTTCATGGTTTTATCGAGCCTGAATGATAAATCTAACTAGCTAATTTTACTGGTCAGACCGGCGGGCAGAAACCTGGTCCGTACTTGGGCAGTAATTTGGCTAGCTAAATTTCGACTGACTGATTTAGTTTGTTTCAGTTTATATAAGCATAATACCGCTGACTTAAATAGAAATAACTTTGCACAAACACTGCTACATTCATTTTGTTTTTTATATGTTTTTCTTTTATTCTAAATTCAAAGTAAAATAGTAATGTTATTATATAATTGTGTAGTCTTCATTATTATGTTGTTTTGTTATATGTAACATGTATAATTTATATTATTTCTTTTAAAGAGCGATTGTATTTAACTAATGATATTATTTAAATGAAAAGTTTGTTTAGTGTATATGTAAATAAATAAATAAAATTAATGATATTGCTATACAGCAATAATATGTCTACATGCTAGGGTTGTAACAGTACGAAGAAAGTAAAAAAAGGCACCAAACTCGTTATGTTATTCCAAAATTTTACGTTATTGTCAACGTTGTGAATGTAAAATCATACAATACATCTTTAACATATATGATATGATGTTTATAATACACGCAAATATTTGTATTGCCTCGTTTCAAGTTATTACGATTGAGGAGGCGTGAACTTCTAAAGAAAGGAAGACATCATGTAAAATTTCTTTGGCACTTCGCGCTTTCGAAACTCTAAATGGTAATAATATTATGTTTATACAAAACATAATGTTATGTACATATTTCACTTCGTATATATGTATGTAGCAGCCGAGTTGAATTGCAAACAAATTAACTGTGGACAAATATAAAAACTTCAGAGCCAATTTGCAAATGCTTAAGAGAAATGTGGATACTAAAAATACGAAGCGGAAAGCAAATGATTTTCTTTGTCAGACGCTTTTTTTATTTATTCAAGAAAGTTGTATAGTAAATGTTGTTGTTTGTTCGATGTATTTTTGTATTAAAAATCAATTTATGCAAGTTCTTTGGCATGTCTCAATGCGGAGCAAGTTAATGCAAACCATTAATAAGTATAAGTAATATTTAAGTTATTATTTTTATTCATTTGTACTTTCAATATATCATTTATGAACAAACAAAATGCGCTTGCATTGTCGCAGTATTTTTTTTTTATTAAAATATATCCTATGTTACGTCTTAATAATATAGCTTTTGAAAAGTGAATTAATTTTTAAAATTTGTTCAGTTTTTATGGATTTACATGTTATTTCTCTTTGCCGTATGGTCTTGGCTCAACCCTTCTATGGATCAACCCTTCTTTTCCGGTAGCTGTTGTAGGAGGCGAGTAAAGGAACTTAATGGGGAAAGGGATGAGCAACACTATCTCTCTTAAAACATCACCAAAGCCTAACTGCGGTTGTCAATCCGCCTGCTAAGTGTGGCAACTACTGGCAAAACCCAATAGTTGCCATCCCAATAGGGGGAGACCTATATTCAGCAATGAACAGTAATTTTTAATTCCATCACCATCATCTTCATCATCATATTGTCTCGTATTATATTTGTAATATTAGTATAAACGATTGTAGTCACGATCAGAAATAAAAGATAAAACAGCCGATAAACTCAATTCAGTTTGACTGCTTCCATAAAAATTCTAGTGTTCTATCGTTTTTAAATCTAATTTAAGCAAAACATAACCTTTAACCTGATTGGATATTGACTTAGCCGAACAAGCCATCTCATGCGGGATTAGCATAAAATTGAATTTGCCTCAACTTTCCGAGAGTCACTGTGTTCGGCGCGATTCGTTAATGCTGTTTATTGTGTAGACTTTCCTTAGAGTAGTGTCGAGAATAATATATTTTGGTGGCATTTTTACATAGTTCATTAGACGGAGGAATGTGAACGACCTGCATAAGTCAATGGCGTGTCATTGAAGGAAAACTATGAATTCTCGTTGTCGACGTTTTGAGAATACGTCTATAAATTGTTTATGAGAATTAAATTGTTTATAAAAAAATCTTTATTGAATTATCGATAATTGCTAGTGTGTTCTATAAAAAGAAGAATAGGCCAAATACAGAGTAGTATAATGACCCCTTTCTAGATGGAGCGACGACCTTAAATACATGCAAGTTAATGGATGCAGATGGCTTAAGATTGTTCCTTATGGCTAACTATAGGAGAGATCTATGTTCAGTAGTGAGTATTTAACGCCTGAAATGATGATGATGATGATGATAATCGATGATTATAATAATACCGCTTAAAAACAACATTTTCATCGTGCCTCCGATTAAAATGTTTATAATTACTCCTCTCCATCCAAAAGTTGCTTAGAAGAGATTGCTTTTAACGATAAGGTCGCCCATTGTTTTGTTACTATAATCATTTCCTGTAATAGTTTGTATGTATAATAAATTTATTATTATAATCTTTTGGAGGAAATAATAAAGAGTATCTATCTGCTATCGTTTGACGCATTTTGAATATAGAGATGTCACGATTTAAGTATATTTTTTTAGTTATCATTCTTATGAATGATCTAAAACTTTCTACGATAGCATTCGAAGACTTTGAAAAGGTTTATTATAGCTCAACAGAGTAATAAAAAGTTATATCAGAAAACTAATATACGAGCAAAAGATATTTATAAATATCGATCTCAAAAAGCAATAACAAAAATATTGAAATGAAAGAAGAAAAAAAAAAAACAAAATAAATTAGTTTTCAAAAGTTGTTTCACGTTGAAATGGAATTCTAGAGTTAGGAATACGCGTCAAGGAATTTGCATACAGTGTTGCCTCATTCTACGTCCGAAATTGAGTTTCCCGCGCCTATCACAAAATCAATATGGCCGCCAACTCACTTTCCCCGTACCACGATTGCGTATAATCAAAATGGGAGCGAGCCAATCGCAAGATTCATATCCATCGTGGACTTGAAACAACTTAATATGTAAATCTAAGGCTTTGCCTCCATTGTACAGGTTTCAGGGTACTGATTTTCGGCGACGTTATTCGTATTGAACGTGAACGATGTATTGAAATACGCGATGTGCGGCACGATCACTTCTGGTTTGTATTTAGGTAAATGCTGACTAATAGGATTTATTATGCGTTCAATATTCTATTTTAATAATTCAAGAATACTGCGTGGTATCGTTTGTAGAGAATGTTTATCACTATAACTAGAACGTATTTACAGAAGTCTTGATTTATTGGAAACTTATTAATTATAATGAATTTAGCTTTTTCTAGATATATATACCAGGACTAGATTATATAGACAGAGCATCGAGATTCAAAAACGGGTCAACTTTTTGTCAGCTAATTGCCAATATAACTGATTCGTTTTCAGTATTCTATGTACTTACGCATAAAATGTATTTTGACGTATTATTTAATAAATTAAAATGTATTTATTGGAACCATCAAAAATTACAATTGTAGGGTAGTGTACGATAACAGCCACATTACTTAAAAATAAAGTGAATGTTTGCACATTCAAAAGATGCCATTTTACCAGAGGGAGAATTTGTACAAAAGTCGATTGCTTGGGTACCTCTGTCCCATTCGTGTTTCAACCGTAAAGCAGTTATGTTTGCATGGCTGTGTTTCGGTTTGAAGGGTGGTCGTGAATTTACTGGGTACAGAGGAATAACACCTGAGTCCTCAGGAATGGCAACGCATGGGTGGTATCATGGGCGAAACAGTATACTCTGTTATGTCCACGGTACTGCTCATGTCTATAGGCGACGGTTACCACTTTCCATCAGGTGGGACATCAGCTTGTTTGCCATTCTAAGTTGTATAAAAAAAAGATGCAGAAATTATAAGACCAAGAAATATAGAAGTTATAAATGAATCACTCATAACTATTTATCACGTAAAATTGTATGAAAAAGTTGACCCGTTTTTCCCGAAGTATTTCTATGGAGACACTCTATCTACATACTTAATCTAAGATACCAGATTAGAAAAAATATGAAAGTAGATAATAAAGCTTATAATATGTAATAAAAATGATTGAAATTCGTTCACCATGTGTAATACTTGAATAGTTTTGCAATTGGCCGGGCAATTTTTTATAATCGCCATTTAAAAGAGTTTGCGTATTTTCCAACTGGTGTTAAAGTATTGCCAATCTGCCTGCCAAGCGTGGCGACTACTGGTAAAACTTCCCTTATAGGTAAAGCCTATATTCAGCAGTGAACAGAACGGCTGGTATAGTATATGAAAAAATAATATCTTTTTTATTATAATTATAGTATATGAAAAATTTTTTTTTTTATTTTAATTATAGTATATGAAAAAATTTTTTTTTTTATTTTACTTTGTCTATATATGTTACGTAGTCTAAAGTAAAAGATTCTTGTAGAATAACTTTCAAGGACTGTGAAAGTCGCAGTAATAGGTTTTACAGCAAATAAAATCCCATTTGACCTGGTTGCTTGCATTTGATTATGTAATAGTGTTACACTGACCAATTTTTTCTTATAAAACTTTAGCAAAAACTCACGAAGGCCGACGTTACTTAACTTTTTATCGAATTTTCAAGGGAACGTATCTAGAACTCGCTTTTGCCCAACGGTTTATGGTTCAGTGACTTGTTAGAAAAGTTTAGCGAGTGAAATGTCTATTGATAATATTAACAGGATACCAGACGCTCTAAAATATAGTATAACATTAGATTATACCCGTAATAATTATTAATAGTGTTGACTATTTTATTTATTTCCATTTATTTATTTATAAAAGACACACCAACAGTATGCTCACAACAATTAAGCAGACAATATACAATGTTATTAGTAAGTAAAAGAGAAAAACTACTATTAAAAAATGCTTAAATCTAAGTTTGAACAAAAAAATCTTACTCCTCACTACCAAGCTTAAGGCTGTATGAACACATCAATTAAAGGTGTATACAGCTCTCACAGATAAGCGTCAATGTACACTAAGTAACAATTATACAATTAGAAAAGACCTAACTACCAATCAATAAAATAGAATTTTGAGTTTATATTTGCTGTAAGGGGCACTTAACGTTGTAAGAGATTCACTTACATACAAATGAAGAGACAATTTTTTTTATACAACATAGAATGGCAAACAAGCTGACGGTTCACCTGATGGAAAGTGGTAACCGTCGCCTATAGACATGAGCAATACCATGGACATAATAGAGTATACTGTTTCGCCCATGATACCTCCCATGCGTTGTCATTCCTGAGGACTCAGGTGTTATTCCTTTGTACTTTGTAATATCATTGCCATATCTCACCGTTCAAATCGAAACAAAGCCATGCAAATACAAGTGCTTCGCGGCAGAAACACGAATGGGACTAAGGTGCCCAAGCAAACGACTTTTGTACAAAGTCTTCCTCTGGTAAATAACATTATGGACCTTTTATAATGCTATAAGGTGATATTGGTTAGGTTTATACAAATAAAGTTTTGGTACGTATTTACAATTATTTCGTGCAAGAAATAATGGCGTGTTTTTTTTTTTTTTTTTTACAACACAGGGGGCAAACGAGCATGCGGCTCACCTGATGGTAAGTGACTACCGCCGCCCATGGTCACCCACAACACCTACGGCATTGCAGGTGTGCTGCCGGCCTTTTAAAAAGGAATATGCTCTTTTCTTGAAGGTGTTACAGAACTATAAGGATATTTCCAAAATTATACTTAATTTCGCACATTTTTGTTACTAATGAAATTAAGTCACATGAAAATAATTTAATTTACGTTAAAACATTGTTGGTCGTGTTGCTTCAGGATAGAATAGACCGCCCCTATTTTCCCGTTGGTGCCTAAGTCTAAACGACTAAGAGAGGAGAAGGACGGGTAGCAGTATCCCTCTTAAAATATTTTCAAAGCCTAACTACGGTTGCCAATCCGCCTGCCAAGCGTGGTCACTACTGGCAAAATTCCCAAGGGGAGGCTTATGTTCAGCAGTGGACAGTTAAAGGCTGATATGATGATGATGACGCCAAGACGGTAATTTCATCACCATCATTATGACAGCCTTTAACTGCTCCCTGCCGAACATAAGCCTCCCCCTACTGGGGAGTTTTGCCAGTACTGGCTTTGGTGATGTTTTAAGAGGGAAGCTGTTGCCCATATACGCCGGATCCACGCTGCAGTAATTTAATGCAATATGCATGAATAAGTTATTAAATTAGATTCATGCAAGAAGCATGAAATAAGTTTCACAATGTAAATTAGTCTTAAATTGGGTATGGCATTAGAAACAGATTACCTGAAATTTCTAAAGGAGCTACTGATTTACATGTATAAAGTTTCAGTCTAGAATCTAATATATTATATATATAAGTACTCGTATAAGTAAACTACTTTAGTATATCTATCTGTATATCCATTGTAGTAATTCGAGTTAGTAACACTACAAATAGTTAGTGGAATATGTAATTCGTCCGTGGGTCGCAATGCAAACTAGTTCTATTCGATTGTTTGGTTAATCTTGATTGCCTTTAGGTATAATGTTTGCAGGTGAGATGATATATCACTGCATTATAATAGTATAATTTATTTTGGTGGCCTGTGATTTAATTGTCAATTCATACATTTGTATGTTAATTTAGTTCCGACCTGAAGTGTAAGGTAGTCAATGTAAAATATTTTTAAATATATATGCAGTTATAGAATATGCAGTCTCGGCATAGAATGGACCACCCTTTCCTTTCCCATAGGTGTCGTAAAAAGCGACTAAGGGAACTGAATAGTCGAGGGACGGGCAGTAAAGTCTCTTTTAAAACATCACCAAAACCTAACTGTGGATCGCCAACCAGCCTGCCAATTTGCAACACCAGAGGGAGACTTTGTACAAAAGTCGATTGCTTGGGTATCTCTGTCCCTTTCGTGTTTTAACCGTGATACAGCTGTGTTTGCATGGCTGTGTTTCGGTTTGAAGGGTGGGATATGGCATGAATTTACAGGGTACAGGGGAATAACACCTGACTCCTCAGGAATGGCAACGCATGGGGGGTATCATGGGCGAAACAGTATATTCTGTTATGTCCATGGTACTGCTCATGTCTATAGGCGACGGTTACCACTTTCCATCAGGTGGGCCGTCAGCTTGTTTGCCATTCTAAGTTGCATAAAAAAAAAAATTGTATAAGCTCTGCTTGGTAAAAATGAACTCGAATCAAAATACGATTTGATATACTGGTGAAATTGTGTAAAAACTGTGTAATACACAGAGGATTAGAATCAATATAGAACTGCGGGAATGAATTAAGTATATAAATATTTTTTATGCAACTGCATTGTAGAGAGCTAGTGGATGCAGTTGGTTCAGGACCGTTTCTTATGGCAGTCTATGGGCAGCAAAATTTCCAATAATTTAAAACTCAAATTTTATTTATTCTTGTCAAACATGACAAATACCTAAATAAAATAAGCAGACCTAGTTTCGCATTACATACCTTTCACGAAGGATAAGGGCCTCGCAAGGACCTATCGCCCGTAGCCTCGCAATGGCTAAGGTCGCCGCAGTCTATGGGGGAAGTTTACGCCCAGCAAAGGACGTATAATGGCTGAAGTGATAATTAATTTGGTTTTGATAGTATAACAACTTCAGCTCGTTTTATTAGCACTAAATCTGCAATACACCGGCTATTATTAACTCAGTAATTTTCCAATGTTGCCAGTTTTATGCACTTTTAAGTGCAGTTTGAGTTGGCTCCGTCACCTGCGCAGACGGGAATTGATTTACGTTCTGAACTTTGCCAGTTTGAAGAATCTTTATGCTTAAAAGGATTTTTAATTAATCTACCAACTGGTTGAAGTTTAAACTGAATCTTCTTATTTTATTCTATTCTTCTAATATATACTAATGACCCGCCCCGGCTTCGTACGGATGCAATTTGTATAATTGTAAATAGAATTTAATTAAAATATAAACAAATAACGAACCTGATAATATAGGGGGGATGGGATTGTTAGTAATGCGGATTACCAGTTCCATTGCTAGCAATATGCTCAACCGGGTCGACCTCCACGTGGTTCCCCCTGGAAACCATCGTGCTGAATTCCAGGTGAATTCATCACGATGGCTAACTGGCCTGCCTTTTCATTCTCACCTACCATCCCTCACTGGTGCCCCGCAAGCGTATACCCACTGACGGCCCACCTGATGGAAAGTGGTAACCGACGCCTATAAACATGAGCAGTACCAAGCACATAACAGAGTATACTGTTTCGCACATGATACCTCCCATACGTTGCCATTCCTGAGGACTCAGGTGTTATTCTTTCGTACCCAGTAAATTCACGCCATATTCCACCCTTCAAACCGAAACATAACTGCTTTACGGTTGAAACACGAATGGGACAGAGGTACCCAAGCAAACGACTTTTGTACAAAGTCTCCCTAATAATATGAACGTTTACCATTAGACAGACTGTATGCTTATTTGCCTCCTTTATGGTATAAAAAAATCATATTAATTTACGTGGACGAAGCCACGAGATACAACCAGTAAACTAATTAGGATATGACGATATCACCTTTAAAGATACTTTGCAACAAACAAATATCCTTGAAACTTGTCATACAAATTTGGTTATTTCATTAAATTCCGTTCTTGAAAGGAGTTGCAGAGTTTACATAGAGAATGCTCATCTTAAACAAGATTTAGGTCAGATTAGTGAAAGTTCTCTCTGGTTACAGGGGCGTGGATGAAGTAAATAAATTGTTATATTACGACTCAATATTGAGAGTGTACATATGTTTCAACCGAGTGGTCTATACCTTTCTCCATGCCATACCATGTATATAAATTTTTATAATGATTGTTTAAGGTGCTGAATGTATATACATATATATATATATATGCTGATGGCTGATGATGATGATGATTATATCATCGGGTGAATTTAGAAAATGAATTTTTATTAAATTGTCTCCAGTCTAGGTATTCTGCCAGTGTTGCCACACTTGGCAGGCGGGTTGGCAACCACGTGTTTTAAAAGGAACGTTACTGCCCATTTCTCGATCATTAAACTCCATTATTTGCCTTACGACACCCACGGGAAAAGAAGGCCCATTCTATGCCGGGACCACACGGCGACACCTATACTTATTTTAAATATACTAATGACAAAATATAGTGGAATTGAGAACATGTTTCTTTTTGAATGAATGAACGATAATTTGCTTTTTTATTTTAAATTTGAAATAATAAATTCATGAGACAATAAAGAGTACTAAATACTACTAAGCAATACTCCTTACAAACACCGTGAGTGAGTTTCATAATTAATTTCCTTCTACAATTTTATACGGAAAATATTTCCTTAGTTACAACTTGGATATCTAAGATTTCCCCTTAATGTTCTCTTTTATTTCTGTTTTGATTAGCAACCCCCCTCCCTCCGCCCCTCCCGCTTTCCTTAGATGAAAGAGGGAAATATTTTTTTATAAAAGTTGCCAGTGATAGCTGGAGGGTAGTTAATAAGTTACGAGATACGAAGAATCTGATGCTTAGTGTCAATTAACGAAATCCTACTTTTAATTCGTATATACTTATTTAATAGTATAGTTTACTTAGATTATCGAGCTTCAAAAACGGGTTAACATTTTGTCAGCTAATTAAAAAATTAGCTTACTCATTTTTTATCAGTATTGTATATACTTACACAATAAATGTATCTTGACGTACATACATACATACATTTCTGTCACGCTTGTCTCCCATTAGGGTAGGCAGAAACAATGGAACGCCAAATGCTTCGATTCAAACAAACCTCTTTCGCTTCTTCCACATTCATCAATCTTTTCATACACGCTCGCCGGTTACGGGTACTTTTAATTTGGCCCTTCTTCAGCACGTCGTCTATTTGGTCTACATACGTCCGTCTAGGGCGGCCCCTACCGACATCTTCATTCATTCTTGCTCCATAAATCTCTTTCGTAATTCTTCTTTCATCCATCCTCTCCAAATGGCCAAACCAATCTTATCTTGACGTATTATTTAATAAATAGAATGAATGTTTACGCATTAAAAAAATGCAGAAATTGTAATATAAAATAACTATAGAAGTTATAAAGGAATCACTCATAACTATTTATCATGCAAAATTGTATGAAAAAGAAGAGAAGAGAAGTATTTCTACGGAGACACTCGTATCTATATAATCTAAGATAGACTAGTTTTTGCCAACAAATTCGTACTTGTGAATTTTGAAAGTAGCCTTCTGCCACTCCTACTTGGTAGCGTATTTATTATTTTTATTAATCATATTATAAAAAAAAAAATTGTTATAAAATTTTGGACTTACTGCAATGTTAACACTCACGGAAAAGAAAAGAGTGACCCATTCTATGCCGAGAACTACACGACTTTAATATTTTATTATAAATTATATATACTTATATAATTTATAATAAAATATTCAAGACGTATAATAAAAGTAATTATTATAATAATATTATATATATATATATATATATATATATATATATATATATATATATATATATATATATATATATATATATATATATATATATATATATATATATATATATATATATATATATATATATATATATATATATATAAGACTTTTTAATTATTTGTTAAGTCAACAAAACCATCTCTAGTTACAGGTTACTCAATAGTTATTATATCTCATAATGCTTATCGTTGTTTTAATTTATGTATATGTATGTATATATATATATGTATATATTTCATATGTATTAGTTTATCCATATATATTAAAAGTAATGTTTATGTATTATATGTGCATTTCTTATGTGTATATTATATTTATATTGTGTATTGCCTTAATGTGTTACTATAATTGTCACATATTTTTCACCGCATCTGCCCTTCATACATCATAGAGAATGCCATATGGCATTAAGCTCGCCATTTGTACAAAATTTTACTGTGCAATAAAGAATAAATAAATAAATAAATAAATATTATTATAATAATGACATACAATACAGTTACATTACACTTATCGGTATTACAGTGTAATTAATTTTGTCACAGTATCATAAATTATATTTGCTTTTATACGTTGTATAAATAAATAATCAGACAACCAAACATTCCCATTCATTATTAGTCAAGATTGAAACCAGACACAAGCAAGATTCAAATCGCAAATCCCAAATTAGTGGTCACACAAGGTCGCGCAGACTTACGAGGGCACAGTAACTATGTAACAGCTTAATAAGTAATTAATGTCGAACAGATCGCTCCCGATAATAACGACCGAGATATTGTGGGGAATCAACGGAGTGTGCAGTAGGGGTTGGGTAATATATAACAACATATACACGAATTACTAGAGTAATACTTATCATGGGCGAAACAGTATACTCTGTTATGTCCATGGTACTGCTCATGTCTATAGGCGGCGGTTACCACTTTACGCCAGGTGGGCCGTCAGCTTGTTTGCCATTCTAAGTCGTATAAAAAAAAAGACAATTATCTGTCTATATATCTATCTATCTCAATAGGTGATGACCTTTTTTCCGCCGTTAACGTCCAAAGGAATCAAATATGTAGATATCAGATCGGTATTCATATAACCCAGGCCTAGAGTGTAGTTGTTAAGTGACGAATATGTTTCGCGTTTCCGATCGATTGGATTAACCATTAGATTGTGAAACCTTAGTTGATCCTACTATAAGTGTATGTTTGTGAGGATGAATCGACAGACAGGATGTTTGGTAGTCTTTCACGCAAAAACTACTGACAGGGTTTGCTTGAAATTTTGTATAGTTAATGTGAATTTGTTTATTACTTGTTGGCTATAATATATATATATATATATATATATATATATATATATATATATATATATATGTATGTATATTTTGCCATGCTTGCCAGGCAGATTGGCAACCGCAGTTAGGCTTTGAAGATGTTTTAAGAGGTTGTGATGCTGCCCTCCCTTAGTCGCCTCTTACGACATCTACGATAAAGGAAGGGGTACCTTATTCTATGCCGGGACCCCGCGGCCAATAATAGAATATAAATAAATAAATTTCATCATATATGTGTATACAAAATTCCGTGACAATTGGTTTAGCAGTTACAAGTGCTAAAGGGTAAAAAGCAAACAAACTCAATTATCATCATGGTAAGGGTAAATTCCGAAATTCCAATAGAATTTCACGGCAAATTTTATCATAACAAGTGAATTATTGTTTACTGATAATATAGTAATTTTAATAGCAAATTCCGAAAATCCATGGGATTATAGCACAAATTATATTAAATTACACGATAAAAGCAAAATTTTGTTCGACTCCCGAACTCGTGTAATATTAAAATGCTTCAAAGAGTTTTCATTGTACATAAATTAATTGCTGAAATTCTAAACTTTTTTAATTCTATGAGTTTTAATACGATTTTGTACAATGATACACAATGTTGTTTTCATGTAAATTGTTTGTATGTATAATAGGAATATATGTCATACGTATGAATATTCTATTGTGAAGTTGTTTCATAATTTTCTCATTGTTTTTTATTTCATAATTATCACTTGACACACGAGATGTATTTATTTTTTCTGTATTTTCACTACTCTTATAAATATTTTACATTGATTCACTTACCTGATTCTGATTCTATCATAAAATAGAGTGGAATAGAGCAAAATAAAGCAGAATAGAGCGTATTAGAGCGGAATAGAGAGGAATAGAGCGGAATAAAGCGGAATAGAGTGGAATAGAGTGGATTAGAGTAGAATAGAATGGAATAGAATAGAATAGAATTACTGTGTATGAAGAGCTGACACTGATTTTAAGTTCAAAGCAATGTTTATTTGCTTCGAACTTAAAATCAATATCAACAGTTATATTCTACCGGGTATGCAATAATTTTAGAATATGTGTGGTAAATAGCAATTATATAAATATTAAAACATTTCAATACTCCTATATATTGCATAATTGAAAATAAATAAGAATTATTTGGCAATACAATTAATATAAAAAAAGAATAATCAAAATAAAATTATTTAAATTAAAGGCAAGTATCATTCTGTTTATATTATTATTAAATTAATGAGTTTTAGCATTAAAGTATTTATATAAACTATACAATTATATACTCGAAAGATAATAATATTGTTTTTAAAAATAACTGATGCGTGATCCATTGCACATATGTAGTCTCTTTAGCTAATCTTATAATTGTTACTAGCTGACCCAGCATACGTTGTTTTGCCATATAAATCAGTTTTTTTATGTAGATATCTCTACAGAACAGTTCCTACAGAACACCCTAATAACCCAGCGGTATGAGGGGGGAAAGGGATTGTTAGTAATGGAGACTGAGAATCCCATTGCTAGCAATATATATACCCAACCAGGTCGACCTCCTCGCGGTTCCCCCTGGAAACTATCATGATTAATTCCTGATGAATTCATCATGATGGGCTAACTGGCCTGTTTTCATTCTCATCTATCACCCTTCACTGGTGCTCCGCCAGCGTATCCCGTTAGCGCAGGCGGGGTTACCATACCATTTTCACCCATCAAAAAAAAAACCCAGCGGTATGAAATATACTTCACGATTTATTCTTATATCTACTAGATATATTATAGATTATATCATTATCATCATATTAGTTTTTAATTATTCACTGTTAACTATAAGCCTCCCCCTTGGAAGATTTTGCCAGTAGTTGCCACGCTTGGCAGGCGGATTGGCAACCGCAGTTAAACTTTGGAGATGATTTAAGATGTACGCTGCCGTCCATCCCTCGTCCTGAATATTTATTCTTATGTAAATACAACAACGGGTCTAAAGTAAAAAAAAAAAACTAAAAAGAGTGTATTGTTACAGATAAAGCGCCATCGGAGGCTACGTTCCGTGGGGCGGAGTTTCTATCGTACGACCTGACGCAGACCGGAGGGGAGCCCATAGTGAGCACACAGGACGCCATATCGCTATACTTCAAGACTCGTCAGCCTAATGGCCTGCTCTTTTATACCGGTACGTTTGGCCTTTGTGTGGAAAGTCCGATGTTTTATGTCTCAGTTTCGATGGCACTTGTAAGGTACAAATCAGTGTTGCCAGATTGCACTTTTTCGCGGTTTTAGCTAAAAATATGAAATTTTTGGAGAAACGTAAAATGGGCTTGGAGAAATTTGGGTAATTTTTTTTTAATGGATAATAGTTTTAGTATTTGTAAATTCTGTACAGGTATATAAGGTACATAATTATAGTAAAATATATGATTCAGTCATATATTAAAAACTAAACTTTGAAGCTGTTTTGATAAAATTTCTATTGAATTTTTTTTATACAACTTAGATTGACAAACAAGCTGACGGCCCACCTGATGGAAAGTGGTATCCGTCGTCTATAGACATGAGCAGTACCATGGATATAACAGAGTATACTGGTTTACCTATGATACCTCTCCATGCGTCGCTATTTCTGAGGACAGATGTTATTCCTCTGTACCCTGTAAATTCACTGCAATATTCCACCCTTCAAACCGAAACACAACCATGCGAACACAACTACTTCACGGTAGAAACACGAATGGGACAGAAGTGCCCAAGCAAACGACCTTTGTACAAAGTCTTCCTCTGGTAAATCTGTAAGTATATCCTTTCAGATAAAAAAAGAATTTTCCAAATCGGTTTATAACTGACAGAGTTACGATGTAACAAACAAAAAAGTGCAACCTCTTTTTTTGAAGTCGGTTAAAACATCTAAGACGCTTTCACTTATCACCAGGTCACGAGGCTGACTATCTGAACCTCGCGGTCCGGGATGGTGGCGTCTCCCTCACCATGGGACTTGGGAATGGGAAGCAAGAGATTCATATCAAGCCAGCGAAGACGAGGTTCGACGATCACCAATGGCACAAGCTGACAGTACACAGGAGAGTGCAAGAGGTAAGCACTTACTTAACCAGTGTTCCATCGTCTTTTTTAAATATTTTACTGTAACAGAAGTTTTTTTTTAATTTTTTAAATTTAACTCTGAAAAGATATACACACAAACTGTTAAATATGTTTTTTTTTTCACATTAATAGTAATCACCTATTACTATTAATGGGAAAAAAAATTTAACACTTTGTGTGTTAAACTAACTTACACTAACTTAACTACTTAGGTAATTTTACTCTTAGTATATTATCTAATACTAATACTAATATACTTCTAATACTAATATACTTCTAATACTAATATACTTCTAATACTAATATACTTCTAATACTAATATACTTCTAATACTAATATACTTCTAATACTAATATACTTCTAATACTAATATACTTCTAATACTAATATACTTCTAATACTAATATACTTCTAATACTAATATACTTCTAATACTAATATACTTCTAATACTAATATACTAATCATCATCATCATCATCGTCATCTCGGCTATTATCTGTCCACTGCTAAACATAGGCCTAGCCCATAGACTGATTCCCCATAGAAAACGGTTCTGCTCCACTCGCTTCCATTGATATACTACTAATATTAATAATTTTTTTTTTATGCCACTGAGGCGGCAAACAAGCATACGGCCCACCTGATGGTAAGCGGTTACCGTAGCCTATGAACGCCTGCAATACCAGAGGTATTACGCGCGCGTTGCCGACCCTGAAGAAACCTCTTTACCCCCCATTTGAAGAACCTAAGAAGAAGTTATTAATAATATAATAACTGAACGATATATGTACATGGGAGATATTTAAAAAAATAATATATAAGAGAATTTTAGAAGAATAATATAGAGAATCCAAAATTATATTTTTCAAAAATTATGTCTGTCTTTTTAACTGTCTGTCTGTATGTGTGTTCAAGCATCACGCAAAAGCTATTGCACTAAATTGAATGCAATCGTATTTCTGAAAATCTGACTTAAAAATTAATGTATGTTATTGGTTTTTCTATTTTTTTAAAACTGCACGTACGAAATAGCATGCAAAAATCTAGTTTTATATAAATTTTATCATTAATCATCAACTCGGCCATAAACTGTCCAATGCTGACCATAGGTCTCCCCCATTAACTGCCATAAAAAACGGTCCTGAGCCACCTGCATCCACTGACACCCTGCAATGCATTTAAGGTCGTCACTCCATCTAGTGGGGATCGTCCTACACTGTTTTTGCTCGTACGGGGTCAATACCAAAGAATCTTTCTTCCATCGGTAGTCAGTTTTACTAGCTAGCTGACCTTTGTCACTTATCATTAATTATCATTTATAATTAATAAACATTATAATTTGTACTTCGTATTTGTATTTCAATTACAAATACCTATTATAAAGTTTTTTAATATCAAAAGTCGATCACACGAGCTTTAATGGATTATAAATATTCTACTTCCATTCAATCGCTCAACAATGTTGCTTTTGTGTTGATAACCATAGGTACAGTCAGCATCAAAAATTGACAGCGAGCCAATTCTATATTTATGTTAATTTATTTTGCATGCCAAGCCTGGCTGAATGTGTAGGGCATATAATATTTGTATTTACATTTTTGTTAATCATATTTATTATCAATCCGAACAATTCCTCAGAACACTTCCCATGACAAATTCGGTAGAAGATGCACAGAGATGCAACATCTCCACGCATATTACTATGTTCATTCGACTTTTTATGTTGACCATACATTTCGCAATTAATATAACTGAACACATTCCATCATATTCGATCGTTGTTACAATGTTATAGAGTTTATAATCGTTCATCAATTTTTGATACACTATCTGAATATGTTACAGTCATTGAGTTGAAATAGCTAAGTAATTAATAAGTGTAGCGGTGAAGGCCCAGTCGGATAACGCTTCAATACGGGGGGAAAGGGATTGTTAGTAATGGGGTCTAATGAACCCATTGCTAACAATACACTCAGGTCGACCTCCACGTGGTTCAATGAAATTTGACACACAAGTAGGTTATATCCTAAATTTGCAAATTGGATGCTTTATACACGGATTCAAGTGGGCGAAACCACAGGATACGACTAGTTATAATAATTTAAATTTAGAACGCAACTATAATTAGATTTCAGTTATACAAACTCGCGTAACAAGCAGTGTTTTTCGCAAAGAAAAACTACTTTAAAATAAGTCAGACTAAGTTGCGGGTAAGAGCTAGTTTCTAGTGTAAGTAAGGATTATTTTACGCACTGTAATATACAGGGTGTAGGTCCCAGCATAGAATAGACCACCTCTTCCTTTCCCGTGGGTGTCGTAAGAGGTGACTAAGGGAGCATATCGTAGAGGAATGGGCAGCAGCGTCCCTTTTAAAACATATGTAAAAGCCTAACTGCGGTTGCCAATCCGCCTATCAAGCGTGGCAACTACTGGCAGAACTCCCCTTATAGCGAAGGCTAATAAAAGGTATAGCAATGGACAGTTAACGGCTGAAATAAAATAAAATAAATAACTATACGAGTACAGGTGGACTATTTTGGTTCGAAAGTCTTTTAAAAATAATGACAGCATTATCAGATATATCACAGTCAATCCAGACGGGGCATCAAAAATAACGAGACAGCGCGCGTCAGCGTCTAATTGACGGACGGTAGACTCTTGTTTCCAAAGTACTAGTATATATTCGTAGATACTCATGTAAGGATCGATGCTACACCAGGGATATTGTTATATAAAGGAATTTCGTTGGAATATTGACTTTCATCACCTACCTCGTCTCACACTTAGATTGCTGGTTCAGGGCTCCCGTAATTCGATTATCGTTGTCTGTTTTTCCTCGATTTATGTGTATGCATATATAAACAATAAATAATAATAATTATCACCTAAACTCACCCCAAATAACCGAAGATAGGTGATATTTTTAAGAACTGCCGTGGAGGTCAATGTTTGTTCCCGCGTTAAAGTCACACACTGGCTCTTGTTGCACGGCACTCACACCAGAGGGCAGGCGTCTCCATATAGCCCCGTAATGAGTAATTTACAGGGACGATATATATTTATATGTGTGTGTGTGTGTGTTCCATTCCATTTTCATCCATTAAAAAAACCGTATTCACTCACACATCGATAGAAAAGTTGGCGGGTTTTTTGTAATGCATTTATATGGAGACACTATCTATATAATCTAAGGTTTAAACAATATATTTGTATGTGTATTTGCACTAAATATTTTTTAGACAATAATAAAGTTATTTATAATATCATAAGCATATAATTTAGTTTCAATAATTGCATCAATATACCATCATTATAGTAAGAAGTAGAAAAACTAATAAAAAGCAATTCCAAAAAAAAATTTAATTATTCTTCGTGGAAAACAATTACGATTATGGTATTGTATAATAAATTATGTACACAAATTAGTTCAATGGTATATTCACAAAAATTTCCATTACTTCCATTGAATCAACTTGCTTAATATTTATACCAACTATTCGTGGAAATAAATCGATATAGTGAATGTCAAGATTTGTGAGGCACTAATTTGTAGAGCAATCGCCTAGATCATTTACATGTAGATGGAACGTTGCGTCTCAAATAACGCCTCAGAAAATCACGCTATTGTTAACTAAGGCATTATTTTTCATACTATGTGTTTAAATGTTAAATCTATTGTCTGTTTAAAATAAATAAATAATACTTACTTATATTGTGTGTAAATGTGATAATAAGTATACCAGAGGGAGACTTAGTACAAAAGTCGTTTGCTTGGGTACCTCTATCCCATTCGTGTTTCAACCGTAAAGCAGTTGTGTTTGCATAGCTGTGTTTCGGTTTGAAGGGTGGAATATGGCAGTGAATTTACAGGGTACAGAGGAATAACACCTGAGTCCTCAGGAATGGCAATGCATGAGGGATATTATGGGCGAAACAATATACTCTGTTATGTCTATGGTATTGCTCATGTCTATAGGCAACGGTTACCACTTTCCGTCAGCTTGTCATTCTTAGTTGTATAAAAAAAAGTGGAAGTCCTCAATTCACTTGTATGTTATTGGACTAGATTTTGAGGCATAATTTTTCCTATATATAAATCTATCTCTTAATCTTATATTTTAATTTGATAGTTTTATGAACTATTGTAAACTAAATAATTCTGATTTGACTTAAATCTATTAGAAGTTCAGTTTATATCGATTCTTAGAATTAATATTTCAATGTGATATCGAATTAAAATTTTAATTTAAAAGATAGCTTAGAGAAATAGAGCCCCAGAATCGACCCCATTGTGTGTATTTTACTCGTTATCTTTGCTAAGTCTGAACCGATTTTGAGTATTCTTTTTGCAATCGATATAGTTCACTTCCACATTGCTTTTACATTAATCTTGAAATCAGTTGAAATTGTTGTTGTCTTAGAACATATTGAATTGTTAGTGATAGAAAGGGTCGGGGACTGATATTATTAAAATAAATTAAATAAATAAAAATATCGTTGTAAGTTTAAAAATTATGATAAACACAGCGGCACATTCTAAGAATACACAGTCTCTAGGTAAAACCGTGGTAAACTTATTTTTATAACTACTTTTAATCATGTAAAGGTGGCGCCGTCTGTTGTCAAGAGGTCCAAGGCCTTCCGCTGAACACGAAGGCCTCTGACAGACTTCTCAGGGCTGCCAGATGCGAATTTTTATTTTTGCCTAAATATCAAATTTTTTAACTAAATTGATATGATTTCCAGGACTTTCACCCAATCATAAACTTATATCTGTTTTCACTTTTGCCATGTACCACAAAATGAATGTCGAAAAAATCTCTCTTCGATTTCTAGTTATATATTATTTTATTTAATCCCTTCTTTATCCCATTCTCTGTTTTCTACCTTCATTAATATAATTTATTTATATATACTGTATTTATACACTTTTATACATATTACAAATAATAAACCTAAAAATATCCTCAAGTATCTGCAAGCCTATTTCACTTTTATCGAATTTTTTTTAAGAATTACATTATTCATAAATTTCGGGAATAGAAAGTTTTTACGCAGAATTGTGCAAAAGATACTCAATCTAGCAACAATGTCTGATGTCCTATTGCATGTGGACTTCACGTCCTCATTGAAAGACGAAATGGCAATCATTTTGTCGAATTTAAATAAGTGGATATCGTGTCCAAAAAATAGCGCTTTTAATTGTAGGATTTCACTGTTTATTTTTTTAAATCAATAAAATATAAAAATAAAAGCATAAAAAAAATATATTTAAAATATTTAAATCTGGAACGCGGAATCGTGCAATCAAATAGATATTGATCTGCAACAAACAAGGTATTGTTTCACGCCTTTAATCGTTTTAAAATTAATATGTGATAAACACGGAAGTAAATTATATCGTTTTAAAAAAGAATGATCGAAATCGGTTAAGAATTTGTGACACAAAAAAACAGTAGGTGGTTGAAAACAATAATAAAACATATCTTTTTCAAACGTAAAATTGTTATAAGAGACAAAATTATAGAACGAATAAAATTATAGTAAGTAAAATTAGATAAGTATTAGTAAGGTTTCGCTTGTAAGGCAGTTTATGTGGATAACGCCTTAACACAATTGAAGGCGAAGCTATTCTTTCCGCCATAAAATTTCCATGGCTATTGGCTCTAAATTGCCTCGTTCCAAACTGCAATTAGTTATAGTGATAGATCTTTTTTATTGGGTTTGTAATTGAGGCGATTTTCCCGCGATAACTTGCCTTACACTCAGTTTTCTAATTCGCTGAAATTGTTTTGCTGTATTTCGTATTTTTACTTTTTAATACTACTGAAATTATTGTAAGTTCTGTTTTCAATATTTGCACGCTTGACCTAAGTAGATTTTTTTTATACCACTGAGGTGGCAATCAAGCATACGGCCCACCTGACGGTAAGAGGTTACCGTAGCCTATAAACGCCTGCAATAGCAGGTGTATTACGCGCGCGTTGCCGACCCTGAAGAAACCTCTTAGGAAAACCTCGGCAGGGAGGTTATTCCATAACCTGAGTGTTCGTGGCAGAAAGCATCTCCGAAACCGCGTTGTACGCGACCATTTAGGCTGTAAGGTATGAGGGTGAACTTCCTGTCGATGGCGAGCTGTACGATGATAGAAAGTAGATTTTGTAAGGTACTTTTAATTTATGGAATCTAATGTTTTATTTTATTTATTTATTCATAGGAAAACCAGGGCTACACTACAGCAAATAGATACAGTTTTAGGATAACAAAATAAGCCACTAATAGGTTTTCACAAATAGCAACAATATAGATACAAGGCGCTTTACACAAAGCTACAAAAATACAAGTTAACAAAAAAAAAAAGTGAACAAACAAGAGAGAACATATAAAAACAAATAATGATAATAACATACATACATACATATCTGTCACGCCTGTCTTCCATTAGGGTAGGCAGAAACAATGGAACGCCAAATGCTTCGATTCAAACAAACCTCTTTCGCTTCTTCCACATTCATCAATCTTGTCATACACGCTCGTCGGTTACGGGTACTTTTAATTTGGCCCTTCTTCAGCACAAAATAGAGTAGAATTATGCCTTCTAGACTTAATTGGTACATGTAGTTTTAATTTTTGTAGTAGTTCAGGGCAATCAACCTCAGCGGAAGCTATCCTCATCAGATGTGCAATGTAATAATGATAATAATAAATTATAAAAACAAACAATAATAATGATAAGTAAAATACAAATTAAAGATTAAATGTAAATATTTGACCAAAATATGGCATATTAAAACAGACTATGAATAAAAAAATTGCTTACTCAGTTGGTTTCTCACTGATATTATATTTTTTTGAAAATAGATCGATATTAAAAGTTCTAGAAAGAGTATTAAAGTTGTTGCTAGCTCGCCAAAGGAACGAATTTTGTCTATAATTCGATGACACTAGTGGGACAAATAGAGTAGAATTATGCCTTCTAGACTTAATTGGTACATGTAGTTTTAATTTTTGTAGTAGTTCAGGGCAATCAACCTCAGCGGAAGCTATCCTCATCAGATGTGCAATGTCAGCGATATTTCTGCGCTTTTCGAGTGGGAGAAAGTGGTGTTTTTTACAGAATTCAAGATAGTCAGAAGAATCATATCTATCATGTAGTCTATAAGCCAAGAAACGAATAAACTTGTTATTTTTATTATTACATATTCATAAGAACTAAAATCTTCTATAAATCTATTTTAATTATTAAACTGTTTTGTCACTTTCTTTCAAATTGAAAATTTAGTGTAAAAGAAAGAGACAAACATAGCTTTCTCATAAAGATTTGAAGTATTTACGATTAAGGAGGTTAGATTATACCGATAGTGTTTCTATACAAATGCTTCGCCAAAAATAGGTCAACTTTTTTTTTCATGTTTGCGTGAATAGGGTTACCATAATCTACATTTATTGCTCAGTATATGGGAGAAATTATATTATAAGATTAAGTTGAAAAATAAAAACGATATAAAACTATTATGAATATATTTAAAAGAACAATATAAATAATGCATAAATGATGATTCGTAAAAATTTTAAAATTAATAAAAATGAGCGCCATTTTAGTAATTTAAAAACGATGATATTCTTTTCGAATTTCAAAATAGTAGTTTGAACGACAACCGAACATGTGATCAGGTCGTAGATAATTCAGCAAATGATGCGATACAAGGAAATGACGCGGTAACTTTGTAAGGATCGTAAATTTGTTTCTTATGTTTCATTTCTTGGCCCTTTCCGTCGTGTCCCATAGAGTTTTATTCACTTCGTAAACTTCACTAAATGAAGCCCTCGCATATAAAATAAACGCTTACTCAATTACGTTGAGTTGTATTTTTTTTTATTTTTTTTTATCACTATGTATTAGGTAAGGAATGTTTCACATGTTAAAATGAGTTTCATATACTACGCCAAATCATACGTCACTCCAGCTATGTTACATCACTAAGAATGCTACAAATCACTTTAAAATGAATTAGCCGCTGTGATCGGCTTTATTCGTAAGTCATTGGCTGTATTTTTTTTTAATTGGTGTAAATGGTATGGTAACCCCGCCTGCGCTTACGGGATACGCTGGCGGAGCACCAGTGAAGGGTAATCGATGAGAATGAAAACAGGCCAGTTAGCCCCTCATGATGAATTAATCAGGAATTAACCATGCTAGTATCCAGGGGGAACCGCGAGGAGGTCGACCTGGTTGGGTATATTGCTAGCAACGGGATTCTCAGTCTCTATTACTAAGAATCCCTTTCCCCCCTATCGGCTGTATTTGGTTAGCAGCGAAATTAAATCGCATCTGAGCAGTGAGCGAATAGAGACTTTATAATAATGCGTTAAAGTGTGTATTAGCTCGCTCTTATCACATCAATCCATATTTCACTTTCAATAGCAAATATTAAAAAATCACTTATTGTAATTTATCACATGTGATATCACTCTTAATAAAAATAACAATTTTATTAAATAACATTAAATTGAACTGTGTCATGTAATGTACGAATGTCGTGTTTATGTTCTTCGAGGACTTTGACGTAAACGACTTAGTTCGTAGTTAAGAGTTATCCAAAATCCGTAGACACAAAGTCATATTGAGAATATTGGTGTTCTAATGGTTTAATATCCACTACCTCCACCATCTACGATATGAGGAAAAGTAAAAGAGAAAAGAATGGGGGTTTCTAGGGAGTGACTAAAAGGTATACTATAAAGTTACTGATATATGATATGAATTATATACAATAGTACATTACTGCAGTGGCCAACAACTGAGGCATTAATGGACGAACGTGCAAATGTGGGCCGAGGCGTAGCCGAGGCACACATACATGAGTCCATCAATGCCTAGTTGTGATCAGGGCTTGTATAGTACTTTTCTCAAACAATGCGCGGAAATCAAAAACACAATTTTACTTTTTAAGTTCAATAATGAGTAACGAACAATAATAATTTTTCACGCGCCATAATGTTCCTTTGTTTTTTTTTCAATAAACAGCTTTCTATTTGCAAGCCAGTTCGAAATTTAAATAAAACCTTTTATTAGTTACCTCCTTGGTAGCCATGTTTCGAAGTAAAAGGTCATTCCATTTTTAAATTACAGGACAGATATGAGTTTACATAGTAATTTATCTGGCCGCAAAACACGACAGATATGGATTTTCATACAACTTTTGCTGGCCGCTACCCGCATGTATCTGACTAGTACGGCAATTTTGATTTATCTCTAAGAAGATTGTCAAAATAATGCTTACATTTCCAAGCATGTTTGAGAAAAAGTATATTGATTTAAGTGCTTCACGTATATTATATATTTATACGGTAGAATGATCAGCGATTTTCACGCGGTACCAATTCAGTGCGAATGTCTATACCAATTACTAATAGTGAATTATCCTAGACTAGATGAATATTTAATAATATTGAAATGGATCAGGAAAATGGAAGTCCTTAATTGTAAACAAAATATTAATGGGATTCTCGCTTCTTTTATTGTATAGGTATAATTATTAACTAATAATATAAATTAAAGCTTCAAATTACTCAGAGGGCTATGAAGAGGGTTTTTCTTTATAATGCTTGATAATGTAATAGTAACCCCGCCTGCGCTATCGGTATACGCTGGCGGGCCACCAGTAAGGGATGATAGATGTGCATGAAAGCAGGTTAGTTAGCCCATCGTAACGAATTCTACTAGAATTAATCATGATGGTTTCCGTCTGATAGCGTGTATTACTAGCAATGGGTCATTTAGGCCCTATTACTAACAAGCCCTTCCCCCCATATGGAGAGGGTAATGCTCGGAGTCCCTTTGCGTGATAGAATTCGAAATGAAGATATCTGCAAAAGAACCAAAATAATCGACATAGCTCGAAGGATAAGTAAGCTGAAGTGGCAATGGGCTGGTCACATAGTTGCGACCGATAATAGACCGATAAGAACCGACAACCGATGGGGAAAAAAAAGGTTCTTGACTGGCAACCGTATACGGGTAAACGCAGTGTAGGACGCCCCTCACTAGATGGAGTGACGACTTGAAATACATTGCAGGGAGTTAGTGGATACAGGTGGCTCAGGAGCGTTCTTTATGGCAGTCTATGGGGGAGGCTTATGTCCAGCAGTGGACGGGTAATGGCTGAAATGATGACGATGAATATAAATTAATTATAAATTGCCGTGTGGTCCCGGTATAAAATAGGTTACCGCTTCTTTTCTCGTGATTGTCGTAAGAGGCGACTAAGGAGGATGAGGGATGGGCAGCAACGTCGTTCTTAAAACATCTCTAAAGTCTAACAGAGGTTGTCAATCCGCCTGCCAAACGTGGCAACAACTGGTAAACCCCCTAATGAGGAGACTTATGTTCAGCAATGGATAGTTAAAGGCTGATATGATAATGACGATGACCCATACTTTACAGTCATTGCGATGATAAATTAATTTTAATTAATTACAATTTATACACTATTATATGACATAAACTATTATTATATTATTAAATTATACATTAATTAATAAAATAGCAATTTAAATAATTTTATCATAAACATATTTCTACAGCTTTTTATTTGTAGAAAAGTGTATTCCAAATATACTACATTTACGGGTCCGTGGCCATGTGTGTGTGCAGTGCAGTGTGTGTGTGTGTGTGTTTTGTATAAAAGGTTATATTTGTGTATGTTATATCACTAAAATCGTTCATAGTCGTAGAATACTGACGGATAAATATATGTATTTTTTGTCAGATCCGTCAGTATTCTACGACTATGACGAAATACATCTAAACACGACTCATCATCGGATTTTGTATATAAATCCTATTTTCTAACCGACAATTGTTTGTTACAGATAACGCCGCACACCAGTTTTTGCAGGGTGAGTGTTTGTTTTGCACTGGCTTATGTATTTCGATATGTTTTTGTAGGGTCGCATCGTGTCGCTGTATTGGTAGCGTATTGCATAATTCATCCGACAAATCCGATTAGACAAGTGATTAAGTAAACAAATAAATATTTATTTCACTCATTGTAACAATATAGTGTGAAGACCCTAACTCTAGAGGTAGGTATCAAAAACCTGTGTTTTAGAAGTTAGTGCCCTCTTCCGTATGTTTTTAATAATTGTGTATTTTTTAAGGATGAATATGGAATGATAATCCCGCCTGCACTATTGGGTTTTAATGTGGCTGTACTAGTAAGGGATGATAGGTGGGGATGAAGACAGGACATTCGATGCATCGTGGTGAAGTTGCTAGGAACTAAATACGATGTTTTTCAGGGGATCTTGGTGGACATGACATGGACAGATATATTATTGGTAATGGGGTTGAAGTCTCCAATATTAGAGGGAAACTTTGTATAAAAGTCGTTCGCTTGGGCACTTCTGTCCCATTCGTGTTTCTATCGTGATGCAGTTGTATTTCCATGGCTGTGTTTCGGTTTGAAGGGCGTGGCAATATGGCAGTGAATTTACAGGGTACAGAGGAATAACGCCCGAGATCTCAGGAATGGCATCGCAATGAGGGGTATCATGGGCGGAACAGTGTACTCTGTATGTCCATGATACTGCTCATGTCTATAGGTGACGGTTACCACTTTCCATCAGGTAGGCCGTCAGCTTGTTTGCCATTCTAGGTTACATAAAAAATTCTAACAATCCCTTCTTCCATTTTATGATGCTACCCTTGTTATGGGGTCACAAAGTTGGAATTGTATCTATATATTACTTAATTAAATAAGAGAGAGGGGAAAATGGAATGGAAAGCCTGCCTGCGCTATTGGTATATGCTGGTGAGAGATGATAGGTGAGGATAAAAGCAACTCCTGTCGATCTGAACTCATTTTCACCTTACACCCCTAAAAATAATCACAAGGTCATTATTGTAAATTATCCATTGCAAATGATCAGATACACCGTGTATTACTTCATCATCATCAACATCAGCCTTTAACTGTTCACTATTGAATATAGCCTTCCCCCTCTTGGAGTGTTTTGCCAGTAATTGTCACGTTTAGCAAATAGGTTGACAACCTCAGAGAGACTTTGGTGATGTTTTAAGAGGAACGCTGTTGTTCATCCCTCGATCATTAGGTTCCTTTAGTCGCCTCTTTCCACACCTATTGGAAGAAAAAAGGTGGTCCATTCTATGCCAGGATAATACGGCGAAGTTTATTTATTTATTAAGTACAAGGTATATGTAACATACATTGATCCCGCACTAGGCGAACTTGTATCGTGGGAGTCCATAAAGGGATAACCAGGACACAATTTACGTTCCATCAGATGGGTTGTTAGCTTGTTTGTCATTTTAATATGCATGTAGATAGATAGATACTCTTTATTGTTTCCTCCAAAAGATTACAATAGTAAACTTATTATAAATATAAACAATTACAAGAAATAATCACAATGAGGAAACAATGGGCGACCTTACCGCTAAAAGCGATCTCTTCCAGGCAACCTTTGGATGGAAAGGAGTGATTATAAACTGTTTGATTGGAGGCACGATGAATGTATGTAATATCTATTTAAAATAGTTATATAGTATATAGCAGTGTAGGACGACCCTCTACTAGATGGAGTGACGACCTGAAATGCATTGCAAGGAGTCAGTGGATGCAGGTGGCTTGGGACCGTTCCTTACGGCAGTCTATGGGGAAAACTTATGTCTAGCAGTGGACGGAAAATGGCTGAAATGATATGATAATGAGTCAATTTCACAGAACCAAATAACACATTCGTGTTTCTACCGTGAAGTAGTTGTGTTTGCATGGCTGTGTTTCGGTTTGAAGGGTGGGATATGGCGTGACTTTACAGGGTACAGAGGAATAACACCTGAGTTGTCAGGAATGGCAACGCATGGGGGGTATCATGGGCGAAACAGTATACTCTGTTATGTCCATGGTACTGCTCATGTCTATAGGCGACGGTTACTACTTTACATCATGTGGGCCGTCAGCTTGTTTGTCATTCTAAGTTGTATACAAAAAAAAAGAGACATCGTTAATACAAAAATGACGAATAAGGAACCTTCACCTTCTAGAAGTCGCTCAAATACATTATCTTTATTTCTTGCGCAGCTGGTTAAAAAATTAAGTGCTTTAATACTGGCAGCTTATAAAATACCTGTGAAGTTTGAAACGAAATTAATTGTTTTTCGAACACAATTAAATATTTCATTTATTGTTAATCCATTACTTAAGATTCGGAGTTGTAGTGAATAAGTAATTGGGAATTTCAAAAGCGAAGTATGGAACGAAAATTTTTTGTTTTCTTTTATACTTAATCGTATTATAAGTAACTTTAAAAAGTAAAGTTTTGTTGTAAAGGGAGGCCTTTTATACAAAAAATCTTTTTTTTTCTAATAAAAATGGAAATTTTCAATTGGTCTTTCTGTGAGTATGTTATGTAATGTATAAACAAAGTAAAAATATATTTTTTAATACATTTAGAATAGCAAACAAAATGACCGCCCACTTGAAGGCGACTGATAAGAGTCGCCTATAGACATACGTGATATTTTTCCAATTATGAATCGATTTTGATAGGCAATTTATTTTTGGGTCATATGAGGTTTACCCTTGGGTAAACCCCATCTGACCCAAAAACAATTGTTATCCAAATATTATTTTTATCCCGATTAAAGTCGCATTTTTTCGAAATCGATAGACATGTTAAATTATGTTATAGGTTTTTATTGTTTTTTTTTTATTATTTTGTTTATGATACCAGTACGTAAATTTCTAAACAAGCTAAATACAAAATTCCTAAATCGAGAACTCCAATTTAGTCTTTTTATTATACAACTTAGAATGGCAAACAAGCTGACGGCCCACCTGATGGAAAGTGGTAATCGTCGCCTATAGACATGAGCAGTACCATGGACATAACAGAGTACACTGTTTCGCCCATGATACCACCCATGTATTGCCATTCCTGAGGACTCAGGTGTTATTCCTCTGTACCCAATAAATTCACGCCATATCCCACCCTTCAAACTGAAACACAGCCATGCAAACATAACTGATTTACGGTTAAAATACGAATGGGACAGAGGTACCCAAGCAAACGACTTTTGTACAAAGTCTCCCTCTGGTAAAACCTCTGGTAACTGTCCAAAGTTGAACATAAGCTTTCCCCATAAGGGAAGTTTTGCCCGTAGTTGCCACGCTTGGTTGGCGGGTTGGCAACTGCATTTAGAGGTTTTTGATGAATGATTTAGAACATATTTTAAGAGGGACGCTAATGCCAATCCCTCCACCATAAGTTTCCTTAGTCGCCTCTTACGACACCCACGGGAAAGGAAAGCGGTGGCCCATTTTATACCGGGACCTACACAATCTTATATATATATATATATTTTTTTATATTTTATATATAAATTAGTTAAGCTGTACACATAATATAACATTCCTTTTTCGATTTTCGAAAAAGGAATGTTGCGTTGGTTTGGTCATTTGGAGAGGATGGATGAAAGAAGAATTACGAAAGAGATTTATCGAGCAAGAATGAATGGAGATGTCGGTAGGGGCCGCCCTAGACGGACGTATGTTGACCAAATAGGCGACGTGCTGAAGAAGAGCCAAATTAAAAGTACCCGTAACCGGCGAGCGTGTATGAAAAGATTGATGAATGTGCAAGAAGCGAAAGAGATTTGTTTGAATCGAAGCATTTGACGTTCCATTGTTTCTGCCTACCGTAATGGGAGACAGGCGTGACAGGTATGTATGTATGAGTTCGAATACCGACAAATCTCGACTTACCTATCACTATCCCAATTCTATTTTTATTTTGGCAACTAATAGTGAATCTAATATTACCTTGCATATTTCCAATACCAATACAAAGCGGATGGAAAATTAAAACCACTGTTAAGCCTTCTCTTTCCTCGTGTTTAGCTTTCAATAGCCGATAGACGGACTCGATGAATAGCTCTGACAATACTGGACTTCTAATGTGCTGGGCTGAATAGGAAGTGAAATTAATATTAGAAAGCCCACTGAGTTGTATTGATTAGAGAAGACGTGTGAATGTTCAGATGATATAATAAAATCGATTGAATTAATTAGGTATTGTAATTTTATGTTAATTATTGCACATATTACTATCGATTAAAATAATTCAACTTTTTATTTCAAATGCCTAATTAAAAGATTATATGGTGACATATTTTTATGATACGTAAAAGGGGAACAAGGTGACGGCCCGTCTGATGGAAAGCGGTAACCGTGATCTATAAACACGATAACAGAAATACGAATAACTTTTATTCGGTATTTTACATAATTTAAAACAGAACAAAACATTTATTAACTATTTAATATTACAGTTACTCAGTTAAAGAAAAGCGCCTTGGAAATTACGTTTATTAGAATGCAGTATTAAATTTTCAAATTATTAAGATTCTTAAATATGTAATACGTAGAGAAAGAGAGAGTGGAATGACAGAGGCCATATCTTGTTTCGTGTATATATACCGATTTGAGAGATTATTCTATTATAATTCGAGATCCAAATAAAGCTACTTTCAATATGGCGTTTCCAAATATAATGACTAACGTTTTTCGAAATTTCACAGAAAAAAATGATAAATGAAGTCTTATTTTTTTATCTCACGGTATTCTGTCACCTTATATAAAAATGCCGTGACATGATGTTTGTACCTGCTAATCTCCGAATGTTGTATATTATTTATACTAAACTAAGACATAAGATAGCTTTTATCTTGATAGGAAAACGTGGATTTGGTAGGTAAAATAACGTTTGCCGATTCTAAAATATTTCAAAATTAAAAACAATCTATAACCAATTCTCATCATAATGATGTTATCATCATCATTATCATCATCAATCATTATGTTTAATTTTTATTAAAAACTATTATTAAAATCGGTCCACAATCTATATGTAGATTACGAAGTAACTACACGAAATATCCAGTCAAATTATTCTTACGTTTAAATATCAGCTCCATACGAGATATCTCAGTGACAATATTATATAGAACTATTTCATAATGTTTCGAGTTTGCACTGGCTTTATTGATCTGTAATATATACGGAGTGTTCTATTGAGGTTAATACTGGTATCTCATTAGTACATTATAATATAAAAGTTTATTAGGTTTCCTCCTGTATTATATTATTTTAAAAATGTTTTATTAACACCAGGGTTTTTTATTATATATATATATATATATATATATATATATATATATATATATATATATATATATATATATATATATATATATATATATATATATATATATATATATAAACTATTTATATATATATATATATATATATATCTTAGCTTAATCCTAATTCGATTTCTTGATTCATTTTATGCAACCAGGTTTACTTGTCATTGTAGTGAAACAATTTACTTTTAGATTCATGGTTACGCGTTTTATTTTTAATCTAATGTATCTCATATTACATTTCACCGTAGACAGTTTAGATCGACATCTTTTGTCGGGTTTCAAGTCACTCTTTTTTGTGGAGAAAAATAATATTTTTTTTTGCACGACATTTTTTTTATTGTTAGGAAGGCAAACGAGCAGATGCTCCATCTGATAGGATGCGGTTACCATCGCCCAAAACACTTGCAACAGGAGAATAAAACAAAAATATGTATAAAAGAATTTAAAATTAAGAACATACGTATAAGTCTTTGCAAGCTGTTAAACAATTGCAGGCCAAACACTTCGATACGGAAGGGGCTTTCTAAAGGAAAGCATTGCAGTTAATTTGAATAACTAAAATTTATGTGAAGTAATCGTTTATTGAATCTATTTATTTATTTTTTTATTATTTTATTTATTTTCTAAAAAACTATACCTATGTCAAAATACCACAAGAGTTTGTTATACCCTATTATTGTTTATTTGTTTACTAGCATATTCTTCAAAAGGGGGGTAAGGAGGTTTCTTCAGGGTCGGCAACGCGCGCGTAATACCTCTGGTATTGCAGGTGTTCATAGGCTACGGTAACTGCCTACCATCAGGTGGGCCGTATGCTTGTTTGCCACCTCAGTAGTATAAAAAAAATAGCACGCTGTGTTTTCTTTAAAATGATTGTACACTAAGTATAAATAGATAGATCCATGAGAAATTATAATATTAAATCTTATCAGTGTAACAATTGCTGGGAGACCAAATAATGATAATAAAAAAATATGTCTTATATATCTTAGGACATATTATGTAAGTATTATTAAAAAAAGATTGTCCAAAATTCTCATGGAGATGACAGTAGCGAGACCGCGTGAGCGATGACGAGGGATACTTTGTACCACCATCACCAGAGGGAGACTTTATTCAAAAGTCGATTCCTTGTGCACCTCTGTCTTAATCGTGTTTCAACCGTGAAGCAGTTGTGTTTGCATGGCCGTGTTTCGGTTTGAAGTGTGGGATATAGCAGTGAATTTACAGGGTACAGGGGAATAACACCTGAGTCTTCAGGAATGGCAAGGCATGGGGGGTATTATGGGCGAAACAGTATACTCTGTTATGTCTATGGTACTGCTCATGTCTATAGGCGACGGTTACCACTTTCCATCAGATGGGCCGTCAGCTTGTTTGCCATTCTAAGTTGCATAAGAAGAAATAGTTTGAGTAGTTTATTAAATTTCTTAAACAACTTTTTGTTAGAATAAAAATATACGGCATTCGCATTATTGGCGCAATATAAGTCGAATTTCACATTGATCGCCAGCAATATATCTAGAATAAAAATTGATACAGTATATCCAAAGTGCTGAATGAATATTCAACGGCTATATATTGTACTTCTGTACAGTAAAACCTAGTCTGTGACTGCATGAATAATTCTCACGTCCAATTAGCCGGCTACTAATTACTGATCTATCTTGAACTGAGTGGAATAACAATCGTATTCGTTATCTCTATACTGAATGTTGTTTCAATAGAGCTTTATTTCATCGTATCACATCACAGCAACCGATAATTGTCCACTGCTGGACGTAGGCCTCCCGGGGGGATAATAGACTGTTAAAAATGGGGATTAGTATTTTTTTTATACAATTTAGAATGGCAAACAAGCTGACGGCCCACCTGATGGAAAGTGGTAACCATCGCCTATAGATACGAGCAGTATCATGGGCTTAACAGAGTATACTGTTTCGCTCATGATACCTCCCATACGTTGCCATTCCTGAGGACTCGGGTATTATTCTTTCGTACCCAGTAAATTCACGCTATATCCCACCCTTTAAAATGAAACACAGCCTTGCAAACACAACTGTTTCACGGTTGAAATACGAATGTGACAGAGGTACCCAAGCAATCGACTTTTGTACAAAGTCTCCCTCAGTCTGGTCTGATGAAAAATTTAGAATGAATTTCGAGCTACTTATATAAGTATTAGCATAGAAAAGATATACTTTTTAAGCGACTTTCAAACGCGGAGGTTTTGAATTCTCTTTTATTAGCTTTATGCCGGCTACCGCGTACGCGTGGATTACAGAAGTAGGACAATAGGACAATCAATAAAACAGACCACTAGATGGCGTATCATGATAAAACTGATGCAGATATAATTAAAATACGCAGATTTAACCTTTCTTTGCATGTTTTTTTTTATTGGTGAAATAAACCAAGGTGATATAATTCGTGTTCAACTTTTAAAGGAAAAATGGTGAAAAAAAAAATTTTATAGCTATGTTTTTTTTCCACAATCGACATTAAACAGGTATCCAGAATTTAGTTTTACGACTGGCCGCCTGCCTGACGTCAAATCTTTTTGAAAATGCATTTGGTAGTAATATCGACCATTGTCTATAAAAAGTAAAGGAAGTTGGTAGAAAAGGAATAAATATTTAGGGAGAAATGTGATACTGTAGTTGCGAAGGGGATACTGGGGTCATCATTCCATTATCATCCATTAAATAAAGTTCAATCATACAGTCACCACAATTTGATATTTTATTTATTCACAAGAAACATGGTAAGTGTATAGATGTTAATATATATGTTATATAGATATAAGTCCACATATTTTGCCATAATTAGGCATCCAAAATTTTAAACTTAAAAAGAATAAATGTTAATTAAATGAGTCATTAGAATTTGTAATGTTATAAAAAAAAACAAATATATCAAATATGTATAAATATAACACTTATCAACAATAAAAAAAATGTAATATCACTGTCAAGTCATGGATTGTTGCATTGTAACCTAAGAACAAGGAATTATATAGAAGGAATGATAAAATAAAAACTGTAAATCATATGGTTGCCTCCTTTCTTCTTATGCAAATATAGTTAGTAAAAAGAGGACGAAAGGTACACCATCGGTTGATATTTTTCTCAATTCATAGCATACTAGTGTAAAGAAAATTTGTATGTAAAATTTTTGTTCATTTACATTACTACTCGTAGATTATATATTCGACACAGTTTATGTAGACAGTATGCAAGTAGATTGTATCTGAATTTGGTAAGGTTATGCGGCCGTATAACATTTTCTATACACTAGCCTGCTATGAATTAACACTTTTATCACTCCTTCTATCCTTGTTCTTGGATTGTAACACGAAAGGTAATTCAAGTAGGTAAGCATTTTTGTATCAAAAACTTAATGCGCACTGTAAAAGGACTCCTCAACGATATTCTTTTTTTGATAACACTGAGGTGGCAAACAAGCATACGGCCCGCCTGATGGTAAGTGGTTCCGTAGCCTATGAACACCTGCAATACGAGAGGTATTACGCGTGCGTTGCCGACCCTTAAGAAACCTCTTTACCCCCCTTTTGAAGAACTCCATGCTGTACGCTCTTGGGAAAACCTCGACAGGGAGCTCATTCCATAACCTGAGTGTTCGTGGGAGGAAACATCTCTGAAACCGCGCAGTACGCGACCATTGAGGCTGTAGGATATGAGGATGAACTCCCTGTCGATGGCGAACTGTACGATGATAGAAAGTGGCCGTGGGCATCATATTGAACAATTCCTCTGAGCACAATCCGTTGTACAAGCGGTAGAAAACGCAGAGTGAAGCAAAATCTCTTCTAAGACTTCGATGCCGCTTGTAAGCCTGGGATTACCGACAATTGTCATAGCGCGTTGTTGCAACGAGACAAAGGGTTCAAACTGGTATTTAGCTTCTCCGGCCCATAAGTGACAGCAATACTTCATGTGGGGCCGGATTTGCGATTTGTACAGCATTAATCGCTGATCCGGCGTGAAGTAATGCTTCGCTCTATTGAGCACACCGAGTTTTTTGGATGCCAGTAATAATAATTCATAAAACTATTGACATATAGTATATGTTTGCTCGATACCTATTGCACGAGTATGGAACAAATTTCGCCACAGTACGTGAACCATGACTGATATGAAAAAAGTTTTACAGCTTTATAACAAAAGTTTGACCGCATACGACACAAGTTCGGCAAACGGTCATCGTTCTTGTACATCGTTTGCGCTCGCAAATGACTTGGTTTTGTCCAAACGGATGTTATACTGAGCTTAAACAAGATCCGAGTATGATAGTTTCGAGGGGGAACCACGAGGAGGTCGACCTGGTTGGGTATATTGCTACAATGGGACTTTTAGTCTTCATTACTAACAATATCTTTCCCCCGCATGTGCAGGCCAGGTTTCTATTCCATTATTATCTATTAAAAAAAAATCTTATTCTGATTAACTTAACCAGTCACATAGATATATGTGTATGTAGACAGGTGAGAATGAAAAGGCAGGTCAGTTAGCTCATCACGAATTCAGCACGATGGTTTCCAAGGGGGTCAACGTGAAGGTTAACCTGACAGGATATGTATTGCTGGCATGGGATAACATTGGGCCTATACCATTCTTCATCCCAAATTGTCGGTGCGTACCAAATTTCATAACAATTGGTCTATTGTTAAAGTGCCATGAAGTAACAAACGAACTCACTTTCAAACACTATATATATATATATATATATATATATATATATATATATATCATAGTCATCATATATATATATATATATATATATATATATATATATATATATATATATCATAGTCATCATGTAGCATCCCTCTTAAAACATCTGTAAAAAACTATCTATAATAAATATCTAATTGCAGTTGCCAATCCGCCTGCCAAGCGTGGCAACTATTGGCAAAACTCCTCTTATAGGGAAGGCTTATGTTCAACAGTGGATAGTTAAGGGCTGAAATAATAATAAAAATGTATATATAAAAGATATATATAATACTAGCTTTTACCCACGAATTCGCTTACCTGTAGTGCTTCTTTAAAATTTTTGTATCTTTTTGCAGGTGTCAGCCGTCGTTGATGACGTCTATCTAGAACATTCGCATGTGGCTGGTTCCTTCACGATGCTGGCCAGTTCCAGAGCGCATGTCGGGGGGTCGTTGAACGCGAGGGCCTTGCCTGGTGCACGGGTTCATACGAACTTCATCGGATGTTTGAAAAAGGTTCGTTTCATATTACGGCCAGTACTTAAAAAAGAATAAACACGACGGTCCTACCAAAAAGTAAATATAAAAAAAAAAACAAAGGTATTCGAGATGATGCAATGACTTCAACAATACTTCCCCCCCTCACATACAAATCTCGTCAGACATTTAGAAGTTATGGTGGAACACAGAAATTTAGATACATATCTGGGCATACAATACAATACATTTCACGATTGTCGGTCTAGCCGCTTTGGCTCCGAAACATCACAAACTAACTTTTACAATTTGTAATTAAGATTTCATAGTGTTGGCACGTTTCAAAACTGTTTATTTTCTTTTACGTTATCAAAGTTTCCCGTCGAAGACAGAGGCTAAAGTCAAAAGTTTAAAGTGCCACTCAGGGTTTAACTTGGATATTAATTTTGTATACTTTGTTTTGAATTTCTTGGGTCTTAATCGAGGTTCGGTGTATTAACAGAATTGATAATCCATGTGATTTCAACCGATTTTAAAAAGGGTGTTATTAATTCGATTTTATGTGTATTTATATATTACAATTATGGAGTACAAAAGATGGTCTTATCAATTAAAGCAATTTTTTTCCAGACATCCTTTCGGTAGAGGAGAAAAGCGAAAATAACCAGATATATATTGGTTAATACTGAAAGCCACTTTTTGTACCAATTTCTATTAAAATTTAGTGTATTTGTTATTTTTTAATTAGTGCAATAAAGTATAAATAAATAAATAATATCAAGATTTTGCGGAGATCACACAAGGCAAGCAAATTGATATACCCCTTCTTTTTGATTCGTTCAAATTTTAAGCTTGCTCCTATATATTTTTTTAATAGGTGATAATGCATGGGTGACCCCACTTGCGCTATCGGTATACACCAGCGGGGCACCAGTGAGAGATGATAGGTGAGAAAGCAGGTCAGTTAGCCCATCGTGACAAATTCGATAAGAATGGTTCACGATGGTTTCCAGGGGGAACCACGTGGAGGTCGACTTAATAGGGTATATTGCTAGCAATAGGGCTGTCAAACTCCTTTGCCAACAATCCCTTTTCCCCTGTTTTTTTATTTATTAGACTAGTTTGACCGTGTTGATAGACCCGGACAAATAATAGCAGGTACTATATGAGGTGGAGAAGGGCTAACCCTTTTTACGTACCTATGTACCAAATTTCAACAGCTCGAAACATTTAAGTCGCCGGTCTCTATTTTTGTACTCAGTACCCTTCCTAATGTAGTTTCTTCAGTTCTGTACCAGAATTAATTACCAGAGGGAGAGTTTGTACAAAAGTCGATTGTTTGGTTACCTCTATCCCATTCGTGTTTCTACCGTGAAGCAGTTGTGTTTGCATGGCTGTGTTTCGGTTTGAAGGGTGGGATATGGCGTAAATTTACTGGGTACAGAGGAATAACACCTGAGTCCTCAGGAATGGCAACGCATGGGGGTATCATGGGCGAAACAGTATACTCTGTTATGTCCATGGTATTGCTCATGTCTATAGGCAACGGTTACCATTTTCCATCAGGTGGGCCGTCATGTTTGTTTGCCATTCTAAGTTGTATAAAAAAAATTGTATTATAGGTGGAGTTCTCAGCTGATACGCTACGTCTGAACCTCATAGACCTGGCGAGGACCGGCAGCAAGCTGATCACAGTCACCGGACGCCTGGAGTACGCATGCACGGCTATCGACTCTGCGGATCCTGTAACTTTCACAACCAGAGACGCCAATCTGGTAAGTGGAATAATAACCTTAATAATACCATTGTACAGTTAAAAAGCCCATTGAGGCAAAGTACAATCGATTCTATGAATACAATCGATTCGGTCAGCGCTCACATTGGAATGAATAAGACAGTGCATGTCGCTATCTCATTCTATCAAACGCATTCGACGATAAATGTTCTATCAATAGATTAATTTGTAGTTTTTTTCTAGGGAGGCAGGTGTATTATTGTATATGTATGTTTATATATGTATGTTTATATATGTATATTTGTATATTATTTATTATTGAGTCCACGTAGGGATTAAATTTCGAAGTTCTATATAAAGTCTGTATTGATATATTGCTTTTCCATTGACTTCTCAACTGAGAAAAAAACATTGTTATGTTGTCTTATTAATAAAAAAAATATAATTCATAATATATTTTCTTTTCCATTTGATAGATAGACAGATATTGTTTCCTCCAAAAGATTACAATAGTAAACTTATTATACATACAAACAATTACAAGAAATGATCGTATTGAGAAAAGAATGGGCGTCCTTATCGCCAAAAGCGATCTCTTCCACGTTTGATCGGAGGCTCGATGAAGATTCTATTATTTCTAAATATGGAGATGTAACACATGAAATAATGTAAATATATATCCCTATACATTATTATATATATACACATACATATACATACATACATATGTATATAAACACCTACATAAATACATAAAAATATAATAAAAATGTTGCTCACATGTGTACTTAAAACACAAAGTTATAAAATTTTTAGTTATTTGAAGAAATAAGTATGCTAATCAGACAAATAAACAAATTAAGAAGATGAAAATTTGCTTCAATAAAAATTCTATTTGTTTTAATATTCTGCAGACATTTTATTTTTCGTATGGAAACTATTCCATAGCTGTACAGCTTGCACCGTGAAAGATTTGTCGTAAAAACTAGAAAAATGTACTGGCGTCTTGAGCAGGAGGCCATCAAAAAATTTTACGGAATGTAGAAACTCAAACCACTCCTTCAGAAAGCGAGGGGAAGAAAAGTTAAAAAGGATATTGTGGAGCAGAGAAAGAATGTGAACATTATATTATGAGTGAACGATAAGAATGGACACTATTCAAGGATAATCCAATTTGCTTTTGTGATCCATAACTAGAACACTTCCCTACTGAACCATCATCATCATATCAGCCTTTAACTGTCCACTGCTGAACATAAGCCTTCCCCTTGGGGGGTTTTCCAGCAGTTGCCACGCTTGGCAGGCGGATTGACAACCGCAGTCAGGCTTTAGAGATGTTTTAAAAGGGACGCTGCTGCCCATCCCTCGCCGTCCCTTAGTCCTCTTTTACGACACCCACGGGAAAGGATGGATTGGCCTATTCTATGCCAGGACCACACGATAGTGGCCGTGTGGTCCTGTGAATAAAGCCATATAATATAACAGATTGTGTTCTGAAGTATGCTCCGCCTGCAGCCACATTTCACCACCGCATTTCTGGCCATCGTATTATATTATATTGTATACAACAATTACATTGTTATAATTTATTTTGAATAAAAATATACAAAAGGCGAGTTTAACTCTGTAAGAGTTCTCTTCCAGCAAACCTTGAGTGGAAAGGAGCATTAGTATTTTTTTTATGGGTGATCATGGAATGGTACCCGCGCTATCGGTATACACTGGCGGGGCACCAGTGAAAGATGATAGGTGAGGATGAAGCAGGCCAGTTAGCCCATCGTGACGAATTCAACAAGAATTGTTCAGTTGTGTGTTCATTACGATGGGCTAACTGACATGCTTTTTTTTATTATCCTAGGTGGATATCATCCCTCACTAGTGCCCCGCCAGTGTATACCGTTAACGCAGGCGGGGTTGCCACTCCATTTGCATCCATTAAAAAAAATGCTCCGATTTTAACAGACCTCTTTCGACTTCTACATATTCGTCAACATATTTACGGGGTTACCATTCCATTAGCATCCATTAAAAAAATATAAGAACAAAACAAACATCTGGCCTAATGTTTGTTTGCCACTATAGTATGTAGTTTAAAAAACATTTGATTATACAAAACGTCACTGGTGTGTTACCACCAAAACGTTTTATAACTCTAAAATTACTGATGCGAACACAGTCGTACGATAAACTTTTCACACACTTCATTACCCCGCAATGGGCGACCGCGGCCCGTCGCAAAAACTAAGCACCAATTAAAAACAATGGGCACGACGATTGAAGAATCGTCCCCGCTTGCGATCTGATTCTAGTGATGGGACTCAATTTGATCGAATGATCGAATTTTGTTCATTCAACAATACAATCGATTATTAAATATCATTATTATCTATACTTATAATATATCTGTAGAGAGATCAATTCTGTACATGAAATATATTTCCAAAATAACTATCGGGGGGTGATTAGTGATCGATACTGATGCCAAAAATGCAATCAGTAAAATTTTTATCCGTCTGTCTGTATGTTCGTTATAGAAACAAAAACAACTAGACGGATTTTACCGAAACTTGGTACAATTATTCTTCATACTCCTGGGCAGGTTATAGTATACTTTTTATCACGCTACGATCAATAGGAGCAGAGCAGTGAAGGGAAGTGTTAAAATTGTCCACCTGTGCGACGCCAGGACGGGCTGCTAGTTATTACATAAGAGTATTATTATTATATCGCCGTGTGATCCTGCCATAGAATGGGCGATCCCTTCCTTTACCGTGAGTGTCATAAGAGGTGACTAAGAGAATTTAACAGTCGCGGGACAGGCAACAGCGTTCCTCTTAAAGTATCAACAAAATCAAACTGCGTTTACCAACTTGTCTGCAAAGCGTGGCAACTACTGGCAAAACCCTCCTTATGGGGGAGGCCTAAGTTCAGCAGTGGACTGATAATGGCTGATATGAATGACCAATGAATGAATTCCTATTATTACCAAAAAAAAAAAAAGAAATTTCAATTATATTACGTGATCAAAATATTTCAAAGCATGCAAGATTTGAACTCACACCTTTTAAGACAATGTTGAAAATATCGAAATTGCCAAGTGTTTTCTTTCTAATCATAAAAAAAAATGTTTGCAACCGATTTTAGTATTAGACATTTCTTGTATCAGCCGTCTGCCTATCAACTGTCTATTGCTAAACAAAGCTTTCCCCTAAAGGGGGATTTTGCCAGTAGTTGTCACGCTTAAGAGAGACGTTAGATATTTACATTAGTTTTTTTTTTACCACTGAGGTTTTTTTTATGCAACTTAGAATGGCAAACAAGCTGACGGCCCACCTGATGGAAAGTGGTAACCGTCGTCTATAGACATGAGCAGTACCATAGATATAACAGAGTATACTGTTTCGCCCATGATACCCCCCATGCGTTGCCATTCCTGAGGATTCAGGTGTTATTCCTCCGTACCCAGTAAATTCACGCCATATCCCACCCTTCAAACCGAAACACAGCCATGCAAACACAACTGCTACACGGTTGAAACACGAATGGGACAGAGGTACCCAAGCAATCGACTTTTGTACAGTCTCCCTCTGGTAAGTTTCTGCTTGCTACAGCTATTACGAATAATACTGTGCATACCTAGTCATTTTTACAGTAGAATGTCTGCTGTATGCGCTTCTTTCTGGATTAAATTCATTGTTATTCATGTCACAGTAATAGTTCTCTTATGTCCCTCGTTGAATTTCGTCTGTCCTTTTATCATTTTTACATATGCATACATATTCGTTACGTCTGTCTCTCGTTGGTGTAGGCAGTAACAATGGAATGCTAAATGCTCCGATTTGGAGGGATGAGTAACTACCAATATACCCTAACAGGTCGAACTCCCCGTGGTCCCCCCTGGAAACCATCGTGCTGAATTCCAAGTGTATTCATCACGAAGGGCTAACTGACCTGCCTTTTCATCCTCACTTATCACTTCCCTCACTGGTGCCTCGCCCGCGTATACCGTTAGCGCAGGCGGGGTTGCCATTCCATTATCATCCATTAAAAAGTGCTCCGATTTAAACAGACCTCTTTCGCCTTCTCTATATTCGTCAATATATTTATACACGCTCGCTGGTTTACGGGTACATATAATTTGGCATTTCTTAAGTTCGTCGCCTATTTGGTCTACATAGATAGATAATTTATTTGCATTACTTACAGCACGCAAATTACAACATATATTGATATACATAAAAAGTGAGATAACATAAATAATTAAAAAAAAAAATACATAAAGCTAAATACAATTTTTCGTTTGTGCGTGTGCCATAACAATACAAAATGGCCGCAACTCAGTTTATTGCTTCACCTTCAAAAGAGCAAAACACTGATATTCTGTTGCGGCCAAACATACGACTGTCTAAGGTGATTCTTAACGACGTCTCTCTTCATTGTTTGAAAAATCTTTTTTAATTCTTTTTTCATCCTTTCTCTCTAAAAGGCCAAACCAATGCAACATTCCCTTTTCCATCTTTGTTACTTTGTCATCTTTCAGTGTATACTTATTTTTAATTATATTATTTCTTACTTAATCTTTTAATGTAATACCACATATGCTTCTCAAAATTCTCATCTTTGCAGTATTTACTCTGCTTTCATGCTTCTTCAGCCATATCCACAATTCACTTCCATAAATGAGTATTAATATCAGTACTCCCGGAATTATGTCAAGGTGAGCCTTGCTCAATACATTTTTGCTTGTCATAACTGAGAAAATTATTAAAAAAGTTAATAATAATAAAGTTAATTAATCATATGTATATAAAGGGCCATCAAGTAGTGTATTGAATTACTAAATCGATTCAAATAATATACGAGACAAAATCAATCATATTGAATAATGGATATAGAATCTAAACCAGAGGGAGACTTTGTACAAAAGTCGTTTGCTTTACCCCTGTCCTATTTGTGTTTCTATCGTGAAGCAGTTGTGTTTGCATGGCTGTGTTTCAATTTAAAGGGATTATGGCAGTAAATTTACAGGGTACAGAGGAATAACACCCGAATCTACAGGCAACGCATGGGGGGTGTCATGGGCGAAACAGTATACTCTGTTCTGTCCCTAGTACTGTTTATGTCTATCGGGGACGGTTATCACTTTCCACCAGGTGAGCCGTCAGCTTGTTTGCCATTAAAATAAAAATAATCTTTTTTAATTATTGTTTTTATTTCATTATTATAATTATATTTATTCAATTAATGATATATTCGGTGAATGATATTGAACGAATAGTACTGAATGAAAACTAAACTTGCACCAAATCACTCGACCATGTCGTTTTACTCGAGTGTTCTTACGAATCGACCCTTCAATTTGGTCGAGTGCTCGTCCGTTCGTGATTAGATTGAATTGGCGACCGCAGTATTCGGTTCGAGCTATTTCGTGGTAGTAGCAGTTGTGGTGATTGCTTTAAGACCTTTTAAACGTTTCCTTCAAAATGCACTTTACTCTCTTTCCATTCTTTTATTTTGCTCTCGACATTTCGATTTTTACTTTATTTCGTAAAAATAAATAATCTTGTGTGCACATTATTAATTATGAAGACTTTTGTTGTAAGATCGTTTAAATGAAATTGAAATTGCTATAAGTATTATATACATATACATACATACAATTACATACAACATATATATACACTACTATTGAACTTATTATATGGCAGTTTGAGATAATAATATTCGTTGCCAATACCAAATTTCTGTTTGAATGATATTGAGATCGATTCATTCCTTTAATCATTCGATATATAGGGTTATTCGTATTTCGAAATATATGACCTATGCTATATATATACAGTACAATCTTGTCTACTTTCGGAGGTGGGAGGCCTGTCGACGTATCGACTAGATGTTGGTTGAGGTTCCTCAGAGTAAACGGTGCTGATAGCGCGCGAGTTTTCAGATCCGCTCGCCAAAATACTTTTTCCCACCGTACCCACCGCACTATATATATATATATATATATATATATATATATATATATATATATATATATATATATATATATATATATATATATAATATGTTTATCATGTGTGCATTTATTCTGCACATGAAAATTAAATAAAAATTTAAAATAAATGGTAACTCCAGCTAACAAAATTAATATAAATATTAAAGTTACCTACATAGAATAGAAAAATGTATTTAGTGAATAAAGAAGGAAGGTAACGTAAATAGAGTAAAATTTTCAAATTCCAACTAAAACAGTAAATTATTAATACCATATTTAATTTATTAGTTTCCTTCGTTTTTTGGCGATATGATTAATACGCCACTATAAATCCAGTTTTGTGGTACACTGGAAATAAAAAATAATAACTCTTGACCCATTCGGGTCTAGCCATTAGGGTAAATTTTAACTGGCAGCGATACACAAAACGAGGGTAGATGGAAATAACTGATTTAGTGCGAAGATAAGAGAGGCAATGGTTCGTGAACACGGTTGTTGGACGTTGATATTTCAAATTTTTTTAAAAGCCTGATAACTCTTGCTGTTGGGAGAAAAGGACTAGTTAATATACCATACAATTCTATCATAGTTGTGATTGACATTGGTTAAAAAGATTTTCGTTCGTAGCGTTTGTTGAATGTATAACATGGCAACATTGACAAAATGGCGGGAAACGTTAAACATGGCGATGTTCTGAGGAATGAAACTAAAATTAAAATACTTGACGCGGGCAGAAATGGTCGTAAAAATAAAAATCGATTACCATTGAAGAAAAGTAAAGAAAAGAAAACTCTGCCTTCTTGTTTTATAATACATGCCAAATCCAGTATCATTTATTTCGTTAAGTAGTAAATTTATCAGAGGGAGACTTTGTACAAAAGTCGTTTGCTTGGGTACCTCTGTCCCATTCGTGTTTCAACCGTCAAGCTGACGGCCCACCTGATGGAAAGTGGTAACCGTCGCCTATAGACATGAGCAGTACCATGAACATAACGTATACTGTTTTGCCCATGATACCACCCATGCGTTGCCATTTCTGAGAACTCAGGTGTTATTCCTCTGTACCCTGTAAATTCACGCCATATCCCACCCTTCAAACCGAAACACAGTCATGCAAACACAACTGCTTCACGGTTGAAACACGAATGGGACCATGCAAATGACTTTTGTACAAAGTAAAACATGCAAATAATCATATGAACATCATACATGCATATAAGTTCTTATAATTATAACTGTATACATTACGTAAATAAATAAATATAATATATAACATACATGTACATTTATCTATATATTAATAATAATAATAATATTTATTTAATTAGACTACATAAAGCCCATTTTGTTAGTTACAAATCGACTTAACCTATGTTAGTAAATATATTAATACGTGAAGCAAAAACTTTGTATCCGTTTTTACAAAAAATGCGCGGTCGGAGGAGTATGAAATTTGGCACACTTGTAGTTTATATAGAGGAGTGCAGAATATTAATATATTATAATATTTAATATATTATAATCATAATATTATTTTAATAATATGCATAAAATACATTAAATTAAAAAAAAAATTTCACACAGTACCACGTACTCTTTTTTTGATGGGTGAAAATGGTATGGTAGCCCCGCCTGCGCTAACGGAATACGCTGGCGGAGCACCAGTGAAGGGTGATAGATGAGAATGAAAACAGGTCAGTTAGCCCATCATGATGAATTCATCAGGAATTATCCATGATAGTTTCCAGGGGGAACCGCGTGGAGGTCGACCTAGTTGAGTATATTGCTAGCAATGGGATTCTCAGTCTCAATTACTAACAATCACTTCGCCCGCTTCACTACCACGTATTTGACGCACACACGCATGTATATTCTTATGTTTATTGTTAAAGTCTGTGGTCAAATTGAGAATAGATTAATATTGTTTTTCTTTAATATTATTTGTCTATAGTCTTACTGAATGTCAAATATAGTAAATTAATTCAATACAATGAAAGAATCTTGGCCTATATGAGAGAATAGACTAAACGTACAGTTATAAAATTATTCACATTCTATATCATAGAAGTATTATTGCAATAGTTATATACATACATATATATACATATATAATATATTGATTTTATCTATATAATATTATATGTATGTTTATTTCTGTCTGCCTTCATTAATGTAATTATACTTGATAGAAAACAAATGACTATGTTCAAATTTTGTCCTTTGTAACTAAGGTGTTGACTAAATTGTCTTTTAAATACATATTGTCATTTTCGGCGATAATTATTGGAAATCATCAATCCAAATTGTTTATTCACATGACAATTCATGTGAATAAACAATTTGGATTGGTTATATTCGTATTTGTTTATAATTCAAACAGTAGGCTAGCAGAAGATCATTCTAGTTCTTACTTTTTCAAACCTTGCCAAAAGTATCTTTTTTTTTTATTCAACTTAGAATGGCAAAAAAGCTGACGGCCCATCTGATGGAAAGTGGTAACCGATGCCTATAGACATGAGCAGTACCATGGACATAACAGAGTATACTGTTTCGCCCATGATACCCCCCATACGTGGCCATTCCTGAGGACTCAGTTGTTATTTCTCCGTACCCAGTAAATTCACGCCATATCCTTCGAACCGAAACACAGCCATGCAAACAACTGCTTTACGGTTGAAACACGAATAGGACAGAGGTATTCAAGCAATCGACTTTTGTACAAAGTCTCCCTCCTACTACTGGCCTTTTAAAAAGGAATTTTTATGATGTCCTATTAGTTCGTAAATACTGCTTCTAGAAATTGATTCCAAAGAGTTGTTGTGCGTGGAAGAAAGTGGCTTGAAAAACGGTGGAGGATTTTTAAGTATATATCGCTTACCCAATGTACACTTGGATTAACACTAATACGCACGTGATGAATATTTGTCTCCGAGCACCTTTCAATGGTACAGATGCGTAAATCACGAACACAAATACGACCTGTAAAAGTTCTATTGCTTCAAGGAATCACGACCCGAAACATGTTCTCGGAATTATCCATTTCACATCATTTCATATGCACTTATCGGTGCGGCCAGATCTAACACAGTTCATAACTCTATGCCCATCAGTTTAATTCAGTTCATTGAACATGTTATGTGGATATGAACATGATAACATGTGAGAAGGAGTTTTTTTTTAATAATATTTAGAAAGAAAATAATTGTAACCAAATAATTGTTAATTCTTAATTTATAATTGGCCGTGTGATCATGGCAAAGAATGGGCCACCTCTTCCTTTCCCGTGGGTGTCGTAAGAGACAACTCAGGAAAGCTGGATGTCCCTCTTAAAACATCTTTAAAACCTAATTGCGGTTGTCAATCCGCCTGCCAAGTGTGGCAACTACTGGCAATACCCCCCAAGGGGAGGGCTTATGTTCATTAGTGAACAGTTAAAGGCTAGTATGACGATGATACTATGGATTTTACAGTGATACTCATGATATTTCTCATGCATTATTACTGAGAAATATGATGTTACCTTAATATGTTCAGACTAAAAATTGTTTAATAGTGTAATAAAAAAAAAAAAAAGAAAAAGAAAGTAGTCGAAACATTTGCGATATAGTGTTCATTAGGTGCCACAAATTCATCAGATGTGTGAACATGTTTAGCTAGACCCGTCGTGTTGGTAGATAGAGGATCTAATTCCATTGTAATAGAGGAAATAGTTCTTGGAACTATTTCGGTCCGGAACTCTACATGACTATTCGTTCTAGAGTAAATATGATAACGTGTTTTCCGCCCGTCTAATTTCTCCGAAGGCACACTATTCCCTTGCATCATTGAATAGCAATCCATGTAAACCTTTTAGCGGATAATCTATTAAGTGTCCTCTGGAGGCTTGGTTTTATTTGTGTCCTGTTCAAACACCGTTATAGACTGTATCGGGTTGCGTTTATAGCTCTTACAGTGTTTCACTGTTGTCCACCTGATACTGTTTTATCCAATAAGCTTCGTAATGAAATTTCAAAGAGAGAGTTTCACAATTTATCTGAAGATAATAGATATTTGAATAACTTTTTTACCAGAGGGAGACTTTGTACAAAAGTCGATTGCTTGGGTACCTCTGTCCCATTCGTGTTTCAACCGTGAAGCAGTTGTGTTTGCATGGCTGTGTTTCGGTTTGAAGGGTGGGATATGGCGTGAATTTACTGGGTACAGAGGAATGACACCTGAGTCCTCAGGAATGGCAATGCATGGGGGTATCATGGGCGAAACAGTATACTCTGTTATGTCCATGGTACTGCTCATATCTATAGGCGACGGTTACCACTTTCCATCAGGTGGACCGTCAGCTTGTTTGCCATTCTAAGTTGTATAAAAAAAAAAAAAAAAAAAAAAAAAAAAAAAAAAAAAAAAAATCTTAATGGTATTTTTTTTAACAGAGATTTTATCAAAATTATAATGTTGTTTATATTTTATTTTTTAGTTCCGCAGGTTTTTATGTTATATTTATTAAATGACTTCTAAATGTAAGAATCTTAAACGTCTTAGTTTTTTTAAATCGTTTTTTCCCATGACTTCTTCCTAGGTACATAAATTTTAATAATTAGCACATAGTTAGGTTATATCCTGTGTACTAAATTTCATTGAAAATCGTTTAGTAGTTTTTGCGTAAAAGAGAAACAGACATCCATCTGTCCTTATTTTATAATATTCTTCTTTATTATCATTTCAGCCATTAACTGTCCACTGCTGGACATAAGTCTTCCCCATAAAGGGAGTTTTGCCTTTAGTTGCTATGCTTGGCAGGAGGGTTGGCAACCGCAGTTAGGCCCTTGGGGATGTTTTAAGAGGGACGCTGCTGCTCATCCTTCGACCTTAAACTTTCTTAGTAGCTTCTTACGATATCAACAAGAAAGTAAGCGGTAGCCCATTCCATGCCGGGACCTACACGGTGATTTTATAATATTAGTAGATTTATATTTTCTCAAAGAGGGTTGATTTCTCAAAGAGGGTTGACGTCAGCCAGACGATCGGTCGTAAAACTAATAGCCAAATCTTTCATCAAAATCATATAAAGCTGACCTCCAAATAATAATTAGGATTAGGGTATGAAGATGATGATGATAACGATAAGATGATTAGATTGCTGAAATATACTCTAGTTGTCTTTTACATCTTTTTATTATTTTTGAGATGACGAAGTCTCCAATTTTCCTTTTATGATTTACGAATAACTTGTAGATATACAATCCAGTGTTTATAAATAAAATATTGTAAATCTGATTAATTTATAAAATATCTTGGCAGTGTACCTGTGACTTTTATTTGATGTAAAATAAGAAATTGAGATTACTTTTAAACATTAATTTTGTTGTTATTAATATTGTTGTTTATTTTTTTTTTTGCAAAGCGAAATGTAATTAAATTTTGACATTTATAATATTAGTTAATTAAATACCTATATAGAATGTTATGCAACATGGAGAGTTGTGATTTAATTTAATTACATTTATTAATTGTTCACAATATATCTTTTCAGATCTTACCAAAATGGGAAGCAGTGAAATCTGGCACAATCTCCTTCAAGTTTCGTACCAACGAGCCGAATGGACTGATTCTTTTCAACATGGGCGCCAAACCACCAAGGGTAGGTTGCACGGTAAGGGGTGGAGCTTTTGGGGTGGAAAGATGCCACATATGAGATAAAATTATCATCATTATTAATACATCATTACGATCATTAAAGTCTAAGTCATCTAATGATTCTTCTACATTATCATTCTATCATTCGAGGGGATCGAATTCAGTTTCAGAATTGGTTGAGTCTATTCTACTTAGTATGTTATATAATTTATATAATTTATATAATTTCAACCTTTATTATATACTGCAATGTAAGATTTTGAAGATATAAATTATTATTATTTAATATGCGTTAAATTAATAATTAATTTGTTATGGTTATATATGAGTAAGCCAAGTAAACAAGTATAATTTTTAATATTCTTAATTAATTATATATTTAATTATATATTATTAAAAGAAGTATAATTTTTACTTTTAAATTTTACTTTTGTTTATTTTAAATTCATTTACAATGAAGTAAACCATTCAACATATTTTTCATAGTTTAATTTTTATTATTTTACATATATAAAAGAAGTGGAAATATTAAACAGTAAGTCATTTGGAAGATTTATCGTATAAAAGTCATACAAAGTCCCGATATTTTTTATACAAACAATTTATAAATTACAAATTAACTTTGTTTTGTTTGTTTCCGATTATGTAAATAGGCTCAATCAATCATGACTTCTGAGTATTGAATTACAACCGTCGGTGTATCGCTTAATCTAGTCGAGACGTATTTATAAATTTGGGAAAAGTATTTTTTTTATATAAATTACGACCAGTTTCAGCTTTTTACTGATATATAAGTATAATTAAAAAATAAATAAAAATAATTTATAGCCTATTTTATTCGCTGATATTGTAGCTTTTCACAAGTGAAAGAATTTTTAAAATTACCGTAGTATTTTTTGAGTTTATCCTTTAGGTACAAACAAAAATTTTTTTTCTTAGTTTAGATTGGAGGCAAAGTTTAAACAAATTGGGAATTTATTAAGAAAATGATCAAAAGTCATAATTGTTACTTTCAATTTGGTTATTAAAATTATAATATAGAATATAAATTTTACAAAATAAATATTTCGAATGAATTTTATAAATAAATTTCTAATAAATTTCGATCTCATCTAATGTTCCCATACGAATTTAAAAAATGCTTTTTTTTTAGTTAATTTGTAATTTGAGTTATTCATTTGACTGTATAATAAATGGAAGGTATTTGTGATTTTTATAGTTAATGATGTTTAGGGGGGATCGCGTGAAGGTCGGTCTTATAAGATATATTACTAGCAACAGGACCGTTAAAATTCCTTTCAGAATTGATTTTTAATTGAATAATATCATCGCTGAGTTTCACTTTAGTATATTTCCTTTTTTCGTTATAAGCTATAATTATCCCCGAATCTATTAATTCCTCTCTAATTACTTTATAATGAAAAAGAATATTAATGTCGAAGAAATTAAATTCGAATCCCCTTTTCGTATCAATGGATAAACAGCTTTAATATTCAATATCGAACTTAATTAATTCACCTTCCTATTAATTTGTGGACTCGAAATATTACAATTGTAGATATTTCATTTCGATGTTATCCATTGAAAAGTGCATGGTAGGCGGAAAAATGGAGGCGTTAAATGAAACTACACTAAGGGAATTTGTGTATGGTACCTTATAAAGTTTCACCCACTTGAAATTTGTGTATTTATGTTTGTATTTATGTGCACAGTAGAGTTCAGCACATACCTATTGTGGCGAGGAGGTGTTGAGTAGCATAGCACTATGTTTCTGGATTGTTCCGCATTTGTTCTATGACGTTTCGTCTCCAGGGGAACAAAATTGTATTTATTTAAAGCGAACATATAGCTTTAAAAATATATAAGACAATTCCAAATTTAATAATATATCAACCAGTAAAAGTTGGACATAATAATGGAACACACCCAAAAAGAAATACAATTATTGAATTTTCAAGCATCAAAGCAAACTTATAAAATTCCGACAAAACCAAATCATAATGAAATTGATTATTGTTTTTTGACAGATAAAACGAACCGTGATTGCAATTAAATGAGTCAATATGGCAACATCCTCAGGAATGGCAACGCATGGGGGGTATCATGGGCGAAACAGTATACTCTGTTATGTCCATGGTACTGCTCAGGTCTATAGGCGACGGTTACCACTTTCCATCAGGTGGACCGTCAGCTTGTTTGCTATTCTAAGTTGCATAAAAAAATATAAAAATTATGATTGCTATATGTATTATAGGCTATGACTAAGAAATAATATTAAAAATATTTCTTTATTCGTCCCATAAATATATTTTTAACTTATCTAAATATATTATTTTAGTGAAAATATGAAATATATTCAAAAAAATTATTTTAAACATCGATCTTTAATATTAACTAGATACATAACGCCTCACGATACAAACTTAAGTGTAGTATGGTCAAAGTCTGACTACACTGCTATTAGAAATATGATCGAAATAAATAAAAAAAATTATTGTAATTTACATTTTATTTAGAATAGTAAAGTGCAGTTTTAAATTGAAATTTTTTAATTTATTTATTTATACAGTACAATATTACTAATACAGAATACCAAGTATTACTTATAAATTAGATTTCTCTTTATAAATTAGATTCGATTGTATGTATAAGTGGGGCGATATTCGCTCAGCCGTTTTTGAAACAGTTTATCTATAGTATTAACGATCGAATAATCTAAGACAATATGTAGGTGTAAACAGTTATTTTTTATTGTATTATATGTTCAATTTTCACTAGGTATTATTGAGATTTATCTTTAGCTGTACGGTTTTTATCTTTGAATTATCATTCTATAGTATAATTCACTTTTTATTATAACACTTACAGACGTCTATTAAATATATATATGTATATATATATATATATATATATATATATATGTGTGTGTGTGTGTATATATATATATATGTGTATATATATATATATATATATATATATATATATATATAATCGTAAAAATGGTCGCTGTCTGTATATGAAAAATATATAAGAAAAATTATTATTATAGGAAGGCAACTTTATGAACGCAACAGAACCCAGAACAATGATTTTTAGAATTTGTGTCTGTTTGTCTCCACGTAATCAGTAACATTTAGTAACGTATATATATAATACGTTACTAGATGAGTACGTAGTAAAATTATTAGGTAGTAATGAGTGGGATGAGACGTTGTGGGATGTATGTGGAACAATCTTAATTTGTTTAATTGTGTACGGCAAAGTGACACCCACACACGTATTTTGTGATCAATTAGCGGCAAATGTTTTGCGTCAAAGTACATAAGTAGGCTTTATATACCTACACAAATTCGCACCATTGTATTCCTGCTTTCATATAATATTAGCTGCTACTTTTTTTTTAAAAGTAACTGTAGTAGTAGTTTAAAAATATAGATAAATAATTAATGATGCAATATTTTTTTTAAGAATTATGGTTTATTTTTAAATATATTGATGTAAATAAATAATGGGAATTCAAGTTAAAATTAACGAAATGTTCAAATAATTTATTTTTTTATGATACCTAAAATGGTATACAAACAGAGGGCCTAATTAATCGATGGTCACCGTAGACATGAATAGCACCTTGGATAACACCGGATATACTGTGACGTCCAATAGTAAGTTTATTGAATTCCCGTTATCTAGTTATGTCGATGTAATAGGTAATTTATATTTTCACGTTGTTTATGTTTTTGTGTTCTAAATTACGTTAGTGCTTGTCAATTTAAAAATAGAACTCAATCGATATTGGCTGTTTAATTCTAACTAGCTATGTATGTACGTAATTGTGTATAATACGTATGTACATAGCTAGTGCATACATAGCTAGCATAATAAAATGTATATACGTAATTCTGTATTTAAATTAAGTATTTAAAAAGTTATATCCTTCAAAAGTGTGTTAAAAAGGGGTATTTTTAGGGTCGGCAATGCGCGCGTAATACCCTTATTATTGCAGGCGTTTATAGGCTACGGTAACCGCTTACTATCAGGTGGGCCGTATGTTTGTTTGCCACCTTTGTGGTATAAAAAAATATAAGAATAACTTTTTTCTTTAACGAAATTTGTTTATGGTACAATATAGCTATGACCTCACACAAGGAAAAGCCTGTCTCGTGGTAAGACTCGAGTCGTGTTGTAAGTGGCGACTTAGAGAGCCGAGGTGTAGACAACAGCGTCTCTCTTAAAATATCTGTAAAACCTACAGTTGCCAATCCGCCTGCCAAGCGTGGCAATTACTGGTAAAACCCCCCAAGGGAGAGGCTTATATTTAGCAGTGGATAGAAAAACTGATATGATGTTGATTTATAATAATGAAACAATTTACATACAAAAAAAACGAACACCGTTTAATTGTAATTTCTTTTTCATGTAATTTTTTTTTATACAACTTAGAATGGCAAACAAGCTGACGGCCCACCTGATAGAAAGTGGTAACCGTCGCCTATAGACATGAGCAGTAACATGGACATAACAGAGTATACTGTTTCGCCCATGATACCCCCCATGCGTTGCCATTCCTGAGGACTCAGGTGTTATTCCTCTGTACCCTGTAAATTCACGCCATATCCCACCCTTCAAACCGAAACACAGCCATGCAAACACAACTGCTTCACGGTTGAAACACGAATGGGACAGAGGTACCTAAGCAATCGACTTTTGTACAAAGTCTCCCTCTGGTAGAATTTTATATATATGCACATAATACATAAATGTACATATATTTATGAAGGTAGAAGAATGTTGAAGTATGTTTATGATGCTTTCCTATGCTATGCTATCAAGTTTGATATAAAAATATTCAGCCAATACCGATGTAGTTACAGTATAATATATTATTGTACGAATAGATAATATATTTATTGTTTTTTTTTTTGTTTTATTCTTTATTTTACGAGCATGTCAGTGAGTTTGAAATAAGGCATATGATTTCGCTATTAGTTACATTTGGTTTGTTCCGAGTTAGTAAAATTAATGGCGGGAATAATTATACCGGTTTGATCCAGTTTGTTCTAAAATTGAGTACTAAAGTTATTACTAAGTAATTTGAAAGGATTTTTCTCAAACATGCTTTGAAATGTGGACATTATTTTGACAATCTTCTTCGAGATAAATCAAAATTGCCGTACTGGCCAGATACATGCGGGCAGCGGCCAGCAAAAGTTGTATGAAAATATATATCTGTCGTGTTTTACGGCCAGATAAATTACTATGTAAACTCATATCTGTCCTGTAATTTAAAAATGGAATAACCTTTTACTTCGAAACATGGCTACCAAGGAGGTAACTAATAAAAGGTTTTATTTAAATTTCAAACTGGCTTGCAAATAGAAAGCTGTTTATTGAAAATAAAAACAAAAGAACATTATGGCGCGTGAAAAAATATTATTGTTCGTTATTCGTCATTGAACTTAAAAAGTAAAATTGTGTTTTTGATTTCCGCGCATTGTTTGAGAAAAGTACTAAACAAGCCTTTGTCACAACTAGGCATTGATGGACTCACGTATGTGTGCCTCGGATACGCCTCGGCCCACATTTTCATGTTCGTCCATCAATGCCTCAATTGCTGGCCGCTGCAGTAATGTACTATTTTTCCCGAGAACTGTGGAATAAACTCTCTGTCGAGGTTTTCCTAGCAACTACAGTATGGGGTTTATCAAAAAGGGTATTTGAAGGTATCTTCAGGGTCGGCAACGTGCACGTGACACCCCTAGTATTGTAGGCTTTTTTTTGATGGATGATAATGGAATGGTAACCCCGCCTGCACTAACGGTATACGCTGGTGGGGCACCAGGGATGGATGATAGATGAGGTTAAAAAAGGCAGGTAAGTTAGCCCGTCGTGATGAATACACCTGGAATTCAGCACAATGGTTTCCAGGGGGGACCACGTTGAGGTCGACCTAGTTATATTACTAGCAATAGAGCCCTTAGCCTCCATTATTAACAATCTCTCCCTCCCGCCTAACTGAGGTTTTTTTCTTATGGGTGAAGATGGAATGGTAACCCCGCCTACGCTATCGGTATACGCTGGCGGAGCACCAGTGAAAAGTGACAGGTGAGGATGAAGGCAGGTCAGTTGGCCCATAGTGACCAATTGAACAAGAGTTAACCGCTATGGTTTCCAGGGGGAACCGCGTGGAGCTCGATCTGACAGGGTGGAACAATCCCTTTCCCCCTAACCGAGGTTGCGAATCTGCCAAGCGTGGCAACTACTGGCAAAACTCCCTAACTAACGGCTAATATAGTAATAATTGTTATTATTGGGCTAATTATTCATTATTGTTATTTTCTATTACAAATGGACTGGTCTAATTAAGTAACTTAAAAATCCTACAATGTTTTAATTCTTAAGCCAATTAGTTGCTTATTTTTTATTCTTTGTCTATTAATTAGCCGGTTTTAACTGGTATATTTGTTCTGGCCTTAATCCTATTTAGAGTACGGAGTATAATTGGTAAATAATTGTTATATTTTTGATTTTATTTTTCATTAATTATGCATTATAGATATTCACCACAAATTTTATTGTTAGTTTGTATTACTAATTAATTTAATTAGATATGTAATATAATATATTTGCATGTTTATATTTTTAATTTTATATTACATTTGATTATAAATTGCCATATAATATTCGTATTATAATTATGTGTAAAATAATTAAATTTCATTATTGAATAAATAAACAAATAAATTATAAATAATTTCAGATGAACTCGGTTATCTGTTAGAATATATTATTAACTAGTTGTAACACGCGGCTACGTTCGTGATCGTATCGTGACGTTGAATAAACAATCAGAGGGAGACTTTGGACAAAAGTCGATTGCTTGAGTACCTCTGTCCCATTCGTGTTTCAACCGTGAAGCAGTTGTGTTTGCATGGCTGTGTTTCGGTTTGAAGGGTGGGATATTTAAATCGAAACACAGCCATGCAAACACAACTGCTTCACGGTCACGGTAGAAACACGAATGTGACAGAGGTACCCAAGCAATCGATGTTTGTACAAAGTCTCCCTCTGGTGACTACTACTAGTGTAAATAAGTAGTTTTTCAAAGAAATACAGATAAAAAATGACAAAAAATGTTGAGTCTCAAATATTGACAGTTGGTCGTGCCGTTGTAATGCTTACAAACATATTTAAAGTATCAATTATTCAGAATTAGGATAGATTACATTTGCAGGGTACAGAGGAATAACACCCGAGTCCTCAGGAATGGCAACGTATCAGGGAGGTATCATGGGCGAAACAGTATACTCTGTTATGTCCATGGTACTGCTCATGTCTATAGGCGATGGTTACCACTTTCCATCAGGTGGGCCGTCAGCTTGTTTGTCATTCTAAGTTGCAAAAAAAAATAATAAGAATAGTAAATGTAATACTTTTTATTAAAAACAATCTTCTTTGTCAAATTCCAAATATATTTGTAAAATGCACAGAAATCAGTCTGTTAGTTTGAGATAGTATTAAATATTTAATAAATTTCTTAAAAAATACGTTTTGCATTCATAATTTTATCAGATTTTACATAAAATGTGTAATGTGAAGTTGGACGATTATCAGTAGCTGAACTTCATATCACTGAAAACGCCATCTATTGAAAGTAATATGTATTAGTGATTCTTCTAAAAAAATTGTCTATTTTGAATTTTTGGATGTTTCAATTGAATTTTAAGGAGTTTCTAAATTTAAAGCATCCCTAGTACGAATAAAACCAAAATAAATATTTTTTTATACAACTTAGAATGGTAAACAAGCAAACAGCCCACCTGATGGAAAGTTGTAACCGTCGCTTATAGACATGAGACATACCTATTATATCGGCTAAGTCAAGTTTTTGAGTTTTAGCAAGACTAACAAACAACGATTGATAATAGTCAATTAAATTAGTTATTTTTTATAATAAAATATTTTTATAATAATTTAATTAGAATAATATGAATAGTAGATAGAAAAAAAATATTGAATTTATAAGTTATTCTCATTGGATTCCAGGCGGATCTGTTTGCAGTTGAGATGTTGAATGGTTACATATACGTGCATGTCGACCTTGGCTCTGGCGGAGTCAGGGTTAGGGCATCTAGAAGACGAGTGGACGACTCCCATTGGCACGAGTTTATGATGAGAAGAAGCGGCAGAGACGGAAGGGTCACTGTAGATGGCGCTAATGCTGAATTTAAAACGCCTGGTAAGTTTTAAGTGTTTAATGAGATTGGTTATTTGATTAAAATAGTTTTGTTTAATACTGCTATTTTTTTAATGGATGATAATGGAATGGTAACCCCACCCGCGCTATTGGTATACACTGGCGGGGCACCAGTGAAAGATGATAGGTGAGGATGAAGTAGGTCAATTAGCCCATTGTGACGAATTCAACAAGAATTGTTCACAATGGTTTCCAGGGGGAACCACATGGAGGTTGACCTAATAAGGCATATTGCTAGCAATGGGGATGTCAAACTCCATTGCTAACAATCCCTTTCCCCCCAGTAGATATGTGTTTGACCGTCAACACTCGAAGATCGGTCACCACTATTACTACCAAAAGTTTCACAACAAGATGGATGAATCATTGATGGCTAATATGAGAGATAATTATCAATCTCCGACTGGCATTTTGTATACGCATGTTTTGCGACACGTGTTTTCTCTAAATGAGGTATCTTCAGGCAAATTTATCAGAGGGAGACTTTGTACAAAAGTCGATTGCTTCGGTACCTCTGTCCCATTCGTGTTTCTACCGTGAAGCAGTTGTGTTTGCATTGCTGTGTTTCGGTTTGAAAGGTGGGATATGGTGTGAATTTACTGGGTACAGAAGAACATCTGAGTCCTTAGGTAAGTCATGGCAACGCATGGCGGGTATCATGGGTGAAACAGTATACACCTATCCCCCGATTTACACGGTACTTGTTTTACACGTTTTCACTTTTACACGGTTTTCCAAATAAGTTTTTTTTTTGTTTTTATCGCACTCTACTAAATGCTACTGTGTTTGAACACGTGCGCTGTGTACACATCTCACGGAAAATCCCGAGCTTATGTGCTGACTTGCTGCACATGCACACTGTGTCTGTATTTCTTCGCATAAAATTAAAGTTTTATCTACGGAAAATTGTATTTGAGTGAAAGTTTCACAGTGTCAGAAAGATTTAATTTTTCAGTTTAATGTATTGTAATTAAATAAAAAAACAGTGTTTACGTAATATATTACATATTTTAACCTGTCAATGCATTTTATTTTTATTTCTGTGTACACCTAAAAATATTGAAAAAAATCACAACTGTTAAATAGCAAAATTATGCATTTTCTGCAAGCTTTTCGATTTACACGGTTTTGACTTGAAAATTTTTAATTTTCGATTTACACGTTTTTCTCAGGAACGTATCTACCGTGTAAATCGGGGGATAGGTGTACTCTGTTATGTCCTTGGTACTGTTTATGTCTATAGGCGACGGTTATCACTTTACATCAGGTGGGTCGTCAGCTTGTTTGTCATTCTAAGTTGTATAAAAAAAATAGATCTACTTGTATTAGACTAATGTTAAGCTACATATGCACTTTCTCAAGGTAACACCTAGTTTAGTAAAATATGTTAAATGAAAAATATCACCAAATGTCGTGTATGTTGTGATGGTCCCCCCCTTTTGCACCCCTTATAATAATAACCCTCTAAACTAACCTACACATGGAAAACCTACAAAGCCTAAGAAAAGCCTACGAAGGCTTAACCTAATGAAATCTATGAAAATCTAATGAAAACTTACCCTAAAGAATGGCCTAACACCCTCAATATAACCCCATACCTATATTGCCTTATACACCCCAAACACCCTATGAATCATATAAACCCTTACAATAAACACTTAATATTGAACAGATCTTATAGTAGAACACTTGATCATCTCGCCAAATAAATAAATGTGTGATCGTCTAGTAATGTAGGACCCGTTGTGTGTGTAATAACCAAAAGGTTCTTTAATTGGTATATGATAGGAGTTAAATAATGAAGATGATTGATAAATCTTTAAGGATTAAGAATAATTAATGAATTATACTCATAATTCATGTAACTAGGAAGTTATGTTAATTTAATAGTAAATTACAGAATAACTGTAATAATAAAAAAAAAATGGGGGAGCGGTCGGGCCCCTCACACGCCCGGACCAGTGGAAGACTTTCCAACTATCTATAACTCTTCCTCCAAAAAGGTAGGGAAGGGTATTACTATTTATTAATGCACTCTGATGGTAATAAGGGAATGAGTATTCTCAGTTCCAAACCAAACATAAGTACATTTACTTCAACATTACAGTGGCTCCACCAGCCCCACGATGCTTCCAGTATAAATTAGTGTTTGCCAGAGGCAAACGGATCGGAACTGAAATCCCAGGATCACTCCGACACGAGAGCTTACTCATGGGCGATGACCCTTTCAGTCCTATATGGCGACATAGAGATCACCCACTAACAGTACGAAACTGTTTCCCAGCGTCACCCTGTTACGAGCTTACTCAATGGGGGTTTCCCTTCGGCTCCACAAGAGATCAGACCAAGAAGCGAGATCACCCAGACACCAGAACCTACTTTGATGGGACATAACCCTTCGGCCCTATAATGTGACATTAGAGATCACCTGTGAAGACAGTCCGATAGAGATGAAGATTTGTGTGATAGGGGATACCTTCCACACCCTGGAATTGGCCAAGCCATATAATGTTGATAATTGCCATATCATAACATAGCATTGTCAATTTAATATTATTTACTTAATACCAAGAATACTCAAGGTTCAAGTTAAATCTGTTGATTAGGCCGGAGCCTAAGAATGAGTAGTCCAACCCATAGGTCGAGAGCTACTAAAAGTAATGAGTGCTATTGAATGAACTATAAGTCCAGTCAATTATATATAATATTATTGTTGATTAACCACATTGTGAATTAACCAATTATTTATTCAGAGAGATATATCTAAAGGAACTATAAGTCCTTTAAAAGACACTGATTAATCACAAGTTAACAACGTCTCGTGAAATAACCAGTTGGGTTTTCTATAAGTTTGAGGACACTAAGTCCAACAAGCTATTATTGTGTTGAGAGTAATAGAGATCTTTTGTAATATTTGTAGAGGTTTGATTAATCACATTGTGAAATAATCAGATTACTTAATTATGTAGCTTTATAGAGAGGACTATAAGTCCTAATTGGTTGTTGTCATAAGTACTGATAAATTACACATTAAAGTGCCAGGTCAATTATTATATATAGGTATATAGGAAGGACAATAAGTCCTATTTGTGTATGTTGCAGTAGTAGAGGCAATATATTGCATAATTATAATGTAAAAGATATATATTAAATATATATTTGTATAGAAAGGACAGTAAGTCCCATACAATTATCGTAGCTGTACTATAGTTATACTATATCTACTTCCTTTTAGTGTCTTAGTAAACCTATTTACTAAGAGGATTTCTCAGATAAACAAGTGTTTTAGTGCTTAAATCATCATGATTAAATCCCTAAGAAATTAGGTCTTTAAATAATTATCATATCATTTAAGTGAAATTTCTCATATAAATAATTCCAATATTTCCCCTACAGTTATTATAAAATAACAGAAAATTATATAAATTTTCTATAGACTTAGATATAGAATCATAACGTGTATAATCTCCTTTTGTTTGACATCTGTCACATTAATGACGTATTGAATGACGTATTGATGTATTGAATTGAATTTTGATTATCTATCACAACTGTCAACGTAACAAATACTAGCAAGTTTGTTTATTTGTATTTGTTTAATATAATTAAATATAAAATCATCATATATCAACCGTAATATACAACTAAATTATCAGTGACATAAATAATCATGGTTTACACCAGAAATAATTAATAGTATCCAGTAATGCTGCAGTTTTATATTCATATCAGTAGCCAAGCTTTCTTTCAAATTCAAGAATGAACAGAAGATTAGAAGTTTAACATTCTTATTGCAATTGTACTTGCAATAATATATACATACAGTACTAATTATCAAGAACATTCCTCAAATAAATGTCTGGTGAAGATTTTCCCAATATGCTATCTATTTGATTTCTAACCACTAATGTAAATTTATTAAAGAAGTGAATAATCAGTGTTAGTGTTTGCTTTATTAATATCTAAATAATTATCCTAACTTGATATTAATAAGATCATATCCCCTTGAATAAAGTCCAACATATACAACTAACTCGATAATTAAATTTATAAAATACTAATATTATATTTTACTACTTGTATATCTCCATTCTATTCCCATAAATATTCAAAATATGTATATTAAATATAAATCCAATAAAGATTCAATAATATTAACCCTGTCTGAACTTGTCTAGCCAATATAACATGAACAAACAACACACATACAAACCATATCGCTATGACAACTTTCTTCCTAAATATGAGTAAAATACATAGCTCACACTTGTCATTTAGTACTAATTTTATTGTGTACCTCATACCTAGTTAAGAGTAATTATAGTCAGAGAATCCTTTGATAATTTTATTACCACTAGGAATTAAATCCACACCTATAATATCAGCATAATTAAATATTATTAGAAACCAGTAATACATACAGAATTGTTATTATCAGCTTGCTTACTACAACAAAATCAATATTAAAGTTTATAATAACTCAAGACAAAATATCTACTTAAACAATACAGGCTTGTTTACCATAACCACCCCACAGTCACATTAATTTATCTAGTAACACAATTAATAATGTATTAAAAGTATTACATTCACATAATATCACTTGCAACAGTTAAGCTGTCTCTTTGTACATCTGGTGTAAAACAAATCCCCACATGTAATCATGGGTAATTAGAAGTATACAAAAGAATTATTAGTTCAGTCGACCGAGCAATGGTATGAAAACACTTTACCATGAGACGTTAAGCATGAGTAGGTGTTCCAAACCAACACTGTAATAGTGTAATAAATACAACTATTCCATCATCATCATCGTCTCAACCACCAACAATCCACGACTGAACACAGGCAATTCCCCACAGACTGCCACCAGGAACGGCCCAAACTCCAGCATCCACCGACCCCCACAATACACATAAAACAGTCTCTCCAACCAATGGAGGTAGCCCACACCGCACTTGTACACACAGAGTCGCCACTCAATAACATCTGTCTCATCAATGGTTGTTTCCCCAGCGATGAGACCAGACCACAGCCACCTCAGTCTATTTATCCTCAATAAATATATAATTTATAGTAACTAGATATGAATCTAGTTAGTATTATAATAGTTTAATAGTTGATTCAATAAGTATTTGCCAAAACTGGACAATTAGAATATTGAGTCAAATCGATGAATTTCTATCAAACAGCCATATAATTGAATTTTGTATATGAGTAGAATAACGTAAGTATGTATTATTATTACGTAAATTATATTGATGTAAAACTTTGTTTAAATGTGATTGCATTTAAAGATATACGCATTACCTAAGGGTATATGGACTTAATTAAATACATATTTTAATAGTTCGTGGGAAAATATTAAGTATAAACATTGCCCTGTGATCACAGTAAAAAAATCTAACTACGTAGTAATAAATGGAACAAGCTCACCGGATTCTCCTGACTTCCACTGACTCTTTCCACACACTTAATCGATAGTGATACACTAAGATCTCAAACCCCTTCATCGATCCAGTCCCTCCTAGATCTATATCCCAGTTATTTTTTTTATTTTATTGCGCAATCCCTAAAACACGACTCCCGCGCCATTTTTTTTTTCTTTTTCTTTTTATTGCGCAATTCCTAAAAACCGACTCCCGCGCGCCCGCCGATCTGCCGTCCCTCCCTTTTTTTTCTTTTTTTTTCTATTCTTTCTCTAATAACGTCATAGATTATGTCACCGAAGGGTAGATATTTCAATAATCAGATTTAGCCTATTATTCGAACTGAACTTTTCTTTAAATTCAATTTAATTATATGTTAACGTATTTTGGTATTTTATATTAAATTGATTATCGAATTTATAAAACTTTAAAGGCTCTCATAAACCTTATTAAACTGTGTTGTATGCATCCTTTTTTACATCTGATGATAAAAGGTAAACTATAATTTAGTTATATATAAAATATAATATATTTTTGTTTAATTTATTAAATTTTCTTGTGACATCCACTACACTTTGGAAACACATCAAAGGAGTTTCCTTTCTGTGTCAATATTTCATATATGGTAACGTCTTCTCTGTACGCTATTGTGAACCTTGACTTTAAAGTTTGTTTATATTAAATAGCTCAGTTTTCGTAGCGGTCACCCATAGGAACCCCTGTTTCTTTTATGTACTTATGGTATTAAACCTATTGTACTATAGGCGAACCGTCACAATGTAAAAGAGAGAAGGAAATTAGGTGGATAGGTGGCGAAATATTTTTTTACCAAGATGAAATGTCAAACAAGCTGATTGCTCACCTGGTGAAAAGAAGTACCTGCCTGTAAAGCTAAACAATACCATGGACCTGTACTGGTATGCGTTGTCGTATCTGATTACTGAGATTTTATGCCTCCGTTTCCTGTAACATCACTGTTTTATTATACCTTGTAGACAGTCAACCTAATTCTATAAATATTTTTCGTATTGATAGCAATGGGTATTTATATATTAATATTCTTATTATAAATAATCTCTTTCCTCCCTATAAATTTATTCGCTTTTCAACCGACTTAACAAAAGGATGAAGTTCTGAATTCGGCTGTTAATTTTTTGTGTTCGTTATTTCATAACTCTGTCAGTTATGGAAAATCATTTTTTTCGGTTCAATAGAAATTTTGGTATAATCGGTTCGGTAATTTTAGTTTTAAATCAAAATAACGTGTTATTTCACAGTTTAAGTCAGCTTTTTTTATGGAATACAATTTTGAATTATACTAAATATTTATAATTTTTAATTTTCAGGTGAATCTAATCAGTTAGAATTGGACGGTCCCCTGTTTGTGGGTGGTCTGGGCTCGGAGTACTCCGCGTCGAGGACACCGCCAGCCCTCTGGACTGCAGCGTTGAGGCAAGGCTTTGTAGGTTGTATACGAGATTTGGTATTAAATGGAAAACCTCAAGATCTCAGCGCATACGCTCGGCAACAGGATTCCGGTAATTTTTTCTACACATTTTGTATTTGTTTGATCATACTCGTATTAAACAAATTTTGCATTAAAAATTGCTTATATATAGATTAAGCTTTTTAAGCTAACTTGGTGGACAAATCTGAATTGAAAGGGAAAAACGAAAGTACTGGAAAGAACCAAGGCATCGATTTTGTTTAGGATTAAAATTGGAACATAATTTTTTTATATAAACGAAGTAGCCGAGAGATATTTTATTCAAATTTATACAATCGAACTATCAAAACTTTAGAAAGGTTAAAAATTTGTGCATTTGGAGATACAGCGTAATATGCAAATGGATTTTTAAATGTTCCACTTTTAAAATAACCTTCTCTTCTTCTTCAGCGTCAGTCCGTCCAGCGTGTCATGTGCTGATGAAGCAATGCGTTAGCTCTCCTTGCCAGCATGGAGGTGTCTGCTCTGAAGGTTGGAACAGACCTTTGTGCGACTGTTCTGCCACTAATTATGGAGGACCGACGTGTGGAAGAGGTAAGACTAGCTTCTGTAGTCTCATAGTTATTATTGTGTTAAATGTAAGTTATGGAAAATTCTGCTGATCAAAACAACATCTGTAAATTAGTATCGATAATTATATTTTTTTTTTTTTTTTTTTATAAAACTTAGAATGGCAAACAAGCTGACGGCCCACCTGATGGAAAGTGGTAACCGTCGCCTATAGACATGAGCAGTACCAGTTTTCCAGTTCAGTTCTGAATTTTGGACAATCTCTAATAATGCACATACATTTCTGCTTCTGAAGGCTTGCAACACACGTGTTATTGTAATATGCACGTTACCATTTTTTATGTTTTAAACATCATACTCGTATACCAATAGTTATCATCAAATCATTGTAATAGTAGAATATTATCATATATCTACTAGTAATTTTACATCTATATTCATTTGGTCAAGGTCATTTCCCAAAGAGGGTTGACGTCAGGCAGGCGGTCGGTCGTAAAACTATAAGCTGAATCATTTAGTACTCGTAATATGGATAAAACCAGATTACGTCGACCTTAAATAATAATTGGGATAGGGGTAGGAGGGTGATAATGGTTCATTTGGTCAAGCAGTAGAATTAATATAAAGACTGAGATGCGAATATGATAATCCTGTAGAAGGTTAGTCTTGGTCTTGAATCAGTAATATCTGTCGACTGATGATCGACGAATATTAATTGCAACATAATAATTCAAATTCTTTCTTAAGAAACACCATTGAGTACTATCTCCGGCTCTTCATTTACAGTTATTATCAGCAACTCTACGTATGACTTCTACCTAGTTGCAGATTATCACACACTATGCTTGCCGATTTGCGGTTTCCACTTAAAGTTACGTCAACTTCGATTATAATATTGCAATGTTTTAATTCCAGAATCGCCAACAATCTTCCTAAATGGTAGTCAGCATCTCACAGCGTCATTAGGCCCTGAGCACATAACGCAGACAGAAGAACTGATGTTGCGGTTTAGGACCAATCGAGCTGGACTCTTACTACGGACGGCTTCAGAACATTCAGCTGATAGGATCGAGCTGGCTGTCGCCGCTGGAAGAGTCAGAGCCAGTGTCAGGCTAGGAGATCGTGAGAAGGTAGGGCATTATATGACATAATGTATGCAAGAAAATACAAGCTTTATATAAAATTTGTATGAAATAACAATACTGAAAATATCATCAGCACTGTTGTTTACACTGGCGGGATACCAGTGAATGTTGCTAGTGAAAGATGAAGTCAGATCAATTGATATACCATCGTGACTGCGTGAAAGTTAACCTGATAAGCTATATTATTAGCAATGGGTTCATTAGTCCATGCTACAAAAAATAGCCTTAAGAAAATGGTATGCCAATATCTTTCTTTATAGTTTAACATAGCTTGGACAAATACACTTGAGTATATTCGTTGAGCTGAGTAGAGCTTAAGGACCCCTAATAGGGTTTGAAATTATAGACCTTATAAAGTTAATCTCTAAACAACAGGGTACTTTATATTACAGTAGTCTGCATGTTAATAATATAATTATTTTAATTTTATTCCAGAATCTTTTAGCTGGCTCGAATGTGGCAGACGACAATTGGCATACGGTTAGGTTCTCCCGAAGAGCTTCAAACTTAAAGCTGCAGGTGGATGGTGCCCAGCCAGTACGCGGTATGTTATGTACGTATGCACGGGACAGCACCCGCACACTTTTATTTTTACCCTAACGTAGTGGACAATAAGGTTGGTTTTGATTTGGCTCAGTTACCAACAGTCTAAAGATTAAGGAACGATGAAATCATATTATGATGAGTCAAGTAAGATCGCTTGATTGATTTAATAACATTTTTAATATCTATCAAAGCTGTCAAATTAAAAGTTACGTAAAAGTAAAAAAGTTTTCAAAAATTATTATTACTCAAATATATTAAACATAAAAATATAGATTAATGATGGACGGAGTCAAATCAAATTTACGTAAAATTAAGAAAAAAAAAAAACATTGGAATTCATTTGAAAATCACAAATGAATTCCTTCAAAAAACACTTTTCAAAACGAACATTACTATTGGTTAAAATGAACATCTTTTTTGAAAAGTGCTTCATTGGTGTTAGATGTCCTATTAGTATGTAGAATAGTGGCTTAGTTTTGGTTGAATTTAATAGCTGGCACTTGGTATCTCCACCTTTTAGTTGAATGCCCTTGTTTCTTACTTTACATTAATTTCTTTCTCCTGTAGTGTCCTCTGTGAATGTGTTACTATGTCTATTTCTTTTTGTACTTGTCCTGTTCAGAGTTCAGTTATTAAACATATTCTAGAACAGGACTGGTCATTGTAATCAGGTAAAAACATTATTGTACTCGTATTTGTAGTATATTCAACAAAATGTAAAATATCTATGGCAGGTTTAATTTCACTGCTGGCAGTTATAGAATTTATAAACACAATTTCTTCTAGTTAGACGCTAGGATGTATGGAATCGTTGATACTAGTAATTTTAAGCTTAATTCTACTCATACTATACATAGAGCTAGAGAAATGCTAACAGAATTCTATGTACATACGTAATTTAAAAGATCGCTGTTAAAAATATTTGTATAAAGCGTTTCCTTTGCTAATTTATTTTTATTTGAAGTCAATGTTGTGGTTAGGTGTTTTCACTTCATTTTTTTCTTTATATTTATTAAATTTGATTTGCGTTTCAGCTGAAACAATACTAGGTAAAGCTTCTACATTGGAAATATCAACGTTACACCTTGGAGGCCTATATCATCCAGAAGAAGAAATACAGATGACGTCAACATTACCAAACTTTGTTGGATATCTTCAAAAGTTTGTATTCAATGGAATAAGATATATAGATATGGCAAAAACGTTAGGAATCGGCAGCGAAGATGAGAGTAACAATATATATGACACTTCAAATATAATATTCAATGGTAAATTTGTAAAACCAGATTCGTTGAATGTATACAAATCTGTTACTTTTAAGTCGAAACATACGTATGTTGGATTGCCATTATTAAAGGCGTACGGTAATACATATCTAGACTTTTACTTCCGTACAACTGAAATGGACGGTCTGTTGTTTTACAATGGTGGTAAGAAACAAGATTTCATAGCTGTAGAGTTGGTGAATGGACATATTCACTGTGTGTTTAATCTGGGCGATGGTGTTGTTACGATGAAGGATAAGTTAAAGAATTTCCTGAACGATAATAGATGGCACACAGTATCTGTTAGAAGACCAACGCCAAAAATACATACGTTGCAAGTTGACGACGATTTGGAAATGCATACTACTAGTAAGTGTAAAATTACATATTTCATTTGTAAAACGTTCTTTGATAAATAATAGATTAACAGTTATGTTGTTACTATACAAATAGAACAAGATAAAAATATTGTATTTAAAAAAACTATTTATATATAAATATATATTAAAGTTATATAAATTATTCTTTTAACTATCAATCTTCACGCTAGATTTTGTGCAGGACTAGCAAAAACAGAGAGCTCTTTATTTCTTGCTACTAATATGTTTTTAAGTACAAAAGATTTTGTAATTGAAAATTAATGAAAATAAAATTGAACTCTAATACAGTAACAATATAAAACAATAGGAATTTTATGTTAAAAAAATCAAATGTATTTAATTGTATTTGATTGTAGATTATATGTAAATGTAAACTAAATTTGATTTACAATTCATTATATTTTCTTCTATTCTTGTTTTATTTTAATTTTTCTTCACATTATATTTCCTTTTAATTTTAATAACTTTAATCATTATGCTATGTTTTTATTTTTCAGGTTCGAATTTAATGTTAGAATTAGACAGTATATTGTTCGTGGCCGGTGTACCGAGAGACATGTACTCTTCATTACCAGTGGGAGTACTATCTCGACAAGGCTTCGAAGGATGTATCTCAAGTTTAGATTTGCCTGGAGAGTCACCTTCGTTGACTGATGATGCTGTTGTGCAAAGTTCTTCAATAGTATCTGGATGCGAGGGTAAGATTTCCCCGAAAAAAAAATGTTAAATTAATTAAACAGTTTTTTTTTTGTAAAATAACCTACAGATTTACCAGAGGGAGACTTTGTACAAAAGTCGATTGCTTGGGTACCTTTGTCCCATTCGTGTTTCAATCGTAAAGTAGTTGTGTTTGCATGGCTGTGTTTCGGTTTGGAGGGTGGGATATTAACCGTTAAAAAATTACTAAATGTACATACATAAGCAAATCATCGTATATGATTATTTATTAAAGTGATATTATTTTGATTGATTTTGTCGAGAAATATCTAGCAAGGTCTTTTTGATCACGCTGCTATAATAAAAAAAAACCCTAATATTGAAGTAAACCATATCGAATTTAAAAAGAATTATTTAAATTACATCAGAATTGACGAAGTAATCTTGTACAATAAATACTCAAAAAAAAAAATGCATTTTAGGAAAAGTTCAAGATGAAATCCAAACTCTACCAAGTGCAGACACTCTTCAGTTTTTGTATTGAGTAAATAATTTTCTTCGAAGTTTCTTAAAATAGAATATTGTAATTTTTTTCTATGTACATACAGGACCAACAAAATGCACGCATAACGCGTGTGCGAACAAGGGTGTATGTGTGCAACAGTGGAACACATACGTCTGTGACTGCGATCTCACCTCCTTCACGGGGCCCACATGCTACGATGGTACGTTTTTTTATTACTAATATCACAATATAAAAAACTATTTATAAAAAAAAAAAATTAATAATATTGTCTATGTTCATCTGGGAAAAATGTTGGAACACTTGATACGACACGACGCACTTATGAACATTATAATAGAAGGTAAGGTAGAAGGAAGGAGGGGAAGAGGGAGACCGAGATATGGTTACATCAGGCAGATCAAGGAGGGAGTTGGTGTCGTGTCGTATCAAGAGGTGAAGAGACTCGCTGAAAATTGTAGTGAGTGGCAAGAGCTCCACCGACAAGAGCGCAGCTCTTAAATAGGATAGATAGATAGATGTCCATCTGTATTGGAGGGGGGGGGGGGAGAGATTGTTAGCAATAGAGTTTGACAGCTCTATTTGCTAGCAATATGCCCCATTAGGTTGACTTCCACGTGGTTCTTCCTGGAAACAATCGTGAACAATTCTTGTTGAATTCGTCACGATGGGCTAACTGACCTGCTTCATCCTCATCTATCATCCCTCACTGGTGCCCCGCCGGTGTATACCGATAGCGCGGGTGAGCTTACCATTCCATTATCACTCATTAAAAAAAAACACATCTGTATTGGGACATACTTAGATTATATGGATAGAGCATCGAGTCTCAAAAACGGGTCAACTTTTTGTCAGCGAATTGTCAAATTAGCTAACTCGTTTTTTTATCAGTGTTCTATACACTTATGCATAAAATGTATCTTGACGTATTATTTAATAAATAAAATGAGTATTTATGTATTAAAAAGATGCAGAAATTATAAGACAAAATAAATATAGAAGTTATAAAGGAATCACTCATAACTATTTATCATGCAAAATTGTATGAAAAAGTTGACCCGCTTTTCTCGAAGCATTTGTATGGAGACACTCTATCTATACAACGTAAGGGAAGATATTTCAGAAAAAACAGATATGAAAAATCTTTATAAAACCAATAAATGTCTAAACAATAGATTTTAAAAAAAAAAAGTCTACTAGTCTATCTGTTTATCAAAGTTAAGTTGTTGTTTAAGTTGTATAAAAAAATTGAGAAATACTTAAATCTAAGTTCACTTAATAAATTTTTTTTTTTAAATTCTTTCTTTGGTGACCGTGTCAGAAATATTCAAATACATTTCCAGAGTCAATAGCCTACGAGTTTGGTCCTGGCCGTGGCATTATCACATACACGTTTCCGTCCAGCTCGGTAGCGGACACGGAAACGGATAAAGTAGCTCTTGGATTCGTTACTAGTAAAGCTGACGCGGTATTACTACGGATCGAGTCTTCAAACACACAGGACTATATGCAGATGGAAATTGTGAGTATTGGGCATTGATATACTAAATAACTACTGTAGCTACTGTACATTTAATAAAATCGTAAATGGTCGCTGTCTGTACATATTTATAGGAAGGCTTTATGAACGCAATAGAACCCAGAACAATGATTTTTAGAATTTGTGTCTGTTTGTCAACACGTTTGTGCATGCTAATCTCGGAAACTGCTTAATCAATTTGAATGCTGTTTTCACTTATGCATCGCAGTTTACTCCGTTTAACATTTAGTGTTTGTTTTATTTCAATCGGTTTATAAATAAAAAAGTTATACCAATGTAAAGAATTACATATAAAATGCTATTAAATAACCGATCAGTTGTATTGGCTCAAAACTTTATAAAGCTGTTAAGTATCTAATTATTATTTAAGTATATAATACAATATAAGACCAGATTCATGAAGACTTCCAATGGTAATGATATACGGCAACTACATAGAAGCGGGCAACGTTGCGGTAAACGGCTAGTATATAACATATTTATTATATATTAGGACCGTATACCAACTTTACTTCGTTGGCTCGTAATTCTTATGGCAACAGGAGTTAGTTGTTTCACGTAGTTGAAGTTGCAATTATAGTACGATTTATTTACAATAACCGAAATAATCCCATACATATATTACTCTTATTAGATCCGTGGCAACCTCTTCATGGTGTACAACGTCGGTGGCGGTGATCATCCCCTTGGTGATGAAGCAGCAAGGGTTGACGATGGAGCATACCACGTAGCCAGGTTCACAAGGAACGGCAGTAGGTCTGCTTTGCAACTGGACAATTATGCTGTCAATATCCGACAACCTCAAGGTAAGCATGAGTTATAAAATAGTCTTAGAAAAAGCAAGTATGAGAAATATAGGTTTATTACTCTATAATGTCAAGTAGAAGCATGTGGTTTAGGACTGTACTTTATGGCAGTCTATGGGGGATGCTTATGTCCAGCAGTGGACAGATAATAGCTGTGTTGATGTTGATAATGAATGTCCATGATACTATTCATGTTTTAAGCGACGATTTCCATGGTACTGCACATGTCTATAGGCGACGGTTACCACTTTACATCAGGTGAGCCGTCAGCTTGTTTGCCGTTCTAAGTTGTACAAAAAAAAAATTACAGTAGACCAATGAGATACTCCTACAATATTATACAGAGGAAAGATTTTTTTTATGTTTGATTGTTTATAGTGGATAAATTCAAACTCCAGTGTTATTAAACATTTTTCATACATTATCAGCGAGCAAAAATCTAGAGTTTTTTATGAAAATCACAATAATATAACCTAAGGCATCAAAAATTTGCCTATTAAAGATCATATAAGATGCTTGAAACATGCAGCAAGAAACTCTAAAAGTTCTCCTGCAGCACGCAAATGAAATACTGATTAATTTTCTATCTACCCATTCCAAGCTAATGCTTACTACTTACTAGCGATACGATAGTAAAACATATGTTAATATACCTTTTCTTCTTCATCAGCTTGGAGTCATCCATCGTTAAACATATGCCTCTTAATTTTCCACGTGGCGCGCTGTGTGGCTTGACGAAGCTATAGATTACCATTTTATGTGACATTTTGGTTATGGGTTCACCTACAACTCTTTGTATTTTTCACAAGATCTCCACTTCAGGACACAATTTTCCCATCTGTTATTAGCATAAATATATCGGCAGTGTAAATGTTTATTAATATCAAATTTACTGACATTTCAGGTGGCCAACAGTCTACTATTTTTAACAGTATGTCGACAATCACTGTGGGGGGAGGGACTGGTGGTTCTCGAACGTTCAGTGGTGTGATCGCTGGGTTAGCTGTTAATAGTGTACGGGTTCTAGACCTTGCAGCTGCTGGTGATCCATCAGTTTCAGTTAGAGGAGACGCGAGGAGAGCACATACGCCACTAGATAGGGATATAAATAGAATGCAGCAGGTTAGATTGACATAAGATTTATTATAATGAAGAGTTTTATGTGTTTAATATAGTTAAAAAACAGAAATATTATTAAAATATGAAATTTTCTATGATTATTGAAGGATTGAAAAATATTCTAAGCTGCTGAGATTTGAAACTGCATATGACCATAAGTACCTTTAAATCAATTTCTGATTCTACTACTGACTTTAGACTAGACATTTTGTTATTAGCAAAGAACAGTACAACAAATAACTTAATTTGTTTTAAAACACCATTTCAGATTTAAGAAAAAAAAAAATGAAAAGCGTAACTATATTAATGCTAACAATATATATTTGCAGACACCACCTTCAGGATATGGCGGTCCGGGAGTATTGGATGAACTAGTATACTCAGGTGCTGGGTCTGGCTGCAGAGACGACGATGAAGATGCCTGTGTGCTTCCAGACGCGGGGTCTGGTGATGATTTAATAACACCCGTTTACGTACCGTCCACAAGGCGTCCACCTTCAAGAGTGTATAAGGTAGGAGAATTGAGTTCTCAATTTGCTATTACATTTTATAAAGTAAGAGTTACTAATCATAAAAAAAGTAGGTAGTGACGCTTGTTTAAAGGTGTTTTTAGAAGATTATATGTTACAGCTGTATTAATTCTGTTAAACAATTATTTTTATTAATTGGACGCTAAATAAGTTAGTATTGTTTTCTAATAAAAGTCTGTATATTTTTTTATGGAACTAATTTCATAAGGAGTCCAAAAATTTGGTGAAAATTAGTGCTCCGCGTGATTTATAAACTCACACCATTTTAAAGGAAATTTAGGTACATTTCTACTTAAATTTTGATACCCAAGTACTGTACGAGTATTAATAAAGTATTTATTATTATTATAAAGAGATCAATGCTCTTTATAATTTGTATAAACGAATTACTATGATTGTTAATGACATATTATTCAGACTACGTTTCTATTCATATGTATAGATCCTGAGTTTATTCAATAATGCTTTTAATCGTATATCGATTGTTGATCGTAATAATTAAACTAAATCAGCAGTAATACATTTGTTATTGTTGATAATTTTTTACAGGGTGATGCAAGCGGTAAACTAATGAAGCCTTGTGATGACGAAGACTGTATTGAAGGATCAGGCTCAAATGGGGAGGAAATCACTGAACCAGAACATCCTATGACAACGTAAGTTTGAAGTTTATGTAAGCAAAATTATCAGCCAAACTTATATCCTATTAGTATGTGTAAGTTTGGCTTATAATTCTTATGAGGTCGCCAAATAAATAATTAGATTATATTTAAAATTAGAGTTATCACTCGAATTTTTCCAATTCTTGTGATATGAAAATCTTAAAATACCGAATAAATTCTATTGCCTCCAAAAACTGTCACTGAAATGCAGTCTGTCTGTACTTTTTAAAAAGCATTCGTTATAATATTATTTCAGATAGTAATAATAGAAAAAAGTATAATAATAACTAAATTACTTAAGAATTTTTTGGTAATTTCGGGAATTCTGAAGCTGTTTCCTCTATCACTTGTTTTCAAGACTAATATTTTAATTTAATATTCATTATCCTCGTTATAATAATAATAATAATAATATTTCTTTATTTACGGATTACTAAGATCCATTTTTGTTAGTAACAATTGACTTAAACTATGTTAGTAGAGAAAAAAAATACAAAATTCGTTTTATAGCCCCTATAATAATATAAGTTATACTAGCCATTATCTGTCTACTGATAGATATAATTAATATATGATATATCATAATTTTTTTAGTTTTTTTATACCACTGAGGTAGCAAACAAGCATATAGGTATATTTTGTTTCCAGTGTGCATGACATAATAGTTTCGCTAAATGAAATTTTTAATTTTAGAATGTTTGGGGTAAGGATATTGGAATTAACCTTATGAATTATGTTATATTTTACAGATCCGGAGCAAGCAGCACCCATAGTATGACATCTCCTACCGTATCTATCTCATCTACGGAACATGTAGATAAATCTCTAGAAGGTTCCACTGATGCAGCGACAGACACTACTGGTGGAAGTACTAAAAGTAGTACAGATACACAAACGACACTGCCTGATCACGATAACATGCACGCTGGTACTGTTGACAGTGCAACCACTCCTGAGAGAAGAACAACACCAACTGATGGTGAGGATGTTAATTTTCTAGAAGTTTGTTTAAATAGCGATAATTATATAGAAACAAATATAAAAAATACATTATTTACCGTACCGTGTGATTCCGGCATAGAATATGCCATCCCTTCTTTTTCCTTGGATGTCGTAAGAGGCGACTAAAGGAGGGCGAAGGTTAAGCAGCAGCATCTTTCTTAAAACATCTCCGAAGCCTAACTGCGGTTGCCAATCCATCAGCCAAACATGGCAACTACTAAAAAACGGCCCTTAGAAGGAGGTTTATGTTTAGCAGTGGACAATTAAAGGCTGATATGATGATGATGATGATAACATCCTTTATATCGAGATCTCCAAAAACTGCATAACAAGCTATAATTTTAGTTTTGATTTCTGATATGAACCATTTATGAGTTACACTGAATATGACCAGTTTTTGTCAAACAAAAGTATCTATTGTATATCGATAGATGATTGTATAAATTGTATGATTATGGTTAATATTTTCTACTACTTAATAAATGAAAAGTTTTGTATAAATATTTGATTGTTTAGATATATAGATATTTATTAATCACGCAAATGGATTCGAATACGATTTTGAATATTTTGGAATAATATTTTTTTCTTCATTCACGTGGACAAAGTTCTAGATAATTATAATGAAATATTGTTTTTCAGACCACACTCACACACATCACTACACACCAACACAAACAGGTCGACACACACCAGAAGAAATAACACACACAACGGAAGAAGATACAAATCACATACCAGAATATGAAGATAGAAGAGAAAATGAGATAGAAGGGAGAACTCCCACGTATGAGATTGGTATCGGGAGTGAACTAGAGAGATCGAGAGGAAGAGGACATCCAGATTACAATGGTTATGATATAACGACCAAATGGTATCAACCGAAGACAACTGATAATAGAGTTGTGCCTCCAGAGTCCGAGTTTTTTGCAACAATTGTTGGTAAGTACGAGTCTTCTTTTCATTTAAGAGTTTCTTCTTGTCGGTGCAATTAATTCATGCATCTTATTCGAGCCAGTTCTATCTCAGGTCACATCCTTGACTTCCCTATACGACATGACACCTATACTATATGAAATAGATAAAAATATGAGGAGTTGAACATATTTTTAAACAGCTGTTGAGTTTCTTAAAGGTTTTTCTCAGCTGAAATATTCAAAAATGCTTTTAACTTTACTTGAATAGAAATTATCATTATTGAAAATCCTAGTTTGAATTGAATAAAGCAATATTTTTGACTAAAAGCTCTGTTATTTGTCATTAAACAAATTTTAAAGGAAATTAAACAATTCTATATAATATTTTGAATTAATAGCATTAGAAATAGCACTGTAATGTCTTAATTTTTTGGTTATACATAAAGAATAAATGTATCTTTTAAAATTTTCAGTATGTTTACTTTCTTTTTAAGGTCTACAATATATTTTTTTTCTATTACTCTCTCGAATTTTAAAGATGACTTAATAAAAATTGCATTCAAGATTAAAATACTTGGAATCATTATTAGTTTAACATAAAATTATTACAATATTATAGACTATTTATGTTTTCTTTATGCAGAAATTGCATCTAGGTTCAATTTATACTTTAAATACTTTTTTATTTTCCAGGCATAGTGGCGTCAGTTTTAATAGCAATAATACTGATTGTAATCATCGTGCTCAAGTATATTGTGTTCAAACTTCCCTCATACAAGGTTACGGAGGATAAAAGTTATCAGCAGGGTGCTAGCGCTGCGTTGCTTGGAAATCAGGTATATTTTTAATTTTGTAAAGTAAACGTAAATCCGAATGAATGAATGAATGAATTTTATTGCTAAAAATGTGGTACAATAAGATCATATGGTAATGTTAAAATGGTTTTATACATTTTGTCATTAGTAACGTGAAACAGACATTACAAATGTTATGACAAAATAATTCGTAATTTTTGAATAAATGTTATTAGAAATGTGAAAGTTTGTAGGTATTTGGAGGTATTGTTACTAGATTAAGTTTTAACGAGTGTATGGATCTAAATGAAATTTAAAATAATAATTGATTCATAATAATGGATTGGCAAAGTCGTAGGAAAAAGTTAATAATATATTTAAAATTAAGATTCTAGATTACTAATATAGAATGTTGTAAAGGCAGATTTTTCTAGTTTTATCACTTAACTATGTTCATTATTGCGTTATTTCGCATTGTGTGTAAAGAAATTAATATTTGACATGCTCACATTTTCTGAACAAATTTTAATTTTTAGAATAATCAAGTTTGTTAATGAACTATATATTTTGCTATATTGGTACGTTTAATCCTTTGGGACAAAGGTGTTGTAAATTGTGACAGTGTATTACTACTAATACTTCTAGGCTACTTACTTATTATATTTTAAGAACTTTAGTTTAAATATTATCAAAACATTATATTTTTTGACATTTATGTCTAAACTTCCCGGTTGGTTCAAAAATTAGTCGAGTTTTCTCTACTAAAATTCACGTTAGTTACATCTTGTTCATCTTACTCAAAAACATGTAATTTTAAACTAACTAGAACTTAGAAAGAATGTTCTCTACTGTTTATTCATTTCTTACTTTTCATAATTTATTTACTGGGTCATCTTTCAACTTTGTCTCCTAATATTATTCTCTTATATCTGTATATTGGTAATAAAGATATTTAAAATAACGCCATTTTAAGAGTCTTTGCTATTTACTAATTTCTCACTCCTATATTTATTTATCTCAATATTAAAAAAACTGTGTTTATTTCTAGGCACACTCAAGTTATCAGAGTGGAGCTTCAAGTGGTATGACCGGTGGAGCAGTAAGAAACCTTCAGCCGTTACCACTGAACAGGAACGGTACTGCGCCGACCGCACCTTTACCACCACAACCGGTCAAACGTGACGGTATTAAAGAGTGGTACGTGTAAACTATGTGATCAAAAACTCTTCGGGCATATCAAAGACAGTAGTAATAAATGAGTGAGTGTATTCCGTAGTCGCTTGGACCCTTAACCTCGCAGATGTCGATCTGGAGATGATAATGTCAATATACAAGATGTATAAACTAGGCGTTGGTAATATATAGCAATGATTGAATTAAATATTAGTTACCTAATATAAGTATAACATTGACATTAAAAGCCCGGCTGAAATAAAGTTATATATACGACTGGTATGAGCCATATTGAAGTTAGTAAAGAAATTTTTTTTCGCCATCAATATCAAATCAAGAGAAACCCAATATATAGATATCGAATCGGTATCGATATTACCAATGCCTAGTATACCAGCGGTTGGAGCTATAAATGAAAATGAACGTATGTTTGTTGATATATGAACAGATAGGTCGCTTTATGAAGTTAAGACGATACTGTAAGATGAAGTACTGACTGACTCGCAAGTGTTTAGTATTGTAAATAATAATTATTGTAATGTTATTAGTAAATCACTTGTGCGATCGGACTTGAAATTTTGACGATATCAAATACATTATGTGACATTAACATTATAATCTGGAATTGCATTAATAGCATGTATTATGTATAATATATTCCGATTGGTTCTTTAATTTGTTTCATCCGCATCGATTATTCTTAATTCAGCCGTGTTTCACTGTATATTGCTATCATATTGCATTACATGTATTTGCATGTTAACTTTTCTATCTACATTGCCTTTCATAGTTTAATAAATAACAGTAAGACTAATTAATTAATCGGTTTTAGGCAGTATTGTCAATTCTCGTAGTTGGACGTTGATTTCTTTTTTTTTTTGTATTATTATTGTCGACGCAAATTTTTAGTTTATTGCAACTTAATATTATATATAATATTGATTATAATGCTACTTTATTGATAATTATGGAAGTATAGAAATAAAAATATGTACCAATATACAGGGTTTATAGAAAATTTCTGCAGTCTTCTGAAGTAGTGGATGTCTTCAGAATAATCATTCATTCAATGTCATAATGATATGTATAATATAATCATACCTACTATACAATCTTGTATTGAAAATGATTGTTCATAAAACAGCAGAAAGAATATTTTAAGAGTTTTTATTTGGATTTATTCCTTCATATGAAGCATAAAAAATAAATATTGAAAAATTCTTGTAATTAAGTTTACTTAAATAAAAACATTCTTATTCTTTCTATTCTTATCATTTAGGTAAATTATGATAATTTATCAGAGTTATCTCGAGGGTTTGACCAGGTTACAAGAGTCGAAGTTACGAGTAGATTTACTGTTACCAGAAGTACTTTTTTTCTACTCACTCATTGTCCCTTATCACAAAAATTGTATTCTTATACTGAGAGAGAGAGAGAGGTTTCTGCACACAGGTAAATTTGTCTAAGTTTATTTAAATTCATAAAGTTACCTAATAGCTTCTTAAAACCCATAAACTAAAACATTAGAATGTCTTAATTTTAACTGTCACAATTTAAATGTACTATCCTTAATGGTATCAAAGTGAGATAAAATTTTGTATACGTAGATATTGTAAGGAGATATTGTAATATGTTTTGATGACTATAATGTTTGCATTGATTTGTTACAAGATTTTATTATATTCGGAGCAGTTTGATGAATTCTTGGGACATTTTATAAATATTTTTCAATTATTACATTTTAATTTACATATAGATTTAGAAGACTGCAGAACTGAAACCCAAATATATTTATGTTTTTCTAACTCAACGTCCAATTTAGATAATTGACTATTTGTTAATATCCTAATAAATCAAAATTGCTAATAAAATTTGGGGCTGCCATCACGAAAATAAAGCATATCGTTCAATTAAAAGACTACAGTAACTTTTACAATTTCAATAATCTCTCCTATATTTATTAGGTCTTATACAATATTTTATTATTAGGATCGGGTGCGGAGAGTAGCGATATAGGGAATGAAATCATTAATATGAGACTTAAGAACAAATCGGCTTGTATCTAGACCAAACAATGTTTGTACATTATCGTAGAATGTGTAACAACATGAGCTTTTAGATTTGGTACGGATTGTATTAGAATTATTGAGTTCCTTGCACATTTGTTTGTTCAGATCCATTGCTCAATGTCTGTCCAATAGTTGTTTCAAACTTCCCACCTAATCTCAATTCTATCAAACTTAATATATCACCATATGTTAATAAACAAGATAATGAACTAAAACGTGCTACAGAATATTAAGACGCAATCGATGAAGTGCACATAAAACAATTTTTAAATATAACACTGATGTTTCTAGAAAAAACTTCTCAAAACAGAAACGAATAATGATTAGAAAAACAACGTATTTCGTGGAATATATTTAATCTTTACCCTCGGTATTGAAGTATACTTTGATGATCATGATTTAATGAGTATGAAATGAAATGAAAATAATTTTCTTAACGGCTACCTTCTTTTCCAGAAGGCTTCTTTCTTTTCAAATAATGAATTACTTGATTCCTAATGCGTCTAAATTATTAATTGCATGTCGGGTTCTCTTGGAAGGATCACGATTAAAAAAAAAGGCTTTTATATTTTTACATTTAGAATAATCGTATTTACATCCACCGTCCCATTTTCCTCTTTCCGATTAAAAAAAAATACTTGAATTAGCTTTAAAATAGAACGAAAAAAATGTAATATTTATATAGATTGTTACAAAGCACAGGTTCTAGATAATTGAAGTTGCATTTATTGTAAATAGTTACAATTATGGTATGGTTAAATTAAGCATAATGTATGGTGTATATCGATCACACTCGTTTTATGGCACAAAATGTTAGTATCAATTTGTTTATCTGTCAATTTTAGTGGTAATTTAATGGTTAATATGGTTGATCATTTGTACCGTGTTACCGTTTTATTAATGGTTGTTGTATCAGCCATTAATTGCCCACCGCTGAACATAGCCTTGCCAGTAAATTCCACGCTTGGCAGGCGATTTGGCAACTGCAGTTTGGCTTTTAGAGATATTTTAAAAGGGACGCTGCTGCCCATCCCTCCACCATAAGCTCCCATAGTCGCCTCTAAAGACATCTTTGGGAAAGGAAGGGGTGGTCTATTCTATTCCGGACCTATACGGCTGATTAATGGCTGATACATGCGGCTGATTATTATTAATAGTAATAATAATAAAATTGACGTTGTTTTCTATTCGCAACTATATATTGTATGTTATTATACATTATTTAGTAAATATTAAGTTCATTCACTCCATTTCTTGTTTTCGCTAAGCAAACGTTCCAATAGTCTTCGTTCATCACTTTCATATGTCAAAGATCCAATGGATTGATAGTTTCGAAGACTTTTGACTTATCTTTAAAATAAACAATACCATTACGTAGATTTTTTATTCCCATTTTAGATTTTTTTCTCCATGGACTTTGTTTTCAATAATACTTCATGAATTCAGGTCTTGATTCATTCATGCCATTCTTTCTAAAAAGTCAATTTTTATTATATTGACAAAAGGGGTTAGTACAGGTTCCTTATTAAAGTTTTTTTCTTTCCCCTTGTTATTTGTGATCGTGTAAAATAATGATTTTTTATAGAATACCATTTTAACTCCGCCTGCGCTATCGATATACGTTGGCAGGGTACCAGTTACAGATGATAGGTGAAGAATACCCATTATGACGAATTTACTAAGTATGGTCCACGACCTGACCCCATATCATTCTCCCCAAACTTCGAAACAAAAGAATCTATCTTCAGAACAGTTCAGGGATCAATCGGTTAATCAAAATGGTGATTAAATTTAATTTAGTAGTTACTTGTAAATTAATTATTAATTATAAATAATATACAGTTGCGATTTTAGAAAGTAACGTTCACTTATTATTACATTTTGTTTGTTAAACCATATTTAACTGAAGTTGTTGTTCACTCGGCCTCGGTCGGACCAAGTTTCTTTTTTCATGCAAAAGCGACAGTTTTTGAAATAATAATTATATTATGTAAATTATAATGATTATGTAGTTTCATTATTATAACCTTTTTACAGTACTGGGCAGTGTACAGAGTTCCTTTTAATTTTTTTTTTAATAGGAGATTGATACTTTACAGTTTTCAAATTTTGGTATGAGGTTAGCTTTCTAGTAGTTTTACACTTTAGTTGTTACGTGATGGTATGGTGTAAATGAAAGTGTTAATCTATTAATGGTGTTGATTATTGGTACTTGTTGAAGCTTTCTAATGGCTACAGATAAGAGAAACCATAGGAGATATGACTGTAGAACAACGAGACCAATAAACTGTATATAGTTGATTTAACAGAAAAAGTAGTCCCGAAAAAAAAATGTATATATATATATATATATATATATATAAAAGAATAATATAAAAACACAAATAGGTATACAAAAAAGGCCCCTCAAAGCCCTTATTGCCTCCCAAAAGCAGCTGCCTTATGGCAGCTTACAATTGGGAGAATTTTGTCAGTAGTTGCCACGCTTGGTAGGCGGATTGCCAACCACAGTTTGGTTTTGGTGACGTTGCTGTCCATCCCTTGACCATTAAGTTCTTTTAATTGTTTTTTAGTCGTCTTGTGATGTATATATGTAGTATTTGATACGAAATTGAACGCAATAAATTTTAAGTAGATGCCCCTCTCAACTTCACTCCCACGCAGTTTGTTATCATTCAACCCAGCGAGAATTTCCAAGAATACTTAGAATACCACTTTATAAAATGAATCTTTTTTTAAAATTAGTTTTTAGAAATAGAAAAAATAAATCCTATCACTTCTAGATGGAGTATTGAGATAAAACGATTAATGCTCTACAAATCGCAAATCCGGCCTCACATACAGTATCACTTATGGGCGAGAGCACCTAGATACCAGCTTGAATTCTTCGACTCAGTGCAACGACGAGCTATGAGAATTGTCGGTGATCCCAGGCTTACAAGCGGTATCTAACCTTTCAAGTCTTAGGAAAGATTTTATCTCACTCTACGTGTTCTACGCTTGTACAACGAATTGTGCTCAGAGGAATTGTTCAATGTGATACCCACGACCACTTTCTACCATCGTACGGCTCGCCATCGACAGGGTGTTCACCCTCACAGCCTAGATGGTCGCGTATAACGCGGTTTTAGAAATGTTTTCTCCCATGAACACTCAGGTTATGGAATAAGCTCCCTGCTGAAGTTTCCTCAAGAGACTACAGCAAGGGGTTCTTAAAAAGGGTGGTAAAGAGGTTTCTTCAGGGTCGGCAACGCACGTGTAATACTTCTGGTATTGTAGGCGTTCATAAGCTACGGTAACCGCTTACCATCAGAGGGGCCGTATGCTTGTTTGCTATCTCAGTGGTATAAAAAAAACATACTAGGTACAGATACATACAGACTTTTAAGTCTAATTTTTAGAACTGTGACCAGATCACAGACATTTTGGTGTAGTAGTTTTTTTGCATGATACTCGTATCAGAACAAACATAAAAAGATATAATTATAAATTCTAAATATTATTGTTTCCATTTTTATTATCCACTATTATTAAAACACAGTCATTCAAATACAACTGTTTGACGCTAGAAAACATGAATAGGACAGAAGTACTCAAGCAGACGATTTTAGTACAAAGTCTTTGTTTAATGAGATCTACCTACCTACAACATCTATATCAGGGAGCATTATTATTGTCATTCGAAATGAAAGATCATGGACAATCGATAAATATAAGCAATCATTTGATAACGATTGTAGTTATAATAATGGGAAAAATTACCGTAATTTAAGTGTAAAATGTCAAAACAGATGAGCAGAGGTCATGCACAACGACAAGCAGTTCTAGTTAGCTTTGATTTATTTTAATAAAGTTATGTTTTAATATTCTATGGAGAGGGCTTTGCTTGAAGTCTCTTTGCGTGATAGTATCCGAAACGAGGATATCCGCAAAAGAACCAGAATAACCCACATAGCCCGAAGGATAAGCAAGCCGAAGTGGCAATAAGCTGGTCACATAGCTCGAAGAACCGACGCTGATGGGGAAAAAAGGTTCTTGAGTAGCGACCATGTACGGGTAAACGCAGTATAGGACAACACCTCACTAGATACAGTGACGACCTGAAATGCGTCGCAGGGAGTCAGTGGATGTAGGTGGCTCAGGACCGTTCTTTAAGGCAATCTATGTAAATGATGATGATGTTTTAATAAACTAAATATGGTGTTTTTCATATTAAATAAGATGTAACAAGCCCTTTGCTGATGAAAGGAAATTGGTAATTATCGCCAAGATGTAAATAGAGCATTGTCTGGTGATGGTAAATTTAAATGTGTAGATTCCTAAGACATAAGATGTTTAAACATGAATTATGGAAAATTTAGGAAACGACAGTTTTTTTATGGCAATGTAGTAAAAGTGGAAGAGTAGACTCAGTGTCGTATTATTATTTACAAGAGTTTCATTTAGAATTTTATATATTAAATTACTATTTAGATTATGTACATTAGTTTCTTCATACAAGAAAGATAAAGTACAGTTTATTTCTACATCATGATGAAATAGAATAACTGATTTCTTATAATATGTATTTTCATTATTGTTTATTAAATATTGGCATAGTAGTAGTATAGTTAAAAATAGACAGTATGTTATAATAATATGTAAACACACAAATATATATATAAAAAAAAATATACAATTTCCGTATTATTACCGCAATGCGACTTTATTACGATCATATTTCTTAGTGCTTAAACAGTCACAAGTTTCTTACCTCTGACTATTTGAAAATATAAATGCATTTTCTCTTTATTTCCTATTGAGTTTCACGTTCGCTTTAGCAGGAAACAAATGCAATAAGATGTGCATCGAAAATATATTTCGCTATTTACTGCACGCGCTCTTTATTTTTGTGGTCACGAGTGAAAATCCACTAACGATCACTGGAAATTCTATGCAAACAGCAAGAACGGCGGAATGCGTTTTAAAACTCTCTGCAAAATATTTTGTAGAGAAGAAAGCGCTCAGTGGCAGCATCGTAATAATCAATATAAATTCTTACGCTTCTGCAACACAAGTGCTTTTATTGAAAACCATTCACAGTGGAATGAAGTATTCAATTATGGTTAAAGATTCTTTTTACCCGCACGCTAATGCGTCGCATTTCCCGGAGAAAGCTAAAAATTATATGTTGATTTTGGAAGAAAAATCAGAGTTGGAAAGAAACATATTGCAGTTGAATAAATTGCCCACTTGAAATCCTTTAGCGAAAGCAATAGTTTTCTATGAGTTGAAGGACAACGAGAGTGCGGAGGAAACTTCAATTCAATTTATAAATAAACTCCGTCACTACAAACTTTTTAAAAGTATCATTTTCATATACTCTCCTGAAGAGGACGAAGTGGTTTCATATACTTGGAGTCCTTACGATGATATTAATTGTGGTGGTAAATGTAACTCTGTATACATTCTGGATAAATGCAAGGATAACGTCATACTTGAATTAGTAACACAAAAGGAGATGTTCCCTTTAGATATGAAAGGTTGTCCATTATCAGTGTACGCTGTGATTTCTGAACCGTATGTAATGCCTCCAATTAGAAAACGTATTGTTGCTGATTACAATGATTCGTACGAGTTCGATAAAGGTGGGGAAATAAAGTTAGTTAAAATTATTAGTCAATTTACAAATATGTCTTTGGTTATAAGAATGTCAGAAACTAAGGAAAATTGGGGGACTATTTATGGTAATGGATCAGCAACAGGTGCGTACGAGGTATTAAGAAATGAAAAGGTAGATTTAATTATAGGAAACATAGAGGTTACAAGAACTATCCGAAAGTGGTTTCATCCTACAGTTAGTTACACGCAAGACGAAATGATATGGTGTGTTCCTAAAGCTGGCCGAGCTTCTACTTGGAACAATTTAATTACAATTTTTCAATGGTCGACATGGCTTGCCACATTTGTCAGTCTTGTAATAATGGGGCTTGTTTTCCATTACTTTTACTATAGAGAGCAGAACAGGAAAGTCACTAAATGGCCTACAAATTCCTTGTTGATGACATTTAGCATGTTACTTGGTTGGGGATCATCATTCGAGCCAAGAAGCGGTACGTTCCGCATCTTAATCTTCGTTTGGCTTCTCTTCAGCGTAAACATGGGGATTTCCTACGAATCGTTCTTGAGAACTTTCTTAATGCACCCGCGATTTGAAAAGCAGATAAGCACCGAAGCGGATCTTATACAGTCTCAGATTCCTTTGGGAGGCAGAGAGATTTACCGATCCTATTTTGAGACTAATAACGCGAGCTCGTTTTATTTGTATCGCAAATATAGCTCGACAACGTTTGAAGAGGGGATAAGGCGTACAGCTTTGAATAGAAATTTTGCTGTTGTCTCTTCGAGAAGGCAGTCTATGTACCAAGATCAAAAATTAGGAAGAGGCGAATCGTTGATCTACTGTTTTCCAGAAAGCAATAATCTTTATAAATATGGGGTCGTACTTTTAGCTAGAAAATGGTTTCCCATGTTGGAAAGATTTAATTCTATTATTCGGAGTGTTTCGGAGAATGGCTTGATAGATAAGTGGAACGAAGAATTGCTGATTCGTAAAAGTAGTGTAGAGTTAACTAGTAGTATTGCACCTCTGAGTGTTGAGCATTTGTTGGGTGCTTTCATGTTGATTGGTCTGATGTATGTCATAAGTATTTTGACATTTATTGGAGAGTTGGTATACAATTTTATAGAGAAAAAGTTTTATAGAAAAAAAAAATTCTTTTAATTCTTTAATCAATTCAAAGAAATAACTTTTATTATTTTTCAAATATTTCTAGACTAAATAAACAGTTCATAGTGTACTGTACTGTGAGCATTGGTACATTTAAAGTAAATACAAACGTAATAATTTCTAAATCACTCTTGATTCATATAAATATATATTTTTGAAGACTAGCTTTTTCATTTCACCTTCGATTCTCAGACCAATACGTAACCGAAGTTTGCTCATTTCTTTTCATACATTAGTTATGCTTTTTGTATTATACCTAAAATGACTAAGAAGCTGACGGCTTACCTGATGAAAACTGGTAATCGCCGTCTACAAACATGAATAGCACCATTGATATCGCAGAAGACATTGTGATGCATATGGTACCTCTTATGCGTTATAACTCACAACAAAACACCTTAGTCCTCAGGACTAAGGTGTTTTTAATGAGGTGAAAATTGAATGGTAACCCCACCTGCGTTATCGGTATGCACTGTCAGGACACCATCAAAGGATGATAGATGAGAATTAAGCGAAATCAATATGCCCATCGTCGTGATATCAGTAAGAACAAACCACGATGGTTTTCAGGGAAGACCGTTTAGAGGTCGACATGATGGAGTATATTGCTAGCAATGAGGACTAACTTCTCATTATTAATTATCTCACGTTCCCGGGACTAAGATATTATGCCTGTGTACCTTGTTATTTCACTGCCATATCCCACCTTTCGAACCGAAACATTGGCATGCAAGTACAGCTGTTTCATGGCAGAAATACGGATGGGACAAAGGATAAACTATGCAAACGGCTTTTGAATAATGTCTCCCTGTAGCTTGTTATAAAACAACGTATGTAATATATGAACGCACAATATTTACAAAGTCTCCACGAAATATCTCGTCATTTATTCACCAATGATGTAGCTTTATTTAGATCAATATTTACTTATCTAATACAATTCCGACTTCATAGCTTCCTAATACCAGGTCAAGGTTATATTATAATGCAGGTTAAGGTTATATTTTAATGCAGGTCAATGTTAGCCGAAGTTCAACCATTATTCCACAATTTGGCGCATTTATGTTAATTTTTTTTATACAACTTAAAATGACAAACATGCTGATGGCCTACCTGAAAGAAAGTGGTAACGTCGCCTATAGACATGAGCAGTAGCATGGACATAACAGAGTATACTGTTTCGCCCATGATACCTCCCATGTGTTGCCATTCCTGAGGACTCAGGTGTTATTCCTCTGTACCCAGTAAATTCACGCCATATCCCATCCTTCAAACCGAAACAGCCATGCAAACACAATTGCTTCACGGTTGAAACACGAATAGGTAAGAGGTATTAATTAGTTGCACCGACAAGAGGAAAGTCTTAAATGAAAAGAGAGAGGCGACTGTTACCACTTTCCATCAGGTGGGCCGTCAGCTTGTTTGCCATTATAAGTTGTATAAAAAAAAAAGATTGCTCAAAGTTCATATGACTTTTCTGGAATTATTGAAGCTACAGCCCCTTTAGGTATATGTTTATGTTACCCCACAGAGCATAACTGAAGCGAGATATGTTCTTATTAGAGCCGCGAAATATTGACTCCCATTTTCGGTAAATATCTGTAGGGAGACGTAAACTCAGGTTGGCTTTGGATAATGTCGGTCGATTTGTTCTACACTAGCTGTGAACTGCAGCTTTGCTTGTCTCAAATGCGATTAGATCAGCTGACCGAGATAGACGTGTACACGCACTGTTGTTTAATTTAATGTTACTTTCTTATTTATTTATTTTTTTATTTTATTTATTTTTTGTAAATAAAGTGTACTTAATAAGTAACCGCACTCATAGTCCCCAAGATACAGGTCTGGCCTATTTTGGGGACTGATGGTAATGCAGATATTTCCTCGTTTAATATAAATTGTAATTGTAAATTGTACCTTATGCAACTGTATCTTTCTTGAATAAAAAAAAATATTATTATTTTATTATTAAATAAAAAATTAAGAACTGCATGTAATATGGCTAATATGTTTTCATAGTAATTTAACTACGTAATTCTAAGTTTACATTTATATGATATATTTTTTAGTAAAGGTTGTAAGCCTCTTAGTGATAAATAGAAATGAAGGACAAGATCTCACAGTTCATTTAATTTAGATATCATACTATTAAATCATATATTTATTTATTTTACTTTGTATTTGATATATAACAAATAATGTAACATAAATACCCAACTTTATATTATATTTAAAGTTGTTATGCTGATTTTTTATTAATAAATGTAGGTACATATTTTGACACAATATGTTTAAGAAAATTTATATAATTTAAAATAAATATCTAACACTTGTGTTAGTTGGGATAAAAATAACATGTTATTTTTATTTAGGGTATGGTTAATTAAAATATATCCATCAAACATTATCAATAAATATGTGTGTAAAATATTTGTATAGGTTTTATTTTTTGTTTTATATAAGATTTTGTGATATGTGTTATAAACATTTACAGTGTGGTCCCGATATAGAATAAAGGAACTTAATGGTTGAGTAATAAGCAACAGCGTCCCTCTTAAAACACCACCAATGTCTAACTGCGATTGCCAATCTGTCTGTCAAGCGTGGCAACTATTAGCAAACTTCCAGTAGTGGACAGACAACGGCTGATATGTAATGATTATAATTTTTTTTTTATACAACTTAGAATGGCAAACAAGCTGACGGCCCACCTGATGGAAAGTGGTAACCGTCGCCTATAGACATGAGCAGTACCATGGACATAACAGAGTATACTGTTTCGTCCATGATACCCCTCATGCGTTGCTATTCCTGAGGACTCAGGTGTTATTCCTCTGTACCCAGTAAATTCACGCCATATCCCACCCTTCAAACCGAAACACAGCCATGCGAACACAACTGCTTCACGGTTGAAACACGAATGGGACAGAGGTACCCAAGCATTTTTTTTTTAATTTATTTGAGTATCTTGAAACGTACAATATATGCATGTATATACATAGCAATGTATAGATATATAAAAAAATTTAACCTTCCAACAACTTCGTCTAACGGGATTTCAACCCATTTCTATCGGCTATCGGTAATGTTTTTTGACATTTGTTTCATATACTTATGGAGGAAAAGTGGAAAAGATTATTTTTTATTATAAACTGTTATTTTCACAAAATAGCTAGAATATTTTACTGTACAGAGTTATAGTTACATATTTATTTTAAGCTGTATTTGTTGTTGTTGGATCATCATCATTTCAGCCATTATCCGTCCACTGCTGGACATAAGCCTCCCCCATAGACTGCCATAAAGAACGGTCCTGAGCCACCTGCATTCACTGACTCCCTGCAATGCATTTCAGGTCATCACTCCATCTAGTGCCTCCCCCCCACTAGATGGAGCGACGACCTGAAATGTATAACCCCCCGGTCGTCCAACACTGCGTTTACCCGTACGCGGTCGTCACTCAAGAACCTCTCTTCCCCATTGGTTGTCGGTTCTTTGTGCTATGTGACCAGCCCATTGCCAGTTCAGCTTGCTTATCCTTCGGGTTATGTCGGTTATTCTGGTTCTTTTGCGGATAGCCTCGTTTCGGATTTTATCACGCAAAGAGACTTCGATATTTTAATATATACATGACGTTAAAGAAAGCTTTTAGGGATGAGTTTGATCCCTTTAAAAACCCTACCCTATGCTGTGTCAGTCGACGGTGTCTCGGCAAGTGTCGCACTAAGCATATAATAATGAAGACAAGTGTTGTACTAATGATGGACCACACAACGCGCGACACTTGACAACTGAATTTTTAGGGCCGCTCCCACCACACTGTTTAGTTGTTAATTAAACTTGTCTAGTTAATCATAACAATTTATGATTTTGTTTCACAAAAGAAGGACGACAGGACTAAAAATTAAAGTAACTAGATGACTGCAAATAGAAAAAATAAAAAAATGGAAGAAGAAAATATATAATATAGCAACCCCAAGTAGACACGTGAAAAAGGCAAGAAGTTTAAAAAAAATATGATGTTAAATTTGTCAAAATAAGTATGGTATATATATATAATCAAATTAAAGGAATGGTATTAAATGTATATATATGATAGACGAATTTTATCATAAAATTTCAATTTGAGCCTAAAATTAGACAATTTAATTCTGATTTTACGATAAAAGTAGAAATATTATTAAATATTAATAATCTAAAATATTTGTATGTATTTTTATCTACAGTCTAGTTATTTAACGATAATATAGTAACAAACCTATCAAAGCTCAGGTAGCTTAAATAGAATCAAATTAACTAGCAATAAATTCACTACCTCAATAACCTATTGATATTAACCATGTCCTACGTGGACAGTCTTGAGTCCATCTTTCATATTTCGAGCTTCGAGCATTTAGATGAAGCAGAACTACAAAAAAAAAAAAAAAACTAGTAACAAACATCAAGACATCTTTAAAAATTTTCACATTTATAAATACAATCAAGATGAAAATTTGTACGCTAGAATAAATCATTTTAGTCGAGTAGGGATTATTGTTAATTATCTTGTAAGCGTAGGTGTTACGTTTACTTTATGTAAATATGCGTGCCAAGATTGCCTCGCCATAACAATTAGGTGTAACATCTAACTAAATTATTTATAGCCATTGATTTGGGACTAATTTGTTTCACGTAACACTGAGGCGTTATAATTCGTTAATTTGCTTTTCGGTTTATTTTACTAGAAGTTTTCTGATGATACTTTATAATTCTTTAAAATTGTGTACTATTTAAATAAAAAATACCATTCTGATAAAATTAACTTGGAATCAATATAACAGTGAATTTTATCGGTCGTTAAAATTAAAGATTACGCGAAAAACAAAAAGGTTTTTTTATGCAACTTGGAATAACAAACAAGCTGACGGCCCACCTGATGGAAAGTGGTAACCGTCGCCTATAGACATGAATAGTACCATGGACATAACAAAATATACTGTTTCGCCCATGATACCCCCCCATGCGTTGCCATTCTTGAGGACTCAGGTGCAATCCAAACACAACTGCTTGTAGAAACACGAACAGGACAAAGGTGCCCAAGCAAACTTTTGTACAAAGTCTCTCTCTGGTCTATCTCCTATCGAATTGTGAAACTTTTTTAGTACATTTAGAACCAGATATAATTGTTATCGAATTTAAAATGTTCTATAAAATGTGACCAAAGTAAGTTTTGTGTTTATTACAACCACAAGTGAACGTCAGTATATGTAGGCACGGTCGGATTGTTAGGGCTTTCGCTTCACGTGAACTCTACAGACTAATTAAGCTATTAACATGCCAATTAGTAAAAGGACTACCGATTAATTCTACAGAGTGAGCGCCACGTTCTAGATATCTTAATACCATAAACTACATGTTCTAGTATTACAGTTCTGAATTAGATACAGGTTGGAAATAAACAGCAAATTTCAAAGATAGTATTATAATAATAGTATTTTCGAAAGAAGGTGAAAAGTGATGCTTGGTATCAAGTAAATAATAGCCAATGTTACAGTTAGCACAAAGTTTAGTACGCTTAATTTTTATATAGAATGATTTTCATGATGAAATGAATAATGAATGAATGAATAATAATAATGAATAAAATAGAATTCAAAGTCGATTGCTTGGGTACCTCTGTGCCATTCGTGTTTCTACCGTGAAGCAGTTGTATTTACATGGCTGTGTTTCGGTTTAAAGGGTAGGATATGGCGTGAATTTACAGGGTACAGAGGAATAACATCTGAGTCCTCAGTAATGGCAACGCATGGGGGGTATCAAGGGCGAAACAGTATACTCTGTTATGTCCATGGTACTGCTCATGTCTATAGGCGACGGTTACCACTTACCATCAGGTGGACCGTCAGCTTGTTTGCCGTTCTAAATTGTATAAAAAAGAAAAAAAAATGAAATAGATACGTTATCTGTCCTCGTCAATGTCTGTAATAATTAATATATTTAATGATCCTTCCGTTGGACCGCATTTAAAATCAGGTAGCTTGAATTATTGATAATCAGCGCTTTACTATCCGACTCAACCCACTGAAACTGCATAGTAATGTTGCACCTTTGTGCATCTTTCACCTAATTTATCATGGGGAGTGCTCTGAGCAATTGTTCAGAGTGATACTTACTGCTGATTTTCACGACCGTACAACCCGCCACGAACTAAAGTTGCATCCTAACCATCTGGATAAGTGGTGGTCCTCAACCGTGCGTTCAACTTCCAGCAACAGTATTTACAAATGAATACGACATTATAAGTGGTAGCATAACTGCAATGCTTCTGGTGTTGCGGGTGATTATGGGCGTAGGCAGTCACTTACCATTAGGTGAGCTGCATGCTCGTTTGCCCCACGTGTTATAAAAAAAAAGTAATACATTAATTTTATTCATTGTTAAACAAAGATTAGCGTAACGATGCGAACGGCCCAAAAGCAACAATTTATCTCGAGCCAACGTTTGAGAGTGACACGTGCCTCGCAATGCCACATCTACCATTTATAACGCAACGAACAATTACATATACCGGTTTTTAAGAACAATATGTTGGGACACCGCTGTTACTAATTGGAGTGGATGCTACTCTGTGTGCATAGAATCCTTTGTTCTAAAAACGCAGCCTCATTAATTTGCTTTTTTTTTCCTATTTGACAATTGTAGATGTTAGAGTTTACCGTAATTTGTTTATGTAGCAACTTTTATAAGTAGAAAATTCCAAAATTGTTATTATTTTTTTAATGAAGAGATGTTTTAATTAATATTAAATTTATTTTGAAATTTTTTTATGCAATCGGTAGAGTATACCCAATACTAAGTTGATTAGTTGTAATTATAGCTTTACACATTACCAAAGCCTAATTGAGATTGCCAACTCGCCTGGCAAGTATGGCAACTTATGGGAGAGGCACACAATACCATATCAGCCATTAACTATTCAATGCTGAACATAGGCCTCCCCCTATTGGAGGGTTTTGCCAGTAGTTGCCAAATTTAGCAGGCGGTAGAAAAAGAGCATAATGCTTCTTAAAAAGTCAGCAACACAGTCTCTATGGTCAGTGGTAATCATTTACCATCAGGTGAGTTGTATGTTCGTTTGCTCCCTATGTTATGAAGCAAGGAACGAACCAATATGTTATGAACCCAAAGGATACTTTGTACAAAAGTCGTTTGCTTGGGCACCTCTGTGACACTCGTGTTTCTACCGTGAATCAGTTGTGTTTGCATAGCTGTGTTTCGGTTTGAAGAGTCGGATTTACAAGACAGTGAATTTACAGGATATAGAGGAATAACACCTGAGTCCTCAGGAATGGCAATGCATGGGGGTATCATGGGTGAAACAGTATACTCTGTTATGTCCATGGTACTGCTCATGTCTATAGGCGACGGTTACCACTTTCCATCAGGTGGGCCGTCAGCTTGTTTGCCATTCTAAGTTATATAAAAAAACGAATATATAAAATATGTACTTGGCTCTACTATTTACAATGCAATCTTTCCCATAAATATCGTATAGTTTGGTCATTAAATGAATACAATACAAATGGATACATTAATAAGGTTCATTTTGGCTAACAATATACTAGTATAAACCTCTCACATACAGTCCGTAACAAAAACAGCAGCTACAATTCAACGCTCATTTTTCATTCATACCCGAATATAGTCTTTACTCCATTGTAATAAAAACTACGCAACTCCATAAATTACCGGGAGTTTTGCGAGGTGCAACGTTATATTTAGGTATTAAACATGGGAAATTCGACTTTATTGTTGTCGCAATAAGGCGTATAAGAGGTGAGACGTTAAAATTTGTGAATAGTGAATAAAGATGAATGGTCGTGTCTCCCTGTCTCTCGCTAGGTGGTCCTTGACAGACAGATGCTCCCTTTTACGTCGTACATCACAGTTCGTATGTGCGATTTTTAATTTTAGAACACACCAGTTGGCAAATTTCACTTATTACTCTGTAACTTGTACAGAGTAATGCACTACGAATCATCGTTGAATGTTATATGGACTCAAGTATATATTGCTTCATAAAATATATTATGTTTATATATTCCATATCAAATTATTTCATCATCATCATCATCATATTAGCTTTTAACTGTCCACTGCTGATCTTAAGTTTCCCCCTTGAGGGGTTTTGCCAGTAGTTGCCACGCTTGGCAGTGGGATTGGCGACCGCAGTTAAGTTTTAGAGATGTTTTAAAATGGACGCTGCTGCCTGTCCTTCACCCTCCCATAGTTGCCTCTAATGCCGATAACGCAAATGAAATCACTAGTATAATTTATTTCAAATAAATAATTTGACCGTGTGGTCCCTGCACAGAACGGGCCAGCCCTTCCTTTCCCGTGGGTATCGTGAAAGGCGGTTAAGGGAGGACGAGGGATGGGCAGCAGTGTTAATCTTAAATCATCTGTAAAGCAAAACTGCGATTGCCAATCTGTCTGCCAAGCATGGCAACTACTGACAGAACCCCCTTATGAGGAGATTACGTTCAGCATCGGACAGATAAAAGCTGAAAAATAAATAGAATATTTATTAGTAATTAGTTCAGAATTGCCAAAGATATCGTGTTACATATATAAAAAATATATTAATTGACAATCTCTCCTTGAAAATGATATTGCAGTGATTGCAGACTCATTAGGTAAACAATTCACTGCTATTTCCAAGAAGACGTTATGCGCAATATCGTTTCGATGCCAAAATGGACCTATCTAAATCTTGGTAAAGGTTATGGGTCTTGTGATCCACCATTAATTTCTAAGCCATTTGGAGTGTACTTCTTGTTTCAGAGGGCACTTCGACGCCCTTTGTAGCAAGGAAACACTCAACGGGTTAATTCATCCATTAAACGGATGCCCGCGCAGTAAATTTTATGAAGATCGATATTGATCGCATCTCGATACCAGTAGAGTGCATCGAGTGCGATTTGCAACCAATTTCTTATTATTATTCAATTTTACAGTTATCCATTCAACTTACAAAATTTCGAATAAATAATGAATAAATATATTTATTTAATTTATTTATTCATTAGTACATATATGTGTACATGACGGACTTAATGCTAAAAGCATTCTCTCCCAGTCAACCGTAGGGAAGTGTCAGAATACTCGAATGCGGTACTAGTAATTATTGATATACCTACATACATACTAAAAGAACAAATATACTTACACATATATAAAATATACTATATTATACACAAAATTGTGAATAATATAAATATATATACTTATTTTTTAAGTATATGATATTTTTTTTATTTATTTTATATTTATTTATTTATATTTATTAGGTATTATAGTAAGTAAGCAGATGTGATATCCCGTAAGGGCACCGCAATTTACAAAGGAAAAGTACCATCCATTTTTGATGACAGTTGAAACCATATATTGTTTCATGTTTTATTTATTAATATTATTAGTAGCTTTTACATTTTAATACAACCACGTATGAATATGTTATATTATACATCTAATTTAAAATTTTATTCTACACCAAAAAATACCAACTGAAATAACCAGTTATGTTGATATAAAAACTAAATTACAGGGCCAAATTATATAAAATTTCTATAAAATTAATATGACGGTATATCATTTTAGATAAAAAAAAAAAGAATTCATCAAATCGATTTATAAATCACGGAGTTACGAGGTAAGAAACAACAACATAAAAAAGTATAACCGATTTGAGAACCTTCTTTTTTGAAGTTGGTTAAAAATTTGTCTAAAATGTAAAGGGCTTATAGTTATTTTTCAAGAGCAGATTAGATATTTTGAACCCTTACTAATTTGAAAATGTGAAATTGAGTTTCTTTTTTTGTTCGTTATCTCAACCCTTTAGTATGTTAACATCTTAGCAAACCATTATAAAATTTTAAATATTGGTAGTATTACCTAATAAAAAATTTGAAATATGTGTAGGCAATACATAATCCTGATCATATAAACGAAATATCAATCATAGCTAATTATTTAATATATCTAATAGAAACATTATGCATGTATAAAACCTTCATTATAAGAAAAGTTTACAAAGCTATTAAATTATAAATTAATGTAAATTGTAAAATAAAGAAAAGAGAATAAAAATCATATAAAACTATATAAAGGTTCAAAAACAAAAGACGGCTTCAAAATTAGATTTACGAGTAATTAACTTTTAGAATCATAACGTATTTCAAATTCTATTAAAATATATGCGGCGAACTATCGCACTGTACTGAACAGTTCGCTTCCACGTTTCTACTCCAAAGGAAAATATTATTACTATCTTTAGTTTATTAGTACGCGGCTCATATCCACAAACTGGACTTTCCACCGACGTACCAAGGTTCAAAACTAATAATTTTGGAACCGGACATCTGTCTCATTAAATATTAAACTGAACCATATCAGTAACGGTTAAATTTTGTCGAAATTTATCATGGGTCATGTAAAAGTTACCGTTCCCGTCCCGCAAACTTTGGCCTTAAGCTACCGGGATCGTAAAATTTTACAACTTAAAACCGACGCGAGCTCTCCAATTTACAGTATACCAAATCTGTTGTCATATTAGGGTCGGACTATATGAAATTATTTTGCTTCCATTCAGCGTCTCGTTCGTGTGAGAGTGTCGTCTTCTGGTGTTAAGAGTTGTTTTTTTTTTACAACAGGGGGCAAACGAGCTTGCGGCTCACCTGATGGTAAGTGACTACCGCCGCCCATGGTCACCCACAACACCTACGGCATTGCAGGTGTGCTGCCGGCCTTTTAAAAAGGAATATGCTCTTTTCTTGAAGGTTTCCAAGCCGTCTTCGTTATGTAGTGAAGATATATGTGTATAAGAGAGTGAGCAAGAACCAGCTTCCTTAGCGGAACCTGAAAATGAAAAAAAAACAGCCATCAAGAGGCATTGATTCCAGTGACCCGGGGTTAATGGCCTCCGGTGATGAAACTGGGGCAAAGAGAATCGCCTCGAGACTTCCACCCGAGCCTTCTTCGGAAGGCTGTGAATATGAGAAGCTGTTCGATGTTATACAGGAAGGCCTTTGATATAGATTACTGGACAATGACTTTACATATTCGCTAAAGCACATTGCAAGTGGCAATCTTGTTTAAATGATCTAATCATTAAAATTTAGAGTATTCAGAGGTTTGGGATAAAAATAGATCTTGGAATCTTTGAGCCTCAGTCAAGCACGATTCTATTAAGTTTTTATCACTAATCTGATGACAAAGTATCGTAAAAGGCAAAATTGGTATGGATGTAAATAAAATAATGCACTAACCTATGTTCAATATAGTATACAATGGCAGGGCACCAGTGAAGGATAAAACGACGAAGATAAAATCAGATTAATCAACCCACTGTGACGTATAGATACACTATTAATTAAATAAAATAAATGCAATAAGATAGCTGATTAGATAAACCTAATAATCTAACTGGAGTTACTACACTCTTTTAATAAATAATAACTATATTTTAAAAGAATTCCTTGTTAAATATTTAAAGCTATTTAACCTCAGTAGTTGTATTAAAAAACCAGTCAGTCAGAGCAGGACATTTGCCTATAAACAAGTATGTACGTACATTATGATTCCAGACATAATGTCCTCTCAGCGGACACCGAGTACATTGGTAAATTGAGCCAGACAAATCCTAATTTGTGAAATAATGTCTTCTTGAATCCTAATATGTATTATTTCTTAATATAAGACAGATAAACGAAATAGATAACCACTCAGACAGTCATTGTACTAAATTAAACTCATGTAACATTGAAGTACATACATGCGTGGGTTAAAATAAAAATATTGTGGCTTTTATATTCATTGTATCTGATAAAAGAATAGACAAGGATTTAAATAGTTGTTACATGTATTAAGTATTTCCAGTTAGGATATAGTCTATCCGTGTTCCAAATTTAACTCAAATCCGTTCAGTATTATTTGCGTGAAAGAGAAACATCCATCCACAGATCCTTATAAACTTCGTCGTTTATTGCAGTAGTAAGATTCATCTGTGGTAGCATATACATGCGATTTCGGCGTATCACATTATTTCTCTAAGCAAGTGTGAAGAGCCTTCTGTGACTATTAATAAGTTTAGGTTCAAAGGTCCTAAACGAGTGTAGTTTACAGATAGAATTTACAAAAAGGGTTTGGTGTTAAAAGACGTTTACTAAACATTTTTTGTAATATCATCATCATCAAGATAATTTGTAATAAGTGGTGACATGTTTATTTTTATATTTGAAAGAAAGAAAGAAAGAAAACAATACAAGAAAGAAATATTTGGTTTGAAGAATGAGAGATGGCAATAAAATTACAATTTTTTTTTATTCATTTTAGAATGGCAAACAAGCTGACGGCCCACCTGATGGAAAGTGGTAACCGTCGCCTATAGACATGAGCAGTACCATGGACATAACAGAGTATACTGTTTCACCCATGATACCCCCCATGCGTTGCCATTCCTGAGGATTCAGGTCTTATTCTTCCATACCCAGTAAATTTACGCCATATTCCACCCTTCAAACCGAAACACAGCCATGCAAACACAACTGCTTTACGGTTGAAACACGAATGGGACAGAGGTACCCAAGCAATCGATTTTTGTACAAAGTGTCCCTCTGGTAAATAATAGATAATAGAGGCATAAAGGTCCTTAAGAACGGAAATTCATGAAGGGTACCATGAGCTTCACAGTATAATTTATGAGGTCTACAGTACTATTTATGCAGGGAGTCAGTGGATGCAGATGGCTCAGGACCGTTCTTTATTACAGTCTATGGGGGAGGCCTGTTTAGCAGTGAACGGATAATGACTGAATTGATGATGATAACAGTATTGTTTATGTCTACAGGAGACATATTTTTGCTTTCTATCAGGCGAGTCATGAGCTTGTTTGCTATTTTGAAGTTTTTACAAAATTAAAAGATTTACCTTTTTCATCTCCATTTATCTGTATAGATAATACTTTTCATTGTACATATGAAATAGAACTTGATAATAAATAAAAAATATTTGATATTAACAAAGAATTCAATAAAAAGACGACAAAATAATTCTAAAGTTAAACTTTGGGTTGTTCGTAAGAAGTTTTTAGTTATTATACTGTACAATCCACTTTCATCTTGAAACTGTTACTCTACATTTTAGATTTATTATTTAAACAAAAATATGCTAGTTTTCGCATTAGAAGTATATAGATTATTTAGTCAGATAGTCATTGCCTATGGTATACTACAAGTGACTAAAGTTCGTTGGCCAAGGCGTGCCAGTCTGTTGCTGATACACTGACCACTTTTACAGGCATTTTTTAAACGCACAAATGGAATTCTGTTTTTTACTTTTTAAATAAATGTTGGAGAAATAACAATTCCTTGTCGATTCAGTTATGAAATTTCTCTTGTGACTTGCAGGGAGTCAAGATTACGGTCCACTTATCACTTGGTATGCGACTCATATGACATACACAGATCAACTTTAGTGATATTACATATTACTCTAACGCTGCTAATGGTTAATATTGAGACCAGGGTATTGCAAACGATCTACATAAAAGCGGCAGATAAAAGCGGCGGGGAATGGTTGGATTTCAATTGCCCAAAACAGATTGGAATAAATAAATGAAAGAGGATTCCAATTAGGCTGCTTGGGCTTTGTAAATTATCTCGCTCAAATTCTAAACTAGGAATTGGTAAATATTAGGACCGTATTTTGAATACTGGATAAAACCATGTTTAGTAGACTTTGGATAGGTTTAAATAGTCATGATAAAATATTAACCGTTAATAAGGGTAAGGTAGTGAAATAAATCAAGGTGATAGAATTCATATTCAAAATTAAAGGAAAAATTGTTAAAAAAAAACTTGACAGCTATGTTTTTTTTTTCTTGCAATGGACATTAAAAAGGTATCCAGACACGATCAACTTAAAGTGAACTTGGTTTTTTTATATAATTTTTGAGCATTCAATGCTATGATGGAAATTTCCACCATTATGCAAAGAAGGGATAAACTAGAAGACTTCTTTGGAGTTATTTGTATGAAGATAATCATGTCTCTGCCGTTGTACTTCTATGACTATGTTTTTGTTTTATGAACTTTGGTTGTGTAATTACCGAAGTAAGGAAGTATAACGCCATAGTCTTCAGCGATGGCAACTCATGGCAGCCCTACTATGATATCATGGTTATCGCAGTGAACTTTATAGTAATCATGATCTACAGGCGATACACAATATTTTTTATTAATTTTCCTAATATCATCGTTCAATGTTAGAAAATAATTTCCAAAATTTAGTCTATCTGATGGTGAATGACCACAACAATCCATTAATGCTTGCAATACTCCATCATTGATTATTGTTTCTTAAAACCCAGGGTTACAGTCCCAAGTAATTTCTCCGCTATTTCTCACCCTTCAAATCGGATCTCGAGCAATGTGCTCGGCGTAAAGTTGCTTTAGTCACAAGTAAAACATCCACTTTGTGAAATCGTACTAATCCGCGGCGGCATCTGTTCCCGACCTAACAAAACTTATGATAATGTTCACCCCTGAATAATACACGAATGGCAGAGTGGTGTTATTTACAGCGATTACACTGTCTTTGCTTATTTGTTGATGTTACAATAATGACTGCCATATGGCGTTCGCAAGTGAAGCAATAAAGTTTGTTGTTGTACGCGTAATTAATTAATGAATAACTTAATGGGTTAATATTAGCAGTTATTTTGTATCATTATTTATGGGTATTATGAAGATCACTGTAATATTGTAGCATAGTTTTTCAAACATGTTACTATGTAAATTAAAGATTGTGTGTCGCACAAAAGAACGACTTCATTTTTGACAAAATCCGTTATTTTAACCAATGTAGATAAAATTCCTAAAGGATCAGTCTGTTAATGCATCTTTTCAGATACAAAAGGATATTCTAAATTGACTCACAAATTAACGAGGTGACAAATATAAAGAAACAATAGCGTGAATTTACTGGGTACAGAGGAACAACACCTGAGTCCTCAGGAATGGCAACGCATGGGGGTATCATGGGCGAAACAGTATACTCTGTTATGTCCATGGTACTGCTCATGCCTATAGGCGACGGTTACCACTTTCGATCAGGTGGGCCGTCAGCTTGTTTGCCATTCTAAGTTGTATATAAAAAAATACAAACGAAATTAAAACCTCTTTCTGTATAAAGTAAGTTGATAATGGCGTTAATATCACTATTATTTAGACGTGTTTGAAAAGTAATTGTCGACAGTAGCTATGAACCGGAAAATATGGGATAAATCTTGAAATTCTCTGTACGAAAAAAAAAATTGTAGTGATTGTAGTAGACTAACTGTTTGTCGCAGCTTTGTATGCTTGTAATCCAACGTGGACTCCAAGTTGAATTCCATTCTCGTGATAATATCCCGGTAGAGTATGTCCCGGCATAAAATAGGCCACCCTTTCCTTCCCGTGAGTGTCGTAAGAGGGGACTAAGGGAACAAAAAAGTCGACCATTCAGTTCCTCTTAAAACATCATTGAAGCCTAACTGCGGTTGCTAAGCCTACTAAGCCTGTCAACTACAGGTAACCCCCCCCCCCCCCCCAATGGGGGAAGTCTATGTTTAACAGCAATCAGTTAACAGTCAGCCGTAACTGACTATATCGTCCCCTCTATGGCATTTACGAATCTGCAGTTTTTTCAAATTTGACATTCCTTTAAAAATCTACATTTTGCGTCATACTACTTATTGTGGCTTATTTTCAAATTCCTATCTCTAACGGTTAAAGAAATCGAGTAGCTTGAATCTCCATATTTTTGTGATATACCCAAAGTAAACTTACTTAGCATATTTTTATAGTATTTTCTATAATAAACACTTTAATTTGAAAATTTCAATAATTATTTTATCAATTTTTCAATCCTAATTTAGTTATTTTAAATGAATGATTGCTATAACGTTGTTATTTAAACTGAAGTTCTCTCCAAAACACTTGATTTATACCTTGGTATATTTACGAAAGTGGCACTTTCGTTAGTTTGTCAGATATTAAAGTTAATGATTTTCTTTAGCAACTTACGAAACTGCCACTTTCGTAGATTTGCTGCTGTATAACTCAATACTTAGGAACTCTCATGTATGAAGGTGCAAAGTAACGAATATGCATTTATTTCTGATACATGTAATATAATAATAATTAATTAAGCGCATTCAATAAAAAAAAGGATTTTAAAACTAAAATGTTAGCATGATCTTTTACAGTAGTCTTCTGTCCAAAGTTATTTGCATTCTAATGTTTCAAAACGTTCCCCTGTAAAATGTATATTTTTCAGTTTGGTAAGTTTACCATAAAGGTGACGATATTATATCAGTATAATGATGATGAGAGAGAACTAATTGACTGAACCTTGGTGATACAGCCTAATGTAGTTTCCTATCATACGACAATGATTAGTAAGAGATTAGATACATTTTACGTTACGACACACGTGCGTGCCCTAATTATTATTTAGTAGTCGTCATATGCCTTTAATGGCGGAACTATGGTTGCGATTATCTTTAACACTCAGGGTTGTCACTGGTGTTTTGCAATAAAATAAATGTTTTATACAACTTACAATGGCAAACAAGCTGACGGCCCACCTGATGGAAAGTGGTAACCGTCGCTTATAGACATGAGCAGTACCATGGACATAACAGAGTATACTGTTTCACCCATGATACCCCCATGCGTTGCCATTCTTGAGGACTCAGGTGTTATTCCTCTGTACCCTGTAAATTCACGCCATATCCCACCCTTCAAACCGAAACACAGTCACGCAAACACAACTGCTTCACGGTTGAAACACAAATGGGACAGAGGTACCCTAGCAATCGACTTATGTGCAAAGCCTCCCTCTGGTAAATAATCTGGCCTGTTTCCAAATTTTTTAATTATCAAATAAACTATCTGAATATGATTTGCATAATAAATAAATAAGTATATATGTAAATATGTATGTAAGTAAATTAATAACTAAATACATAAATATTATATATTTTTCTTTTATAAGGACAAAATACTATGCTGAAAATACCATTTGTATTTTACGTTTGTACCAACCACAACATTTTTTTTTCACCAATATCGATATATTTAGTAAATCAATTGTAATAAAACGAACTACAACCGAATTGAGAATCTTGCTCTTTTTTAAACACGGTTAATTAATTCACAAATACTTTGATTTGAAATGTTAAATATCATAAAAAATATGTAGATAGAAAATAATAGAAAAAGTAAACATTTTAAAGGCATATCGAATTCGCCCACTCACACGTTGACTACGAAACCTCAAAAGTGACTGAAATTTGGCGTGCAAAGTAATTGTGTAAGGGGAGATAACGGGAAACAACGGGTGTAACGTAAGTAAATAACATAATTAAATTATTAATATCAACGTCATTATTATACTACCTACTCCTGTTAACAGTTTCTTATATTCACTATATGAAATAAATTGAGTTACAAAGCCTTTCATATTTTAATTAATGCTATTTTATTATTATTATGTAATGTTGTAATATTTATTTTTAAATAATTGGCTTTTTAATGCCACTAAAAGTTATACACAAAATCATAGCAAATAAAATCATATTTTTTTTCCAATAGTCACATCTCCCCTCTTAAGCAGAGGAGATGGCAAATTAACCGCCGGCAGAAGCACAGTTGGCCGGGGTTTAGGGCCCCAGGGAGAGAAACCGGCATACAGGAGGGAGACTTTGTACATAAGTTGATTGCTAGGGTACCTCTGTCCCATTCGTGTTTCTACCGTGAAGCAGTTGTGTTTGCATGGCTGTGTTTCGGTTTGAAGGATGGGATATGGCGTGAATTTACAGGGTACAGAGGAATAACACCTGAGTCCTCAGGAATGGCAACGCATGGGGGGTATCATGGGCGAAAATGTATACTCTGTTATATCCATGGTACTGCTCATGTCTATAGGCGACGGTTACCACTTTCCATCAGGTAGGCCGTCAGCCTGTTAGCCATTCTAAGTTGTATAAAAAAAAACAATGTGAGCAGTATTTAAGAGCACCGCTTTCTGCATCTTTCCCGGGAGTGAGCCGTCTCGGAATCTCAACTGTCTGAGATGTTGTTCCAGACTAGTTGGGATAAGACCGTCCACCGACAGAACGATTGGTATGATTTCGGTGGACGTCACCCCCCACATTTCGGTCACCTCGTGAGCCAAGTGGAGATATTTTTTCTTTTTCCAGTTTCGGGTATCACGAGGTTCTAATAAATATAATATTTTCCACAGCTGTGCAGCACGGGATGCAAATGAGTTAACACGTCTTATAAAAAAAAAACCTTAATTATTATGTTTTTATGTGTCAGCCCTAACACTAAGGGTGAGTACATACAATTCCATTGTCATTAGGTCCGTTATTAGAAACATTTACATGAGCAACGACCTATTCGCCTAAAGGTTAGAGGGAACGTTTTTACCCGACGATGCTGAAAAGTGTGTAAAACTATAGAATAAAAGAATAACAAAATTATCAAACAGATTTTGTTAATTTTGACTTTTCCTCATTAGATGGAGTGACGACCTCAAATGCATTGCGGATAGTCAGTAGACGCATTTGGCTAAGGTAAGTTAGCTAAGTATTCGAGTGTACTTAACTCTTATTATAGATTTTGTCAAAAGAAAAATAAATTTTGTTTTCCGTTTGTTTGTCAATTAGCAATAAAAGTTTGTTTCAGTTTTGCCTTTCCAATTATTTATAACAGGGTAAAGAAAAAAAGTTTATTTATAATACGAATCAAATTTTATATAAGACTGTTTCTTATGACAGTGTATGGGGTAGGCCTATGTTCAGCAGTGGGCAGGTAATGGCTGAAATGATGACGATGATGATCATTATTAGTTACTAATAAAATTATTCGCCATGTGTGCCCCGGCCTAGAATAGGCCACCCCTTCCTTTCCCGTGGGTGTCGTAAGAGGCGACTACAAGAGGGCGAGGGATGGGCAGCAGTGTCCCTTTTAAACATCATTAAAATCCTAACTGCAGTTGCCAACCCACCTGCCAAGCGTGGTAACCATTGGTAGATTAAGTGGTAAGATTAAATAGTGGTGATTTATTACGTGAGTTTAATCTTTATTGTTTTATATATTTGAAATAAAAACAAAATTATGGATATCAGTTTTCTTTTAATGGATGATACTGGAATGGTAAACCCGCCCGTGCTAATGACGGCTGTACGCTGGCGGGGCGCCAGTGAGGGACGACAGGTGAGAATGAAAAGGCAGGTCAGTTAGCTCATACATAATATACCTGGTATTCAGCACGATGGTTTCCAGGGGGGGCCATGTGGAGGTTAACCTGACGGAGTATATTGCTAGCAATGGGACTGGTAATTCGTATTGCTAACAATCCCTTCCCTTCCTAGGACAGTTTTTTAATGGTTTTTTAATGGTAACCCCGTCTGCGTTATCGATATACGCTGGCGGGGCACCAGTGAGAGATGATAGATGAGCATGAAAGCAGCTCAGTTAGCCCATCGTAACGAATGCAACAAGTATTAATCACGACGGTTCCAGGGGGAACCGCGTGGAGGCCGGCCTGTAGTTGTTCGGAGGAAATAAGTATAACAACTAACTTTGTCTATTCACATATATTATATATACAGAAGGTAAATATTATATACAAATAAATATGTAGAAAATAATATATAAAAAAGGAAATTAGAAATGTAAGGGGCGAGACGATCGAGATGGAGAGAATGACAGCAGAAATGAATGTAAGAAGTAAACCTCGCTGTCATGCCTGTACGACCAGTCCGAAGGAAAGAAAGAGGTGAAATATCTATGTACAATTTAATTAACCTACTTGATGGAAAAGAAAGTAATGATGATGACAAGTGGCTATGAGATGAATATGTACAATATTTATTTATAGACGCCACAGACCTAACAGGGCTTGCTAGTAATGGGGTCATTACTCCCCATTACTAATAATCCCTTCCCCCCAGGATATCCGTTTTAGATCGTATTTTATGTGTAGACAGATTGAAAACACAGCCACCCTATATTACGCGAGTTGCAATTTTATCTTTTCAGGTTGGGAACTCTAAAAAGCTTCGTTTAAACTTCACATGCGCAGTCCAGCGGACATGTGACGCCGCTGTGTTACCAACTTTGCGTCGCAAAAAGAGAAAAGACATCGAGGGCAGCGATGTGAAACTCAGTGTGATGGTCAGTGGGTACCAAAGAATAATGCGTAACAGACTTGCCGAACGTATAAAGAATGAAATAGATTATGATGCTGATAGATGGGACAGTTTTTGTATTTACTTTAAGTACTTAATACATTTGCATTAGTATTCACTTTTGACAGTATATGAGATGTTGTAATGTTATCAACTTTGCGACGGAAAAAGAGAAAAGTTGCCGATCGTATAAAGAATTAGGTACATAGATTATGAGATTGACAGAGACGACGATATTTTCTATTTATTTTAAATTAACCTAATATTCTATATTTTTGAGAATACTTATTATTGACAATATTAGAATGTCGGTGGTTTCCGCAGAATACCAGCAATGTTGGAATAAAGTTTTCCTGAAGCATATGTTGAATAGTTTATTTGTTGGTAAGAAATCACAAGTCAAAATGCATAATTAATTAACATTCTTATAACAAACGACTGCATTAGTTTTGAGACTTATTTGTTTTTCATACTATAATAAAAATATGTCTACAATTGTAATTTTGGTTAAGACAGTCATTTGACGACTACAAACTTCGTTGTACACGCGATATGCAATTATTTCGCGGAGCTTAATATTTGAGCACAGGTGAAAATTACCAATAAGAATGAAATGAAAAATGAATAAATGTGTATGTTTGTTTTATTTACATTATTTTTACCTGTATTTTCCTGCACTAGATTACCAGCTAATTAATTATTTTCTCTCTAACTACACTGAGTTGGCTGGAAGAGATCTTTTTTAGAGATAAGCCCTACCTTGTTAACAAATTGTTAAACTAATCGCTGTATCTATTGTTTAAGTGCAATAAAAAATATATATGAGTGAAGAAAAATATTTCCAGTATATTAATTTAACGACATTTATATACTAAAATAAAATTCAGTCGATTAATAAACCCTCTCAGAGGCATATAACATGTAGGCACATAAGAAAAACGCAACATATCTTTATGCGGACCATCAAATCTTTGGCCAACAAAACGCTCAGCTTATGCATGGCAGTAAAATTTAACGGTTCACAATAAAATACTGAACTAAGTCCTAGTGCACACTGTGCCACCATAACTTTGGCGCATGTGCGCCTCCCGTAAGATACCCGTTATTCGAGCTTTGCACGATTTTGTCCGCTTTATTCTTTAATTGAATTTCCTAGTATTGGATTTTTATACGGTCCATTTATAGTTTTCTATTTATATTTGGCTTTGGAAGTCAGAAGTTTATGAATTAAGAATCGTTCAAGCTATTTACTGATCGAAGTATTTATAGTTTGTTTCAATGGCATGGAACGAAAATGTATGCAAGCGGGTAATTGACCTGATATCTAAATGTAGTATAAATAAAAAATCGTTTAATTTATTGAAAATATCTATTTTTTAGCAACTTACGACTCACTCTGTCTTCACAGATTTTTTTTTTGTAAATTAAAACAACATTACTTACTGATAAAACATTTTTTAAAATCGGTTAAGTAATTTTTAAGTTTACCCGTTACAAAAAAAAATCAAATTTTTCTTCCTTAGTATAATATTAGTTATATCCCGCGGCTTCGCCCGCGTGAATTAGTACATGAAGTATCCTATAAGGTAAGTTAGAATATTACATATAACACAAATGTGTTCCAAATTTTATTTAAATCTATTCTCGATTATTTGCTCCAAGAAATTTTTAATTTAATTACTTGTAATACTGAAATATGGTGCATTTTGTATTAATAAAAAAAATACGTGTTTTGTCAATATTTTACTGAACTAGGTGTTATCTTGCGGAAGTCCATATCATTGGTTATTTAAATAGAATTATTTTGTTTAATTCCGCTACCATTAGTATGTGTGTGACTGCCAACACTCGAAGACTGACTACCACTATTACTACCAGAAGTTCCACAACCTTCCATATTTTTTTTAATAAGTAAAGATGGAATAGTAACCGCGCCTGCGCTATCGGTATACGCTGCCGGGGCACCAGTGAAAGGTGACAGGTGAGGATGAAGGCTGGCTAGTTGGCCCCTAGTGACCTATTGAACAAGAATGGTTTATAGATATAGTTTCCAGGGAGATCCGCGTGGAGGACCTGATAGAGTGTATTGCTAGCAATAAGGCTATTAGATCTCATTACTAACAATATCTTTCCCCCCAACCTTTGATATTAGCCATTAATCTTTAAAATTGTTTGACGTTTGGCTGACTTAATGTCGACCTGTTTTCGACACTCGATGCCCTATCTATATAATTTATGTCACCGATCCTATTCATCCCCAGGGTGTTATAAGAGAAAAGTCGGGGAATAAAGGTCGAATTACAAGTGTATGAGAGATAAAATTCAAAATTGTACTCTGTAGGATGGAATCGAATTCATTAGCGCCCTTAAAGGGAGTGTTATTGAATTCGTGGGAAAAAATATGGTTCGAAAAATGGTAAAGAAATTTTGAACGCTTCGCCTTTTTTTTTGCTAGTATGGAAGGCTGAATTGTCTGTCGTTTTTCGAGCGATATTTTTTTTTTGGAAAATGTTCAGTAAATAACTGTAAAATACTTTTTTAAAGAAAATGTTAATAGTTTTAATGTGTTTAATTAATTATTATTATTTTAGTCGTTAATTGTCCACTGCTGGACATAAGCTTTCTATTAATATAAAGCATAACTGCGATTGCCAACCCGCCTGCCAAGCGTGGCAACTACTGGCAAAACTCCCCTTATGGCTTATGTTGTAGGTACATAAATACAATGGCAATTTAGACCTCACTAAGCTTGGGAATTTGCTATGTAGTCCCAGCATAGAATGGGCCATCCCTTCCTTTTTCGTGAGTATCGTAAAAAGGCAAGTAAGGTAACTTAATGGTAGAGGGATTAGTAGCTGTGTCCTTCTTAACTGCTGGCAAAACCTCCCTTACAAGGGCGACCTATTTTTATTTGAGTAATAATGGAATGGCAACCCGACCTGTGCTATCGGTATACATTGGCGGGGTACCAGTGAGGGATGATAGGTAAGGATGAAGCATGTCAGTTAGCCCATCGTGATGAATTCAACAAGAATTATTCACGACGGTTTCCAGGGGGAATCGCTGGAGGTCGACCTCATAGGGTATATTGCTAGCAACGAGCCTGTTAAATTCCATCGCTAACAATCCTTTTCCCCCGGGGAGACCTATTCTTCTGGAAAATTAATGGCTGATTTAGTATATATATATATATTCTTTATTGCACTTGTTACTGCATTTATAAATATTGTGAGCAAGGATGAACTTATCTCTGACAAGGATCTCTTCCAGTCAACCCAATGCGGTTAGAAAGCATGTTGTTAGCTTTATGTTTAATTTTAGTATAATGATAATAAATAATAATATTGTCGTTATGTGGACAAAGTCGCCGGTAAAAGCCAGTTTAATAAGTATATTGCAAACAAGATACGGACGCGTTGACATTTGCATACGATTGTAGTCGCAAAATAAATTCACATCTCGGTGCACTCAGGGATTTAAACATATTTAGAAAATATTGAATATTAATATTTATTGGAACACGAGTTTGTATTTATGGGAGTCCAGGTCGACTGTGTGAGTACTTTATATTTTAAATTCCCATTTGCAGTACAAGTTCTGAAGTTCTACTTTGATTTGTGGATTTCTGTAGATTACCAGAGGGAGACTTTGTACAAAAGTCTTTGGGCATCTCTGACACATTCGTGTTTCTATCGTGAAACAGTTGTGTTTGCATGGCTGTGTTTCGGTTAAAGGGTGGGATATGGTAGTGAATTTACAGGATATAGAGGAATAACCCGACGAATGGTAGGAATGACAACACTTGGGAGTATCATGGATGAAACAGTATACTCTGTTATGTCCATGGTACTGCTCATGTCATGTCTATAGGCGACGGTTACCACTTTCGTGGTAACCGTCGCCTATAGACTGTCGCCATTAGGTAGGCCGTCAGCTTGTTTGCATAAAAAAACAGCATTTTCTATAAAATAAACATAATAATAATGTTTAAATTATATTATTTAATAAATAAACAAATATCTAATATATAAAATTCTCGAGTCGCGGTGTTTGTTACCAAACTCCTCCGAAACGGCTTTACAGATTTTTATGAAATTTTGTGTGCATGTCCGGTAGGTCTGAGAATCGGCAATCATCTATTTTTCATACCCCTCAATGATATGGGTGACCCACCCCTAAATTTTTTTTTTTATTTTTTTAACAAAATTTTTTACTTTTATTTTATTATGATTTAGCATAGAAAAATATATATAACTCCAAATTTTCACCCTTTTACGATCAACCCCCATTTTATAATCGCGATTTTTATATTCTGCAATAGATTTGCAAGATGGCAATCGAATATAATAATTGTAGTATGATAGATTTTCATGTATAGTTCTAGAAATAATGTATATGGTAAAACAATGTTTACCGAGGTAGCTAGTAATTATATAAAACTGTCCTAAAGGTATTGAAGTCCCACCTCAATTCATGATTTTAGTTCAATACCAAGTAATTCACCTGTATGATAGTACTAATTAGCGACATACAAACGTCCCGGTAAACAAGTTAATAGGGATTACATGCCGATTTGTTGAGCAAACATGGCGTCTGTGTATTTTGAGAGGAAATCCGCGAAAATTAGTTAGCATGGGACGCCTGTACAAATATTAGTGTGCAGCGTTTAATATCATAGTTAGTATATGGGTGACCATAATTCATCACATATATTTTTTTTAAACCACAAAGGGTGATAATGATATAAAAACCCTACCTACGCTATCTGTATCCGTAATTGCTAGCAATTGCTAGCAATACATTAATATTAACAGTCTCTTTCCCCCAATGGTAACACTAGGGGCGTCACGTGCGTATTACTGCCCCTGAAGAACTTTTCATAAACCCTTTTTGAAGAAACCCATACTCTAGTTTTTAGGGAATATTTTGGTAGGGAGCACATTCCACAGACATTCCCATATTAATTGCTTTTTTTTAATTTCTAAATTTGAATATTCGCCGTGTAGATCATAGAATGGTCGGCATAGAATGGGCCAACCCTTTCTTCCCGTGGGTATCCTAACAGACGACTAAGGGAACTTACAGTCGAGGGATGGGCAGCAGCATCTCTCTTAGAACATCATCAAAGGCCTAATTTCAGTTGCCAATCTGCCAGCCAAGCATGGCAACTACTGGCTAAAATATCCTTTATGGGAAAAGCATATGTTCGGCAGTGAACAGTAAATATATATTCTTGCAGAAGATTTACCCCAATGGCAAAGCTTTTTAGTCATTTCCACATTTCCCTTCTCACCATTGTAAAAATATTTTTCTAATTGGAAGGATATGAAAGGGTAATGCTCTATTGGTTTAAGCTGGTGAGAAATTAGGTGAGGCATAATTCATAAGGATGAAGTAAAATTAGTTAGCTCATTGTAAGGAATTCACCACAATTGTTTCCAGAGTGATCGCATGGAGATCAGCTTGGTAAATCTTTACTAATAATCCACTTTCCCCAGTATTAAAGTTAAAGATATTAGGGCATATACCGTATAGATAGGACATTCTCTTCCCCCAGGGTAAAAATATTAGGTATAGATAGAACATTTAGTAACGTAACATTGCAATCACATTCGTAGTAAGCGAGCATCCAGCCGCGGGCCAATTCGGACTCGCAGATTAATAAATATTCAGGTCGGTGCGGAATGCTCGTTCAGACTTGGCTATTAACATATTTATTTACTTCAATATTTAATTCATTTTTTTATACAACTTAGAATAGCAAACAAGCTGACGGCCCATCTGATGGAAAGTGGTAACCGTCGCCTATAGACATGAGCAGTACCATGGACATAACAGAGTATACTGTTTCGCCCATGATACCCCCCATGCGTTGCCATTCTTGAGGACTCAGTTGTTATTCCTCTGTACCCTGTAAATTCAGGCCATATCTCATCCTTCGAACCGAAACACAGTCATGCAAACACATCCGCTTTACGGTTGATACACGAATAGGACAGAGGTACACAAGCAAACGAATTTTGTACAACGTCTCCCTCTGGTAAATTATCTGGTAATTCTTTTTTTAATTATTTTTTGTACACACCAGTTATAAGAATATGACAGAGGTCATCAAATGTACAAAGGCGTACTTAACTCTAATAGAGTTTTCTTTTAGCAAACCCAAAGTGGAAAGGAGCATCAATGTCAGCGGGTAGAGCGGTGTACAATATTGTGACAATTTTTAAACAGATAAAATTAAATTAATTACATTATATTTAATCGAACAAATACACATATATATTACATATACATAAATATATACCTAATTTTTTGCATATACATACACACACACACACACATACACATATACATATAATATACCTACATATATAGATAAATAAATATATGTTCATAGAGATAGAAGATGCTCTTTAAGTCTACTTTTAATATTATTATTATTATTATTTTAATGAGGCACACATAACAAATTATAAGCATGTTTTTTTTTTAAATAGGTGAAAATGGCATGGCAACCCCACCTGCGCTAACGGGATACGCTGGCGAAGCACCAGTGAAGGATGATTGATGAGAATGAAAACAAGCCAGTTAGCCCATCATGATGAATTCATTAGGAATTAACCATGATAGTTTCCAGGGGGAACCGCGTGGAGGTCGACCTGGTTGGGTATATTGCTAGCAATAGGATTCTCAGGCTCCATTACTAACAATCTCTTTCCCATCATATATAAGCATTACATAGGTTTATATATAGCAGGAGAGGCCGACTTGACTAGATCCAAGATCTACTGTTTACCGACGAAACCCTATGCGATCTGTCAATTACATGCTTCTTGAAATCTCAAATGAAACAATATAGTTCAGTACACAATTATGAAGTATTTTTTATTTTATTAAGAGGGAAAGCATAAAACTGTAAGTTATTCTTAGTAACTACTTATTTATATTAGTGTAAGCATTGCGTCTGAGTATCTTCCGCTAGATTAGCAAAATATTATATTTTTTGCCTTGCCGTTTCTCGACCTGGCTCACGAGGTGATCGAAATGTAGGGGGTGACGTCTACCGAAATCATTCCAATTATTCTGTCGGTGAACGGTCTTATCCCAACTAGTCTGGAACAACATCTCAGACGGTTAGGATTCAGAGGCGACTCACTCCCGGGAAAGATGCAGAAAGCGGTGCTCTTAGATACTGCCCGCATTGTACGCCGGTTTCTCTCCCTGGGGCCTTGAACCCTGGCCGAATGTGTTTCTGTCGGGGATTAATTTGCCATCTCCTCTCCTTAAGTGATTTTTTACAAAAATAAAAAAAAGTAATAATAAAATTGTCATATCTCTTAATATGAACACATTCTAACAAAAATTGGCCATTTTTTCTGTAGCACGGAAATAATGGGCTACCTAATACATCGATTGTATCGTCCAATTCACACTTTCGTCAGATGTAATATTGGACTTTATTGAATGGAATTAAAGTCGATTTTAGATTATCAACATGTTTATATTTTGTTTATATAATATTGGGGTAGTAATATAAAATATACACTATGCAATAAAATCCCAATATACATAATTAAAGGATTCTTATCACAATGTTTATTTCTTTATCCTTTATTTTACACGAAAACAGAAAATGTGATACCTGGTTATAATTAAGGTACAAAAGAGAACTTTGTTTTTGTCTCTGTCTTGTTATTGTTTAACGACTAACATTTTGCGATAAATTATTTTAAATAAATATAATATATTGTGTCATCATCATCATATCACCAGAGGGAGACTTTGTACAAAAGTTGTTTGCTTGGGCACTTCTGTCCCATTCGTGTTTCTACCGTGAAGCAGTTGTGTTTGCATGGCTGTGTTTCGGTTTGAAGGGTGGGATATGGCGTGAATTTACTGGGTACAGAGGAATAACACCTGAGTCCTCAGGTATGGCAACGCACGGGGGGTATCATGGGCGAAACAGAGTATCACTCTGTTATGTCCCTGGTACTGCTCATGTCTATAGGCGACGGTTACCATTTTCCATCAGGTGGGCCGTCAGTTTGCTATTTTGAGTTGTATAAAAAAATCTGCTTTCAACTGTCCACTGCGGAACATAAGTCTCCCCCTTGAGGAGTTTTTCCAGTAGTTGCTACGCTTGGCAGGTGGATTGCCAACTGCAGTTAGGCTTTGGTGATGTTTTAAGAGATTGCTTGGTCGCTTCTTACAACAGTTACGGGAAAGAGATAGGTAGCCTATTTTATGCCGAGACTATATGACTTATGTACTAATATATTATATGTATTATTTCAGGATTTCATTGCCCACTGCTGGACAATGCCTTCCCCATAAGGGGAGTTGTGCCAGAAGTTGCCACGCTTGGCAGGCGGGTTAACAACCGCAATTTTTAGTTTGGCTTTTAGAGATGTTTTACGAGATAATGTATTGTATATTAAGTGTAAAACACCTCTTTCTTTAAAGTCGGTTAGAAAAATGTGTGACTGAGATATGCTCTCAATATTATTTTAAGGAAAGTACTGTTGCATCATAATATTATAATAATGGTTTCATGGTGCGTTTACTAAAGCGATCCTATGGGAACTGTGACAATGTGTTCTAGTTATATATTTAGGGTTCCGTAGAAAAAAATGTTTTAAAGTCCATTGTCGTTGTCAGAAATTCTCTAGACGAAGTATTTTTTTTGGAGTTGGACATTTGATAGAATTTCGAGTTTATAACCAATTATAAAAACACTTCTGTGATTTTAATCTCATGCTGTTGGGGGGAAAGGGATTTTTAGTAATGGAGACTGAGAATCCCATTGCTAGCAATATACCCAACCAGGTCGACCTCCTCGCTGTTCCCCTTGGAAACTATCATGGTTAATTCCTGATGAATTCATCATGATGGGCTAACTGGGCTGTTTTCATTCTCATCTATCACCCTTCACTGGTGCTCCGCAAGCGTATCCCGTTAGCGCAGGCGGGGTTACCATACCATTTCCATCCATTAAAAAAAAAAAAAATTCATGCTGCTTAGTTGTTTGTATTTACACAAATTCATTATTTATATAGGTTAAACTTTTTGAAAAAAAGCAACAGCTGAGTTTCTTGCCCATCTTTCTTGGCTGAGATTACGTTCCGAATGGGCGGTAATGAAAAAAGGACCATTCGAAAATACTTAAATTTAAGTTTACTTGAAAAAAAAAAATTCTTGCTTTCTTTCTTGTACTATTCGAAGGATTTATTTTTACACTAGCTTTTTACCTGCTACTTCGTACTCATGGATTTCAGAAGTAGAAAATTCAATAAAATAATAATTTAGTTTATTGAATTTACTCTAGATGGCGCGTCATAATAAAACATATATTAGTTTTTAAGTTAGACCTTTAGGAATACAACTAGGAATTGTTAAATATATATATATTCTTTATTGCACTTGTAAGTTACATATAAAATAATCTATTTATAAATGTTGTGAGCAAGGGTGAACTTATCTCTGACAGAAATGTCTTCTAGTCAACCCAATACAGTTAGAAAGCAAGTCGTTAGCGAACAGCTGAAGTGCTACAACTATTACTAGAATTTAGAATACATAAATAAATATACAGTTAAATAAAATAATAAAATATTACATAAATACATATACTGTAAATAAATATAATACCCACCTACTTATATAATAAATGTTTAAATAAATATACATATATAATAATAAATATAAAATAATAATAAATATAAATAAATATGCGGATTGAAAGAAATACAATTGTGGAAATCTTGTTCACAAGTTTCAGTAAGTCGGATCGGATAGTAAGTATATAAATAAAATATATAAAACGTACTTGTAAATAAATAAAATTATATTTGACTAGTGTTCGACGTATTATATTAAAAGGTATATAAATTATGATACGTTGTTATAATGCTCATAAAAATAAAATTGGAATTCTGAGCAATGAAAACGCATGATGGGTCTCATGGGGGTCACAATTCACCGTGTATTGCAATGTACAAGTGCTGTTCATATATATATATATATATGTATATGTATATATAGGTTATTTTATTTACTTATTTATTCACTCTTTATTCCACCATTTAAAGAATAATACAACAAAACATATAACACATATGAAGAACAAAAGGCGGTCTTATCGCTAATCTATCTCTTTCAGTCAACCTTTGGATAGAGGAGAAAGGAAAAAGACGGTAACTATTTGGCGTAAGAAGTGTATCAAATGAAAAACGCACGTGTTAGTAATAGCTCGTGTAGCTAATATGCATGTATCAATGTCAATTTATATGTGAGAATATATTTAATTTATTTTACAATTTAATCGCCCATTCGCTAACAAAAAATATATTTGTACGGAACCAAACTATAAAAAAATCGTGTCACACGTAACTGAATATTTGTTTTATTCGTTTATTAAATGAGTGAACGCATATAATGTTTTATTACGCCGCCGTTTCCTAGAAAGCTGAAATGATTTACAGTACTGAATCTGTGCGTACACGTTGCAACCACATGCGTCGGATGGCGGGGCAATTAAACGAATTGGATGAAATCTTTTGGTCCGATGACGTCATTGATGCCGACAGCAGTGGGCGCATGATTTCTTTTTCTTGACTACCACTCGAGATTGGGCTTTTTAATTTTTTTCTTTATGCTACTTAGAATGGCAAACAAGCTGACGGTCCACCTGATGTAAAGTGGTAAACCGTCGCCTATAGACATGGTACTGACCATGGACATAACAGAGTATACTGTTTCTCCCGTAATACCCTCATGCGTTGCCATACCTGAGAATTTATTTATGCAACTTAGAATGGCAAACAAGCTGACGGCCCACCTGATGGAAAGTGGTAAACTGTCGCCTATAGACATGAGCAGTACCATGAACATAACAGAGTATACTGTTTCGCCCGTGATACCCCCCATGCGTTGCCATTCCTGAGGACTCAGGTGTTATTCCTCTGTACCCTGTAAATTCATTGCCATACCCCACCCTTCAAGAAACACAGCCATGTAAACACAACTGCTTCACGGTAGAAACACGAATGGGACAGAGGTGTCTAAATAAACGTATTTTGTACAAAGTCTCCCTCAAGGTTCGATTAGTTTCGGTTGCTTGAAGGGAAAAAGCGAAATAATTTCACAGGTTGTCAATTGTTTTTGTTATCAGAAATTAATGTCATCATTCAGGTAATTAATGTGAATATTTACCTAAGTTATCTCGACGTTTCGACCAGGTTATACTGGTTTTGGCAGTAGTTGCCACATTTGGCATGCGGGTTGGCGTCTGCAGTTGGGCTTTAGTGATGTCTAAAGAGGGACGCTGCTGTTTATCCCTAGACCATTAAGTTCCCTTAGTCGCTTCTTACGACAACCACAGGAAAGGAATGGTGGCTCATTCCATGTCAAGCAGGCAAAAAAATATAGCCAATAAAGGTAATTACAATGCAGATGAAGCAATCCATCAGTAAGAGTCTCTCCATCACTATCATCATCGTATGTCATCACGATATCGTATATTATCACATATCATCACGAATCTCCATCACTTTTCTATTTGGGATTTGGGATTGAAGTTCCATCCACATTCGCCTTTACACGGGTCTTTTTTTTAATGGATGATAATGAAATGGTAACTCCACCTACGCTATCGGTATACGCTGGCGGGGCACCAGTGAGGGGTGATAGGTGACGACGAAAGCAGGTCAGTTAGCCCATCGTGACGAATTCTACTTGAACCGCTTTGAGAACCGCTTGGAAGTCGGCCTGTCTCGGTACGGGTCCGGTGAAGCTGTTAAGGTCATGTAACAAGTAGAGCTCGAAAAAAATCAATATTTGGGCATGTGTGTGTTGGTTTGCCCTTGCCTTGGGTAGCTCGAATTTAAGTTTACTGGATTGGCAGTAAACAACGAATTGTTGTTGTAATTATGATTTTTAATATTGAAACTATATAAATTTACAATATTTGGAATGTATATATATATATATATATATATATATATATATATATATATATATATATATATATATATATATATATGAAAATGAAGAGGTGACGGTATATGAAAGGCAATTCAATTGTAACGAATGACGTGAATGTGGCTGCTGATTAGTGGGTCGTCGCAATTTACTTCACACTTCACGCTCCTTTCAGCAACCATAGATTATGCAGTAACAATCAATAAAGACGAATTAACCAGAATAACAGGGGCAACAGGATAATATATACATACACATGTTCAGATGTACATATATACATATACATGTTCAGAAATAGTCAAGATAAATTAAATTAACTACTACAAACTTCAGTATTCATAAGTTCTCATAAATTATATATATTTTGACATCAAATTCCTTTGAATTTTCCCTTATATAAATAAAGATACAGACAGACAGTCATTACAAGTATATTTACATAGAAGATATGTCAAAGTAATTTTTAATTAATATTCCAAGAATTCATAACACGAAAACTATTTTTAATCATCGCCTTCAGTAAAATTGAATATTCAGGGAGGTTTGAATTAAATTTTGTCTGATCGTAAGTCGAGATGAGTGGTCCCGGGCTCATTATTGACAGTATTCAGTGTTGCCAACTTCGATATTGTGTTTGCAATTTTGGGGTAAAAATTTATTTCGCGAAATTTTGAAGAAGTAAAATTCTTGGAAAAGCGTATTGGGGTTAGGGAAATTTGGGTAATTTTTCAGTACAGTTTTGATATTTGCAAATTTATTACAGTATATAAATACAATAAAATATAACAAGTATGGTAGCAAGATAGGTTGTAAGAGATGTTTGAGGAATGGAGTTTTTTACGACGTTTCGTCATTCACTTTGTGGTTCATTACATTTTGGAAAAAAAATTGTGGATATGAATCCACAATTTTTTTTCCAAAATGTAATGAAAATCAAAATAAGTTTATGATTGAGTAAAAGTTGAACGATATAGAGATTTGGATAAAAAATATTTGATATTTGGGTAAAAATCGCGTCTGGCAACCCAGGCGGTATTAGCTTTCATAGCAATCAGCTACTGACATTGGAAAATTCATATCTTCAGAAGAAATCTGCTTTCAACGTCTGTGCCCGTAAATGTATAAGTTATTATTCTTTGATCTCTCTTTATCAGCAATTTTTTTCGGTCAGTTATATTTTTTAATGATTTTTTGAAAAAAAAAACATTCCATTCGTTTTATATTTTCAAATATTTTTCGTTTTTCCATGTTTGTTTTTTTTTCTGTAAAATATGAATAAAATAATATAAAGTCTTTTTTATCTTTTTTTTTTATCTTTTTTTGCTTTTATGTTTTCGGATTACAAAATTACAGTACAAATACAAGGCGTGGGTGATGTCGCCCACTCTCTTTGATTTTTTTATGTCGTTAAATAAACATGATAAAAAACCATTGAATGAACATTGTACATATCTTCTTTGATCTTAAGTTCTCTTATTTGCTTTTTACGACACCCACGGTAAAGGAGTGGTCCATTCTACGCCGGGACCATACAGTGTTGTTGGATTTACATAATAACATTAAATTTTCTCTACCTAACGTAACCAATATACAGTATCGGCGTCCTATATTAAATTTTCACTGCTGATTTACATGCACGGCTCGGATTAAACAGGAATCATTGATGAGGTACGTCGGAAGTGAACTCTACAATACATACGATACACACATTATCTCAGTCTCATCTTGATCCACTTACGGAGTTTTCCTGTGCCTCGTTTCAATTATTAAAACAATCGTTAATTCCAATGATTAATTTCAATTTGATCACGTACGCGTGTTACGTTTCTTATAAATTATTACCAACTTTGTTTTGTACAGTTAGAAAATTGGTTTCTTTTTTCAAATATGTAGATAATCGAATGTGTTTTATAAAAAAATAAATTTACTCAATTAATTTTATTTTGAAAATAGAAGCTTAATTATTTTACAAATAACACATTGACTAAATTTATATAAGACTAAAAAGGTATTTAAAAAATCAATATCAGTTTAAAGATACCGCAGTAACATACAAATTCTATTCTTCTTTTCATTTAAGAGTTTCCTCTTGTCGGTACAACTAATTCATGTTTCTTCCTTCAGCCAGCTCTATCCCAGGCCATATCCTTTATCTCCCTATACGACACGACGCCTAGTGTTTCCTTTATCTGTCCCATGTAGTTAATTATTTAAAAATTAATTATTATCCTCTATTAGATTAATTTAATTAAATTATAAATACAAAAGTTTGAAAAGATGGATATGTTTGTTATTCTTTTACCATAGAAGGTAAGGTACGATTTATCATGGTCCCATAGAAGTTTTATCAAAATCGGCTTAGTAATTAGATTTTCTAACGATTGGAGTCAGCGTTTTCAACCGACTTCAAAAAGAAGTAGTGTCTCAATTGAGTTGTCTAATTTTTTCTAATGATTGTTACCTCATAACTCCATCAGTTGTAAAATGATTTGGGAAATTCTTTCTTATATCTATAAGGATATAGTTTAGTTTTTAAATTAAAATAACTGGTTTTGCCACAATTGAAGTAGCTTTTCTTTGTGGGACACAATTTAGTTATCATTATGTTGTTATTGTGTGTATACTGGAAACAAAAATATGTTTATTATTTATCTAAATTCATATTTTTTACAATAAAGATTTTACAATACAATACAATAGATATTACAATTTTTCCTAATTACAATACAACAATAAATTAAAGTAATATAAAATTCCTTAAATACTTATACTAATTATAAGTAATCCCCCAACGCACCACACCGAGGCAGCGTACTCAAGATACTGGCAGCATTACCTCTTTGGATTGCCAAACTTATTGGGCAACTCTTTTGGGCAAAGTATGAATTTTAAACCAATAAAAAAAAAGAAAAAAAAATTATTTATCTATAAGATAAAAACGAATCGCTGAATGTGTTGCTAAGCGCAAATCTCGAAAACAGCTGAACCGATTTCGCTTATTATTTTTTAGAATATTCCTTGAAGGATGGTTCTTAGGGAGAGAAAAATAAAAAAATAAGTTTATTAAATAAGTTATATTATTAAGCTTATTTAATATGAAATGGATGTATAAGTATAAAAATATTTTAAAATTTGGTTTATAATAAACAAACGTTTCAGGTTGCCATTCTCGAAATTGTTTCAGATGAGCTATTTATCGATTGGCCCAGTTTAATATAATTATGTCCAGACAAAATATGCTTTGTTTGTGAAATTGTCATTTCATTTGCAAAACTATAGTCATATTCCACGGTTTTGCCTGCATGAGTCAGTAATACATAAAGTATGTTGTTTTCTCATCGTGATTATTTCTTGTAATTGTTTATATTTATAATAAGTTTACTATTGTAATCTTTTGGAGGAAACAATAAAGAGTATCTGTCTATTTATCCTGTGTACTAAGTTAGGATACGACCTATCCGGGTACTGAATTTAATTAAAATCCATTCTGTAGGTTTTGCATGAAAGAGTTATTAAGATGTTTATTAATCATATATTCTTTATTGCACTTGTAAATTACATTGTTAATGCATTTATAAATATTGTGAGCAAAGGTGGACTTATCTCTGACAGAGATCTCTTCCAGTCAACCCAATGCAGTTAGAAAGCATGTTGTTAACATCTTTACAAATTTTACAATTTATAATAATAATGTAAATATTTATTTTAACTTCTATTTAGCACTACTACTGCCCACTCACTACTTCCTATGCCCAATGCGTTAGGTTGACTGGAAGAAATCTCTTTTAGAGATAAGTTCGCCTTTGCTAACGTTGTTATTAACTTATTGTTGTTACTGTATGTTTTAGTGCAATAAAGAATATATATATATATATATATATATATATACATATATATATATATATATATATATATATATGTATATATATATATATATATACATACATACATACATATCTGTCACGCCTGTCTCCCATTAGGGTAGGCAGAAACAATGGAACGCCAAATGCTTCGGTTCAAACAAACCTCTTTCGCTTCTTCCACATTCATCAATCTTGTCATACACGCTCGTCGGTTACGGGTACTTTTAATTTGGCCCTTCTTCAGCACGTCGCCTATTTGGTCGACATACGTCCGTCTAGGGCGGCCCCTACCGACATCTCCATTCATTCTTGATCGATAAATCTCTTTCATATATATATATATATATATATATATATATATATATATATATATATATATATATATATGTTTTATCGCTTGTATAATGGATTATGTTCTGAGAAATTGTTTGAAATGATGCCCACAGCTACCTTTTATCATCGCATCGCCAGCCATCGACAGGGAATTCATCTTCACACGCCTGAACCTAAATGGTCACGTACAGTGCAGTTTCAAAGGAATTTTCTCCCGCGAACGCTCAGGCTGTGGAATGAGCTCCCTGCCGAGGTTTTCTCTATAGAATACAGTATATTATTTTTCAAAAAGACATCTCTCTAGTGTTGCAGACGTCTATAGGCTATAGTAACCATTTATCATCAGACGGGCTGTGTGCTTGTTTGCCATGTCTGCGTTATAAAAAAAAATAGTAGGTTTTGTCGTTACTCGTGACTTTGTTCAGATAATGAAGACACATGATCTAGTTTTTGAGAGATTATTAAAGAACCTTCCATTACAAATTCGATACATATATATATATATATATATATATATATATATATATATATATATATATATATATATATATATATATATATATATATATATATATATGTAAATATATTATTATATATATATAAATATATTATCAATATATTTTATACATTTTAATCATAAAAAAAATTTATGATCAGTCGTGTTCATGATCCGTACCCGACCCAAGAAAATATCAAGGTTCCCATGACACTTTTCACCATATATGTTTATATACAAACCCTATAGATACATTCCCCTGTCGAGTTCTAAAGGTTGACTGGATGAAATCCTTTTAAGGGACAAGTCCGCCTGTGTATCATCAACTGTCAACATCACTCATCATCAACGATCACTCTACAAGTCTCAATCGTTTCACAAACGAAAACACTTGGTCGGTTGCAAATCATACTAACACTCGCATCTTATTATCTCGCTGAAAAACATGTTTATAATAAATGTAACATTTTCGAATTGTTTTATAAACATGTCTTCAGCAGACGTCGCTGTCTACATATGGTCTAATGATTCCAACTTAGTTGGCCTGGAAAAAGCTTTGTTTAGGGACTTGCGCAAAGAATTTTAATAGAATTTTAGTGCATAATAACAAATATTTCATACTGTTTATTAAAATATATTGTACTAGCGGTCCGGTACGTGCTTCGCTACGTATAAAGTGGAATAATAAAAAAAATAACATCAAATTCATTTATTCAAACAAAAAAAAAAAACTGTCAACACTGAAAAAAGTTTCAATTAGACAGCACAATTAAAAAAATCTTAAAAAAAAATAAAAAAATGAATTTGACAAAAATCTCCATTAACAAAATGACCCGCCATTTATTGAATTAATTTGTTACAAAAAATGTGATAAATGAAGAACCGCTTGACCGATTTTGTGCAAACTTCACATAAACCATCTACGAAATAGTCCGAACAAAGCCTAAATATTTGGTTTGGATAGGTGAGTCCGTTCTTGAGTTATAAAATTATAACGAAAAGTGTAATTATTTATATATATATATATATATATATATATATATATATATATATATATATATATATATATATATATATATATATATATATATATATATATATATATATATATATATTGACTAGAGGGAGACTTTGTATAAAAGTTATTTGCTTGGGTACCTCTGTCCCATTCGTGTTTCAACCGTGAAGCAGTTGTGTTTGCGTGACTGTGTTTCGGTTTGAAGGGTGTGTCTGGCATTGAATTTACAGGGTACAGAGGAATACCACCCGATTCCTCAGGAATGGCAACGCATGGGTGGTGTCATGGGCGAAACAGTATACTCTGTTATATCCATGGTACTGCTCACGTCTATAGGCGACGGTTGCCACTTTCCATCAGGTGGGCCGTCAGCATGTTTGCCATTCTAAGTTGTATAAAAAAAATATAGTTTCTATACTGTTTATAGTTTCCTTTCTTATATATAAATAAATTTATTTTTAATTTTATATAAATTTAAAAGAGGCCGAGTAATAAATAAAACTTTGAGTTTAATATAAAATAATATAAAATCTTAATTCACATTCTTAGTCGTATATTAGAACATGATCGTGTGGTTCCAGCATAGAATAGGCTATCCCTTCCTTTCTCATGGGTGTCGTAAGAGGCGACTAAGAGAACTTAATGGTAGAAAGAAAGACAGCAGTGTTCTCCTTAAAATATCACCAAAAACTAAACTGCGATTGCCAACTCGCCTGCCAAACGTCGTAACAACTGGCAACACCTTCCTTATGAGGGAGGCTATGTTCAGCAGTGGATAGTTAATGGCTAATAGAATAACCAAAATATCAGTAGTAAAATCTTGTTACATGAGTTTTGTTCGTTTCTTCTTTTGAAGAAAAAATAAACGTATTACAGAAATAAAGCATTTCAGATATACTTCATAAATATGTCTAAAACAGTTCACACAAACTTTCAATTACTAAGTTGGACCTGAGTGAGTGCCTGGCCGCTCGCCAGCCTCCCATATGAAATTCAACTAATGCTATAAATTCAATTATTCAATTTGCATTGGTCGAAGACAGTCGTGCATCAAACTTTATCCGAAATCTCAGTTTTGTCAAACTTCCAACATTAATATCGTTCGACAGATAGGATGAGAAATTTAAAAATTATCAGCTTCTCTACTGTATGTCCATGGTACTGCTCATGTCTATAGGCGACGGTTACCACTTTCCATCAGGTGGGCCGTCAGCTTTTTTGCCATTCTAAGTTGTATAAAAAAAAAAGGCCAGTTAGTCCATCATGATAAATTCATTAGAAATTAACCATGATATTTTTCAGGGGAACTGCGTGGTGGTCAACTTGGTTGGGTATATTGCTAGCAATGAGATTCTTAGTCTTCATTATTAACAATCCCTTTCCCCCTGGGTTTTTTTTAATGGATAATAATGGCATGGTATCTCCGCTTGCGCTAATGATATACGCTGGTGGGGAACCAGTGAGGGATGATGAGGGAAAATGAAAAGTCAGTTAGTCCATCGTGACGAATCAGCACAATGGTTACCACGGGGAACCACGTAGAGGTCGACCTGACAGGGTATATTTCTAGCAATGGAACTGGTAGTCACCATTACTAACAATGCCTTTCCCTTCGCTCCTGGTTTAGGTTCATGATTTATCTAATTGCCTCTGGTTATACCTAAATATTATGTGGTTTTATTTACCATGGGGTTTTACTATGTATACTTATACTATAGGGACATATTTAAGTAAACATATGCGACAAAACAAATGTCGAATATCGGTCGTTTGAAGCTGCATTCTTGCTATAAATATACCGCACATACTGTGTCACAGATTAGTCATGTTTTTATAGCAGATGTTCAAAAGCTTTTTATGCATATATATACTTACATACATATGTTTATCGATCGCTTTTTTCTCATTACGATTAATAATAATGTAAATAGCGAACGTTTGTTTGAAGACATTTTAATATTATTATATGTATATTTTTTTAAAAATAGTTGAGTAAATTGTAAATGAAACTTGACGTAAATTTAAACCAAATTACAGGTTTTCGATCGACTTGAAAAGTCACTTATACAAAAGTCGATTGCTTGGGTCGATTGATTGCTGTCCCATTCGTGTTTCAACCGTGAAGCAGTTGTGTTTGCATGGCTGTGTTTCGGTTTGAAGGGTGGGATATGGCGTGAATTTACTGGGTACTGAGGAATAACACCTGAGTCCTCAGGAATGGCAACGCATGGGGGTTATCATGGGCGAAGCAGTATACTCTGATACGTCCATGGTACTGCTCATGTCTATAGGCGATGTTTACCGCTTTCCATCAGGTGGGCCGTCAGCTTGTTTGCCATTCTAAGTTTTATAAAAAAAAGGTGTTTCTCAAATTCGGTTGTATTTGTTTTGGTGTTTGATACCTTATAACTTTATTACTTCTAAATCGATTTAGAAAATTATATGTTTAATTGAAAGTATGTGATTATTGCTTTGTCCAACAGAAACTTTATCAAAATCGTTTTTAGTAGTTTAATGTTTTGGTCAAAACAAATTGGTTTTGTCATAATTGAAGTCGGTTATTATCGGGACACAATCTTTATTTCAAATATAAGTAACAATTGAATTATAAGTAAAAAAAAAAAAATAAAACAATTATATTCTTATATTATAAAAAAATGAAAAAAAAATTAATCACAAATAAAAAATGTATGAGTACGTGCAAAGTATAATAGAGAAGATAAAAAAATATTAAAACATAAAACTAAAATTTGATACTTAGTCTTCTTTAACGGGATTGGTCTTTTAAAGAGAATGGATAAAAAAAAACTACGATAGAGATTTATCAAACACATGCAAATGCAAATGTCGCTTGCTCTAGATAGACGAATGTCGACGTAGGAAAATAGGTATATAATGAAGAAGGGCCAAATTAAAGTACCTATAATTGGCAAGCACGTATGAAAAGATTGATGAATACGGAGGAAGCGAAAGAGGTCCATTTGAGTCGAAGCATTTGGTGTTCAATTGTTTCTGCTTACCCTAATAATCTAGTGTAATAAATGTGTATTCGTCTTCTTGAAGATTTCTTTATGGCTGTCTATGAGGAAGAGAAATATGCCTACCGTGGTCAATGAATGATTGAAATAATGAAAATGATGACAATTAACATTTTCATTCTGTTGATATACTCATACAGATAAAGTGCATAGTTTAAGTTACACACACATACACCAACATATGCACGCACGCAAGCACGCACGTACGCACGCACGCTCTCACGCACGCACGCACATACACAATCACTTAAAAAGAGCAACATCTGTTTCTTTTAAGACTTAATATAACTACTTGCTCAATTGAATAATATTGAAAACCCCAGCATGCAATAAGTATGTAAATTTCTTAAATTAAATTTGTCTTAATTAAATTACACTTAATGATTTTTTAGCGCCTAAATTAATTACTTTGTACGTAGCACATTTTGACAGTATCTTGAAATAAATTAATTATTTATTTAAGCGCAGGGTTATTTTTTAAATGAAATATAGCTCATATTACTCGCTGTTAAAGTTTATTTCTTTAGGTGATCGGTTAAAAAGTATTTTTTTATTTTTTTATACCACTGAGGTGGCAATCAAGCATACGACCCACCTGATGGTAAGCGGTTACTGTAGCCTATGAACGCCTGCAATACCAGGTTTATTACGCGCGCATTGCCGACCCTGAAGATACCTCTTTATCCCCTTTTGAAAAACCCCCTGCTGTAGTCTCTTGGGAAAACCTCGGCAGGGAGTTCATTCCATAACCTGAGTGTTATTTTATCTATTATTTTGTAATAAATTAAGTTTCTTCTCTTTACAAAATTAGTTTAGATGATTTTTTTTCGATAAGTCCTAGATAAAATATTTTTAATATTAAAAAAATGTATCCTATTACTTTGTAGGTAGTATAATATGACAATAACTCAGTGGCGCGTCTGTAATGTCTTTATTTGTATCATCTTTGTCCAGACTTACACCAGTCGTTCACAAATCAGTCGTTACTGTATCGGCACAAAGAAATACCTTTACCACGTTATTTATTTGAGTATTTCGGTCCAGCCGCGTGTTCTTATGTTTATGTTGGTGTAAATACTGATCCTTCTACTATTTTCAATTATATTATTAGTATCGTATAACTTTCTCTCTCTCTTGTGTATTGGAAGAATGCAACAGCAGAGCTACATTAATTTAAAATTATTATTTTTAATCAATAAATTGTTATATTTCAATTTAAATGCATTATACTTGTATGTTGTCCTATATAGTAGGTAACAGTGAATACAGGATTATTTTAATCTATTACGTCTTTTTTATGCAACTTAGAATGGCAAACAAGCTGACGGCCCACCTGATGGGAAGTGGTAACCGTCGCCTATAGACATGAGCAGTACTATGGACATAACAGAGTATACTGTTTCGCCCATGATACCCCCCATGCGTTGCCATTCCTGAGGGTTCAAGTGTTATTCTTATGTACCCTGTAAATTCACTGCCATATCCCACCCTTCAAACCGAAACACAGCTATGCAAACACAACTGCTTCACGGTAGAAACACGAATGAGACAGAGGTGCACAAGCAAACAACTTTTGTAAAAATTGTATATAATATAAAAGTGTAAAGCAGCCGTGTAGGACCCGGCATAAAATAGGCCATCCCTTTCTTTCCCGTGGGTGTCGTAAGAGGCGAATAAGGAAATCTAATGGCCAAGTGATGAGCAGCTCTTACATCAAAAGCAAAACTGCGGTTACTAACCCGGCTGTCAAACATAGCGACTTTTTAAAAAGAAAGAGTTTGGAAAGCTATTTAAATGACTCAAAAGTAATTATTGATCACTGCACACTGACGCCATATTGTTTTTACATTGCACCCGTGCGAAGTCGGGTCGGGTCGCTAGTTGGTTATAAAAGAACACTTTATTACCTTCATCAATGGAATAAAGAAATAAAAAAAAATCGAAGCGTACAAATTATTACGCCCAATTTGAGTTCAATCAGCGCCTCGCCGTCTCCAGCGTCCAAATCATCCAATCAGGGAGCAGCCAAATCTACGTGAAACACAATTTTTATATTATTTTGTTGTAGAGAGACAACGGGCCCAGTGAGGCTTACGCATACCAAAAATAATAGACTCAATTCATAATATTTAGAAGATTTTATTCAGGTATCATTTTTTATACATCGAGAATGCTATCTAGTATGCAATCAGTTTGACCTTTATGGACTAGAGGTGGGCATGTTGCATTGCGTACAAGAGGTCCCGGGTTCGATTTCAATTTCTAAATTGTTTCAGTGTTATTGTTTTTGTATCAGCCTTTAACTGTCCACTGCTGAACATAAGTCTTCCCCATAAGGGGAGATTTTCCAGTAGTTGCCACGCTTCGCAGGCGGGTTGGCAACCGAGGTCGGGGTCGAGGGTCGGTGCCGGGGTCACATATGGCTTCTTGAATCTAATATAAAATGTTAATTGATCTTTCTTTTTATCTATTCATACGAATCCGGGTCAGATAGTTAGTGCAATATACCTATAAGTAACATGCCAGTTTAAGTGAAATAAAGTGTATGTTGCAGACGACTCCGCCTACCTTCAGTATCCTGTCTGTTAAAATTTGAAACTAAACATTTTGACTGACGGCCTCAATTAAATTTACTTGCAGTGAACTTTGAATTAACTTGTTATCGGAAATAGTTCAGAATTCGCTACTTTTACTAAACATAATATACGTGTAAATACGATGATTAGCATCTAAAATAGATGCAAGTTGATGATGACGCTTGATTCTTCAAGTCTAAGTTACAACATACTTGATAACCGAGAGACGAGGGTTTGGAGCCTGTTGAATCGAGATATCGACTGTTTCTGACATTTTTAACTTGGAAACTGTTTATAATTATAACTAACTGTCTAAATTGTTTAACATGTTAAAGTTAACATCTGTTTTTATTTAGTTTTAACTGAAAATCTATCTTTGTTTGTAGAACCAAGATTTTTTTATCTCAGTTGTTATTGTGATATGAATACAAACGAGATCATTTATATTTACATCCACATCAGATTTTACTTTTATTTTAAATTTCACAATTATTGAAAATACATTTTTGGTCCTTCGAGCCGGATTTACTAGTAAGAAAGGCATACATTTTAAATACTATTCTTTATCCAAGTTGTTATTTAATTGGTATATGTAGATGGGATTATTTTGACACCTTTGATTTACGTTTTACGGCTACTAGTATTATGGATATATTTTTGATCCTTCGGTCCGGATAAATAACGAAACAAGGAAGTCTTATGATACTACCCATAGTTTCAATAAATATAATGCTATTGAAATAGGGAACTACAGAGTTTACGTAATAATTACGTTAATCTAAAAACTTTATTAATGTATTCATTCTTATGTGAAACCTAATTATTAAATATGCATTTACGTGACACCAAGTTAATAAAAAGAAGTAAATACCATAAGCAAATTGGAAAATAATGTATTTACCACAAAATATTTAAACGCCGACGATGTTCTATTATAATTATGTTTAGAATATTACAGGCCGAAGAAATCAGTATGGTCTAACATGCAATACGGTCGTTAGCGTTATTTTGAAATTGATTAATCCTCACACTTGTATAAAAGATTTATTTTAAAGGCATAATATAAACTTATCTCAGTTTTTAAGTGACATTCAAAGAGGTTCACAATTAATTTGGGTTTTCAACAGACTTAAAAAAAGAAAGGGATTCTCACTTTCTCAATCTTTTTTTAAAGTTCTTTTTTTATATTTACGTTTGTTACCTCATAACTTTATTCTTTCTATGGGTTACTTCATGTACTGATCCAAATAGGTGAAGTTGCGGAATCATCACCATCTCCGCCATTATCTGTTCACTGCTGAACATAGCCTTCCCCCATAGACTGTCGTAAGAAATACAGATGATAATGATATATAACATACAAGTAAAAAAGATAAAAGAAAACAAAATATAATTAGAAATAGACTTTAAATATGATTATAGAATCTCTGAAAATCACATATTGAATCATTCGGACATTCTTATTGACCTGACAAAGATTTTACCTTAAACCCGTTCGATAAACACCCCGAAACGAATTGTCCGTCTGTTCGGATTTTGTAAACAAGCCCTTTATTGATGTGTTTATATGTTACACAGAGATCCCGTTACGCTTCTAATACGAGTACACCAGTTAATGTGAGCCATGTGTTTAGATCGATTGTTTGTTTGAAAATTTGCGTCTAATAAAATTAATGTAGTCTGGGTTTTGCCTAATCTTTATTCTTATAATTTTATCTTACAAATACTATAAATGTGCCGTGTGGTCCTGGCATAGAATGGGCCATCTCTTCTTTACTCGTAAGAGGCGGCTAAGGGAACTTCATGGTCCAGAAATGGGTAGCAGCGTCCCTTTTAAAACATCACCAAAGCCTAACTGCGGTTGCCAACCCGCCTGCCAAGTATGGCAACTAATGGCAAACCTCTCTTATGGGAGAGGCCTATGTTCAGCAGTGGACAGTTTACGGCTGATATACAATATGAAAGTATGTTTGGTGTCTTTTGACGACTTAATGATTCAGTTAAACGTCATGGTATTTAGGTAGAGAAGTAGTAATTGGGAAAGAGAACTTTCTATATCGGCCATATAACTTGTATCAGAGGGAGACTTTGTACAAAGTCGTGCATGCATCATCTGCATGGGTACCTTTGTCCCACTCGTGTTTCTACTATTTAGCAGCTGTGTTTGCATGTTGTCCTATTTTTTGCTTTGTTCGTTTTGGAGGGTGGGCAATGAAATTACAGGATTCAGAAGTATAACCCTTAGTTTTCAGGAATGGTAATATATGAAGAGTTTTTTAATGGATAAAATAAAATAATTGAAATGATCAAAAAATAAATTAAACGAGCATGCGGCTCACCTGATGATAAGTGGCGCTACCCATGATCACCCGCAACACCGGAGGTATTGTAGGTGTTCTACCGGCCTTCTAAAAAGGAATATGCACTTTTTCTGTTATGATACTGTATTGGTTTGGAAATACTGCTTGCTGCTGGAAGTTGTTCCCAAAAAGTGGTTGTGCGTAGATGAAAGTGCTTTGAAAAAAAGGAAACATGGTGGAAGACCGCCTCTTATTCAAATGGTTGGATGAAACATTCAATTCTATATGGCATCATTTTGAATTTTTTTTTATACCACTGAGGTGGCAAACAAGTATACGGCCCACCTGATGGTAAGCGTTTACAATAGCCTATATACGTCTGTAATACCAGGGGTATTTCGCACGCGTTGCCGATCCTGAAGAAGCTTCTTTACTCTCCTTTTGAAGAACCCCATGCTGTACTCTTGTAATTGTTTATATCTAGAATGAGTTTACTATTGTAATGTTTTGAAGGCAACAATAAAGAGTATCTATCTATCTTGGAAAAATACTCAGGCAAATCCGTGACAAGTTATAATATTATAAAGATTAATAAACGCGAGCTACTAATAGGATCTCATAGCTTATAGATAGCAACTGACCAGTTTATAGTTAAGGTACTTGCAAAGTAACACGCTGTTAATCTTACATCAGGCGAACTGGTAGAACATGATATTCTGTGGCTAATGAACTATGACGTCATGTCACGAGACTGTATCAGTTAATCATTCAATCTAACTCCAAGTTCAAGTTTCAATAATTTTTGCGTCTTGGAGTAGTAGCATTAATATATGGATTTCTATCCAAAATTATCTTGTGCACGTTGCCAACCCTAAATAAATAATAATAAATAATTCCTTTCTTCAATCCACTGGACACCATTATCTCTCGTTCTTATAGAAAATACAGCGTGTATATATATATATATATATATAGCTTTGTGTAAGTGAACTCAAAAATTTTACCCATTTAAAATACTCAATGTATCGCACTTCAATTCAGCACTTATGAACTTAGCATTTATTAACAGGGTCAATTCCTCTCGCATCTTCAAATTCGTGCAATTTTCATAGAATCCGGCAGGGAAAACGTGGTGGCCGCTTCAAATAACCAGTAACTAGATGTCAAAGGCATCGGACGTGTTCCCGGAACAGATTTTGCTGGACCTTTTTCTAGTTGCCTTCTACTTTTTGCTTCTTTAGTCTTGGGGCCAGATGTAGTATATTTATAGTCATTTTCACTGTGACCGATGGTACTGTTTATCCTAAATAAATACTCCTAAATAAAGTAGATATCTATATATTTTATTGAAGTAAGTGTTATTTTGTAAAAGTTCACGTCATTGGTTATTTGTTTAGAATTATTTTGTTTAATTCCGCTAACGTTAGTGTGTGAGTGACAGTCAACACTCGAAGATCGAACGTCACTATTACTATCAAAAGTTCCATAAAAAAGTGATAAATCGGAGATTAATGGCTAATATAGAAGGTTGTGGAACTTCTGATAGTAATAGTGGTGGTCAATCTTTTAGTGTTGGTAGTCACACACATACTAATGGTAGCGGAATTAAACAAAATAATTCTAATCAAATAACCACCTATCTATTTTTTATTTCAACTTGTATTATTCATATTTGGATTATTTAAATATAGTTGGCACTTGTTTCGTACTTTGATACGTAAGACCGTCGTCCGGTAAGACACGTCAAAGGCCTTCGTGTACAACGAAGACGGCATAGGAACTCTTGACCTGAAAAAAAATATATAAGGAAACACTAAGGCATAATCATATGTTGTTATTGCTTAAATTTTAAAAATCGTGTCTTATTGTCTAACTTGTAGATTTTAAGCATTGCTGTGTGAAATTCAAGACATATTCATTGCACAATTTTTTTTATACAACTTACAGACAATCTGACGGCCCATCTGATGGAAAGTGGTAACCATTGCCTATACACATGAGCACTACCATGGACATAACAGAGTATATTGTTTCGCCTCGATGATACTCCCCTCATGTGTTGCCATTTCTGAGGACTCAGGTATTATTCCTCTGTACCCTGTAAAATCACTTCTCGTACTCGTTTGCCTCTTGTGTTATAAAGAAAAAAAATTAAAACAATAGATATTTATATAGTAGAATGCCATATGTTCCTGGTTTAGAAAGGACTCCCCCTTCCTTCCCCCTTGGGTGTCATAAAAGGTGACTAAAAGAATTTAATAGTTTAGGGAGGGGCAGCAGCATCCCTATTAAAACATCACTAAAGCCTAACTGTGGTTGCCAATTCACCTGCAAAGCGTAACTACTGGCATAACCGTAGCATATGTTCCTCAGTGGATAGATAACGGCTGACATATTAACATCGGGGGAAAGGGATTGTTACTAATGGGGAGGTGCCCATTGTTATCAATATATCTATCCTACCCTATCAGGTCGACCTCCACGCGTTTCTCCTGAAAACTATCGTGACTAATTTATCGTTGAATTCATCACGATGAGCTTTTTGATCTGACATTTCATCCTCACCTATCATCTCTCACTGATGCCCCGCCAGCGTATACTGATAGCGCAGGCGGAGTTACCATTGTATTAGAATCTATTAAAAAAAAAGATACATAAATATCTAAAATATAAATGGAAGATAATGACTTTATAATGACTGATATGACGATTTATATCAGTAATTTGTGTATAAAATCTATGCTGGCGATGATGGCTTTTGTTTACAGTCTCTCTTTATACCAGAGGGAGACTTTGTATAAAAGTCGTTTGCTTGGGTACCTCTGTCCTATTCGGGTTTCAACCATGGAGCAACACAACTGTGTTTGCATAGTTTGTGTTTGAATTTACAGGGTACAGAGGAATAACACCTGAGTCCTCAGGGATGGCAACGCATGGGGAGTATCATGGGCGAAACAGTATACTCTGTTATGTCCATGGTACTGCTTTTGTCTATAGGCAACGGTTACCATTTTCCATCAGGTGGGCCATCAGCTTGTTTTTCAATCTAAGTTGTATAAAAAATACCGATAACGCCAACAAAATTGCCAGTATAAGTCATAATCAAAAAATAAATCATAAATAAAAAATAAGTCATACAAAAATTTATAATAATTTATAACATGTTGAAAATACATATGTTTACATTTAACAAGTATTTCCACCTGATATGAGTTAATAATTTATTTATGAACATTAATGAAACTGTAATAAAAAAAAATGAAAGGCAGTGTGCTCGTTCCGTAGAAAATTACACACTACCTGAAACAACATTACACAGGCGTGTTGATTCGTAGAAAGAAATATTTACAGTTCGATCAAGTTTGTTTAAATCTATTTGATTTATATATTAAATGTAGTATCTACTCCGTAGTTAGTTTTTTATTTTTTATTTTAATAGTTTCGTGCGAAGATGGAGTAAGATACAATGTGTCACTGATACTTTCAGACTTCATCTATAGAACAAACACCATCGGCATCATCTTTACATCATTTAGCCATGTAGGTCCCAGCATAGAATAGGCCATCCTTTCTTTTCCTGTGTGTGTCATAAGAGGCGACTAAGGGAGCTTATAGTGGAGGAATGGGCGGCATCGATCCTCTTAAAATATTACCAAAAGCTAAACTGCGGTTGCCAACCCTCCTGCTAAGCGTGGCAACTACTGGCAAACCCCTCTTTACAGAGGAGGATATGCTTAACAGTGGACAGTTAACGGGTGATCCAACAACATTATTATCTTTATGTTAACCATTATCTGTCCACTGCTGAACATAGGCCTCTCCCATGGACTCCTATACAAAGAACGGTCTTGAGCCACCTGCAACAAACTGACTCCATCAGTGCTTAAATAAACATAGTTATTTCAAGAACGATTACTGATTGTCATAAATAATGGTATTATGTAACACGATTGCTTTCTATTAAATGCTATTATTAAGCACGGTTCTCCTCACAAGAGCAGAATCATTTAAGGGTATTATTTAGATTTTTCCTCTTCTATGGATTTTTTTTTTAGTTACCTAAACATTTTCAAATTTTTATTAATTCATTATTATAATACGGGTTCGGGAATGAGGATAATGCTAAAGAAATTATAAAACAATAACATGAAAAGAAAAAATATTGTAGATCAAATAAGAGTAAGAACGAAGTAAGAAAGAATCACTTTAAGCGAACTTTGTTAAAACAAGTATCGAGTGAAAACAATGCCTTATTATAACATTTCGACGTTTGTACACGAATGTAAACCATAAAGGCTACGAAATAGAAGACAATATACCAAGAATAGGCTCCGAGAACAAATCTATACAAAATTAGGTTTGCAGTTTGCCAATTAGGTTGCTTCCATATTTATCCACAGCCTTCCGAGCCGGACATTCTTTATAATTTTGTCAGGAGCTTTACCGACAGAAAATAAAGAGATTTCGTTCGAGTTACAAAAGAAAACCGCAAAAATCGAAACAAAAGGGACAGAACAAAGGCTGTGACGAATCGTGGAGCGCCTTTTATTAGTGTGTTCGCTGAAATATAATTTATCTTCGCATTCTTTTCAGAGGGCGGGTAGGGAATGTCAAAGGCCGCAGTGAACTTGGCATGTGGAATGTTTTGCATGGATTTTTTACGTTTTGCACATTTTGATGGATAATATGAATTGATGAAGTGGTTACACCATTTAAATTCTGAAGGGTTTAGAGTAATTCAGTGGAAAATGGTTCGGCTAAATGATTTGTGTTAATCTATTTTTGTTAAAGTCCAGTGACGAGTAAGTAATTTATTTCCTGCAATATATGGCTTAGTTTAAAACAAATTTAGCTGAATTTGTGTGTTAATTTTGTTGAGGTACTGTCATCTAAAATTGTTTACTAAACATTATAGCTACTTAATCACTAGTTACTAAAGAAGTAATTATTTTTTACTTAAATTTTAGCAACTAATTGTTAAAATTTAAGTAACTATTTGTTATTTAAATTTTAATTAGCTAGTTGTTAAAATGTAAGCAACTATTTGTTACTTAATTTTTTGTTAGCTAGTTGTCAAAATTTAAGTTACTATTTCTTACTTAAATTTTATTAACTAGTTGTTAAAATTTAATTTACTATTTGCTATTTCAATTTTTGTTAACAAATTGTTAAAATTTAAGTAATTATCTATTATTTAAAATATTTTATTAAATAGTTGTCAAGTTTAAGTAACTATTTGTTTCTTAAATTTTAATAACTAATTACCATTTTTTTTTTCATTCTCTATTCCCTTAAAGGAATAAAAATACAAATCACTCCTTATCCCCAGAATGTTGTAGAGGCAAGTAAGGAAACTATAGTAAGAGGAATGAATTCCAAACTATAACAACCCCTAGGGGGAGCATGGATCGTTAGTACGATGGAGGGTAATAGCTTGTAAGAAATGGGAATTAACGCGATCATTTAGGTAAAATATGATAATTTGCCTGCATTATCTCGACGTTTCGACCAGGCTATACTAGCTGTGATCACGAGCAGTATGTGGATTAAAAATTAAAAGTCGATCAGTGTTCAGAAACTGTGATATTACATTAAATTGTGTTTTTACTTCGTCATAAAAATCTAGCTTATAATATTTTTAATACTATTACATGTATATATTTAATTATAGAGAATTATTTAGACATGACTGTGTAGTTCTGGTACAGAATAGGCTACCTCTTCCTTTCCAGTGGGTGCTGTAAGAGGCTATTAAGGGAGGGCGAGGGATGGGCAGCAGCGTTTCTTTTGAAATATCTCTAAAGCCTAACTGCGGTTTTTTTAATGGATTATAATGGAATGGTAACCCCGCCTGCGCTAACGGTATAAACTGGCGGCGCACCAGTGAGGGGTGATAGATGAGAATGAAAGCAAGTCTGTTAGCTGATCGTGATGGATGCAACAAGTATTAGTAACAATGGTTTTTAGGGAGAACCACGTGGAGGTCGACTTGACAGGGCTTGCTAGTAATGGGGCCATTAGTCCCCATTACTAACAATCCCTTTTCCCCCGCCTAACTGCAGTTGCCAATTCGCCTGTCAAGCGTGACAACTATTAGCAAAACACCCCAAGGGGGAAGCCTATGTTCAGCAGTGGACAGTTAAGGTCTGATATAGTAAATAATAATATACGTTTTACCAGTGGGAGACTTTGTACAAAAGTCGTTTGCTTGGGTACCTCTGTCCCATTCGTGTTTCAACTGTAAAGCAGTTGTGTTTGCATATCTGTATTTCGGTTTGAAGGGTGCGATATGGCGTGAATTTATATGGTACAGAGGAATAACACCTGAGTCCTCAGGAATGGCAACGCATGGGGAGTATCATGGGCGAAACAGTATACTTTGTTATGTCCATGGTACTGCTCATGTCTATAGGCGACGGTTACCACTATCCATCAAGCGGGCCGTCAGCTTGTTTGCTATTCTAAGTTGTATACAAAATAATACGTATTATACGGAAAGGGGAACTCTCCTTCAATACAAATAAGATCTCCGCAGTAACTTGTATGTATAAATATATAACAATACAAGTATAATTATGTATAGACTTATCGTGATTCTTTGTGTCAATGTATGTATATATGTATGTTAATGTTTGCACGTAGTATGGTAACGTAATAGCTTTTCTAGTATTTTGTGTGTGTCGCTGGATATTAACGAAATTAGTGCTTTTTCGAAATTTCCGAAATAGGAGATAGGTAGTTGTATAATTTTTATTTTATTTAAAGGAATTTACAAAAAAGTTTATCCAATATTGTTGCAAACTCCTTAGTTTTTATTTTTATTGAGAAAAAAAACATTTTATTTTTAATCTATTTTTATACTTTTTTGTTTTTACAGTTGTCACTTTGCTCTTTTTCGCTGTCGTAGTCTGTCTTCCGTGGTTTTCTTTATTATAGTTATTTTTCTTTAAACCAAATACATATATATATATATATATATATATATATATATATACATCATGTGCGAAACAGTATACTCTGTTATGTTCATGGTACTGCTCATGTCTATAGGCGACGGTTACCACTTTCCATCAGGTGGGCCGTCAGCTTGTTTGTCATTCTAAGTTGTATAAAACAAAAAATAAACCTTATATTTGCTACTACCAAATTCATTCCAATATTAATCATAACTATCGCCATTTGTTATAAAGGCAATTTTACTTAAATTTGACTTATTTTTATCGAATATTGGTAATTTTTATTAAATTGACAATATCCTTGTCCATTAACAAAAGAAAAAGCATACAAACGGGTCGACTCGGCTATGTTCGTGTCGACTCGTACATCAACGACTACTAATGAACGAAATTAGTAGTTGAACGATTTGAAAATCATTCGAATAATCCGAATGAATCGCTCAGTCGAATGATTAGTAATCGGATTAGTGAAGTCGCGCGTCGCTACTACACACACGCACACATATTTTTCCAAATAAATTAATCTTCATCTTTAACGTAACCGCCCAGCCACTTTGCACTGTGTCAGAATTCGTATTCTGTCCACCGCACACATATCTGCTCGTTTTCTTTGAATTAATTACTTGTGTAAATGTAATGTGTATGTATGATAATTACTCGGCTTGCTTGAATCACGCCGCCTCAATGATTTCGCTAATGTTTACTCATTATCTTAAGGGATGCGTACAACTTAACTGCGATTCGTTTGATTATACAGGGTGTATGGGACAGGTTGGCGAAAATTAAAACAGTGAATTCAGACCGTTATTCTAAATTGAAAACCAGTGGAAATTCTATACCAGAGGGAGACTTTGTACAAAAGTCGATTGCTTGGGTACCTCTGTCCCAATCGTGTTTCTACCGTGAAACAGTTGTGTTTGCATGGCTGTGTTTCGATTTGAAGGGTGCGATATGGCGTGAATTTACTGGGTACAGAGGAATAACACCTGAGTCCTCAGGAATGGCAACGCATGGGGGGTATCATGGGCGAAACAGTATACTCTGTTATGTCCATGGTACTGCTCTTGTCTATAGGCGACGGTTACCACTTTCCATCAGGTGGGCCGTCAGCTTGTTTGCCATTCTAAGTTGTATAAAAAAAAATCTTACTAATATTATAAATATATATGTTACCAGAGGGAGACTTTGTACAAAAGTCGTTTGCTTGGCCACTTCTGTCCTATTTGTGTTTCGATCGTAAAGCAGTTGTGTTTGCATGGCTGTGTTTCGGTTTGAAGGGTGCGATATGGCGTGAATTTACAGGGTACAGAGGAATAACACCTCAGTCCTCAGGAATGACAACGCATGGTGGGTATCATGCGCGAAACAGTATACTCTGTTATGTCCATGATACTACTCATGTCTATAGGCGACGGTTACCACTTTCCATCAGGTGGGCCGACAGCCTGTTAGCCATTCTAAGTTGCATAAAAAATGCGCGTTTGTCATTCAATTAATCGTTTAGAATATTAAGTGAATAGAATTGGTATGTATGTATATCAATAATTAGTAGTACCTCATTCGAGTATTCTGACACTTCCCTACGGTTGACTGGGAGAGAATGCTTTAAGCATTAATTCCGCCATGTACACATATATGTACTAATGAATAAATAAATAAATTGGTCCTACAGAAATTTTATCAAAATCACTACAGTTGTTTAGTTTTTAAATTAAAATAGCAGGTATTGCTACAATTGAAGTCTTTTTTGTGAAAAACAATCTTAAATTATAAATTTGACCTTTGGAAACATAACTGTGAAATAACATCCAATTTGGTGCAGCAGTTTTCGGCTGATGCCGGAACAAATATACAAAAACATATTAACAGGTATATAAATTTTTTATAAAAAATAAATTCCTAATATCTTCTGAATTCCTCCTATTAAAACATTTAAAATAAATTTTTCTTAATCATTTCTCATGTATTCAGACGTTGATTCGTCATCGAAAATCATCGTTACGATTTCTTTTTATTAGTAAGAGAATACATGTGAGATTATTATTAAAATATGTAAATTATACTTGTATTTAAATAATTATTAAATAATTGAAAAATATTATTTTCAACTGTATTTGTTTATTGACTTTTATACATTTTGGACAGGTCAGTCAAGATATATTCCGTATTTCAATATGTGTGTTGCAGTCAAAATTCTTAATCAGTCAAAAGTACTATTGACTAGCAAAATCAGTGAAAAGTACTTTTGACTGTATGCTTTACTTAATAATCCTTTTGACTAAAATAACAGTTAATAGTACCTAACCTAATCTAACCTAACCGCAAATTTGTGGGGGGAAAGGGTTTGTTAGCAATGGAGTTTGACAGCCCCATTGCTAGCAATATGGGCATATATGGGCATATATATATATATATATATTAGGTCGACCTCCACATGGTTCCCCCTGGAAACCATCGTGAACAATTCATGTTGAATTTGTCACGGTGGGCTAACTAACCTACTTCATCCGCCGGCGGTGTATACCGATAGCGCGATACCATTCCATTATCACCCAAAAAAAAACCGCAAATTTGCAGTCCAAAGTACTAATAACCAATCATTTTCAATCAAAACCACTTTTAACCAACCTGTTCAGTTAAAAGTACTTTTGACTGATTTTACTAGTCAATAATAATTTTGACCGGTTAAGAGTTTTGTCTGCAACATATATATCTACTCGTTAAAAATACTTATAAAAAGCTTTCATTCTGTTGTTCGGTCAAGGAGGGAAAAAATATTTTAATGAACACTCCGTTGAGATTGAAAGAATATTATGGAAATATTTTATGGCATTATTTCAATGGGACATTATGAAGTCTTTGTGGAAAGCCAAGGTGAAAGGAAAAAGTAAGCAAACATTACGTCAAGGGAAATTTAATATTGCAGACTCGGCGGGCTTTGATGTTAAATGAGTTAGGTAGAAGCTGCTTAATTAATCTATGTATATTTATTATATATTTATTAATTATAATGCCGTATGGTCCCGGCATAGAATGGACCACCTCTCTTCTTCTCGTGGGTGTAGTAAAAGGCGACTAAGGCAGCTTAAAACGTTACCAAAAGCCAAACTAGCCCTAAAATAGGGTCGCCACTCAAGCACAATTTTTCTCCATCGGTTGTTGGTCATTCGATCTATGTATCCAGCCTATTACTACTTTCATTTGCTTATCACTAGGGCTGGGCAATAAATTTGGTTTCTTTGTATACATATCAAATATTTCAATTTACAGGACATGAATGTATACAAATTTACGGGGTATAGAGGAATAACACCCGAGTCCTCAGGATGGCAACGCATGAGGCGAAATGATGAATATTCATGGGCGAAACAGTATACTCTGTTATGTCCATGGTACTGATCATATCTATAGGCGACGGTTACCACTTTCCATCATGGGCTGTCAGCTTGTTTGAGAGGGCGGGAGGTATTGTTAGTAATTCGGACTACAGGACCCATTGCTAGCAATATATTCTTTCAGGTTGACCTCTACGCAGTCCCTTCTGGAAACTATCGAACTGAATTCCAGATGTGTTCATCGCAATGGGCTAACTGACGTGCTTTTGACATTCTCACCTATCATCCCTCATTGGTGCCCCGCCAGCGTATACCGTTAGCGTAGGCGGGGTTACCATTCCATTATCATCCATAAACAAAAAAAATTATAAACGACGTTTGACAATTTGAGTCGTATTATATACGCAATATATATGTTATTGTTTTATTAGATATCCTTACTCCATTAGGCAAATTGCGAAGATTTGCAAACGCGGCTGTGACTGAGTTTACGGCCACCCTAATAAACCGTGAGTGGATGAGTGCCCTTACGTTGGATTAATGTTATCTCGCGATGGGATTCCACAGTGACGCCACTTGATCTTACAATAAAATGAGAAATCATATATTTTTCACAGATGCTGAAGTAAGAAAATTCACTGGGAGATTTTGCCGTTTTAATATGATTGAATCAATGTAGAGTGTTGTGCTCAGAGATTTTTTGCGTGATAGAATCCGAAACGAGGATATCCGCAAAATAACCAAAATAACCGACATACGGTATCAGGAACGTTAAGGCGTCCTTTAAAAAAATTTGTGCCGATAGTTAGGACTGAATAATTACTTTTGTTTAATTAATGAAGTATGATAATCCCTTTTGTTTTCTAGTTGTTCCTTTAAGCTTTCGGCTAATAATTTCTGTAAATATTTATTTTTTTCTTTAGTCCTAGACGATGTGCACGATGCACCTTTTTAGTTTCTTTTTTAATTTTATTAAAAAGATGTTTTGTTTATAATTTGAAGTCTGTGTCAGTTTAGTTTTGTTTCGTTCGCTTTTTTACTGCCTTGGTTTGCTTTGTATATTTATTTATATAATTATATTATTATTCTAAAAACACCGTGTTTCCATACCAGCATACAGTCCTTTCGCCCACAATTAGTATGTGTGTGACTGCCAACACTCGGAGATTAATTACTATTATTATTATTAGATGTTCAACAACCATTATTCCCAGTTTGAGCGACGAGCGGTTAAGACTAGGTGCCAAAAGCGATTTATTAATTAGCCTGCAGGTGTCTTGTTTAGAGCTGAAACACGTGTCGCAAAACGTGCGTGGATGGAGTGGCGGTTGAAGCGTAATGGCTAATGTGGAATATTGTGGAATTTTAATATATATCAATAATAATATTATATATGTATATTGCATACGCATTATCTAATTCTTATAAACAATATTGATTACTTCGAACGTGATTTTGTAAGAAACGCATTCAAAAATACTGTGTTTCCCTGACTGTATTGCGAATGGCATCGTTAAAGAAATATTTATGGTCACCCATAGACAAGTTACAGCTTTATAAAACTCCACGAAATGCAAGATCAGACGGAATGGCGTTGGAGTATATAGCTGTGACCACGATTCGCCATTTATTACTATTATAAACCGTTCGAGTTAAGGAGTTTGTCTTAACAGTTACATTTTACTAACGTAACTGTGAAAGTCTGTGAAAATATTTGGACATTTATTACTGTACGGATTTTAATGAAATTTGATAAACTTATATGGAATGTGGAAGAAGCGAAAGAGGTTTGTTTGAATCGAAGCATTTGGCGTTCCATTGTTTCTGCCTACCCTAATGGGAGACAGGCGTGACAGATATGTATGTATGTATTGATAAACTTATTTATTTATGTATTTTAAACCAGAGGGAGACTTTGTACAAAAGTCGATTGCTTGAGTACCTCTGTCCCATTCGTGTTTCTACCGTGAAGCAGTTGTGTTTGTATGACTGTGTTTCGGTTCAAAAGGTGGGATATGGCGTGAATTTACAGGGTACAGAGGCATAACATATGAGTCCTCAGGAATGGCAGCCCATGGGGGGTATCATGGGCAAACAGTATACTCTGTTATGTCCATGGTACTGCTCATGTCTATAGGTGACGGTTACCACTTTCTATCAGGCGGGCTGTCAGCTTGTTTGCCATTCTAAGTTGTATAAAAAAAAAACGCCATGGGTAATAGCTAGTATACATTTTTTTTTTATTTTTAATCTAAATCAACTAATAGATGGACAAGTGTATGTTTGTTTCTCTTTCACTTAAAAATTACTTAAATGGATTTGAATGAAATTTGTTATATGGGTAGGATACTTTTTGGTTATATTAACGTAGCCGAAGCCGAGGAATATAGCTAGTTACAGATTATATAATGATTGTTTTTTTTTTCAAGCAATAGTTGCTAGTTCTATCCCTGCAGAGTACATTAAATTTTGTTTTTCATTCATATATCTGTCTGTATATTTCCTGTCTATTATTTATATATATATATATTATAATATATATATATATATATATATATAAACTAAGAAATTGGTTAAATTAAAATATTTTACGTAATTATTATTCATTGTTAAGTACCATAGTTTTGTTACTTTAACATGACAAATCAAAGCCGTTAGAATTTTAACCCAGTTGCTACGGTTTTCTCTCTTAAAGAGGTAAAAATTTAACCTACAAATATATGAACTACGTGTATGTACTGCTGATTGCAATGTTTTAGGAGTTGCGAAGTGCGTGGGTCAAGTTCTAAATATTGTAATTATTATTTTAAAACATTTTTATTTGTTATACTTAGGACTGACTCGTAAATTATACAATCTTTTACAATTATATTTCTTTTAGACATTGATATAAAAAGAGAGATAAATTGTTTTTATTATCATTATTATAATAGTCGTTATCATATTGTTATGTCATGGCTTTTATACCATTAATGAATATTTCGCTGAAAAATGCCAAATGCACTTCACAACCTACACTAGAGATACCATTGATGCTTCTGTTCTTATACACTGATTAATATCACAGTTTGTTAAAATATTTAATTAATTTGGACAACTATTGTACATGCTTTTATTTTCCGTTTACTGTAATAAATAATAATAATATATTGTATGACTAAGGAAAGGAAATATAATGTAGAATATATATATATAAATTTCTTATATTGTTAAAAATTTGCACGCCGACATAGCGGCAGAATTTACACGGGACATATAAACCTCTATCATCTAAAATTACCTGCATTATAGCAAAATAAATTCATTTCATTTCATCATCCACTGCTGAACATAGGTCTATCCTTATTGGAGTAATTTGCCAGTAGTAACTACGCTTGGTAAGCTGGTTGACAACCGTAATTAGGTTTTGGTGATGTTTTAAGTGGGAATACTACTGTCCATTAAGGTTTCTTAGTCGCCGCAGCAGGATTCTTCTAAAAGAATCACCGAAGCCCAACTGCGATTGCTAATGCAACCGCCTGCCAAGCATGTCAACTATTGGCAAAACTCCTCCTTATCGGGGAGGCTTATGTTCAGCAGTCGACAGTTAACGGCTGGTGTTGATGAAGGTGGTAATATTATATTTGGGCAAAAATAACAGTAGTACATAAACAAATAGTTTTTATTTTATTTATTTACTTATTCATTAATAGTACATTACTGCAGCGGCCAGTAACTGAGGCATTGATGGACGAACATGCAAATGTGGACCGAGGCGTAGCCGAGGTACATATACTCGTATGTAAGTCCATCAATGCCTAATTGTGGCCATGACTTGTATAGTACTTTTCTCAAACAATGCGTGGAAATCAAAAACACGATTTTACTTTTTAAGTCAATGACGAATAACGAACAATAATATTTTTTCACGCGCCATAATGTTCCTTTGTTTTTTTTTCAATAAACATTTCTATTTGCAAGCCAGTTCGAAATTTAAATAAAACCTTTTATTAGTTACCTCCTTGGTAGCCATGTTTCAAAGTAAAAGGTCATTCCATGTTTAAATTACAGGACAGATATGTGTTTACATAGTAATTTATCTGGCCGCAAAACACGACAGATATGGATTTTCATACAACTTTTGCCGGCCACTGCCCGCATGTATCTGGCCAGTACGGCAATTTTGATTTATCTCGAAGAAAATTGTCAAAATAATGCTCACATTTCCAAGCATGTTTGAGAAAAATAATTATAACATTATGTCAGTAAAAACCACGAAGTTGACTCAATAAACATCCTTCCTCCTCTCAGCTATTCTCACATATTCGATGCATTTCTTATTGGGGGAAAAACTATCCAATCTTTCAAGTTGAAGCAAATAACACATATTCACAAAATTTCATTAAATTCGGTTGAGCTGTTTCGGAGAATAGCGTGAACGAACACCGTGACATGGGATTTTTATATATTAAGATTTGTATGAGTATTACGAGGCCGCAATAATGCTGAAAATAATATTTTCAAGGTAACTTTTGGGTAAAAATCGTGTGTGTGGTGAATCAATAATGGAATAGGTAGATACCTATTCCAGTATATGTAAAATAATGGAAATAGGAAACTGAATACGAAATAAATAATAGTCAAAATATATTGCTTGCCCCTATAATATCATCATCATATCAGACTTTAACTGTCCACTGTTGAACATAAGTCTCCCCCTTGGGGGGTTTTCCCAAACTTGGCAGAAGGATTGGCAATCGCAATTAGGCTATGGAGATATTTTAAGAGGGACGCTGCGACCTATCCCTCGCCCTCCCTTAGTCGTCTCTTACGACACCCACGGGAAAGCAAGGGGTGACCTATTCTATTCGTATGTCAGGACCACACGGCTAATAATATACTCATATAAAAATAATAAATCTAAATTATTTAAATTATTTTAGGGTTTATGTTGCTATTTCTTAGACTGGTTTATTACTCATCTAAGTAAACACATGCTATGTTTTCTTTATATATTTATTGACAATATTACAGGCGATACTTATCGTTTTCCATAAGGTGGGCCGTAAGCTTTTTTGTCGTTTTAAAGTTGCATAGATTAGAAAAGATTTAGAAATAGACTTTAATGTATATCCGTTTTATGATTATAATTTTTTTATAATAATTTACGATTGTATTCCGTATAAAGAAAAACTGACTTCAATTATCGCAAACCCAATTATTTTGTTTTACAAACTGGACTACTGATAAAATTTCTGGGCACTAATCTTAAAATATATCTTCTGATAAAAAAAAAATGTTCTAAATCAGTTTATAACTGACCGAGTTATGAGGTAATAAACATAAAAAAATTAACAAACAAATTTAGAATCTTTTTAACGTCAGTTGAAAATGAACTTGACTCATTTTTTCTCATTGATATTTTAACAAATGTGTATCTGGCATGTAACAATAATTATCTTTCAGGAATGTCTAAGTGTGAACAATTAGTTTAGCTTGACTAAACTATAAACAGTTATTTTTTTTAGACTATAATTTGCATTTGAATACTGTATGGTTTGTGTCTTGTGACGAACATGCAAGCGAATCGATTGTAGTGTGAAGTTGGAAGGATTTATTACTTTATTACGCAACGATTAAGATTTAAAATTAAGTACATTTTTTGCTACTCTAATTGTACAGTGACAATGTTTTTATTTAGAGACAATGAAAAAAAAAATGAGATTTACGTTGTAGTATATGGATCTTTAAATTGTATTTTTGGTTGTGATTCTAGTAAATTGCGTATTATTTGTTGATGGTATTGTTTGTTTATGTACAAAGATTTGTTTTTTGTTCGAAATACAATTCTTAATTATAAAGATGAATAAGTTTCTCAGCGCCCGTGTGGTCCCGGCATAACATAGGTCACTCCTCCATTTCGCATAAGTGTCGTAAGAGGCCACTAAGACAACTTAATAGTCTTTGTAGAGAGAATAGGCAGGGGCGTCCCTATTAAAACATCTCTAAAAGCCTAACTGCGGTTGCCAACCCGCCTGCCAAGCGTGACAACTACTGGTAAAACTCCCCTTATGGGAAAGACTAATGTTTATTTATTTATTTAAGGCAAAGAAACAGTTAAAATAATTCATAATTAAAATATAAGTAAACGAAACAAAATTAGACAATACTAAAATTATTAATAATTATTATTAATAAAAAAAAAATATATATATATAATTGCATCCCCCACTTTCAGTAAAATTACAATTGTTTTGAAAGTGAATATTATTACTTTATTTCGTGCTAAAATCAGTACCCATAATTATATTTCTTTTAAATAACAGATATCAATATTCAATTTTCAATATTTCTAGCCGACGTTCCGGAGTCCGTTCATAGCGGGAATCATATGGCACATTTGTATATTCCGTATATAGTTTGTATGTCATGCAAACTTCATGCGTCCATTCGTCTCGCAGATCATGCAGCACTCAGTACGAGTATATTCGTATACTTATAATATTTTGTGTAAATTTAAATGCGTCCTTTTAAGACAGACACTATATGGCGCACCGTATATTTCATATGTTATGTATTGTATTTAACTAGCTTTATGCGTCTCTTTATAATGGAAATCATACGGTATTTTACGTACTTCCATATACTTTTTAAATTTACATACATGCAAGGTGTACATTAATTAAAAGACTTTTTTTCTAAAAACATATTCTTGTTTTATTTAGAAAATTAGTACAGATATCTATTAAATAAAATTATTGATAACAAAGTAAATAAGATTTCTCATAATAACATTAAACAAAAGTATTTCTTTATTTAAGTCGTATTCTTTTATAAATTGTCTAAGAAAATCAGTACTAAACTCTGTTAAATGAATGTAATGAATACAAATAAAATTTCTTACAGTAATATTAAGCATCAACATTTTTAAATCGAAGCACTTTATTATTTTATTTACCTAACAAAATCGGCACAATTCTAATCCTATGAAATAAAATCATTATTCAGAACAAAGCAAATAAACACTTTTAATTATATAAAAGAATTTATAATTACAATCAAATATTTGTTTTATCTTTGTAAGAAAATCAGTACAATCTGTAAACTTATAAAAAAATGTTATAAAAACAAACAAGACCTCTTATAATAACATTAACTAACAAATTTTTTAACAAAAATCACATTATTGTTAAATCTATAGTAAAATAACTAACGTCAGCAATATTAATAAATCTGTAAGCTTAATATAAATAATATTACTTAGATTGAACACTAACACGCACATCTTAATTATATTAATATATGTATATTTTAAATAAAGAGTCATATTAAAAGATAAGCAAGTTTTTGGAGTAAGTTTGCTTCAAATAAACCAATGTAATGATAATTATCCTATTTTTTAGAATAAATATTTTGAATAAAAACTTTAATTTTGAGCCAGTCTTTATTTTGTAACAGTTCTGGGTATTGTCCTTTTAAATTTTCGCATTCTAATTTTCTGGGAGGTTTTTTATTTTGTATATGGCTCTTGAAAAATTTGGTAACAACTTTCTTTTGTTCCATAGACCAGGGTACTAAGTTTCTCTTTTTCCCTTTTTCAATTCTTTTATCTGTTATTGTCATCACCTGGTGATTAGGTTCAGATATTTTATTTTCAATCCAAATTCCAGGTTGTACACAAGAATTTTCAACTGACAATTGTGGTGTGGGTAAATCGAAATCTAAAATATCATCATTTACAATTTTTTCTTCTTCCTGCAATTCTTCATTTAGATCTAAATCTATTCCATCTAAACCTTTCCCTCTATAAGCATCTGCTTTTCCATCTTCCATAAGTATTAGAAGTTTTGAAATTTTAGCAGTTTGATACACATCATCTGGCAATCTATACGATTTCTTATGAACTTCATTAGTATGCCCCATGAACGTAGCTAATTGTTCCAGATCATTTTCAGACATACTAAATATTTGTGATAGCGTCGCTAAATGTTTTCTCAGTCTTGTGGAAGAAATTGCTTTCGGATTTTTTGCTCCAGATAATCTCGAGTACCTTTCCAAAACTTTATACCCATATATCGAGTTCTCAAATCCTGGGTTCCCAAACAGTAATTTATTTGTTGTAGAAACAAATTTGTCCCTTATTGTAAGCAGAAGTTTTATATCACCTTGAACTTCTTTACTAAATAACACGGGAACCTCACGTCCTCGTTTGCCTCTAACAACAACTCGTTTAAATGTTTTTACTAAAACTCGCTCAGATGCACTTAGCGTTCGATCGAATTCTTCATATTTTTCAGAAGTATTTAGGTCATTTTCCAAGTAATCATGTAGCGTAATTCTTTGAAGTTCCCCAGGTCTGCGCCGATTCAGTAGCAAAACTCTGCAATATATTGTCTCTAATAATTGTATGTATACCCCAAGGTGATAAGAACCTTCTTTAATTTTATTGGCAGCTTCTTCAGCGTGTTTGTTAAGAAATTTTTTTAAAATTTTTAAATCATTTGCTAAAGGTATTATGGTAACTTTATTCCACTTTTTTTTGTTTAGATCGGACGCAGCCTGACTTGAAACATCATATTTCCAATTAGAATCTATAAGGTGTATCAAAGTTTTGAGGCCCGCTTCTATTTCAGCAGTGTTTACTTCCATGTATGGCCCTTGTTTTTTTAATGCAAGCATAAATGCTATATTGCAGCACTGCTTTATGCTAGTAGAAATATTCATTGCAAATGTAGGCGAATCAAATCTATCTTTTTCCGAGTCATATTTACCTACAACCTTTGTAGCTGACACTATAAGATCATAATATTTCGGATTAAGTGCACCTAATAAATCTTTCACCGATTGATCTTTTTTTCTTATTTCAATTAACAATTTAGCTAGTTCTCTCATTTTTCTAGAAATTACATTCACAAAATGCATTTCTCTATGATTTTTCATATATTGTGACCCAAATGCACAAATGAGCAAATCTGATTTAGCAACAAACGATATCTTATCAGGTCTCATTCTGGGGAATACGGTTTCTTTAAGTTTTTCATCGATTTTCAAATGTTTTATTAACAAATTTTGTGCTTCTGATTGCACATTTTTAGTATTTTTTCCAGTGCACTTCTTATTATGTTTCCATAAAAGATTTCTTGAATAAAATCCTAAGCAATTAGTGCAAGGTAAATAATTAGTATATTTATGTTTTCTCATGGGCTTCGTCACTTCGACAGAATTTTGTATAAAATTTCCTTTTTTTCTTAGTTCCGTAATAAGTTTTTTTCTTGTTATACTTTTTTTAGGTACTGATAATATTTTTTGTACTTCTGTTTCAAGAGCATGGTTTCTTAGTAAATGTCTCGCAAAATTTAGAACTAAAGTTTCGCAGTAAAAACAAAAGTCTTTATTACGGATTACTTTTTTTGAGGGATTTTCATATTAGGTATTACTATCTCATTTTTATTACTGTCTCCAAGAACATTATTATTAAGGTGTATAACTACATCTTGTTTCGAAGGATAATTTTTATTGCATGAAGAGCTCTCAATGGAAATTATTTCGCCGCAAGAAATATTATTTTTATTACTAATATGACGACTAGTACTATCTACGTCTTTTGTTGATTCTTGGATGTTTCTTTCTAATATGACGGGACAGTTCATGTTCTCTTGTAGGAATGATTCATCAGAGCTAGTCTGCAAAAAATACATTTTAATTTTTAATACATAAATTTAATGTATTTAATCATTATGATGTTTTTGAGAAACATAATACAAAGTAGAATTCAATGATATTTTTTAATATAAGAATAAAGTATTTAACATTGAACATTTTTTCTTTTATAAAAGAACAAATGATAAAATAATTATACATGGTTTATAGAACAATGTACAGTACTGATAATACTGATGACATTGAACAATATACTTCTATAAATGTAGTCGAAATAAGAAAGCATTTGTTGAGTTTTTCACATAAATAAAATTAGTATGAAAAATTAAAAAAATAATTTTATATTTAGATTATACATATTTCTTAAATGAATTAGGACTGATATAACAAAATATAGAAAAATCTAAATGGAAAGTATTAAAAATTCAAATAAAAAAAAAATTGTCTCCTTACGTCATGTGCTGACGGAGTGTAGTTGGAATCTGTTCCCGAATTGTAATTACTTGAGTCAGACATTTCCTATAACAAAAAGACGATGTGGTTTAATAAAAAAATAACCTATCTGCTGCGTTTTAAATTTTGTTATTGCTGTATGTGAATAGATAGGTAACCAGTTTAAAATTAATGATGGTTGGCAATAATTTACTGAATTATTTCCATAAAGAACCCCACCATACTATAGGTAACTATAGTATAAAGGAAAAAAGATAATTACCTCATTATTTGTTGAATCTGATGATAAATTCACTGATGTTTCAGTTTTTTGACAGGAATCTGAAAATAATAAATAATCCACTTATCTAATAGATTTATAGGTAACTATAATCTCTTTTTTTATAAATGGTGGTAATATTAATATATCTTTGCATGATTTTTATTGTTATAACATTGTGTAAAACAATTGGCTAAAATAAAAAGATTTTGTTAAAAAAATTAATCTTAGTTTTAAAATTAAGGTATTTTTTTTTATAGAAATCATTATTTTAAAAATAAAAAAGATAATTTTTTATACAACTTAGAACGGCAAACAAGCTGATAGCCCACCATCCCACGCAGATGGAAAGTGGTAACCGTCGAAATCAAATTAGGCAATAGTACATAACTAAATAACACAAAAGTATATTTAATATACTAAGAATGTCTATTATTTCTGTGCGATTATAAATAAAATATGTTAGGTAACCTTTTTAAGTACAAAAACATTCGTCTTCCGGGTAGTGATCGTAAATTGCATATTGACAAATATTACACCAAAAGAAAGAACTATTACACAGCTTTAGTATATCATCACGATTCATAGATAAAACAAAATGATTTGGAATCGAATCAAGATCTTTTGTAATTTTTGTGTCACAAACACAACATGTCTTATTTAAAACAAAATGAGTGGAATACCACGGCCACAGTGGACAGTGTTTGTAATAACTTTTGAAGTCATTTCTATTAAAAAATCTATCTACATCAATAACAATGACCATGATGAGGTCGTGCGATTTATAACGACGAATCGACTACTACAACTGTCTTGATTTTATTGTATGTTTAAGATAACTAAATTATATGTATTAGTATGTAGGTAAGGACGTAAGATTATGTCCTTAAAATTTCTTTTAATCTTCTAACATAAAGTATACTTACTAATATAAATATTAGGTACTTACCTTTCAATAATTGTAAAATTCTCATACTCCTTTTCATTTTCGTTTCCAATATTCACTCCTGATATTCACTAAACTCACGTATATAACCTTTGCAGCGTCCTCTCATAAAGGACGCTAAATGACCATATGCCACACCGCTCTTAAATAAATAAACATTACAACGCGCGAATTAAGACAGCTACCCCCTCCCCCTCCGTCTCTACTCCTTGTCATACGTTCCCATATACGCTTTACTAACGGAAGCAATTAAATAATGAATTTAGACAGATAAAAACTTGAAAATTATAATATACGGTAGTGGCATTCGCGGAGTAATATATGGAAAAAAAGTTGTATATACGATGCGCCGATATACGGCGCACAGTATCGCCCTCCAAATGTTGTGCGACAAACCGCGGAACTAAAAAATACGCCGAATTACAATAAGGTGACCAAATAGCGTCCATGCCAATTTTTTGGTAAAACGTTATACTAACAATAAGGAGTCTGTAGCATATATATATATATATATATATATATATATATATGCAACTTGTATACACATAATCGTCATTGTCATGAACAGTACCGTGGATATCACATAACATACTATGATTCCTATGGTACGTATATCCGATACAATGCCATTCCTAAAGACTATGGCGTTATACCTCTGTATTTCCCGTAATTGCACTATCCAATTAAGCTGTCGTCCAGTAAGCTACGTCAGAACCTCTGTCTACAACAAAGAGTGGCTTATAAACTCTGACACCAGAGGGCGCCACTCTCACATATTAGTTTATTATTTGGAGTCAGGTCAAAAATACATGATAAGATAAAAGATGCGTACATATTTAATAGATGGAGTCAAGTTAGAAGATTGTCTTAACTCAAAATTTTGAGCTAGACGGTCCAATGTATTTTGATCTCTTTCGACACATATTTTTATAGATGAAAACTTGTACATCTGTCTTTTATATTAGATTAACCTAATACGATGTTTCCCAACGTGGGGCCCACGCCTCACAGGGGGCCAATTATGGAAAGGGGGGGGGGGGAGGGACAATTAAAAAATGGACTCGAAGCGATTTTAACCCTCTTGCTTCGGGCCATTTAAATACAATGCTACGAGTGGATATCGGTGCCAAATTTAACAAATAAAGTAAATTAAAAAAGATGCTGGAAATATTTATTAGGTATAATTTCGTTTGATATTACTAAAATGTCAACTGGGCGATTAGAGTCGTCAAGTCAACTTTGTCGGAAAAATTATGTATGGGGACATAAAAATTTTAGAAATGTTCAAGTGGGGCATGGCACGAGAAAGGTTGGGAAACACTGACCTAATATGAAAGCTAGGGCAAAATATTTAAGGGTGCAATACTGAATTTTTAAGGGACGATTAAAAAATGGTAACCCCTCTTGCGCTGTCGGTATACACTGGCGGGATGAAACTAATTAGGGATGATAGGTGAAGATGGTTTATCGTAACGAATCCAATAATAATTCAGTGGGGGGGAAGGGATTGTTAGTAATGCGGACTACCAGTCCCGTTACTAGCAATATACCTTGTCAGGTCGACCTCCTCGTGGTTCCCCTTGAAATTCATCGTGATTGATTTATTGTTAGATTCATCACGGTGGGCTAACTGACCTGCTTCATCCTCACCTATCATCTCTCACTGGTGCCCCGTCAGTGTATACCGATAGCGCGGGTGGGGTTACCATTCCATTATCATCCATTAAAAGTTTATTATTATTATTACAATGATTGCCAGGGGGAACTGCGTGGAAATCGACCTGATAAGGGGATATTGCTAGCAATAAAATTGCTAATCCCTCTTACCAATAATCTCTTTTTTTCCTGGATATGAACTGTCCCATTGCTAGCAGGATCTGGAAATCCTAGTGATTAATTATCGTTGAATTCGTCGTGATGGACCAGTTGGTCTGCTTTATCCACACATATCATCACTCACTGGTACTCCGTCAGTATGTACGGCATATACAGTATATATACTATTTCATTTTCACCCATAAAAAATAGTAAAAGCAAAATAAATCCCTTATCTTGCGTTATGTTGCAGGATTCACCTTCGAGTCCGTGTTAGAGATATGACAGTGGGGCCTAACTGTTCCATTGCTAGCAATATCTAGAAATTGCTGTGATTAATTACTGTTGAGTTCGTTGTGATTAGCCAACGAATCTGCTTTATCCTCACATATCATCTCTCACTGGTACCCTGACCGTATATACTGATACCGAAGGTGGGGTCACTATTTCATTTTCATCCATAAACAAAAAAAATTCTAAGAGTGGGCTATATTTTGCGTAATACTACAGTATTCAGATTCGAGTCCGTGTTGGGGATATGTCAGTGGGGTCTAACTGTTCCATTGCTAGCAATATCTAGAAATTACCATAATTAATTACTGTTGAATTCGTTATGATGGGCCAACTGACCTGCTTTATCCTCACATATCATCTCTCTCTAGGGTTTAGCTTCGAGTCCGCGTTGAGGCTATGACAGTGCGACTGGAAATACACGGGCATGCAATTTATTTATAGTAAACGCGTGTCGCGGGCGCGTAAAATCGTAAATTAGAAGAATCCGTAGTTCAAATGTGCGCCGCGGCGCGCGCGCTCGCTTCACTACACGACCGACTGGATATTGTGAATCGTGTTTGTTTTATTCGATAATCGTTTTTAATGTTAATCGATTCATTCGATTCATTCGAATTACGTGTTATCAATGTTGTGATTTATTGTGTTATGTTATTAAATCAGTGATGTTTGTTTGAAACGGTGAGGAAATGTTTGATTTTCTAATATATTCGTATTTAAGTGTAAACAAGCTTTAACACAAAGATTTGTCTCGTTGAATTATAATAAATAATATAAATAAATGAGAATTTATTTGCATATAAACATGGTAAATATATATATATATATGTTAACAATTAGTATAAGTTCATATATTTCGCCATAATTAGGCATGTTAAATTTAAAAACCTAAAATTTAATTAATGTCGATTGAATTATGGATATGGCTATGACCTATTCGTGAAATATAATTTAATTCAAATCCGATTATACGTTTAAATGTAATTAAGTAATAATTATTTATATGACTTATATTTTTATTATTAAATAATACAGGTATGGTATTTGTTTATATGGTTTGGTATGGTTTTGTATATATATATATATATATATATATTTATATTTTTAATATTTTATAATAGCAAGAAGGCAATTAAAGAAAAAAGGGTTTAAGTAAATATTTACTTCAATTATCTTACGAATACGACAAAATTGTGTCTAGATGATGTCTGTACATGGGAGACGGGAGACATACATACATACATAAGAGCAATACATGACAAAAATTAAAAATTTTGTCTGTCTGTCTGTCTGTATGTTTGTTGCGGCAACACAGATATTATTTATAAATAAAAATTTGATTATATTTTAGAAGCGATCTTGTTTGTTGATTTACCTTTCTTTTTTTTATTTATACTACTTAGAATGGCAAACAAGCTGACGGTCCACCTGATGGAAAGTGGTAACCGTCGCCTATAGACATGAGCAGTACCATGGACATTACAGAGTTTCGCCCATGATACCTCCCATGCGTTGCCATTCCTGAGGACTCAGATGTTATTCCTCTGTACCCAGTAAATTCACCCTTCAAACCGAAACACAGCCATGCAAACATAATTGCTTCACGATTGAAACACGAATGGGCCAGAGGTACCCAAGCGATCGACTGTTGTACAAAGTCTCCCTCTGGTAAATTCTAAATTCCACGCATACGAAGTCTAAAGTACATAACTCTATCAGTCGTAACCGATTTGGATTTTTTTTGTCTGAAAAATATATTTACAGATTGACGTCATAGAAATTTTATCAAAATCGGTTTAGTGTCTTTTCATTTTTATTTAGTTTTTTAATCAAAATGCCAGTCATTTTGAAAGAATTGAATTCAATTTTTTTTTGTGGAATGCAATCCTAATTTATTACTAAAAGGTGACATTCATATCTGGGACAGTTAACAGTAAAAGAGGTTAATTTAAAATAGTTTATTATTTTTGACGCTTTAACAACTTTCAACTTGAGTAAACAAATAAAATGAAACAATATGTGTACGACTTTAATCCGTAAGGGGGTAGTTAGAGGTAATTGTCGACCTTTTTTTTAACATTGAGATGCAATTATACTTCGGTATTGGAATACCGAGTGTAACGGTGAATTTACGAGTACAATTTATTTATTTGGTTTGGTTTTAAGTTTTTCTGTTTTTTTTCATTATTCTCTTAGTCATTTTGAAAGAATTGAATTCAATTTTTTTTTGTGGAATGCAATCCTAATTTATTACTAAAAGGTGACATTCATATCTGGGACAGTTAACAGTAAAAGAGGTTAATTTAAAATAGTTTATTATTTTTGACGCTTTAACAACTTTCAACTTGAGTAAACAAATAAAATGAAACAATATGTGTACGACTTTAATCCGTAAGGGGGTAGTTAGAGGTAATTGTCGACCTTTTTTTTAACATTGAGATGCAATTATACTTCGGTATTGGAATACCGAGTGTAACGGTGAATTTACGAGTACAATTTATTTATTTGGTTTGGTTTTAAGTTTTTCTGTTTTCATGTATATAAATATTATAATTTTATGATATGATTAGCCCGTCCCGGCTTCGCACCGGTGGACATTTTTACAATATTTTAAAAAAGTGATTATTGTGACATAACGATAATAGTTGGACATATAGTATTATATTTATTATACATATAGTATTATATTATACATATAGTATCGCGAAGTTTTTTGTAATTATTGATATTTTCTTTAATATTGCAGAACATACATTTGTTCTATCACCAATAGTTTCTGCAGCGCATGCGACGAAAGATATTTTATAGCATTTTTTTACACCTTGAGTTACGTTACTAAAGTTTTAGTAAGGATCCTTAATCTTTTCTAGCAATAAATATAGCTTATGTTACTTAAGGTGAAAGTAGCTTTCTAATGGTGGAAGAATTTTTGAAATGGGCAAAGTAGTTTTTGAGTTTATTCATTACAAACATACATACATATAAAAATACAAATTTTTCCTTTTTATAATATTGGTGTGGATGTAGATGTAGATAAGTGGAGAGAAATATACTGATAGGTAATCGTACTGAACTAGTATAAGTTAATATAATCGTGTCCATATTACATATTTTCTTTTAAATTATAAAGTCTGTAATTTATATATATATATATATATAAATATATATATATATATATATATATATATATATATATATATATATATATTAGAGTTATGATCATGGGTAGCTATAAAGTGATCGCTTTTGAAGCTTTTACTGAACGGAAGTTGTTATTAATTGAATTTTATGGCGGATACATTTAATTTGTGTCTCTCAATTTCACCGAAAACACTTCACTCAGGGTCAAATTATTGTATATTGTTTAAACAGGACGTAGTTATGCAGAAAATAGTCGTTATATTGTGTTACTGGAGCAAAAATGAAACTATTAATTATTATTATTTATTATTCATCATTATTATTATCTTTAATTAAAGTTTCATAAAAAATGACTATTCAGTAATCACTATTGATTATTAATTATTATTAAGTTTACTTAAATAAAAAATATTAATTATTATAGATAGATAGATAGATACCCTTTATTGTTTCCTCCAAAAGATTACAATAGTAAACTTATTATAAATATAAACAATTACAAGAAATAATCACAATGAGAAAACAATGGGCGACCTTATCGCTAAGAGCGATCTCTTCCAGCCAACCTTTGGATGGAGAGGAGTAATTTATAAACAATTTGGTGGGAGGCACGATGAAAAATTCTGTTAGTTCTAAATATGGCAGATGTGATACATGTAATAATATAAATATTATCCCTACACATTATTATTTTTATTATTCACAACTAGTATTTGTAATAAAATATTTTGTATACAATAGCTACTAGATATGAGTTTAATAAAACTATTGTGTTAGATAGGCGAATAGGCAAATTTCTTTTGTTGTGACATATTCGTCTCAACTTTAGACAGGAACGATCACCCAATAAAGGCGGTTCATTGGTGCACATGATACGGTCTAATAATTTGATAAGTCATATATCATAGTCTATAGAGTTTCAAACTGTTTGATGTTTATATGTTTGTTGTTCAATCACGCCTAAACATTATATCAAGTGACGTGTTTAACTACGAGCAGAGTTTGGTAGGTTTTTTTAAATAGATAGATAGATACTCTTTATTGTTTCCTCCAAAAGATTACAGTAGGAAACTTCTTATTAGATGCAAAAAATTACAAGAAATAATTACAGTGAGAAAACAATGGTTGGCCTTATCACTAAGAGCGATCTCTTCCAGGTAACCTTTGGATGGAGAGAAGTAATTATAGGTAGTTTGATAATGCAATGGTAACTTCACCTGCGCTAACAATATACGCTGGCGGGACACCAGTGAGGGATGATAAGTGAGGATATAAAGGCAGGTCAATTAGTCCATAGTGATGAATACACCAGGAATTCAGTACGATGGTTTCCAGGGGAGATTACGTGGAGATCGACCTGTCAGGGTATATTGCTGGCAATGGGACTGTCAGTCCATATTACTAACAAACCCTTCCCCCTTTAATAGGGTAGGGACTGCTAGTACCTTATCAGGTTTTAATTTGTAAACCATCATAGTTTAATATTAGTGAATCCATCATGATTATTTACTAATTTCTATTTAATGAATTTCATTTGGAGGGGAAGGGATTGTTAGTAATGAAGACTGAGAATCCCATTGCTAGCAATATACCCAACCAGGTCGACCTCCTCGCGGTTCCCCCTGGAAACTATCATGGTTAATTCCTGATGAATTCATCATGATGGGCTAACTGGCCTGTTTTCATTCTCATCTATCACCCTTCACTGGTGCTCCGCCAGCGTATCCCGTTAGCGCAGGCGGGGTTACCATACCATTTTCACCCATAAAAAAAACAGTTCCATACTAAATCGGCCGTTATTTGTCCACTGCTAAACATAGGCCTCCCCTCATTGGCTTTGCCAGCAATTGCCATGATAAGCAGGTGGGGTTCCGACTGCAATCAGGATTTGGTGGTGTTTTAAGAGGGACACTGCTGGTCATCTTTCTACCATTAACTAACAGTTCCATTGCTAGCAATACACTCTATCAGGTCTACCTCCACGTAGTTCCCACTGAAAATCATCTTGGGTAATTCTTGTGAAATGTGTCACTATTAGCTAACTGACCTGCTTTCAACCTCACATGTCATCCTTAACTGGTGCCCCGCCAGTGTATACCGATAGCGCAGGCGGGGTTACCATTTAGTTAGTACTAGTTAAACAAACAGCATTTCTTATTTGATTTTTTTTTTATTATACAACTTAGAATGGCAAACAAGCTGACGGCCCACCTAATGGAAAGTGGTAACCGTCGCCTATAGACATGAGCAGTACCATGGACATAACAGAGTATACTATTTTGCCCATGATACCCCCCATGCGTTGCCATTCCTGAGGACTCAGGTGTTATTCCTCTATACCCAGTAAATTCACGCCATATCCCACCCTTCAAACCGGAACACAGCCATGCAAACACAACTGCTTCACGGTAGAAACACGAATGGGACAGAGGTATCCAAGCAACAAAGTCTCCTTCTGGTAAAATAACGATAATACTCTGTTATGTCCATGGTACTGCTCATGTCTATAGGCGACGGTTACCACTTTCCATCAGGTGAGGCGTCAGCTTGTTTGCCATTCTAAGTTGTATAAATAAAAAATTGACAAACCATTTGTCCCATTTGTATTTCAACCGTGAAGCAAACACAACTGCTTCACGGTTGAAACACAAATGGGACAGTGGTACCCAAACAATCGACTTTTGTACAAAGTCTCCCTCTGGTAAAGTATTTCCAAAGAATTTTAAAGTAATACACACTATTTTGATTTATTTAAATCCTAAATAATAGAGTCAATCGACTTTCTATTGCAATATAAAACCACGGTGGGAACGTAGTGTGGATATAAAAATGTAAATTTACTTCGTATCTAGTTGGTTGGTCCACAGATAAAGACGTACTATCCTTATTTTAAATAAAATAAACGCTTGCTAACAATTTCAATTTGTGGTCGATGATTCTTTAGAATGGGAAACTTAAACCATTTGCCCTTTACAGGGATAGATAGGTTGCTATATCGTGACGGCATAGAATGGGCCATCCATTTTTTCCCGCGGGTGTCTTTTTTTTTTATGGGTGAAAATGGTATGGTAACCCCGCCAGCGCTAACTGGCGGAGCACCAGTGAAGGGTGATAGATGAGAATGAAAACAGGTCAGTTAGCCCATCATGATGAATTCATCAGGAATTAACTATGATAGTTTCCAGGGAGGACCGCGAGGAGGTCGACCTGGTTGGGTATATTGCTAGCAATAGGATTCTCAGTCTCCATTACTAACAATCCCTTTCCCCCTCCCGTGGGTGTTGTAAAAAGCGACTAAGTGGACTAATGTTTAAGGGATGGGCAATCACGTCCCTTAGGGGGAAAGGGATTGTTCCTAATGAGGTTTAACTGCCCGATTGCTAACAAAATATACCCTATCGGGTCGACCTCCACGCGGTTTCCCCTGGAAACTATAGTGATTAATTTATTTGGAATTCATTACGATGGGCTAACTATCTGGACCTGTTTTTATCTTCAACTGTCATCTCTCACTGGTGCCCCGCCAGCTTATACCTATAGCGCAGGTAGGGTTACCATTTCATTTTCACCCAATCAAAAAACTTAAAACATCACCAGACTAACTGCGGCTGCCAACCCGTCTGCCAAACATGGCACTATTGCCAAAACTCCTTTTATAGGAGACTTGGTGGTCAATCGTGTTTCTACCGTGAAGCAGTTGTGTTTGCATGGCAGTGAACTTACAAGGTACTCGTACAGAGGAAGCTTAGTCCAACGGAATAACAACGTATGGGGGGGGGGGGGGATCATAGGCAAAACAGTTCACTCTGTTATGTCCATGGTACTGCTCATGTCTATAGGCGGCAGTTACTACTTTCCATCAGGTGGACCGTCAGCTTGTTTGCCATTTTAAGTTGCAATAAATAAATAAATGTGCCCAATTTAAAGTATGCACAGTTAATAGTTTACAATACAATACATTTACACATTTGTAAAGATTGGGAAAATAGTTTTTTTTTTCCAATTAAATCCAGATACAGAGACGTTAGACAAAATCTATTGGTCTAATCGGAGCGTGATCGTGCGAGTCACACGAGCGCGTGGGGGACACACGCATTACCTGTTCAATTCGATACTTCCTTTGCTGTCGCCGATTTTCACTAAGTGCCGTGGATGGGCATTGTACAAATTCTTTTTGTATGACGCGTATTGTATTCCGAACTAACGAGTAATCTAGCTCGCGTTTTGTATCATCATCGTTTCAGCCATTATCTGTCCACTGCTGGACATAAGCCTTCCCACAGACTGCCATAAGGTCATGAGGTCGTCATTCCATCTAGTGCGGAGGGTGTCCTACACTGCGTTTGCCTGTACGAGATCGCCACTCACGAACCTTTTTTCGTCAGCAGTTGTCGGTTCTTCGAGCTACGTAACCAGCCCGTTGCCACTTCAACTCGCTTATCCCGAAGGCTATGTCGGTAAAATCTAAAATAGGAACGCTCTTAAATAGTTTAACATTTCCGCGTATTACTAATTTAATTCAGATAGTATTTTTGAGATAATATTTACAAAACTTGCTTAACTTTTCATTAACTTTTATTCACAATAGGTGCTTCTATGTTTTATTTGTCAATACAGTTTAAAATAAATGTATTTAAACAGTTTTTATACAGCGTTGTTTTATAATCGCCGTTTAGGAGTGCTTGTTATTCGTTCAACCTGTATAACTGCAGTTACATAATACATTCTAAAAGTTGTGAATTTGTTTTATTTATTTATTTATTTCTTATTGCATTCCATAATATAATTAGTAGATAACATTTCAATTATGGACCCTGTTGGGCACAGCAAGTAGGAGAGAGGAGGACAACACTTCTTTCACTTTAGAAATAGTCTAAGGATCTGTTACAATATTATCCAGTCATTGAAATTGTATCACGATAGCTACGTATTTTCTTACTATTATTATTATTCATTATTTAAGTATTGGTGTGTATCTATTCATATTGTAATTGTTATTAGTATTATATAGTTATTTAATGTATTCTTTAGTTTATAATTATTTCTATTCATATTGTAAAATTAATTAATAAATAGTTTAATAATAACATTTCAACAATGTCAGCCTTAGCTATGTCTTAAATCATTATCAATTCGTAATTAATTATTTATTTATAAATTACAAGATAAATTCTGCTTGTCATTCAAGTATTCGTCAATAGTATGGTAGCATTTAGTCATAAATAACTTTTTAAGACTTCTTGCAAAGATATTGTCATCTCCTTCATTTTGATTCTTGTACAATTATTTACTATAATTATTATTATAATACTAGTACTACGTATTCGTATTCTATGGGAATATATATGGTATTTACAAATACCCATAAGTTTGGGACGATATGCTGCTACTGTGTTGTGACCAGTGAAATATATGTTTTCTCTCCCTCGTGGCTATAATATTTTAAAATGCAATTTCTTTTTTAAACACACTTTAACTTGTTAATAAAATACGACACAAACAACTGGCTACCACTAAGATGCTGGCGGATGGAAAGCTGGATTTGTCACAGCTAAAATAAATCTTTTAGACTTATATTTATTTTTAGACTGCTAATGGAAATTTCTTATTATATTTCGGTTTATTTGAATTATAAACGGAAATATTAATGCCTTTTCTAAATAAAGAGAACTCCGAATTTGTATTACTTAATGGATAATTATTTTACATTTTGAGGCAATCGAATGGAGATGTGGTCTCATTCTATCTCACGGACTCGCCACCGATGTCGAGGCTAGGGCCTGACCATTTTTTTATTATAGATGATAATGGAATGGTAACTCCGCCTGCGCTATCGGTATACACTGGCGGGCAACCAGTGAGGAATGATAGGTGATGATGAAGCAAGCCAGTTATCCCATCGTGATGAAATCAATAAAAATTAGTCGCGATGGTTTTCAGAGGGAACCGCGCGGAGGTCGACCTGACAGGGTATATCGCTATCAATGGGATTGCTAATTCCCATTACTAATAATCTCTTTTCCCCCATACTAGTAATGTTACTATTATACAAAAATAGTTTATTTAAACTACCTATCTATTTATCTGTCTATCTGTTATATTATATAACTTACATAGAATGCCTATAGACATGAGCACTACCATGGACATAACAGAGTATATTGCCTCGCCCATGATACACCCCATGCGTTGCTATTCCTGAGGACTCAGGTGTTATTCCTCTGTACACTGTAAATTATACTGCCATATCCCACTCTTCAAACCGAAACACAGCCATGCAAACATAGCTGCTTCACAGTAGAAACACGAATGGGACAGTGGTGCATAAGCAAACGACTTTAGTAAATATAACCCAGTATGTTTATAGTAATTTATATAAAAAATATGAAGTGAATTGAACAGTTACCAGAGGGAGACTTGATACAAAAGTCGATTGCTTAGATACCTCTGTCCCATTCGTGTTTCAACCGTGAAGCAGTTGTGTTTGCATGGCTGTGTGTTCGGTTTGAAAGGTGGGATATGGCGTGAATTTACTGGATACAGAGGAATAACACCTGAGTGCTCAGGAATGGCAACGCATGGGGTATCATGGGCGAAACAGTATACTATGTTATGTCCATGATACTGCTCGTGTCTATAGGCGACGGTTACCACTTTCTATCAGGTGGGCCGTCAGCTTGTTTGCCATTCTAAGTTGTATAAAAAAAAACACATTTTATCAAAAACTCTCTTAAAGATCAAATAACATTTCTGATATTATCTTATCCGCTTCTGAGTTTGATTAATTATAAACAAACAAGCTGCCAATAGAGGCAATAAAATGGGCAACGGGTGGTAAATATAATTTCTGTAACAAACATATCGACGGCCACATTAATATAATTCTGTTGCCAGTATGGACGAGCCTTTATTGTTATTAATTGCATGGGATACACAATTTCCTTTATTTGGGTGTAGTGGGGTAATTAAGTAAGGGACAGTACGTGAGATGTGTGGCAAAGCGTGGGATGACGTCAACGGAGTATGTTTGGCTTAAATTATACACACAATAGTAGAGCTTCTTGCGGTGAATTCGCAACTGAAAATAGTGGTTGGCTTAACTCTGTGCGCTGGTTCTTGAATATATTCTAATTTAATTCACGTTTTAAGTTAATAATAAATAAATAATGTGGTTTAATTAGTAATAAATAAATAAATAATAGTTTTTACGCATTTCAAACCCTTCTATTATTTTTTACTCTTTTAATAAAATACACATAATAGAATATATTAGAAATATGTCATTTTTTTTGCTTTTATTCGCATTTTGCCAAAAACAAATATGAAGTTTGTTGTCTATTATTAATATTTTTTTTTTGTTATTGGCAATAAAAGATTTCTTTCTCTTTTCTTTTCTCACTTTTTTCTTTTTATATATATTTAGTTTGAAATAGTTGTCGTGTCATTTACACTAGCAAATATGTTTATTTTATGCACAATTACTAGTGTTAGTAGTAGTAAAAAGTAGTAGTAGAACTAGCCTTGGGCAATATATGTCAATATATTGTCTATACATTGTAGTAATAATATCTATATATTGGGCAAATAACAATTGTATTAGATATCTATTATATTTATTACTACTACTTTACCAGAGGGAGACTTGGTCGATTGCTTGGGTACCTCTGTCCCATTCGTGTTTCAACCGTGAAGAAGTTGTGTTTGCATGGCTGTGTTTCGGTTTGGAGGGTGGAATATGGCGTGAATTTACTGGGTACAGAGGAATAACACCTGAGTCCTCAGGAATGGCAACGCATGGGGAGTATCATGGGCGAAACAGTATACTCTGTTATGTCCATAGTGCTGCTCGTGTCTATAGGCGACGGTTACCACTCTCCATCAGGTGGGCCGTCAGCTTGTTTGCCATTCTAAGTTGTATAAAAAAAAAAAAAACTAACAATTATATTAGATATCGATTATACAATATATATAATATCGAAATAAATAACCCGATTGAAATTAATTTAGATATCTGACTGATAACACTGTTGTTAAAATGGGCGATGGCCTTTTTTTACACCATCAATTTCCATCTAATGTCTAGATATCGAAGTGGTAGCGATATTACCCATGCCTAGTGTTAACCGTGGCTTCGTTTGCGTGACCACGATACGTTATTTGATTATGATGAAAGTAAACTATATTATATATGTTATTATATGTTATATCATCATATCAGCCTTTAACTGTCCACTGTTGAACGTAAGCTTCCCCCTTGGGGTAGGTTTTCAGTTTGTTGCCACCCTTAGCAGGCGGATTGGCAACCGTAGTCAGGCTTTAGAGATGTTTTAATCCTTCTTTGCAAGATTTTTTGTTATTTCATTGGTTAAATGAAAGTCATATAATTAAAGTGATATAATTCATGTTTAAAATTAAAGGAAAAATGGTTAAAACAATAAATTTGGCAGCTATGTTTTTTCTTTCTGCAATGGACATTAAAAAAATATCCAGACACAATCCACTTAAAGTGAACTTCGTCTTTTATATAAGTTTTAGGCATTCAATGTTATGATGGAAATTTCCACCAGTATGCAAAGAAGGATTAAGAGGGACGCTGCTGCCCATTCCTCGTTCTCCCTTAGTTGGTTCTTACGGGATAGGAAGGGATGGCCTATTCTTATGCCGGAATCACACGGCCATGTATGGTATGTTATATACTGTTCTCTATTTCAGACACTATATGTATATTCAATTTCATCACGATTAGTCGAGCCGTTAGAACGCCAAGTGGCAACGAACATACAAGCTCACTTTCACAATAATTCTATTGTGAATTCACAATTCTGTGAAAGTGAGTCCATTAGTAAGACTAGAACTTGTTCTTTAATATAATTAGAGATACACATAAAATATATGAAGTATGTTTAGTAAACATATGGTATTAAAATATAAAAAATATATACCATCCCTTTTGAAGAAGTTTAATAAAAAAATTATGCAACTTTTTTATTGCATTAAGCAACTTGCTATAACAACAATATGTGGTCGACATTTAAAAACAAAACTTTATTAATTGCAGAATAATTATCAATTTCTATTTTTGGTTGGTTCTATGTTTAGTTGGTGATGACATTATGAGCTATATTCTTGTAATTTAAAAAAAATAGCGTCAGGGGTGTCCTTCTCCAGAAATCTATATGATTTTAGAATATGGGCATATGGGTATGCTACCCCGGCCTTCTGAGCCGCTGCAGTGTCCCCCCTTTCCTTTCCCACATAAGTCCCTTATTCCTCTTAATTACCAATTTCCTTTATGCATTTCCAACGTTCTCTTTCTTTTTTCCTCAATCCTTTCCTCCATACCGTAGGTGGCAGAAACAACCAACAAATAAAATCCAAAGAGGGTTGACGTCCAACTAGGCAACCGGTCGTAAAGCTATAAGCCAAATCTTTTTGAAATATGTATAAAAAACATATTACGCCGACCCTAAATAATAACTCGAATTAGGGTAGAAAAATAAAAAAAATCTCATTCAGTTAGGTCTTATTTGTGTAGATGCCTCTGTAAATATATCGTGACTCAGGGATCTTCAAACCATGGTAGTTAGGGACACGTAAATGATGCTTCTAGTATTGCAAGAGCCGCTAAACATAGGGCGGGTCATGGCTTAATTGTCATATTGTAAAAAAGGAAAACAAAGTAGGAAATCAAAATGGCGGGTACCAACGACAGCTCGCATGTCTGATCCGTAAGATTATCTCCGCTCTATTGGACATAATTGATGCGATGCATGCACATACCGAGGTCGGCCCTTAATTGTGGACAATTCTATAGTCATTCTCAATTTAATGACAGTGATAGCTTCATTCTGAGCGGTTTAATTAACATTTCTAGGACTTGCGCTATCATCTTGTTGTTTATCAATTATATTTTGATTACACTCTTAATTTTCACGCCACGGATCTTGTCCAACGACTCATTAACGTTTTCTGGGCACGGATTCCTCACCATATAACATGAAAGATAGATTGCTAATACCAGTCCGCTAGATTGCTCGGTATAGGGTTTCATTATGAGTTTTACTTATCTTGCAAGTGTATGTGTGTGTGAAAGTGTCTGTGTGAGTATGAGTGTGTATTTATATGCGTGTGTTTGTGCGTGTGTGTGGACGCGTGCATGCGTGCGTGCGTGCATGCGTCTCTCCCACTCTCTCTGTCCCTCTCTCTGTGTGTGACTATCTGAGAATAAAGAGGAATAAAGAAATAGTAACACATACTGTATTTGTACTTTATCATCATACGAAGTATGTATTCCTTACTTACGAAGCAGTTCTTTTGGGGTAATCGTTAAAGCTTTCCTATCTTACACCATTAGTATGGTTTTATGTAATTCACCTGGATAAAACCGTGTGACGAATTTGAAATAAAATAAGTAATTTCAAATAGCAATTGTGTGAAATGCCTACATGGTCTCTTATGATTATTTCATACATTTCGTTAAAGAGCGAGATAATTGAGTCTTGATATCATTGTTATGAGTATATGAAAATAAACTATTATCCCTTTAAACCTATTTCTATTGAGCGACAAATGTTCTACTATTATGAATAGACAGATTAATAAATATACAAACATGATATTACAAAAGCTCAGTTGACTACTTAGCTCTGGAACACTAAAGAGTATTTCCACCCCGAATACAAACTCGAACTACATCCTAAAGTGTATTACCAAAATTCTCTCAACAACACATGTTTGTCGTGTTTAAATTACCTCTATTATGCTTGTCATATCTTCAATGTCTAAATAGCTGTACGTGAAGCTATGTTTATATGTGCTAGTTGCGAAGGAATTTGTACTACTGGCGAACTTTGCTTGACCTATTTTGTCAACAATTGAATGTAGTCTCCGGCCTCTGAATATTTGCATTTGAAAGGGATCTTCACTATTGATGGTATTTTGGGCAAAGAATTTTTGTATAGAATTACTTACAACTTGTCGAGTAGTGTTCACTTTTTGTTTAACTGTTATGGTTTTCAAGCAGTTAATATGATTTTTACGATTTGATTGTAATAGGATTGTTCATATACTACTAAAGCCAGCTGCCGTAGATTTGTCTACTTCAAGTAATCATTATCTGAAGACATGAATAACTAGGATTGACACATATCAATTTTAGAGTTTTACCCAAACGCAAAATATTTTCTCTCCAAATTTTGATACTGTTGTCTAAAATTTCCAAAAACCTACCCAAATTTCACTTTTCCCAAAAAATTTCTTCAAGAATTTCATTTCCTTAAAATTTCGCAAATAGATATTTTTTTTACAAAATTACGAAAACTATCCAATCTGATAAAGCTGTGAATGACATCAATATTATAATAAATAATTAACAAATAAAATAAATTAAGTTGTTTTCCTTTTATTGCAATGCTAAACCAAACGGTTAAAAGTAGGGTTTTAAGTATGTGTTTATGATACAAATAATTTTGTTATCTATCTACTTTAAGGATAGAATAAGAAAACTTCAATCAAAAATCGTTTAGTAATATTAATAATTACGTACTTTGAAATTTATAACTATAATAAAAAAAAATCTTTTTCTCTGAAAGTAACTGTTAAGTAACGACATAAAAATATAGAAATGCACAGAATAGAATAAAAATAGAACAAATAAAAAAAAGCACTTTATAGGCAAACAAACTTCATGGAAGCTAAACAGCAGATCATTAGGGAATACTTTTCACGCCACATCTAAGTTTGTCAGCGAGTTAAAAAAAGAACGAAATGAATCTCACTGACAATGGCCCGGGTCTTGGTGAAGATAAAGACAATCTTATTAATGTGGACATAAGGAGCAATATAGCGGTAGAGAAGCGTGTGTGGCTAGTAGTTGTAACGTTTGATGTAACTCCCTTTGATCCCGGTGACATTTTGTAAACCATTAATGATTTGCCTCAGTTGGTAGCACTTTCTGCGGTAGAAGATGATGTACCGCGAACTGTTAGATTTATTGTTCGTCTAATTATAGATACAATTTTAAAAGCTGGCGAGATTAATGATGTGCGAAGTGACGAGGGTGTCGTATATTTCGGTGGTAGTGCACATTGCGTTGTGAAAGGAATAATATGATTGATTGAAATACCTTTACTCGAGTCTTATGATTGATAACTCCCAAGTATTAATGTTAGGAAATATGTCAGCTTATGAATCTGCTTAGTGGGAGAAAAAAATGATGTAGCAATTTTTATGTGTTAATCGTATACATTTGTCTTTTTAACCGACTTGAAAAAGAATGAGCCTCTCATTTCGGTTGTATTTTTTTTTTATATTTGTTACCTTGTAGCTCCGTCAGTTTTGAACAGATTTAAAAAATACTTTTTAAATTAAAAGGATATACTTACAGATTGGTCTCATTGAAATGGTATTAAAATGGGTACAGTATTTTAGTTTTTAGATAAAATAATGGGTATATAAAATAATGCCTATAGTTCCAGCATAGAATGAGCCGACCCTTCTTTCCCTGTGGGTGTCGTAAGAGGCGACTAAATGAAATTTAATAGTCAAGGAATGGGCCTGGTTGCCAATTCACCTGCCAAGCGTGGCAACTATTGACAATATCCCTTTCATAGTGGAGGCATATGTTCAGCAGCGGATATTTAACAAGTTAATAATTTAATAATAATAAATTAATGGATTTGATAAGTTTTAAAATTTAATAATAATAAATTATGTATATTTAAATTTAATTATTTAATACATTTTCCACTACAATACTTTGTATACAATGGCTCTATCGTGTCGTTGAATGAATAAAAATGTATTTAGAAATTAGATTTTTTCGCCGTTTATTACTACTGAATATTTTACTACTGAATTGGTACGACGAATTTATCAGTTCCGTGTCGTAAATTAGTTACTTTAAAACTAACAATGCGATAAAACTTAGTCCAAATTACATTGGAAACGTTCAAATGTAATTAAAGGCAGTCTATTTTAAAATCACCCCTGCGGGGATAATTCTAAAGTATTTATAGTCTATTTCCTTTTTTGACTATCTTTTAAGATTCTCGGAAGCCGTTGGGTCGATTTAAATAAATTTTGCCTTGCCGGCGCCGTGGCAATTAGGATCAGCGTATGACAGGGCCAAATGGAATGCTGGATGTCACAACAATTCCAGTTGTTTGGATTAATGGGTGATGGGCAAGTGGCTCGCGCGTTCATCGTCACATAAGTGCGTGACGTTTGATTTCCTTCGTTTATTTTGTATTCAGTTAAAATTGTAGATTCTTTATGTGAATAAACACGATGTTTTCTATTGATCTCACAGTCATTTATACATGTAATTATTTTATTTGATAAAATATTATTTACATTATTTTCACGTGTTTTTAATATTTAACATATTTTTATTTCTGTTTAAAAAATAGAAAAATAATATAAACAAATTTCATTAGGAAAACTATAAAAATTTGTAAATATTAGGTTTATCCGCGATTTCATCACCGTCATCATCGTCATCATATTAGCTATTGACTGTTCATTGCGGAAAACAGGCTTCCTCTAATTGGAGGGGTTTGGCCAGTAGTTGCCAGGCTTGGCAGGCGATTTAGCAACTGCAGTTAAGCCTTGGTGATATTTTAAGATAGACGCTTCTGTCCAGCCCTTGACAATTAAGTTCCCTTAGTCTCCTTTTACGAAACTCATAGGAAAGCGGTAACCCATTCTATGCCAGACCATATGGCGTACGCGTGCCTGACGTAAAAAGTAGCATATGTCTATTACAAAGCAAATATATCCAAAATATCATTACAATTTGTTAAATTGTTAAGGCGCTAAGAGACGACAAATAAACGTACTAACTCACTTTTACATTTATAATGTTAATAAATATTTATCTCTCTATCACAGCCTTTTCTATTTTCTCTTTCTCTGCTTGTTAACACATATTTCGAATTTTAAGAAAACCATTCCAGTGAGAACAGGAACTATGAATTACGAAAAATATTGTAGATAAAATTAAAACGAAAATGACTTTAATAACAGAAAAAATAATAATAAAAATAGATTTATTTATTTTCTTTACAAATTTTACAGAAAAAGACAGCCACATGGAAAAAATACAACTAAATATGTATAAATGTAAAAGAAAAATGTAACTCTTTGAAATAACAGAAACTCAATCAAAATAACAGATATTCAATCGCTGAATATATTCAAGAGCAGATTAAAAGAGCATCTTCTGTCCTCATAAACTTATTATGTCTATGTATGTATATGTACCTATTTTTTTGTATGTAAAGAGATATTTTATGTTTATGTATATATGTATATGTATACAGATATGTATTTATTTTGATTTTGATTGTATGAGTTATTTATGTATTCAACATATTTCATATGTTTTAATAGAAACATCAATAATGTTTCCTTCTATTATTGTACGCATACTGCCCGCTAATAAATAATTAATGCTCCTTTCCACTCAGGGTTTGCTGGAAGAGAACTCTTACAGAGTTAAGCTCGCCTGTTGTACACCTTTATTTTATATATATTATATGTAATATTTTTTTTTGTGTACAATAAAGAATAAATAAATAAATAAATAAAAAACAGAGGGCGACTTTGTAAAAAAGTCTTTTGCTTGGGCACCTCTGTCCCATTCGTGTTTCTACCGTGAAGCAGTTGTGTTTGCATGGCTGTGTGTCAGTTTGAAGGGAGGAATATGGCAGTGAATTTACAGGGTATAGAAGTATAATACCTAAGTCTTCGAGAATGGCAACGCATGGGAGGTATCATGAGCGAAACGGTATACTCTGTTATGTCCATGGTACTGTTCATGTCTATAGGCGACGACTACCACTTTCCATCAGTTGGGCCGTCAGCTTGTTTGCCATTCTAAGTTGCATAAAAAAAAATTTTACTCAGCGTTTATTCTCACTAAAACACCACATAATAGTCGTACAACGACGTTACTATATTTCATAATAAATTTCCCATTACATTTTATTGGTACAATAAAATTACAAACATTAGAACAATGAATATAAATGTGACCAATTATATAAATCATACAATAATAACGCGGTCTCGTCCCTAACTTGACAATACACCCCTATGATTCTAATCTCAACTCACAGCGATCTGTGACAAATCGTTTCGTGACAAAATTGTTTGTTCCCTATCTTTTAAGCGATAAGATTTGTATGAGGGTTCATGAGGTAGTTAGCTGGTGATATCTTAACTAAGCATGAAATTTATCGATGATTTTTTTTATATTTTTTTTATACCACTGCGGTGGCAAACAAGCATATGGCCCACCTGATGGTAAGTGGTTACCGTAGCCTATGAACACCTGCAATACCAGAAGTATTACGCGCGCGTTGCCGACCCTGAAGAAACCTCTATAAAGGTATAGAGGTTTCTTCAGGGTCGGGTCCAAGGGGTCTTGCCAGTAGTTGCCACGCTTGGAAGGTAGATTGGTGATGTTTTAAGAAGAACGCTACTGTCCATTCCCTTGACAATTTAATACACTTAATCGCTCCTTACATTATATCCACGGGAAAGGAAAGAAAAGCCTATTTTATCTCGGGACCACACGGCAATCGACTATTGGTAAGCCAAAACTTTTTGTTGTTTTTTAAACATTTTTTTTTAGGAAAAATCTTTCGTTGTACTGAAATACTGTCTCAAACGGATGCTTACTCGTATAAATTGTATTTCACCGTGCATACATCGACTACTATTCTCCTCGCACCTCGTGCGCGTTTCACGGCTCCCTCATAAGTATGTTGATTGATTGAGAGGCTTATTAGCGGCACGCCAGTCAGGCACTCAACTCATACATCCCTTCGGCACAAATAGATACAGAGGGTCCGCTTGTGGCGAACCGTGTCACACATACATAGAGACATACGTGGTCGTGTGCACAGACGTCGCTAGGCACAGTCGTGTTCCCGAGTTGGATTGTTACATATATTATTAATAGGTTATTTCCGAGTCGACTTCGAGATTAATTAATTTAGATTAGCTATAAATCTTATATATTGGATCTTATATATATTTTATACAACTTAGAATGGCAAACAAGCTGACGGTCCACCTGATGGAAAGTGGTAACCGTCGCCTGTAGACATGAGCAGTGCCATGGACATAACAGAGTATACTGTTTCGCCCATGATACCCCCCATGCGTTGCCATTCCTGAGGACTCAGGTGTTGTTCCTCTGTACCCTGTAAATTCACGCCATATCCCACCCTTCAAACCGAAACACAGCCATGCAAATACAACTGCTTCACGGTAGAAACACGAATGGGAAAGAGATACCCGAGCAACCGACTTTTGTACAAAGTTTCCCTCTGGTATATATACTGTGGAAATTAAAAATAATTAGAAAAGTTCGGATAGATTTATGATTATACTATAGGGACTAAAAATTTTTAGTATTTACCTAATTACCTTAACAATGTATGGGTTTTTATATTGGAGATAAAAGAATAATAGAGAGAGAGAGAACTTGTTTAGATATATTGTATAGTACTGTAAAATATCTAAAATAAAAATAATTTTCAATTATATCTCTTTTTTTACCACAATAGTGGCAAACAAGCATACAGCCTGTCTGATGGTAAACGGTCACTGTAGCGTTCATAGACGCTTGCAACACTATTACATATTATATTATTTATTCTATTACATGTATTTATTTGAAGGTAAACAGTACAGACAGAAAACATATCGTCAAAATCAATTACCGTTTTATAAAATTATCTGCTTGTAAAATTTCATTATGCAAATAATGAACAGACTATATGTACTGACTTACAGACAAGCACACGATCACATTAGATAAAGAAGTAACTAATAAATGATAGAAAAAATGTAAAAAAAAAATTGCAAGAAAATATTTTTTTTTCCTTTTACAAAACAAACATAAAATACTTTGCGCAAATATCGAAAGGTTCGACGAACCATATTAATAATTATACCAAAATAGCATTTTCAAAATCGCGTGTTTTTCCCAAATTTCAAAAATTATAAAAGCTTTATATTTTTTCATCTTATATATAAAATTCTCGTGTCACGGTGTTTGTTACCAAACTCCTCCGAAACGGCTTTACCGAATTTTTATGAAATATTGTGTGCATATTGGGTAGGTCTGAGAATCGGCCAACATCTATTTTTCATACCCCTCAATGATAAGGGTGACCCTCCCCAAAAATTTGTTTTTTTATTTTTTTAACAAATTTTTCCATTTTTTTTTTTATTATGATTTGGCATTAAAAATACACACAACTTTAAATTTTCATCGTTTTACGATCAACCCCTGTCTTTTAATCGCGACTTTTATATTTCGCAATAAGTGATAAAACAACGTTTACGGGATCAGCTAGCATACGAGTACATATAAAATAAGTATTAACACAAAGGACTCTAATACTTTCAAACATAGGGCCTATGTTTTGTTAATCCAAAAGAGAAATCGCTAAGCCAAATGCCGTTTGAAAGGTCCACTAATATCTTATTATGGTAGGGAAAGCTTTTAGTAGTGCTTCTGAGGTAATACTAGAAAAAAGGAACGATGTATTTAGTTACTTATCATTACATGTATTTATTATAATCATTTCATATCAAGCTTTCCTAACTGGACATATGCCAATAAGGCATACACTACATACAATGGGTCTATCTTCGGACACACTGTGCAGACTGTGCGGGGAGAAATCGGAATCCATGGAACACTTGATGTGCAACTGCGATTCGTTGGCAAGCATGCGTATGAGTCTACTGGGAACGGCTTATCCAGAGCCAGGGGACTACAGATATCTTGAACCGCGGGATATCGTTAGGGTAACACATAGGATCTATGAAATGATGGTATAGGCGGGAAAGGGATTGTTAGTAATGGAGACTGAGAATTCCATTGCTAGCAATATACCTAACCAGGTCGACCTCCTTGCGGTTCCCCCTGGAAACTATCATGGTTAATTCCTGATGAATTCATCATGATGGGCTAACTGGCCTGATTTCATTCTCATCTATCACCCTTCACTGGTGCTCTGCCAGCGTATCCCCTTAGCGCAGGCGGGGTTACCATATCAATTTCACCCATAAAAAAAATTATGGTATAAGGCAGGGGGAAGCACAAAAGATCCGTATGGGTCGACGTGCAACGGCTTAGCTGACCTCATATGCGAAAAAATAAAATAATATAATATTATATCAAGCTTATTTTATAGTAACAGAAAAAAAATACAGTGAATCGTAGGACCCCTCCTTTTTAAAGCTGGTTAATTATAATTATAAATTGGTATCTATCTAATTTGATTGTAAATAAATATGAAGTGCTCATATAACATAATTACGCATATCTGAAATAATCTGAATTTAGCTGTGGTAAAACCAGTTATTTTGATTTAAAAACTAAACTACTGAACCGATTTTGATAAAATTTCTATGAAAGAAATGTGTAAATATATTCTTTAAGATTGGTAAAAAATGTACAGCTCACAATAAATATTTATTCTATTCTATTCTAATCCAAATCAGTTTACTACTGCTAGAGTTGTGACTTATATATTGAAAAAGACAACCGAATTGAGAATCTCTTTCTTTTTGAGGTCGGTTGAAAAAGTAGCAATCATAGATTCAAATATGAGAAGTGAGAAGTATCACAGTATGTTTTATGATAAAAAGGGGCACACTTCACTTGTACATTCACTTGTATTAAGTTTATTTTGTATAATATACACACACAATATATATATATATATATATATATATATATATATATATATATATATATATATATATATATATATATATATATATAATTAATAATACACTAATATATATGTACACTAATATTATAAAGAGGAAAGATTTATATTTTTGTGTGTATATTTGTACCTAATGTAGCATGAAGAGTCATGTAATCTGTATCTCTTTGTCAATCTGTCGACAGTTCATATGCAGCCATAATATTTCACAGTACTCTGAACTGACTATAATGTTAAGCCTGGGTACACACTATCCGATTTTTGTTTATATTTTTAACTATGACTGTTGCCATGTTAGAGTATTTTTTTCTTAAATTTACGGTAAAATAATGTTAATATATTAAAAAATAATATTATAATAATTAATTAATTACTTTATTTATTTTTGATAGCGGGTAGTATAACCTTATTTTTGGTATAATAAAATAGATGACATTGTAAGAAAAAAAAATCATATAAATGATCTCAGGCTCCTTAAAAGTAATAAAAAAACTGCTACAGTGTAATTTATAATGTACACACTCATAGTAAAAATACTATTCTAGGATAAAAATAAGCAAGCATGAGCAAAGTAAAATGAAGACCCAACACTGTGTTGTATATATATATATATATATATATGTATGTACTATATTATTGTTGTACAACTAATATCTGCTATGTGCAAAAAATATACTTAACTTTGTAATACTGAATGAAAATATTATCGCGTAAAGTATTATAAGTAGCAGATTTATGAAAATGGATTATACGGTATTTGATTTTTAGGTAGTGTATGATCTATGTATGTATTCTTTGCAGAACATTTAATTTAATAAGGCAACATTGCAATTATAACATAAAAAATATAATGAATCTCAAAGTTGCCAGTACGTCAGAAACACTGTTTAAAAACGGAACAGAAATCAGAAAATGTGTAACCAGACTAAAACGGGATACCAAGAGCATTTGCTGCTTAACGCTAATTAAAATCAACATGTTACGAAATAATGTTGGAAATAAAAAGACGTGGCCGTAGCTTGGGGGGGAGGGTATAAAGGGGCAATGCCCTACCTTAAAACGCTCAATGCCCTACCTTAAAATGAAAGGCCTCAAGAAAATTAGACAGATTCACTTTTTCGAAGTCATTTCATTATGGCCTAAAAAGTTCTTTTGCACTACCTTAAACATGGCTAGCTATGACCCTGTAGAAAGGAAATATAAGTGTATATGTTCCAAAGAAAAAAAATACAAAAAACAACTTCATAATGACTCTCAAAGCTGCCAGTACGTCAGAAATACTGTTTAAAAGAACAAAACAATAATCGGCATGTGTGCACCGAGACTAAAACGGCATACCATGAGCATTTGTTGTTGCATGCTAATTAAAATCACCATGTTATGAAACAATGAGTGGAGGGGGGGGGGGATAATATAAGCGAACATTAAACGAAGATAAATAATAGCAACTGAGTAGTTTCGCTTTATTTTCCTACTATAATGAGATGAGGAATGTGTAAATGTTTGATCTATATGATGGGCGTGTATACAGGATGTAACAAAAAATAATTTACATACTTTTAAGGGAGCGGTTAACAAATGAAACTGAACATAGTTAATTTTAAATTTTCGCGTTGTTTCGTCGTATTAGCTTTTAACTGTCCACTGCTGAACATAGCTTCCCCCCAGGGAGTTTTGCCAGTAGCTGCTGCGCTTGGCAGGCGGATTGACAACCACAATTAGGCTTTTGAGATGTTTTAAGAGAGAGGCTACTGTTCTTAGTAATAGGAATTAGCAACCCTATTATTAGCAATATACCCTATTAGGTCGAGCTCCTCGCGGTTCCCCCTGGAAACCATCGTGATTGATTCATTGGTTAATTTTTCACGATGGGCTAACTGACCTGCTTCATCTTCACTTATCAACCCTCAGTGATACCCTGCCAGTGTATACCGTTAACGCAGGCGGGGTTACCATTCCATTGTCATCCATTAAGAAAAAAAAAAATATTTCTAATTTAAATCTCAAAATCATAATCAACAAATCATTTTGAGTTAATCATTAAACAAACACGAACACGACCTCACAATTAAACTTTGCCACTGCGCTCACCAAAAATGTTAAAATTATAACCAATTGTTGTCAGTTAACAGTTACAGTTTCATTTGTCGTTTGAACGTTAATTGAATTAGTTAATTAACATTTTTGAAGGCAAAGGATGCGCATCCGCGGGGGAGCGAGGTTATTATTAGACGAACGGAAGAATGACGCATTGGGTGTCCCAGTATACATATATCTGTCTCTCTGCTATCTAGAATTAGATGGTATTTTATTTTGAATAGAATTCATTTTATATGTGATGGCTTCCTCAATGGATAACCTTGCGTTTAACAAGTGACAAAACCAGTTAAAGTTTGATCTAAAAACTAACCTACTGGAACGATTTTGATAAAATTTCTATAAACTAATCTTTAAGTATATCGTTTCAATAAAAAAAAAAAAATAAAAAAAAATACTAAACATAAAAAATTTAATTGATTTCGGTCGTCCCTCGAACTGGAGACCGGTAGACAGCAGAGGTCGCAAGTTCGGGGGCCGACCACATACACTTTTTTTGTTGCAGTATTCGGCCGTACTACCTTCCTAATGCTCCTCAAATATTGCGTCTAAACTGCGCCCACCATGTACCCTACCATATATATTATTTACCAGAGGGAGACTTTGTACAAAAGTCGATTGCTTGGGTACCTCTGTCCCATTCGTGTTTCAACCGTGAAGCAGTTGTGTTTGCATAGCTGTGTTTCGGTTTGAAGGGTGGGATATGGCGTGAATTTACTGGGTACAGAGGAATAACACCTGAGTCCTCAGGAATGGCAACGCATGGGGGGTATCATGGGCGAAACAGTATACTCTGTTATGTCCATGGTACTGCTCATGTCTATAGGCGACGGTTACCACTTTCCATCAGGTGGGCCGTCAGCTTGTTTGCCATTCTAAGTTTTATAAAAAAAAAAAAAACCCTCTTGTATAGGCATTCCGTCATCCGTATCCAATAGCGAGGACGGGATGCCTTAAATACTGTACCGTAAACCATAAAGAAAAATGGAATTGATTTAAGAACTTTTTGAAGTCGATTGGAAATGATAATGATATCTTTAGATATGAACGTTGTAACGGTATATACTGTATTGCCAATGGTTTAATAAACCTGGATTTCAACAAGGCGGTTTCAAGGAGCGACCACGTGAAGGTTGACCTGACAGGATATATCGCTAACAATCTCTTCTCCCCCGAATATAGGGGTTATTCCCTTATTCGTAAAACCTAAAACGTGTTAGTTTTTACAATTTTTTTATAACACTATTTTATCACTTTACTTCAAATTGGGAACTCAAAAGAAAGAGACAAAATATTACAATAGTCAAAGTAGTTTAATGAGGTCTGAGGTTGAGGTTAGGTTTGACTTTTTATGAATAAACCAAATTTACCAGAGGGAGACTTTGTACAAAAGTCGTTTGCTTGGATACCTTTGTCCCATTCGTGTTTCAACCGTGAAGCAGTTGTGTTTGCATGGCTGTGTTTCGGTTTGAAGGGTGGGATATGGCTTGAATTTACAGGGTACAGAGGAATAACATCTGAGTCCTCAGGAATGGCAACGCATGGGGGGTATCATGGACGAAATAGTATACTCTGTTATGTCAATGGTACTGCTCATGTCTATAAGCGACGGTTACCACTTTCCATCAGGTGGGTCGTCAGCTTGTTTGCCTTTCTAAGTTGTATAAAAAAAAAAAACAGTGTATCAAATTTTATTCAAAACGGTTCGGTAGTGAAATACGCAACGTTTACGTGAAATAGTAACAAACATACATCCATTCTCCCATAGTTTATCATAAATAATATCAGACGATTCTAAATTCTACTAAGTACAGACAGTTGACGTCACTATGGCCATAAATAGAATTTTATAATCTTTAATTGACTGTTAATCTAAGAACTTTGAATTAGTTGCGAACATAATCTGTATAATTCCCTTTGGGAGCAGTAGTCTAGGCAACTAATAATTATCTGTCTACTGGGGAAAGAACTAGTTTATAACCACTTTATACTTGCTTTTACCCGCGATTTTGCGTGACTGTTATATATTTACTGACCGGGATAAAAAGTAGATAGATAAATAGTATATATATATAGATAGATAATTTATTAATAAATATATTTTAGTATACCCTTGTAAAAATTAATATTCTACTAATATGTATATATATATATATATATATATATATATATATATATATATATACATATATATATATATATTTGTATACATTTGTTTATATATAATACTGCGCCACCTACCCTTTGTTTTTCCTTCTTTTCTCAATGTTCTCTACCCAAAGGTCGTCTGGAAGAGATTGCTTAGCGATAAGGCCGTCTTATAAATTATGTTAAATGTATCTACTATTCTGTAAATGGTGCATTAAAGTGTAAAATAAATAAATAAAAATACACTTTATTTTTTCCACCAAAAGATTACAATAGTAATCTTATTCTAGATATAAACAATTACAACATATAAAAAATATCAGTGTTTTGTTCTTTTGAAGGCAAATCAATAAACTGAGCTATGGCCATTTTGTGTTACTATGGCAAACGCATGAAATAAAAGGAAATTGTTGTTTTATATATTTTGCTTTTTGTTTTTTTTTTATTGTTGCTTTTTTTTGTTTTCCATTCTTTTATCTCTTTCACTGTATATTATGTGTATGTTTGTATTGTAATTTGCGTGCTGTAAGTAATGTAAATAAATTATCTATCTATCTATCTATCTACAAGAAATAATCACAATGAGAAAACAATGGACGACCTTATCGCTAAAAGCGATCTCTTCCAGGCAACCTTTGGACGGAGAGTAGTAATTATAAACAGTTTATAAGTAGCATAGAAATCCCGGCATAGAATGGGCCACCTCTTCCTTTCTCGTAGATGTTGTTCGGGGTGACAAAGAATTTTATGGTCGAGGGATGGGCAGTGGCGTTTATTTTAAAACATCACCAAAGCCTAACTACGATTGTCTACCAGCCTGCGTGATGGTGTGACGACTATTGGCAACCTTTTTTTATGGGGAAGGCTTATGTCCAGTAGTGAACAGTGGAGTGGAGTTTACGGCTAATGTAATAATAATACTAGGTCTTATCCCAACCAGTCTAGAACAACATCTCAGACGGTTGGGATTTCGAGGCGGCTCACTCCCGGGAAGGATGCAGAAGGCGGTGCTCTTAGATTCTGCCCGCATTGTACGCCAGTTTCTCTCCCTGGGGCCCTAAACCCGGGCCGACTGTGCTTTTGCCGGGGGTTAGTTTGCCATCTCCTCTCCTTAAGAGGGGAGATGTGAATTTTCTAAAAATTTTAAAAATTATAATAATAATAAAACGTATGTTAGTAAGATAGAATAAAATATTTATGGATCACATAACTATTTTGTGTGGATATAATTTAATATAACAAAATAAATCATGACTTATACTCTACGCCTTTTAAGTACCCATCAATCATGTATGTAATATTGATGGCATACAGTATAAAATAAATAAATAAACACTTCTTGTCAGCATTACTCGTTCTCGAGTATGACGGATGAGTCATCCATCATTGTTTAATTATTTTTATGGGGATGCAGCTGCCGATTCAATAAAATTTAAGTCTAATATGACCAAAACTTAAGTCCTATCATAGTATAGTAGAGAGTATTCACTGTACTGTAATATATACAAATCTGTAATTTATTCTATGGTATTTAGGCTTAATACTATGTTAAGCTAAATGGATGTTTGCTGGAAGTAGTATTCAGAAAACCGTACAGAGAAATAATACCTGAGTTCTCAGGAATGGCAACACATGTGGGGTATCATGGGCGAAACAGTATACTCTGTTATGTCCATGGTACTGCTCATGTCTATAGGCGACGGTTACCACTTTCCATCAGGTGGGCCGTCAGCTTGTTTGCCATTCTAAGTTGTATAAAAAAAAAAAAAACAAATCACCCATACTGCACTTAATATAAGGTCCATATTTATATTAATAAATATATTTTAGTATATCCTTGTAAAAATTAATATTCTACTGATTCGAATGACGAAGGATTTTCGAATGAAGGGTATTTATTTATATATTTTTTTGTACATTCATTTATAGATATTAGGTTATAACAAAAATGTACACAGGCGGACTTATCTCTTAAAGGGTTGTCTTCCAGTCAACCTTGAGAATTCGCAAGGAGAAAGTAATTATAGGGTTTGCATATGAAGCATAACAAAAACGAAAACAAACAAACAAAAATAATACTTTATATAATAAATAAATATGTATTAATATGTATGTATGTATAAACAAAGAGTAACTTTTAAACATATAAATAATTCAACTGTCAATAGTATTGTAAAATCTTTTTGTTTAATTTTTAAAATTTTATATAGATTTTTTATTGTTTTTATTATTTGAATTTTAAGTAACATAGAAAAATATGTAAATATTTACTTATTTAACAAATAGCTGTTACTTTAATATTTACAAATGAAATTGATGTTTTTTAGCATCAAAAGAATTAATAGCTACATTTAAAAAATGTCATTGCAAAAAAATAAACAAACTAAGTCTTCGGGGAAGCGAAATTATATATATATATTTTTTTGTAGATTATAAAAAAAACCTTGAGCGGAGATGAAGAAAAGAGATCCATTCATGTTTTAATTTAACCGCGGTCCTTAATAAACACGGATTATTTACACAGTGATTCGTAAACGAAGGAAATAGAGGTGTTTACATTATTAAAAAGTATATTATCTCTTTGCAGATTGCGAGTTCCGGCTGTCCACAGGATTTTCATTCTAGAAAAACAACTTGGAGTTTATCCAATGTATATGAGTGTTATACGTAAATAGCATCCATATTTTTTCGTGCAACTAAATCTTAAATGACGGTTGTAACATCACAAGACATAGCAACGGACACCCATATCAATGACACCCAAGTTATGGACAGTGCTCATAGACGAGAGTGTTCGTTTTAATTTGGTGAAATCGAATTGTCAAATGTTACGCGAATGTGATTGTGCTGAAAATGGCGAAAGAACGGAATTCGTGTGTGCTGATCACAGTGCTAGTGTTACAGACGTTAATACATTCGAGTTTGGAGATAATAGATTCATGTAAGTTATTATAATAACAATTTATATTATTAACGTCTTTATGAATACTAAACGAGACAACAGAAGTGTAACGATTATTGCTGCTGTTACTCATAATTGTATGTTTATTTTCAAAGTTTAGTACGTCTGTTCATTCAATAGACGGTCATTGTATTTGTACATTTATATTACATCGTTATACGGCAAGGGATCTCTAAACTGCTGCCAATTCGCTTGCCAAGCATGGCAACTACTGGCAAAACTCCTTAAGGAGGAGCAGCAGCAGTGGAGAGTTAACAGCATATAAATGCACACATCTACTGAAAAAAGATATATAAAGTTGTCGTTTCAATCAAATATGAACCATATATTAAAACCTCAATATCTTGCGCGAATCAACAAAACTTTTTTAATAATTATTTCTTTTTTTAAATCATACGTGGTATTGACAATATCATCGAAGCAACCACATGTCATAGTTTAATTTGGCCACATGCCAGTATTACGGGAAATTGGGTCGACAGCGACACTTTCTGTTTAGATGTTAAAATAGACTGAGAAAGTTCACGGTATATTTACTAGTTCCAAATGAATCTTACTTGAAATAGATTGATAGATACTCTTTATTGTGTCCTCTATAAGATTATAATAGTAAACTTATTATAGATACAAACAATTACAAGGAAATATTACACTAAGAAAACAATGGATGGTCTTATCGCAAAGAGCGATTTCTTCCAGCCAACCTTTGGATGAAGAAGAATAATTATAAACAATGTGAACTGGAGGCACGAAATTCTGTTCATTATTTCAAATAATTTCTTTTAGAGAATGCTTAGCGAACTGTTCATGATAATCGACAGAGGATCATCTCTTTCTATTAGACGAGTTGCATACAGATCTGGATATAACCTATTGGTGTACCAAATCTCATTCAAATCCATTCAGTACTTTTTGCATGAAAGAGTGAAATATCCATCCATCATCATCATTTCAGCCGATATTTGTCCACTGCTAAACATAGGCTTCCCCCATATACTGTCATAAGGAACTGGAGCGTTCTTTACAGCAGTTTATCATTGGAGGATTTTGCCAATAGTTGTCACGCTTGGTAGACGGATTAGCAACCACACTTTGGCTTTTGGTAATGTTTTAAAAGGGACACTGCTGCCCATCTCTAGACCATTAATTTCTCTTAGTCGCCTCTTACGACACCTACGTAAAAGAAAGGGCCCATTCTACGCCGGGACCACATGGCGATCCATCCATACAATCTTACAAACTTTTATTTATAATAGTGGTAGAAATAATTTAGTGACGGTTAAAGTAGCTAGAGTACAGAGTAAACTCTGGTTATTACTTACCCCATATCCCGTCACGTCGTCGCGTCACATCTATGTTTAGGCAACTGCTTACTTTATCTATGCCAAATTTAGATCAACAGTGTAAAACAGTCGTTGAAATAACCTCCATGTGACAAGACATCTTATAAACAGTTCGCTGTTAGAAATTTTCTGCACGAAACCTCATAAACATCATATTCATTCTTTATGTTTGTAAATTTATAACAGAATTTTACACCTCAAATAAAAATACTTAGTATTTTGCTGGAGGCAAAATTAATATAGACACAGAAGTCAATCTAATACAAGAAAAACAACAGTTTTTTACTCTTATTTCAAAAATACTATCTACACTTTATCTACAATATCCGATTCGATTTAACTATAGGATACAAAGCGATCAAGTTTATTTACGTACCGTAAAATAGTTATTTAAAACTTAGTATATACACGGAGTTGCCATTCAAGAGCCTTCCTATCCTGTCGTTTGTCGGTCCGTTAAACTATATGGCTGGCCTACTGCCACTTCAGCATCCTTATCTTTCCAATTCTTTCCTGTTAGATTTAGGATATTGGCCTAAATCGTATACCTTTAAGATTATATTCACATTTGCAAGTTACCTTACAAACTGAAGAATATAAATTCTACCATTTTGCGCTATGAAATTAAATGCAAATCATCCTTATTCGAATAGACTTGTAAACAAAAGCATTCCTATTGTTCCACCATATCCAATTCATTGTTTATAGAGAGGCCAAATTGTGACAGTTAATTCCCGGGGATTACATACATTCGATAGTGTACCTTTATCTTGGATATTAAGATTATTTATTGGCACTTAGTAACGTTGAACTGAGCACTATCTGCATTCATAAAAGAGATATTAATGTATGAAGGATTTTACAAGCATAGTACGAGAGTGTGGCTAGCGAAACCAAATTTCGAATCCATTTTTTAAACGACCTAGAATACCATAAAAACACATTAAGAACACTGTAAAAACTGTAGATATTATTAAACACACTGTGACATTTATGGTCTCGTACGTGGCCATTTTTGAGAGTTAAGAACCTTTACATTTTATAATTTGATTGCCAATTTCACATCGTTCAAATCACATCACAACAATGTAATAATAATAATATTTTATTCAAGTGAGATACAGTTGCATAAAGTACAATTTACAATTTTTTACAATTTATATTGTACGAGAACTAAGTCTACATTACCATCAATCCCCAAAACTAGGCCAGACCGGGGGGAAAGGGATTGTTAGCAATGGAGTTTGGCAGCCCCATTGCTAGCAATATGCCTTTTTAGGTCGACTTCCACGTGGTTCCCCCTGGAAACCATCGTGAACAATTCTTGTTGAATTTGTCACGATGGGCTAACTGACCTGCTTCATACTCACCTATCATCCTTCACTGGTGGCCCGCCGATGTATACCGATAGCGCGGGTGGGGTTACTATACCATTATCATCCATTAAAAAAAAACTAGGCCAGACCTGTATCTTGGGGACTAATTCAAGCATAGCTATTTAGTGGCAAAAATGTAAATAATATTGAGGGATATATGTAAATGACTTTACACATAGATTAACACTATACAGTGTAGTATATTGGAAATTATTGTTCCTAAGGTTGGCAACATTGGAAAATGTAATTAAGAAAGTGTCATGGCGTCCTTCAATAAAAGTGCACATTCATTTCATAAGGAGTTTTTTATTATTATAAAGCAAAGTTATTTAAGCGTGCAAAGTACATCTAATGTTTTACAACATCTGATAGACTACTATCTGAATGATATGACTCCTAGATTAATATATGAATCCATTCTATCCCAATCAGTTGAGTAAAATCAATAGTTACGGTTATTTCATCATACTTTTGAGACGAGAGATTTAACAAAAGTAGTTTTCTTGAATACCTCCAACGCACCCGAATTTCTGCTGTTAAACAGTTATGATTGCGTGCCTATAGTTCAGTTTGAAATGTAACTGTGATATTACATACGAAATTAGCACGGAAGCATATTATTAGTGCTCAGAAATAGCAACTTATGAGCGGTATCATGGATATCGGAATGTGTTCTGTGAAGTTCACAGCGCTTCTAATGTCTGTGGGCGATGGTTACAATTCTCAATTAGAAGGGGGAAGAGATTGTTAGTAATTAGTTGAACAGTTCCATTGCTAGAAATATATCCTATCAGCTAATAATTGTAGTTAATTCTTATTGAAATCAGCGTGATGAAGGGATAATCTATAAATTTATCTGCTTTCATACTCATTTACCAGAGGGAGACTTTGTACAAAAGTCGATTGCTTGGGTGCCTCTGTTACATTCGTGTTTCAACCGTGAAGCAACTGTGTTTGCATGGCTGTGTTTCGGTTTGAAGGGTGGGATATGGCGTGAATTTACTGGGTACAGAGGAATAACACCTGAGTCCTCAGGAATGGCAACGCATGGGGGGTATAATGGGCGAAACAGTATACTCTGTTATGTCCATGGTACTGCTCGTGTCTATAGGCGACGGTTACCACTTTCCATCAGGTGGGCTATCAGCTTGTTTGCCATTCTAAGTTGTATAAAAACAAAACTAAAAACATCACTTATCATCTCTCATTGGTGCTCCGCCAACGTATACCGATAACGAAGGCTGGGTTACCATTCTATTTTCACCCATGAAAAAAAGAAATCTTCCCATCAAGTGACCCGTCAGTTTGTCATTCAAAGTAGTTAAAAAAATTACGCATTATATGCACGTCCAATCCCAAAATAGGCATTTACAGATGTTTCAGAGAAACAGGTGTGAATACTATAGTTGGGTAGAGGTCGTAAACCCGCGCTAAATGTGCCACTAACAACACATAGCCAATTGCTAATTTGTCTGCTTTGAACGGGCTATTTTCTAGATAGATGAATGGCAAAACTGGTAGGTATGTAGCTAGTTTGCTTGTTTTAAGGTACAGTATATTATATTTTAAGGAATAATTACATGGGAGAGATAAACGAAATACTAGGTCGTATGGGGAGCTTAAGAATAAAGACTGGGATAGAGCTGGCTGGAAGAAAATGCATGAATTATTTAGAACGATAAGAGGAAACTCTTAAATGAAAAGAAGATATTATATTTTTAAACGAAATTGAAAGTTAGTCATACGCGCATAACATTTCTAATCATTGTTCTTAGCTACAATTTATGAAGATCTGTGCAGGCATTTCGGGGATTTATTTAAAATTTTTAAATTTAATTTTTTGTTAATGTTATTTTGTTGTAATTCTTTATGTAATTGATGGAGTTAATCTCGTATTATTTTATCTCAAATTTGAAGCTGCACGAGTTAAAAATAAATGATTAGTTTGAGTTGACAGATATTTTTTTTAGATTTTTTAATTATTGAAGATAGTCTTTACTTAATAATTGATTATGAAAACTTAATCACATAAAAACAAAATAAAGAGGCAACAATAGGCGGTTTAATAGCTAAATAGAAATCTCTCCCAGACAAACTCAGGATGGAGAGCAATAATTAAAATTGTAGCTGGTCAAGACGTAACAGAAAAATATTATGATTTAAAAAGGGACTAAAGACAAATTAAACGCTTATATTGCATTATACATATATACAAAAACTAGCGGCCCGGTACGTGCTTCGCTACGTATAAAATGAAATAATAAAAAAAAAATATATTAAATTTATTTATTCAAACAAAAAAAAAAAAAAACTGTCAGCACTGAAAAAAGTTTCAATTTCACAGCACAATACCCATCTTAAAAAAAGATTGAATTTGACACATAAATGCCCCATTAACAAAATGATCCGCCATTTATTGAATTCATTTGTTACAAAAAATGTGATAAATGAAGAACCGCTCGACCGATTTTGTGCAAACTTCACATAAACCATCTACTAAATAGTCCGAACAAACTCTAAACATTTGGTTTGGAGAGGTGAGCCCGTTCTTGAGTTATAAAATTACAACGAAAAGTGGCATTAATTTTTATATATATATATATATATATATATATATATATATATATATATATATATATATATATATATATATATATATATATATATATATATATATAGATAACATACAGTGAACGCTCTATATAAGCAACTTATTTGAACCAATTTCAATAAAAAAGTTTCTTATAAGAGAAAAAGGACTAGAAAATAGAGGTTGCTTATATAGAGCGTTCACTTTACTTACATATGATATTATTAATAACAATAGTAATATACTTACTTACATAAACTGTCGCAAATAAATAATACAAATATAAGAATAAAGATATATAAACTTATATTAAGACAAACTTTCTGGACTGAATTTTTTATTTCTCATCCAATTACATCAGTCACCCTCAGAATGGAGATGACACGTGTCAAAAATTCTAAAGGATAAGTAACAAGCTAGTAGGTAACTGTTGGCTCCGAGTAGTTGTGTCTCCCTATCTCCCGAACTCGCGTCTATATTCGTTCCACTGGCGTCCAGCCAAACGGCTACTTACCTAAACGCTTCCTTAGCTGTCCCCGGAGTGTCATTGACTTTTGTTTTCGTTTTACTGTTCTGATCGTAGCAACAAAAATGTATGAGAAACTGTTTGTATTGATAATATTTGTATAGAGTTTTCAATTCTTTAAATTTGATTGCTTGTTGTATTAATAAATGATAATGGTATGGTAATTTTGCTCTCCTGCTTATGATATGGCGCCGATATAGAATGGGCCAATGCCTCTGGTGTTGCGGGTGATCATGGGCAGCTGTAGTCACTTACTATCAGGTGAGCCGCATGCTCGTTTGCCCCCTGTGCTGTAAAAAAAAATTTGGCCACTTAGAAAAGTGGGTGAATTTTGTAACACAGAATTTTTCAATAAGATCTACTACGTACAAAGATTACATCACATTTTTTTGTTTTTCTTGTCTACATTTGTAATGAGCGGGAATGAATGGATGTATCCGGTAGGTGTCGTCCTAAACGGACGTAGGTATCTCGCCCAGGCGTACTGAATGAACATTCAAGATTTACTTTAGGAATAATGTTACTAAAATAGAAAGAGATTAGGTATATACGAGAATGTAACTGTGAAATCCTAAGTTTTACCAGTAATTCCTAGGATTTACCAATTATTATTATTATTATTTCAGCCGTTAACTGTCCACTGCTGGACATAAGCCATCCCTATAAGGGGAGTTTTGCCAGTAGTTGCCACGCTTGGCAGATGGGTTGGCAACCGCAGTTAGGCTTTTAGAGATGTTTTAAGAGGGACGCTGCTGCCCATCCCTCGGGCTCCCTTAGTCGCCTCATACGACACTCACGGGAAAGGTAGGGGTGGCCCGTTTTATGCCGGGGCACACACGGTACAAGGATTTACCAATGTGAATTAGTAAATGTAAGGATTTTATAAAAACAAGATCATTTTTGTATCTTTCACCAAACTAAACCTAACCTAAATTACCTTTCTGGCCATAAGCATGAACATTACACACTAAAATTATGACTAGCACTGTAAAGAATAGAAAAAGTCAGAAAGGTAGGTTAGGTTAATGGATGACAATGGAAGGATAAGCAAGCTGAAGTAGCAATGCGCTGGTCACATGGCTCGAAGAACCGACAAACGATGGGGAAGAAAGGTTCTTGAGTTGACCCTCCACTAGATGGAGTGACGACCTGAAATGTATTGCAGGGAGTCAGTGGATGCAGATGGCTCAGGACCGTTCTTTATGGCAGTCTATGGGAGAGGTTTATGTTTAACAATGGACGAATAATCGGTATGTGGTACACCGGTGGGGTACCAGTGAGGGATGATAAGCGAGAATGAAAGAGCATGTCGGTTAGTCCGTCGTGAGAAATACAGCTGGAATTTTGCACGATGGTTTCCAGAGGGGACCATGTGGAGGTCGACCTGACGAGGTATATTGCTAGCAATGGGACTTGTATCATTGCAAACAGTGAACCCCAATGTAGGTTAGGGTTAATTTGGTGAAAGATACAAAAATGATCTTGTTTTTATAAAATCCTCAGATTTACCAACTCGCATTGGTAAAACCAAAGATTTACTGGAGGGCGACTTTGTACAAAAGTCGATTGCTTGGGTACCTCTGTCCCATTCGTGTTTCAACCGTGAATCAGTTGTGTTTGCATGGCTGTATTTCGGTTTGAAGGGTGGGATGTGGCGTGAATTTACTGGGTACAGAGGAATAACACCTGAGTCCTAAGGAATGGCAACGCATGGGGGGTATCATGTGCGAAACAGTATACTCTGTTATTTCCATGGTATTGCTCATGTCTATAGGCGACGGTTACCACTTTACATCAGGTGGGCCGTCAGCTTGTTTGCCATTCTAAGTTGTATAAAAAAAAATGGTAAAACTTAAGATTTACCAATGCACGGGCTCTTACAGCAACATATACAATTTATATACATGGATACCTATGTCTCACTGCAATTTCTGTAGCTAACAGCACTGTTTGCATGGCTGTATTTTGGTACGAAAGTGTGGGAGATGTCAGTGAAATTAGAGAATATTGTAACAACATCTATTACTATACGTGTGAGAGCAGCGACATCTGGCGACAAAATATTCTAGGTCAATTGTATTATGAAGATCTCTAACATAGTTTATAGAAAGATTTCATGTACAATTTTAAATCATCGACTATATTTTTGGATAAAAAAAGAAATTCCATATCTGTTTACAACTGACGGAGTTATGAGATAACAAACTTTCCGTGTGGTCCCGGCATAGAATAGGCCACCCCTTCCTACCCCGTGGGTGTTGTAAGAGGCGACTAAGTGAGAACAAGGGAAGTGCAGCAATGTCCCTCCTAAAACATCTCTAACGCCTTATTGCGGTTGCCAAGCATGGTAACTACTGGCTAAACCTTCCAAGGGAGGCTTATGTTCAGCAATGGACAGTTAAAGGCTGGTATGATGGTACAATGAGGTGAGATCGTGATCAATCGTGAGACTCTTCAATAGTAAAAAAATTTAGATTTTTTTTTATACAACTTAGAATGGCAAACAAGCTGACAGCCCACCTGATGGAAAGTGGTAACCGTCGCCTATAGACATGAGCAGTACCATGGACATAACAGAGTATACTGTTTCGCCCATGGACATAACAGAGTATACTGTACCCCCCATGCGTTGCCATTCCTGAGGACTCAAATGTTATTCCTCTGTACCCCGTAAATTCACGCCATATCCCACCCTTCAAACCGAAACACAGCCTTGCAAACACAACTGCTTCACGGTAGAAACACGAATGGGACAGAGGTACCCAAGCAATCGACTTTTGTACAAAGTCTCCCTCTTTGTTTTAAAGTCAATTAAAAAAAATGTATGAATAACTACGTTCTATTCGTATTTTTATTTGCCTACCCAAAAATAAAAGTAACAAATTTCTGAATCATACAATTCACGTAAATTGATTCGCTTGTCGCTCTTGAAATATGACATACAAAGTAGGGTTCTGTGAACTGCTCGGAAAGGATTTAACGATTGCAATATTTAGATACACACGAATTATACTTTTTTTTTTAGATGGCGCTTAGGCCAAAGGGCTAAATTTGTCGCGATGATCTTTGGCTCTAGGCCAAAGCGTGCCGATCTCTAAATATACTGTCGTTGAGTGTAGTTCAGTAGCTGGGAACGATTTCGATGATTCACATTAATATTTTGAGTATTTATTTATAATAAGCGATGTGGGTTAATGTGTGAAAGTTAGGTGACGAAATAGGTAGAATATTTTGCCAACTAATAATACCTATTTCTTCCATTAATTAACGGAAGAAATAGGTTCTTCTTTCTTAAGTGAGTGAGAGAGATTGCTTTAGTATTAAGTCTTTATACACATACATGTACTACAGCATAAATAAATAAATACATTAATTGGACATAATTAATGTGATAGTGTGTTTGTTTGTTTGCATGTTACCCCTTGATGCCTTAAATTCTTAGTCCATTATTTTAAAATTTGGCATTCTTGCGATATTAGAATGGAGAAGTACATAGAAGGTAGTATATAAAATACTTTTAAATTAAAATAATATTATAAATAATTACAGAATGGGGTTTTTCAAAAGAGGGGTATAGGGTATATATCTACTGGGTTGCAGCTTGGTATTGCAGGCGTTCATAGGCTATGGTAACCGCTTACCACCAGCTGGACCAACGGGCCATTATCCATTAAACAAACATTTATACACAATAGGAGCCACAGACAGCCCTCTATGTCGAGGCTGTTTCTAATCCTGGATTGTGAAGCTGTGGCCTATCAACGTTTAAAAGTCCTCGGAACGGTGAGGTCGCTCCGTGAGGCCTGTGAAGATCCCAGGAAGCTTCTGTGCTTCTGAGCGGAGCTAGGTTGGCTGTACTAGCCAAGACTCATACGCACAACGGCCCAAATGAGAGGCTAAGCACGGAAAATAGAGTCCTATTTACATTAAATTTTTTACCACCAGCTGGCCCGTATACTTGTTCGCCACCTCAGTGGTATAAAAAAAATGTGAAATGTGGAACTAGATGTAATTATAATAAAACTAGCTTTTACCCGCAACTTTGCTTGCATGACCGGGATATATTTACTGGTCAGGATAAAAAGTATTCTGCATCCTTCTTCATACTATGTTGTACATATATACCAAATTTCACAGTAGATTGGTTAAGCGGTAAAGACGCTAAGTGGTAACAAACAAGCGAATAAATAAAATTCACATCATTTTCAAATTAATATTATTTGTAAATAAGAATTAGACGTGTGTGGTCAGTATTTTATTTTTGCTGGGTGAAAATGATATGGTAACCCCGCTTGAGCTAACGGGATACACTGGCGGAGCACCAGTGAAGGATGATAGATGAGAATGAAAACAGGCCAGTTAGCCCATCATGATGAATTCATCAGGAATTAACCATGATAGTTTCCAGGGAGAACCGCGAGGAAATCGACCTGTTTGGGTATATTGTTAGCAATAGGATTCTTAGTCTCCATTACTAACAATCCCTTTCCCCTCTGTAGTCAGTATTTAACTTGAAAAAAAAATATAGGACATATACACGGTCCGTGGACGGAACCGCGAGCAAATCTAGTATTAAAATAAAGTTGGTCCAAACAATTTTGAAAACTAACATTTTTATTTGTTCATATAAAAGTTACGTTTACCCCATATACTGTGACAACGCATTAGCGAGAGTGTTCCGCGGTAGTAAAGGGTCGCGGCTAAAAGACAGTGTTACATCAAAAGAGGCGAACGCTACGAATTGAGTTAGAGGCTGTGTGTGTCCATTAACACACGGGTTTCTGAATTGTAAATTATAGGGTAGAACGGAGATTTAAAAGATATCACTTCTATTAGCATTCTTTGATCCTCCATTTTTTTTTTTATAACACAGAGAGCAAACGAGCATTCGGCTTTTCTAATGGTAAGTGACTACCGCCGCCCCTGGTCACAATACTACAGGCATTGCAGTTGCCGGCCTAATAAAAGGAATATGCTCTTTCCTTGACGGTTATGATGTCATATCGGTTCGGAAATACTGTTGCCGGAATTTGATTCTAAAGAGTGGTAGATATGAGTAATTTTAAGTCGTTTGTGCTATTGGTATATGCTGGCGAGGCACCAGTGAAGTATGAAAGTTGAGGATGAAAGTAGAAGATTGGTCTACCATTATTAATTCATTATGAATTAACCACGATGAATTCCAGAGAGAACCATACATAAGCTGATCTGACTATGTCCATCCCAAACAGTACGTATACTTATGCCATTTTTTCATAACGATTGGACAAGCATTGAGCTTATTTTATCATTTACCCCCTTATTGACAAAAAGAAAATTCTCCTACAAACCCATTTTAACTGTTAAAATGTTTTGTTACCGTCTTTTGAAATAAAGAAATTAGTTTAGAAGAAAGAGACATATCACTTGAATAATTAAAATAGTTTTTTTTTAAACCTTAGAATGGCAAACAAGCTGACGGCCCACCATTAGAAAGTGGTTACCTTCGCCTATAGACATGAGCAGTACCATGGACATAACAATACACACACATACTGTTTCGTCCATATTACCCCCCATGCGTTGCCATTCCTGAGGACTCAGGTGTTATTCCTCTGTACCCAATAAATTCACGCCATATCCCACCCTTCAAACTGAAATACAGCCATGCAAACGCAACTGCTTCACGGTTAAAACACGAATGGGACAGAGGTACCCAAGCAATCGACTTTTGTACAAAGTCTTCCTCTAAATTATAATAGATTTGACGTTTTTATTTATATGGGGGATATTAGCAAAAAATATTAGTATTGGTTAAATCCGAATCATATCCTGTAACTAGCAAGCAGGCCTAGCCGTTAGGATTGCAGTCGAGTATACGGGAATACGGGACCCCAGCATCATGATGCGATGACGGACGTAAGCGGTAGAAGTCCACCAGTATCCACACGTGGAGTGTGTAGATCTGCATGAAGAATTTTTCTACATGTAAAAAAGTACTGTTAAAATAATTATACTACTCCATAAATGACGATGACAAAACCGTGTGTCAATGGACACGCGGCCTCCACTACGCATCGCGTTATTAGATCATAGCGACACGATGCAGTATAGAGACCGTTATGTTTTATGTATGTGACAGTCTGAGACCGCGTCTATTGTAATGATACCTTTAGTGGTGTAGTAATAGCCTAGTTTATGGTCCCACAGTTAGCAACTAACTATAATACTGTCCTACTCATCACTCATCATCTTTGCTTTTTTCTATTTATTTGGGGTTAACGCTATATGTCTCCTTCTTCCACAAATCCCTATCGACTGTCATTTCCAGGCACACGTCTATTTTATGCATATGATTCTACACACAGTCCATCTACCTCTTCTTCGGTCATTCCTTTTATATCTATCCTTTTTCATGCTTTCACACTATCCTACTCATCATATATCTTCATTGCTTTGCCCTTTTCTATTTATTTGGGGTTAACGCAGTATGTCTTCTTCTTTCACAAATCCCTATCGACTGTCATTACCAGACTCACGTCTCTTTTATGCATATCATCTTTCGCAAAGTCCATCTACCTCTTCTTCGGTCGTTCCTTTTACATCCATACATTTTCATACTTTGTTTATTTAAAATATGCCTTTTATTTCTACGCATGTCACGACTATACCAAGACATATCCCAATGAATGACTGGTAGAGAACACCGTCTGGAATTAAGTCCGCCAAATGTACATAGACTTTCACTGTGCATTAAATAAATAAAATAATATCCTTATATCTCTATCACGAAATCCGTGGGAATGGAAGAGGGTTTTTCTTTTTCTATATTGGGACCACACTCATACATACAATGGCGTTAATGAGAGGTTTAATACGGTAAAATAGAGTTTAATTTACATAACATTACATTCTGCTCGATAACAACGTGCGAATAAAATTTACAAATTAAGTTATTATTATTTTAGCCGTTAACTGTCCACTGTTGGGCATAAGCCTTCCCCATAAGGGGAGTCTTGCCAATAATTGCCACACTTGGAAAGCGGGTTGGCAACCGCAGTTAGGTCCTTCAGAATGTTTGAAGAGAGATGCTGCTGCCCATCCCTCGCCTTCTCTTAGTCGCCTCTTACGACTCCCACGGGAAAGGAAAGTATAGCCCATTCTATGTTGACGCACATACGGATATAAAAATTAAGTAAATTATAATAAATATTACATTATAAAAGTAACATTTGCAATGCAAGTTTGCAATTAAATTATTGACTTGCATATTTATGAAATTGGTATGGATTTTCTAAACGAATGCATCGTGGAAGCTTTGTTGCCATAACTTGTTATATTTATGTTAAAGAAAAAAAAAAACATTCTAAATTGCGGTGTGTGCTGAATGAATATTCAACGTGTTGCACAAACATAATAATATAGAGTGGAGGAACCTCCTTCGAGCAGAAATGCATACTATAACCGCAACTAGGGTTGCCACCACGTAAAATAACGGGCTATATTTTAACGCATTTAAAATGGGGTCAAATCAACATTTTGTATTTGACAGTTGTATATAATTATTATTATTAATACCAGAGGAAGACGTACAAAATTCGTTTGCTTGGACACCTCTGTCCCATTCGTGTTTCTACCGTGAAGCAGTTATGTTTGCATGGCTGTGTTTCGGTTTGAAGGGTGGTATATGGCAGTAAATTGACAGGGTACAGAGGAATAACATTTTAGTCCTCAGGTCAACGCATGGGAGGTATCATGGGCGAAACGGTATACTCTGTAATGTGCATAGTACTGCTCATGTCTATAGGTGACGGTTACCACTTTCCATCAGGTGGGCCGTCAGCTTGTTTGCCATTCTAAGTTGTATAAAAAAATTACAAATAATGTTAAATGCATGTGATGAAAAAATAACAAATTGTTTTTAATTTCTAGTTTTTTTTTAAATATTTATGGAAGTTATATTTTTAATGTACTTATATAGGCTATATATATGATATTAATCATTAACTATCCACCCGAGTAGGGAAGTTGGGGTTGCCACGCCTGGCAGGCGGGTTGGCAACCCCAATTAGGCTTTCAGTGATGTTATAAGAGGGACGCCGCTACCTATTCCTCTACCATTAAGTTCCTTTAGTCGCCTTTTACGACACCCACGGGAAAGGAAGGGGTGGCCTATTTTAAGCCGGAACCTACAGGGCTACAGCACTCCAACAGTTAAGACAAATGTAACGAGAATCCATGGCTACGTTAAAGATATGGACATTTCTAAAATCATAATTAAAATAATAAAATGATCACACATTTATATATATATATATATTTATATATGTGTATCTATATATAAATTAATGCCACTTTTCGTTGTAATTTTATAACTCAAGAACGGGCTCACCTATCCAAACCAAATGTTTAGGCTTTGTTCGGACTAATTAGTAGATGGTTTATGTGAAGTTTGCACAAAATCGGTCGAGCAGTTCTTCATTTATCACATTTTTTATAACAAATGAATTCAATAAATGGCGGATCATTTTGTTAATGGGGATTTTTGTGTCAAATTCAAACTTTTTTTAAGATAGGGATCGTGCTGTCAAATTGAAACTTCTTTCAGTGTTGACAGTACAAGCGTGTTGTTATATCATTCATACGGTCATTTAATTTTGGACGTGCTTCGATTAAAGCAATTTGTCAGCGATATTGATGTTCAATTTTTTTTTTATTATTTCACTTTTTACGTAGCGAAGCACGTACCGGGCCGCTAGTACAGTATAATTGAAACGAAGTAATAAAATGACAAATCATTGTGACAACCCTAACTGCAAGTCACTTTATACTCCCTGCTCTTCAAATTAGCGCACGATTCCATACTCCCGTACTGTTACTAAGGTTCCGTACAGTAACTAAGGTGACGTCATATGCATCGCATAGCCATAATTTTGGGGATACAGTAATTTAACATATTTACTTATTTTTCTACGGTTATACATTCGATTTACGCATAACAACATATTTATGAGTCTGTTTATTATTATTCTATGTATTATATCTCTTACTTAGTATATATAGTCTTACTAGCTTCAAAACCTCTGTTAAATCTTACTATCTCTCACTTTAGTACTATTTTTCTGCGTTCTCTCTTTGTTTTCCTTCATCATTTTTTTTTCTGTTGTATGTGTGCTGTTAAGTATGTGTATGTTGTGTATATATTTGATTGTGTATATATTATATATGTATGTGTATGTATGTATGTATGTATATATGTTTGTATATGATAATATTCATATATTAGTGCGCCACCTACCCTTTGTCTTTTCCTCAATGTCCTCTACCCAAAGTCCCGCCTTTTGTATCACTTCTCATTAATATTTACTGTATTTGTTATTTCTCCATTTACTTGGTGCAATAAGGTGTAAATAAATATATCATCATCATCATCACCATTTCAGCCATTATCCATCCACTGCAGGACATAGGTCTGGTCCCATAGACTGACATAAGGAACGGTCCTATGCCACTTGCATCCATTGACTCCTTGCAATGCATTTGAGGTCGTCACTTCATTTAGTGGGGGGTCGTCTTACACTGCGTTTGCCCGTAAGGGGTCGCCACTCAAGAACTTTCCTCGATCTATTTATTTATTTATTTATAGGATTACCAACATAAGATACAGCTAAACATTTTAATACAATACACTGGTAGATTAAATCTAACTGTTCTTACATTTATAGGCAACCACAGCATGCCATGTGTTTGATAAACATTAAAATAAAATAAAATTATTAAATGTCATTAAACAAGTAAAAATATTAAAAATATGAATAATAACATAATATAAATAATGGAAATTGTAATGTAATTATTTTGAATTATAAATAAATTGCACTATAATGGCGAGGTACATCAACATTTTAATTTAGCTATAAACATGTGACCATTGGACCATATTATGTATATACCATCAACATCATATCAGTTGTTAATTATCCGTTGTTAAACATAGGCCACCCCTTATTGAGGCGAGGAGGGGGGGGGGGGGTTGCCAGTAGTTGCCCTGCGTGACTTACGGACTGGTAACTGAAGTTACATTTTGGTGATGTTTTAAGAGAGACGCTGCTGCTTATCCCCCTACTATTAAGTTCCCTTAGTCGCCTCTTACAACACCCACGGGAAAAGAGTGGCTTATTCTATGTCGGGACTACATACTTTTTTTTTATGAGTGAAAATGGTATGGTAACCCCGCCTGCGCTAACGGGATACGCTGGCGGAGCACCAGTGAAGGGTGAGAGATGAGAATGAAAACAGGCCAGTTAGCCTATCATGATGAATCCATTAGGAATTAACCATGATAGTTTCCAGGGGGAACCGCGAGGAGGTCGACCTGGTTGGGTATATTGCTAGCAATGGGATTCTCAGTATCCATTACTAACAATCCCTTTCCTTCCGGGACTACATACTTGGATTTACTTTATTTACAAACACTACATATACTATCGAGGATTCACGCGGTGCAGAAGCAGGTAAATAGTGCCTACATAGGTAATTACCGAGGTCTCCGAAATTCGAACATTCTCGATTTTTAAATCGCTTCAAATGTATTATTATTTCATGAGTCCTCAGAAATAGCAACGCATGGGGGGTATCATGGGCGAAACAGTATACTCTGTTATGTCCATGGTACTGATCATGTCTTTCCATCAGGTGGGCCGTCAGCTTGTTTGCCATTCTAAGTTATATAAAAAAATTTACCTATCTTAAGTTAATCCCTAGATGCCAGAAGTGTGCTCTCCCTTTATCTTCAAAGATAACGGGTTTCAATGTACAAAGATTTACATATGTTAATATCATGCAATTCAGATAGATCTCAGAGATATGTCATTTTGCTAGAATTTTCTTGTCTCTATGCTATGTTGATACATCTGATGAGGTAGACTATACAAAAGTCGTTTGTTTGGACACCTCTGTCCCATTCGCGTTTCTACCGTGAAGTAATTTTGTTTGCATGGCTGTGTTTTGGTTTGAAGGGTGGATATGGCTGTGAATTTACAGGGTACAGAGGAATAACACCTGAGACCTCAGGAATAGCAATGCATGGAAGGTATCATAGCCAAAACAGTATACTCTGTTATGCCCATGGTACTGCTCATGTCTATAGGCAACGATTACCACTTTCCATCAGGTGGGCCGTCAACTTGTTTGCCATTCTAAGTTGCATAAAAAAAAAAAATAAACAAATTAGAAATATTAAAAATTGTTTCTGTTTTTAAAAAGTTATAGACAATTTCGACGTAAATACTTTTCGGAACGTTAAATACTCATAATATATGTGTTGAGTGTTACTATTTAAAAAAAAAATCCACAACTATTAGTAGGATTTCTTAGTTTTTTTTTTATGTTATACTATATCTTCGCCAATTATGAAGTCTCCATTTCTTGATGAGAGAAATCTTATAATAATTGTTTAAGTAATTCAATATCTTATTTTTTAAAAAGCATTAGCCTAGTATAAAAAATAAGGTGACCCCGTCTGTTTTAATTATTTTTTTAATCAGACAATAGTAATAAGTAATAGGGTATTAAGATTTGATATTTTAATATATTTTGTAATCCAATAATACTTTACTGATCTAAGTTATCTTACGAAAATCCACATCTCTGGTTATCATTCATAATTTGGGTGCTGAACGGTTAACACTAGGTCGCGAGCTGCGATCTAATATTTGCCTGATGATGCCTCGATTAGAGATGAATCACGTGTAGCAAAACGTGCGTGGACGAAATGGCAGTCGGAAAATATGGAAGATTGTAAATCTTCTGGTAGTAATCATCGTCATTTTAGCCACTATCCGTCCACTGTTGGACATAAGCCTCCCCCTATAGACGGCCACAAAGAACTTGAGTCATCTGTATCCATTGACTCCCTGCAATGCATTTTAGTTCATCACGCTATCTAGTGAGGGGTCGTTCTACACTACATTTGCGCGTACGCGGTCGCCATCCTTTCTTCCTCATCGGGTGTCGGATTTTCGAGCTATTTGACTGATAGTAAAAATGATGTTTAGAGTGTTGGCAGTCACGCACATACTAGTGATATTATACATAAATATCCAAATATTATATTATTATTAAACCTATTTTTTTTTTAATGGGTGATAATGGAATGGTAACCCCACCCGCGCTATTGGTATACACCGGCGGGGCACCAGTGAGGGATGATAGATGAAGATGAAGCAGATCAGTTAGCCTATCGTGACGAATTCAACAAGAATTGTTCACGATGGTTTCCAGGGGGAACCACGTGGAGGTCGACCTGATAGGGCATATTGCTAGCAATGTCAAACTCCATTGCTAACAATCCCTTTCCCCCCTATTAAACCTATTCATGTTTCGAGCTTGGATTGCATTTACTTAGTAACTTTATACTATGTAAATCTCATCTATATTCAATTAAACCAAGTCCGGCTTAGCCTAGATTTTTCTAAGTTGATTCACTAACAGTTTACGCTAAGCTCCGGTTGGTCGGTAAATTAATATTGTCAGTATGATGCAATACTAGTGATGTGCTTCGAGTTCACTTAGGCGCTATATGTAAGTAAGGGATATTAATTTTGCTTTTTTAACCTTAATTTCTTATATGGAACACTAAAAAGTTTAATTACCCTTATATATCTAAGAAGAAACAGGGGAAGAAACATACTCTTTTTTTTTTAATAGATGATAATGGAATAGTAAGTCTGCTTGCTTTACATACATTGGTATGGTAACTATTCCATTATCATCCATAAAAAAAAAAACTTTTTTATCTGTACAAAAGTCGATTGCTTGTGTACCTCTATCCCATTCGTGTTTCAACCGTGAAGAGTTGTGTTTGCATGGCTGTGTTTCGGTTTGAAGGATGGGATATGGCGTGATTTTACTGGGTACAGAGGAATAACACCTGAGTCCTTAGGAATGGCAACGCATGGGGGTTATCATGGGCGAAACAGTATACTATGTTATTTCCATTGTACTGCTCATGTCTATAGGCGACGGTTACCACTTTCCATCAGGTGGGCCGTCAGTTTGTGTGCCATTCTCAGTTGTATAAAAAAAAACATTGGACACATTAAAAGATTTAATATACAATGGCGGACTTATCCCATAGAGGGATCTCTTATAAAAACTGGCTGGCTGGAAAAAACTATAGAATGTTCGATAGTAAAAACCTTACAGCTAAAACTAAACTCAATAATACCTAGTTAAATTTATTAATTATAACTAGATATATTTACAAATTGGTTTAAAAAAATGGGTTTAGTAGTTTAGTTTTTAAATCAAAGGATTTTGTCACAATTGAATTCGATTTTTTTGTGGGACACAAATTTTATTTGGTCAAGAAGGTCGTTGATCATTTCTTCTTCTTTTCATTTAAGAGTTTCCTCTTGTCAGTGCAACTAATTCTTGCATCTTCTTCCAGCCAGCTCTATCCCAGGCCATATCCTTGATCTCCCTTGATCTATACGACATGACACCTAGTGTTTCTTTTATCAATCCCATGTAGTTATTCCTCGGTCTTCCTCTTCTTCTTTGCCTTTTCTTTTTTTCCTTCTACTATGCTTTTTAAAAAATCGTCATGTCGTATGAGATGGCTTAGCGTTTTGCCTCTTTTTATCTCTATTGTTTTCGTTATTCGTTGATCTTTTATCTCATGAAAATATACGTGAAAGTGTTTAAAAATTTTCGATAATTCCGAATGAACGTGATTATTCATTGACAGAGCTAAAATACGAGTAAAACAATACACGTTCTGGTAGTAAAACGAAAGAACTACAAAATTTTATGACGTTGTTTAAACACCATTTTGTGACAGTGCCACTGAATTTTACTGGTCAATAACAACAACAGTACGGCGATAGGGCATTTTATTTGCAAATAGTTAATGACGATGTTGCATTTTGTTATATTGTCCATTGTTAGTTGATTTTAATTGTTGAATTGAAGTCGATTTTACAAAAAAATGTCGTTTGGTCCTAGAATAGAATGTTAAATTTAGATGTGGTATCTTAATTTTTTGTGAGTGTAGTAAAAAGCGACTAAGGAAACTTAATGGTTAAGGAGTATGTAGCAGAGTCCCTCTTAAAACATCACCAAAGCCTAACTACACTTGGCAACCCGCCTGCCAAGAGTGGTGCCTACTAGCAACACCCTCCGATACCAAATATCAGGAGATAATGGCCCCAGTTCTTTGACTCAGGATCGTTTCTTATGGTAGTCTAGGGAAGGCCTATTGAATATGAATTCAAAGTGTATTCCTCACGATGGGCTAACTGACCTGCCTTTTTATTCTCACCTATCATCCCTCACTGGTGCCTTGCCAGCGTATACCGTTAGCGCAGGCGGGGCTAGCATTCCATTATCATCCATAAAAAATACTTCCTTTAATCATGTCTTATTGATATAATGAAATTGTAACTGGATGGTACCTATGGGATGACTATATGGGATATATTTAAGAAAAAATAATATGAACCGTCTTAATTAGTTCAATATATCCAAAACTATTTGTTTTTAGAAATTATGTCTCTCTGTTAGATTGTTTGTATGTTTGTATGGACACCACGTGGAAACTATTAGACTAAAGTGGATTCAGTCCTGAAGGTGTAACTTAAAATCTAATGTACTTGCAAGTGGTATATTTCGTTGATTTTTCTACTTCTAAAATTCCCGCGTACGAAGCAGTGTGCAAATAGCTAGTTCAAGAAATAAAATAGAAATTAATCATTATTTTTATTATTAATGATTTTTTTATCTAATTAATCATAATTAATTGATTCTGGCTAATAATAGCTATTAATAGCTTGTTTATCATTTTAAGTTGCATAAAATAGCACAGTTCTATTTTAACCAAGATGGATCTACTTTAATCAAGAGAGCATTTAAACGACATACGAAAAATTAAAAAAAAATCCATAAATAAATAAATAGTCCATACTCATATTAAATTATTAGAAAGGAATAGTAGTCTATATTAATTGCTGATAATCTAACTATGTAGAGGTGAAGAAGTTTTTAAAATCGGTTAAGTAATTTTTTTTATATATCAATTATAAACAAGCTTATAAAAGAATCTAAACTTTCAACTTCTTACTATAATATTAATTTATTTTTATATTATGAATGAATGAATGAGTATACTTTATTTGCATTATACAATATAGGAAAGAAGCAAGACAATTTACAAACACAACGATACAATTGTATAAGTACAGTAAGGCGGTCTTATTGCTGAGAGAAATCTTTTCAAAACAACCTTAAGGTAATGGACTAATTGTTGTACAAGTAGGTGTGATAGTGCTGTATAATAAAAAAAGCATCTTTTGGAAAATAAAAATTATATACATATATACACACACATACGTACATATACATATCAATCAAACAAAATTATATAATCCCATGCAAATATGTTAAATATGTACCCAGTACTAGGATATATATGTATGGTATAGATCAGCATAACATCACACATCTGTATGGAGTACAAACTGAAAATAGTATTCAAGGGCTTTGGAATTCGTGTCATTAATTAATATGAAACACATTATATCAATTTAGCGGTTAATTTTTTAACATTCCACTGATGCCCCAATTCGGTCCTGCCAATTAGAACAACTCAATTTTTATAACAATTAGTACTATGACCATCTAAGAGATATATTATGATGTGTGACATGCATAAATAGAGTTTAACGACTCATGTCTCTCAGTGTATGCGACAACAACAATCAAGTGGTAAATAAGTATTATACCCTGTCTAATGGTAAACATACACACACACACACACACACACACACACACACACACACGCACGCACGCACGCACGCACGTACGCACGCACGCACGCACGCTCGAACGCACGCACGACGCACGCACGCACGCATGCACGCACGCACGCACGCACGCACGCACGCACGCACGCAAGCACGCACGCACGCACGCACGCACGCACGCACGCACGCACGCACGCGCTCGCACGCACGCGCGCACGCACGCACGCTCGCACGCACGCACGCACGCACGCACGCACGCACGCACGCACGCACGCATGCACGCGCACACGCACGCGCACATGCACGCACTTATGAATTAAGATTTTCTTTTTATTCTTGTTTCGACACCTGTGTTTTGGTTTGAAGAGTGAAATATAGACATTGATTATATATATTATACATATATTATATAAATAATAATAAACTTTTAATGGATGATAATGGAATGGTAACCGCGCCTGCGCTAACGGTATACACTGGCAGGGTACCAGTGAGGGATGATAGGTGAGAATGAAAAGGCAGTTCAGTTAGGCCATCGTGTTAAATAAACCTGGAATTCAGCACGACAGTTTCCAAGGGGGACCACATGAAAGTCGACCTGACAAGGTATATTGCTAGCAATAATCCGTACTACTAACAATCCCTTCCCCCAATATAATGTGTTAGCTTTAATTATGTTAATTAACAATCTTTTATGGAACAAGCATCTATAATATCCCACATACTATGTTGGTAATTAATTAATTAGAGTAATAAAAATCTATCAATTCATTTTATAAGCTATTAGGAAATCATAAATCTATAGGATGTTTATAGTACGCCGCGTGATCTCATCCGATCTCATTTTACGTTCATTGCATTCGTTTTATACCTACGGCTGTCTACTATATAGTGCTGTCAGATTGGAAATATTTTTTTCCCAGTTTTGGGGAAAATAATTTCTATTCGCAACATTTTAGAGAAATAATATTGTTCGAAAATTTTTTTTGGAGAAAAATGAAATGAGCTCGGAGAAATTTGGGTAACTTTTTTTGGAAATTTTAAGTAATAGTTATGATACTTGTAAACTAACACAATGACAAAGAGACATAACGAAAAGAGAAGGAGATGTAAAATTACATATAGAAGAAATTATATATTTTTTTATAAATGTACGTACAATACATGAAACAATTATAAATCAACTACATGCATTATTTAACAATACATAAAACATTACATTTAAAATTATATGGTGAAGCAAAACAAATTAAAATGAGGCAATATTTTTTACTAACGATGATTATTACGTAAATAATCATTCAATTCAATAGAATTTCCATCATTAATTTTGTAGCACATGGTGAAACATAATGAAAAACGATACCTCATAGTGGGTTGGTAAAACTCCAGAAAATCACCATCGATTTGGAGGAAAAATATTTGATGATTGGGGAAAAATCAAAATTCGCTTTTGGCAACCCTGCCACTGTAACACTGTCATAGTTTATTATAAGAGAATCAGTGAAAGCATTTTAATATTAAAGTTTGTTTCAATAGAGAGTTCTCAATGTAAGGTCAACACGTTTTGTTCAAATTATCCGAAATATTCCCTAAATGAAATTAATAACAAATCGAAATATTCAACAGAACTCCTATTGGTGCTGTGTAGTGCTTCCTTTCCCGTGGGTGTTGCAAGTGGCACTTAAGACAACTTAATAGTCTAGGGATGGGCAGCAGCGTCCCTCTCAAAATATCACCAAAGCCTAACTGCGGCTACTAAACCGCCTGCCAAGCGTGACCACTACTGGTAAAGCGCCCCTTATGGGGAAAGTCTATGTTCACCAGTGGGCAGTTAATGTAATGCAGACTGTCCTGTTGTCAGTTGTTCTTGTCATTCGAAGCTGCTTATCTGTTTTAATGTAAGTTTGTAAACATACATTGTTTGGGCTAAATTCAAACACATTTTATCCTGATGACAAAAATTTATTACATTTTCCCGCTTAGAACTTACTAAGTAAACTAAATAAACAGACCACTTCCAGATTATATGTTAACATAAAATGTATACCAAATTTTAATTTAAAACTTTAGGTACACAACTTTTTTTTTAATGGGTGATAATGGAATGGTAACCCCGCTCGCGCTATTGGTATACACCGACGAGGCACCAGTGAAAGATGAAAGGTGAGAATGAATGCAGGTCAGTTGGCCTACCATGATGAATTCGACAAGAATTAATCATGACGGTTTCTAGGGGGAACCGCGTGGAGGTCGACCTGAGAGAGTATATTGCTAGCAATGGGGCTATTAGACCTCATTACTAACAATACTTCTCCTCCCTCAGGTACAAAACTGTGAAAAACATATCTAATTTGGTGCAATAATTTTTATGTGTTACCGGTATTGATAGACAGAAAGACAAATTTTTTTTTGACTATTGCTTTTCTTAAGACACATTTTGTCAATTTTTCTTAAATATCTCTCGTGATTTAGTTACAAATGTCAACTGACTTAAAAAAGAAACGAAGTTTTTTTTTATGCAACTTAGAATGACAAACATGCTGACGGCCCACCTTATAGAAAGTGGTAACCATCGCCTATAGACATGAGCAGTACCATGGACATAACAGAGTATACTGTTTCACCCATGATACCCTCTATGCGTTGCCATTCCTGAGGACTCAAGTGTTATTCCTCTGTACCCTGTAAATTCACTACCATATCTCACTCTTCAAACCGAAACACAGTCACGCAAACGCAATTGCTTCACGGTAGAAACACGAATGGGACAGAGGTGGGGAAGCAAACGACTTTTGTACAAAGTCTCCCACTTGTTCTAAATTCGAGTTGTATTTTTTTTTTATAATTGCTAAGTTTCCAATGTTCACAATGACATAGCACGTTGTCATAGAGAACAAAATACGAGTATAATTAAAACAGTTTTATATTTCCATACAAACGATGACGCTCCAAAAATTGAGTCACACGGCACTTGTGAAGAAACTTCTTGGAATAATTAATCATAGTTTATTTCCAGTTTGATGGATCCTGTCTAATGGATTAACAAGGTTTCCTTTTACATCTATAATATTTTACGCACATCCTAATACACCCACATGGATTTCAATGAACTCTTATATATTTATACACATGTTAATGGCGTGAAGCGCACGGGGGTAAGGATTGTCGATTATACGGACTATCAGTCCCCATAGTCTAAAAGGGCGAAGCGCAGGGTTGGAAGGGAGGGGGGGGGATGAGATTGTCAATTATACGAACTACTAGACCCAATACACACGGACTTTGTACAAAAGTCGATTGCTTGCGTAGCTCTGTCCCATTCGTGTTTCTACGGTAAAGTAGTTGTGTTTGCATGGCTGTGTTGTTGGTAAAACGGAGTACCAATCCCATTGCTAGTAATACTTGGCAGGTTTATCTCACAGCAATCCTCCCTGGAAACCATCGTGCTTAATTCGGCTAGTTATATTTGCCCCTCCAAAGTTTACCCATTGCTGGCCAAGAGTGGAATTATAATAGTGAATCTATTTCCATTGGTATAGATGAATGGAAATTCATTTCCGCTTTTCCAGGTGAGTTTATCACGATGGACTAACTGATCTGCCTTTTCATTCTCTTTTGTCGTCCCTCACTGGTGCCTCGGCAGCACCTCGTTAGCGCAGGTGGGGTTGCCATTTCATTATTACTCATTAAAAAAAAGGGAATGTGTAAATAATGGGAATTAATTTCCTCATTTTTAGCAATTTTTATGGGATAAAAATGTATGCCAGTAGTCCTACCTGTGCTGTTGATATTCGCTGGCGGGTACCAATGAGTAGTTGGGGAAAGGGATTGCTAGTAATTGGGTCTAATATGCCCTAAAATGTCGACTGTAGAACTGGCAAATTAAGACAATACATAAAAATAAATAAATGAACAGAACGATATTGTACCTGAGAATAACAGAACACAAAACTAATTCATACGCGAGGATGTGGACGGTACCGTACAATAAAAATAACACTATGCCGAGAGACTGTAGTACTTCGACAAACTAAAACTGATTCGAACTGAGGACAGAAATTTACGGAAATTTGATAATAAACCAATAAGATCGTTACGACAAATGGGAAAAGGTGGAATGAAAAATGAGGAATGAAGGGAACATGGTAGTAAAGAGTGAGGAAAACTTAGAAGGAAATTAAATTAGCTAAAAAATCTGGAAATTAATATCCGGGAGCAAGCTGCACTCCTACGGGAGGCAAAAAAAAAATGTCGACTGTCGAAATTGCGTTCCAAATGAAAAAAATACTATTCTAAAATACTTAAATCTAAGTTTATTTGAATAAAAATATATCTCTTTCTTTGTTTCTTTCTAAAATTTAATATTATACTAATTAATAAATCTACATTATAACGTGCTCAGTTTTATATGCAAAAACCCATGTGAAGCTGGGACACGCTTAAATAATTTTTCTATCTTTCTCTCACGAACATGCTGAATGGATTCCGTGTACCACCTTAACCTATTATAATGCATATATGTATATCTACATACAGCGTGTCTGTAATTTCCTGTCTCCAGTCTGTCTCTGTATATTTTGATACCGATCATGTGACCGTCAAAATGAACTTTATCACTTCGCCCATAAAGCTCATAATCGATGGAACATCCCTAAACGAGTTGACGAGCCAACTCAGATTTCATTTTGCAGTCGGAAAAGGGCGTTGGAGAAACAATCCATGTATAATAGTATGGAAATTTATAAATGGCGGCAAAATAAAATATGTAAGCGCATTATTACAGCGTTTGTGATACTTCTGAAGGAAGGTTGCTTTATTTATTTATTTATTTATTTGTTATAAGTTACAATAACAGTTTGCAAACAGAAATGAACCATTAAAGAGAAAACAATACAAAAATTTATCAATACGCAGTTTGCCAACCTTACATTGTAAACATCGTTTAACACTAAGTTAGAAGTAAACGTTATAACACTTTTATAGATGTACATTACATTACTTATTTTTTATTTATTTATTTATTTAAGGACAACCAACAGGAGATACCAAACCCTGTAATGTAACTAACTACCTTTGTATAAAGAAATAAATTTATTATTATTATTTTGATTTTTTTTTACTCAACGTATAGTTGGCTTTATTGCTACGAGTACGGGCTGGCTGCCAAGTATCTCGTAGATTGTACAAATAATTAATTTTGATTAGATGTTAAAAATCGCCGAACAATGGAACAGGTGTTTAGTATTATAGACTTCTGCAATTCGATGTAAGTGTAGCACGGAAGGTCAAGTGTTCTAAGTGATAAGTGTAGCTGATTCGGGATTACTCCTGTAGTAGATAGGACTATTGGAACTATGGTTGCGGATTGTAAACGCCACATGCGGGTTATTTCGTCCTTTAGATCTGTATATTTTGCCAGTTTCTCAGCTATAGTGTTCTGTATATTGTGTGTATTTGGGACTGCAATATCGATAATATATGCTTTGCGATTAATTTTATCTAGGAGGGTAATATCAGGTCTATTATAATGTGTAGTTTTATCTGTCAAGATAGCACGGTCATAGTATAATTTGTGTGTATTGTTTTCAACTATTACATCAGGGGTATATTTATAGTAGGGTGTGTATGTTTCTGGTATAAGTTTGTATTTCTGAGCTAATTTTTGGTGAATAATGTTGGCAACCTGGTCATGTCTATATTTGTAATCGGTCTGTACTATGGATTTACAAGCTCCTGTAATATGCTGTATGGTCTCCGAATTACTGTTACATCGTCTGCATAAATCTGTCACTAAATTTTGTTTTATAATGAATTTTTGGTAATTTCGAGTTTCGATCACTTGGTCTTGTATGGCAATCATAAATCCCTCCGTTTCCGGGAAAAGAACCCCACGATTTAGCCATTCATTCGACGCTACTTTATCGACGTTAGGTTGGCATAAATCGCTGTAATGTCTCCCATGGAGGGATTTATCACGCCACTCTTCTATTTTTGTTTGCATGTCTGTTTGCTTTTCATTATTTTGTGTTGTGTGATCTTGCAAATTTAACGGGGTTAGCTTACAGTCATTTTGTACTATAGCGTTGTGTAAATCAGATATAAGTTCTTTTTTATGAAAGTATTTTCTAAGTAGGGTAATTTGCTTGTTATGTAGGTTAATAATATCTAGTAATCCTCTGCCTCCATTTTTGCGGGGTAGTGTCAGTCTTTGAATACATGATCGCGGATGGTGTTTTCTATGTTTCGTCATTGTTGTACTAATGTTGCGTTGAAGAGATTTAAGATCTGTTTTTGTCCAATGTATAATACCAAATGAATATGTTAGGATAGGAATTGCATAGGAATTTATACCTTTTATTGTATTACGTGAATTTAATTGTGTTTTAAGTATAATGTTTAATCTATGTTTGAATTTAAGAGACAACGAATTCTTTATATTTTTTTGATGTATATGTTTAGATTGATTGTATCCTAGATATTTATAGGTTTCATTTTCGTCTAAAGGGTTAATTGTATCACCTGTCTCCGTTTGATAATAATGCTAATGATTTTGCCCTGCCTTGACAGAGTTAATTCTGCATTTATCAATACCAAATTCCATTTTAATGTCCTTTGAGAAATGTTCAGTTAAACTAGCCAAGTTTTTTAATTCATTTTCTGAACAACCATATAATTTAATGTCATCCATATACATAAGATGACTTAAAGCAACTTCTTTTTCCTCACTCTGTCCATCTATATCTATATTATATTTCAATTTATAACCAGTATTAGATGAATTAAGGATATTAGATAAAGGGTTCAAGGCAAGGCAAAACCATAATGGGCTTAATGCATCACCTTGAAAAATGCCTCTTTCTATTTTAATCGAGTCTGTACGTGTTGTTAAATTTGAGGAATTTATGCTTAAGGTCGTTGTCCAATTTTGCATAATTGTTTGTAAGAATTTTGTGATAGTCGGGTGAACTTTATAAATATCTAGGATTTTAAGCAGCCAAGTATGGGGTACAGTATCATATGCTTTTTTATAATCTACATACATTGTAAAAAGAGCTGACTTGCGCTTATGAACTTGTTCAAGGATCACAGAATCAATTATTAGCTGTTCTTTACAACCCTGGCTTGCTTTTCTGCATCCTTTTTGTTGTTCAGCTAGTATGTCATTACTTTCTGTATAATTATAAATAATTCGGGCTATACACGATGTGATTATTTTGTAAATAGTCTGTAAGCAGGTAATAGGTCGATATTTTGCTGGGTTTGTGGTATCATTAAGATCTTTAGGTAATAAGTACGTACATCCTTCAGTAATAAATTTAGGAATAGTATCCGGATTTTGAATGAAATTATTGATGTGTTTGAGAAGTATGTGAGTCACGGTTAATTTCTTGTACCAATAATTATGAATATGATCTGTGCCTGTTGCTTTCCAATTATGAAGTTTGTTGATTACCTCATGAAACAATTCAAATGAAATAGAGTCATACTCCATCGGTATTATATGTTCATATTTTAGTTGTTCAGTCTTTATCCATAGTGCTTCATTATTATGAGAGGTTGGGTTCGACCATATACCTGCCCAAAAGTTTTGCAATTCTTCCGGGGATGGTGTAGGAAATACTTCGGTTTGTATATTATTTTCATTGTTTGATATAGTTTTGTTGATTGTACGGTAAAATTGTTTCTCATTGTTAATAAATTGAATATTTTGTAATTTACGTTTTGTACAGTTTTTATATCTACGTAAACGGTTTGCTACTACCGTTAATTTTTGTTTAAGTGTGTCTAAAAAGTGCGTCAGTTGTGTGTTAGGTTCTTCATGAATAGAATGTATATGATATTGTACTAGAATCTTTTTTACATGTTTTGTAAGTTTTCTGTTTCTATTTCCATTTATGTATTGTCTACTATATATATTATATATATATATATATATATATAATCTACTAATTTTTACCCTCAGATCTTCCATTTTATTTTCTAATCTTTTTTGCCATTGCGGTTTTGATGAATTTTGTCTTGTTCGTAATGTATCGATCGGTGGGATTCTTAATTTTGTACCATTTATTTTTGCCGCTGTCCATGCTGAACAGTAGATTATTCCGTGTAGTTTATCAAAATTAGTATCATTATTTATGTATTTTGGCAATAGTATATTGTTTATATAATTAATTGTAGTAGCTAGTTTTTTTGTTGCTCTTTGTTTAGGTATATAGGGTCTGTTAGTGGGATAAAGATTAACAAAGTATTCTAGTGCCATTTGGAATGTATCATCTATTTCTGAGTTTGTTTGTACAGGATTAGATTATGTATCAGGGTTTGATGGATTTTCTTGAAAATAATTCGAGGCTATTGTTTGTAAGAATTCATTTTCATTATCTTGTGTTTGTGTCTGTTGTATATTATTGTGGTTAATATTTTCTTCTATTGTCGGTGATAAATCTAGCTCTGTGGCCACTTCTTGTTTTATTAATAAAAGTCTATCCTCTGAATTTAACTTATTGTTAACAATAACACGTCTTTGGTCTGCTATTCTTTGCTCAGATATTTGTGTAAGGTGGGGGAATTGACTAATGAATTCTTTGTGTAGTAGTTTTCTATATCCTGTCTTGTTCGATTCTAATTTTGTTACGCGGAAATAAATCCGTATTATTGCCTCGTTATGATTATTACTCCATTTCATCCGAGTATTTTGTGTTGTAGTGATAGTGTGGCTGCTTGTTTGTGGATAGTTTATGTTTAAATTACGAAGTTCTTGTTCAGCATCCTTATGTATTTGTTTAATTTTATTTTTAGGTAGCAGTTTATTCCGTATTATAGATCTTCTTTGATCACCTAGGCGTTGGCTCTATTTCGGGGAACTTTTCCATGAATTTTGTGTGTAGGGGTGTGAGGTAGTCTTTTGTATCTGTATCTAGATTGGTGACAAGTAAATATGTACGTAGGATAAACTCATTCATTTCATCAGTCCATTTCCTACGTTTATAAGGCTTACTCGTGGTGGGCACAGTTTGAACAGCATTACTATTTGCCTCTTGTGCAACATCCACAGTAAAATCACTACCTACGCTTGATGTTGTGGATGACTGATTGATCCTATAAGAGTAAGTGGTTGTTATGGATGGTAATAAAGATTCATCGTCGTCATTATCGGTACCAGTAGTTTCTTGATCGGCTGTAGTGTATTGTTTGACAGGGGCCCGCCTGTTCAACCCCTCGTCGCCGGTGGATCGCATACTGCTACACCCAGCATCGGCTCCAGGTGTGCCCCGGCGCCCCCCGGGCAGCGGCCGTAATCTATATTTATATGTAGACATCTCTATTATTATTATAAAATGCTCTTTTTTTTATACTACTTAGAATGGCAAACAAGCTGACGGCACCTGATGGAAAGTGGTAACCGTCGCCTATAGACATGAGCAGTACCGTGGACATAACAGAGTATACTGTTTCGCCCATGATACCCCCCATGCGTTGCCATTCCTGAGGACTCAGGTGTTATTCCTGTGTACCCTGTAAATTCACGCCATATCCCACCCTTCAAACCGAAACACAGCCATGCAAACACAACTGCTTCACGGTTGAAACACGAATGGGACAGAGGTACCCAAGCAAACGACTTTTGTATAAAGTCTCCCTCTGGTCTGTCTCTGTCTCAATTAAAGGCCACCACGACATACTTTACTGATTACTGATTACAATTATGAACTTATTCTATCCAAAAAAAATCCATACTTATTCTATCTCAAAACCATACAACGACCTCTTAAACCCAATAGTACTCTGATGAAAGATATCGAATTTTTCGCTAATTTTGTTATACAATTGACACATCCGATGAATGGGATTATTATGTGAGACATTATTATTGGTGGATGGAATACCGAATAGCCGAGGATGTCTAAAAGAATGCTTACACGCAATGTCTGGAGATTGAGCTTTGCTAGGATCTAATTTTTCATAATCTGAGTCCTCATCGTCATCATTTCAGCCATTATTCGTCCACTGTTGGACATAAACTTGGCCCATAGACTGCCATAAAGAACGGTCCTAAGCCACCTGCATCCACTGACTCCCTGCAATATATTTCAGGTCGTCACTCCATCTAGTGGGAGATCGTCCTGCATTGCCTTTACCCATACGGGGTCGCCACTTGAGACCTTTCTTCCCGACCCTTCTTCTCAGTTGAAATTTCTTTCCTAATAGGCGTTAGAACAATAAAAAATGATTATTCAAAAATCATCACTATCGTCAGCGTCATCATCGTCATATCAGCCGTTAACTATCCACTGTGTAACATAGGGGTTTTGTAGTAGTTGCCACGCTTAGCAAGGGAATTGGCAACCGTAGTTCCAAAATACATGTAATTAAGTTTACTTGCATAAAAACATTTTTATTCTTATCTTAAATTTATCTTTTTAAAATATTTCTATTGAATTTATTCGCCGTACAACTTACGTATGTAAGTACGTGACAGTCATGGCAGACTGAGACGAAATCAACACCGTAGACCAAACTCTACACCAAAAACATATCGTACATTAATATTACATTTAAATGATTGCATGTGATAATTTTGAATTTATAAAGAAGTTAATTAAAAAAAAAACAATTTATTACTATTTTTAAATGCATTTTTTTCTCCCAGTTTTAGTATAAAACCTTTATAATAGTATAATAATTTCATGAAAACAATGCACAGTAACAAAAAACGAAATAGTTTTTTTTTTGTAAAAATATTAAAGAAATAAAGAAATATTCCCTATAGAAGTTTTGAAAAAAAAATTGTGTCCCTTACGCGCAGCGAACTTCCAATAGTGTCTCCCATGCGTTATTGCTCAAACAATTCTATCAGGCGCCATAAGTTTTATAGTGTCTATAACAGTTTCTCGTTATTCAAGTGGGAATCATGAAATTGGAATAGAAAATGGCGTCGCAATATGGCGTCTGTGCTCATCGTCTCATACTAGAGTAATTTCCTCGACAGCATATGACGGTGCTGGCTGGAACGTCTTATTTTATGAAGTCGTTGGGACCTACCTAAGTCGTTTGCATTAAATTATAGTATATTGAAAGTATATCATAGTTTATGAGAGTTAGTAATGCTGGTTGTGAATGTAAAGGCGATTAAAAGTAACTATGTAGGGGTGCATATGCACTCATAATGTGTAGTTATATATATAAATAATTTGATTAAATCGAAAAAGAAATATAAATTCGACCTTTATTTATATTTTTAATTAAGATTTTGCTATTTTTTCTTTATTTTTTATAAAAAAATAACAAAATTAATTAAAAAAAAAAAAACAATATCATGTGATCTACACGAAATGATCTATTGATTGTAAAAGGAATAATTAAAATTGGTGTAGATTTAGCGAGATAAACATAGATTAGTAGATTTTTTATGTACTTAATTTATATATTTAATACATACACAAAAAAGTAATTATAGGTATATAGTTAGTAACGAGTACATATTTCAATAACAACAGGTTTATTAAACAAGTTTACTTTGCCCTATTAAAAAAATCTATTTCCAAATCAGTTCAGAATTAAAGACAATTGCGCAAGATGGTCATAAAATAAAAATACAAGATTATACTTTTTTAAAATTTTTGGCATAACCTATTAAGTTATTTATTTATTTATTTATATTTTTGCACATAATAAAATATGTCTACAGGGCGGACTTAATGCCTGATGGCATTCTCTACCAGTCAACCGCTACGATAAACAGAGATAGAGTATATGGCGGTGCATTGATTTAACAAAAATTATTTGTAAATTAATTAAATATTTTGAGAGATAACAATATTAATACATTTTGAGATAAATGAACATACAAACATATAGAACATACATACAAAATAAAATTAAACATACGAAAATTACATTTTTTTTTATTTTTTTTTTTATACAACTTGGAATGGCAACACACGTTAAATAAATAAATAATATTACAAATTCATATTATGTTTAGTAGAACATCTCTACTTACTATATACATAGTTAAATGTCTTCCCCTGTGGACTGAACGTTTACTAGGAGGCGAGAGAAGGCACTGATGTGACTATAGCGCCATCTGCGCTTTATCCGCACGGAAATTGTGAAACAATTGCATTGCACACGCTTGTACAGCTTTGGATGGTATATAATAAGGGTTGATTATAACATTCTGATGGTGTTGGACAGTGGTTTTCAATCTTTTTCATGACGCGACCCCCTTATTATGTAACAAATTCTTGCGACCCTCTTAGTATATAAAAATATCTTGCGACCCCCTACCCACCACGGTTTCGAATGTGTATGAATTTTATTATAGTACAATTATGAAATCAATGAAAAAAATGAATAATTATGAAATCCGTACAGTTGTATTTACCATATATTCACAGTTAGGAATCGATAAAATAAATTAAATAATACATAATAAAGTATCTAAAACAGACATGTAATCGATGTCTGTTATAGATACATCGTTATGTATAACAGTTAAATTACTACATTTTATTACAACGTTTAATTTGTATGGTTAAAATATCATAATTTAGGGAGCATCAAATATCGGTAACCGCTGTGGTTAACCGCAAACTGAGTTTCTCAGAAAGTGTTTGGTGGTAGACAATTAACTATTAAATTAATTGTGAACTATTAAGCTTACTTAGTAGTAATATAGTATGGGAGTTAACGTAAATTAACAATTATATAACTAGCAGATTTAAAAAAATAATTAATATTATTATAATAATACTAATTAAATGTAACTGTTTACCATCTAGTGGGTCGTATGCTTGTTTGTCACCGTAGTGGTATAAAAAAAATGTAAAAGTGAGTGTGTTTGTTTTTTTTTATACAATTTAGAATGGCAAAGAAGCTGACGGCCCACCTGATGGAATGTGGTAACCGTCGCCTATAGACATGAGCAGTACCAATGGACATAACAGAGTATACTGTTTCGCCCATGATACCCCCCATGCGTTGCCATTCCTGAGGACTCAGGTGTTATTCCTCTGTACCCAGTAAATTCACGCCATATCCCACCCTTCAAACCGAAACACAGCCATGCAAACACAACTGCTTCACGATAGAAACACGAATGGGACAGAGGTACCCAAGCAATCGACTTTTGTACAAAGTCTCCCTCTGGTGCTGCCTCCTAAGATACTTATGTTAAAGGAAGGGATGGCTTATTCTATGGGATCATACAACAACTATTATTAACATATTAAGTTTGTCTTGAAAAGATTGCTCTCAGCAATAAGACCGCCTTACTGTACTTATACAATTGTATCATTGTTTTTGTAAATGGTCTTACTTATTTCATATATTGTATAATGCAAATAAAGTATACTCATTCATTCTGAATGAATTGCAACAATTACAAAAATGATAAATCTAATAAATTATTAAAGTGTAGTGATACAAAAGGCCTCATCACTAAGCAATCTCTTCCAGATAATTCGGTGATATTAAGCAAAGTCTAACTTCGACGGACCTCTAAACTGTGCCTTCAACTTTGAGTGCCCAGAAAAGCTGACGTCCCCGAAATATAGAAGAAATAATTTTATAAAATACTTACTGGCTACATCAAGTTTTCTGAAGATTCAAAACCAAAAGAAGTTAACAAAAAAATTGAAATTGGCCACGCTGAGAATAATCCAATTAATTCATTTTGTTATATGGTTATAATGCTTACCAGAGGGAGACTTTGTACAAAAGTCGATTGCTTAGGTACCTCTGCCCCATTCGTGTTTCAACCGTGAAACAGTTGTGTTTGCATGACTGTGTTTCGGTTTGAAGGGTGGGATATGGCGTGAATTTACTGGGCACAGAGGAATAACACCCGAGTCCTCAGGAATAGCAACGCATGAGGGGTATCATGGGCGAAACAGTATACTCTGTTATGTAAATAGTACTGCTTATGTCTATAAGCGACGGTTACCACTTTCCATCAGGTGGGCCGTCAGCTTGTTTGCCATTCTAAGTTGTATGAAAAAAAAAATGCTTTAAATGAGTGCCTAATATTCGACTTACCCACATCTAGGCAGCTCCGGTAAATAATCGCCGAGTCAATGATTAATTTTGGGAAAGATATTATTTCAGCCGTTAACTGCCCACTGGTGAACAGACTTTTCCCATAAGGGGCGCTTTGCCAGTAGTGATCACGCTTGGCAGACGGGTTGGCAACCGCAGTTAGGCTTTGGTGATGTTTTAAAAGGGACGCTGTTGCCCATCCCTCGACTATTAAGTTGTCTTAAATGCCACATGCGACAGCCACGGGAAAGGAAGGACTACACGGTACCAATAGGAGTTCTGTTGAATATTTCGATTTGTTATTAATTGCATTTAGAGAATATTTCGGATAATTTGAACAAAACGTGTTGACCTTCAATTGGGAACTCTCTATTGAAACAAACTTTAATATTAAAATGCTTTCACTGATGCTCTTATAACAAACTATGACAATGTTACAGTGGCAGGGTTGTCATGTTTGGCAGGCGGCTTGGCAACCGCAGTTAGGCTTTTACAGATGTTTTATGAGGGACACTGCTGCCCACCTCTCGCCCTCCTCAGTCGCCTCTTAAGACACCCACATGAAAGGAAGGGATGACCTATTCTATGCTGAGGCATACACGGCGTTCTCTTTTTTTTAACTTTAGATTATTTGCGATATCTATTCGTATCTATGTCTGTGGTGAAATCCCATCCATTTTGAAATCCCAATAACATTACATCGGCTGACACGCTCCGTGTTGAAATTCGATTAATAACACGATTCGCCATGAAACGCCGCGCGAAATGAACTTATACGGAATATGTGAATTTGATTTCACATATTGCGAGAAAATTATGTCGGTGAGACGACGCGCTTTAAAAAGCTTTACGGTGCGTAGTATATTATATTTGGCGGCAACACGTAGAGTTACGAATTGTATTGTTTTTTAAAGGTTATATATATCACGAAAATATACTTCTTAATAATAATAATATTTTATTTTTCAGACTACAATTTGGTCCATTTTGTTAATAATAATTTCCTTACAAACTATGTTAGTAAAAAAAGAAAAGCAAAGTGAACATTTAACTAAAGCAGTCCACTCAGATGTGACCCAGCCGACTAGAACAGCGTCTGAATGAAATGCCTAATTATAAGCGAGTTATATTTCTCTTCTATTACTTTCAGAATGCCATTGATGCTTGTCCTAACCCTATGTAGCAATAATGCTGTTCGTTTTGTTTGTTTTATACAACTTAGAACATATAGAGAGTTTTGCCAATAGTTGCCACGATTGACAGGCGTGTTGGTAACCGCAGTTAGGCTTTGATGATGTTTCAAAAGGCTGCTGCCAATACCCCAACTATTAAACTCCCTTAGTTACTTCTCATGACATCCATGGAAAAGGAAAAAGTGGCCCTTTCTATATCAGGAACACATGGTAAAGATGTAGATTAATCTAAGTCAATGAATAAAACAAAAACATACAACAGATTTTTTTTATTATATAACTTAGAATGCCAAACAAGCTGACGGCCCACCTGATGAAAAGTAGTAACTGTCGCCAATAGACATGAGCAGTACCATGGACATAACAGAGTATACTGTTTCGCGCATGATATCCACCATGCGTTGCCATTCCTGACGACTCGGGTATTATTCCTCTATACCCTGTAAATTCATCTGCACATCCCACCCTTCAAACCAAAACACAGCCATGTAAACACAACTGCTTTACGCTTGAAACACGAATGGGACAGAGGTACCTAAGCACACAACTTTTGTACAAAGTCTCCCTCTGATAAATTGAGAACCTACTTCTTTTTGAAGTCAATATTTTTTTAATAGATGGTAATGGAATAAAATGGAAGCCCATTGTGACAAATTCAACAAGAATTGTTCACGATGGTTTCCAGGGGGAACCACGTGGAGGTCAACCTAATAAGGCATATTGCTAGCAATGGGGCTGTCAAACTCCATTGCTAACAATCCCTTTCCCCCCTATTGAAGTCAATTGTAAAGGGTATAATAGAAGGCATGTTATATTAACATTAACATATTAAAGGTCATGTTTATATGAAAGTGTTAGAAATAAAGGTCAAACAATTGTTAGAGAGTACAATTCAATAGCTTTTCATCGCAACGTTCCACTTCTGTTTAAAAATGACTGTTGCAATAACATTTCTGAATGCAAATTGAATGCACAACTTGGAAGTGCTTCGAACAATAGTATCGGGGGCCTAGAGTTACGAACTCGGAGAATATCTCAGTAGTAATTATAGTTAGGGAAACGAAGTTATCGTATTGGGTTGCGGGAGTCAGATATTGGGATACTGTGTGATAGAGTGGACAGATATAAATATGTTATTGGCCAAGTGATTAATACTTATTCTTACAATTTAAAATAAAAAAATGAAGAATGAAAAATATTTATTTGATAACAAAATTGATACAACACAAAGATCGTTGTTGTGACTTTCTAGTAAGTGTTATTATCAGAAGGTCACGCAAATATATCAAATACTAGCCGTTTCCTGCGGCGTTTACCGCTGTGTAGTTCCCGTATATCATTTTCATTGTGACTCTTCATGAATTCGGTCTTATAATAATTAATCAATTATATAATTGCGTATCCAATACCTTCATAAAGTGTCAACTAATTCAATTTATCGATTATTTTATAGAGCAAACCATAACGCATTAGTGAAAACAGAATGAAAGTGACAGTTGTTACCTCTAAGCGCCTGAACAGTTAAACCAATCACTATGAGAGTTCGTATACACGTACTCTGTAGGATGGAGAGGAATGTTGGCTACTAGTTTTGTTTCAGTTAAAATATCCCGATCACGTGGACGAAGTCGTGTGTTAAAACTGGTTATTGTTAACACAGATACTTTGAAATATGTCTATACAGCTCGTTTCATGGTACAATTAGCGTTTAAAAATTTGACATGTTATTTTATTATATTAAGGAATTATTTTGTCATAACTTGTGGAATGACTGTTGCACGTCAGTAATGACAAAATTTGTGAAACAATATTACTAACATATGACCTTATTGCACCACATTTTTTGCAATAAAATTCATTCATTCATTCAAACAATCGCTGCAGTCTATGGACATCTAAAACATTAGGGGGCGCCACGCGCACGTTGGCCATCCAAAAGAAACCTTAATTCAACCCTTTTTGAAAAACCTCATAATGTTGTTGCTAAGGAAGTTTTAGTACAGTAATAGTTGTTTTTTTTTTATTCTTTATAAAACTTTATTAATAATTAATTTATGAATAATACACAAATTATTTATTAATGGATATTAAATTGGTTCAACAAGAGGAAATTTCATTGCTGGGTCATTTCTTTAAGACAAGACCTTTTGTAGGTGGAATTAGTGGACGAATAAGTAAGTAGTATGTTAAAATAATATAAACAAAATATGAGTAATATTGAAAAGTAGGAATTATTATGTTTGTTGCAAATATTTACCGTACTGTAATGTATGTTGCTTTACTCACATTTTACATTCAGGGGTGCCCGACTAATTTTGAACTTAGTAGGAGCCCTTATTCATGAGCGTAGTTCATAGCTGTGTTTTTTCTTATTTTCTTATACCACTTAGAATGGCAAACAAGCTGACGGCCCACCTGAGGGAAAGTGATAACCGTCGCCTATAGACATGGGCAGTACCATGGACATAACGGAGTATACTGTTTCGCCCATGATACCCCCCATGCGTTGCCATCCCTGAGGACTCCAGGTGTTATTCCTCTGTACCCAGTAAATTCATATCCCACCCTTCAGGTGGAATATGGCGTGAAATTACTGGGATGGAAATAACCGAAACACAGCCATGCAGACACAACTGCTTCAAGGTTGAAACACGAATGGGACAGAGGTATCCAAGCAATCGACTTTTGTACAATACAGTATAACTCACGATAGTTATTGTAAATAGTAACTATCGTGAGTTATACTATTTTATTGTACTGTCTAATAATTGTTGAGTCTATAATCTACGAGTGACGAGAACAAAGATATCGACGGCTGAGTAACTTTGAATACTATCTCAGTAAATGAATATTGTCATTCACAAATACGTATTTGTATTACTAGACTGTAGGTATTCACTTTTATTTTTTTTTGTCTATCTATTCAGAAAAATACATAAAACATATAATCTCTACATCATCATCGTCATCATCTCGGCTATTATCCGTCTACTGCCGAACATAGGTCTCTTCCAAAGACTGCCAAAAAGAACGGCCCTGAGCCACCTGGATCCCTATATAGTATAAAACAAAGTCCCTTCCCTTCGTTTTTTTTTTTTTTTTTTTTTTTTATACCACTGAGGTGGCAAACAAGCATACGGCCCACCTGATGGTAAGCGGTTACCGTAGCCTATGAACGCCTGCAATACCAGAGGTATTACGCGCGCGTTGCCGACCCTGAAGAAACCTCTTTACCCCCTTTTGAAGAACCCCATGCTGTAGTCTCTCGGGAAAACCTCGGCAGGGAGCTCATTCCATAACCTGAGTGTTCGTGGGAGAAAGCATCTCTGAAACCGCGTTGTACGCGACCATTTAGGCTGTAAGGTATGAGGGTGAACTCCCTGCCGATGGCGAGCCGTACGATGATAGAAAGTGGCCGTAGGCATCATATTGAATAATTCCTCTGAGCACAATCCGTTGTATAAGCGGTAGAACACGTAGAGTGAGGCAAAATCTCTCCTAAGACTTAAGGGTTCGATACCGCTTGCAAGCATGGGATCATCGACAATTCTCATAGCTCGTCGTTGCACTGAGTCGAAGGGTTCAAGCTGGTATCTAGGTGCTCCCGCCCATAAGTGACAGCAATACTCCATATGGGGCCGGATTTGCGATTTGTAAAGCATTAGTCGCTGATCCGGCGTGAAGTAATGCTTCGCTCTATTGAGCACACCGAGTTTTTTGGATGCCAGCTTCACCTTATCTTCGAGGTGGCCACGGAACTGTACGTCACTAGAGATGTCGACACCAAGGATCCCAATGCTTTTAGAGATGTTAAGAGACGTGCCTTGGAACTGTGGGGCTACAGCAAATGGGGTTTTTTTAGCGGTGAACGCGCAAGCTTGTGTCTTAGAGGGGTTAAATTGGACCAAGTTTTGTCGTCCCCAATCAGAGACTCCAGTTAGTGTTCTCTCGATTTCAGACACAAGCTGTTCACGATTGTTCTCCACGATGGAACGGGAGACATTGGTACGACCCGTATAAAGGGCATCCCCGGTGCTGTCATCCGCATAACAATGAATGCTACCGAAGGTTAACATATCATTAATATGCAGTAGAAACAGCGTTGGGGACAGCACAGAGCCCTGCGGGACGCCAGCGTTAATATCCATGCTATCGGAGCAGCAACCATCTACAACGGTTTTTATACGTCTGCCGGATAAAAAACTGGCGACCCATTTACAGAGGCTGTCGGGAAGTCCATAGTAGGGCAATTTCGATAGAAGACCCCGATGCCAGACCCGGTCAAATGCCTTTGCAATATCAAGACCGACAGCAAGCGCCTCACCTTGACTCTCAATGGCTGATACCCATCGGTGCGTAAGATATACCAAGAGGTCACCAGTTGAGCGACTATGGCGAAAGCCATATTGGCGGTCACTCAATAAATCGTGATCCTCTAGGTATTTTAACAGCTGTGCGTTAACTATACGCTCCATCACCTTAGAGAGAAGGGAAGCGATCGCAATCGGTCTGTAATTTGAAGGGTCCGACTTATCGCCCTTTTTAGGTACAGGATGTACAAGGGTGGTCTTCCATGTCGAAGGAAATTGCCCTGTGGAGTACGAGATCGTGAAGAGACGCGTTAATACAGGACACAATTCCGGAGCACACTGCTTTAGGACCACTGCCGGTATACCGTCTGGCCCACTCGACTTATGAACATCTAAGGATAGTAACTCCCGCCGGACTTTACATTGTGTTATAGTAATTTCTGGCATGGAGCTTCCGCAACACAAGATGGTAGGTGGTACAGAATTACCTTCGTCCATAGTCGAGTTAGAGGCAAAGAGAATGCCAAATAAGTCGGCTTTCTCTTTAGCACTGTAGGCCAAGTTACCATTCGGTTTCCGAAGTGGTGAAAAAGACGACTGACAAAAGTTTCCTTGGGCAGCTTTAGCAAGCGACCAGAAAGCACGGTTACCAGAAGGAAGGCTTGATAGTCGCCTACCAATTCTGCCCACAAATTCAAATTTGGCTCTGGCAATTACTCTCTTACTGGACCTCGAAGCAGCATTTAATTTGCGCTTTGCATCACTGATTCCAGGATCAGAGTTAGTGCAAGCCGTAGTCCAAGCCTTGTAAGCAGCTTGCTGAGCAAATCTGGCTTTCTTACAAGACCGGTTAAACCACGGACGCTTCTTCGATCCCATTGCCACTAGCGGGTTGGGGATAAATAGCTTCATACCTTCAATGATAGCCTCGCTAACGGCAATTGCGCAGTCGTTAGGATCATGTGATGCAAAACAGAGCTGCTTCCACGGGTACGATGCATAAAATTCTCGCAATCCATCCCAGTCTGCTGACTTATAGTGCCACACGCGACGTCGTCCAATAGGACGGGGTGGATCAGGTCGAGTGTTGGGGACATCAGCCCGGATAAGACAATGGTCGGATGAGCCAATTGGCGCATCCACTCTGACGGTATATCCATCCGGGTGTGTTGTCAGCAGAAGGTCCAGCAAGGAGCTTGTATGGTTCTCTATATCTGGAATTCTCGTTGGAGAATGGACCAGCTGAGAGAATCCATAGGTCAGAGCAAATTCATGAGCAGCTTTTCCCGCGCAGTCAGTGGACCGAGAACGAAGCCACTCGGAGTGGTGAGCATTAAAGTCTCCAAGTATCACTAACTCCGCAGAAGGGTACTGCTCGAGAACCTTATCAATCGTCGTTTGCAGGTGCTCAAAAAGACGGAACGTGTCCAGATCACCGCTGTGAGACCTGTAAAGGCACGCGTAAATACGAGTGTGGCTCCCGTAATCCACACGTATCCATAATACTGACAGGTCTCTGTCTTCAAGGCCATGGAGACGGCGGTAACAGACATCCGTCCGGATATACATACAAACCCCGGCATGACGAGCAAATTTATGCTCGAGTTTGTAACCGGGGTATAGTAAATAAGATGTATCAGCCGGACATGATATCTGCGTCTCGGTGAGGAATAACAGAGTCGGCTCCGCAGTTTCGAGATGATAGTGAATTGCGTTGATGTTAGAATGAATTCCTCTGATATTGCAGAAGTCCACTTTAAATGTGGATGAGGGTGCCGCTGTGTAACGTCTATTTTTTCTAGATCTGGCCATAAAGTATTAGGGTATTTGGAGGTTAATAGGGAAAGATTGTGCCGATATCAAAGGAACAAAGTGGTATCCACTCTGTCCCTGCGCTAAACAGGTTATGCAAATTGCCGACGCGGCGGTCGGAAGGGCCCCCGGTCCCCCCACTGATGTAGTAGCCGGGTCCACTCCGGTCTCCTCCTCCGGCACGACTACCACACCAGGGATTATGCACAGGCGGCGGTTCAGCCTCCCAGGGCGGAGATTAGGTAATCCCTGGGTTCGGGAACCCAACAACCTGCGGGCGGCCAGCGAGCAACCGTTTCACCGGGTCTCCCTGAACGCCGCGTCAGCACTTCGCGTCTGCCCAGCACAAAGATAGTATTAAGACACGCTGGTCCCTCCGATATCAGCACAACCCCTCCCCAAGATGGAACTGGATACCTTACTCACCGCAGGAACACAACGCTATAAAAACAGCGTTGTTTGGCTGCGAACTTCTGCAAGGTGGAGGTCCTTCCCCAGGCGGGCGGTTCCATTTATGAGCGAGAGTCCCGCTGTGCCCTACCTCTCTTAAATTTACTCTTTACGCTTAGATCTTTTAAACTACACAACAGATTTTAATGCAATTCTTATCAATAGATACGAGTGATACAAGAAGATATATATATATATATATATATATATATATATATATATATATATATATATATGTTGAAATATAATCATCGAGATATCAGCCTTTAATTGCCCACCGCTGGACATAAGTCCTCTTACGTGGTTTTGCCAGTAGTTGCCACGATTGGCGTGCAATCACATTACGCACGTTGTCGACCCTGAATAAACTTCTTTACTCCTTTTTTGAAGAACTCCGTGCTGTAGTCTTGGCAGGGAGCTCATTTAATAACCTGAGCATTCGTGGGTGGAAACATCTCTGACACCGCGCTGTACCGTAAATACCTTAAATGGATGAACCTAATCGGATACCTTGAATAGCTTTCAACATTATTATACAGCTAAATCGTTAGGAAATTTCACAGAACTAGCTAACATGATACTATTCTGGATTGAGGCACGTTAAATTACATGTAATATATATGTATAACTACTATCCAATTAGTAACAGTTTTCCGCTGTTTCGCGCGGAATACGATATCTCTCAATTTTGTAAGGTATTTCTAGTAATTCCTCCCTAGTATTTATTTGTCATACTAATTAATTTAAGATGCAAATTAATAAATATTGTTAACTAGTTACCCATCCCGGTTTCGCTCGGGTTAGTATACATTATCGAATATCATTATCATATCATCCATTTCTGAACATAAACCTTCACTAGGGGGGTTTTAGGGGGGGAAAGGTATTATTAATAATGGTATCTAATTGCCCCATTACTAGCAATACACACTATCAGGTCGACCTCCACGTGGTTCCCCCTGGAAACTATTGTCGTTAATTCTAGTGCAATTCGTCACGATAGGCTAACGTATCTGCTATCATCGACATCTATCATCCCTCACTGGTGCCCTGTCAGCTTATAACGATAGCGCAGGCGAGATCACCATTTTATTATCACCTATTAAAATAACTAGGGGGGTTTTGCCAGTAGCTGCCATACTTGGCAGGCATGATGGCAACCGCAGTTCAGGTTTAGAGATGTTTTAAGAGGGACGTTGCTGTTCATCCCTCGCCCTCCTTTAGTCGACTCTTACGACACCCGTGGGAAAGGGAGGGGGAGGGAGGGATATTCTATGCCGGAACTACAGTACGGTTAGTACACATTCTTGAAGAAAATTTTCACTTTTATATGTGATTTTTTAAACATTTTCTGTCGTACACACCTTATCCAGTATGCTAGTGAAACTGCGCAGAGAGGTGATCTAAAAGTGCATTTGCACTTTTCGAAGGGACCAGTTTCCTGGAAAATAAACCTATTTGTAAATTTTAAAGTTTGTAACGTGGGAAACTAAGTATTAAATGGATTTAAATGAAATTTGCTATAACAGTAGGTGATGTCCTAATTTAGTATATAGGATACTTCATGTACCGATTCACGAGTGCGGAGCCGCTGGATTTAGCTAGTCTTGGTCTACGCTAATGTATTTAAGATTCTACCATCATTTCAAGGAAAAAAAAATACAAAACATTCCAACAAAAAGATACATTTGAAATCCGAATGCATACATAGCAAACAAACCAATGTATTAAAGATTCTGCCACCATTCCAAGGAAAAAAAAATACAAAACAGTTCAATGAAAAGATGCATTTGAAATTCGAATGCATGTATAGCAAACAAGCTATTTGTGGTAACCAACTATTCAAAACACGACATGTCGCCTATCCAAAGATATATACAAACGTAATTAAGTTGCAACTGGGACTCGGCTACCCTTGTAATTTTCTACTTGACGGGTTTGGTTTACTGGCACAACTTAATGAGATAACGTATGTACGAAGGTCCGACATATGTTCGTTACTCGTATTACACGGCTATATTCCAATTTCAAATGCACTTACATCTTTTTTCGAATTTAACACTTATGATGTAAACCACAATGACCCGAAGAGTTATTAGCATTATTCATAATAGAATTTTTTTATACAACTTAGAATAGCACACAAGCTGACGATCCACCTGATGGAAAGTGATAACCGTCGCCTATAGACATGAGCAGTACCGTGGACATAACATTTATTTATAGCATTACCAATATAAGATACAGTGAAACATTTCAATACAATACACTGGTGAATTAGATCTGTTAATACTTTTATATGCAACCACAGTATGCTTTGTGTTTGATAAACATTAAAATCGAATTATTTAATGTCATTAAATGAATAAAGATATTAATTAATTAAATTACTCATATATTTTTTTTACTATCTAACTATAGTTAATGCGAAGTGATACAAAAGCTTTTTTGTTAAGCAAACTCTTCTTGAAAAACTTTGGGTAAAAGATATTGAAACAAACGGCAGGTTAGATATGGAGGAAAAGGGATTGTTAGATGCGGACTATATGTCCTATTGCTAACAGTATTCTCTGTCCCCCTTGGAAACCATCGTACTGAATTCCAGGTGTATTCATCACGATCGGCTAACTGATTTGCCCTTTCAGTATCACCTATCATCCTTCATTGGCACCCCGCCGTGTATACCTTTAAAAATATTTATATAAATTATTATTATATTTATCCACTAATATATTTTATTATTATAATATTAATTATATATATCTACACATATATAAGTAAAAGTATATATAAACATATAGATCGTTAACAGCACACTTACAACAGGAGAGAAAGAAGGAGGAAGACGAATAGAGAACAGCAAAATAGTGTTTAAAGGTGAAGATAGTAGAATTTAACAGAAGTTTTGAAGTTAGCAAGTGTAAATGGAAGTAATGTTTCACTGTTAATAGAACCTGAGCTTCCTAAGGCCTTTTAGTAAGATCACTGATCCCTATATGGGGTAAAAGGCGCGAGTTTAAATCACATCCACTTCGAATTTTTTAAATCCTGCAATTATTGGAATATAATTCTCATATTTTAATAATATTTCTACTTTTTAAAGACTTGGAAGAAAAGGATAATGACCTATTGTAAGGATTGAGAAAGATATTTTTTTTATACAACTTAGAATGACAAACAAGCTGACGGCCCACCTGATGGAAAGTGGTAACCGTCGCCTATAGACATGAGCAGTACCTTGGACATAACAGAGGTATACTCTGTTACGTTTCGCCCATGCAAACACAACTGTTTTACGGTTGAAACACGAATGGGACAGAGGTACCCAAGCAAACGACTTTTGTACAAAGTCTCCCTCTGGTAATATGTGAATATAAACATGTGACCACCAGCAGAAATATAACGATACAACTATAAATGTGATCCGAGTTTGTTAGTCACAATCAATACACTCATGCATATTCAGCGCGCGGATTCCATCGTACACAATTAGTCGGACTATAGTTTTGAAGCGACTGCCAATTATACCAACAATTGGCCAGTTTTTTTTTTGTGAGAACCGACTAAGTTGGATTGGTTTGGAGTGCGCGAAAATTGAGTTCTTTCTTTGGGTTTCCGAGTATTGCTTAATCTACTTGATTATGCTTGCAAAAAATTGTGTATACCACTAAGTCTATTGCGTAATTTCAATATTTTTATATTAAAACTAGATATTTACTTGATATTTCATGCGTGTGGATTTTAAAAGTAGGAAATTCAATAAAATAGGTTACTTCTAGACAGGGTATCAAGATCAAGCATACACCAAATTTTAGGTTAGATCTTAAGAGCAAATTTGTGAAAACTGCATCTAATTTGGCATAGGCAATGGCATAGAAAAGAGTGAGTGAAATATAGATAGACATACAGATAGAAAGACAGATAAACAAAATGTTTAAAAAATATTTTTTTGAATGGATCTTATCAATACCCTTCGTATTTAGTATTTTATTTATTTATTTAAATTTTTATTTATTTCATTTATTTATTAGTACATATATAATATATGTACATGCCGGACTTAATGCTAAAAGCATTCTCTCCCAGTCAACCATAGGGAAGTGTCAGAATACTCGAATGCGGTACTAGTAAATATTGATGTACATACATACTAAAATAACATATATAAACGGATAAATATATTCATATTATTTTTCTTAAATATTTTCTGCGTACAGACGTCGTCTAGTTACAAATTTATTATATTAGAAACACGAATGAAATGCATTAATAGATGGATTTTACTATTTTATATAGAAATATTGTACATAAATCGTTTCGTCCATATTACTGAATGAAGAGAGAAGCTGTACTCCCATAGTTGTGTTTCAATTTAAAGGGTGGGACATGATAGTAAAATTGCATGGTATTGCTGTTTCTTCTGCAACTTAGTCTATGATTAAATTAACCGTAAAGCAGTTATGTGTGCATGGCTGTGTTTCGGTTTGAAGTGTGGGATATGGCGTGAATTTACAGGGTACAGAGGAATAACACCTGATTCCTCAGGAATGGCAACGCATGGGGGGTATCGAGGGCGAAACAGTATACTCTGTTATGTCTCATGTCTATAGGCGACGGTTACCACTTTCCATCAGGTGGGCCGTCAGCTTGTTTGTCATTCTAAGTTGTATAAAAAAAAACATTTTAATTTGTTTTTTAAATTATTCCACAAAAAAACCGACTTCAATTTGGACAAAACCAGTTTATTCGATATCAAAACTAAACTACTGTACCGATATTGATAAAATTTCTATAGGTCCGATCTAACTATATCTTTTTAGATAAAAAAGATCTATTTAGCTCAGAATCGACGGAGTTATAAAGTAACAAACATAAAAAAAATATAACCAAAATTGAGTACCTACTTCTTTTTGAAATTGGTTAACAAAGTAATTTTAATCGACGAACCTGCAATTAGAATGACAGAATGTAACATGGAAAATATAATAATAAAATGTCAAAAACAGAAGTATGCAGTTTAGATTAATAAACAATAAAAAACAAAACAGAATTGAAATGTCGAGTGATCGATACATGAATCCAACTCTGCATTGACTAGTTATGTTCTTATTTTTTTTTGCAATCACTACGTTTTTAATTCATATCTGGTTTAAATAAAATGTAAATAACAACGTTGCCAGTAAAATTATAGAGCTAATTTTCTCTTCAATTTTTAAATTGTTAGTTGTGGAATCTAAAAGCTAGTTTTAAATTATGTCAACCAGTATTCATCGAACAATTACGTATTCTAAATTCAAATTTTTATGCCAACCAAACGTCTTGTCGCGTGTACGTTATGATCACTGAATTTAAATAAACTTTTATTTTGCAGGATAAAATTTCTCGTCTTTATTAAGACGAGAAATTTCATCCTGCAATAGCAGTTTACTAGCAATAGCTAGTAACTCTTTGAATTTTAAATAAATTGTTAATTATATAAGGTAATATTCAAAATTGAGGGAACCTCTCCGCTTTGAATTTTAATGTGCCCGACCTGCAGCTGGTTGCTAATATTCAATGGACGATAAATAGCGCGGCAGCTCGCGGCACGAGGAAAAATAACGTTAAGAAATTGCAATTTATTTTGTGTTCACAATATTGGACCCGATCTATCTACCTACGGCCGCTTAATAAATTGGTTTACAAGCATAAAGGTAGGATTTTATTTATACGTTACAAGAGTAGAAGGGTCATTTTTAAGGAAAGACCGATTTTGTAAATTACAACGATTAATTTTAATCGAATTATTCCTTCTAGATTTTTTTTCGATTAATCTTTCAGGTTGTAATTGATGACTTTAATTTTTTTAATTACTTCAAAAAGGGAATAGATCTCAATTTGCATCTGTTTTTTCTTCTCTTCGCTTCGTTAATTTTAATGATTCTAAACTGATTTCGATACTTCTTTTGCAATTAATGGGGTTGCTATTTTTTTATATCACTGAGGTAGCAAACAAACATACGGCCTACCTCATGGTAAGCGGTTACTGTAGCCTATGAACGCCTGCAATACCAGGGGTTTAGGCGCGCATTGCCGACCCTGAAGGAACCTCTCCCCCCCCTGCGTGTCGTTTAAACGAAACAAGAATGCGATGAATCCATGAAGATGACTTATATACGAAGTTTTTTGTGTTATCTAATATACTTATCTAACCAGACACAATTTAATTCTTATTTCATTAGAAAATATAACTAAAACAAATGCATTTTACTAGAGAACGATTTTGTAAATTTTGTAATGATGAAATAAAATGAATTCATTCGTAAAAAACATAACTGTAGTTTCTTAACTAATAATAATATTATAGTTTTATAAGGGTACAGTAGTTGTGGTTAGAACTGAGTTCCAAATATGTTAATATAATAACTTTGTAATAGTACCCATGTAGACTTCGTAAAATCTATATGGGAGCTACCGAGAATACAGCAGTATATTCCATATTAAAAAAAAAAAATATACATTAATATCACCTAACTCGTCCTTTGAAGGCACTGGATCGATTAATTCTGTTTGTATATTGTTTTCTTTCAATTTTCAGTGTTCCATGAAATCAGCTTATACGCTTATCAAGAGATATTTTGTTATTTTATTCCCCTTTTATTTCATTCCATAACAAATTAGGTTGCTTTGAGTATTGATATAATAATAAAAGTAATTAAAATATATTTAATTTGTTACAATAATAACAATTCTTATGTAATCTTACGTGAATTATAAATTATTGCTTTATTTAATTCATTATCATTTAGTGATATTATTATTTTTATTCACAATCGCAATCACCAGTGACAAATCACAAAAGTGATTTTTGCTAACTGTGATTTTTCCACCGTGCGTTTTTCAAGGCACTTTCTTCCACGCACAACCATTCTTTGGTTGTGCGTGGAAGAAAGAGGAAGAAATTCATTTTAAAAGGTTGGCAGCACACCTGCAATGCCGCTGGTGTTGTGGGTGATCATGGGCGGCGGTAGTAATTTACCATCAGGTGAGCCGCATGCTCGTTTGCCCCCTGTGTTGTAAAAAAAAAAACGTTGTTAATTCTTGTTAAATTCATCACGATAGACTAACGGATCTGCGTCCATGCTTACCTATCATCCTTCATTGGTGACTTGCCAGTGTAAACCGATAGCGTAGACAAGGTTACCATTTTAATAGCATCCTACAAAAAGAGAGAAAAAAAAAAAACTTTTATTTTATAATAATTTTTATTTTAAGAATTTGTAAGAGTATTTCATAAAAATCATAGAAAGGTCGGAGTGTCATAGATTTTTCTGCCTGAAAAAGCTTTTTTTTATGTAACATAGAATACCAAACAAGCTGACGGTCCACCTGATAGACAGTGGTAACCGTCGCCTATAGATATGAGCAGTACCATGGATATAACAGAGTATACTGTTTCGCACATGATACTACCCATGCGTTGCCATTCTTGAGGGCTCAGGTGTTATTCCTCTGTGCCCAGTAAATTCACTGCCATATCCCATCCTTTAAATCGAAACACAGCCATGCAAATACAACTGCTTTATGGTAGAAATACGAATGGGACAGAGGTAACCAAGCAAACGACTTTTGTACAGTCTCCCTCTTGTGGAGAAAGAGCTCGTCTTTCAAAAAGAGCATTTCGACATGTTTGACCAACAAACGTCACTTTTGAAGACTAAATTTGAATATTTGCGTGTTAAATTTTAAATCAAATTTGATCGTCGACGTTTTCAACCGACTTCCGAAAAGGAGGAGAATCTATTATTTTTTTTTTATACATATTACCTCATAACTCTGACAGTAATAAATCGATTTGGAAAATTCTTATTTTATCCAGAAAAGAAAAGAATTCTGTAGGACCAAACTGAAAGTATACCTACTTTCAGTTTGGTCCTACAGAATTCTTTTGAAAATCTGTTAGTGGACTAGTTTAACTAAACATATAATCATTACATAGTATAAAACAAAGTCGCTGTCGCTGTCTGTCCGTTCCAATGTATGCTTAAATATTTAAAACTACGCAACGGATTTAAAAGCGGATTTTTTAATAGATAGAATGATTCAAGAGGAAGGTTTATATGTATAATACTTGTCTAATATAGTAGAGAAACACTGATAATTTTAGAGGTTTCTAATGTGATGTCGTAACATAATGAAGGAGTAGGCGGCGCTATTTAGTATCAGCATTACACTCGTGCGAAGCCGGGGCGGGTCGCTAGTAAATAATAAAATAAAAATAACTGTGTTTGCTACAATTGAGGACGGTATTTTTTTTCTGGAACACAAATTTATTTATCTCTGATTGTTTTTTTGGTTTTTTTATACAACTTAGAATGGCAAACAAGCTGACGGCTCACTTGATGGAAAGTGGTAACCATCGCCTATAGACATGAGCAGTACCATGGACATAACAGAGTATACTGTTTCGCCCATGATACCCCCCATGCGTTGCCATTCCTGAGGACTCAGGTGTTATTCCTCTGTACCCAGTAAATTCACGCCACATCCCACCCTTCAAACCGAAACACTCTGATTGTGGTTCTAGTTTATATATAAGTAGCTGTGAATAAAACATAATGTGATAGTATAATAAATTACTAGAAAGATACAATCGGTATAATAAATTAATTAAACGATTCTGAACCCTTCCGATCCTCAACTTTGGTTCCGCTTTGTATCACACTAAACGATTTCTGGCTTACGTATAATGCTCGTATGTAAATCGTGCGTGGATTTTCCTATACAAATGGCTTACAGCGATAGAAATAAGAACTGGAAGTGACAAAATATATATATTTTTTTCATTGAATGAGAGGTTCATAATTGGTCTTATCTTACCTGATGGAAAGTGATGAAAGAATTAATATAAAATATGTTTAACCATAACTCTTCATTAATAACAATAAATGCCACAGATTCACACAAACCATTTGGACCTCTAGTTATCCTAACTTGGTAAATTTAACTCAGTATCGGCGGAGAGGGATAGTAATGGGATCTAAAAGTTCCTTTTGCTAGCGATATATCCTATTAGGTCGATCTTTACACGATTTCCTTTAGAAAACATCGTACTTACTTATAATTGGTAAAATAATGAAAAAAAAAAGACTTAAAAAATAGTTAAATCTAAGTTTTTTTTAATAAAAATATTACTTTCTTTCATTGAATTCGTCATGATAGATTAATTGGCCTGCTTTTATTATAATATATCATTTACTGGTGTCGCGCCAGTGTTCACTGATAACACAGGCAGGGAGACAATTTTATTTATGTTCAATAAAAAATATAACACAAAGGGAAGTTTTGTCTGTGTTGGTGCCATCTATTGAGTAAAATGGATAAAACGTCACCGAATTGAAGTGAGACTTCGACGGTGTGCAACTGCGGTGATAGACAAGTACTTCACTCGCTCGCTCTCTGTAATTAGTAAACGAATCATCTTAATAAATATCCTATAATAAATTCATATTTCACAAAAGTTACAATAAACGAGTTATTGAAGAGTTCCTGCACCCATAAACTTTCATACACACAAAAGGGAAAGGCGCAAACAGTCTGCGTACTGAATCTGTGAATCGTCTGCTTTGGTTTTGAGTAGCAAAATATTCCGAACAATTTTACTCGACCCTCTCAGACCATGACAATATAAGAGCCAAGGTAATAATCCTAGACGTAATTTGTCTCAAGAGCGATCAGACTGGGACTTAGTGTCTTAATGTTTCACTTCGCTTGTAAACATTTTATAATCGGATTTATTTTCAAAGTCTAATTTTGATATTGTATTCTACGTAAATATAGATTTCATCAAGTGCTTTAGTTCAGCTGAATATATGAGGAAAGAGGCGACTATGGGAATTTAATGATCAACAGAGCAGTGAGGACAGGAGCGTTCCTCTTTAAATATCACCAAAAGCCAACACATCTGCCAAGCGTTGCAGTTATTGCCAAATGGAGAAAGCCTACGTTCAGCAGTTGACAATTAAGGGGGGATCTGATGATGATGATAGTTTAGAAAAACTGCTATGATACTGTGATCTGTTGTATAGTGTTACACTTCTGTTAAATTAAGGCACTTTCTTCCACGCACAACCATTCTTTGGAATCAACTTCCAGCAGTAGTATTTCCGAACCGATACGACAACATAACCTTCAAAAAAAGAGTATATTCCTTTTTAAAAGGCCGGCAGCACACCTGCAATGCCGCTGGTGTTGTGGGTGATCATGGGCGGAGGTAGTCACTTACCATCAGGTGAGCCGCATGCTCGTTTGCCTCCTATGTTATAAAAAAAAAAACCGTCATATTTCTCAATCTTAATAAAATAAAATAATAAGGTTTTGTGAAAAAATCTCAACATTGCAGAAGCAGGATTATTTGTTTGAAGTCTTGGTGACATTTATATTAACATCTTATCGTCCAAGAATTACAATAATAATGTAAAAGAGTTTCTACTTTTCGGAACAATAAAAAATTCTGTGTGCACAGCCTGTCCTTAAAGTCGAATAGGTACGTCCTTAGGTGATTCAGTTATCTGAGGGTTTATTTTTGCTATTTTCGATAAACAGTATAAAATATTCGTTACACAGACTGCTATATTTTCAAAAACATGACAGTATCGATCCTACAGTGACCCAATATCGAGAAGACAAAACACGAAGCGGTGAGAAACCTTAATAGTGTCATTAATTATTGGGAGATTTTGTTAGACTCACTTTAAATTAAAATTTTATTTTCAATAAGCTCGGACTCTCAATTACGTCTATGTAAAAATTTAAAGATACCTTTAAATATTGTTCTTTTGTTTTTAGACTAGTTTTTACACTCGACATCATCTGCACACTGTGCTTGGTTCGTTGAAAAAAGATTATTTATAAAATGACAAGACATTAATAAAATAAATAAAACAGCATCAAATTTCTACTCCGATAACTGCTCTGCATAAAATTTGATATTATAAACATTAAAAGAATAGAGACTTTACCTAGATTTAAATTAATAAATTGACAGTTTTAATAAAACATGGCATAGATTGTTGGAAGATATCAAGATCCCTAGATACAGTGTTATATTTTCTGCACATGCGGATAATTGGATTGTGATACGATACATTATTACTTACGAATCGATATATGAAATATTTTGTTGTATTCTTTTATTACTTGTACGAAATGAAATTATCATTTTCTGCGTGCTTTGAAAGGCACGTAAAGCACGTAAAGCAAGAGAACTTCGTGAATTACGAACGTGGCCTAGAAACTCTGCAACCAGAGGGCGACACCGGTATACAAGATTCTAGTTTGGGCGTTTCCATATGAAATCTATGGCTGCGTAACGATGCAGAACCCAGTGAGCTTAGAGAGGTCCGAATAAATGAAATAGCGTTGCGGTGAAACGGCTTAATTCCGAGAAAAACGGAACGGTTAAAGCCGAAACGAGTTGAAATAACCTAGCGGTTTATATAATTATAATTGTTATTAGTTTACAACTGCTACTTTGTCCGCATGTTTGGGATATATTGGTTGGTAGGGATGAAAAGACGCATGTGTCTTTCATCTCAAATACTATGTGTATGCCAAAATTTCATGACAATTGGTTGAGCCCTCAGTCCACTGCTGAACATAAGCTTCCCCTTTGGGGAGTTTTGCCAGTAGTTGCCACGCTTGGCAGGCGGATTGGCAACCGCAGTCAGGCTATAGAGATGTTTTAAGAGGTACGCTGCTGTCCATCTCTCGCCTTCTCTTGGTCGGCTCTTACGACACTCACGGGAAAGGAAGGGGTGGTCTATTCTATGCTGGGACTACATAACCATTAATTCACTGGATTATTTGTATAATATATTATTAATAAGTAAATATGTTGACATTTTAAGCATATTATGTGACATTCGGTTTTTGTTTGTGTTCATAGCACAATTAAATAAATTTTGTATTAGATTCTGGTGAGACGTGAATAATATTTAAACATTATGTACCATCCTTTTTACCATTTTTCAAATAAATTAGTTATTTATATTTATTTAATAGTTAAAAATTGTGTCGCACAAAAAATCGACTTTAAATGTGACAAAATCAGTTTTTTTTTTTTTAATTGGATGATAACGGAATGGTAGTCCCGCCCGCGCTCACGGTATACACTCGCGGGGCACCAGTGAAGGATGATAGGTGAGAATGAAAAGGCAGGTCAGTTAGCCTATCGTGAGGAATACACTTGGAATAGAACAAGATAGTTTCCAGGGGGAACCACGAGGAGGTTGACCTGACAGAGTGTAAAACCAATTAGTTTGATCTAAAAATTTAACTATTAAACGGATTTTGGTAAAATTTCTGTCAGATCAATCTGTAAGTATAACCTTCTAGATAAGAGAAGAATTTTCCAAACTAATTGAGAACTAACATAGTTATGAGGTCACAAACTTAAAAAAAAAACAACAATCGAACTCAGAACCTCCTTTTTGAATTCGGTTCGAAAGGGTTTTTACTCGCAATAAAGACTTTTATTGTACAATAAGGAATGGATGAAAGCTAATAACCATGTAATTACTTGTTTCAACTGACACTAAATTTATAATCAATATTTTAGAATTTCCGTAATATAACCCGAACGACAATTAAAGTCCTATAAGTATTATAAAGAGCTTATTGTTGTCGAGTCGCTTTGTGCATTATATCGAGCTACGACGTCGTCCTTCAGATTCTGTGGACGAGACAAAAGAAATTATTTATTAATAACATTGTTGTCGATTTAATTTGTTAAGTACTCGTGATAAAATTGAAAGCGACATAGGGTCATATCTGTCGTCCTCAAGATGGGGTTATGAGATTTTTTTTAAGGAACTTAGAATAGCAAACAAGCTGAGAGCTCACCTGATGGAAAGTGGTAACCGTCGCCTATAGACATGAGCGGTACCATGGACATAACAGAGTATACTGTTTCGCCCATGATACCCCCATGCGTTGCCATTCCTGAGGACTCAGATTATTCCTCTGTACCCTGTAAACATGATCATTATATCATCATATCAGCCTTGAACTGTCCACTGCTGAACTCCTCCTTTGTGGGGTTTTGCCAGTAGTTGCCACGCTTGGCAGGCGGATTGGCCACCGCAGTTAGGCTTTAGAGATGTTTAATGAGGGATGCTGCTCCCTCGCCATCCCTTAGTCGACTCTTACGACACCCACGAGAAAGAAGGGGGTTGGCCTATTCTATGCCGGAACTACACAGCTAGTTTTAAGACATGCTTAATACTATTTTATCAAGGGGAAAGGGATTGTTAGTAATGGAGTCTAACTGACCCATTGCTAGCAATATACCCTATCAGGTCGACCTCCACGCAGTTCTTCCTGGAAACCATCGTGGTTAGTTCTAGTGGAGATCGTCATGATGGGCTAACTGGCTTATCGTCATCTATCATCCCTCACTGGTGCCCCGCCAGCGTATACCGATAGCGCAGGCGGGGTTAGTATTCCATTATCACCCATTAAAAAAAAATACTATTTTACCATCTTTTGGGAATAAAAATTAGGGTATTTAAATATAGATATTTATAAAATTTTATAAAATCTACGTGGTATTACAATTTCGGGAAAACCTGTAACCGCATATTTTCGAGACGTTTATTTGAAGAGTGTAATATGGAATGCGAAATAAAAGGAAATGTACAGAAGGTGTGCAGTGTCATGGCTGCCAGTACGTCGACAACAGGAGCTCTTATTAAATTATGCGAACAATTCCATATAATTGTTTACCATAGTCTATGACAGAAAACGCAAATGCTGAAGTGACATTCGCAACATGTAAACAATATTACTCGTATTTCAAACATATTTGGTGGATGGTACAAGTTATGAACGTATAGTGGAATATACGGAATTAGAATTATGTAGTTCCGGCATGGAATGAGCTATCTCTTCTTTCCCCGTGGGTGTCTTAAATGGTGATTAAGGGAACTTAATGATCGAGGGATAGGCAGTAACGTCCTTAAAAAATATATATATAAAATGAAATTATACTATGTATGTATTCATTTATTATTTTACACGATCATAAAAAAATTTACTCTTTTCAAAGTAAAAAAAAAATGTTTATCAGATTTCAAAACAGTTTTATTGCATTTTCAATTGCAAAATTCAATTGTATGTGTGTACATTACGCAAAATTATACCTAATAGTCAATTTCCAATATATTTCAATGATACTTTTTATTACTCTAACATTGATCACACATATCTTATATTAAAATTAACTTTAATTTTGATTTCGAAATAAAAATAATTATTTTACAACAATCATTGAATACTTTTACTAAATAATAAAAAAACCGTAATAAATAAAGATTAAACAGTATTTGGTATTAATTTATTTAAATTTAAATATTCAGAGATTTGACAAGAAGTCGTTACTTTTTGATGTTAATTTTTTAACTTTAATTTATTTTATCATTATTTGGTCTTCCAGCAATTGCTACACTTTTTTTTATACAACATAGAACGGCAAACAAGCTGACGGCCCACCTGATGAAAAGTGGTAACCGTCGCCTATAGACATGAGCAGTACCATGGAAATAACAGAGTATACTGTTTCGCCCATGATACCCCCCATGCGTTGCCATTCCTGAGGACTCAGGTGTTATTACTCTGTACCCAGTAAATTCTCGCCATATCTCACCCTTCAAACCGAAACACAGCCATGCAAACACAACTGATTCACGGTTGAAACACGAACGGTATAATAAAACGCACTGATAGAATTTAATAATAAGTTACTATTTATACGTAGCATACAATCATTTTAAAGGTAATACGCTATGCTAATTAACAAATAAACAATAATATACTTACATTTGAGGTATTTAACATAAGTATAGTTTAGTTACATGATATTTTTCTATTTCCACTTAACACTAATATTGTATTTTTATTGTACATATTCTGATAAATGGATTTGATTATGTCATAAGTTTATTACTTGTACCATACTTCACAAGTGCTTTTTTCAATTTGTGTTACAGTCCATTAATGGGCAAAGACTAGCGAAAACCCGGCATCAGCTGTTGTATTGCCTGCCGGCATTCGTGTACATGATAAACCTTGTAACTCTGACGGACGGCTGATCCGTTACATTTCGGAGGATTACAATTTTTCATTGTGTTATTGTATATTTTTTTTTTTTATTTTTATGAGAGGAAATAATAATATTCTGTATTGTGATTATTATGACCAGCTGTTTTTAGTGAATCTTTTGTTTGACTTAATCGTTTCCAGTCTTTAGTATTCTATTATTCAATTATATTTTAGACATTCGTGTCCATGCTTCATATTTTTTTAAAGACAAAGATAGATAAATATATATTTATATACTAAAACGAGTTGGTTGAGTGGTTACGAACAAGAAGATTTTTTATATATAAGCACATAAATAATATTTTGTTAATAGTATTAGTAGTAGTAGTATTTAGTAGAAAAGAAGTTACCATAAATATTAAAATTTTGCATGCCATTGTTTTGGCAAAACACGCCTGTTCCTAACATATTATTGCTAACATCTGTATACCGTGTTTTTCAGCAAATAAATTATATTATTATTATTATATAACCACAGATAAGCACGATGTCATACATAGACAATATAAAATTATAGACTATTTATTTATTTAACTCTTTATTGCACCATAAACAAAACTATACAATGACCATTGAACAATTCAAGTGAAATACAGTAACATAAATGCAGACTGAAATATACACATAAAGGTACAATAAGCGGTCTTATCGCTAGGGTAATCTCTTACAGACAACCATTGGTTAAAGGAGAATAGATAGACTCTATAGTAGTAGTACGTGGTCTTCTCTTTTTGTCCGCCGTGTTGTGTAGGCGACTATACACATTGATACAAAAATGTTCACCAATAGATGCTAACGTTCTCATATTTTTGCATAAGTACAGAATTTATAATGATAAATTCTTAGGAATCAATGGATTTCTTAGGAATCAATGGATTCCTACACTAGGCAATGGGACAGAGGTTCCCAAGTAAACGACTTTTGTACAAAGTTTCCCTCCGGTATAATACACTAACGATGGCAAGCTTTTCTTTAATGTTTTTGATTTTTTTATTTTTATTTATATTTCTAATTCTATTTCGGTATTAATACTCGGATAAAATTTGAATACCCTGCAAAATCAGGCTTACTTAGTGAGAGGCGTTAGCGTATTCACATACATTCCACTTTGATTGTTTGATAATAAAATCTGTATGTATATGCGTCCCTGGAAAGCTCACGAGATTAGGCACTCACACGTATCAAGTAATGTGCATAATAAATTCACAGAAGCCATAATCAGCTCGATTGCAACATTAGCAGCTTGAGTGGAATTATTAATTCATAACACATTTGTGAAGTGGTTCCTGTGATGTAAAGATTAATGCTGAATATATGCTTGGTGTTTTATTTAGAAATATAAAAGTCGAAATATTGAAGAAGATCGATTGAATAGCAAATCGTGATATTATTAAGACTATATGACCTTAGAAAACTAAATGTAATGAAGGGAACCTCTAGTAAAAATTGATTTTATATTGACATTAGATATTGATTGATAATTTTGGAAAGTTTTAGAACATATATTTACACAAGTATCTAAACTTAATGAAAATATTGCTGTAAACGATAAACAAATATTGGACTATAGGTGAGCATAAATGAGAAGAACAACATAGACTTCACTTAAAAAAAAACCGCGAAAAATGTCTAATCGATATAAAAGAAATGGGGAATGAAAAACTTAAATATTATCCTTAGATTATGTAGATAAAATGTCTCCATACAAACCATACAAATACTTCGAGAAAAGTGGGTCAACTTTTTCATACAATTTTGCGTGATAAATAGTTATGAGTGATTGATTCCTTTCTTAGTTTTATATTTATTTTATCTTATAAATTTTGCACCGTTTTAATGCCCAAAATCTCGTTTTATTTATTAAATAATCAAATATAGGTACGCCAAGGTACATTGTGTGTGTGTAAATATATAGAATACTAATAAAGAAAAACGAGTCATTAATTGTTAAATTAGCTGACAAAAAGTTGACCCGTTTTTGAGGCTCGATGCCCTATTTATGTAATCTTGTTACATTGTAATATATTATATAAAGCAAGTCACGTTGATGTAATGTATCTATTACTTATAGAAAACTATACATAAATTCTCTTAAATACAATGCATTGAACGTGTACACAAATTGTTAGTAATTAGTTAGTTTCATGAAATTTTACAAGTTATAAATGATAATAAAGAAACATCCGATACGTTTTTCGAAGAAAACAAAAATAAACGTATTGAAATATCTGGGTCAGTCGCAAGAACAATCCCAGATTTAATCAATTAAATCCTAATGAGACATTCCTGATCCAAAAATTCCCATTCCGAGACGCGGATAAAAAGAAAATTAAATAGGAAAAAAACAAGGAGAATTTTCAATTATCTAAAAAAAAAAAAACAGAATTTAGTGAAAATCAATAAAATGTCATTGTTAAGCGAAGCGTTCTTTATTTTTAGCTGATCTCATTTCCAGAATATGGGATCAGACGAATCTTGCGCTCGTTTTACTTATCAAGAATTTTGTCTCTTGTTCTACCACATTCGGATTTTGGCCACTAGCTTTATATCCTCTGACATTGGAAATCATTAGATTCTTTAAGAATGTGTAAATTTAAGTATACTTTATTTCTAAGATTTTTTCCTTGTACCAATTTATGTATGTCTCCAAAAAAGGTACTTACAAATTTTTTAAACACTAGTATTGGAAACGTTTATGGACGATGTTAATTACTTTCCGTCAGATGCACCGTCAGCTTGTATGCGTCTCTAAGAATATAATAATAATAGGTTATCACCATTTAGAAAATTCATTCCTATACCTAATAATTATTTTATATATAAATTCTTCAACATAGTTATTACACAATAGACTTTTATGGAACTCATCTTGTTAAGTATTTATTTGAAGATGGGATTTAGTCGAACAATGTTATGGGAATAAATCGAATTAGGTCAAATGGGCATATAATATAATAATCTTCGGGGTATTGTTATACGGAGTCCATTGGATATCCAATATCTATGGAGGCGATTGTCGATTTTAATTTAAAAAAAAATATGAATATCAAATATGAACTTTCGCGTAATTTTCACATATTTAAATAAACAATTTTTTTGCAGGTATTTAGTACCTACATATCTGTTTCTTTATTTGCTGACGTTTTGTAAATATACACTTGCAAAAAAAAATTTACGCGTTAAGTCCAGATAGTGTATTTAAATAAGAGTTTTTATATCAACAAAAACAAAAGGAAGCTTAATAAGGGACAGTATTTGGCCAATGATATAAAAATCGATTCATATAGTATACTTCAGATCAATTCTTAACACAATAATAACCATAACACCTATAGGGAGTAACCATATATTTTAATTTTTGTTCTTTAACACAGTAATTTTTTTATTTCTTTTTAATATTCTTTTAAAATTATCTCGCATTAAAAAAGAAAGAATAATCCAAAAGCTTTGTACATCTTTAGCGAATTGTAAAACGTGAAAAGCTTTGATATATTTCGTAAAAATGTAGACAAAAACAATGTTAATGTTATCCGAAAACCATTACCATTCGCTCTGTGGAACCGTTAAAAAACTGAGCTTGTATTGTCGGATTACATTATTTTAAGTAAAATTACATGATCAAAGCCTTCTTGAAATGAAATGTGTGAATTGAATTTAAAAACGCGAAATAAGAAGACACCAGAGGTCTACAAAATTGGTTTATGCGTCATTAAAATAAAATTTATTTTCTTTTAGCCGAAGTAAAAGTTACAAACGGACAATGCCTTTTTCACAAATTTCGATGATTTCTGTTAAAAAATCTTTTATCTTTTGAATGAGGTTTCAAAAATAATGAGGTCGTATCTCGTTTGTCATGTGGAGTCACACAAAAGCAAGCCCCAGTTGCTTTTGCGTCAAAATGCCATCTATAACGAAAGAGATTGTTATTTCTCGCTACTGATTTCAGTGATTATATTTTTAAAGAGCACGCAGCAAATTTCAAATTGGTAGAAATTGTCACTTTGATTGTCAAAATTTAAGTTCTCATTAGTAAACTATAGTTTGCTTGGGTACCTCTGCTTCATTCGTGTTTCAACCGTACAGCAGTTGTGTTTGCATGGCTGTGTTTCGGTTTAAAGGGTGGGGATATGGCGTGAATTTACTGGGTACAGAGGAATAACACCTGACTCCTCAGGAATAGCAACACATGGGGGGTATCATGGGCGAAACAGTATACTCTGTTATGTCCATGGTACTGCTCATGTCTATAGGCGACGGTTACCACTTTCCATCAGGTGGGCTGTCAGCTTGTTTGCCATTCTAAGTTGTATAAAAAAATGCCATTGTTAGTTTTAATAAATACCTAATAATATACTGATCAAATACTGGATTTATTTATTCTTATTAAGTTTTTTTTAATTGCTAGAAAGGCAAACGAGAAGACATTCCATCTGATGATAAGCAGCTAGCGTCGTTCAATGAACATTTGCAACCCGAGAGGAGTTACTAGTACATTGCCTGTTTTTTTTTTAAATGTTGTTAGGATTTTTTTTTGAAATGTCCCATATTGTATTCATCATTGTTGTCATCATATCTATCCACTGCCTCTCCCATAGACTGCCATAAGGAACGGTCCTGAGCCACCTGCATCCACTGACTCCCTGCAATGCATTTAAGGTCGTCACTCAATCTAGTGGGGGGTAGTTATACAGTGTGTTTTTTCATTGTTAAATTTAAACAAATTAAAGTGATTACTAATACTTGTGCTATGAAAATACCAATTTAGTTTTTTTTTTTTTATAAAGACAGTTAATTTCAACTTCTTGTTCTGAACCTTATAGTTTTCTATATGATGATATCCCATCGTGAGAACGAGATCCTCATGGGTTTTATAAATTGTTATATAATCCTAATTAACTGAAGACCCACGTAATTGATCAATCAATCTTTTTATATCTTTACCTTTGATCCTACGTAGGACAGAGAAAGAATCAAGCATCAGTAACTCTATCCCTTTCTTCACCACCCATGTAATTCTTTGATGTTCATTAAAAGAGTTTTAATTAAAAATAAATAGGGGAAAAAAACGAATTGGAACCAATTGCAAATACTTATTTTTGAACCCTGCCATGCATTGAAGATTTGTGATTGCTTCATTTTACGGCTGAGAACACATACCCCGCTCTGACCCTCAGAATTACCGCCGGATATCAAACGGGTTATATTTGAATATACGCTTGGTCCGTTTAGACAGATTCCCGTCGTTTGTAAGGGGATAGCCTCTTGAAATGGGATGCATTTTTATACGATTATATAATATTACTGGACTAGCGGATAAAATGTAAACATTAAAATCAGCTCGATAGTTTGTATTTCGTTTGGAACATTTACTACTTTGCCTATTTTTTTTTATTTACGTAAAGAATAATTAATCACAAACAAGCCGCTGATATTTAGTAAAATTTGGAATTTGAATAAGTAAAAATACTTTTTTTTTTTTACAAGTACAACTTAGAATGGCAAAAAAGCTGACGGCCCACCTGATATAAAGTGGTAACCTTCGCCTATAGACATGAGCACTACTATGGACATAACAGAGTATACTGTTTCGCCCATGATACCCCCCATGCGTTGCCATTCCTGAGAACTTACGTGTTATTCCTTTGTACCCAGTAAATTAACGCCATATCCCACCGTTCAAATCGAAACACAGCCATGCAAACACAACTGCTTCACGGTTGAAACACGAATGGGACAGAGGTACCCAAGCAATCGACTTTTGTACAGTAGCGCTCCTTATATATATATATATATATATATATATATATATATATATATATATATATATATATATATATATATATATATATATATATATATATATATATATATATATATATATATATATATATATATATATATTCAGACTTAGCACATAGGATACTATATGTACTATTTGAATTATTTTATAATTTCCTTTTAATTTCAGATGTGATACAAGTATGGGCGGCACCTGGCAGCATGACACGTTTGCCGTGCGACCTGTTCGCTCCAGTGCGGGATGTAGCCATGATGCTTCTATTCAAAGATGGCGACCGAATGCCTATATACACGTGAGTATATCTTATTCTTTTTTATAATATATATATGTATATGTATATGTATATGTATATGTATATGTATATGTATATGTATATGTATATGTATATGTATATGTATATGTATATGTATATGTATATGTATATGTATATGTATATGTATATGTATATGTATATGTATATGTATATGTATATGTACTCGTATATGTATATGTATATGTATATGTGTATGTATTAGAGTGGTTTTATTTATTTTTTTAGTAACCACTTATCATAATTTGTCTTTATTCTCTTATACTGTACAACTTTGTAAAAAAAACACCTACATATAGCAAGAAACATTACGATTGTGTGGGTTACAATTGATTTACTAATCAAAGATCGCGTATTATCTGTCACTTCACAATGGTACATAATAATAAAAAACACTCGCTAATTTAGAAAATTATCTTTAATTATAATATAATTGACAAAAACCTATTTTCTCTTTGTCTAATTGTGTATAGTGACTAACCACCATAAATACAGTTATTTCTCTTACTATCAGAATGGATGTATGTTGTATGAAAACAAATATCTTTTATTTGCATCGACTGAGTTAGATACGTATTTACATGAAATTATTCGAAACAAGTCCAAACAATATTTGAATTGACAGTTTAAGTGATGCTATAGAAAGGAATATCAAGTAAATATATCATTTTAGAAAATATATCATATGTATGGACATAAAGTAAACGTATTGAAACTTCAATATAAGAGGTGTATTATTACAAGATATGATGCAAATACTTTTATATGTTTAACTCAAAAATTGCATTTAAAAATTATTTTGAGCTGATTTTTTATTATTTACATAATGAAGGAGGTATGTATTTTTTTTTTAAGTTTGCAGCTCTATCAGTTATAGACCAAATTGGAAAATTCTTTTATTAACTGAAAGGATATACTCAAAGATTGGTTTCATACAAATTTTATTAATATCAGGTATTTTGTAATCAAAATAATTGTAATTTTAATTAAAATAATTAAATACATCCCGATTGAAGTTGATTTTGTTTTTGGAACATAATCTTAAACTGTTGTGTCCATAACTTGATCTGTACTTTTTCCTACTGTATTTTAATTGAAATATCTAATCGCCATTGTATATTTTTATGTAGTAGCTACAATAAAGAAAGAAAGATAAATATATAATTGGGATAGGCATCTCTTTTCTCATTGTTTATGACCTATTGCAAAAGAATGCAGCTCTATAATAGTCGATATATATTCTGTATTTTAATTTAATTATATAATCGTCATTGTATATCTTTATGTATTGTAGTAGGTGTAATAAAAAGAGAAAGATAAATATATAATTGAAGTAGGCATCTATTTTCCCATTGTTTATGACCTTTTACATAAGTATACAGTTCTATAACAGTTGGTAAGTATTTTTTATTTTAATTAAATTATCTAATCATCATTGTATATTTTTATGTATTGTAGTAGGTGCAATTAAGAAAGAAAGATAAATATATAATTGGGACAGGCATCTCTTTTCTCATTGTTTATGACCTTTTGCAGAAGAATGCAGCTCTATAACGGTAGGTACATATAAGTTGAATTGTCTTTTATCATTGGAAGTATATAATGCCATGGGCTGTATCAATTCTGAATGCGGATTGTGTTCACGATCTCGACGTATTAATCTATAATAGATGCTATGTACGTATATAATAGAATTCAATTTCCTTTATTGAATTTGCTAATACTATAGAGTCATAGTGTGAACAAGTAATGACGGTGTTATTCTGAAAGGTGTTAGATATGATACTATTAATTTGTTTACTGTAAGACGTGTAACCGTGGAGTTATACTTGCATGGTTGTGTTTCGGTTTGAAGGGTATAAGGTGGGATATGGCAGTGAGATTATAGGGTTCGGATAATACCTTAATCTGTGAGAATAGGAACGTATGCAGTGTATCACGGGTGTCACCATTCCATTGTCATCCATTAAAAAAACCTATTCCTTTTTTTTTATTTGTTGGAAACCCAATTAAGAATTTAAGGGGGAAAAGGGATTGTTAGTAATGGAGACTGAGAATCCCATTGCTAGCAATATACCCAACCAGATCGACCTCTTCGTGGTTCTTTCTGGAAACTATCATGGTTAATTCCTGATGAATTCATCACGCTGGTCTAACTGACCTGTTTTCATTGTCATCTATCACCCTTCACTGGTGCTCCGCCGGTGTATCCCGTTAGTGCAGGCGGGGTTACCATACCATTTTCACCCATCAAAAAAAAATTAAGAATTTACTAAGATACACCAGCAAGTTACCTCGCTGTTCCATTTGTCTGCTAGATAAGCTGTCATATCTGTCTGTTTACTGTATATCTACCTATTTACTGTATAGATTATCTGGTAGTATTGTTTTATTGTTACCCTATTCCCTTTGGCCGCAACAGAATACCAGTGCTTTGCTCTTTTGAGGGCGAAGCAGTTAAACTGAGTTGTGGCCATTTTGTATCGTTATGGCACACGCATAAACGAAAAATTGTATTTGGCTTTATGTATTTTTTTTTTTAATTATGTTATCTCGCTTTTTATTTATATCTATATATGTTGTAATTTGTGTGCTGTTAGTAATGCAAATAAATTACCTATCTATCTATCTATTGTGCAAATTAGATATACGTAGAAATTAAGATTTCACACTGCTCTCTTCCACTTGATGCCGCTTCAAAATGGATGCAATTTATCTTAATTGGATTGATCAAAATGAATTTGGATTAAATTTATTTACAATTAAGTCTGTAATACTGGTGAATTAAGCTACCTTGCTGACATCAGCTAATAAACCCATTGTTTCCAATATGAATAGCTCAATCACTTAGTACAATAGACTCATCGTGTATTAAGCATGGCCATAGTTGCTTCAGACACTACAGAGACATCTGCTGAGATGGTACTCTCTACAAGTTTGGATTTTTTATAACAATTTTTCTTTCTAATCTGATCTGATTTTTAAGTACTATATTTTTTTAATTTATTTATTTTATTTATTTTCTCCACAAATTACACAAATCATTATATCTTTTAAGTACGTAAAGTACCTTACTATTAAGTATTATATTATAACTTTACTTATCTTATATATAAAATTCTCGTGTCACGGTGTTTGTTACTAAACTCCTCCGAAACGGCTTTACAGATATGAAATTTGGTGTGCATATTGGTAGATCTGAAAATCGGCCAAAATCTATTTTTCATATCCCTCAATGATAACGGTGACCCTCCCCAAAATATATTTTTTTATTTTTTTTGACAAATTTTTCCATTTTTATTTTATTATGATTTAGCATTGAAAAATACATACAACATTAAATTTTCATCGTTTTACGATCAACCCCTGTATTTTAATTGCGATTTTTATATTTCGCAATAAGTGGTAAAGCAACGTTTACGGGGTCAGCTAGTTTACTATATAAATGAACAAATGAAAATTCCTTATTCTTCTTCTCTTCATAGAATGATACAGATTATAAAGTTTAGTAATATATACACAAAAAAAATAATTACTTTATTACATAAAAGCAGGATAAAGAGGCAATAATGGGCGACTTTATCGCTAAATATCGATCTCTTCCAGGCAACCTTATATGAAATGCATGTATAAATAATAAAAAAAAAATTATACCTTTCATTATTTACATTTTAAGATGCATCAGCAAATATTTATTTATTTGTTTATAATATATTTCTAAATAAGTCCCTAATTGTGTAAGCTCTACCATCAAACCCACTATCCATTACATCCAGCACTACCGAACGCTATCTCCCTTATGATTCCGTTTGCGCCTCTCCAATCAACTGAATGCTGCTATTCCATTAAGGAAATGAACCGAGAAGGGAAGAAAGAACAAGTGGCCCGTCGCACAGACGACGGGAGCGCGCCGGCCGATCAACATTTACCGTATACCGTACATGAACGCATCTCAAAGAAAAATACATATCTCTTTATAGAATTAAACAAAGGGAAATTGTCAGTTGATTGTGCATTTCGCTGTAACAGAAAAAAAAAGAAAGAAAATAAACGTATTTTACTTTTTTTATTTATTTATTTATTCATTAGTACAAATATGTGTACATGGCGGACTTAATGCTAAAAGCATTCTCTCCCAGTCAACCGTAGGGAAGTGTCAGAATACTCGAATGCGGTACTAGTAATTATTGATATACATACATACTAAAATTACATATATAAACGAATAAATATATATGAATAACAGATATACTTACACATATATGATATATACTATATTATACACGAAATTGAGAATAATATAACGCACTTACTGCTGGAATAAAGTAAAAAAGTGAGCGTGAACGTTTTTTTGAAAGACGGTTTAGTCGGTACTCTCTTTATGGCATCAGGAAACGCGTTCCAGAGTCGTGAAGAATGTAGGAGAAAAGAGTTTGAAGCGTAATCAGTACGGTGAGAGGGGATAGATAGTTGGAGAGTATTATAGGAACGAAAAAGGAAGCTCTCAATTAGGTTTTATATTTTTATTTTTTATTTTCATATACCCTCATAATTGTGTCAGTTGTAAACCGATTTGAAATATTCTTTTTATTTTTATCTGAAATAATATAATTACATATTAGTCGCATAGAGATTTTATTAATATCGGTACAGTAGATTAGATTAAAAAAAAATCCTGGTTTTGTCGCAATTGGAAGAATTTTTTTTTGTGAGCCACAAACTTTATTTTTTTTTGTAATTAATATTTTAATAAAAGTAGTTGGTGACGCCAGTTTAAAATTAATAACATTATTCATATTAGTATTTGCGCCTACTCGCTTTTCGCTATGGATAAGGGATGGGTACTTTACATGCTCGCAATTTTAGTGGTTATCTGTGGGCTATGGACCGATTGTGTCCGATCTTTGTCGGTGCTGCCCTCTCGCGCCGATCCCCTTCTTTTTCGAACTTCGTTTTGAGTAACCGCGACTGGCCGCTTTCCTACAACTTAATTAAAAAATAATATTTTTCGGCTGTGCTCCGTGTCATCTTTCGGACCATCGAACCCCGGATCCTGTAGAGAGCTGCTGGAATTGTTCGCAGGTGAGTACCTATCCTATTTTTGAAATTACGAAAAGCGAGGTAAAAACCAGCCGGCGACCCGGCTCACATATCGAAGGAAATAATTGTTATTCTTATTGAATTGCTTCACCAGTAGTCAATCCTCAAATGTTGGCACTCGCAAACATAATAGTAGACATAAATAACATAAACATAATAGTAACATAATATATATATATATATATAACATAAGTGTCAAGCGTCACGAGTTATTAGCTATATACATATAAATCTATGGATGCATCTATGAAATATTATTTGCTCATCCGTTTATTTTTTAAAACATACTTTTCATAAATTTTCTACATATTTTAGTTTTTATGTTTTTTTTTTGTATGTTTTGATTGTTATATTTTATATGTTACCCGAGCACGTTGTAATACAATTGTACCTCTATGGGTTAAGTACCTGATAATAAAGACTATTATTATTATTATTGCGACTTAGCAACAAAACAAGTATGCAGGTTATGTGAAACTATGTTTATTGAAAAAGCATCTAGAAAAAAGGATAGTAAAAAATGTATCAAATAGAAAATAAGAAAAAAAAATAGCTCATAGACAAACAATATTTCAAACTCAGCAGTGGAATTATAAAAAGGTGGGTTTAAGAAGCTGTGTAACCAAATGTCTATTTGAATAAAGATTAGTTCTAGTCTATTGTAATATAAAAATAAAAATACATAAAAATTGTACCTATTCAAATATTAAAAATCTTTTAAAAGTACTTTTGTCAAGTATATCTAGATGGTAAAGATTTATTAAACTTGAGATTCCATTTTGCATGTGTCAATAGACATTTCAAATAATCAATTCACTCGAAGGAGCTTTCACTTGCAAATCGTAACATAATTAATAGATTAATATTTGCACAGATAATATCATATTTGCACGACAGCCAGTTTGATCAATTATTCGATATCTTGTTTTCGGTTCTAAATTTAAATTCAAAATTTCGAAATGGCGCACTGTCATATTTGATAATAGTTTATGATCCCTTCTAAAATGCTTGCGTTAGCTGATTGTATTACTTTAATTAATGAAGTAAATCTTCAGTCATACGATGTATAACATTGGAACGACAGGATGCTTGATTGATTATTGGATTTCTGGTTGTCAATATCACATCGGATAAGTTCAATTTGCATGTGATAATGAGCGCGTGAATTATTTAAAATAGTAGTTTTTAGTTTGGTATTACGGGTTGATCGCTGGAAAATTATATTTTTAATAGCCGTGTTACTTCTTTTGGAACACAGATAAAACATAGCTATGCCTTTTTTGACGCAATATTACGTGTTTGCCTAATACTACATTTATATATATTTCATTTACATTCAAATAGTCGCTACAGTCAATATAAGACAGTGCCGTCTTAGCACTGTATTATATTGATGAAATTGGTAAAATTATTTACAGATTAATAATAGAAGAAGTATCTACATATTCTAATATACCTCTGTTCAACATATCGTTATCAATATATGTCATAAAAGTCCTATTCAAAATTCCAAATTCAATTAAATGGTTGCATAGAATTCACACAAACTTTTTTTTGTTCGAAGTGATGTGACCCTGGTATTTATATTCTATATTTGAAAATAATAGGGTACATTTTTTTTAATTTCAAAGTAAAATTACGAAGCGCTTTTTTTTAATTATATTCTTATATTAAAAATAAACTTTTTAATTTATCAAGCCAGTATTACTAATATTTAAATACACGTATTCCATATTTGAAAATAATACAATTGATATATTAAACAGTAGTACGTCACAACGCGTAATTAATTAAGAAGCGCTCGCTCCTGACATTTGACGTGTGATGGATAGAAGCTGCCATCTATTCGACAGCGGCGCGCAACTTCCCGGCTTCATCATTTCGTGATACAAACACACGTCCATTTATTATACCATTTAACAAGTAATATTAGGTATTTTTTTCTTATCTATAATATCATCATGGGCATCCTAGTACATACTGTGACGTCCATCGTGCTGATCATATTTATAAGTGAAGATTACGAGATTTAAAGTATTTATCAGATGGGCTGTCAACTTGTTTGATGACCTTGGTTTATGTCACAAACTTACCTTCCAATGGTCATGGGTTCGATCGCTATGCGATACAAACATTTGTATATATGAGTATAATTTGTTGGTTAGGCTGTTTGTTGTCTATGTATAATATGCGTGTATTTATGATAAACAAGATATATAGAGAGTAACTAAACCAGTTATTTCAATTTAAAAACTAAACCAGACGAAATGATTTACATAAAATTTCTATGCAACCAATTTGTAAGTACTCGTGTATCCTTCCAGAGAAAAAAAATAAATTTTCCAAAGAGGTTTACAAATGACGGAGTTATGAAGTAACAACTATAAAAAAATACAATCGAATTGAACACCTCCTTTTTGAAATCGGTTAAAAAGTGTGTCTATCCGTTCATCATCATCATATCTTTAACTGTCCACTGCTGGACATAAGCCTTTCCCTCCCCCTCCCCATGGGGGAGTGGGGTTTCAAGTAAACCCCCCTAAAGTTTATATTCAGCAATGGACAATTAAAATGTTGATCGAATAATGATGAATCGACATATCCCGGTCACGCGGGCGGAGTCGCGGCTAAAAGCTAGTAGTTTTATACAGACAACACGACTTTACTCAGAAAAGCGGATACAAAGTTAGTTTTGATTAAGTTAGTAAGTACTGTACTGTATCGCCGTTTACTGTTCCAAGTTGAGATTCTCTTTTACTTGTTCAGTTTATGAAGCGAAAGCTACTGTGAAAGTAAAAAGGCGTTTTTTACTACATAGAATGTAAACGAACACCGCTCCATCTACTTTCAAAATAAGTACTAGATAACGGATAAATGGCCGTGTGGTTTCGGCGTAGAATAGGTCATCCCTTCCTATCCTGTGGGTGTCGTGAGATGCGACTAAGGGAGGACGAGGGATAGGTAGCAGCGTCCCTATTAAAACATCACCAAAGTCTAACTACGGTTAACTCGCCTGCCAATGGCAACTACTGGCAAAACCCTGCAACGGGGGGGCCTATGTTCAGCAGTGAACAGTTAACGGCTGATATGGTGATGATGATGAAGTAGTGTATGTATTTAGCATCTTAGGTTGCCTGCAAGAGATCGCTCTTAGCGATAAGGTCGCCCATTGTTTTCTCATTGTGATTATTTCTTGTAATTGTTTATATTTATAATAAGTTTACTATTGTAATCTTTTGGAGGAAATAATAAAGAGTATCTATCTATCTAAGCGTCTATAATTAATATCTGTATGTCCCAATGTGAGTATTAAAAATTTTGTTCTTTTTATTTTTAAATTGTCACAATATTGTACACCACTCTATCTGCTGACATTGATGCTCCTTTCCACTTTGGGTTTACTGGAAGAGAACTCTTTTAGAGTTAAGCTCGCCTTTACTCTTCACTTTACTTTATCATATTTTTTATGTGTTATTAATGTGTACAATAAAATACAAAATAAATACATAAATAAAAATCCTAAGACTAGGCTAAAAATCAGCTTGAGAGTAATTCTATTTCTGTGGGGAATAGGAAATTGGGTCAGACTCTCTGAACTTTCTAAGCCGATCCGACATGAGGTAGCTAATATGAACGTAACAAATATAGGATTGTTCACCTGCAGAGGATCGTAGTGTACGGAAAAAGGATGGAATGATGGCAAGATAATTATGAGTCAGTATAGATATGTCTGTAAGTGTTTATCTACAATAATTTTCGATTTTTTTTATACAATTTAGAATGACAAACAAGCTGACGGCCCACCTGATGGAAAGTGGTAACCGTCGCCTATAGATATAAGCAGTAACATGGACATAACAGAGTACGAGTATACTGTTTCACTCATGATACCTCCCATACGCTGTCATTCTTGAATACTTAGGTGTTATTCCTCTGTACCCAGTAAATTCACGCTATATCCCACCCTTCAAACCGAAACACAGCCATGCAAACACAACAGCTTCACGGTTGAAACACGAATGGGGCAGAGGTACCCAAGCAAACGACTTTTGTACAAAGTCTCCCTCTAGTGCAGGAAAGATACAGGGGAAAAGGTATATAAAGCAAATAGAACACAAATAAAATAAAAACATACACAAATTATACAAATGTACAATTATAATAAATAATAATAGATATTTTCCCAAAAGACTACAGCATTCTTCAAAAGGGAGGGTAAAGAGGTTTCTTCAGGGTCGTTAACGCGCGCGTAATACCTCTGGTATTGCAGGCGTTCTTAGGCTACGGTAACCACTTACCATCAGGTGGGCTGTATGCTTATTTGCCACCTCAGTGGTATAAAAAAATATACATATAATAGTAAGTGCATAGTATTATGTTTTATTAGTCAAAAGGTGAGATTTCAAGATTTTTTTTGTAATCCGAAATTATTTCTTACTGCAACGCGAGCCTTTCACATCACGTACGTATGCGAAAACACTGCAATTTCCACTTGACTGTTACGGTGCAATTGCTCAGGTGCATAGCAGGAGTGCAATGGCTTCACATCTAATTGAATTGTGAATGTTATATTTGAGAGTTCCTTTTATTATTTTATTATTGTTGTTGATTCATACATTTTAAACGAAGTTTATGTAGTAATTTCGCCGTGTGGTTTCGTCATAGAATGGACCACCCTGCCTTTCCCGTGGGTATTTTAAGAGGCGACTATAAGTACTTAATGGTCGAGACATGGACAGCGTTCCTATTAAAACATTTCCAAAGTCTAACTGAGATTGCCAATCCGGTTGCTAAGCGTGGTAACTACTGGAAAACCCGCCTTATGTCCAGCAGTGGGCAGTTAAAGGCTAATTTTAAAATATCACCAAAGCCTAATTAAGTTTGTTACCCCGCCTGCCAAGCATTAAAACTACTACCAAAACTCCCCTTAAGGGGAGTACGTCCAGCAGTGGACAAGTAACGACTGATTTGATCATGATGACATAGTACATACTAGCTGTATCTATGGGTCTTCGTTGACATAATTGGATAAAAAACTGTCTAACCCCTTCCCTATAAAGAAGGACTTAGACAAGTTTTTTAGTATACTTACATAATATTTGGTATACCAAATATTACGTAAATGTATTAAATTTCATAACGACTAGTTTTTTTTTTTGGTGAGTGCAAATGGAATGGTAACCCCACCTGCGCTAACGGGATACGCTGGCGGGGTACCAGTGAAGGATGATAGGTGAGGATGAAGTACGACAGTTAGCCCATCGTGACGAATTCAATTAGAATTGTTCACAATGGTTTCCTGGGGGAACTACGTGGAGATCGACCTAATAGGGCATATTGCTAGCAATAGGACTGTCAAACTCCATTGCTAACAATCCCTCCCCCCCCTCCATAACGACTAGTTGAGCCGTTAATTCAAAGTCAAACAGTAACAAATTGATTTTCACATTTGTGACAGTAACCGAGTCCTGCGATTTTGCTGGCGCCATCTATTGTCGAGTAGCAGTAGAAAGTTCTTTAACTCACTATTCGTTTCACCTGTATAAAAATAAAAAAAAAAAAAAACTAGAAGAATGTATATTAATACCACAAAGGGGCATCGATGTTAAAATTGGTAATATTATATGTTAAAATATATGTAGGTGCATACTCATAGATGCAGTTTTCGTGCAAACACCTACAACTGCACCAAAAGATTTTACAACACAAAGAAGAACTGGAAACTTGAAGTGAATGCAAACAGACAGCAGTACATAAGTACCTCAACAGTTAAAACTTGGAAGCTTGGCTCGTCTCCAGAACTTACTAGCCACCTATCAGAGTAAGCCTTCTGCACTTTGCTGCATAAATAGATAATGCAATTTAAACTTATATCTTTCACTTGATATAAATCAATGTCACCGTAACTTTTTTAAGCAGGGACTGCAACTTTGAAAAGCTGTATATTCGTCTATATATTTTTTTTATATTATCTTTATCTATTCTAAACCGATTTTGATAATCCATTTCACAATTGTTAGGATTTATTATATCATATATTATTTAGGATAAGAGTTGTATAAATAAATACCATCTATCTTTAATTTAGTGGGCAGGTACTTCTACTTGTTTCCATGCAATTTCACAAAGTAATAGAACTGTTAGACGGCTGGCAGCATGGCAACTGGAAGCTTCATTCCCATAAGACGTACTCGCAGTCTGTGGCCGTCAAACTTCAATTCCGACGAGAATGGAATTTACCTATGCATGGTGTGACCATATCAATGATTTGAATTTGGAATTATTTGTCCCAAATGAATCTAGCGGCTTTGCTTGAGAGAATGTATAATATAGGATGTATTAAATATATAAATCTATAAAAATAACTAATACAACATAATAACATCATATTTATAATCTTAGTAGAACGGGAAGGAAGGGTTTGTTAGTAATGGGGAGGTTAGTCCCCATTGCTATCAATAAATCCTATCAGATCGACCTCCACGCAGTACTCCCATGAAGTTATCGTGACTAATTTATCGTTTAATTCGTCACGATGGACTAACTGACCTGCCTTTTCATCCTCACCTTTCACCTTTCACTGGTATCCCGCGAGTGTATACCAATAGTGCAGGCTGCCATTTTCATTTATTAAAAAAATTTTAGTAGAACGGATTTATTTTTAGAAAATATGGCAACTTTAATTTCAACATTTCAGTTCGGACGCCAAACAGTTAACATTAGACTCCGACCAGCGATCTAATAATTTGCCTAAAGACGCCTCGTTTAGGTGTGAAACACGTGTCGCAAAATGTGCGCGAACAAAATGACAGTCGGAGATTGATGGCTAATATGGAAGGTGGTGGAACTGCTGGTAGTAATAGTGATGGTCAAGCTTCGAGTGTTGGCAGTCACAAACATACTAATGGTAGCGGAATTAAACAAAATAATTCTAATCAAATAACCAGTGATATGGATTTCCGCAAGATAACAACTAGTTCAGTAAAAAAGTTCGGTAAAACCACGTCCAAAACAGAAGAACAATATGAAAGATGTAAAGGTAAAACATTATAAGTTCAAATGTAGATCAGTATTTGTTTTTTTTTAAATTTTCAAAGGACCAAAGAGAAAGTCCTTAATACACCTGGACAATAATACATCGTCTCAACCATCTGGACGAGTGGCGGTCTTCCACCGTGCGTTTTTCAAGGCACTTTCTTCCACGCACAACCACTCTTTGGAATCAACTTCCATCAGAAGTATTTCCGACACGACATCATAACCTTCAAGAAAAGAGCATATTCCTTTTTAAAAGGTCGGCAGCATATCTATAATACTTTTAGTGTTTTGGCTGATCATGGGCGACGGTAGTCACTTACCATCAGGTGAGCCGCATGCTCGTTTTCTCCCTGGGTTGTAAAAAAAAAAAACAAATCTGATTTTAAGATACGATTTCCATATTTCGAAATTTTAAGGTACGATTTACAATCAGCGGAGTGAAATCAATATCTCGCGTGTTGATTTTATATTAATTGTATGATGACTGAAGCTGCTATTTGTCTTTGCAGAGCAAAAATGCAGAAAATATTTAAACTAAATAAGTAAATCCTGTTCACTCTCGTAACTCTTCAATTTATGTTTAGTATAATACTTAAAAGACAGCTAGAAAATTCTAGAACATTCTTTAATGACATTTTATTACGAAAAACTTACTTCCCGCTGCTCTAACGTTATTCTTGTATAGTAAACATTCTTAGTTCTATATTTAAATTCTTATTCAGTGAATACTTATTGAAAAATGAACATTTATTATCGAGATGTATTTTCTTTAATACATTTTTTAAAATATTTTTCTTATTTTTATTTTATAGGAATCCCAAGATATATTGCAAGCGCCAAACGCTGGCTGAAATCCAAAAATCCGGCGTACAACGCCAATCGACCTGATAGCGTTGCTTTTGTTGAAATGAATCCGGATACCGAGTAATTACTGATAGCGAGCTAAACTAGTCTGAACTAGTTATTTCTAGTTATTCGGGACTTGCTTTGTTCAGCTAATCCACTCAGCACTTTCCCAGTGTCCCGTGGTTCAATAGATAATATGAGTTTTCCATTCGTTACCTCCTTCGTCCAATTTCATATCGATCCAGATTTGATTAGTGTAGAATCATATTAGATCGACAATATTAGATCTTTAACGAGTCTTCACAGATTTTTTCTTTTATATAATTGGTTGCCTTGTATTTGTGTAGTTCATGGAGATGGAGCACTGGTGACTTGTAACACAGGTCCTTCAAAACCTACCGCAAGCACCAGTCTCTCACAAAATTGGTCTTCATATCAAATTGTACCTCATGTTGTCACTTTATACTACCTTTTGTGAAGAGAAAATAAAGCATTCATTCATTCATATACAATATCTAAAACATGCTATTAAGCCTAGATGGTACAGAGTATTGTTTTCAATGTATTTTCAAGGTATTTATTTATTTATAACTAGTTATTTGCGAGTAATTATTCTCGAACACATGGATTTCAGAAGTTGAAAAACCAATGGAATAGATCACTTGTAGATAGCGTATCGAAATAAAAAATGCAATTGATTTTAAATTAGACCTTCAGTGACATAACTTTATGAGTAAAAATCGCATCTATTGATCTTATCAGATCCTTTATAACATTTTTTTTAAATATCTCCCAGTACCAGACATCGTTTAGTTACAATTTTATTGCGTTACTGCGATCAATTTGTACTATGTATATTTCTAGCACTTAGTTAAATGTATACGGGGATATACTTTGCGGTTAAAAGTAGGTATAGAAGCATCCATTTAACTGTCGGGGGAAACATTAACATACCATGAGGAAATAGCGCGTTATCTTATCGCGGATACCTCACCGTAAAATATCTAAAAATATTGCTTTTGTTCGCCAATATTCCTACTTTTCGGATAAAGTGACACAACACACGGCACTAAAGTATTGCTACATGATTTTTCAATCATATCCCATCGCAAAGACGCATCCCTTTGTCTTTGCGATGGGATATGATTGAAAAATGATTGAAAAAGCCTTATGTGCCGTTTACTAAAACAAGCAACAAAATTACATTATAGTTAGTAGGATTTTACTAAGTTGTATACTCGTATGCCGTATGGTCCCAGTATAGAATTGACCATTCCTTTTTCCATAGATGTCGTACGGGACAATTCAGGGAATTTGGCAAAGGGATTGGCGGCTGCATCCTTGGAGAAGCCTATATTTACCAGTGGACAGTTAATGGCTAATAGGGGATGGGGATAATCATAAGAGTTTATATTAGAAGTACACAGTATTTAATAATCAAGGGCATAGTCTATTTATGTATTCTACTATTTTATATAACTAACTGTACTTTTTTTTAATAGATGTAAAAGGGAATGGTAACCCCACCCGCGCTATCGGTATACACCGACGGGGCACCAGTGAAAGATGATAGGTGAGAATGAATGCAGGTCAGTTGGCCCACCATGATGTATTCGACAAGAATTAAGCATGACGGTTTCCAGGGGGAACCGCGTGGAGACCTGATAGGGTCAATTGCTAGCAACGGGGCTATTAGACCTCATTACTAACAATCCCTATCACCCCTAACTAACTGTACTAATACAATTTATCCTTACTAAAAGACAGTAACTTGACAATTCGGAGACATTAATATTATTTAACTGGACCTATCTCCAGCATTAGTTACTGACCCAGTCTCGACTTTATTACGGCACGGTGCAGCGGTAAAACGCTAGGATTCCGAAGCTGGCTTTACGAGCTAGCCAAGACGTCGCAGTATTATTCTGGTCGCTGTATATACACCTTTAAGAGTAAACTAGCGTTGAGATAACATTATGTACTTAGTGGGGCAATATTATTATTCCAGTATAGAATAGGCCACTCCTTCCGTTCCGGTGGGTGTTGTAAAAGCCGACTAAGGGAGGGCGAAGGATTGGCAGCAGCGTATCTCTTAAAACATCTCTAAAAGCCTGACTGCGGTTGCCAATTCGCGTCAAGCTTTGTTACTTCAGAACTCTGTTATTTATAAATTAATTTGGAAAAATGTTGTTTGAAAATGAAAAGAGCATACTTTTAGATTGATCCTTTGAAGATTTTATCAAATCGGTTCGGTGGTTTGATTTTTAAAACAAAATAAGTGGTTCTGCCATGATTGGTTTGTTTTATAATTTAAATAATACTTGTATTGTTTGCTAATTTATAATTGCAAAATCAACTTTTGTTAAAAAACAGCAACAGTTGAGTATTTCGTCTGTTCTTTTCAGCTGAAATTGCATTCCGAACTGGATGATGGAATTGTAAAAAATGACTATTCAAAAATGCTTATAATTAAATTTACTTGAAAAAGTATTCTGATTCTTATATTAAATTTTTTACATTCCGCGTTCTAAATTCAAATATTTTATATTATATTTTAAAATTAATATATTTATGAATTATTCTCGTCGTTCATCGATGCATTTTAATCGTTTTGTGAATGGCCAGTATTAAATTTGTTATTATTTTTTGGGAAGTTATTTTTTTTTTATACGTCGTAAGTATTTTCCACACAACTCTTGCCATTTTTACGTCACGCTGACGTATTGTATTGACAAATTCATTAATATATTCAGGGGTTACACACAAAACACATGAGTTCTCTATGCTCGTGCTTCGAATCTTTCACCAACTTGAAAATTTAAACTTAGTTAAAGCATCTGAACATCGTATAAGCCGTCGTCATAGATATAAAACAAAATGGAAAATATAATATATAAATGTCACACTAATTCGCATATGTTAGCAAAACATAAAGAGAATAGCTGGAAATGAAATGACTTGATAAGACAGAAAAAAAAATCTTTATTAATATTATAAATGTGAAAGCGTGAAACACAAATCATTATCATCATCATTTCAGCCATTATCTGTCCACTGCTGAACATAGGCCTCTCCAATAGATTGCCATAAGGAACGGTCCTGAGCCACCTGCCTCCACTGACTCTCTGCAATGCATTTGAGGTCGTCACTCCATCTAGTAGGGTGTCGTCCTACATTGCGTTTACCCGTACGTGGTCGCCACTCAACAACTTTCCTTCCCCATCGGTTGTCGGTTCTTTGAGCTATTTGTCCAGCTCATTGCCACTTCAGTTTGTTTATTCTTAATGCTGAAGAAAACTTAATATGTCCTTTTTGGAGGACTCCATACTGTAGTCTCTTGGGAAAACCTCGACATTGTCATTCCATAGCCTGAGCGTTTGTAGGAGAAAAATCCTCTGAAATCGCACTGTACACGACCGTTTAGTTTCAAGCGTTTAAAGCAATTTTCAAGGACTGATAATTGTAACGGGTCTTCGGACATTGGCATCATTTATGTTTGTGTCATTCAAAAATATTTGTCACTTACTTTATGCTGCATTATTATTTTACAAATTAAACTAAAACAGAACATGATAGCTAATTGCATGAGAGTAGAATGAATACATGGAGTCGTCTTAAATAATATTATATACAATTTTCTGCAATTGCCTCATGCAATGATTTTTTATTTAGAGTTTGAATTTAGAACGCCAGATTATGTAGATTCGATGCTCTAAATTCTTGAATGCCAGTTATGCTCTATAAATACACATAATAAAATTATATCTAGGCAATGGACAGATAGATAGATACTCTTTATTGTTTCCTTCAAAAGATTACAATAGTAAACTTTTTGTAGATATAAACAATTACAAGAAATAATCACAATGAGAAAACAATGGGCGACCTTATCGCTAAGAGCGATCTCTTCTAGGCAACCTTTGGCTGCCTGAATGGATTTTAAAGCCAACATTAGACTTAAAATCTGGTATATATTTCATTTGACACGTCATCGTCAAATGGTTCAGTGCATTGGTTTTCTTACTTTTAGGTTTTAAGTTCACGCATATAAAGTTACGGGGAAATATTAGTTTATTTTAAAATAAGTGATTTTGAGACTGTGTTGATTTTGGAGGTCAAAATCAACTTGTATGGGATTTTTTTTCCTATGGAATAACACAGTACGCTCAAAAGCCCTTTCCACCGCTACATATTAATACGTTTCAACTAATTGTAATTAAGTGGTTCCGCGTTCACTCTGTGTCAAAATTTAATTTAGAACGCCGCGGAAACCCGGCCCGAATGATGCTACAATTAATTTGAAATTTCCAAATTAAGTTGTCTATATAATAAAGAGTTACTTTGGACTAACCAAATTTGTAACGTGCTCGTCACTATAAGGTATATACTTGGCGAGATCAAAACCTCTTGTGAAGTAAAATAAGATTTTTAAATATAAAAAAATAAACTATTTTACCAGTGATAAAAGTCATATAAATTTGTAATGTCAGTAAATAAAAACGAAATAAAAATTCTTTAAATAAGTAATAAAAATTTACTTTTTATTTAAATAATCTTAATTGTAAGTATTTTGGAATAGTCAACTTTTTATAAATCTACCGTCCAGTTCAAAATGAAATTTTGTCTGAAAAGAACGAACAATAAATTCAGATGTCGCTTTTTTAAAATAAAAACGAATAGATAAAATGACAATCACAATCTTCATATTGATTAAAAATAAAGAAGATATTTGAATTTAGAACTTGGAATTGTGTGCCTCTTTTTTTTCTTTTATAATCTACGTTTATATATCGATTTTATTATGCCACATGCATCTTTTTGCTTTGCAAATATAGTCTTTAACCAAAAATAAATTAGATCCCAAATTAATTTTGTAACAATTGAAGTTTTTAAACCTTAAGGAAGTAAACCTCGACGATTAGAAAGAGAATTATCAAAATCAGTTCTGTATTGACCACAAAAAAACTCTGTAATCTTATTTTATTCTTTATTGTACACAAAAAAATACAACATATAATATATATAAAATAAAAATGTACAACAGGCGAGTTTAACTCTGTAAGAGTTCTCTTCCAGCAAACCCTGAGTGGAAAGGAGCATTAATTACTAGCCGGCAGTGTGCGTACTATAATAGGAGGAAATTATTACCAGAGGGAGACTTTGTACAAAAGTCGATTGCTTGGGTACCTCTGTCCCATTCGTTTTTCAACCGTGAAGCAGTTGTGTTTGCATGGCTGTGTTTCGGTTTGAAGGGTGGGATATGGCGTGATTTTACTGGGTACAGAGGAATAACATCTGAGTCCTCAGGAATGGCAACGCATGGGGGTATCATGGGCGAAACAGTATACTCTGTTATGTCCATGGTACTGCTCATGTCTATAGGCGACGGTTACCACTTTCCATCAGCTGGGCCGTCAGCTTGTTTGCCATTCTAAGTTGTATAAAAAAAAAACATAGATGTTTCTATTAAAAAATAATAAATATGTTGACATATATAAGTAACTCATACAATTAAAATCAAAATACATACATATATCGAGATTCTGAGAGATAATATCAATGTACCAAAACATAAATCGCGGGATAACAACATCAATAAATATAAAAAATATGAGCATATCGAAATCGCGAGATGTGTAAAATTAAACTAGTAGCTACTGTACGCGGAAATCGTGAGACACCCGGTCAGAGGGTTAATAAATTATTTATCAATAATCAATAAAGAAAATCAGCAAGGAAAAATGATTACCCCAGTCACTTAATAGCCCGCCATCAATATACGACTATTTAATTAATCACAATTAATTTAGCACATGAAAGTTCGGCATCTATTAATCAGTATTAGTATGAAAGTTGATAAATTAGCGCCAATTTGTGCCTTAGATCAGGTGCTCGTTAGAGGCTGTGTGCTAAGCGGGAGCCAGTTACTAGTTACTAGAGTTGGACTGCAGCCAAAATTAAGGACAAACTGCAAGCTTATCTTGCTGCTTTGCAGATATTCTTCTTCCAAATGTCAACTTATACGATAATTTATTATTGTACTCAGTTTTTCACCATCAACATCATTACACCACTAGAGGGAGACTGTATAAAAGTTTTTCACTTCGGTACCTCTGTCCGATTTGTGTCTCTGCCGTGAAATAGTTGTTTGCATGGCTATGTTTTGAAGAATATGATAGTGAAATTAAAGGATACAGGGACATGGTACTGACCGCAATATAAAAAAGTTTGGTACAAAATACGGACTTAATGCTATATAGCATTCTGTCTCCATCAACCATTAGCAAAACAGAAATGTAAAAATGCTGGAAATATTTTTACCAGAGGGAGACTTTGTACAAAAGTCATTTGTTGGACACCTCTGTCCCATTCGTGTTTCTACCGTGAAGCAGTTGTGTTTGTATGACTGTATTTCGCTTTGAAGGGTGGGATATGACAGTGAATTTACAGGGTACAGAGTAATAACACCTGAGTCCTCAGGAATGGCACCGCATGAGGGGTATCATGGGTGAAACAGTATACTCTGTTATGTCCATAGTACTGCTTATGTCTATAGGCGACGGTTACCACTTTCCATCAGGTGGTCATTTTATGTTGTATTAAAAAATCATATTAAAATGTATTAAAAGAAGATATTAAATACATTCAATAATTACATGTCTAGTAAATTATAATATTGAATAATAGAACCTAGAGTCGTGCCAAGAGAATCAAAGTTATATGGAAACTGTCTAGACATCCGGGCTACCATGTCTAGACCAGTATCTTAATATATAAGTGGATGTAACTAGGGGGAAATAAAAAAGAAAACATTACATGAGTAATTATTTCAAGTTTTTAACTATGCAACTTAGAATGGCAAACAAGATGACGGCCCATCTAATGGGAAGTGGTAACCGTCGTCTATAGACATGATCAGTACCATGGACATAACAGACTGTTTTGCCCATGATACCCAGCGGGGTATGGGCAGTAGGACAGTAGGAAGTAGGACAGTTAGCCCATCATGACGAATTCAACAAGAATTATTCACGATGGTTTCCAGCGGGAACCACGTGGAGGTCGACCAAATAGGGCATATTGCTAGCAATGGGGCTGTCAAACTCCATTGCCAACAATCCCTTTCCCCGCAACATTTGTCTACTTGTCGATGCATAATTAAACTTCAATAACACTTGAATAACACCTGAGTCCTCCGGAATAGAAACGCATGGGAGGTATCATGGGCGAAACAGTATGTACTCTGTTATGTCCATGGTACTGCTCATGTCTGTAGGCAACGGTTACCACTTTCCATGAGGTGGGCTATCAGCTTATTTGTCATTCTACGTTGCATAATAAAAAATACTTCATGTTACTACATAGTCTAAGTCGTTCCCCATCTGTCTGTCCCTATGTATGCTTAGATCTTTAAAACTACGCAACGGATTTTGATGCAGTTTTTTCAATAGATAGTGAATGAAGAGAACGGTTTATATGTATAATACATGCATAATATAGCAGAGAAACAATGATAATTTTAGAAGTTTCTAATATGATGTGATGCAATGTGCACCCGTGCGAAGCCGGGGCGGGTCGCTAGTATTTAAATATGTCCAATATAATGACCAGTTTTTGTTTGAAGTGTAGAATATGGCGTGAATTTACAGGGTACAGAGGAATAACACCTGAGTCCTCAGGAATGGCAACACATGGGGGGTATCATAGGCGAAACAATATACTCTGTTATGTCCATGGTACTGCTCATGTCTATAGGAGATGGTTACCACTTTCCATCAGGTGGACCGTCAGCTTGTTTACCATTCTAAGTTGTATAAAAAAAAAACTCAGCATTTATAGTTATATTTCTATTTGCATTCAAATTGCCATTTCTTTGCGGTGTAAAATTATTTCCTATATTGGAAAAAGATCCGGCTGTATCATATCTGATTTCTCTATATGAAACAGGGCCGCCGGCAAATCTGAACACAAATATTTCCTTTTTGATTCACTGCCCCCATTTTCTGGACGTCTTCCAAAACGGAAGGTGGGCGGAATCTTTCACTGCATTGCTTCCTTCCTCTAAGGAGTGGCTGAGAAGTAGCGGCTAAAAATACAAGTAGAGGCGATTCGAATTTACTTTCGTCTGAAAGTGTTTTTTCCGAGTGCGAAAAAAGGTAACATTATTAATTACTTGAATTTTGTTATTATTATTATATTAGCTGTTAATAGTCCATTGCTGAACATAGGCCTTTCCCATAAGGGAGTTTTGCCACGCTTGGCAAGCGGATTGGCAACCACAGTTAGGTTTTTACAGATCTTTTAAGAGGGATGCTGCTGCCCATTCCTCCACCATAATTTTCCTTAGTCGCTGCTTACGACACCTACGCGAAAGAAAGGGGTGGCCCATTCTATGCCGGGATCTACACGGCGACCTTCCATATTAGCCATCAATCTCCGACTGCCATTTTGTCCACGCAAAACAGCAAAACTAAATAATTCTAATCAAATAAACAGTGATATGTACTTTCGCAAGATAACCTCTAGTTCAGGTGTTTAACCTATTACCCGCTACATAGAACATATAATATTACAGTTAATAACGATGTATCTACATTATTATAGCCTAAAGCAGTGTTTTTTAAAGTGTGGGTCACGACCCCTTGGGAGTCCAAACCAACCAAGGTGAAAAATGAACAGTTCCGTAAAAACATCAATTAATCAATAATACATAATGAAGTATCTATAACAGACATCGATTACATGTCTGTTTTAGATACTTTATTATGTATTATTTATTTTATTCTATCGATACCCAACTGTGAATATAACACATTATATACAACTGTACGGATTTCATAATTGTACTATAATAAAATTCATACACATTCGAAACCGTGGAGGGCAAGGGGTTGCAAGATATTTTTACATAATAAGGGGGTCGCGTCATGAAAAAGATTGAAAAACACTGGCCTAAAGAAACGCCCTTGATCCGATCCAGAAGTAACACATTAAACATACCTGAGGATTGCCATAACGTTTGGCAGAGTTCCACACGCGACAAAAACTCTTCTGGCGTTCAAAATTAGTTTTTATTCTAATACAAATTTAAGTTTCAATTAAATTTGAGCTATTAGGCAACTCATTTAATATACCAATTCAAACCAGTGACTTTTTCTTTCATTTACAAGATGACCAATAACAGTGTCACTTGTATATATATAATTACAGAATGGCTGAACCTATTTGATTAATTCTTTATTTGTTATGTTTGTAATTCTTCTAAAGAATCAGATGTTATTTTGCGGAAGTTCATGTCACAGAATAGTTCATTTTGATTGTTTTGTTTATTTTGTTTAATTCCGCTACCATGAATTACCATAATGGTAGCGGAATTAAACAAAATAATTCTAATCAAATAACCAGTGTTTGTAATTGTCAGAACTAGGTTTTTATGAACAAAATTGTTTTAATTTTTTTGAAATAATTACGCACATTGTGGGTAGCTAGTTATGAAATTCAGAATTAAACATCGTGTTACATTTTTTGGCATTGCTTTCAGTAATATAACTACTTTGTTATACTTATACATGTATATCTCTATATATTCTTTTATTCCATATGTTATATTTTTTAGTTTTATCCACTTGTTGATTCTTTGGGAAGAATCAATCTTCTTTCAAATCAGTGTGAAGGAATGGGGTTCTTAGTGTCCATATACGAGTAGAAATAATATATATCTATTTTATCGAAGATATTGCTCGTTTATTTATTGTATATAGTGTATTTTTATAAGTGCGTTCATTGCAGAAAATGGATGTGGTATGTCAACTAATGCTTTTCCTTATGGACACTACCTAATTCACAGATGGTTGGCATTTGATAAGAGCCATAAGTCCAAATAAGGCTTTTTTGTTTGCGCTATTAGTGGCTACAGCTGATGCCACTTTTATGCTATTAATAGCCCTGGATATTTTCTCTGAAAATAAAAATGCATTAATTAAAATTAATTGTCAGACACCATTTGGATTTGACTTTTGAGCAGATGCTGTTTTACCCCCAATGTTACAATTATACTTATTGTTAAGTAGGGTCTGCGATCTTTTAGAAAACTTACGTGACGAACTGATCTGACCTCATCCATACCTATCATCCTGCACTGGTACCTCGCCAATATCGTAAGCTTTGCTGTCTATTCTATGAAGTCCACAGTATTAGGTCCAGATCTCCATATCATAGTTTAGTCAAATAGTAATAATACCTTTTACCTTATTTAAGAGTCTTGTTTGGGCAACTAATTCATACATTTTCTTCCAGCCAATTCTATTCCAGGCCATATCTTTGACCTCCCTGTACGATGAGACCTAGTGTTTCCTTTATCTGTCTCATGTAGTTATTTCTCAATTTTACCCTTCCTCTTTTGCCTTCTATTTTCCTTTTATATGTTTTTTAAAAAATGTCATGTTGTTTGAGGCCCAGCATTTTGATTTTTAATAATGCTGGAATCCAACTTTATTTTTACAAAATATGTTTTTTTTCGCAGAGTGGACTTCAGAAACGGTCCTCCAGTCCACTGGGCGGTTGCGGGCGAGTTCGGAGCTCGCACTCACTTTGTGCTCAACGAGTCTGATCCATCGTCAGCTCACCTGGCCATTGATAAAGTGGCGAGGCAAGACGATGGCCTGTACAGGTGCAGGATCGACTATGTTGACTCACCCACCCGGAATTACCGGGTTAATTTAACTGTGATAGGTGAGTTTATAAATGATAAGATGGAAGATATTTCCTTGTGTGTGCTATATATATATATATATAAACCGGCAAAAAAAATATATATATATTTTTTTTTTTTTTTGCCGGTTTTTGTATTTAATGCACGTAAAAATTATTAAATCACTCTTATGCCACCTACCCGCTTCTGTATGTTCTCTTTTGACCAAAGGTTGTCTGTAAGCGATTGTACTAGCGATAAGATCGTCTTTTGTACCTTTATATGTATATTTTAATCTGTATTTTATGCTACTGTATTTCACTTGAATTGTTTATATGTCATTGTTAATTTTTATGTTTCTGATGTAATAAAGAATTAAATAGATAAATAAATATATAATTTTGCGAAGTGATTACTACGTTGAATCCTCGGTCAATTTAAGAACCGAACTTTGACCATAGACAGTGTCTCAAAATGTTTGTTACTTTGAGATGTTGCATGAACTAGGATATTTTCTATTAATTGTATAGTAGTCAATTTATATAACTTAGTGGAATTATTATGTACTATTTAATTTTATATATATAATAGTGAGTAGTATATATTTACATTATTACATGTATTACACCTCCATATTTAGAAATAATAGGATCTTGATCGTGCCTCCGATCAAACTCTTTATAATTACTCCTCCCCATCCAAAGGTTGCCTGGAAAAGATTGCTCTTAGCGATAAGGTCGCCCATTGTATTCTCATTGTGATTATTTTTTGTAATTGTTTATATTTATAATAAGTTTATTATTGTAATCTGTTGGAGGAAACAATAAAGAGTATCTATCTATCTACAATTATTAAATTTAATATAATTAACAACCAGTTTATTATTTTCTATTATCTAGTAATAATTTATATAACTTAGTGGAATTTATGTACTATTTAAATATAATTAATTAATTAAATTATAATTAACTGCCACTTTATTAATTACAATTGTACGAATTTTGAAATGGTTATTTTTGGAAGCTGAATATGCTAGACATAGTTTTTACCAACTGTATCCCGCAGCTCCGCCCGCGAAATACAGTAATATTTCAAATTTAAACTCGTAAACCGAATTAATCGTAAGTTTTGACAGTTGTCACTATCGTTCTAACATTTTGCGTTCCACTAAAGAAATTTTCTAATATCATTATAACTTGGTATACGAACTTTTTAAATTCCACGCAAACTAACAAACTTTTGGCATGTGTGATTAAACTTCATCTCGCTAACACATGTTTTTCAGCTTTTTTTTTCTGTTTATCAAAACATTTTTCTTAAAGAAAGTTTTCTTCACCTGACAGTGTAAGTGGAGTTTTAATATCATGATATTATTAGGTATAATTTATACTTATAATTTTTTTTTATATTTTTATAAATAATGCGACACAAATATAAATCCGATTGTTAAATTTTGCAATTCTTTGAATTTATATGTAAGAAATGTGGTCCCGGCATAGAATGAGCTACCCCTTCCTTTCCTGTGGGTGTCGTAAGAAGTGACGTGTGTTGGGTAGCAGCGTCCCTCTTAAAATATCATCCAAGTATAACTGCATGTTGCCGACCCACCTGCCAAGAATGGCAACTACTGACAAAACCCCCCAAGGAGGAGGCTTATATTCAGCAGTGGACAAAGGACGGCTGATATGCATGAATGAAAAATACAATCGTGACGCAACGGTAGTCACTTTGAGTAATGAGGTCCTAGGTTCAATTCCCAGTCTGCTCAATTCTGTAAACGAATTTTTATTAAATTGACTCAAATCTGAGTATTTCGGGTGGTATACCCAGATATTAGTTGTCTGATTCCCAGTAAGATAGGCTACTTATTTATTTTAAACTCTAAGGTAACTTATGATTAAGGATTACGAATTGATCCCGAAATTAGTTGAGCTTTCTCGGTCCAATTACACAAAAGTTAAACCGGTCATTATTTCATTAAAAATAAGAATACTTTTTAAAATCCGACAATTCATAATTTGCCGCAAATATCTGGAGATTTCCTTTTCATGTAATAAAATTATAACAAAGTCAAAACTGTACGTAAAATATTTTTGCAAGTGTAGTTTATTTTTATATAATATGCGATAAAAAATTATAGATTTTGAATATTTTCTATATTTATATATTACGTAAAAAAGGAAGAATGTGATAATTTTTTCAAGTAGACATATTGAGTTAAATATGTGTTAAAAATAGAAGCAGAAATGTATAAATTAAATATAGTAGTATTTTTTATCCATAACATTGATATATAACTTCTAAAAGGAAATGATTAATATTAACACAAAGAGTGTTTTCGAAAATGCTGTACAACGCAAACGAATTAGTAGAGTCAGCTAGTCTAAATATATATAAAAATATAATATAATATAAATGCATAATGTGCATCGTGGGTGTCACAGTATATTTTGTGATATCAATGATGCCATTATTTCATGTTTACAGACGACGGTTACCACTTTTCTTAATGAAAGTCGCCAGCTTGTTGGACACTTTGAGATTTATGAAAAAAAAAAATGAAGTGTTATAAACATAAAATCTTTGTATTTATTTTACTTTTAATCTCGTTGCTCTTTTTGCTTCGAAACCGGTTTAATCCGGAAAGTTTTAAACTAAGTTTCATAACAATCCCCCGACACTTCAACGATCATTATCTCTTAACACAGTTAGTGAGATTTTAAACGTCTAACAATATTCAGAAACAAGAGGTTTCTGGCTAACCAGATTAAAGATTAGATACATTTTTATTTTAATTTAAAAATATATAATAAAATTATATATCTATATACATTTAGAAATAACTATTCGTAGTTCGCACTTTTTATATATATATAAATATATTATTACTATTATTATATCAGTCGTTAATTGTCCACCGCTGGACATAGGCCTTCCCCATAGAAGGAAGATTTTGCCAGTAGTTGCCATCTTTGGCTGGCGGGTTGGAAACCGCAGTTAGGTTTTGGTGATGTTTTAAAAGGGACGTTGTTACCCATTTCTCGACAATTAAGTTTCCTTAGTCGCCTATTACATGGGCATGGGGTATGTGGTAGCCCATTCTATGCCTGGACCACACGGCAATTAAATATATCTTGTACGTAAATCCCGGATATTGTCTTTTATACTTTGTAATCTCTCAAAAAGTTCATGCCAAAGCAGATAGCTCAATTCTTCTTCAACTTAAATTTTCAACCGACTTAAAAAATAAAGAGGTTTTCAATTCGGTAGTACAACCGAGAACATACAGAATTAAGACTGTTTAAAAAATTAAACCTAAGTCGTCCCAATCGAGAATCGAATCCTGGACCTCATTACGAAAAGCAATGTGCCTACTGCTGCAGCATGGAGGTTGATTTTTAAAGACTTTTTTCATCATCATTATAACATAATTAACAATCGTAACAAAAAAGCTATTTTGATTTAAAAACTAAACTACTAGACCGATTTTAGTAAAATGTCCTTGGCCTCAATCAGACCAGATAAAAAAAATCCAAATCTGATTACAACTGACGGAGTTATGAGGTAACAAACATAAAAGAAATACAAGTTCATTGAAAACCCCCTTTTTTAAGTAATTTGATAAACATTTGAGACTTTGTACAAAAGTCGATTGCTTGGGCACCTCTGTCCCATTCGTGTTTCTACCGTGAAGCAGTTGTATTTGCGTAGCTGTGTTTCAGTTTGAAGGGTGGAATATGGCATGAATTTACTAAGTACAGAGGAATAACACCTGAGTCCTCAGGAATGGCAACGCATGGGGGGTATCATGGGCGTAACAGTATACTTTGTTGTGTCCATGGTACTGCTCATGTCTATTGGCGACGGTTACCACTTTCCATCAGGTGGGCCGTCAGCTTGTTTGCCATTCTAAGTTGTATAAAAAAAACACCGCCGTATGTCGTTCTTTGATGATAGAAATCAATGTATCTCATTAAAATTACAACAGTATCGAGTTACTTGAATAATATTTTTTTATATGTCAAGTATGATTATAACATAAACGCTGTAATTGTTTATATCGGCTTTACTCGAGTATTTTCTTATGTTTTTTCTTTTTTCTTTTATTTTTTTAACAATAATAACTGTTTTGGAATGAATTGAGATGACGAGGTTGGTAGAGACCGTATATTTCAACTTTTAACTGACAATCATCGTTATGATCGCCTTGTCTTTGATCATGTATTTGGGATCGGCGCAGTATGGCTTCATCTTCCAAAAATCTCTGTCTACTGTGGTTTCTGGATTCACTTCACTTTTATGCATATCATGTTTCATACAGTCCATCATCATTCCAGTGTAAGACTGTAAAAAAGTTATTTGCTTGGTTACTTCTGTCCCATTCTTGTTTCTACCGTGAAGCAGTCTGTTTGCATGGCTGTGTTTTGGTTTGAAGAGTAAGATATGAAAGTGAATGTTACAGGATACAGAGGCCTTATATACCTTAGTTTTCGGAAATGGCTGCGCATGAGTGTATCATGGGCGAAACGGTGTACTCTCTTATGCCAATGGTATTGCTCATGTCTATAGGCGACGGTTACCACTTTCCATCAGATGGGCCGTCAGCTTGTTTGCCATTCTAAGTTGTATAAAACAAATAAGCCAGTAAGACTTATTATTTGAGTTCTCGGTAATTTGTTCATTTATATATTTCTTAACAGTACCACCAGAACCAGCTCGGATATATGACTCCGAGGGGCGAGAAATCCTCGGGTCGATGGCTGGACCGTTTAGAGAGGGACAGGATTTACTGCTCTCCTGTCAAGCTGTCGGAGGTTTGTAATAGTTTCTTACGTAATACCATATATATTAGAGAGCCAATAATTCTTGTTGAAATTTCCTTTATATATTTATACTGCAAAATTACAAACACACACACACTTACACTATCACACACACACACACACGCACGCACGCACGCACGCACGCACGCACGTACGCACGCATGCACGCACACACACACACACACACACACACACACACACACACACACACACACATCACACACACGTATGCGAATTAGTATTAATATATTAGTTGATTTTTAATCTTATCGTCGATCTTGTCTAAAATAAATTGAACACTATTTTTAGATGTCTATCTTTGAGCTAGACATTTTATAAACAATTTTAATTTAGTCTACAGAGCAAATAAACGAAGTCATATTTGCCAATCTGTTAATTTACAAAATTTTAATATTGGAAAATAACTTTAGTGACATTAAAATAGGTACTGGATAAAGATATTCAATTAATTCCTCTTTTTATGTACTAGATAATTAATCTGAGAAATTATTCATCATCATCATCATCATCGTCATATCAGTCGTTAACTGTTTCTTACTGAACATAAGCCTTCTCATTAGAGAGGGGTTTTTTCCAGTAGTTGACACGCTTGGCAGCCAGATTGGCAACTCTAGTTAGGCTCTTAGAGATGTTTTAAACAGGACTGTTGCTTTTCTCTCGGCCTTCCTTAGTCGCCTCTTACGACACCCACGGGAAGAAAGGGGTGGCCTATTCTATGCAGGGACCATACGGCGATACATACATACAAATACATATATATAATTTTAAATATATATTTAGTGTTTGTGTTATTCTTTAAGCGGTAATCCATTAATGCCACTTTACAAATTGTTTTGTACATTTTATCCCCAGGTATTATTTCCTAGAATAGATAGAAACGATCCCTTAAAATATTCTGATTATAATATTTTTGTTGTACACTTCTTTCCTATTATTTCAATTTTTATTTGAGTTTTATACTTCTAATTTATTTGGATTACAAATACGTAACAATACTGAATAAAAAATTGTTCATTTCAGAGAAAGATATAGAAAATATAAAGGGAACATTACTTGAAACTATAGACAGCAATATCTTCGAGATAATCTTAGTATTTTTTTTTAATGGGTAGAAATGGAATGGTAACCCCGCCCGATCTATCGATATATACCGACGAGGCACCAGTGGAAGATGGTAGGTGAGAATGAATGCAAGTCAGTTAGCTCACCAAGATGAATTCGACAGGAATTAAACATGATTTCCAGGAACCGCGTGGAGGTCGACCTGAGAGGGTAAATTGCTAGTAATGGGGCTATTAGACCCCATTACTAACAATCTCTTTCCCCCTAATCTTAGTTATTAGTAACCTCAGTAGTAGAAGGATAGGCAAGCTGAAGTGACAATGGACCGGTCACATAACTTGAAGAACCAACAACCGATGGGACAGATAGGACCTTGAGTAATCACCCCGTACGGGCAACACAGCGTAGGACCTACCACTTAATTGAGCGACGACGAGCTCGGGATCGTTCTTTATGGCAGTCTATGTGGGAGGCCTATGTTCAGAAAGGAACAGTTAGCGGCCTTTACAATGGTGATGATGAACCTTAGTATTCCCCTAAGAATCACCCGTTAAGTACAAAAGTACTTAATGGGTGACAATGGAATGATAACCCCGCCTGCGCTATCGGTATGGTGCCCTGTAAGCACCATTAAATTACATTTTTACGCCAACTCTTTCAAACCAAAGTTAAATGTATATTATTTAAAACAGGTATATAATTTTAAACAGGAAAACCACCACCGGACGTGTCATGGTACCGTGGTGAGGAGCAGCTAGCCATAACAAAGGAGGGTTCTGTTTGCCAACTCCACCTTCAGCGGCTATCTAGAGAGATGGCTAACACTAAACTGCAGTGTAGAGTGAAGCCACCGCTACTGCAGTCTCAATTTAGAAATGTTACGCTTAAATTATACTGTAAGTAAATATTTCTGTTTATAATTACGTAGCGCCACCTATGTAGTTGAAAACTAAGTATGATTTGGCTTGTACTTAAGAGTATCCATAGTATGAGAGCGAAGCTGGAGCAAACGGATATTGGCACGGGTGTAAAAAAAATCGAAAATAATTAAATCATCTCCTATAAAGAACGCAACTCTTCGTCGGTGGAGCTCTTGCCACTCACTATGATTTCCAGCGACTTTTTACCTCTTGATACGACATAACGCTTTTTTCACTTTTGTGGTAAAAAAATAATGTGTTATTGTAATACTAATTTTGACTCACGACTTCGTCTACGTGACTTGTATATCTTGATTGATTACTTATAAATAATGACTTATATCTCTCTGCACCTCATATAGTGTATATCAAACTTCATGATGATTGCTTTAGCCGTCTTGGTACTAAAAATGTAACAAACAAACGGACGACAAAGTACTGGGTACAGAGGAATAACAACTGAGTCCTCAGGAATGGCAACGCATACGGGGTATCATGGGTGAAACAGCATACTCTGTTATGTCCATGGTACTGCCCATGTCTATAGGCGACGGTTACCACTTTCCATCAGGTGGGCCGTCAGCTTGTTTTGCCATTCTAAGTTGTATAAAAAAAAAGAAAAAAAAAGATGAACAAACTTATTTTCATATTTATAATTGGTATAAAGATTTATAGCAATTATTTCAATATTTTTACTTCTCCATTGTACAGTAAAACCACAATTTATACGTGTAAGCGGGAAAGGAGCGACACGTGCTGGTCAAGATAGATCCTTCACGTGTACGACACAAGGTTCAAAACCGGCTCCGAACATAGACTGGTTCATCAACTCACAAAGAGTCGATTCTACTTTAACAGAGGTAAATGTTAAAATAATAATTTTATAATATGTCACACATATGAGGTATTTATTTATTTACTAAACTTTAATACACCTATATAGTGTAAATGGTGGACTTAACACCATATGGTGTTATCTACCAATCGACTGTAGACAGGAATAACGGAAAATATAATTGACGATGTAACGTAATAACGTAACCAGAGGGAGACTTTGTATAAAAGTCGATTGCTTGGGTACCTCTGTCCCATTCGTGTTTCAACCGTGAAGCAATTGTGTTTGCATGGCTGTGTTTCGGTTTGAAGGGTGGGCTATGGCGTGAATTTACTGGGTACAGAGGAATAACACCTGAGTCCCCAGGAATGGCAACGCATGGGGGGTATCATTGGCGAAACAGTATACTCTGTTATGTCCATGGAACAGTTGAAGGCTGATATGATGATAATGATACTTTGAAAGGAACAATAAAAAGCTTTTAATCATTCATTCACTATTATTTTTACAAGGTGGACGTAGATGGTGAAGTAACGAAGAGTACTCTAACCTGGCATGTGAGAAGGGAAGACAGCGGGCGTCAGTTGGTCTGCAGAGTCTCCAACCCTTGGTTTCCAGCTTATACCCTCGAGGATTCAATTACTTTCGATGTTATGTGTAAGTATTACTTTAATATACTGGTAATATTATGTTTTTTTTTTATTCGACTTAGAATGGCAAACAAGCTGACGGCCCACCTGATAGAAAGTGGTAACCGTCGCCTATAAACATGAGCAGTACCATGGACATAACAGAGTACACACACATACTGTTTCGCCCATGATACCCCCCATGCGTTGCCATTCCTGAGGACTCAGGTGTTATTCCTCTGTACCCAGTAAATTCACGCCATATCCCACCCTTCAAACCGAAACACAGACATGCAAACACAACTGCTTCACGGTAGAAACACGAATGGGACAGAGGTACTCAAGCAATCGACTTTTGTACAAAGTCTCCCTCTGGTAAGATATTTAAATACTCGTAAATTATGTTTATAACAAATGGTTTATCCATATATGTAAATTATAAATTGTAATTTCATTGCGACAATCCAAAACGGGATACAAACGAAGATAAAATTATTAAGAGCACAACAAAAACACAACAGGAAATGTTAAAAAGCGACAGTATATCAAATGAACACCACAGTACGAGCAGATAGGGGAGCGGCGGAGTTCCGGCGATGTTTGCCCGTCGCCGCGCCGAGTCTCGAGCCAACTTAGCCTCATAAGTATTATCGCGGCTCGCGGGCCCTGTTCACCGTTATTACATTGCGCCCTCACACGACGTGTGTATGTGTTAAATTTTAAAATTTAGTAGTGGATCCGGCTGATGTGATAATGATGAAATATATATAAGCCCTTTTATGGTACTCCGAATTCACTATAACCCTAGTAAGACATATTTTCCTTTTCTATTTATTATAATATATCTCTCAATTCAAGAAACAGTATCTGTTATATCCATGGTACTGCTCATGTCTATAGGCGACGGTTACCATTCTCCATCAGGTGGACCGTCAGCTTGTTTGCCATTCTAAGTTGTATAAAAAAAAAGTTGCTACATCTACTAACATTATACCTTTGGTATATCGTATAGCTTCCTAAAATAACATATGTAAAGTTACTAAGTTAGTTTACCTACTGTTAGATATGTACATTATAATATAGTGAAACCATAATAAAATTAATTTGTTATCCTCATAGAAACTTAACACTAAATGATCTAATTTAATTAAATGCTCCCATGTGATACACGGGCCTTCATTAGCTTTAAATTTTGGCGAAGTCGTATCACTTAGTAATTTTAGTAGTTTAGTAGTTAAAATGTAACAAATATAACTAAACATTAAAAAATGTAAAATTTTACCTTCTTTAATAAATTATTACTGAAATAGAGATATGTATGTTTTATATTATTTGTATATGTAAGTAATATTTTATTCCATAACCTGAGTGTTCGTGGGAGAAATCTCTGAAACCGCGTTGTACGCAACCATTTAGGCTGTAGGATATGAGGGCGAACTCCCTGTCGACGTCGAGCCGTATGTACTTATGGAAGAAAGTAGCCGTGGGCATCATTTTAAACAATTCTTCTGAGCACAATCCTTTATTTGTTACTCGATGCTGTCTAATCTGTTCTGTTTAGGCGTGATGATTAATATACAGTTTTGTTTTTTTGATGGGTGAAAATGGTATGGTAACCCCGCCTGCGCTAACGGGATACGCTGGCGGAGCACCAGTGAAGGGTGATCGATGAAAATGAAAACAGGCCAGTTAGCCCATCATGATGAATTCGTCAGGAATCAACCATGATAGTTTCCAAGAGGAACCGTGAGGAGGTCCACCTGGTTGGGTATATTGCTAGCAATGGGATTCTCAGTCTTCATTACTAACAATCCCTTTCCCCCTATTAATGTACAGTTGTGAACCATTTGAAACAACAACATTGTTCAATTTAATTTAACCAGTATCACTAAAAGGAACGTCTGTTTTACATGCAAGAGGAAACGGCAATAACTTAGGTAGAAATTATTTATGTGCCCCCTATGAGTTCACGGACGTTTACAAGACACCGTAAACGGAATGGGTATACACAACTTTGTCTTCAACTTTATCTCGTCAAGTTAAAATATTATCGTTGACTGTCAAGCGGGAGCTTATTGCCAGACTTGTGTAATGGTTTCAGTTAACTTATTTAACTTTTTGAACTCAACATATTATGTTCGTGGAACAAATGGCACGAGATGGTTCTATGAAGTTGTTTTTATGCAACTTTGAGTGTTACAAGCTTTTCGCCCATCTGATGGTATTTTCTTTTATGGGTGATAATGGCGTGGTAACTACGCCTGCGCTAAAGGTATACCCTGGCGGGGCACTAGTGAGGGAAAATAGATGAGCATGAAAGCAGGTCAGTTAGCCCATCGTAATGAATTCAAAAAGTATTAATCACAATGGTTTTAAGAGGGAACCGCGTGGAAGTCGACCTGACAGAGCTTGCTAGCAATGGGGCCATTAGTCTATATTACAGACAATCACTTTCCCTCCATCTGATGGTATGGCGGCTGTTACCTATAGACGAGACCTATCAGCTTGATATAATACACTTTGGTGGTTATGGTTTCCATCATGTATCACTCGGGAGTGGTAACCATTAGTAGGTAATATGAATACCGATCCGATATCTATTTTCGAATATGTTAAAAGTTTGTTATCTAATATTATTTTTTGGATAACAGACTTTTAACATATTCGTTATTGGATCGATATATATATATATATATGTATATATATATATATATATATATAATATAATATAATATAATATAATATAATAACAAATATGTGTACATGGCGGACTTAATGCTAAAAACATTCTCTCCCAGTCAACCATAGGGAAGTGTCAGAATACTCGAATGCGGTACTACTAATTATTGATATACATTATACATACATACTAAAATTACATATATAAACGAATAAATATATATGAATAACAAATATACTTACACATATATGATATATACTATATTATAAACGAAATTGAGAATAATATAAAGCACTTACTGCTCGGATAAAGATAAAAAGTGAGCGTGAACGCTTTTTTTGAAAGACGGTTTAGTCGGTAGTCTCTTAATGGCATCAGGAAGCGCGTTCCAGAGTCGTGAAGAATGTAGGAGAAAAGATTTTGAAGCGTAACCAGTACGGTGAGAGGGGAAAGATAATTGGAGAGTATTATTGGAACGAAGGTTACGTTCGTTAGTTTCAAAAAGATACTGGAATTTACTCCTTAAGTAGTTAGGAGACTGGGAGTTTCGAAGAAGAGTGTAGAGGGTACAAAGAGTTCTAACGTTTCTGCGTTGACGAATGGAAAGCCACTTGAGCCGAGACCGATATAAAGAAATGTGATCGAACTCCCGGAGATTATTAAATATTGTAACTAATATATATATATATATATATATATATATATATATATATATATATATATATATATACATACATATACATATATATATATATATACATATATATATATATATATATATTGCTGTATATTACGTAGTCCTATTAACCGTCGTATGTAGGTATTAGCTCAATGGGCTTTATAATGCAATGTGATTCTCCTAATATCCTGCTTGTATTGTTATAAAAAGGTGTAATGCCTCAACATATCAGTCGTTTACCGTCCACTGCTGAACATAGGCTCTGTCTATTTAGGAGTTTTGGCAGTAGTTGTCACGCTTGGCAGACGGATTGGTGATCGACGGAAGGGGTGGCCTATTCTATCCTCGGGCCATACAACCATATATACCTATTGCTCATATGCTATAAGAAATATTTAATACAGAGTAGTTCATCAGAACTGTATCAGTCGAATAATGTCCCATTAGGGAGCTACAAACACTGTAATGTCAATAAAGTCGTGAAGATATTTTTATTACTTGCCATATTCTTATACCCCAAACTGAAATGCAACAACGCAAACATTACTGCTGCATAGCTGAAACAGGTGTGTCATTAAGTGATAAAAAGTTTTACTACCAAGTAAAATGAACTACGTTTCACTGTACACATATCTATTTATATATTTATTTACAGCAAGGCAACAGATTACAAATTAATACATTAATAAAATAAATCTATACTTATAACAAATCTGTAGAGAGGTCAATTCTGTACATGAAATATATTTCCAAATTATAAATATAAGCCCCTTGGTGGATTTTTTTAGTAGTTGCCACGCTTGTAAGATGAATTGGCAACCGCAGTTACGCTTTGAAGATGTTTTAAGATCGACGCCCATCCCTCGTCCTTCCCTAGTCGCCTCATACGACACCCACTACTACTAGGAGAAAGAAACACTAATTAGTACTAATAGATTCAACTGTCTGATAAAAAATATTTTATTTATTTATTTACATTAACTTTGGATATTGTATGGTGAATCATGTGGTTCTACGTACTAGATTTAACATAATACCATCGGCAGGAGTCATTACTAGTCTTTTTGGATGAAATCTTACTTCTTTCATTGTATTCTTTGAGGATTCAACTCGAAACTTGGATAATAACATTACCATGCAGATACGGGATTGTATTTTAGCAAAACGCATACCTGAAACAAAACAATTAGTATACAATATGTTCCACCTAGTTTTTTTTTGATGGGTGAAAATGGTATGGTAACCCCGCCTGCGCTAACGGGATACGCTGGCGGAGCACCAGTGAAGGGTGATAGATGAGAATGAAAACAGGCCAGTTAGCCCATCATGATGAATTCATCAGGAATTAAGCATGATAGTTTCCAGGAAGAACCGCAAGGAGGTCGATCTGGTTGGGTATATTGCTAGCAATAGGATTCTCAGTCTCCATTACTAACAATCCCTTTCCCCCCTGTTCCACCTAGTTAATGACAATTCCATACCAAGATAATATGAATTATAATGATTGATGATGAAATCTACATGTTCTACGTTGGACTTTATTACGCTAGCTCGAAAAGTAAATAATTGTAGAAATTTCATGGAACATTATTAGTACATATATTATTGTTAATAATAATACTATCATTTTTAATAAACTACCGCAATAGTCGGTATATACTTTTGGCTTAAGGAATATAGTTGTATATACATTTATTTATTTTATCTTTGTATTTTCATTATGAATTAATGCAAAAATCTACTTACCAATACAATTTCTGGGACCAACTCCAAAAGGCATGTAAGCACAGGGATGTCTCTCACCTGCTGTCTCAGGATTAAACCTTTCAGGGTCAAATACTTCAGGATTGGGGTAATACTTAGGATCGTATTGAATTCCACGTGGTGTTATTAATACCATTTGATTCTTTTTTATTGTAATATCAGTATCCGGAATTTTGTAATCCTCCTGTGCAGTTCTTTGCAGTGGTTCTACTAATGGAAACATGCGCAGTGTTTCATCAAATACTTTTTCTATGTAGGTCATATCTTTTATAGTATCATAGGTTATTTCTCCATTGTGCTTTTTGAGTACTTCGTCGATTTCTGCTAGTAGTTTGTCTTGAACATGTTGATTTTTTGCTAGTAAATAGAGCATAAATGACATAGTTGTTGCACTTGTTTCATATCCGGCTGCAAAAAACACAAATGCTTGAGCAGCAATTATACTATCTGTCAGTTCTAAATATGTTTGTTTATCTGTATCTGTTTTTTTATATGAATAAATATTTTTTTGCTGTCTCAATTCCAGAATTAAATCCATAAAGTCCTTTCTGTTCGATGGCTTACCACTTCTCTCTTGGATTACTCCCGCAACAAGGGAATGAAAGAAATTCGTGACATGCTTTGGGAAAAGCGATGCGTTTAGTTTTTTTAATAAACCAGGGTACATCATATCCAGTTCAAATGCAAAACTGGCTGAAAAAATGTCGGAATCAATTTTATAAAGCGATTCCATTATTTTGTCACCGTCTTCAAAATTTTTTATGTCAATTCCAAAGGCACAAGCTGATATTGTCGACATTGTGTATTTCTGTACAAGTGTGTGAACTTTCTGTTCTGGCTGATCAAGCGTTATTTTCTCGACATGTTGAAGAAACTTTTCACCACGTTGAGTCATTAAGTACACCATATTTTTCAGTTTTTCAGAAGTGAAAAGTGGTGTAAAGCGAGCTCTTAGAACTTTCCATGTGTCTCCATCGGCGTGGAAGAGGTTCGCTCCCAAACCTTCCTTACTGAATTCGATACCGCGGTCGGTAAATTTATTAAAAATCTTTGATCATTATATGCTTTATAATGTCCAGGTCTCTAATAAGAAGACAAGGCGTGGTCATCCTATAAACTCCAACAACTTTTTCATTAGGATATTGTTTATAAATCTTTACAAACGTTTCACCAATAAATTCGCGTCGAAATGTTGAATCTTTGATATTACCAAAGAATGGTATAGGGTCTGGGCCTGTTATACCCCTATCTTTCCAATAATTAAAGGTCCTTGTGAAGTAACGGTACAGAATGTAAAATAGTGCTGTAAACACCAATGGAATATAAATTAAACTCATTTTTTGAGTTAAACTGTTTATAGTAAGGAAAAAAATTTCCTATTGAGAGCAACAAATTATTTCATGTTTATATATAGTAAGGTGAACAATAAAGTGCTAGTAAGGAGGTGTGGTACAAGTCATAGACGACCAAGCATTTTACAGAATATGTATTGCATTGCAGACTTCAAATAAAAATTATATTACTTTAAATATTAAATATGTCAATTAAATATGATTATGTAAACAAATTGAAAGATATTATAATATTAATAGAATAGAATTTCAAGTGTCAGAGACAATTTCAAGTGTATGAGGAACACAAACATTACAAGTGTTCTCATTTACAATATAAATAAGAAGTTTAATTAATAAGCCAAGTTAAAACTCGCTTGCATTAATCTGATACTACTACTTCTACTGATAGTTATAAATGTAAAAATTGTAAAGGTGTTTTTTATTTGAATTTTATTTCAATTTTTATAATTATATTATGTAGATATATGGTGTCAATAAGAGAAATATTAACAGGCAATTTTTCATTTTATGTAAATGAAGTCTTCTTAATTAGTAGATATTCAGGTTAGATCACTCAGATGATCCTTGGCTGACTTCTTATAACTCAATCAGCTCAAGAAACTATGTAATTTATTTGTATGAAAAAATATATAATTTCGTGCATGGATGTGTTTGCAACCGAGTATGTATAGAAAAATAGACTTAATGACATAACAGTTAGATCAATGCTAGCAGTTAATAGACGTGTATTAATTTTGTTACGAGTCATTACATTTGATAACTGAATATTATCCATCTACAAAATCGCAGTATACATGATGAGGTGGCAAAAATTTTGCATGCTCGTCGATGCAAGTCATTTGCGAGTAGCTGAGATGAAGCATACATAAATTTCATTTGTCTGGAATAAAGACATTCATAATTTATACTCGAAGAAAGAATTATTTGCTGTGGTTTTATAGAATTAGTGAAAATTATATCTAATTTTCTGCCATCGAGTAGTTACGCTTGTATGCTTATGTTTTAGTTTGTGTGGTATTTTTGTGGCATTGAAATGTGAATTACATTGTCATGATATTTGATGTCACATTTTACAGTATATTTTATGATGCTACTGATACTTTTATGGTTAATTTTATAGCCTATGCACAATAATCATTAATTATTGTCTTTGGGGTGGACGATAAGTTTGTGTTATATTTTTTTTATACAACTTACAATGGAAAACAAGCTGACGGCTCACCTGATGAAAAGTGGTAACCGTCGCATATAGACATGAACAGTACCATGGACATAAAAGAGTTTACCGTTTCGCCTATGATACCCCCCATGCGTTGCCATACCTGAGGACTCGGATGTTATTTCTCTGTACCCTGAAAATTCACGCCATATCCCACCCTTCAAACCGAAACACAGCTATATAAAGATATTAGTTCAAAATATTGATCTCGTACCATACGCTAAATCATAATTTCATAATTTGCGATTTCTAAGAACTAATATATTACCATGTACTATGCTATCTTGTTTGTATAAATGGATTATTAGAGTTTTTGTCAAATAGAAACCAACATCGTATCTTTTATACTCTATTATTACCTCGCTGTCTAGTAACAGAGCAGGAATACAATGCGCCAGCGCCACTTTGACAAAACATGCGTGAGAAACCATTGTGCGGACAAAATACAACAAGTGAGACATATTGTATATACATTTTGGAATAAAATTTAATTTTTTATAAGAGAAATACTGTTTCTTACATAATTTGTTATATTAAGTAAGTTAGAGGCCACATGATGGAAAGTAGTAACTGTCACCTATAAACATGAACTGCATTACGGATGTCACAGAATATTCTGCAACGCCCATTGTACCAATCAAACGTTGGCATTCTGGAGTACAAAGGTATTGTATCTCCGTAGCCTGTAACTTCACTGTCATACCTTTTAAACTAAATAGTTATAGCTACTTTGCAGTAGAAATAGGGGGTAGAATTCTGTATTGTGGCTAATAAGAAGAAACAGTTTTAGAATTTTCATTTTGTTTCAGATCCCCCCGTAGCTCAAATATCTCTTGTGGACCCGAAAGAACCACGTATGCTTAGAGAGGATGAAAACGCTGAACTGTCGTGTTCAGCGGATGCTTCCCCACCTGCTACTAATTTTACTTTCTACAAAGGAGCAGAGGTGACAATATCTGTATTATTCTCATTATTTATTATAATCATTATTATATCAGCCTTTAACTGTCCATTGCTGAACATAAGCCTCCCACTTGGGGAGTAATTATTAGAATAATTAAAAATTTATTTATTTATTTATAACTCAAAATGTGCTTTATCGTTCGTAATTGTTTATTTTGCTCATTTTAATATAAGTCTGTTAAAATAATCTTTATTTATTTATATATTGCAATGTAGAATACAATTCATATATTTAAATCGCGAATATTAGCTTTCACTTTGATATTCTTCTCTCTTGTGTTGATACGATGTATTATGTTTTTTTTAATTGCCTCTTACGAGTACAAAATTTTAGGAATTAGAAGAAGTGATGATACATTTTATTTTCAATCCATTATTACCTAGATCATCAATTTTGTTTAGGTGCATGTAATTCGAGACGATCCCATCAATGGGGTTTCCGTTGAGAGGAACAAGCTGCTTCTACGAGGCCTGAGGAGACACCACTCTGCATTATACAGATGTAGAGCGAGAAATACTGAGGGAAGCGCATTAAGTGAACCTCTGACATTGAATGTACTTTGTAAGTATACTTTCTGAGTATTCTTTGTTGTCAGACTCGATTGTTATACAAATGTCATCTTTGTTTCACTTATGTTTCTACCGCTAAACAAGTCAGTGTATAATGAAATTACGATACGGCATTTCAAGATACATGAGTAAATTTTAGTAGTAAAATGAGTGATAGCAGAGGGTTATAACTGATACTTATTTCAGCTCGTCCAGAATGTGCTGCTGGGAGCGTCATCCAACAACTGGCAGCCACTCCTGGGGGGGAGGTAAGGGCTCGGTGCTCAGTTACTGCCCCTTCCTCATGGGATGCCGGACCTTTGCGGTTTTACTGGACTTACAATGGCACTAAAGATGTTTTACCGGTAAGTTCATATCGATAGGTGTTTCTATGTTACATTTATTGTATAGAGTGAACTTTGGGTGTATAAAAAAGAGAATGCAAGTAAAAAGTCTAAGTGTAGTGCGAATAATTTGTAAAGTAATACATATATACATGTCAAACAATATATATGTTGGTCTAAAATAAAGTATCAATATAATAATGAAAAACTGCAACAACCAAGTATGTGCAAAGTAAGTGGAATACAATGAAAAAGAACCAAGAGTCTTCAAAACTGGCGTAGACGCTTTAGACTTAGTTATCTCTGCCCTATAAAGAACTTTGTGCAGTAATGCTTATTATAGTTTTTTATTTTTATTTACTGTCAGGCAACATTTTTCGAATTTTGTTCCGTTTTTAAATTTAAATTTTATTTTAATATTTACTAGATACCTGCATCTAACGTAACAGTCATGGGTGGGAGCAGTACAGTAATCCATGGTTTACCAGAAGATAACGAAGAAGACCTCGGCTGGCTTGCTTGCTGGGCGAGCAATGACGTAGGAAATCAAAGGGAGCCATGTCTTTTCAGAATAGTACCTGCAGGTATGCACAGTTTTTTTTTTAATATATAATAAAATACCCCATAACGAAGCGGTAAAAACTGAATAGGAACTTTTTTTAAATAACTGCCTGATGTTTCACTGATACACCACGATGATAAATTGTCTGATGGTAAGCGATTACCAGTTGAATATTTGTAACATTAAAGAAAGCATGCACTTCTAAATTTTCATCTATATTTATATTCATTTTTGTATTTACTATAAACTTTATCACTGCATCATCCTTACCATGCCATATCTTACCTAATACTTACATCCTTCTTTCTGCATATTACTTATAATAACTGTTTAAATTTTATTTAGCTCTCCCAGAACCTCCGAGCAACTGCGAAATTGAGAATGACATACTCCAATGCGAGCCCGGTCACGATGGCGGCCTCACACAACGATTTCTGCTTGAAGCCCTGGAGGTACGGCCTCGTCAAGACGTGGCCCACGAAGACAATGAGATATCCACTATGAACGATCAGGTAAGCGCGGCTTCTCCGTTCGCCGTGCTTATAATCTCTTTTAGGAATGCTTTTGGTAAGCACTTGCACTATTTGAAATACATACTCTTAACATTATTCATATGTATTTTTCGACTATAAACAGGTCTTATCGTATACTGACTATTTGTTCTCAAATCAAAGTCTCTTGCTATCGTGATTGGCATGTATCTTTGATTTTCATCTTTTTGTAATAAACTTATATATTTAATAAGTCCTTCTATTCTTATAAGAGGAATATCAATATCAGCAAAATTTAGAAGATAGCATGATGTTTTATTATTTTATGCTTTTTATGGCTATGTTACATGATACGTCACTATCATATATACGAGTATGCCGATTTCCACGAGCATGATAAATAAACTTTACCTGAAGGAGACTGTCCAAAAGTCGTCTGCTTGAGAACCTCTGTCGCATACGTGTTTCTGCCGTGAAGTAGTTGTGCTTGCATGGTTATGTTTTGGTTTGAAGGGTAGAGGAAGGGATATTTCAGTTAAATTCCAGGTAACAGAGGCATGACATCTTAATCCTCAAGAATGGCAACGCTTTATGTGTATGCTTCATGGGTATCAAGGTAAGCAGCATAAAAAAGTCGACCTGGTGGAAATTGAAAACCATTGCTTCTATATTTACCATTGAAACATGAAATGAAATATATTTATTGTGGATAAAAAATCTCTCCAGTAGAGGGAGGCTTATGTTAAGCAATGGACACTTAAAGGCTGATATGATGATTATGATATTGGGTCAGAAAGTTTATAAATATCGTAAAAATCTTTTGTGGTAGAAATTTAATATAAAAAATACTTTTCCCTTTGTTGTGAATCAAATAATTTTTAACTTTCTTCCATTCTGATTATATTCTGTAAATATTAATTGTCATTCTATGTCTTGGATGATACATAAAGTATTCACTGTGGTATTTTGATTACATAAAATTATAAATATAATAGTTTTAATATTTTAGTTTTTCAATATAATTTTGTTATTCAGGGTATCTCTGGCCGTGGCTTATCAGAGGCTGTATATCGAGTGAGAAATGATAGGCCGCAGTTTTCACTCGATGCTTTGTCACCGGGACGTTATACATTACTGGTTTACTCAGAAACACCAAGAGGGCGCTCACCAAAACCAGCAGCATTGCATAGCGTTGCAATAAAGTCTTCCAATGATTTGGATATACCTGGTAAGTTATTTTTTTTAAAAGGACATTAGAAACAAGACAATGAACATCTAGTCACATCATCAAATTCGACAGAATTTAGAGATCATTTACCAACTTAGCCGATCATCCAAACTGGGATTTTTAGGTACAAAGAAATTTGAATAGTACTGTGCTAAGGCGTTTGTTAAAGATTGTCTTTAAAAAATAATTCAGAATACATATTCCAAAAGAAACTTATTTACTTATAAACCAATGTTTTTGTTAAAGTAATATTTACTGCTGAATATGAGCATAATACATCTCATAATATTGAGAATATATTAACTAAAAAATCTCTATCAGTAAATTTATCAATGTCTAATAATTAGACTAATGATGAAAATGATAATAAAATATTCTCTGATGATGGTTTTATTATCAGGTTCACTGCAAACTATGACACCGGCACCGCCTCCTCCCACTGCAGACAACAGCGTGGCTCTACTAACTGGAGCTGTCTTGTCACTAATTTTGTTAACGATTTTAACGACATTGTGTGTAGCACTAGTTGTTATGTGCAAAAAGAAGAGACCTAGACGCGATCCTGAACAGAGGTAAATAATTATTAATTATATTAAAATAAGACTTAAATTGCCATGTCGATTCGACCGCTTAATGAAATATAAACATATTCATTGTTATATTCACCACAAAGGTGACAATTATCAAGTGTGTTTCATATTCCATTAGGAGTTACACTCGTCTTATTATTTCTTTTTAAAGGAAGTGTGTTTCAAGTAGAAAAGTAATGATTTTGCACGAGTGAAATGTTTACTTTTCTTACTCCTCCATTTAGGATTAGGTTATCATTAGAGTGTCGAGGTCTAGAGGTGTATACAACCATCTCATCCTTAGTTCTTTTAGATCAGTTTACAAACTATTGCACACCGATCCATCTGGATCTTTTGTGCTTCCTCCTGCTTTATCATTTTATAGATCTTTTGCATTAGTTTTATAATATCCCACAGTTTAAGATATCAATACTCTCTTGGCTTCAGATAAAGTCATTACCAATAGATTTATACTTGACAATGGTTCGCAATTACACATCTTGTGTTCCACAGATTCAGATTATTTACTTCACGTTCTACACTGTATATTCGAAGATAACCTTACTTATATAGTTTATGCCTTACCGAAATGAGACCTATAGCTCCCATCCCAAGCTATTGTTATAACTATACTAATTTTAACATGATAGAATACATTTTAAGAACAAATTTTTTTTTTTATTTTAATTCACTTTCAAATTGTACTTTTTTTAAAAAAAAAAAACTATTAAATTATGGCTTTGTTGCCATTTAAGCTTTGTTATTGACAATATTGCTGTAGTTTTCAATAGTATTGTTTAATTTTGTGTTTCCTTCAGTTGTATTATACATTTATAAAAACTTTAGTGGCTGTTAAATTATTATTGAAGTGTGCATTTACGTATTGTTATAGTTGTCTGTTTGCCTAAATTAATTAATTAATGTACTAAATATTTTCGCTATTACAGTACGATCCTGCGTAGAAATGTCGGTGTATCAATGTATGGTGGTTCATCTATAGGTCAAACTGTTCCTACTGTAGTTGTAAGAGGTCACAGAGGTTCCAGAGTGCTGGCCGCGAGGTGGTCCGGTGTATTGGATGATGCCCCATTAACAGTTCTTGCTTTAGATACTAGACCACATGGTAAGTATTTGGAATAAAATTCTGTTGCATTTAGTTAAATTTTATTCAAGAATTAAAATAAATTACAAGTGAAGACCTACTCAGTTTTAACTGAATGATGCTGTGGAATATTGTAATTGAAATAATATCTAATTATTGATTTTATTTTCCAGAAGAAGCTGAATCGAGCAACAGTGATGCTGAACAAGAAACTGTACTGACTAGGCACGATGACAACGAAACTCAAACAGATTCATAATATAAGAAAATACGCGAATTTTCCGAATTATGTATAAAACCAGAAATTAAATTTATATATGAGTAATTTTAATATGATTTTAAAAACGTATATGTTAATTTTAAAGATTGATGAATGTGGAAGAAGCGAAAGAGGTTTGTTTGAATCGAAGCATTTGGCGTTCCATTGTTTCTGCCTACCCTAATGGGAGACAGGCGTGACAGATATGTATATATGTTATTTTTTTACCCATTTATATGTAACTTCGGACATCGGGTATTTAGTGAACTATGTTTGTTGTCATAGTAAATTATTTAAATTCCGGATGTCTAGTTTTATATAAATTTTAATATTCTTATGGAGAGTGAGAATGTACATAGGTTCATTGGGATAGTTTATGGTGATAAGTAATAGTTTTTTTTTCTTTACTTTGTTTATATTTCCTTTTACTAAAATTAAAGCTAAATTATAGAAAATTATGGATGAAACAATTATTGTGGAGAATTTATGAATGTAATTCGTTATATTTATATATATTTTTTTTTAAGTTTTTATTTTTCCCTGTTCTTTTACTGAGATGTAATTTTTTTTTCCATATTATTTATAAGTATAATAACAATGTAGTATAGATAATATCATTTTCCATTGTTGTGATTTTTTAATATTCTTTGTAATTTATTATTTTATACTGATTTAGAAGGTGATAATGATTGGTATTGATTTATATCAAATGATCTTTTAATATGTATGACGTAGTCTAATAGCTCTAAAAAAAAAGTATTGCATAAAATATTTAAAGTATTCTTCAGAGAGTTTATTTCTTAAAAGTATTCTTCATAAAAAGTATTTATGCAAATGATTGGAAATTTAAAAAGTAACCAAAGTATTTAAGAGAAGAATTTAAACTGTTCGATAATAATTTTTGTGAGTCGTACTATCTTTTATTTATATTGGCTTTACTCAGCAATAGATAGCAACAGCGCGCTGGTGGCCCTGTGCTGTTCGCGATAATGCCGTGAACCGCGCTCATGAATAAGGGTTCCTATTGAGTTCGAAAATTGTCCGGCGTGTCCGAATTAAAAATGCAAGTAAAGCCGACATAAATAATTATAATTTAAACTATTTTTAATTTTATAAATTGCTGTAAAAGTTTAATACGGTAATTATATAAATAAAATTAACATGCAAATATCAATGTTAGGTATTTGTATTAGATAATGCCAGTATAAGAGAATGAGTGTTGATTGTATAAACTTGTATAAAAGTGATTCTGACTGAGTGTATAATAAATTATATTAGTGATTTAGTTATATAACTTTATATAGAGAAAGGTAAGGTTTAAGTTTTTTACTTAGTGTCCACCGCGAATCAGAAATGTATTATAGCTTTATATAGAATCTGCTTAGTATTACTAATAGACCTAGGTAACTTACACCACAAGAACCTCAATCAAAAATGTAAGATTTTTATCTCCCTTATACAAACACACAGAAGCCTTGATTGATGAATGTGGAGGAAGCGAAATGGTCTTTTCGGGCATTTTCGGTTTTTTGATGGCTTTTTACTGTTTCTGCCTACCCTAATTGGAGACAAGTATGATGGGTATGTTTATAAAAGCCTCACAGGTCAGTGAAATCATTGGCATTCAAAACTGAGTGAGAAAATAAATGTAAAAGATATGACCTCGGTAGGAGAATCAAAAGATCTTTTTACATTAGGGCTAAAAATAAATTTTAACTTCAAAATCTTAGAATATTCAACACCTAGATCAATAAAATAATTAGAAATATGATTAAAATGGGAAAAATATATTCCAATAATGAAAAAATACAGTGATTAAAAAATTTCAACCTGCGTCTTCTATACCATGCTGGTACCAGTGCTATAATTATATTAACTTGAATTTAGTAAATTTTACTTAGAATAAGTTGTGAAATTTAGACCCTTCGTGAGAGTACGCCCTCCTACAAACTTATCACAAACTTTTTTCGTTTGAAAATAAGACGTAGAAATGAAATATAATGAAATGAAATATAATGAAATGAAATTAAATGTAATGAAATTAAATGAAATGAAAATAAATGAAACAAAATGAAATATTTATTTGTTTTAAACAGACATTTAACATAATAAAATGTGACAGAACTTTTTGGCATTGAACTGTTTAATTGCATTAAAATTGTAGACATGCAAATTTAGGCATGCAGTCTAGAATTGATTGATTAAAGAACTATAATAGTAATAAGATATTAATAATAGCTTATTTTTAGTATTACATAAATATTTTTTTCCTAATATAGTTACAAATTATACGGGTATTAAGTATGTAGATTTAGTTTTACCAACAATTCAATATCTATCTCACCGATATTTTGTAAGTATTTATGCATACTAAATGCTTAGTTGGTATCAGAAATGTGGACGTATTTCGACCGATATTGTGTTTACCTTAATACCGATTCACACTGGTCAGTGCGGATTCATGAGAATTTGTGTCATATTGATAAATACCTTAATATATTATTGGCACTTTATTTTTTATTTAGCACCCACTTAGCACACATCATCTATGGAGAAAAATAAATAAATAGACACATTCTACTTTATATCAGAGACTATCGTTCCCCGCGACTTTGTTCGCGTAATGGGAATATGATCACTGATTGGGATGAAAAGTGTAATGAAAAGTAAAGCTTATATCCATCATCGTTCTATATAGTACGTATATACCAAATTTCACAGTGATTGGTTAAATCCCTAACGACTTAACAAGGCGCTACGTGTTAACAAACTCAATTTCACAATTATAATATTAGTAAGGACTTATTGGCAACTAGTGGAACTAGTGTAGGAACTAGTGAAGAATAACGAATTAATTTAATCGATTTATTGTAAATGTAGTACGGCCAGTGAGGAAATATAAAAAATAATCTAAACAAGCAATTCATGTTGAACACAGAAAGAGTCACCACTGACGTTGAAATCTACGACACTGATTGTCATGTATTATCTCTGATGAGTGTGAATAGTACTCATATTATTTTGTTATGCATATTATTGGGACAATTATTTTAATATATATAATAGATATATTTTTTTAATATTATAATAACGAATGAAGGTACAACAATTTCCTATGTTCACGTATTAATTATATAGATACTTAATTTATTAATCAATTGGCTATATAAGGTTATTGAATATTTTAAATTTAATACGTATTTGGTATTAAATTTGAAAGTATCCTTTTTATATGTAAGATACGTGTGTCTAAATATAATTCCCAATACTTTATGCAGTATTTTTAATTAAATGAAATGATGTTTATTTGTCAGTCTTAGTAATTAACGATAATGGCCACGTAGTGTTAAATTTGGCACCATATAGGTAATATATATATATATTACAAAAATATATAAAATTAAATTAGTATTAATATTATTAAATAATTTAATATAAATAATCATTTATATTATAATGTAAAATAGCTCACGGAATGTTGTCACTTCATTGTAAAGAGCAAATTCAGTGTAGGGTTGAGTGATATCTTAATATTTAAGTAACAATATCTATGGTATGTACTGGTCCAAAAAGAAATATGTTAAAATTCTGCTATATAAATAATAATATTGGATTACAGACTTAACATATTCATAAATAGATATCCAACCGATATGGGCGATATTGAAATTGGTGATGAATTTTTTTTTTCATCGTCAATGTCCAAAGGAACCTAATATATAGGTATCCATATTACCAATACCAAATTCAGCGTATGTAATATATATTATTATATGTTTCTATTAATTTCGCTTATCATTTAATATTTATTTAATTCTACATAGATATCTATGTTTAAAGTTTCAATTTTTTATGGGAATTCGTATATGGTATACCCTTGTATTTATTATGATTTGATCTATTTAAAAATCTGGAAACTTATTTTTCATTTAAAATTGGTAATGAAAATACAATATTTAAAACAATTTAGTGGCAATTTTTTTTTTGTATTAAACTTTAATACACCTAGATAGTGTAAATGGCGGATTTAACACCATATGGCGTTATCTAGCAGTCGACCGTAGACAGAAATAACAGAAAATATAATTAACGATACAACCGGATGAGAAAACAAATAGAAAAACAAAAAAAAAACAATATAGGGTATTTACACATCATGTAAATATATATATGTATATTTGTATAAAAAATGTTAACCCTTCTTTGCATGATTTTTTTTTTATTGGTAAAATAAATCTATGTGATATAATTCATGTTTAAAATTAAAGGAAAAGTGGTTAAAAAATAAATTTGACAGCTATATTTTTTTTCTGCAATGGACATTAAAAAGGTATCCAGACACGATCAACTTAAAGTGAACTTGTTCTTTTATATAATTTTTGGGCATTCAATGTATAATGATGGAAATTTCCACCATTATGCGAAGAAGGGTTAATAATGTATTTAAAAAAATGTGTTTTTATTTTTAATGTTCTTTGATCATAAGTAGCTATGAACAATTGCGACAGGATTTTATTGACTGAATCTATTAGCAATAATTTTAAACTTTCGAATTGTTTACACATAGTTTAAATTACTATCGGGACTTAAAAACAATAAAAAATTTGCAAGTATTACCTACATACCTGCTTTTTTATCACCGACGTTTCGACGTGGATTGCACCATGTCGTGGTCACGACAGGACTGAAGTGAGCGGTGTCTGAAGTAACTTTGTACACCTTAACAGTAAAAAAAAATTTTTTTGATCCCAAATTGTTTTAAATATTGTATTGTAAATTGTATTGTAAATTGATATCATAATTTTACAGAGTATACAAAAATACGTGATTAATATAATAGACAGGCAATAGAGTTCAAAATTATATAAAATTCTATTTACCTAATAAAAGTTTACATAATTTTTTGTTATAAAATTCCAGTATCTTTTTTAAACGTAACCTTCGTTCCAGTAATACTTTCCAACTATTTTTCCCCTCTCACCGTACTGGTTTCGCTTCAAATTCTTTTCATTCTTACATTCTTCCTCCATTCTTCACGACTCTGGAACGCGCTTTCTGATGCCATTAAGAAACTATCGACTAAACCGTCTTTCAAAAAAAAAACCGTTCATACTCACTTTTTTACTTTATCCGAGCAGTGAGTTCTTTATATTATTCTCAATTTCGTGTTTAATATAGTATATGTTATATATGTGTAAGTATATTTGTTATTTATATATATTTATTCGTTTATATATGTAATTTTAGTATGTATATATATATCAATAATTAGTAGTACCGCATTCGAATATTCTGACACTTCCCTATGATTGACTGGGAGAGAATGCTTTTAGCATTAAGTCTGCCATGTGCACATATATGTACTAATGAATAAATAAATAAATACATTTAAATAATGAATGTAGAAACAGAAATCAATGATAAATGTATACGTTTTAGTATAGCATTATACCAAAAATTGTTCAAACACGAAATAAACTTTATATTTTATCAATTTGTTTATTTTTATTTGTGTAACCTTTAAATTTTGATACATCAATACTCATACTTGTTTTATGAAACTTAGAATGGCAAGCAAGCTGCCGGCCAACATGATGGAAAGTAATAACCGTCGCCTATAGACATAAGCAGTACCATGGACATAACAGTACACACACATACTGTTTCGCCCATGATACCCCCCATGCGTTGCCATTCCTGATGACTCATGTGTTATTCCTCTATACCCTGTAAATTCACGCCATATCCTACCCTTCAAACTGAAACACAGTCATGTAAAAACTGCTTTACGGTTGAAACACGAATGCGACAGAGGTACCCAAGCAGATGATTTTTGTACGAAGTCTCCCTCTGGTATATATGTTTAATAATTTATTTATTTATTTATAATGTATATAATAATAATCCAGGACACAGCAATATATAAGGTTTAATAAACCACTGGAAAATGGTAACCGTCGCCTATATACATATATGAATGGTATCATACCTGTCTATATACATATATAACAAGAAGTCGAAGAAGACTTGAAGTCGAAACAATTATTAAAAAAAGACAAATCACAATGAGTTTTTTAATATCACAATATACACAAGCAAAGCCACAGATTATAGCTAACATCTATAGTGTTGTAAAAAAAAAACAACTGTATGATCCTGACATCTACTTAACGACCTATATAATTTACTAAGTACAGTATAATAGAGCCCTCAGTATAGAACCCTGTCATTATCCAACCCTTACTTAAAGAGATCGTTTGATCCACTTTCCATTAAATAATGAAGGAAAACATACGGAAAATTTGAGGTAAAATAGTTTGATACAATTTCCTCAAATAGGAAACGTGACCTCATATTTTTATTTTATTATTTAGATTAAAATTGTCAGGAATTACTGCAGTGTCAATTGTATATAATTTTATACTGATTTTTACCAAATTAGTATGGGATTAACAAAGAAGTAAACCCTTTCAATTCTTTCAAAACAAATGGAAAGAAAGAAAGAAATATTTTGATTCAAGTAAACTTAGATTATAATTATTAGATTGTCAGTGTGGACCCGGTATAGAATAGGCCACCCATTTCCTTTCCCGTAGGTGTCGTAAGAAGCGACTAAGGGAGTGCGAGAGATGGGCAGCAGCGTCCCTCTTAACACATCTCTAAAGCCTGACTACGGTTGCCCATTTTCCTGCCAAGCATTGCAATTACTAGCAGCCCCCCCCCCTCCTAATACGCTTCCCCCTAAATATAAATTTATTTATTCCTAAGATCACCTTTCAAGAATCATCGATTAATGGTTCTTAAAGGTTCCAATGGACTGGTTATAACCAGCCCACTGCCACTTTAGCTTGACGAGTCTTCCAGTTATATAAGTCACTATTGTAAGTTGTAGTTTATTGTAAATCACAGAAAAATATTACACATTGGCATTTTAATAAGATACAATTTGAAACAGAAACAATCTATTGAAAATATACTTCAAAAACTCAACAAGGTAACACTGCAACAATTGTAGGTAAGACTGGAAACACATCTAAGGTGTAAAAATACTTGGAAAACTATATTATAGAATAGCTTAGTAGACGTAGTTTGATAAAAAAAAAAATTATAATTGTCATATAGGAATTCGTATTTTTTTTAATGGATGATAATGGAATGATGACCCCGCCTGCGCTAACGGTATACACTGGCGGGGCACCAGTGAGGGATGATAGATGAGAATGGAAAGGCAGGTTAATTAGCCCATCGTGAGGAATATACCTGAAATAGAGCACAGTGATTTCCAAGGGGGGCCACGTGGAGGTCGATATGACAGAGTATATTGCTAATAATGGGACGGGTAGTCTGCATTACTAACAATCCCTTTCCGTCCCCCCCCCTAAGAATTTGTATTAGGAATTATTTAGTTCTCTCTCTCTCTCTGCGCTTTTGTTTGCTACGATTAAGACAAAATATGTCCTAAAAATGTCCAGAGGAATAGTAGGTTTACAATGTAAAGAACTAATATCTCATCATCATCATAATTAGCCTGCTGCAGTCCACTGCTACACATAGACCTCTCCTAAGACACGACTAAAACTGACTACTAACGGGCCCTTATTAATTCAGATGAAAGTATTGGAAAAGTCTTCAGAGAAGCAAAGAACAATATCCAATGGGGAAAAAAATCTCGAACTGTTAGATGCAGTATAGGTCAACCCTTTCTAGATGGAGCGGTGGAAGTCAATGGATGCAGATGGCTCAGGACCATTGCATACAACATACTATAGGGTATGTTTAGCAATGAATTCTTTTTTTAATATTTTAGTCATTGATTATTAATTATAATCAACTTCATCCCTCGGAATAACCGCCGTCATAATATGTCGTTAAATTTCTTATAACGAAAAAAAAAAAAATAAATATTGTGCCAAGAAATATCATTATATTATCAATAGAGACAGAATACAAAAAGGAAACTTTGCGTTGGTTTTTGGAGAAAATGTATGGAAGAAGAATTATAAAAGATATTTATCAAGTACGAATAAATAGAGATGTCGGTAGGGATAGACCTAGATGAACATTCACGTATATCAACCAAATACGCAACGTTTTGAAGAAGGGCCAAAACGAAAGTACCCATTATTGATGAGATTGATGAATTTGTAAACGATTTGTTTGAAACGGAGACAGACATTGAAAGACAGACATGATGAGTGTGCATATAGATTTAATTGTACCGTCCACCATTGAATTGTTTTAAATTCAGATTGGTTACAGAAAAGTTTTAGTTACTTTGTCACAAACATACATTGTATCTGCGACTTCTATTCTACCTAATTCCGTGCTATCAACTTAAGTGCATTCGTAGTAAAACACTGTTTAAGTTGTGTTTATGTATTTGCTTGGGGTTTAGACAAAGTATTCTCTGGTTGATTTACGTGCTCCGTATATTTCACTGCAACACCTTCAAACTATTTCATTGTTTAAAATATAGAGCAGGTATACTTTGTTTCCTCTCCAGCAGGTAATATGGAAAACGCTGTGTTTCTGTTTTAAGGGGGTATGGAGGCATAATACTGTAACACTCAGGAATAACAAGGCTTGAGGAGTAACATTGCTATTGTAGTATTTAGTAATATCCATGGTGCTGTTCATATCAGCAGGTGATGATTACCACTTCCATCAGATGGTCCGTCTTGTTTACCATACTAAGTATCATAAAAAAATGCTATAACTTGACAACTTCTGGTGGATTTTGGTAAATAGTTCCGGCTGGTTTAAAGATTGGGTCTTTTTAGTGAATGAAGATGGAATGGTTCATCTGCTTACATTAATACTATATGTAGTGTATGGACACTGAAGGTAAATTACAGTTAAGCTTGATGCCACTGGCTCGGTTTTACACGCACACTCTGCGGCACGTTTGCCCTCGCATAACTTTCCTACGGTACTGACTACTATTGACATTTTTTATATATATATACCTTCGTGTATATACACTTGAGATAGTGTAGATATTGCAAATACACAATCGGGACCTAATTCAATGAAAAAACCTTTACAGCTAAATAGTACCTATACATACATACCTGCTTCTTTATTCGCGACGTTTCAACGTGAATTGCACCATGCCGTGGTCATAACAGGATTGAAGTGACCGGCGTCTTTGTCAGGCATTTAATATTTATTAAACAGCTTTATTAATAACTAGATTGAGATACATAATCCGAAGATTTTATTAACCGAGCGCAACTATTATTCTTGGATATTTCGTGAAGCAATTGAAATTAGGAACAATCCTAAAAATTTCAAAAGGGAAGATGGATATAAGCTTTCAACAACATAGGACCCAATAATTAGTACACTAAAAACGCACAATACTTTGTTTAAATGCAGTATAAATACCGTAAATGCTTTGTGTAGGGTGGCTCTGGATAATAATATTGACAATGTGAGGGTACTCGAAGAGACTGTTATGTCCATGGTACTGCTCATGTCTATAGACGACGGTTGCCACTTTCCATCAGGTGGGCCGTCAGCTTGTTTGCCATTCTTAATTGAATAACAAAAAAAGACTGCGCGAGCTGCCAGATGAAGACACTGCTCATGTCAGTCTTGTCGTGACCACAACGTAGTGTAATCTACGTCGAAGATTCGGCAGTAAAGAAGCAGGTATGTAAATACTACCTGCAAAGATTTTTTCATCGCGTTAAGTGTTTAAAATACGTATAAACAACGCGAAAGTGTAAAATTAACTAGTGCATATTGATCTGCACAAGTTTATTTTAAAGTTTCGCTATATGGCAATATGCGAAATATGTCAATCCATACAATACAGTATGCAATGACGAATCACCTATGGAGGGTGAAATGTTGAGAATGAAAGAAGTCAGCCGACTAATCGAGGCGAATTCACTAGGAACCAAAATCGTTTCCTGGACCACCGCGTGGCCACTTGAAAAGGTATATTGTTAACAATGGGCACTAACGTCCTCATTACTAACAAGATCCTCTATCCAAGGACTTTTATGAAGGTACAAGGTTTATTAAGGAAATAAGTCTACGTTTTTGATGGGCTCGAGGGGAACACTTTGCATTTGAATACGTAGTTGACCTCCAATCGTGACAGAAATCACTCGCATCGATTCACTAACTTAAAGTTATAGAATATTTTCCATGTGATAAAAATATGTATGTGATTTGATACAATATGTAACTTTTGCTTACATAAAGTTTATAATAATAATTTCCATTACAAAAAAAAATGTCGCCAACATACACTATACCTATATATATATATGTATAAATTTTGATGTGAGTTCGAAAGAGAGAAGTAAGAAAAGGTGAAAAGGAAAAGAGAATTTTGCTATTAATTTTTCGTGTATATCTAAACTATTATAATATTATAAACTATCCGCCCGTCCCGTCGCACGGGTGGATATTCTTAACATTTCCCTTCACTGCTCTGCTCCTATTGATTGTAGTGTGATTAAAAGTATACTATAACCTGTCTAGAAGTATGAAGAATAATTGTACTAAGTTTCGTTAAAATCCGTCGAGTAGTTTTTATTTCTATAACGAACATACAGACAGACAGACAAAAATTTTACTGATTACATTTTTGGCATCAGTATCGATCACTCATCACTGCCTGATAGTTATTTTGGAAATATATTTCATGTACAGAATTGACCTCTTTACAGATTTATTATAAGTATAGATAAGAAACATTTTTTTTTTGTTTCTTTTTTATGCAACTTAGAATGGCAAACAAGCTGACGCATTTGTAATTTTTAAACCGGAAATAAAATAATTATCCGATTTTTAACATTCCTTTAGCTATAGAAAGCTATATTATCAACAAGTAACAAGTATTGCAAGCGTTCGTAAGCTACGATAACTGTTTATCATCAGGTGGGTCGTATGCTTTTGTCATTTTTGTTGGATAAAAAAATGGGACGTAGTTTTTTAAATAGATAGATAGATACTCTTTATTGTTTCCTCCAAAAGATTACAATAGTAAACTTATTATAAATATAAACAATTACAAGAAATAATCACAATGAGAAAACAATGGGCGACCTTATCGCTAAAAGCGATCTCTTCCAGCCAACCTTTGGATGGAGAGGAGTAATTATAAATAATTTGGTGGGAGACAGGATGAAAAATTCTGTTAGTTCTAAATATGGACATGTGATATATGTAATAATATAAATAATATATCCCTACTCATTATTATATATTCCTACATTATCTATTTGTACGGATCCGGGAATGTCGCTAGTTACACTACCATCTCTGTTAATATTGAACCTTGATTGCTTAGCGATAAGACCGCCTTTTGTATCACTTCTCATTAATATTTACTGTATTTGTTATTTCTCTTTTTACTTGGTGCAATAAAGTGTAAATAAATAAATAAATAAATAAATAAATAAACCTATTTTATTAATTGTCTATACAATCGAAAGGGTTCAAGGAAGTCGTTCATTTTTACTGGCGCGAAATGTTAAATTATTTTATCGTTACAAACAAAACCCAGATCACCTACACAATCTACGAACGGCCTCCACGAAGCGTTCTCTAAGTTAATAACTTCTGATTGCAATAAACTTAAGTGCGCTATACTTTTATAGCAGAATTAGGAGTTGCCACTGTTTACGCCAGTATAATAACAGCGTCCAATGCCACTGCTACACAAAAATGCACTTTAGTTCACTCGTAATAAGAGCGGATTGGTAGGCAAAGTACGTATTGTGTTTATAGTACACTTTAGTAGGGAAATATCCCTTTTTTATGAGGTATAAATGGCAGAGCTTATATATATATATGTAGTTGAATATTAAGATTGTTTATAATGGTCGTAGGGTTTGGTAAGGCGGTGTCGAGCGGAGAGATTTTTTTTTTCTAATGTTGCCATTAATTGAATATAGATATAATTGCAGCAACGCTCTTAAAATGAAAGTTGATCGGATTCTCGTACGTATAACTTTTTTTTAAGGTCGAAAATGGAATGGTAACCCCGCCTGAGCTAACGGGGTACGCTGGCGGAGCACCAGTGAAGGGTGATCGATGAGAATGAAAACAGGCCAGTTAGCCTATCATGGTGAATTCATCAGGAATGGACCATGTTAGTTTCCAGGGGAAGCACGAGGAGATCGAGCTGGTTGGGTATATTGCTAGCAATAGGATTTTTAGTCTCTATTACTAACAATCCCTTTCCCCCCTATAAACAGCGGATCCAGTTTCACGTTCAGTGCATTAAATTCCATTGAAATCCACTAAGGTAATCCAAACATCGGGTGAAAGGGATTGTTAGTATTGGATGTCTAAAAGGCTACTGATCGCGTCAACCTCCACACGGTTCCTCTTGGAAGCCATCTTGGCTGATTTTTTTATTAATTAGTCTGGGGGAAGGGATTGCTAGTAATGGAGAGTAAGGGTCCCATTACTGGCAATATATCCAACTAGATCGATCTCCACGTGGTCCCCATTGGAAACCATCGTATTGAATTCCACCACCTTACAGCGAATTCTACATAACGTACATGAAATGTGAAATGTGAATAGGACTCTATTTTCCGCGCTTAGCCTCTCGTTTGGGCCATTGTGCGTATGAGTCGTGGCTAGTACAGCCAACCTAGCTCCGCCCAGAAGCACAGAAGCTTCCTGGGATCTTCACAGGCCTCACGGAGCGACCTCACCGTTCCGAGGATTACTAAACGTTGATGGGCCACAGCCTCACTTTCCAGGATTACGTGAGCAGCCGTTTCTTCGGCGTCGAAACAGCCTCGACATAGAGGGCTGTCTGTGGCTCCTATTGTGGATAAATGTTTGCCCGTTATTGTCCCTATCATTATTTTGAGGTTTTTCCTATCTAGATGTAATAAACGTTTTGATAGTCGTTGATTCAACGTAGGTACGGCCAATTTTGATTGTTTGCAATCAGTAGCCTGTATCCATATTTGGTTTTATATGTATATAACATAACGTACATACCGACTATCAATTATTTAATGTGTCAACACATTATAATTTGCATGGCTGTGTTTCGGTTTGAAGGGTGGGATACGGCGTGAATTTACAGGGTACAGAGGAATAACACCTGAGTCCTGAGGAATGGCAACGCATGAGAATATCATGAGCGAAACAGTATACTCTATTATGTCCATAGTACTGCTCATGTCTATAGGCGACGGTTACCTATTTCCATCAGGTGGGCCGTCAGCTTGCGGGCCATTCTAAGTTGTATAAAAAAAATCTTAATCCTATGTTTTCATGAGAAATATGTATACTGGTGATCACACAATTATCATCATCATCATCATCATATCAATTGGTAGTTTTCCACTGCTGAATGTAAGTCTTCTCTCATAAGGGAGGGCGAGATCTGTCAATAGTTACCATGCTTAGCAGGCGGATTGACAGCCGTATTTAGACTTGTTTTAAGACGCCTAAAGACGCTTAAGACGATGTTTTAAGACGGCTCATACAATAGCCCATTTTAAATCTACCGTCAAATGTAACGTGAACAAAATCCAATCGTAACATATAAATCTCAGTGTCAAAATTAAAAAGCCACAGAGAAATACATTTTGCGGGAACGTCAAGTGTTGAAATTTATGAGCTTGTACGAAAACAAACAATAACTAGTGCTTAAGTAAAACACGGTTTTCCGAGTTATGAGGTTTTGCCGCTTGGACTCTGGCCAAATGTCGTCTTATACCATTGATGCACTCAATAATTTTAATTATTATATATATATATATATATATATATATATATATATATATATATATATATATATATGTATATATTAAAAATAGAATAGACTACCCCTTCCTTTCCCCTGGGAAGAAGAGACGACTAAGTCCTTACTTAGTCGTCTCTTCTTCCGCGAGAGATAAGTAGCAACGCCCCTTTTCAAACATCTCCAAAGCTTTTTAATTCAGCCATTAACTGTCCACTGCTGAACATAAGCCTTTCCCATAAGGAGAGTTTTGCCAGTAGTTGCCACGCTTGACAGGCGGATTAGCAATAAAACAGTTGGACCTTCATAACGATAATTTTGAAAACAGCATCCAGTATAGTCTGGTAGTTTTTTTTTGCGTAAAACTGGAGCAAAAGTATTTTGTTAGACTGCTGTTTGTATAGACAGATGAAAATTCAAAAAGTTATTGTTTTCATTTCTATAGCTCTCATTAAATAAATTTTCTTTAATATTTGCTGTATATTGCATAGTTGAAATTTTATTACAAAAGAGAATAATGTAAAAGTATATAAATTAGAATCCAAATCAGAGTATTATCTAAATACTAGTTTCAACATTTTCTTAAAATCTCTTTATTACAATAAAATATAAAAAGGTATTTGGTCTATCATCGTCAAAGTAGAGTATGTCTAGCAGACAATATGCAGCTAAGTATATATACGTATTTATATCTGAAGGTCTGGAATAATAGATAAATTCAACAAAGACTGACTCAGTTCAAGGATTCCTTTCACGAAACACAGGCGGTTCTCAAGCTTTGAGTCTAGAAACATAATGTACTTTGAATTGTCGACACTTGATAGAACCACGATATTGCTATCTACAAGATAAAGCGAGTTCCATTGTCAACCAATTTGGAAAAGGATGTGATATTTTCGTTAATTCTGTATCGATTTTTGGTGATACCTTTTGCTATTGAAAGAATTTGTTCTTATGTTGTTCAATTTCCATTTGTTTAACTTCATTTTAAAATCCATTGATAAATCAAAAGAAGAGAATACTTTATACTACTATTAGTTGATCAGGAGCTTTGGTCTCTTTTTCGTACTTTTCTTCCCTTGCACTCGCATATTATGCTTTACTTTCCACTCTCTTACATCTTAATTTATAACTACAAAGATATTGTTTCTCCTTACTGAATGAATGTTACATGACAAAATAACAAATTTCCGTATGCCGGATTTCACAGTTAACATAACTTCGACAGAAAAATATCGAAACATTTATATGTAGTCAGATTCTAATAGTTTAAATGTCGAGAGAGATCAGAATCACGTTAAGACGTTCTTGATTCACAGCTGAAGGGATCTGCTCAATGCATTTCAGGAGATATTGCGAACCGCATTCGCTCTTCGAGACAACGTCTTGAGTGGTCTTGTACGCTGTAATCCTCATTCTATTTGCAGAAAGGGCTTGTATTCATTTTGATAATGTTATTAATTATATATAAATTATGTGATACCATATGTATGTATTTAATACTTAACCATGTAATCTTAAAAATGCTAACCAATTAATTATTTTTTCTTTAACCACATTGGGATGGCTGAAAGAGATCTCTTTTTGAGGTAAGCTCTCCTTTGCTAACAAGTTGTTAAACTAATCGCTATATCTTTTGTTCAAGTGTAATAATATGATATTTGGTAGGCAGATTCAGTATCCGCTAAGAATGATTATAAAAATCGAATACTCGAAATAGGATAGCCGTAATTTTCTTTAAGTTCTATGCGAATTTATTTCCAACTACTAGTTATCTCCAGTAGTTATAGAGAATCTAAAATTTTCTTTTTAGGCAATGCATAAGAAACTACAGTAAATTTTGGATTTTAACGCTTCTAGCTTAAGTGGTTTTTGTGAGTTTATCTTTTTTTGTCAAAGCGATCCCAGTTTTTTGCATGAACTAAAAAGTAAAACAATCCCTAGTCAAGTAACCAGAAACAATTGTTGACGACTGTTGTTTCCGTGGTGAACGTAATATTCGATACGTTTACACTTATTTAAAAGGTTTAGAGTGTAACGGTTCAAGCTTACCGCTATTACTAGGTTTATGTTATGGATATTTTTAATGAAGGAGATTTGGACAGAATTTTTTTTTTTGTATTATCCAAAATTGAAGTCACTCTAGGTCTAATAATCAAAGTAGTACAAGTATACTATCATAAAAACTATCATATTGTAATCGTCAATTTAATTTGCTGGATGTATTTTAACAACTGTAGCCAAATACGTAATGTTTTTTTTTTTTACCAAATTTGGCTATAGTAGCATAATCAACTTAGGGGTGCAGTTCTTAAAATGAAAATTAGCAATATAATTGATCACCTGCTAATCTTTTGGAGACGACATGTTTAGTTAGATTAACGCGTCTATACACTGTGAGATTGTAAAAACTCTCTATCGAACTAACTACACCAACTTCTTTCTTGTTTTTTTTATTTTTTTTATTTTACTTCAAGTACAATTAGTAGTTCAAATATTGTATTTTTTTTGCAGTATACATTATAAAAAAACTTAGCCGGTTGTAAAGTGTTTTTAATGAATATTATTCTTCAAAGGATATTTTTTCTATACATACTTAAGTACTATAAATACTTAAATACCTGTAACCGGCGAGCGTGTATAAAAAGATTGATGAATATGGAAGTAGCAAAAGAGGTTTGTTTGAATCGAAGCATTTGGCGTTCCATTGTTTCTGCCTACCCTAATGGGAGATAGGCGTAACAGAAATATATGTATACTTAAATAAACATAATATGCCCTTTAAGATTACCTGCTCAAAACAAAATCAGTTTGTCTAGTGCACATTGCATCACGAAAACTATATATTTACTACTGATTTACGTTTAATGAGGGCCAAGTCGATGTAAATGTGCACTTCGCACGTCCGAGCTCTCTCTGAGGCCAGTCGTAAACCCGAGCCATATTCAATTCCTAATAGGATGATATAGGAGTAACACTCTTCACAGAAAGAAAGACGTGTTATAAAGATAGTAAGGTGTGTTTACTGCAAAAATATTTTGAGGTATTATAATCTTGTGATAGAATTCTAAAGTCTTTTGTATGCTCCTAAATAATTATAATGATCCTTGTGATCTGTGGTCTGTAAGAGACAGGAATTAACAAAATCGTTTTTAAAAGAATTCTCTTGTATTATTCGACCTGGTTACACAGGTGAGATCACAAGTTGACTGATAAGGCGATGTCATGCTTCTAACTCCGAGAGAAAAGTATTTTCTTTTACCCATTTATTCCCATATATCATACAAATTGTATCATACAAATTGAGAAAAAGTCTAGGTCCTCAGCTATGTGGATGGAAGTAAGATTATTTCCAGCATTTAGATTCAAACGTTTTAGCGATTTGTAAATTGCAGGCTCAGATATTAAAACAAGGATTCAAAATAGTGATAATAAAATTACCAGACATGGGGATATACAAGTATAAAATTTATTGACTCATTTATTTTAAATTTCGCAAACATTATTAAAAAATCTATTTTGTTCAATTAGGAGGAAAGTAATAAAGTGTTTAATATAAATAAATAAATAAAGTCTTTTAACAGGATTTAGATACAAAAGACAAGAAGCATTAGAAATAGCTACAATATTAAATTTGCTCTGAACAGCAGTGCTTAGTGGCAAAAATATTAAACAAAATTGATCTAACTGTTCTGAAATGTACCTTTTACTAACGGATAGCAATTTTATTTTGACTTTTTTACTTATTTTCTTATATCAGTTAGAAGTATGATATGCAATAATGATTTTCGGTATTTTGTACTACCAATACCCTTGACTTTCACTGTGTAGCCAGAGTAACCTGTCTTTCTCCACATTAAATACTATATGCATATAAAATTTCATAAAGAATGATTAAGCTATTAAGAATGTATTACTATTATATCCAAAATACCCCAAAATTTGAAAACGAAGGTTTTTAACTAGTGAGTGTTGCGAGAGATAACCTATGGAACCGAAACATAATCCTACATGGTTGCCCATATGCAAAAGCTTCAAGTTACTCAGCAAGCTATGGGGAGAGCTATGCTCGGAGTTTCTTTGCGTGACAGAATCAGAATTGAGGATATACGCAAAAATAAACAGTGACTGACATAGCCTGAAAAATAAGCAAGCCAAAGTGACTATGAGCTAATCACATAGCTCGAAGAACCGATAACCGATGGGGAAGGGGTTCTTGAGTGGTGATTCCGTATGGATACACGTAATGTGGGATGATTTCCTATTAGATAGAGAGACGATCTTAAACACAATGCAAGAAGTTAGTGGATGCAGGTGGCTCAGGACTATTCCTTAAGATAGTATATGGTCCCCTTATATATAGATTTATGTTCGGCAGTGGACAGATAAAGGTTTATATGACGATAATGATGATGACTAGACGATTCGTGTGAAAGTGTCGCCCCCTAGTATTAAAAATTTATATTAAGATAAACATCAAATTACAAATTCTGAGGTTTAGTTCGGGCTTTCACATTGCAAACCCTTAACCATAGTCAAACGACTATCTGAGCAGTCAACAATGCAGTAACAAACAAACAAACTCCGTTCAGTATTTCTAACATTAGCAGCAAGGATTTAAAATTCCATTTGTTGCCTTAAAAACTAACGTTATTCTGACGTTCCTTTCCACAATTCCTTCATATTTTTAGTACGTGAGCGATATCAGTAAACGCTCTTTGATGCTTTCAAATGATTCTTTAATATTTGTTAGAGCTGGTAGCTTCTTGTTGCGCGGAACCGGGATTATAATATAATCAAATGAATCGTAGGTTTTGATGTTTACAAGCCTTTGTTCATGGGTTCATGGATGAAATTCTATGTTAACTTGCTTTTGCCCATGACGTGTTTTGCTCGTCAGTGTTTTGCTCTTTTTAGGGCAAAGCAGTAAGCTGAGTTTTGACCATTTTGTGTTACTGTGGCACACGCATGAAGGGAATTTTTTTTTACAAATTTTATGCATTCTGTTTTTATGTTTTTTTTTTTTATTTTTTGTACATGTATCTTTTTTTTCACTGTGCATTTATGTCTATTATTGTTTTTGTGCTGTAAGTAATGCAAACAAATTATCTATCTATCTATTAATAAAGATTCATCATTGTCTGTAGCCGACGATTACAAAGTCTGCTTGAAAAATATTAAAAGTAGCATGTCTTTCTCAAATATTAAGTACTATATATCATCATCACCATATCTGTTGACTGTCCACTGCTGAACATATGCAAACAAACATCCCTATATGGAGTATTTTACTAGTAGTTGTCATGCTTAGCAGGCAAATTGGCAACCGCAGTTAGACCATTAGTGATGTTTTAATAGGGACGCTGCTGCTCATCCCTCTACCATTAACACCTATTGTATAAGTAGGTGGGTATTATATTTATTTATAGTATATGTATTTATGTAATATTTTATTATATATCATAATATTTTATTTAACTGTATATTTGTTTATGTACTCTAAATATTAATAGTTGTAGCACTTCAGCTACCCGCTAACAACATGCATTCTAACTGCATTGGGTTGACTAGAAGAGATGTCTATCAGAGATAAGTCCACCCTTGCTCACAATATTTATAAATGCATTAACAATGTAATTTACAAGGGCAATAAAGAATATATATTAAGTTCTCTTGGTCACATTTTACGACACCCACGGGAAAGGAACGCCGGGACCATCAGATGGAACTACGAATATTACGTAAAAATGCAAACACTTCTTTACATAATTTCTTTTTATGGAACAAAAAAAAGTTTTAAAATGAATATGACATCACACATCTTAATGATAGAAATTCAATATGACAAATATAATTCTTGAACAGGAACATTTAAGATGTACGGAACCGTGTCCAGTAGGGATCCGTGCAGCGTAACACATAAATAATATCGGGCGTAACTCGCCGTAGACTCACTGAAATATAGATGCAATAAAGATTGCTACGTATGTACTGAGAGTATTTATATGTTGCAGACTATGTGGCTGATAGGTAATTTTATTAAATTACTAACTTACACAGGTTGTACCTAGAGACTACAGTATGGGATTCTTCTAAATGAATGCATTAAAGTTTCTTCGGGGTCAACAAAGCGTACGTGACACCTATAGTGTTGCAAGCGTCCATAGGCTACAGTGACCATTTGCCATTATACAGACTGCATTTTGCTAGTTGTTAGCCATCTTCGTGGCATAAAAAGCAACTAATAAGATCCTATGGCATTGTTAGCGCGAATTACTTTTACTCAGGCTCTGTCTGATTATTATGACATTTATTTATTTATTTAAATAACTTTATTGATCAAAAATAGGCGTATGGTCCTTCCTTTCCCATGAGTGTTATGGGCGACTAAGGAGGGCGAGAGATGGGCTCCTTCTCAAAACATCTCCAAAGCCTAACTGCGATTGCTAATTTGCTTATGCAGTAATATTATTCTCTTCCTTTCCCGTGGATGTCGTAAAAGACGACTAAGGGAACTTAATGATGCCCTTCATCAGCAGACAGCAGCATCCTTCTCAAAACATCTCTAAAGCCTAACTTTGATTACTTATCCACTTGTCAAGCGTGGCAACTATTGGCAAAACTCCCAAGGGAGAGGCTTATGTTCAGCTGATATGACGATGATGATGATTATTCCAAGTAGAAGTAGTTAAAATTCCTAATAATCTAGATGTACATGGAATTTCATTCAAAACCATTTGTTTAAATCGTGATTGTGGAACAAACATACATACATCTTTACAAGTTTCACATTTATAATATTAGTAAGATAATTAAAAAAGTAGATTTATTGTTAAAAGCGTTCTCTCTAGATCTTAGAAAAAAAAAACCGTTACAATCTAGATTTTTTAACTCTCTCTCTTTTTTCATTTAAAAGTTTCCTCTTGCCGGTGCAACTAATTCATGCATTGTATTCCAGCCAGTTCTATTCCAGGCCATACCTTTGGTAGATTTCTTTATACCTAATAGTAAATGGTTACTATCGTATATTAATGACATGTGTGTTACCAATCCTGAAAAAATCTTAATACGCACTTTTCGAAGAATACCGTATTGTAAATTTAGAATTTTTATTCAATGTCTATTTTGAATCATTAACCACAACATGCATTTACGTTCAATAGATGGAATTGTTGTGTACGGAGATGCGATTGTGAATTATTGGCAGGATATACGAGCTTCAGGAGGTGAAAGCTTTCGACCATCTAACAGTAACCAGCGGTATACATATATCGACATTACGCCGGTTGTATTTCGAGGTATCCTATGATAGTACCGTCATTTCAATATGAGAAATTGTCTCTACAGAATCGCATCGTATTGAAAATTACAAGCTAACAAGATTTAATTAGAGATTCAGTAGATTTTTCTTAACACAACGTTAAAATAGGTAGACACTCTCTTTATTGTTTCTTTCATATTTAAATATCGTGTTCCACAAAAAAAAAACCGATTTTAAACGTGCTATAATTAGTTTTTTTATTTTTATTTAAAAGCTAAATTACTGTACGGATTTTGATAAAATTTCTATCGGACCAATTGTAAGGATAACCTTTCAGATACCTTTACCAGAGGAAGACTTTGTACAAATGTCGTTTGCTTAGGCATCTCTGTCTCATTAGTGTTTCAATTGTGAAGCAACTGTGTTTGCATAGCTGTGTTTCGGTTTGAAGTGTGGGATATGACAGTGAATTTACAGGGTACAGAGGAATAACACCTGAGTCCTTAGGAATGGCAACGCATGCGGGGTATCATGGGCGAAACAGTATACTCTGTTATGTCCATAATACTGCTCGTGTCTATAGACAACGGTTACCACTTACCATCAGGTGAGCCCTCAGCTTGTTTACCATTCTAAGTTGTATAAAAAAGAAAAAAAATTCATCTTTCTTTTTTAAGTCTGTTGAAAATATTAAAGGGGCAAAATTACCACTAATCACACTGAGAAAATAACGGGCTATTTTATCGTTAAAAGCGATCTCTTCCAGGAACCTTTGGATGGAGAGGAGTAATTATAAACAGTTTGGTTAACGGGCATAATATATACTGCACATTATTTTTAATGATATTATATATATATATATATAATGTATGTATAATGATTATAGAACATATTTTTAGTTAGTTAAGCAAGAAATTTAAAAGAAATTGCAATCCAATCGGAATAGGCTAATATTGTTGTGACAATAAGTCATTATTCTTCATTATCTTATCAGCTTTTAACTGTCCACTGCCGAACATAATCTCCACCTTGAGGGGTTTTGCCAGTAGTTGCCATACTTTGTAGGCGGATTGGCAACTGCAGTTAGGCTTTGGAGATGTTTTAAGAGTACCGCTGCTGCTAATCCCTAACTTAAAAGGCCCAATGTCCTACCTTAAAATGAAAGGCCCAAAGAAGTTTATTTTTATTGATGGATGAAAATGGAATGGTGACCCCGCCTGCACTAACGGGATATGCTGGCGGAGCACCAGTGAAGAGTGATAAATGAGAATGAAAACAGGCCAGTTAGCACATCATGATGAATTCGTCAGGAATTAACAATTATAGTTTCCAAGGGGAACAGTGAGGAGGTCGATCTGGTTGGGTATATTGCTAGCAATAGGATTCTCAGTCTCCATTACTAACAATCACTTTCCCCCAGCCCCAAGAAAATTAGACAGATTCGCTTTTTCGAAGTCACTTAATTATGGCTTCTATCATACTAAAACGTTCTTTTGCTCTACCTTAATCTTGGGTCTAGCTACGGCTCTGTTCGAAATACTCGTATATGCCGGTAATGATTCACTCCATTAAACTACATTTTGTGTATGGGAAAATTACAAAATTTTCGCATTTATGGTGGCAGAATGTCTGTATTGCGTGCATAGAATATTTTCTTAATTATTTCAATGTAAATAGTGTGTAAATATGTATGTTGGCTGTTGTCTATAAATATAAGGAAATAAATTAACTCACTGTGTTTTGTTTTAGCGAGAGAAGCATTTATTCCTCAAAAGATTCGCGAAGCAATAGAAATTAGTCGTTACCAATATATTTCAATGGAGACAAAGGGTGGACTTTATCACAGTCGTGGAGAACGTGTCTCTAAGGATGGCGAAGATTAATGCATGAATTGTTTAAAGAAGATTACAGTGAGTTTTATATGTGTTGAACAACTCAAAAGAGAGTAGCAGAGAAGAAAAATCAATCATAGTAAACCATAACTACAGGAAATCTAGCAACTCATCTTCGACAACACCATTGTCTCTGGTCACCGCAATCTTCGCCCTTACCGCCTACCGTACCGTCATCACGGGCTATGCGAGCTGAGGTCCGAGTAATTTATTGAATACTAGCTGATTCCCGCGCGTATGTTATTCCTGTTTAGTATGTATCCATGTATGTACGAGTATCTACCTATTTATTATATCTGGAAATACTGGACTAGAATTAATAAATAACGTGTCGTTCGCACTCTTTGCCTTACGTCAATATGACTTCACTTAAATAGGTTTTTTGTTTAAACAAATTAGAATGGCAAACAAGCTAACGGCCCACCTGATGGAAAATGGTAACCGTCGCCTATAGACACGAGCAGTACCATGGACATAACAGAGTATACTGTTTCGCCCATGATACCCCCCATGCGTTGCCATTCCTGAGGACTCAGTTGTTATTCCTCTGTACCCTGTAAATTTACGCCATATCCCACCCTTCAAACCGAAACACAGCCATGCAAACACAACTGCTTCAGAGGTATCTAAGCAATCGACTTTTGTACAAAGTCTCCCTCTAGTAATTTATGTACACGTAGACAGTAGCTCCCTCTATCTACTACCGTACACACAACATACGAGACAATACTTGCCCGTGGACAGAGTTTAAAATACAAAATGTTGAAGCCGTTTTATATTTTAACGTCCGCGCACGGTAAGCCTAACTTTCGTCCCAGCTGATTAATTCACCTTTTAGTTTGCGCGCGCCTAATTTTGAAAGTTTCCGTTGCAGACAAATTTTGTCTGAAGCCTGCTCTGAGTGTGCATGGCTCCCGTGGGTTAGCAAAGCTGAACTTTAAGCACCAATTATTAAATCACTTGTGAAGTTTAGAATACTTTGCCTTTTCACGTATTTCACATTCGAGAGAAGGAAATCATGAAACAAGTTATATCACCAGAGGGGAACTGTATTTTTTTTAATGGGTGATAATGGAATGGTAACCCCACCCGCGCTATTGGTATACACCGGCGGGGCACCATGGAGGGATGATAGATGACGATGAAACAGGTTAGTCAGCCCATCGTGACGAATTCAACAAGAATTGTTCACGATGTTTTCCAGGGGAACCACGTGGAGGTCGACCTGATAGAGCATATTGCTAGCAATGTCGAACTCTATTGCTAACAATCCCTTTCCCCTCGGGGAACTGTATTATAGTCGTCTGCTTGGGTACCTTGGATTGGTAGCTGTATGACTATGTTTCGGGTTAAAGAGAGATAGCAGTGATATCATAGGGTTTAACTAAACAAACAAATAAGTGCTACATAATCGCACCGATCACCTGGTTCTCAAGCTAGTATAGTACCTATGTACCACTTAAAGAATAGTAAAAAACAATACATATATTTTTTAACAATAAACATATTTCGCCGTGTCGGTCCCGGCATAGAATGGACCGCCCCTTCTTTTCCCGTGGGTGTCGTAAGAGGCGACTAAGGGAGCTTCTGGTAGAGGGATGGGCAGCAGCATCCCTCTTAAAACATCTGTAAAAGCTTAATAGCGGTCGCCAACGCGCCTGCCACGCGTGGCAACTACTGGCAAAACTCCTCTTATGGGGAAGGCTTATGTCCAGCAGTGGACAGTTAACGGCTGAAATAATAATAATAAATACATATATTACACATATGAATTACAAAAGGCGTTCTCATTGCTAAAGCAATCTCTTACAGACAAACTTTTGGTAGAGGAGAAGAGAAAAAGATTATTTCGTGCAATAAGTATATCTAACAAAAAAATTGCGTGTTTAAAAAACATATGCAAATAATCATATGCATACCATACCACTTAAGTATTTATAATAATATATATTTTATAAATAAATATTTAAAATATATAACACACATTTAGATACGATATCGTAACCTTAACAAAAAAAGCATATTCCTTTTTAAAAGGTCGATAGCACACCTGCAACACCTCTGGTGTTACGAGTGCTCATGGGCGACATCAGGTGGATCGCCAGCCTGTTTGCGATTTTTTTATGATACTTAAAATGAACTTTTTGTCATTTATTGGCTCATTTCTAGAGTTGTACCATAAAAATATAAAGAAATCCTTATGGTGCGTCGTTTTTTTTAATACTACTTTGATGGCAAACAAACACGACCCGTTTGATGGTAAACGCAGTTCTCGCTACCTATGGATGCTTGTAACACCAAGAACGTCATGAGCACGTTGTCGAACCTAAAAAACCTTAATGGGATCTTTTTGAAAAACCCCACGCCGCATGTTTTTGATCTTATTCTAAATATAATTTTACTTCTGTTCATTACAGAATTATATACTACTTCCTATGCCACTGTGTTAGGTTGACTGGAAGAAATCTCTTTTAGAGATAAGTTCGCCTTTGCTAACATTGTTATTAACTTATTGTTGTTACTGTATGTTTTAGTGCAATAAAGAATATATATATAATTGATTACGTATCTAAGATATTCGACAAACAAAACGTTGTCTTCACTAATAGAATGATAAACATTCTAACAAGCATTAATCGTCATCTGTCAAGATCCCATTTCACCCTTCTTTATCGAACGGAATGTCCGGAGAGGGAATGAGGCAAATACTGCATTTTGATATTACTGAATCCCTGCTTATTTACGTAATTTGTGAATAATTAATATTAGAAATAGATCTTTTAATCGACTTCAAAAATAATGAGGTACTAAATTCGTTTTTTTATTTCTATGCTTATAACCTTATAACTTCTTCAGTTATAAACTGCTTTGGAAAATTCTTTTGTATCTTAAAGGATATAAGGTTTAGTTTTTAAATCAAAATAACTGATTTGCTATAATTTTTTTTTTGTGGAACACGACTTTATTTATCTTCTACCCAATCATTGTCATGCTTTATTCAAATTATTCCCCTATATTGAGGCATTATACATATAGAAAAGCAGTCGTGTTTGCATGGCTGTGTATCGTTTTGAACGGTGGGATATGGCGTGAATTTACAGGGAACGGAGGAATAACACCTGAGTCCTCAGGAATAGCAACGAATGGGGCGTATCATGGGCGAAACAGTATATTCTGTTATGTCCATGGTACTGCTCATGTCTATAGGCGATGGTTACCACTTTCCATCAGGTGGGCCGTCAGCTTGTTTACCATTCTAAGTTGTATAAAAAAATAGTAATATTAAAAAAAAAGAAAATTATATTTTAAGTTTATCGCGAGCACAATTTCCATTGTCAAATAATATGAATCATATCAAATCACAAAAGATACCAAGTTCGCCATTAGTCATGTCTCCCTTTACGGGCAAACGAGAGTAATGACTGTTTTCAATGAAATATATAGGGAAACAATAGAATTTGTATGTAAATTTCTGCGAGGTACGAATACTGTTTCGTAAATTGGTTTCCTCGATATACAAACGTTTTGATTGTCATAATATACTATTAAACGTAAAGCATTATATTAAAATAGGAATACAAAACTGTATATTTTTAGATGTAAATTAAAAAAATAAAATTACTCAAATTTCTTTCATTACATTTCATTTTTAAACTTTTTTACGAGTTTCTATTAAGTCTTTTTTCGTTATTAATAAAGGTTTTTTCTTTTTTGTATAATTTCAATAATTTTAAATTAACAAAGAAGTAAACTAAAAAAGCTTGCTAATAAAAGTAAAAAGAGGAAATTTTATTTATTTATTTATTACATTACATAATATAATCTAACTATCGTCATATTTCCTTGTGTGTCCTATGTATATATTTATATGTATATGTATATGTAGTACATATTATTTGTTATAATAAGTAGTCTAATAAACAATATATATTTGATGTTTTTGTGTATTATACGTAAAAAATATTAATTCACTCTTGCGCCACCTACCCACTTCTATATGTTCTCCATTAACCAAAGGTTGTCTGTAAGAGATTGCCCTAGCGATAAGACCGCTTTTTCTACCTTTATATATATTTTAACCTGTACTTCATGATACTGTATTTCAGTTGAATTGTTTATATGTCATTGTTAATTTTTACGTTATTGGTGCAATAAAGAGTTAAATAAATTAAATAAATAAATAACTTAATAAGACTCTACTTTCTATTGTTACAAATTTTTAACCTCATATCAAAGTGGAAAGTAACTGACAAAGATGTATGTATATGTAACGTAAATTTATTTTTATTAGAATTTATTGATTAATTTTAACTATCCCACCGATAGTTATACATTTTTAAATAACAATTTTGTGAAAAAAAAATACTATCGTCAATACTATTACGTATTCTTGAATATAATTATCACAATTATCAAACAATAAACAGTTATCTTGCTAAAGCGGAATACTTTTAATAGATATAGAGCCTTCCGTATCTGTAGACGCGTTGCTATGTTTACAGTCACATTGTTATCTATCAACTATTTATAATATGTATTTACATTTAACTGTCAAATGACGTTTGTGTTTTGGCATTCTGCAAAAAAGAGGTAAGAAATCTTTATACGATCATCTTCTTTCTTACTTACTAACTTATTAAACCCATAGCTTCATAATTCATCATTTCAGCCATTATTCATCCACAGCTGGACATAAGCCTGCCCAATAGACAGCCACCTGCAACCACTGACTACCTGGAACGCATTTCAGGTCGTCACTAAATCTATTGGGAGGTCATCCTACGCTGCGTTTACCCGAACATGGTCACCACTCAAGAATCTTTTTTCCCTATCGGTTGTCGGTTCTTCGAGCTATGTGACCAGCCCATTAGCACTTCAGCTTGCTTATCCTTCGGGCTATGTCGGTTATTTTGGTTCTTTTCATAGCTTATTATATTGTAAATACTCTTACTAAGAGATTTCCTCACTCTGTGTGTTTTATTGCTTGTACAACAGACTGTGCTCAGAGGAATTGTTCAATATGATGCTCACTGCCACATTCTACCATTGTACAGTTCTCCATCAACAGGGAGTTTACCCCTATACTTTACGAGCATAGACGGTCGTGTACAGCGCTGATTCAGATATGTTTCCTCCCATAAACGCTCAGGTTATGGAATGAACTCCCTGTCGAAGTTTTTTTAAAAAATTACAGCATGGTAGCATAAAAAATTGCGGCATAATAACTTCTTATGAACACTATGCTGTAATTTTTCAATTTAATTACAAATGGTTTCTTCAGGGTCGGCAACACGTGTGTAACGCCTTTTCTATTCGTCTATTATTATAGTCTTCTATCATTACTATATATTTTAATTAATATCTCTGACTTTATTGTGAATTGGTATATTTCATGTCGATTAGTCAAGTTGTTAAGGCATCAAAAGTTAATAAATAAACAAAATCTGTTAATTATTTAATCTGATATTTTTACATGTATTTTAAGAAACCACAGATAATCTATTTTTACAACTAAATTGTGTAATATGTGTGGTGTTGTGCTTTTTCGTTTAATTTAATTTTCTTAAATGTTTCAAGTATTTTTATAACTTTTCAAGCTGCTGGCGGGTAACGTTATAATATAAACGTCGGTATCTTGAGGTATTTTACTACTTGTATTGCAATTTGTATTTTATATATATATATATATATTTTTGTAATTATTTATTTATATTTGTTATATTATTATGCCAATAACGTCGGATGAAGATATTAACGATGATTACTTGTCGTTGGAAAGCACGATGAGTGATGATAGTTTTCAAAGTGCTAACTATAACTCCCTTACCGATGTTTTGATTACAGAATTCGCTGATGTACCTAAAAACTTTAATGCGGTACACATTAATGCGCAAAGTATTCCAGCACATCATTCCGACATGCTTCTTACTTTCGGTAAAAACAAAAACATTCATGCTATCCTAGTATCCGAATCCTTCCTTCATCCATCATTACCATCTACCTCATATTCTCTTCCCGGCTTTATTTTACTTCGTAATGACCGTATTTCTTCGTGTCATGGTGGTGTGGCTATTTATCTCCGTAGCCACATTCCGTACGCAATAGTAAGCAAATCTCCGCAACCTCCTCCCCCGAACACAGCTGAACACCTTTTTCTTGAGATTACTCTCTCTAATACCAAAGTCCTTCTTGGAGTTTACTATAGTCCAAATCTAACTATTAACTACTTTCCTTCTTTTGAAAATCTTCTTGAAAATTTAAGTGCATCATACAGCCACTCCATTATTATGGGAGATTTCAATACCTGTCTTCTGAAGACTGACTCTCGTGCTCGCTGTCTCCAAAATATTATGAAATCCATCAACATGACTATACTTCCTCTGAATGCTACGCATTTTTTTCCAAATTGCACTCCATCCCTTCTAGATTTAATAATGGTAACCTCTCTTAATCACGTTGCGAGACATGGTCAAATTAGTGCAGATGCTTTCTCCTATCATGATCTCATCTACCTTTCCTATAAAATCCGACCTCCTAAACCTAAACCTAAAATCCTTTTGCAACGAAATTTTAGTGGTATGAAGATCGAGCAGCTTCGTGAGGATGCGTCTAGAATTGATTGGACAATCATCAATGAGGCTGACACTATGGACGCAAAAGTTGAAATTTTTAATTCTCTTCTCATACAACTTTATGATGTTCATGCACCAGTTCGTCGAGTCAGACTCAAGCATCTTCCTGCTCCTTGGCTCACTGATGATATTCGCCAGCTTCGAGAAAAAAAGAACCGAGCCAAGGCATGTTATAAAAATGACCCTGCCAATTCAAGAAAACGGGATAGATATCATCGTGTGAGGAATCATTGCAACATGATGTGTAGAGATGCACGGCGGCACCATATTCATCAGTCCGTTGAAAATGAAGACCAAGCTAAAGTTTGGAAATTTCTTAATTCAATGGGAGTTGGCAAATCTCGAAATACAAACATTTCTAATGATCTTGATCTTGACATGATCAACAGTCATTTTTCTTCTTCCTCCTGTCTTGACAATGAAGTCAAAACTAATACTATAAATTATCTTTCTTCTTTATCCACTCCCAGTCACACTCCTTTTGTCTTTAATCGATTTACCGACTGTGATGTTAAGAGAGCTACATTATCCATTACCTCTAATGCTATCGGAGCTGACGGTATTAGCCGTAAAATGATCATTCCTTTGTTAGATCTCCTTATTCCCATTATATCCAGTATCCTTAATTTTTCCATTTCTTCTGGTTCTTTCCCTCAATGTTGGAAAGATGCCCACATCGTCCCCATACCAAAAAAAACTAACCCATCTTCCTTTAGTGATTATCGACCTATTTCATTACTCCCTTTCCTATCTAAAGTACTTGAACGATTAATTCATTGGCAATTGAGTTCTTTTATTTCAGTAAACAGCCTTCATAACATCCTTCAATCTGGTTTTCGTCCTGGTCATAGCACGGCTACAGCTCTAGTCAAGATTTCTGATGACATCAGATTTGGTATGGAAAATCGGCAACTTACTGTGCTAACATTATTGGACTTCAGTAATGCTTTTAATACTGTCGATTTTGATGTCCTGCTTGGAGTCCTCAGCTCTCTTAACATATCTCCAGCGGTAATTGATTGGTTTCACAATTACCTGTATGGACGTCGGCAACGTATTAAGATTGAACAAAACACTTCATCGTGGTGTGACACTATGGCCGGCGTACCGCAGGGTGGTGTGCTGTCACCTCTTTTATTTGCCATCTTCATCAGCTCGATAACTCTAGAAATATCTTCTTTCTACCACATGTATGCAGATGATTTGCAAATATATTCACAGACTGCTTTTGATAACCTTGCTCAAGCTATAAACCAAACTAACCATGACTTGAGGCGGATTCTAGAATGGAGTAGGTGCTTTGGCATTCGGATTAATCCAGATAAAACGCAAACGATTATTATTGGTAGCCCCGCTTACATATCCAAGTTAGATATATCTAAATTACCTTCAGTGGAGTGTAATGGTGTTTGTGTCCCTTTTAGTGAATCTGTCAAGAATCTTAGTATTTACTTTGATTCCACTCTATCTTGGAGGTACCAAGTGACCGAGGTTAGCAGGAAGATGTTCGCTGCTTCTGCGTCGCTTCGAAGACTTAGAAACTTTCTACCTACAGCCACTAAAATTTCCCTAGCTCAATCCCTCCTACTCCCTATCCTTGACTATGCAGATGTCGCTTATCCAGATCTAAATATTGATATGCTAAATAAATTAGAACGACTTCAAAACCTCTGCATACGATTTGTTTTTGGTCTGCGCAAATTTGATCATGTATCGCACTATCGCTCTCAGCTTAAGTGGCTTCCCATACGCCGGCGAAGAGATTTACATACCCTCTCTTTGTTACATAATATTCTTTTTAACCCTGGTGCACCTGCCTATCTTAAAGAACGTTTTAAATTCATCTCCTCTACCCATACTTTAACATTACGTTCTTCCGAAAACCTTTCCCTTATGACACCTTCTCATTCCACTAAATTTTATCACAATTCCTTCACTGTTTCTAGCATTAGGTTATGGAATTCATTGCCTGTTGTTATTAGAAGTACAAAATCCATTGATTCTTTCAAACGACAAGTGAAAGATTATCTTTTCTCTATCTGATTTTTCTTCATTTAAAAAATTGGCATTCTTTATTTATGTATTTATATAATTATTTATTTTATGATAGTTTGTTTTCCTTGTGCCTATAATTATTAATATGTATCTTAGCATTGGGTACATATTTGACATATATGCATGGGATTATATAATTTTGTTTGATTGATAGGTATATGTATGTGTGTATGTATATATGTATGTGTATGTATATGTATGTGTATATGTATGTATATATGTATATAATTTTTATATATTTTTAATTTGCAAAAGATGCTTTTTTTAATTATAAAGCACTATTATACCTACTTGTACAACAATTAGTCCATTACCTTAAGGTTGTCTTGAAAAGATTGCTCTCAGCAATAAGACCGCCTTACTGTACTTATACAATCGTATCGTTATGTTTGTAAATTGTCTTGTTTATTTCCTATATTGTATAATGCAAATAAAGTATACTCATTCATTCATTCATTCATTCAAAAATACAAAGGAAATGGCGTTTTGATTTGGTTTAAAGAATATGCCGAAATTCACTTAGTCAAAGCGGCGTTTGGTTGACTGAATAATTAATTAATTTCGAAAATGAATGCCTTATGTATATATATATTAATATAAGAATATACCAAGTTCAAGTAAAGGTATGAGTGGTAATATTCATTTAAAGAGAGATTATGAAAAAAATTATGATAAGTGGGAAGAGAAAGAAGTTAGAAACGATGGATAATGTGATACTTAAGCAAACAAAATTAAATTATATTTTATTTACTTTCACAGATTAACAAATATTATAAAGAGTCATGAAATGTAAATCAGAAGATATATACGATAGAAGTGGTCCACTTGCAACTGTTAAAACAACTATTGTAATGCCTGGTGTTTATTATTCAAGAAATAATACGAGTAGTACGTAAAAATTGTTTACTATTATCAACTTTAAATAACATAATATTAAAGTAAATAAAATTTTATTCATAATGTAAAAATATCCGTCATTTGACTATCTTATCGTGTCGTATAAGAACGTGTTATATGCACATTAAATATCTAATAATTAAGATGATATAATATGTTTTGCAAATTGTCTGACTTGGTTTAACATTTTTCTCTTAAGCATTTAAATCATCTTTTATTTTTTTACTTCCAGGACTATTCAAATCCCGTCAAAATTATCGATACAAATTTGATCGAGTCGTACAAAGAAATGGAGACATCAATGTTGAGAAATTTAACAATCCCAATTTTAATATCTTTTCCCACTGGTTTGTTACTTTGGTTGAAGCCCGTTGGAGATGGGCATTATTTAACTTCTTTGTGGCCTTCATTATCGACTGGTTGTTTTTCAGTTTCATTTATTGGGCTATCGCTTACACTCATGGCGATTTATATGAAGATCATCTTCCACAAAATCAAAATGGATCTAAATGGACTCCTTGCATTAAAAACATTTATGGATTTACCTCGACATTCTTGTTTAGTATTGAAGTTCACACCACTGTTGCTTACGGCAAGAGAGCTATTACTGTACAATGTCCAGATGCAATATTTGCAATGTGCATACAGTGTATATTCAGTTCAATATTTCAATCATTTATGATTGGAATACTCTTCGCAAAATTAACAAGACCAAAAGGGAGAACACAAACTATACTTTTCAGTAAAAATGCCATTATCACTATGAGAAATGGGAAATTGTGTTTGATATTTAGAGTCGGTGATATGAGAAAGTCCAGGATATTAAACATAAGAGCTTCAATGTTCATTGTACAAATGGATATTGGTTCTGAATTTTTAGATGATGTAGATCAAATAGAAATGAAAGCGGAATTAGATGGTTGTGAATCCAGTTTCTTTCTATGGCCTGTTTCTGTTGTACATATAATAGACGAAACTAGTCCACTCTATAAGATATCAGCGGCTGATTTATTTTGTGGTAGATTAGAAATTTTGGTAGTCTTCGAAGGGATTATAGAGTCTACTGGACAACCAGTGCAGGCTAGGTCGAGTTATACTGAGAATGATATTATTTGGGGTCATCGATTTGTACCTTTAATGAAATATGATAGTGTAAATGAAATATTCGATGTAGACTTTTCTAAATTGAATGTAACAGAACAGATAGATACACCTTTATGTTCGTCACATGAATATAAATTTATTGTTACATCTATTAAACATACTGTTAGTGTATGTGATAACAGTAACATACCTACAATGAGATAATATGTTTAACATTAAATAGCGACATTTAAAATGTTACAATCATCTCCGTTTGATTTAGTTTCATTTGGTTTCACAGAAAAGAATTCCTAAAATAAATTGAAATGTATAGTTAAAGAAAACACTGAATTTAAACATGATAAAATTAGTATAAAATCAGATCAACATAGAAGTAAACCTTCCGATTGTAAAATGAATCACGAACATGTGTTTAGATTTGTTAAAACTATTGTGTAACGTGTACATTATTATACATAGGAAAGTGCTATCAATTTAATATTTATAATGAATATATGTGTATAGTGTGGATAGTTATGGTTCACAAGGTTTAGTTAATATGGATAACAATAACATATTTTTATTTGATCAGCTATTACTATAAAGAAGTATTATTATTTAAGTTAAATATATAAGTTAGATTACTACAGTATAATGAAGACGAAAACTGAAGTGTAACTGAGTAACAAGAATCTTCTAGAAATTTTATTTACAATGAATTGTTTATTTTGCTAGATAATTATAAATACATTTTGAAGTGATCGTAATAATTTATACTATAAGCATACATCACTGGCTTAAGTACACAAATTGTTGTGCACCAAGTTACGTGTCTTCATTATTTACAAGATTTTGAGTTGATAAACTTTGCAGAATTTCTAAGCGCCACTGCTTCCGAACTTACTAACAAGTGGAGATGAAGTACTTTCAATTAATTAGCAAAAGTTTAAACTATTAATTAATTGTTAAATCGAGGTACCTACTGCTGATGAAATTGAGCCGAGTCTTGTTATGAATGTAAATAAAGTTTGTCGAGTTATAATAAGTTTGTTTAAGATTATAGATACCGAGAATTTGATGTGTTTGTTATTGAATGGTCTTTTGTTGTAAATGCAAAACTTATGTGCACGACGAATTGTCTGTCAATTCAGTTTTGTGATCACGTTTAGATATTTATGTTTAAATTAGTGATACATGCAACATTTATACTAATGTTTTACAGGGAGATTTTATAGAAAAGTCGTCTGCTTGAGTACTTTTGCCCAATTCGTGTTTATACCGTGAAGCTGTTATTTTGGCATGGCTGTATTGGGATTTAAAGGCAGTGAAATTATAGAGTACAGAGGTATAACACCTTAGTTCTCAGGAATGGCGTTATCATATCGGCCTTTGATTGTTCAGTGCTGAATATAAGCTTCCCCCTTGGGTGGTTTTTGTAGTTGCCACGCTTGGCGGGCGGATTGGCAACCACAGTCAGGTTTTAGAGATGTATTAATGCTGCCCATCCCTCGCCCTCCCTTAGTCGGCTCTTACGACACCCACGGGATAGGAAGGGGTAGGCTATTTTATACCGGGACCACACGACTCGATTGGCCCAATAGAAATTCTATCAAAATCAGTTTAGTAGTTTACTTTTTAAGTCAGTTAAAAAAAATAAGTGGTTTAACAAAAATGTAGTTGGTTTTTTCCTGTGAAACATAATCTTAAACTATAACCTGTTATTTGTTTCAAATAAATGTTACCATTTACAGCATCTTCTATGGTCGTTACTCCAATAATAATACAGTCGAATCGAGAACTGTTTCCTTTTTGAAAATATTTAAAAACGCAACTGCACAGTATTTTCGTAAATTGCATAAACTTAGTAGATTATGAGCCTATAGGGAAATTCACAGTAACATGAAAACTGTCTAAGTTTTAAGTAGTTATTAGTGGTTTTGTGTTAAAAATAATATTAACGTTACAAGAACAAATGCGTCATTCTTCAAGTCGAGAGACTTTAGGTTATAGAATTTCACAGTGCATTAAAGTTAACATAAATAATGGGTATATTCTAAAATACAAATATATATAGTCATTTAAAAAGACATACATACGAACACACACGTCTGTATTCTTAAATATTGTGCGAATATCGAATCCGTGTTTATCATAGTAAAAATATTAAAATAGCTATATTAAATAAAATAATAAGTATCAATTAAATTAAAAGTCGTTAAGTCCTGCTGTCGGCTTGTCGGCAAACAAGCTGACGCCCCCATCTGATGGAAAGTGGTAGCCGTCGCCTATAGACATGAGCAGTACCGTGGACATAACAGAGTATACAGTTATAGTTGAGTATAAAAATTCTTTTATCTAAAAAAATCTACCCTATCAATTAATAATATAGGCTTCATTATATTATACGAAAAATAATGCGTAGCCGGGGCGTGTCGCTAGTATAGTTCAAGTCTGTAAATCTATTAGGACACAAACTATTTCTCTATCAAATTCTAATCAGATCTATCTATCTATCTATCCATTTAAGAGCTGCGCCCTTGTCGGTGGAGCTCTTGCCACTCACTACGATTTTCAGCGAGTCTCTTCACCTCTTGATACGACACGACACCAACTCCTTCCTTGATCTGCCTGATGTAACTATGTCTCGGTCTCCCTCTCCCCCTTCTTCCTTCTATCTTACCTTCTATTATAATGTTCATAAGTTTGTCGTGTCGTATCAAGTGTCCCAACATTTTTCCCCTTCTGTCCTCAATAGTTCTAATAATTTGTCTTTTTTCCTTAACCCTAAGCAGGACCTCCTCATTGCTAATTCGATCCAGATTCTAATCAGATATTTAAGTAAATATTAAGATATAAATAGACTTTTATTGAATTTTCCAAAGCTCGAAAACTTTCTTAACGCATAAATCACAGTAAATGTTGAAGTATAACATTAAGTTTATCAAGTGTTATCTCAAGTTAGTGTCTAGTTTTGCGACGAAAATGTCTAGTTCACTTAAAACTTCGAAGCTTTTTGTTGTAAAGTGATTAACTTATTATTTTATTTATATCGTATGATAATTTAAGGTATTGTTTTACAAAAAAAAAAAACCCACTTGAATTGTAGTAAAACCAGTTATTTAACAGTTTAGTTAGTTAACACTTAACTGCTGAATCGATTTTGATATAATTTCTGTAGGACCTAGAACCTGAAGTGGAGGACAGGGATTGCTAGTAATGAGGTCCAACAGCCCCATTGCTAGCAATATACCCAATCAGGTTAACCTACACGCAGTTCCCCCTGAACCATTGTAGTGAATTATTGTTAAATTCGTCACGAGGGGCTAACAGCCTGCTTTCGTCCTCGCCAATTATCTCTTACTGGTATACCGAAAGCGCAGGTGGAGTTACCATTCTATTATCATCCATTAAAATAATAACTAGTTCGAAGTACGTTAAGTATTCCTATATTATAACTCATAAAGAAGTTTACTTACTCCTTACAATGTACTCAAACTGTGCACAAACACAAAAACACCCATCTACACACGTATACACACTCACACATATATACATAGTTTGAATATAAATATTTTGAATACTAAATTAACATTAAAAAAATATTGTTAAATTTTATAAGTACACATTTTTACTGTAGTACGAAGATGGCAAACGAGCATACAGCTCTACAGGTCTGATGGTAAACGGTCACTGTAGCCTAAGGACGCCTGCAACACTATGGGTATCACGTGCACCTCGCCGAATCTGAAGAAACCTTAATATTCTCTTTTTAATATATAAACAGTTGAAATCAACTACATTGTTTATTTAACAAATTAACTACCTTTTTTTATACAACTTAGAATGGCAAACAAGCTGACGGCCCACCTGATGGAAAGTGGTAACCGTCGCCTATAGACATGAGCAGTACCATGGATATAACAGAGTATACTGTTTCGCCCATGATACCCCCCATGCGTTGCCATTCTCGAGGACTCAGGTGTTATTCCTCTGTACCCTGTAAATTTACGCCATATCCCACACTTCAAACCGAAACACAGCTATGCAAACACAACTGCTTGACGGTAGAACCACGAATGGGACACAGGTACCCAAGAGATCGACTTTTGTACAAAGTATCCCTCTTATTTGGTTTTATTCAATCAAACACATGACAAATAGCCAACATCTTGACAGATAAATGTCAAAACACACGTCACATTTCATATCGCAGTGTAAGGAGCGTGACAATGCCTTCTCCCCGAGGGACGGGGAAACTTCATATGAAAGGAAAGAGGAGGGTATATAAATATTTTATTTTTCTATCAGCCCCCGTTCCCCGTCTAATTTCACATGTAAATAGAATCCGACATGACGTTGAGGTCCCGTAAGAAATGGATTGGATGAAAGCTATGATGTTCAAAAATATGTCGCCTCTAACAAGTTATTCAGAAGTATCACGTGTGATATACATACATATATATATATTTTTTTTTATTGAGGAAAAACTTTTATGGACGCCAGTAATATATTTTTATGTATTGTACATTATGTTTATCGCATTTTATTTTCATGTGTTATGTTATGGTGTTGATAATTTTCTACGTTATGGGAGTGCAATAGTTTTTATGTCGATAAAATGTTGATTCATGTGACAGTAAGTATATCTACTTTCTGTTTAAGCGGCTTTGCTTTTTGTAACTATGTTACGACTAGGGTTACAACTTATGTCGCAGAGGGGGAAGGGGTTGTTAGGAACGGGGTCTAATAGCCACATTGCTATAATAATAATAATCTTTATTCAAAATAGTAAGGTACAGAATTGCTTAAATATGGTCCCCATATGGGTCGAGCCTGTACCTATTAAATTATATAAACTTTTACAAATTCGATATTCCTGTTACTGTGACTGAATAGTTTTATGTATATTGTAAGACTATACATTGCATGTGTGCGTATGCATGTGTGTGTGCGTGTGTGTACACGTGTGTGTGTACGTGTGCGTGTGCGCGTGTGTATGTGTGCGCGTGTGTATGTGTGCGAGTGTGTGTGTGCGTGTGCGAGTGTGTGTGTGCGTGTGCGAGTGCGAGTACGCGTGTGTGAATGTGTGTGTGTGTGTGTGTGTGCGCGCGCGTTTGTGTGTATGTGTGTGTGCATTTGTGCTAGTACCCTGCCTGCTCCAGACAACCTTTGGGTAGATAAGAAAGATTTTATCAATTATGACAAAATTACTTACCTTGGTCTAAAAGTTAAATTATTTAACAGATTTTGATCAAAAATCTATGGCGCCAATATATAAATATATCCTTTTAGATAAAAAAAAAAGAATTATCCAAATCGATTTAGTACTAAAGAAGTTATGAGGTAACAAACAAACAAAATACAACCAAATTGAGAACTATCTTCTTCTTCGAAAGTCCTTTTGAATATACATAACCAATATCGAGTTGGGATAGTTTTGTCGATATAATTATATCGATATTTTTTAATGCTACTCAATGTATGGTTCAATTCTAAACACTACACATTTCTCGTGGTTAACACATTCCAATTTTATATTACTTTTATTATTTACATATTTAGGTATATACAGTTATTTTTATTGTATTATATATCCAATTTTTTACTGGGTATTATTTAGTTTATCTTAAGCTGTACGGTTATTACTCTTGTACATTCTGCAGTTTTCTATCAGCTTCTCAAAGGTTGAGTGTAAGAGATCCCTTTATGGGATAAGTCCGCCATTGTATATTAAATCTTTTAATGAATTCAGTATAAATTAATGTACAATAAAGATTTTACAATACAATACAATTAATTAATTAATGTAGCAAACAATTATTGTAATAGATCAATTGTCAGAAATCAGTTTACAATCGGACATCAATTATTCTTCGCATGCTCAAAATAGCATCATAGTTTAACCATTAGAAACCTTAATGATAAATGATATTTATATCATATAGCTGCATTTAATTTTATTTATAATTACCATAATTTAAGTGTGTGTACTCGTATATGAATAAATAGTGATATCTTAAAAAAGTTTCAATTAACACAAAATAAATAACGACATATGATAGTTTTATACAACTACAGTGTATAGATAACAGAAAAATTGAGACGTTGGTACAAAAGTTGAAAGCTTGGGTACCTCTGTCCCTTTTGTGTTTCAACCCCCCATGTGTTGCCATTCCTGAAGACTCTGGTGTAATTCCTCTGTATCCTGTTAATTTACTGCCATATCCTATTCTTTAAACCAAAACACAGCCATGCAAACACAACTGTTTTACGGTTAAAACACAATTGAGACAGAGGTGTCTAAGAAAACGACTTTTGTACAAAGTCTCTTTCTGGTATGTTAATTGTGATAGTTTTATCGATATAAATAAATCGATAATTTATAACCAAACTTGTCACATCACTATAAAGAAATTCCGAACTTCATAGCTACGAGTATAGTGAATTATTTCATAACTTTTACAATACATCATATGGTAAACTATTTCAACTATGGTCCGTGACATATTCGCCTACAGTTCGAATCGGAACTATCCAGCGTTTAATATTGTAGTTGTTTTTGTTCCGATATTAATAATTCTAATGTGACAAGTTTTAGAAATATTCCAATTGTAACCGTCACGGTATTTGGACGTAGGTTCTGATGAGTTATATGTAATGTATTTATTAAATAGTTCTATGTTCTAACTCATGAAACATGTCCGTAGGGAAGTTATTGTTAGTTAGTTAACATAAAAGTATTTGTATAGATTTATGCCAGTCTTGAGTGAAATGACTTTTTATTTTTATCCTTTATTATATTAATGACTTTGAAATTACTGTATCCCATGGCTGTATATTTTTTTATATACAATAAATCTTTATTATTATTGTAGCTAGTATTTATATCAGTATTTAATCGTCTAATGCTCGACGAATTTACAGGGTACGGAGGAATAACATCTGAGTCCTCAGGAATGGCAACGCATGGGGGGTATCATGGGCGAAACAGTATACTCTGTTATGTCCATGCTACTGCTCATGTCTATAGGCAACGGTTATCACTTTCCATCAGGTGGGCCGTCAGCTTGTTTGCCATTCTAAGTTGTATAAAAAAAAATATAAGTATAACCATATTATATATAACATTATCTTAATAATATAATAAAACTGATGCTATTTCGAATTGGTCTATTTCGTTGATTTTCATACTTCTAAAATCCATGCATACGAAGCAGCGGACAAGAATCCAGTAAATAAATAAAAATATATGAAACTATTTACAAAATACATACATTTTCACTGAGAAATTCTTATGACATTATACTAGCTTCATATCTCAAACTGATCCTGACATTCGAGCCTTTGTCTAAGAGTAAAAATAAATTGTCAAGACAGCACGCAGAAATACCGGGAACATGATAGTGGGACATATTGTTTTATTTTGTAAATGGACGTCACGTATTTTGAGCACTCAAAACATGGGAAATGCGTAACTTATTAACATTGTCAAGTATTTTTTTATACAACTTAGAATGGCGATCAAGCTGACGACCCACCTGATGGAAATTGGTAACCGTCGCCTATAGACATGACCAGTATCATGGACATAACAGAGTATACTGTTTCGCCCATGATACCCCCCATGCGTTGCCATTTCTGAGGACTCAGGTAGTATTCCTCTGTACCCTGTAAATTCACTGCCATATTCCACCCTTCAAATCGAAACATAGCCATTAAAACACAACTGCTTCACGGTAGAAACACAAATGGGACAGAGGTGCCCAAGCAATCGACTTTAAAATTTCTGTAATAAAATTGTAACTAGACTATGTGGGTATATGGCAGATACATATTTAAGAGAAATTATACTATTATAAACTATGCAAAAATTTCCGCGGAATAAGCCTTCTTAGTGTTGTAGGCAAATTGTATGCTAGGATTTTGATTAAAAGAGTGATGAATGAGACGGAAAGTAAAATTTGGGATGTGCAAGCAGGGTTTCGAAAGGGTATGGGATGTACGGATCAAGTCTTTTCCTTAAGGTGCATAACAGAGAAAACCTTAGCTCAACATCAGAAGGTTTTCTGCGCCTTCATTGACCTTGAAAAGGCTTATGATAGAGTGGAGAGGAATGAACTGTGGTCAACACTGGCAATGTATGGGGTGAGCAGCCATTTGATACGGGCTTTCAAATCTTTATATAAGGATTCAAATGCCTGTGTCAGAATAAATGGAGTCTATACAGACTGGTTTGGCATTGAACGCGGTGTTAGACAGGGCTGTGTAGCGTCTCCTTGGCTGTTCAACCTATTTATGGACAGTTGCTTGACCGATTTGAAAGGATCTAATTGTGGATTCAGGATGAATGAGTCTCTGTTTAAGACTCTTTTATACGCCGACGACCAAGTACTTTTTGCATCGTCGGAGTATGAATTACAACAAATGGTGACTATAATGAATGAAGCGTATGCAAGAAAAGGTATGAAAATAAATGCGAAGAAGACGAAGGTAATGGTTTTTGAGAGGAATGAAAGTTTAACGGCATGCCAGATTATGATAGGAGATGAAAAAGTGGAGCAAGTGAGTGAGTTTCTATATTTAGGTTCTTTGTTTACGAGGGATGGGAAGTGTGAAAGAGATATTAAGAGGAGAGTAAAAGCGGGAAACAGTGTTAACGGTGCATTGCTCTCGATTATGTCAAGTAAAAATGTATCGAGCAAAGCTCGCCTTGCTATAATTCAAGGAGTACTGACACCAACACTCATGTATGGAAGCGAATCGTGGGTATGGCAGAAGAAGCATGAAAGTAAGATAAATGCTGTACAGATGAGAGCTTTGAGAAGTATGTGTGGTATTACTTTAAAAGATAGAGTAAGAAACAGTGTGATCAGAGAGAAGTGTGGACTGAAAGTCGATGTAGTGACCAAAATCGAAAAAGGAATGTTGCGTTGGTTTGGTCATTTGGAGAGGATGGATGAAAGAAGAATTACGAAAGAGATTTATCGAGCAAGAATGAATGGAGATGTCGGTAGGGGCCGCCCTAGACGGACGTATGTCGACCAAATAGGCGACGTGCTGAAGAAGGGCCAAATTAAAAGTACCCGTAACCGACGAGCGTGTATGACAAGATTGATGAATGTGGAAGAAGCGAAAGAGGTTTGTTTGAATCGAAGCATTTGGCGTTCCATTGTTTCTGCCTACCCTAATGGGAGACAGGCGTGACAGATATAAACTATACTAATTAACTTAGAGCCTAGATGGTCGCGTACGGCGCGGTTTCAGAGATGTTTCTTCCCACGAACGCTTAGGTTATGGAATGAGTTCTTTGTCGAGGTTTTACCAAAAGACTACAGCATGGGGTTCTTCAAAAAAGGGCTCAAGAGGTTTCTAAAGAGTCGGTAACGCGTGTGTTAGATTTTTTTTAATTATATTAATATTCTTATACATATTGTGTTAAAATGCGTACCTACATTTATTAATAAAAATCATACTAACTACTTCAAATATTATAAAATATTAAAATTGTTATTACACCAAATTTTGTAATATTTTTGTAATGTATATAAAACATTAATTTATATTTTAATTGATTATATAATTATTTATTATCATGATACTTGAATAAAAAGTAATAAAATTGTAAGAACACGTGGTATCGTTGACTTGTTTACTCGAATTCGGCAGTATACTCGTAGATATAAAACATTGTTATTTGGGTGGGGAGGCACTTCTTGTCCTACCGTTGAATAAAGCGGAGCTCCCTGATGTATCAAGAGTGAACAAGTATAGTGAACCACGTGGTCATTATATAAAATATATCACTATTATTGTTGATGGAAGTTCTAAAGAAGCCATAGTTAAATATACTATGTATATGTACTAAGTAAATATTATTTAATAATTCTAAAATATTATAAATGAACCGAGGAATAATTACATGGGATAGATAAAAGAAACACTAGGTGTCATGTCGTATAGGGAAGTAAAGGATATGGCCTGGGATAGAGCTGTCTGGAAGAAGATGCATGAATTAGTTGCACCGACAAGAGGAAACTCTTAAACGAAAAGAAAGACAAGTGAACTGTGAGTACTTGTGCTTTATTTCTATTTATTACTAAAAAACTTACAACCTTTATATTGCTAAAGAATATATTATATACATGTAAAGTTAGGATTACTTAGTAAAATTACTACAAAAACCTATTACCTTACATAACCTATATACTATAGATAATAATACAGTAGTTTTTGCCTTTACGCGCGTATAGCCACTGGTATTGCAGGCGTTTATAGGCTACGGTAACCGCTTATCATCAGGTAGGCCTTATGTTTGTTTGCCACTTCAGTGGTATAAAAAAATGAATATGGAGATCTTGAATAGATATCTGTCTATTAAAATAGACTCTGTTGATATCTACCATAAGAATGATTTTTAGAATTTTATCCTGTCAAAAGTCAACAATCTGTTCTGAATTATATTCTATCAAAATTTTCTGCTTCTGGATAAGGAGGACAAGTTTATAGATCGATTGACAGATAGATAGACATTTACTTTAACACACCATGCAGAGACGATGAGCACAGCACAAATAACATTTTAAACCAAAAAAGCAGCTGACAAAAATGAGAAACGGCTCATCATTTACATCATACAAGCCGTTAATTGCCCACTGTTAAAGTTAAACTGTACAAGCGGAAAATCTGCGGCCTTTCAGTTGTGAGGTAGTTGGTAGGCGAGATGGCAACCGCAGTTTAGATTTGGTGATGTTTTAAGCGTAACGCTGCTGCCAATTTGTCGACCATTAAGTTCCTTTAGTTGCCTCTTACGACACCCATGGGAATGAAAGGGGTAGCCTATACTATGCCGGGATCACACGGCGGTCATTAACTTTGTAAAATAACAAATAATACTCGGATTGTGAAATGTCTCGGCTCACTAGAGAGGTTCTTCTAGAAACATCATACATAGTGGAGTTTTTTATATAGTTTGTATTAGCTTACTTTGTATTTTTATGGGATAATTATGGAATGGTAACCCCGTCTGCGCTATAGATATACACTAGCGGGACACCAGTGACGGATGATAGGTGACAATGAAAGTAGATCAGTTAGTCCATCATGAAGAATTCAACTAGAATTATTCACGATGGTTTCTTAGAGAAACCGCGTGGAGGTCGACCTTGCTAATGGGGACTCTAGTCCCCATTACTAATAATCCCGTATTCCTCTACTTTGTGTTGTAGGCGACCACTGACTGTGGCCACAAAAAGGCCATTTGATGCTAAACTGTTAAGTTTAGCATCAAATGGCCTTTTTGCCATATTTATGACGTAAAAAAAGTTTCGAATCAGGAATTGGCCGTAGCTAGGGGCCATTAAGGGGCAATGTCATATCTTGAAAGGCACAATGTCCTACCTTAAAATGAAAGGCCCCAAGAAAATTAGCTAGATTTGCTTTTTCGAAGTCACTTAATTATGGGTTCTGCCCTACCAAAAACTTCTTTTGGCCTACCTTGAACTTGGATTTATCTACGGCCCTGAGTCTGGAGTAGATATCATCATAAATCGTAATCTTCTCGACCGTAATAGTACGAAAACCCTTTAACGTAACATCAAACGATGATCTTTAAAAATATTCCAGCTCCAATAATATCTTAATTTTTCGCTCCACGGGACCGTTATGTTGTTTATTGCATCTTAATGTTTTTTTTTCTCTCTTTTTAACTACATACATTCATTATGAGACCTTATCAAAGCACCCTTAACTTATTGCTTATTTATTTACTCAATATTTTATGTAATTTTTTTTTCAATTTTTTTTTTATTTTGTAATATCTTTGTACAGGATTTTTTTTCAGATTTTTATCATCATCATCATCATATCAGCCTTGAACTGTCCACTGCTGAACATAAGCCTCCTCCTTGGGGGGTTTTACCAGTAGTTGCCACACATGGCAGGCGAATTGGCAACCGTTTTTTTTTACAACACAGGGGCAATCGGGCACGCGGCTCACCTGATGGTAAATGACTACCGCCTCCATGATCACCCACAACACCAACAGTATTGCAGGTGTGCTGCCGGCCTTTTAAAAAGGAATATGCTCTTTTCTTGAAGGTTACAATGTCATATCGGTTCGGAAATACTGCCGCTGGAAGTTAATTCCAATAAATGGTTGTGCGTGGAAGAAAGTGTCTTGAAAAACGCACGGTGGGAGAGCGCCATTCGTCCAGATGGTGGGGATGAAACTTTAGTAAACCGTACCAGGTTTTAGAGATATTTTAAGAGGGATGCTGCTGCCCATCCCTTGTCATCCCTTAGTTGACTTTTACGATACCCACAGGAAAGGAAGGGGTGGTCTATTCTATGCCGGGACCACACAGCCAAGACATGTTTTTCATACTACATGTTAATTCCTAATATATATTATTTAAAATAGTAGATACTTATATTAAATTTAATATTATTGAACTATTACAATTTTTTTTTAATTGATAAAACTGGTCTGTGCTATCGGTATGCGATTACGGGGAACCAGTGAAACATGATAAATGGGGATGAAACCACATCAGTTGTTCCATCGTGATAAACTCCACAAAAAACCATAATGATTTTCTGGAGGAACCACGTGGAGGTCGACCTGACAGAGTATATTGCTAGTGTTGGGGCCACCAGTTTTTGTTACTAAAAATCCTTTCCCTCATGCGTTCAAAATTGCAAGAACTCGTGGACTATGATAATCCTATCGCTTGAAAAATATCAAAAATTTCCACTCGTAGTATTTTAAAGAATATTAACTTATGTAAATATCGTACCGTTATTTTTTTTTAACAAATTGTTTACCCTCGAAGTATCTGAGCCCACTCGTTAAGGTCCGTTTCTTTTGTGTATGTAATTTTAAATTGATAAAAGACCTCAAAAACGTTATTGGGTACTTATGAAATTGTATGCATTTCATAATTAATTTTTTTTTATTATCAATAAAAATGCAAAGTAACAGAAATTATGTTACATTAGCATTCAGAAACCACGTAGGTTTATATTAATACTAAAAACATTCAAATTATTTAAATTGTATTAAAACCATGCAAGAAGTATCGTTTTAATTTACATTTGATGTTGCTAATAGTAGTGTTATCTCGTACATCGGTACGGTGGGTAGTTCGTTAATAAATCGAGGAACTAGATAGTCAGCCGTACGTTCACCATAACAGTTAGATTAATTAATTAGAGATAATAAAAATAACAGAACATTGACTGTTATTCTGCATTGTTATATAATTATAACATTCATTAGATAACAGATCAAAAAGTGTTAAATATTGTTCAATTAATATTAATAAAAAGTAGTGGGTATCGATATTTTTTTTTATACAACTTAGAATGGCAAACAAGCTGACGGCCCACCTGATGGAAAGTGGTAACCGTCGCCTATAGACATGAGCAGTACCATGAACATAACAGAGTATACTGTTTCGCCCATGATACCTCTCATGCGTTGCCATTCCTGAGGACTCGGGTGTTATTCCTCTGTACCCAGTAAATTCACACCAAATTGATCTTTTCGCATCATAACTCTATCTGAAATGTTTGATTATCATTCAAAGATATTAACCCAAAAGACTTCTGCGAAAATAACATATTCCTACTCGATAGGCTTAGAAAATTTCGAATATCACAGGTGATATTTCATTTGCTACGTCAAATCATATCTCACAGTAGCTACGTTACTTTTTAACTGCTATAAATTACTTGCATGAAATCACAGGTAGTTGCTATGGTCAGATTCATTCATGAGTTATTGTTTGTACTTCGGTTAGTAAAGTGAAATCATATCGGATGACCGCTGGGCCGTATAGAGCATACGTATAGACTTTATCACACTGTATTATAGTATATATTCGCTTGCTATAATGCATTAAGTGCGACATTAAATTATTTTGAACAAAAATCACTTAATGTGATTTGTCACAGGTGATACATATCAATGTGAATAACAATAATAATTTCACAATATGATAATGAATGAAACGAAGTTATAATTCCCATGCCTAATAAAGTTTTAGAAGAGTTTGCTTATGAACCTTTCACATTCTCTGTCATATCATATAATTTATTTTTATTCTATTATTGATCAAACTCTATCAGACGCAATACTTACTGTCAATATAAATAAATAAATAGATAAAAAATAATAATGTTAGCTTCACCAGAAAAATGTTAGTTACCAGGGGGAGACTTTGTACAAAAGTCGATTGCTTGGGTACCTCTGTCCCATTCGTGTTTCAACCGTGAAGCAGTTGTGTTTGCATGGCTGTGTTTCGGTTTGAAGGGTGGGATATGGCGTGAATTTACTGGGTACAGAGGAATAACACCTGAGTCCTCAGGAATGGCAGCGCATGGGGGGTTTCATGGGCGAAATTGGTACTGCTTATGTCTATAGGCGACGGTTACCACTTTCCATCAGGTGGGCCGTCAGTTTGTTTGTCATTCTAAGTTGTAAAAAAAAAACATTTTTTTTTCAGTTATTATTGTATTCAATATTGCTTTTACCTGTGACTTCGTCTTTATGATTGAGATATATTGAAACCGGTAAAAAGTAGCCTGTACCATCCTCCATTCCAAATAGTAATTATGTATTAAATTTTACAACAATTTATTGAACTGTTAAAGCGCCATTAGATAAGAAACTTATTTTTATTTATATATATATTTATATATTTTTACAACTTAGAATGGCAAACAAGCTTACGGCCCACCTGATGATAAGTAGTAACCGTCGCCTATAGACATGGGCAGTACCATGGACATAACAGAGTATACTGTTTCACCCATAATACCCCCCATGCGTTGCCATTCCTGAGGACTCAGGTGTTATTCCTCTGTCCCAGTAAATTCACGCCATATGCGACCCTTCAAACCGAAACATAGCCATGCAAACACAACTGATTTACGGTTAAAACACGAATGGAACAGAGGTACCCAAGCAATCGACTTTTGTACAAAGTCTCCTTCCTATTAAATAAAGGTTACATTAATTTATTTATTACATACATTTACTTTAAAGTACTTTGATATAAATATGTTTTGCGAAAAATAAAGAATAAATTGTTGCTAGAATCTGTCTACCTATATAAAAGAAATGTTGTGTTGTGTGTATACATATCACAATATCTATCCAATCACAAATATCAGTAATAGAAAAGTTTCAGAGCTATGTTTACTTAGTAAATGAAAGTAGGTACAAGTTATAAGCGGCAGCGATTTATATAATTGTTAAATATAATAATAATTTAATATTCCAAAACATCAATAGTAATTTAATACGTACCACTATCATTGATTCATTTTTTTTATACTACTTAGAATGGCAAACAAGTTGATGGCCCACCTGATGGAAAGTTGTAACCGTCGCCTATAGACATGAGTAGTATTGATGAGTAGTACTATGGACATAACAGAGTATACTGTTTCGCCCATGATACCTCCCATGCGTTGCCATTCCTGAGGACTCAGATGTTATTCCTCTGTACCCAGTAAATTCACGCCATATCCCATCCTTCAAACCGAAACACAGCCATGCAAATACAACTGCTTTACGGTTGAAACACGAATGGAACAGAGGTACCCAAGCAATCGACTTTTGTACAAAGTCTCCCTCTGGTGACTCTGTACAGACTTCCGCTTTGTATTTATCCTTTAAATTATCTTACAGAGAGAAGGGATTATTAGTAATGCAGACTAACACCTCTGTTGCTAGCAATATACCTTGTCGGATTGGCCTCCCGGTGGTGCCCCTGAAAATAATCGTGCTGAAATTCAGGTGTATTCCCTACGATGGGCTAACTTGTCTTTTCAATCTCACCTATCATTCCACATTAGTACCCCACCAGTGTATACCGATAGCGTAGACAGGGCCACCATTCTAATATCATTTCATAAGAAAAAAATATTTTGCAGGCAAAATTAACACGCATAAGCTCATCGCTTGTCCCAAACAGTAGCATCACCCGTGAAAGCAGATTGCCGGTCTCTGGGCGATCTATCAACGTCGCCGAAAATTCCCCGTAATCGATAACGACATGGCTAAGAAAGAAAATTCAACGGCGATTAGTAATTTACTCGCTTTACCTTGTTAATTGAAGGCGGGGCCCGTGTCGCGGCTCGTAGGGCAGGTTTTTTTGCTCAAGATTGATCTTTAAAGACGGCAGACTCGCCCCCTGTCAAGTTAGACTAGTATATACTAGGCGACAACTTGAAATGGCTAAGTTGACGACCCACTCGATAGATAGTAATTTTTTTTAAATATTATTTATAAAAAAAAATGTATTATAAAGATTAAAGATTTGTATATAGTTTTTTTTGTATATGTGTTTATTTTTAATGCCTAAAAAGTATTTATTCGATTTTTTTTTCACCGTTAGAAAGATACCGTCATACATACATACGTAAGATTCATAGGTAAATTACAATAACTTACAATACTTTACCAGAGAGAGACTTTGTACAAAAGTCGTTTGCTTGGGCACTTTTGTCCTATTCGTGTTTCTACCGTGATGCGGTTGTTTGCATGGTTGTGTTTCGGTTTGAAGGCTGGGATATAGCAGTAAATTTACAGGGTACACCTGAGTCCTCAGAAATGGCAACGCAGGGGGGGGGGGCGTATCATGGGCAACCGTATACTCTGTTATATCCACGCTACTGCTCATGTCTATAGGCGACGGTTACCACCTTCCTATCAGGTGGGCCGTCAGCTTGTTTGCCATTCTAAGTTCCATAAAAAAAAACTTAAGGTATCTAATATTTGCCTATAAAAATCATTATACATAAAGTAATGTTTAAAATATATATATTCATGTTACGAAGGTGACAAACAAGCATACGGCCCGTCTGATGATGAACGGCCCTGTAGCCTACCATCATCATCATCGTCATTGTTATAAACTACTAGGGGAACGATAGAAACCTTTTGGCTGTAACCCAGACTTATTAAATGTCCTATAAATCTAATTTCCTGTAATGAGACACTTAAATTTGTTTTACCTGTACACTTAAACATTACGATAAAACCGAGTGCCTAAAATTTCGTTATCTTTCCCTGTTTAGGGTACATTTAATTTCACGTTACACGACATAAATTATTATTTTTTTTTTTACTAAATTTATCAAATGATTATTCACCATTTTGTTTTATGTCCATTGCGACATGGAATGCTGGAAGCGTTTCATAATTATTTATATTATATTAGCAAATATAACTGTAATTACTGGGGTGAAGGGATTGTTAGTAATGGGGGGGGGGGTTAGTCCATCATGCGTTGCCATTTATGAGGACTAAGTTATTATGACTCTGTACTCTTTAATTTCCTTGTCAAACATTTTCCTTCAAACTGAAACGCAACCATGCAAATACAACTGCTTCACGGTAGAAACACAAATGGAACAGAGGTTCCTAAGAAGATGTGTATTTGTTTTTTTATATACAACTTAGAATAGCAAACAAGCTGACGGCCCACCTGATGGAAAGTGGTAACCGTCGCCTATAGACATGAGCAATACCATGGACATAACAGAGTATACTGTTTCGTCCATGATACCCCCTATGCGTTGCCATTCCTGAGGACTCAGATGTTATTCCTCTGTATCCTGGAAATTCACGCCATATCCCACCCTTAAAACCGAAACGCAGCCATTTAAACACAACTGTTTTACGGTTGAAACACGAATGGGACAGAGGTACACAAGCAAACGACATTTGTACAAAGTCTTCCTTTATAGGTAAAGCCTCCCTATGATAAAAATAAGACCATTTATATTTATAATGTTTGTAGGAAAAACTTTAAGCGCGACAAAATTAGAGTGAATCAATACGGATGTAAAATTACCGTCAACATTTCGGCCTGTATTTATCCACTGCTAAATATAGGCCTTCTTTCCAACTGTACGAATCTCCCCTTTTTGCACTGGAGGTCAAATATTATCGGTCATTTTACTAGTTATTTAATTAGAATTATTTTGTTTAATTCCGCTACCATTAGTATGTGTGTGACTGCCAACACTCGAAGATTGACCACCACTGTTACTACCAGAAATTCCATAACCTTCCATATTACCCAATCTCCGACAGCCATTTTGTTCACGCACGTTTTGTGACACGTGTTTCACCTTGTAAATAAATAGATATTACATTTCAATCCCAAGGTTTCTATACAATAATGAACAATAGGATCTCACGGATCAAAGCTTGTATACATACACTTAGTGTTGTTATTTCCTTACCCATTTCACGAACTTTAAGACCCTGCCGACGAGTAAGCTATGTGGACTCGAATATTTTAATTTCCGCTATATGACGCTTGCTGTCTTTTAATAAAGATGGAATTTTAAATCTTCAGGACTTTCACGAGCAACTTCTAAAAGCTGAAACTTTTTGAAGTTACTCGTGAATATTGAAAACGAAATGTTTAAAAAAGTCGGCGTACCAACGTGTACCTGTAATGGAATTTTGTATGCCGAAGATGGTCGCCGGATCTATTGGTATAATGAATTAAAAAGTTTATAATGATCGATAGATTGGAAGATAGATACTCTTTATTGTTTCCTCCAAAACATTACAATAGTAAACTTATTATGTATATAAACAATTACAAGAAATAATCACAATGAGAAAACAATGGGCGACCTTATCGCTAAGAGCGATCTCTTCCAGGCAACCTTTGGTTGGAGAGGAGCAATTTTAAACAGTAATACATGGATTGGTGTTTGTTACTCTTTATGACAATGGCATTATTTCTTCATCATCATCATCATCACCACATCAGCCTTAAACTGCTGAACATAAGTATCCCATTAGAAGGTTTTTCCAATAGTTGCCACACTTGGCAGACAGGTAGGCAACGGCAGATAGACTTTAGAGATATTTTAAGAGGGACGCTGCTGCCCATCACTCGCCCTTCCTTAGTCGATTCTTACGACGCCCACTGGAAAGGAAGGGGTGGCCTATTCTATACCGGGATTACACCACAATTACGTCTTCGTAACCTATAATTTCACTGCTATACATATATCTCTTATAAAAAAATACAATAAAAAAAGCATGAACATTTAAATACAGTCGTTTAAGCGTTTTTAATATCAGGAAAAATTTACCGTTGAACTGTGTAGGCCGGCGTTATTTGAGTAAACAGCCAAGATAACTAGAATTATTCCGTCCGCTTTCAAAGTCAAACTTTTACGGACGTACTGGAAACCTAATTGCCTTTGAGGTTATCACCGGAGTTCTGACACTCGGTGCCGCAAAATAATATTTTTGTGGCACAATAAAACGAGACCTTGACTCCTTTAATTGCAAAAATAAAAGTTTTATATGTGTATTTTAATAATTATCTTTCAGTTGTACACTTTTGACGACTCTTTTTCGTTTTGAAGACGGCTGTAGTGGATCGTCGATGAAGCTCTTCTTCACAATTGGGGTGATTTCACTGTGTCTCCATCTATATCTTTTAACAGTCAGGCGAGAGTATTCTAAAATAGATTGTTGCGTGTATGGTACCGGCATAATAAGTCATCTCTTTCGTTCCCACGGTGTCGTAAGAGGCGAGTAAAGAAACTTAATAGTTGAGGGATGAACAACAGCGTCATCAGCATTTTCAAATGCGTCTATATTTTCCGAAGAGGATGATAAACCTAAGGACAGGAGCGCTACAGTACCAGCTTCTTCCGTTAGATCGCATTCAAAGGCTCAGGCATCAGACGGCTCAAATTATTGACGATCAGCGCTTTATTCTTCGACTTGACCCACTGAAACTGCGTAAAGATGTTGCATATCTGTGCATCTTCTACCGAATTTATCATGGGGAGTATTCTGAGGAATTGTTTGGATTTAGACCTCTTGCTGATTTTCATCACCGTACAACCCGCCACGAACTAAAGTTTCATACCAACCATCTGGACGAGTGAAGGTCCTTCACTATGCGTTTTTCAAGGCACTTTCTTCCACGCACAACCACTCTTTGGAATCGACTTCCAACAACAGAATTTCCGAACTGATATGACATCATAACCTTCAAGAAAAGAGCATGTTCCTTTTTAAAAGGTTGGCAGCAGACCTACAATGACTTTGGTGTTGCGAATGATCATGAGCGGCGGTAGTCACTTACAATCAAGTAAGCCGCGTGCTCGGGTGCCCCTTGAGTTATTAAAATTTATCAAACTGTTTTTTTTCTATAAGTTAATACTCGTAGCACTTCAATGTTTCTGAGCTACAATACCATAGATAGATACACAGATATATCCATTAATTCATAACACCCATTGAAGAGGGAGGGAAGGGATTGTTAGTAATGCAAACTACCAATCTCATTGTTAGCTATATATCCTGACAGGTCGACCTTCACGTGACTTCCCCTAAAAACCATCGTTTTGAATTCCAGGTGTATTTATCTCGATGAGCTAACTGACGTGGTCTTTCATTTTCAGTTCTCATCTCTCACTGGTGCCCCACCAGTGTATACCAATAGCGCAGGTTGGGTTACCATTCCATTACCATCCATTAAATTACCTATTGGAAGTTATATAAAAATCGTTGTAACTCAAACAATAAGTATAATCTCTTAGTCTCTTGGAAACACTCAAGTTAGTTAACTTACTAGGCAAATCGACTATAAAATTGCTAATAAAAGACAATCTAACCGATCTAATCTAGAACATTCTGGAACATCGGTAACAAATCGGCACTTCGACATTTCACAAAAGACAAATCCTGTCTTAAACTTGAGCTAAGAATTTGCTTGAACCGATCACACGATTTTCGAACTAACTAACAGGATGTAAGATTTATTTTTAATCATAGAGATATTTTTATCATGAATTTGAACACATTGATAGTTCATAAGTGACTTTCAAATGGAGAATATTTTGTGAATACATTTGATTAATTCCTTTTATGACCGATTCCCATGTTGATTTTATATTAAACTACCAACAGAACCCGGCTTCGTATTATTAGTGTACTAAAAAGGACTAAGATTGTGTTTCACAAAAAAAAAAAAACTACTACAAAATCAGTTATTTTGATTTAAAAACTAAACTTTTTTATACAACTTAGAATGGCAAACAAGTTGACGGCCCATCTGATGGAAAGCAGTAACCGTCGCCTATAGACATGAGCGGTGCCATGGACATAACAGAGTATACTGTTTCGCTCATGATACCCCATACGTTGTCATTCCTGAGGACTCAGATGTTATTCCTCTGTGTCCTGTAAATTCACGCCATATCCCACCCTTCAAACCGAAACACAGCCATGCAATCACAACTGATTCACGGTAAAAACACAAATGGGACAGACTCCAAGCAATCGACTTTTGTACAAGAAAATTTTGTGAAAGATTTTCTTGGGGAACTTATATTCAGCAGTGGACAGTTAAAGGCTGGTATGATGATGTTGATAAACGTGGATTGTACGTAATTTTCAAAGTTACAGATGTTCTACCTTTCTACCTATACGAAGCCGGGACGGGTCACTAATCAAAATCAATTTGCATTTTGCAATACGACAAAAGATACTCAGTGTCCTGAGTGAATAGCAGTCACGGGTTTAGTTTAGTTCAACAAACATTCGAATTTAATCATTCATTTGATTCAATTACGTAATGTATCCGATTGCGATCCCAATTCCGATATCAATCGACTTCAATCCGGTAAACTGTCGTAACTGTCTTAGCTAAAACCGAATTACAATCGATACACAGTTTGATGGCACATTCAATTTAACTCTAGTGGTTGTGATACGCTTCTTAACCTAGTTTAAAAGGTTCTCGACAGAATACTTCTGCTCTACTCGTGTTTTTGTCGCTGTACACGTATGCCTACTTCGGTTTGAAACGTGAGATATATCTGGGGGTCTACCATGAAATGAAATTCCGAATCGTCGGACTCAATTACGTATTTTATTTCACACTGAAATCGATCCAGTAACTGGAGCTTAACGTTTCGTTTGTTATAAATCCTACCATAAAATCTCAAACGAACGATACTTTAGCATTTTTAATGTTTATAAACGGTAGGTATTATGTAATTTTAACATCAAATTTGTGTTTCGTTCGTACCCAAAATTTCGGAAAACGTTTCATGGTAGGCCTTCTGTTATAGAATACGTGTTCTACCGATTGCACAACGGATTATGCTCAGAGGAATTATTCAATATGATGCCTATGGCCACTTTCTATCATCGTACAGCTCGCCATCGACAGGGAATTCACTCTCACAACCTACAGCCTAAATAAATGTTCGCGTACAACGCGGTTTCAGAGATGTATTCTCCCACGAACACTCAAGTTATGGAATGCCGAGGTTTTTCCAAAAGACTACAGCATGGGGTTCTTAAAAAGGGGGTAAAGAGGTTGCTTCAGGGTCGGCAACGCGCGCGTAATACCTCTGGTATTGCAGGCGTTCATAGGCTACGGTAACCGCTTTACCATCAGGTGGGCCATATGCTTGTTTGCCACCTTAGTGGTATAAAAGACGAAGCCTTGATATCTCGTAGATAAGGATTTATAAGACATGAGAAGTATTATAGATTTTACCAGAAGCAAAGTTTGTACAAAAGTCATTTGCTTGGGTATTTTTGTCTTATTTGTGTTTCAGCTATGAAGCAGTTGTGCTTGGATGACTATGTTTGGGTTTAAGTGTTGGGTTATGGAAATAAAATTACAGAATATAGAGGTATACCATTTTAGTCTTCAAGAATGGCAAAGCATGGAGTATAATGGGTAACATAGTATACTCTGTTATGTACTGTTCATGTCTATAGGCGACGGTGACCGCATCCCATCAGGTGGGCCGTCGGCTTGTTCATCTTTGTAGAAAGACAAGTAGTTGTAAGTTGCATAAAAGAAAACTTGTTATTTATATAAAGGAGACATTAGGTATCATGTCGTATAAGGAGATCAGGGATATGGCCTGGGATAGAGCTGGCTGGAAGAAGATGCATGAATTTGTTGCACCGACAAAGAGGAAACTCTTAAATGAAAAGAGATATTTTGAGCTTACCAGCAACTATTACAACTGTAGGTACATTAAAATACATTCCATATGTGAGTATCGGTACAATGGTCATTGCATAGGCACAAGTAAACACTGATTACATATGTATACTTGACTTATTAATAAAATAAAATTTATTACTAACATCTTTGCCGTCAACACGCACAGTTACCAGATGCGAATTTTTATTTTTTTTCAAACATCAAATATTTTTTCTCCAAATCGATATGGCTTTCAAAATTTTTACCCTATTACAAAGTTGTATCGTTTAGTTACATTTTACCACAAAACAAACGCCAAAAAAATGACTTCTTATTTTTCTATTTTTCCCCCTCCTTCTTTTTCCATTACTGTAATTATTTATTTATTCACTTAAATTTTAATATACAGTTAAATTCTATGTACATTTGGCGAACTTAACACAAGACGGTGTTCTCTACCAGGCAAACATTAGACAAACAGAGAAATACGTAGGCGGCGTATTATTGAATAGAGGAAAAATAAAGCAATACTTGATGTATTCATATAATATAAACATATAAATGAACTAAATATAAACATACACCTAATATATTAAATTAATTAATTAATTATGTACCTTATATACATTATACAGAGTTTACAAGTACTAAAACTGTTACTCAAAATTAATTAAAAGTTTGATAATGAAATAATGCTTAAAATAGTTATTATTTAACAACTTTTAATTAATAATAAATAATAATAATAAATTATAATAAAACTTAACTAAAATAACTTTTTATAATAGATAGATAGATACTCTTTATTGTTTCCTCCATAAGATTACAATAGTAAACTTATTATAAATATAAACAATTACAAGAAATAATCACAATGAGAAAACAATGACAATCGCTAAGAGTGATCTCTTCCAGGCAACCTTTGGATGGAGAAGAATGTTGATGACATGTGAGCTTATGATAAACTAATTATCCATTTTACTGTTCTGTCTATCAACGTTAATCAATTTCCAACTGGTGGTATCATAACTATTACATCATCATCATCATCATCTCAGCCATTATCTGTCCACTGCTAAACAATGGCCTCCTCCACAGATTGCTATAAGGATCACACTCCTTCACTACTTGCAACTGTTATATACACACATACAAATACAAACAAATTGAGGACTCCATTCGGAAATGAAGGAATGATTGAAATAACATTGTGTTTGTGTTATTCATATGCTTAAAGACCTTTCATGCATTAATTCAATAAATCATACATTAATAAAAATACATACAATTACATTAATTACCTAATCCTAAAGTAAGGATACCTTGTGTTCTAAGGAACCGGACAATGAATGCAATATGTGGACAGAACCGAGATTTGATTTAATTTAGAAAGAAAGAAACTTTATTTTACAGAAAATTTTAAAAAATTAAGAAAAATATGCTTTAAAAATTGGTCTGAACGAGTATTGAACCCGGGACCTTATTATATAATCCTTAAGTTAGAATACTTTGTGTTATAAGAAACCGGATAACGAATGTCATCTGGTGACATAACCTAGACTTGAGCCAATTAAAAAATAATTGCTTTAAAAATTGGTCTGAACGAGTATTGAACCCGGGACCTTATTGGGCATAGCAATGTACCTGCCACAGAGACCGTTAATAGTATATATTTAATTGACCTTCCAGGAAATATTGCAGGATATCTTGCAAAAATACAAGCCCATCGATTACGGATCACGAACGTAACAGAAAGTTAGCTGAACAATTACAAGTGAACGGAGCCAGCTGGCTAGGGTCGGATCGACAAACATAGTTTCCGATATTTACTTAGGAGGAAAGAATTTGCCCAAAGGACCCGAGACGATCCCCTGATGTGATACGTCACATACTCGTTTATCTGTTCAAACACGTAGTTGGAGTATGTTTGTAGATTGGACTGGGGTGTGTAACTAAAAATCTAACGTGCTGTACAAAATTGCAATGTATTATAGATATTTTTTGTTGATATCAGAGACTTTAATCTATTAGTGGTATACTACTGTTTCTAACGGAAACAGTTGTGAGTTCAAATCTGGGAATATCCTTAATATTATTTGTATCTTATTTGCTTTGTATACCTTTTTCCCCTATACCTTTCCTGCGTTAGATTACCTGCTAATAAATTGTCAATGTATTATGTTGGCAGGAAGAGATCTCTGTCAGAGATAAGCCCACCTTTGCTAACAAGTTGTTGAACCAATCGCTGTATTTTTTCTTTTTTTTTAAATGAAATAAAGTAATGTGGGCATGCCAGTTCTACGTACAAAACGCTACTAGTAGAAATTAATTTTAACTACTAGCGATTATATTTAAAAGTTTATACGAGGTTAAATTGAAAATAATATTATTATCTTTTGAGTTTTTCATTTTACCATATTAAAGATGGGGCGAAAAAGATAATGTCCCATAATAAAAAATCTACTACAACTGTAACAAAACCAGTTGTTTTGGTCTAAAAATTAAATTACACAATCGATTTTCATAAAATTTCTATGGGATCAATCTGTAATTCTTTCAGATAGAAAAAGAGATTTCCTAATTTATTTAGAACTGACGGAGTTGTGAGGTAACCAAATTTAAAAAATACAATCGAACTGAATATTTCCTTGTTCTTGAAGTAAGTGGGAAACAATAAAAAGTTTTGAGCCTTCCATACTAGTATGATATATTCAGTTGTGGAGCTAGTGTGGGAAATACAAAATTTTCTATCGAATTTTTGATTAATAATTTTTTTTTTATCCAACTTAGAATGGCAAACAAGCCCATGATACCCCCCATGCGTTGCCATTCCTGAGGACTCAGGTGTTATTCCTCTGTACCCTGTAAATTCACGCCATATCCCATCCTTCAAACGGAAACACAGCCATGCAAACACAACTGCTTCACGGTTGAAACACGAATGGAACAGAGGTACCCAAGCAATCGACTTTTGTATAAAGTCTCCTTTCTATATCATGAGCAAATTCTTTGTTTAATATACCACAAGCAATTTCGATTTCACCTTTTATATTTTTATTAATATCGTATAAGCCATAAATCTGCAATATAGTGGGCGTCAATAGAGGGCGTTGTAATCCACAAAAGCTTGCTCTATGTGTATTATGAAGCACATGAGCCAAATAAAAACTTACGTGCGTGTGGGGTCGGGTATTACTTCGTGCTACGCTCGCTCGCCAAAGCCTGACCTCTAAATTACTTGCATATATTTTTAGATAATCCACAGGTATAAAAATTTGTAATTAAAAAAAAATATTAATTTTAACCCAACCCTCATGATCTGGTTTTCATGTGAAGATATTTAAAAAAAGCCGGTCAAGTGCGAGTCGGGCTTTCGCAACGAGGGTTCTGTATGACATCATCAAATTAATTTTTTTTTGTGAAATAACTACAATTTTATGGTTTTCATATTTTTTCCTTTACTTGTCCTCAGGAATGGCAACGCATGGGGGGTATCATGGGCGAAACAGTATACTCTGTTATGTCCATGGTACTGCTCATGTCTATAGGCGACGGTTACCACTATCCATCAGGTGGACCGTCAGCTTGTTTGCCATTCTAAGTTGTATAAAAAAAAACCTTCTATTATTATTTTTCGTAAGAAGAAGTAACTGTTTCATTAACAATTTGTCATATTAAATAATGCTTATCAAAATAAACCAACAACTAATTATAATCCACTTGTACAATTTTGAGGTTACTAATAAGGTAGCTACTGCAAAATAGTAATGTGCTGAGTCTATCTGATTCGAGTACTGACTCGAATACTTAATAGACATTCGAGTATTCAATGTACTTATACAAAATTCGAATATACAATACTATCGTATTATATAGATTAATTATATACTTATTACAATTTACTGTTTCTATTTTAATATAGATACAACAATTCTTTGAAATTGTTTAACTATTAGAAAAGAAGAATTGAGTGCTAATAATTTTATTATTTCATACTTTCATAACGAAATATTGGGTTTTGTTATCGAAAGTCATATAAGATTCAGAATATAATGAAAAAAGTACTCGAAATTAACTAATGATGTAGATACTATAAAACACTCGAGTCTGTCTAAATTCGAGTATTATCCAAACTCCCCGATTCGAGTTTTTTTTTTTTAATGAACACTAAAATACTCGAATCCCAAAACACGTTGACTCCGCACATCTCCACAGTTAAAACCTTGCTAAATTTTCAAACACAGGTAACGAGAAAGATAAGCGGTGCCTCCGCAGCATAAATTAAGTTAGTCAACTTAATTCTAATTAAGCAGCATGACCCCATGAGGCGTCTTCATAATTCGCTCTAATCCTGAAGGGCAGGCATAACAAAACAATTAAAGTGCGATTTGATCCGGCCATATTAGCGAGAGGGGTTGAGTTAAGGGAAGTCGTTACCTTATGCCACGATGGTTATGCAAATGTATTACTGAATTAGATATTAAGGAGCATGGCAGAAGAGGCTGATGACAACGATATTATTGTAGAACTACATATCGACGGTTGAAAGGCAACCTTAACTAAGCGACATTTAATAAACTTTACAGGAGAGCGGTTTAAAGTTGAAATTTTTAAAAAAAAAATCATAACTATTTACCTGATTGACATATCGAAATAATTTTAACAGTTACGGAAAACATATATTTTTTGTTATTTTTTGATATCAAAGAAATTTATCCCAGACTAAAATTTGAAGTATTTTATGTCGGTTAGATAAAAAATACCTAGATTTGGTTACAGGTAAAATTATATAAATTTGCCTAAAAAGTTAACAGAAACGAGTAAAAATATCGTTATCCTGATTCATCTAAATCTCCTTACAAGTACAATTATATAAAGACGTATATTAGATTGAACAAAATCAAGTAAAATTGTCTAGGTAAGTTCTTGTATGATTGTTGTGTTAGCAGAATATGTATCTTTAGTTAATAAATTTTCCTAAAATTATCCCAAACTGACTTTAAACTAATTATTATTAATTATTTATAATGTAATAATGATAATAAATAATACTATAAAATTAACAAAAATATTCATAATATAAGAAGACTAATTTTGCTTTCACATAATTTATCTATAACCTGTCTTTAATTTTCGTCTATTAAAAATAATAAATGTTTGTTAGAGTTATAATAGGTTATCTGGTTTTTTATTATAATTAATTGAATAAACTATTTTAATTAATTATTATTAAAATCACAATCTTTAATATCTGATTAGTTTAGAGTGTCTCTGATATTTATTGCACGTGGAAAGCTAACAAAGCAATTAGAAATAACATCGTCTGTGAAAAGTTTGACTAGATCATCATATTTGGCTTTTGATATTGGAAGCTGCGATCGATAACAAGATAAAAGAGATATCTTGGTTTTAAATTGAATTTCAGTAAGTCATAATACAAATCTTACTTTCCAGTTAGATTATTAATATGCAAAAATTGTAAACCATTGAGATGGTGCGTAAACAATTGTATTCTTAAATCTATCTACGGGTATATAAGTATGACCAGTCAAGAGAAAATTTATTTTAATAGTATTAATATTTTCATACTCCTGTAATGATGAATGCAACATTGCTAATACAGTACGATTACTATTTTGACCGGGACAACAGTCACAATGTAAAAGTAATTGCTTGATATTTCCTCTGGTATCTACAGATTTAATATATTTGTTCAGTATTGATACAATCTTATTTGATCCTCGTTTGCCATTAGTTTCATCCCAATAGTAACAGAAAACATTACGAGTTCCATTTTCATAAAAGCAAATATTGTATACTGCCAGTTTTCTACTATAATACAAGGGCTGGTAATTTTTGGATAAATCTCTTAACAGCATCTATAGTAGTTTTTTTTTTAGTTCTATTTGATAGACATATAATTTATTTGTGTTACTTACAAGCACGTAAATTATAAAAAGCGAGAAAAGAGAAATTATTAAAAAAATACATAAAGCCAAGTACAATTTTTCCTTTTGTGCGTGTGCCGTAACAATACAAAATGGTCACAACTCAGTTTATTGCTTTGCCCTCAAAAGAGCTAAACACTGATATTCTGTTGTGGCCAAAGGGTTTCACATATTTCTGGGTTCAGATATCCCTCTCATATTTTCTTTCGTGCATCCAAAAGTAAAATCTTTTACAATATTGTAAATTGTTTTATCAGAAATGTTCAGAGTAGCTACTAAAAATTGTTGACAAACATACTTTTTACCTTCGCCTTTGTTAATAAAATATTTAATAGTGTAGTTGCGCTTATCAGTGTCTGTACATTTACGTTTGATGAATCCTTTTTTGACATAGATACTAACTAATCACGGCGACGTGTTTGGTCAAGATCCCAAAAATCATTGAAAAATTTCCTCTTCTTACTTCAGATAGAGAACCACAGTTATTACCAGATTTTTTGCCAGAGCAAGGATTAGGCGCTGTTTTAACTATACCAGTCTTTGTAATATATTCTTTACCAGATTTTATATTTTTAGTTCGTTCTTTTCTTAGGTTTAATTTTTTAGCTTTGGACGCAGATTCTCCGATAATTTCTAGTTCTTGGTTATCAGGACTACTATCGTTAGTTTTAGTGTTATTTTTTTAGTATGTTTTACTTCTTATTATTTTTCTTCTATTTCATTGTATATTATTATCATCTTCAGAGGTTACTTCTTCTCTTTCTGACCAATTATCTGAATCATTTATGCCATAAAATATGGAAAAGTCTTCTTGATCTGACATATAATCAATATAACTAACATCTTTCTTAGGTATTCTTTTATATTTAATTGGATTTAATTCATTGGATTCTTTACTCAAACCGGTCGATGTAGATGGTGTATCATGGTCTGATGTTAAAGAACGTGAGTTTTTCTTATTTTCGTAATTATGTATATTTGATGCAGAGTTATCAGATTTATTTAACGTTATGATATTATAATCATGATCAATCGATACAATAGTAGTGCCAGGAAATGCCACCTGTTTAGTTGATGCCGTGTTATCTATTATCGTGCTTGCAATGTCAATGGTAATAAACACATACACATTTTCTATTTGCCAAATATAATATTTGTATTTCGCGTACTGGTAAATTTATCTTAGCGCCATTTTTACTCATTTCAACGAGTCAAATATATGCAGTAAAAATATATACCGCTAAAAGCAAACATATTTTTATACAGGTAAAAATATCTAAGGTATAATTTACTTTAATTTTATTTTTAGTTAAATTACATAAATTGCAATATCTCAAAATATTACATCAGGTAAAATTACATAACCAAATTATTTATATTTTTTTTAAATAGGTACAATATACTAAAACAGATAAAAACGAAATTTCATAACAAGTAAAAATTCCTACTTGCAAATAAAAGTGAAAGCAAAGATATGAAAAATTTAATAAATCCATATTTCAACTTTTAAAATGGCGTAAGTAGCAAATATTCTTTAAATGACATTTTTTTTGTCGCTAAGTAAACATAAAATTGTAAATTTAGCTAAAATCACGCAGTACTTAACCGACAAAAAAATTATCGTAGAATTTTAAAACCTAGACCAATCGACGCAGAAAAATCAGGCGATTCGAATGGTATATAAAACTCAGTTTAGGTATTTTTGTCGCTTAGTCAATTTTGCCTTTCAACCGTCGATATATATTTTGAAATTAGTAAATTATACGATTGTATCTCTTATGAGTATATCTGTTTTACTCAAGTTTCCGCTCAGAAGTAGTTTGATTGCATAGCTGTATTTAAATTTTCAAGAATGAGTGTGTGTGTGTTTTGTGAAATTCATATTTTTTTTTATGCAACTTAGAATGATAAACAAGCTGACAGCCCATCTGTAAAGTGGTAACCATCGCCTATAGACATGAGCAGTACCGTGCACATAACCGAGTATATTGTTTCGCCCATAATACCCCCATTCGTTGCCATTCCTGAGGATCCAAGTGTTATTCCTCTGTACCTTGTAAATTCACTGTTGTACTCAATTCGTCTAAATTTTTTTGAAAGTATCTTATAATTATAATAACACGATTACCTACGTACTACAATTCGTAATTTTTTTGTTTGTAAACAATATGAAAGAAAGAAAGAATTTTTTTGGTGAAGTAAACTTAAATTAAAGTATTTCTGAATGATAATTGTTTCATGATTGTACGGTCCATTCGGGATACAATTTCAGCTAAGAATAACGGCCAAGAAACTCAGCTGTTGTTTTTCAAAAAGATGAATTATATAAATTATGAACTTCTGTAACTACAAACTATTAAACAATATTAGATTATAAAACTTCAGATACACATGATTGCATCGAATTACAGACCAGTTCCTTTCACGAGAATGACTGATGAGCCAGCAATCATTGCGCTCAACCATATTTTACATAACAGAGTATACTTTGTCACCCATGATACACCTTATGCGTTTTCATTCTTGAGGACTAAGGTATTATACCTCTGTATCCTGTAATTTCACTACTATATCCTATTCTTCAAATCGAAACACAGCCATGCAAATACATCTGCTTTATGTTAGAAATACGAATGGGACAGAGGTACCCAAGCAAACGACTTTTGTACTAAGTCTTCCTCTGGCAAACTTTCCAGTAAACTGATATGGTCTGGTACAATAAGCTCTATTCTTTTAGCTTCCTTTCACGAAAATCTCGCGATGTAAAGAGTTTTGACACGTTCTATTCTTATTACGTCACCGCACGGAGGTCCTGTTTGTGAAACGAAAGAAAAAAATAACACAATAAAAATAAAAACCACGTTCATTAACACCGTCCCCGTCGTACAAAGGTTCATTTAATTTTGTTAAAAAAAGTAACTTCCGCAGAAATGTTTCCCAGAAAATAATATTCGCAACGTTTGCCGTCCCGACAAATGAAATTAACCCGCGCGTAGTCAAGCGAAATTTCCAGATATGTCTAGAAATATCCACTTTCCACCGGCAGGAACCGGCTGTAACCGGCTCCAAGCGGAGCAACTCGCACCTGAACAGAACACTAATTGAATATACTCTGAATGCTTTCACACTAAGTTTACATTCACTATTCGAGTGATTATGACATTTAATTGAAAATTCAGGTCTTTATATATATATTTTTTTTTATTGTAAATACTACTAGAACTTTGTAATTATTAACTTGATATAAATGAGGATCTACATAACTACCTACGCAACAATGGAAACATGAGATCTGACCAGGTTAGTCGATTATTTTTTAACTACCCAAATATAACAAACTCCATCTTTCTTATTTCCGATGTTGCCGTGAATGCCTACATGTCGCGCTCAGCGCGCCGAAGCGCGCAGTCAGACTCGCGTTCACGTCACAGCCGCTCTTAACTAAGAGTTCTAGACAGTCCCAAAACTAGTTGAGCATTCTCGAATGAAGACCGAATTTACTTCAGTCGTAGCAAGACCTATTTTTTTTCTTTGGAACTTTGGTTTAATACATCTACTCGTAATGTACAATTAGATGAAGTTATATAAATAGGAATCCATAAATTAACCAGTTCTGTCCAGTGTTTCGAATATCCCAGAAACTTCTAATAATTATTCAAACGACAATACAACTGGAATCGTTGCAAACGAAAATTCATAGAATAAGGAGAAACATGTTTCCACATCTTGAATGATTACCAAAATAGTTCGTCAGATATACCACAGGGCTCAGCGGCGAATCGAACATATATCTCAATGCGATCAATCAAGTCGACAATAAAAACGATCCCATGTCAACAGTGCTGGAAAACCGTCCCATATTGCCGTACACTTTGAACAATATTCAAGGAAAAACGCAGAGTCGTACGTTGGCTGGATTTTGTTATGTATCCACATGCCGCGCCACATTACATTAGAATGTTTTGTCTTATTTCCTTTGAGCGGAGAAATTTTTCCGAAATCTGTCATTTGTGACTTCTCGGTATACTAAATTTGGTTATTTTCGTAGAATTGCAACCTATTAGATTGTTTTCTTCTTAAAATTAAAGGTCACATAAGAAAACTTACTTTATTTTTCTATTTGTTCACTCATCACGTTGCACTGTTAATTATATTTTCTATTATTCCTGTCTACAGTTGACTAGTAGACGACTTGTGGTGATATTCTATCTATTTCATATTCTAGGTCTATTCAAGATCAGTAAGGAACCAATATTAGGTTCCTAATGAACGTACTGTGGTCTAGTTCAGAATATTAAAGATGTACGGTAAAGGAGACGAGGACTGAGCTTTAGCTGTGACGTGGTAAGCTGTATCCACCAGTCTCTGGGTCTCTGCTAGCGACAATCATTGCGTCCAGGGCCTTGAAGCGCTTCTTTTCGGTCAAAGGTTTTAAGAACAACGGATGAAGACTGTATTCGCGGTATATCACGGTCTATTCAGCGTGGATAGATGATGAAACGAAAGACGCTCAGCTACGATGAAGCGGTGTCTCACACGCAGTCAAGAAGGGCGGTTTCCACCCAGCGTGGGCGGATATCAGCGGGAATATGACACAACCGTTCGACGATGTTGCGTCATAGGCAGTTACGGTCATACTGGTGTACGCAGTCAAAGAATAATGAGAGCAGCGCGTATATAATACAAGAGTAGGGTAAATTATGTAATTATAAATTGACGACGTCAACAAAATACTTTCTTATAAACCTTCTAGAATTCTATTTTAACTATTAAACTTGTTTTGTCACTTTCCTTCAATTTGAAAATTTAATTTAAAACTAGATTTTCTGTTTAATATTAACTATTAATTAATTAAAGTACTTAAGAATTTTACTTTTCTTCCAAATCTGTTTTAAAATTTGAGACACGCTGTATAGTATAGTTAAATATATTATACATTACAGTATATTTGAGTACTTTTCAACTGATTTCAAAAAAAGAAGTTTCTCAATTAGATTGTATTTTTTTGTGTTTATTTGTTGTAAACCGAATTAGATATTTTTTTTATCTGAAAAAAAAAAACAGATTGTTTCTGTAGCAATTTTATCAAAATCACTTCTGTAGTTTAGTTTTCGAATCAAAGTAACTCGAGTTACCATAATTGAAGCCTGTTTTTTTCATGGAATACACTCTTCAATTTTAATACAAGTTTTTGCCAATAAAAAAGTTAGCAAACTTTAAATTTAAGTAAAGAACATAATCGTTCAACTAAAAAATAAGTCGAGCCAACCGAGTATAAGTGACACACCTCAAGTGAAAGTCGGTGAGTTCTCAAAAGATTTTCAAGTTGTTTCAGTCAAATCTCTGGGCGTACTTAACGGCCCAACTTGAGGAAGATTTTTCACAAGTTAGAAATTAAAGCCATTAAATGCAGGAAGGTAGATAATTCAGGGAGCCACTGTACCGTGGATATGGGGCTTTTAATAAAATATTGGAGGTATTCTGGTGCAGGCGATGCCATTGTGTGCTAACACCGTGTTGCTTGGACGTTACGGTTATATTTTATGCTTTGTGTGAACAATGAAAGTAGTTAGGAGATTTTCAATGGGAATCCCCCGTTTTGTGAGGCCGAAAATTGTTTTACTGTTTACCTAATAATAATGTTAAGTTTGAACAAATTATAGATATAAAAATGAATTATTTGTTTTAAGTTGCTACTGCGAATAACAAATGATAATGGCCTAACTCGCGGTAAGTTAGTGTTGGGAGGAAAATTAGGCATGTATATATATATATATATATATATATATATATTCTTTATTGCACTAAAACAAACTGTAACAACAATAAGTTAATAAGAATGTTAGCAAAGGCGAACTTATCTCTAAAAGAGATTTCTTCCAGTCAACCTAGTACAGTGGCATAGGATATGCTGGTTTTCTGTGTAGAAATGGATCATCCAGTGGATATGGTTATCTTTAAGCACCATTAAAATTACAATGATGACATCAGCTGTTAATTGTTCATTGCTGAACATGGACACTTATTTTACTATTACTTATTTCACTACTGACAACACTTATTTTAAATACACAATCGGGACTTAACGCGATGATAAATTTTTGCAGGTAACGTATGAATAGTGAGTGTGAGGGTATTCGAAAATACTGCGCGGGCTGCCAGACGAACACGCTGCTCACTTCAGTCCTGTCGTGACCACGACGCGGTACAATCCACGTCGAAACAGCGGCAATAACAAAGCAAGTACATATTGTTAGATGCGACATAAATAATAACTCCGGTTGATGCAGTTATAATTTAATCTTCGATATTTCTAAATCTTACATTACTAGTATATAAGAACGTAATACAATAGGTAACAGTGTTTCTCTCAAGGAATCACGTAGCAGTGTCTTTTCAACCGCGCAAATAGAATTATCAAAAATTCGTAGGGTAGTATTATGCGAGCCGCTATAATTGTGCCGGTATGTCAAATTCAAATTCAAATTCAAAAATCATTTATTCATGTAGGACATTTTAGCCGCTTATGAACGTCAAATTTTTACATTATAATTTTATTTTTTTCCCTACCGTCCAGTTCGGTATATAGATCCAACTGAGAAGAACTGGCAAGAAACTCAATTGAATTACTTTTTTTTAAAAGCCAGTTTATTTACAATGTATATTTATATAGGTGTCTATGTCTAACATTAAATGAAAATTCAGTGCATGAACAACTATTGCCATGCACACTCGTCATTCAAGTAATCGTTTAGTGAGTAATAGGCTTTGCTCAGTAAATATGATTTAACAGATGTTTTGAATTTATTTAAGGGTAATTCCAACATATCCTTTGGTATCTTATTGTAAATTTTTATACCTATTCCCATAAAAGACCTATTAACTTTTTCTAAACGATACTTGGTGTCGCTTGGACTTGTGTTGGTATGAACACATATGTAGGTACTATTTACCTGCATAGGTTTTTCATCACATTAAGTTCCGATTGCGTATTTAAAATATGTTTAAACAAATCGAAAGTTTAAAATTAACTGCTGACCAAACGTCTCCGAGGGGCTTATGAATATCAAGAATAAATTTGTAAAATTTTATTTATGTATGTCTAAAATTTATTTACTTTTATGGATAAAGACAGGGCATCAAGGACAAAGCGGCGAGGTTGAAGTTATATCAGTTGGTAATATCTAGCAATTAATTGAGTTTTGCGTGGTGGTTTATTAGATACAAATCTTCAAAGGTAATTTTCATTTAAAGAAATAATTTATCTGAACTTTAAAATTAAAAAAGCTTTTAATTTATAAACTTCTGTTATGTGCGCCAAATAAATGAAATAAACAAATAAGAAACTTTCTCGAGAAAAAAACTGTCGGGGCGTGGGGTCTTTAACCGATAAGAGGCCCCTAGGTAGTTGTCGACACTACCTAATGGTAAATCTAGCTTTGATTGACAGAGTATTGTTAGCAATAGGACAAAGCTCTATTTAATTAAATTTATTCAATAAATGGTCTATTTAATTGTACCGAATAAAATCTGGTTGATTCGTTTTCTGTATCTAAAATAAAAACAGTGTTAGCATTTTATCTTAATATTTAATATAACCCTAACGTCGACAACTGTGAAATAACTTTTCTTTTTAAATTTGCAAAGTTTTAAACAACAAATAAATTCAATTAATGTTCCCATTTATAAAGCAGTTAAATAAAAATTATAGTTGACTAATCGGACTGTCGTAAAGTTTGTAACGACTCGGTAAATTTTATTGTTCTCGCAATAAACATTTCTTGAAGACAAACCGTAAAATATATTCTGGAAAGGTGTGTTTATCTATACACAGAATGGGACATCCCTTCTTATCCCATGGCTGTCGTAAGGGGTAGCGTCCCTCTTAAATATCACCAAAGCCTAACTGCAGTTGCCAACCTGCTTGCCAAACGTGACAACTGTTTGCAAAACCCCCTCTTTATGGGGGAGGTCTATACTCAGCAGCGGACTCTTGATGGCTGATACGATTATTTATGTGTTTGTATATTTACCTTTATAGTTGTTAATGTGTAAGTAATTTTTTTATACAACTTAGAATAGCAAACAAGCTGACGGCCCACCTGATGAATAGTAGTAACTGTCGCCTATAGACATGAGCAGTGCCATGGACATAACAGATTATACTGTTTCGCCCATGACACCCCCCATGCGTTGCCTTTCCTGAGGACTCAGGTGTTATTCCTCTGTACCCAGTAAATTCACGCCATATCCCACCCTTCAAACCGAAACACAGTCATGCAAATACAACTGCTTCACGGTAGAAACACGAATGGGACAGAGGTACCCAAGCAATCGACTTTTGTACAAAGTCTCCCTCTGGTAAAAATAAATTATAATACACACAATACTTGTTTAGCTGTGAGTTTATATTTTGATCATGCTGTGTACGCATTTTTTTGGAGGGTTAGCTTGAACAAAATATTATTGTACTGTATAAATTAATATAACATTTTTAATTCTCTATACTATGTATCTATTGAAATAAACTAAAATAAAAAATATGAGTAAACTTTTTCGCTAATACAGTACAATTTTGCAAAAAAATATACTAAAAACAATGACTTCAAAATGGGATCAGTTAACAAAACGAACATGAATCTAACATGAGAGTAAACCTTAAAAAGTGAAAATACATTGGGCAATATCTGTTTATAGACGAAATAGGGTGAAGAAATAGAGTGAGTTTAAAATGAGATTTTTAGAAAAAGTTTCAGCTATAGATTTTTATAACCTACAAAGTAATGGTTTACCTGGTAGAAAGCTGTAACCGTCTCCTATGGACAGACAAAGCCATGGCCATCACAGAATACATTGTAAAGCCCATGACACCACTCATGCCTTCGTATCCTGTAATAATTTTATTGCAAATCGCCATTATAACTTGAATCTTGTTTCTCTGTTCTCATATTATATATTTTACAGACGCTTATATAGTCCATTGAGATCTTTATTGTAGTAAAAGACTTTAAATAGCAGTTCAGAAATTCGAAGTGTATGAAATATTAAATAAGGATAATAGGTGAAATGCCCTAAATTCTAGCCATTGTGTTGAATAAATTATAAGGCGAGGAATATTCCGGGTTTTATTACTACAACTTTTTGTAAGAAAGGCGCGTTGTATATTATTTTTATGTGTGTGCTAAAATATATATTTGAAAGTCCATCTCTTGATATTACTTTCGGTATCTATTGTAGATGATTACCAAAAAGACATACGTGTTTTATAGTAATCATGAGTAGAGAATAATAAAACGGAATGTCATTTGAAATTGCATATTTGAACTAATAAAAATAGTGTCAAAAAACATTTATTTTATACCAGAGGGGGACTTTGTATAAAAGTCGTTTGTTTGGCCATCTCTGTCTCATTCGTGTTTCTACCGTGAAGCAGTTGGATTTATATGGCTTATTTCGGTTTGTTCAACGCAACGTTGCCATTCCTGAGAACTCGGGTGTTATTCCTCTGTACCCTGTAAATTCACTGCCATATCCCACCCTTCAAATTGAAACACACAAATTGGTAACCGTCGCCTATAGACATGAGCAGTACCATGGACATAACAGAGTATACTGTATCGCCCATGATACCCCCCATGCGTTGCCATTCCTGAGGACTCAGATGTTATTCCTCTGTACCCTGTAAATTCACGCCATATCCCACCCTTCAAACCGAAACACAGCCATGCAAACATAACTGCTTCACGGTTGAAACACGAATGGGACAGAGGTACGCAAGCAATAGACTTTTGTACAAAGTCTCCCTCTGGTAAATTATTACACGATATATGAGAGTTAGGCACGTCTCAAAATAAAAATTGGGCCTTAAAGCGGTCAGATGTTGCTGTAGATACAATGTGTAATAGAATACAAGTATCTGATTAGCATAAGAATTTAATTTCGAATGAAAGCAGCTTTGTGTCTTCGTTCAAGACCAAAAATTTCATATTTACATGATGGCATGTTCTTTTTCACTTTTATATTTCAAATATCGTTAACATATTGAGCAGTGATATTTTTTGTATTTAAAACGAAACGGAAATAATTATGAATAACGAGTATAGGTACGTTTTAATTGAGGTTTCAATAAATAAATACACGCTAATAATTGAACTGTACCAGATGATTTTTTTAAATATATTCCTAAGTTTATGCATCTTAAAATCTCGTTGTAGGATTCACATATCATCATCATGATTTCCCCCATTATCCGTCCACTGCTGGACATAAGCCTCCCCCATAGACTGCCATAAAGAACGGTCCTGAGCCACCCGCATCTGACTGCGGACTGACTCCTTGCAATGCATTTCTGGTCGTCACTCCATCTACACACACATACTAAAATAATAACTCCATCTAGTGGTTAACCTGAGGACTATTTCTGTTGTTTCCATAGTTATAGAATTTTATTCAATACGAATTATACAAATTGGTTACAATTTCATGATTTTTTTTTTATTATTTTGATTGAACACTAATATTAATTATTTTTAACAGACATTAAAAAGAGCAACTGTTGAGTTTCTTGCAGGTTCTGCTCAACAGATGGCATTCCGAATCTTGCAGTATATTAAAAAAATGACAATTTATACATGTAAACCAGTTAATTTAAATAAAGATGATTTGAATTTGAAAATTTGATTTTTTTATCATCACCATGTCACCCACTATTTGTTCACTTCTGAACAGAGGCTTTCTCTAAGGACTGCTATAAAGAACGGGTGCGTTCCTTATTGCTGTTTATCATTGGAGGTATTTTGCGAGTAATTGCCAATATTGGCAGGCAGACTAGCAACCGCAGTTTGACTTTTGGTAATGTTGTAACAGACACACTGTTGCCAATTCCTCGACCCTTAAGTTCCCTAAATCGTCTCTTATGATACTCACAGGAAAAAGAGGTAACCAATTCTGCTAAAACTAACTATCCAACCTTCCTAAAACAGCAGAATATTAATATAAATATTGACATTTGAGAACGAAATGTAAAGTATCACACACAATCCCAAGAGGTTAAGGTGGTACTATAAAATCCAGTATTTTTTTAATGTATTTATGCTTGCTAATTAAATAAAAAAAAAATCTATGCCGGGACCACACGGCAATTACTATTTTAATTTAAATTTTTCATACAAATTTGTAGGTCTGCTGTTGATGCAAACACTGTACTTGATAAAATTTATCATTAGTTTCATGCAAATTTCATTCATGTAATATTGTTGTAAATAAATTATTGATTGATATAACTTCTTTATGGAATATTTATTTATAAAATGGTATTATTATATAATATAGTTGCATGCAGCACAGTTTCAGAGATGTTTCCTCCCACGAATGCTCAGGTTATGGCATGAGCTCCCTGTCGAGGTTACTCCAAGAGCCTACAGCATGGAGTTCTTCAAAAAAGGGGGTAAAGAGGTTTCTTCAGAGTCGGCAACTCGCGCGAAATTCCTCTGGTACTGCAGGCATTGTTCACCGTTTATTAAAGAAAATTATTATGATTTTATTATCGACTTCAAAATGTACGAAGAAGAATATCTGCAATATATTTAATTTTAGGAGGTGAGGTTAACTGGAGAGGGGAGAAGGGAGTGGCCATTCTGAACGATGTACTGTGCCAATACACTAAATAAATTCTCTGGATTCCCCAACATTTTTTAGAAGAGGTATTGTATAAGTAAATATAGTGTGGGAAGCACTCGACAGAGATAGGTGACCTCCCACACGTTTTTGCTTCACAATTTACCGTACACGACACGTTATCGTAAAAGAAATTTCACAAATCATCTTTGTTTTTATAAGCTTTTATTTCTTTTTTATACAACTTAGAATGGCAAACAAGCTGACGGTCCACCTGATGGATTGTGGTAACCGTCGCCTATACACATGAGCAGTATCATGGACATAACAGAGTATACTGTTTCGCCCATGATACCCCCATGCGTTGCCATTCCTAAGGGCTAAGGTGTACCCTGTAAATTCACTACTATATCTCACCTTTTAAACCGAAACACAGGCGTGCAAACACAACTTCTTCACATATTTAACTTGTAACTTACGACAGTTAGTTTGTTTTTTTTTAATAATAATAATAATAATTTATTTGCTCAAATATGAGTATAACCGATAGTACATTATTAGGTTGCTGCGCCTCCATATTTTACCACAAATGGCGTGCAAATAATGGTTGTGTCACACTTTGTGTCTCAAATAATATGACAATTTCTTTTGCTTTTGAGAGTTTCATAATTTGCATATTAGACTTTATTAAAATTTTAATCATCGATTCTGAATTATAACCACTACTTGACACTACATTAAACTAAAATCTTCTATAAATCTCATAGTTTTGGTCTCTTCAGAACTAATATATAATATAATGTAACTTGGGCTCTTTTTCCCGCACTAAGTCTCTTATTTGGGCCGATTTGTATATGAGTTGATGTACAGCCAGCCCAAGCTCCGTCCAAAAGCACTTCTTCGGATCTCCAAATAACAGTGTGACTTCACTACTCCGAGGATTTCCGAACATTTAAATGTTAGGTAAGCAGCCGTTTCTTCGGCATCAAAACAGCTTCGATATAGAAGACTGTCTGTGACCCCTATTGTATATACATATATGTATATTTAAGGGGCAATGGCCTGTTATTGTCCCTATCATTGTTTTTCCTATCTAGACATAATAAATGTTCTGACAGTCGTTCAACGTTGGTACGGCCAATTTAAATTGTTTGCAACCAGTAACCTATGTCCAGTGTTTGGTGGCATTCAATTATTAATTTGTTATTTGTCTTGTTGTTTCGTAGTGCTTTCAGTTCTGCTGTGCTAATGGATAGGAATCTAATGTAAACATAATTTATTCCTGGCTTGTGTACAGATACAGTAGCTTCAGTTATTGCTACACATTCGCATTGGAATATCGAGCTGTGATCGCAAAGCGGTTTATATAACTAATGTAATAGGTAAATTCTAGGGAATTGCAATAGGCGAGGGTTGTCATGGGCGTCACAGTATATTTTGTTACGTCAACATGTTGCTCAAGTTTCTTTCTTACTACGAGTACTTTCCACCAGGTGGACAGTTTGTATGGCGTTTGAAATTGCATAAAAAATATATAATTTCAGCTTGAACCAAACCACAAACTCGCTATAATACTATGGAAATGATTATATTTCCTCGAAATAAGCTATTCAATGCCATAAAAATGAAATACAAATTAAAGTTGGTATTTTTAATGAACGAACAAAACGAATACTTACAGGTGGGTCAAAAGAAAATACATTTCAAAGGTCACTTCTCAAAGACTCTTGCGAACTCCGTAAACTTCAAAGAATCCAGTATTATAATAGGTTGTATTAAATTAAAAATTATATGACTAGAACAATAATATTGTTTCTCTAGGAACGGTAAACAAGTCGACGGCTTACCTAATCAAGAAGTATACAGTTTTAAATCATAATCAAGTGACTTCAAAAAGGAAGTCTCAATATTGTTGTGATTTTTATACTTGTTACTCAGAACTCCGTTAGTTGTAAACGAATTTGTGAAATTGTACTCCTATGTGAAAGGATATATTAGATATTAGGTAATGGAATGAGCTCCCTGCCGAGGTTTTCCCAAGAGACTACAGCATGGGGTTCTTTAAAAGGGGAGTAAGGAGGTTTCTTCAGGGTCGGCAACGCGCGCGTAATACCTCTGGTATTGCAGGCGTTCATAGGCTACGATAACCGCTTACCATCAGGTAGACCGTATACTTGTTTGCCAGTGGTATATAAAAAAAGTGAGACCAATTTAGCAAGAACAACCGACTTCAAAAAGAAAGGAGGTCTTCAGTTCGGTTAACTTTTTTTTGTTTGTTATTTCATAACTCCGTCAATTGTATACCTATTTGGAAAATTTTCTTCTTATCTGAAAGAATATATTTATAGATTGATACTATAGAAATTTTATAAAAAATCTGTTGAGTAGTTTAATTTTAAAATCGAAGGAACTGGTTTTTCCACAATCGAAGTAATTTCTTTTGTGGAACACAATTTAATTAACAACTCCATCTAGTGGCTAAATATAGCATTAAAAGTCTATTGAAAATAATGATAAATATATTATTAAAGTGAAGTAAAATGATCACTTATTTATGATACTTTATTTCTTATATAAAACAGGCACTTAATGTTTCACAAAAAAACCGACTCTAATTTTGGCAAAATTATGTATTTTGTATTCAAAACTAAACTGCTACTACTGCTCATGTCTATAGGCGACAGTTACCACTTTCCATCAGGTGGGCCGTTAGCTTGTTTGCCATTCTAAGTAGTATAAAAAAAAATTCTATGAGACCAATTTAAAAGTATAATATAACCTTTGAAAGAAAAAAAATTCATATCGATTTACAACTGACGAAATTATGGGGTAACAAACATAAAAAAAGAAAAAAATACCACCGAAATTAGGACGTCCTCCTTTTCTTAAAATCTGTTTAAAATTTACGTAATATAAATATTGTATTCTGGGTATTTCAGTATGATACTTTATTGACATATGTTCCTATATTCGAGGAAATTATACAATGGAAATTATAAATGGTACTACTTACATATAATTTCATGCTAATAAATATTTGAAGTATTCATTAAACAGTTTGCAGAATTTGCTATTGAAATATCATCATATCAACCGTTAACTATTATAATATAATTAGTTACGATTTATATATTTAATAATATAATATGAAATGAAATGAGATTTATTCGTAAAAAAACATAACTGTGTTATGTATATAATCTGTGTTAAGGGGCCATAGCCCCAACCCCCTTTAGTGTTATGGGGGAATTAATATTGATAGAAAATAACTAAAACAAGATTGTATACATTTTTTTTATACAACTTAGAATGGCAATCCTAATCCTTTTATTGAAAGATTTTGCTAGTAGTTGCCATGCTTGGCACGTTATAAGAGGTACGCTGCTGCCTCTCTCGATCATTAAGTAATTATTAAAGCGCTAATAGGTAAGAAACTCACTTTAATTTTTATAATATTAAGGGTCATATATTTTTTTATTATTGTCAGTCAATAACTGTCCGACATGACCTATGCCGGGACCACATGGGACACGCATTGAAATATATCATATATACACATATATATATATATATATATATATATATATATATATATATATATATATATATATATATATATATATATATATATATATATATATATATATATATATATATATATATATATATATATTATAAAGTATATTCAATTTACTATCGTTTTGGGGTCACGAATGGGGCTGTATTTTCTTTTGGAACGAACGAAAGAATCGTTTAAACGTATACTGCACTCGGATACCTGACATAGACATGAGTAAAAAAAGGAATTTAATTAAAAATATTATCCAATTTTCTTTTTATTATTACAGAAACATTTTATAAATGAAATTACTAACAACTTGTTTTTTATTACATGATGCATTTGCGTTTAATCCTATTTCATCTGGTGCTTAATTAATCGTTTTTATTTGATCTAATTATCTTAGCAGACTAATTTATGATCGAGTCTGTTGTTTTTTGTTTGTATTTTCAAATTGGCAAAAAAAATGAGAATATTGATATAGAATTAGTGATAAAATATATGCTATTTACATATGTCTATAAAAAAATTTAATGAAATGAGAACTTCCTTTTAAAAGTAGCTTGAAAAATATTGTAGTCTTTTTTAATACAATTTAATGAAAATATAAATAAAAGTATATTTAACCGAATTATAAAAAAATCTGATCTGTTGATGTCCAATAGAAGAGTAAATAAAATAATAAAAAAAATTACTATTCTAAAGTTTTGTTAATTAAATTAGATTACTTTTTAAATAAATGTAATTATTTTTTAAATAAATTACAATCATATTAATAATTAATTAAATTAATTAATTAGCCATTAATAAAATTAGTTAACTTTAATTGAAAAAAAAAAAAAGTTTTTATTTTAGGTTCTTATCTTTAATAGCTTCGTTTGAAGACTATCTGCGTAAATTTAAACTAAACTTAATTAAATTTAAAACTAACTATATGAGCATTTTTTTTCTGTTAAAATAAAAGTAAATAAAAAATATATATACTCCGGCGATCCAGTGAAGTATACGTTCCAACCACTTAAGGCGCCATCACCTAAATAAATATTTTTACATCAAAATCACGTCCAGGTTACAACAATATTGTCAGTGGCTTCTGTTGGTATAATACTATGCAATGACGGTGTATACGTGTCGAATACCAAACGATATGTTGTAATGAACACTTTGATTTATTTGCATAATATTTACGTTGAGTTTTGAAATGCCTATTCAAATTAGTAGACCGATAGTTTGTGAGTACTGTATGTTTTCCTAACAATAACTGAATTGTTATCAATAAGACAGGAGATATTTAGGTAAGTTTAATAAAGCAGGAAATTATTCGATTTGTATATTACAATTTTTTTTACACTGTGGATAACTATAATTGGCTAGCATATAGTAAATATAATGTAATATGTATTCAATTTAGTAAAAAGCTGTTGTTATCCCAAATAAAATAAAATAAAAATATTTTACGACTTATGAATTTATAATTTCATTAATTAGTAATAATTAATTATTTTCATATTAATTAGCTAAACTAATATAAATTTTTAAAAATTAATTATTAATTATTTAAGATAAATTTGAGAATTAAGTTTAATTGTACAGAAAAAAACGGACTTCAATTAGAATATAGCTAGTGTCATAGTATTGTAGTGTATATAAGTGCTCGTAATGTAGGGTATAAGGTATAAACCGCAATATATTATAAAGGACAAACTTTATGTAAATTTTTTGAAAGAAATAAAATCATTATTTACCCAAAAAGCTCTTTCAAACGAAACCTCGTAAATATTAGTACAAAAATATATTTCTACCCTCGGTTTGCATACAAGGGCTTTTAATAATTTTTCCTTTGAAAAAAGAAGAAAAAAATTCTTTGAGCTGTTTAATAGGCAGATATTTTTCAAACGCAATATTGTTATTTTAATTAGATGTATTAGCGTCTTTAATAGCATTTATTTAATAAAACTCAGAATAACATATCATTATTTTGAGTTTAATTAAATAAATATCCTTATTAATATTAAAACGTATTTTTACTGTGCCTCTTTATAGAAATAATATTTCTTTAAATAACCCTATAGCGAATATGTGTAGATCATATAATGACGCTCATCAAAATGACCTTGACATATTTGGACTCAGTTATAATCAATATCGTAGACAATTGTATAAAATAATGTAATATTTAGAAATTTCTTATATAATTTTGTTTTGTTTTTTATTTAACTTTTTTTATGTTTATGTTTCTATTTATGTTTAATTTTTAGTTGCAACTGAATGGCTTTGTTGCAGTCGCATTTATTATTGGATCATGCTGTGTGCACATGTTGTGCCAAGTTTACCTGATCAATACATTAATGTACTTGCATGTTATAATTTAAGTTTGTATTTGTAAACTTCTGTTATGTGTGCCTGATAAATAAAATAAAAATAGAAATGTAACAGTCGAATTTGTTACCAGTATATAATAGAAGAGGCAAAATGCTGGACCACCTTATACGACATGACGATTTTTTTAACAGCATAATAGAAGAAAAGATAGAGGGCAAAAGAGGAAGAGGAAGACCGAGGATTAACTACATGGGACAGATAAAGGAAACACTAGGAGTCATGTCGTATAGGGAGATAAAGGATATGGCCTGGGATAGAGCTGGCTGGAGGAAGATGCATGAATTAGTTGCACTGACAAGAGGAAACTCTTAAATGAAAATGAAATGAATAAATATCTTTATACAGATATATTAATATAATATATATATATATATATATATATATATATATATATATATATATATATATATATATATATATATATATATATATATGAATGAATGAATGAGTATACTTTATTTGCATTATACAATATAGGAAATAAACAAGACAATTTACAAACATAACGATACGATTGTATAAGTACAGTAAGGCGGTCTTATTGCTGAGAGCAATCTTTTCAAGACAACCTTAAGGTAATGGACTAATTGTTGTACAAGTAGGTATAATAGTGCTTTATAATTAAAAAAAGCATCTTTTGCAAATTAAAAATATATAAAAATTATATACATATATACATACATATACACATACATATACACATACAAATATATACATACACATACACACGCATACATATACATACACATACATATATACATACACACATACATATACCTATCAATCAAACAAAATTATATAATCCCATGCATATACGAGTATGTCAAATATGTACCCAATGCTAAGATACATATTAATAATTATAGGCACAAGGAAAACAAACTATCATAAAATAAATAATTATATAAATACATAAATAAAGAATGCCAATTTTTTAAATGAAGAAAAATCAGATAGAGAAAAGATAATCTTTCACTTGTCGTTTGAAAGAATCAATGGATTTTGTACTTCTAATAACAACAGGCAATGAATTCCATAACCTAATGCTAGAAACAGTGAAGGAATTGTGATAAAATTTAGTGGAATGAGAAGGTGTCATAAGGGAAAGGTTTTCGGAAGAACGTAATGTTAAAGTATGGGTAGAGGAGATGAATTTAAAACTAAAAATTAAATTTAAAACTAAATTTAAATATATATATATATATATATATATATATATATATATATATATATATATATATATATATATATATATATATATATATATATATATATATATTCTATTCTATTTTAAATAAGAAAAAAATCAGTTATAATGAAATTTTGTTAAAATAAATTAAAGACATAAAGGTATAACTGAAGGTCTTGTTATATCACGAAATAAACAAAACATAATCAAAAATTGAACAGTTTAGGAAGAAAAAACATGAGAACACGAAATGACAAATTCGGCTATATTTCATAGGTATTTATCAAACTCACCTGTTGTTGTCCCTTTCTATCATCACCGAACAAAGCGTGACAGCGACAGATTAGCAAAATACCTATTCTTCAAACGTCTCGACCACCACGTTTCCTCTTAACGACACGGTGTCGTAGATATATATGTATTATATCGTATATATCTATACCAACTCTAATATTTATTTATTGGATATTTCACTAAACACTGACGGCAGAAAAAAGCTAACCATCCATTTCGACATCGCCAGTATCAGTCGAATATCTATGTTCATTTCGCCTGGCTGCCTCATTTATATATATATATATATATATATATATATATATATATATATATATATATATATATATATATATATATATATATATATATATATATATATATATATATATATATACTTGACAATACAAAGAAAAATAAATTATTTGTGATAATAACAATTAACAATTTAAACATGATTTTTCCTCTCTAATCAAACGGAGTTTGCCCGAAGTTCCTCTCTGATGTGTTTTTCATATAAGTTTAGATCTTCTCTGTATACGTCTAAAGAGAATTATAAATTTGGCCTCAAATTATCTTTAATTACAAAATAATCAACAAAAATGACAAGTCTCGATTTTAGCGACATCTAGTATTTCTTGTCTAATTGAGACTAACCATCTTAATGGATGTACCGGAATGTTAATGCTGCTTATCGCTGTTGGGGCACCATTGAAAGAAGGAAGGAAGGAAGACGAAGATGAATTCACAGTCAATATTTGATATAGAAGTTAAACTATTTTTTATGAGGGTCATTTTATATACGTCCTGGTCATGCGAATGAAGTCTTGGGCACTTATAGTTTTTTTGTTTACCCTTAATTAATATATTTATTTAAACTTTTAATGTACAGTAAAATACTATGTACATTTGGCAGACTTAACACCGGACGGTGTTCTTTACCAGTCAATTACTGGGCAAATCGAGAAATAAGTAGGCGGTGCATTATTTAATTATGAAAATATGTTTTTTCAGTCGAAAATGTTTATATTATATGAATTATTACATATAATGTAATTTATACGTCAAAACTATGAAACGATACAGTATGTTAAAAATATAGGCAGGCGTGATAAATAATGTATTAATGGAAATAAAACATTATTCAATTTAAAAACAAAGCTAGATTTGATTTCAACGCTACTGATTATGAGTTATGTTAATGTTATGATATATTGTAAAGTAAAAAAAAAAGTGAAAAAAAAGCACACAGACACGTGGAGATAGCACTTTAAAGCGCAAGTTCTGACGTCGATGTAAGTGTAAATGCAGCTGTGTGCGTGCCGCTGCAGGTATCAGAACGGAGCCTTCTCAGTTCTCACCGAGCTCTCGAGCTTGACGCGTCGACGGTCGATCGCGCGCGCTTGTTTGAGAAAACGCCGCTCAAAATTTGAATTTCGAACTGCGAACTCAATTTTGACGATTCCAAATTTAAAAAATGGAATGTTCCAAATTAATTGGTGATTTTTAATGGTAAATTGAAATTGTTACTGGTAATATCGACATTTGGACAATTCAACTATTGTCTGGCAGTGTAAATAATAGTTAACGATCACGTGATACATTTTCCTGTGATTTAGATTTGTGATAGTAACTACACTAATTGGTGGTGGATTGATTAATGAACGCTAATGCCGTTGTGATTACAGTGGATGAATAAATGATATTTTTCAGTGCATAACAGTGATCGGTTTATTGTTATAAATAAATAGTTGACTTGGATTTACAAGTAAGTGGCAGGTAATAATTGTTTATTACTAGTTTTTTTTATTTATTATAATTATTTCTAATGACCACAAACATTAATAAAAAAAAAACGCACAATTGAGAATAAATAATAAATACTTACGTAAAAGTGTAGTAAAAATGAAATATAGCATTACTTGCAACGGAAAATCATATTAGAACCTTTTTTTGCAACCTCCTTTTCTTTATTCTCGAGTGACCAATTTTCTTCAAACGTTTTTTTTTTTACAACAGAGCTGTACAAAATTATACCATATGCAACTCGGTCAAGGATGAAAATAATTTCAATTTAAATACAATACGCTATGCTATCATTATATTGTAAATTAAGGTACTTAAAAATATTGCAAATGACGTGAGTTTAATCATTGTACGTAGTAGTTTTAACTGCTTTTCTATTTTTATACTCATTTTAGTATCTACATAAATGTAGGTGTCAAACGTAATGTTTAAAAATACTTAAATTTATTTATATAATGATTTATTTTTATAGCCAACAAATTTAATTTATTAACCCTATTTTTTTTATCTCAGAGACATTTTTCGTTCAAACCTTTTTATAAAATGATCCTGTTTATTTCAAAAATACAAACACTACATCTAAGGCAATGTACTGACTGGCTGTTGACTAATTTGTTAAATGAAATTTGAATTTCGAATGTTGATTTGAATTTATTTATTTATTACCGACTGGCACAAATTAGTGTCTACAGCATTACTAATGATATTTTTTGTTGTTTTTTATGTTACTATATCGTCATAGTCGTAGAATACTGACGGATCTGACAAATATTACGTATAAAGATCCGTCAGTATTCTACGACTATGACGATATGACACAATTTATTTATCTAGCAATAGAGTGATATAAGAAATAATAAAATTCCTTGGTCGCTTTTTGTATAAAGGTCACGAGTTCGATCCTTACAATGAAGTAAATATTTGTCTAACCATTCAAATCATATCGAGTGTTTATATAAAAAATCAACTTAAACTCAAATGAATAAACCATCCTGATCGATGAGCAGTTCGGCTTTAGAGCCAAGCACTCAGCTGTTCATCAAGTACATCGTGTAGTAGAACACGTCCTCAACGCCCGACACCTGAAATCCAACGGGGTCACATGTGCCCTGTTTCTCGACGTAGCGAAGGCCTTTGACAAAGTCTGGCACAGCGGCTTGATTTTCAAACTGCACAAGATGGGAGTGCCAGACAGGCTCGTGCACATCATACGAGCCTTCTTGTCCAATAGGTCATATCGCTATCGCGTCAATGGAGTGCGTTCCAGCGCACGACCGATTAGAGCCGGCGTCCCTCAAGGCGCTGTCCTCTCCCCCACCCTCTTCTCGTTGTACACCAACGACATCCCGCGTCAGCCCCGAGTGCAAATCGCCCTCTTTGCTGATGATACAGCCATATATGTGGACAGCACGTCGGCCGCCTGTGCAGCCAACAGGCTTCAACGGGCGGTGGACGAGCTGGCCTACTGGTTCAGAAAATGGCGCATCGAAGTCAATCCAGATAAAAGCGCCGCCGTGCTTTTCACGGCCAAAAGAAAACCATCCCTTCCCGCCTCTATTCAGCTGTTTGGCACGCCCGTCCCCTGGACGAACGAAGCCAAATACCTAGGCGTGACACTAGATTCCAAGTTGAGTTTCGCATCTCATCTTAAGCGCGTCCGAGGCCTGGCCAATTTTATACTGGGACGCCTCCATCCCTTTATTAACAAGCGCAGCCAATTGTCGCTTAACGCAAAGCTGACGCTCTATAAAGCATGTATAAGACCGGTGATGACGTACGCTAGTGTCGTCTTCGCCCACGCCCTTCCTTCATTACTTCACCCCCTTCAGGTGGTGCAAAATAAATTTCTGCGACGGGCCACGGGCGCCCCGTGGTACGTGCGCAACGTGGATCTACACCGCGACCTCAAAATACCCACTATAAGGCAATTTATGAAGCAAGCGTCTCGACGCTACTTCGCCTCAGCCGAGTCCCATTCAAATCCGCTCATAGTAAGAGCGGTCAAATACAAACCCCCATAGAGAACGTCGCTCCAAAACGTCGTCGCCCGAGGCACGCACTCTTGGACCCCGATGATCCAACTACGACGGCAAACGCGTCTCCCTCCCTACCTACCGCGGAACCCTCGACAAGAGCCCCTACAAACACACCCACACATCGCACACACCGCCTCCGCCGGCGGGGGCGAAGAACCCTCGCGACACACGGTCCGCGCGCGATCAGGTTTGCGCCCGAGCGCATAACAACCGCGTCGCAATCTCACCCACCCAGACGTACCGACCCTTCGCCGTCCCTCGACGGGGGTCGAAGTGCGGTGGCCTAAGCCGAGGCCGAGCCACTCTGGCGCCCTTAGGCGCACACACACACCGCAGTCCATAAGAAAGAGTCGACACCTCTGTCGCTCCCCTCTCGCGGGCTTGGAGTGCCATCAGCACTCGCCCCTGCATTCGCGTCCGGTGAAGCTGTAAAGGCCACACACGGCCAACAGCAAACACATTCAGGAAAAAAAAAAAAAAAAAACCAATGAATAAACGAAATCGTTTATTTATTTATTTATCTAATACACATGTCTGTGATTTTATTACGTAACTAAAACAGATCTATTAACCAGAGTTTAAAATCTGTTCTCTAATATGCTAAATTTTACGTACTTGTCCTAAATGACAATTGAGTCGTTAAGACACGATGAGTTAGTGCATTTATATAACGAAACAATCTCATCATAGATAGATAGATGGATACTCTTTATTGTTTCCTCCAAAAGATTACAATAGTAAACTTATTATAGATATAAAACAATAACAAGAAATTATTACACTGAGAAAACAATGGGCGACCTTATCGCTAAAAGCGATCTCTTCCAGGCAACCTTTGGATGGAGAGGAGTAGTTATAAACAGTTTTATTTGAAACATAGATTGTTTAAATTTGTCCTGTTAAATGTAAATATGTATCAATGACCGTAATATCTTAAATATCAGTTATTTTGCCACATTCAAGACGTCTACTTGAGATATTTGGGATAAAACTTGAAAGATTGGTTTGTACTTTATTTATATAGTTTGAATTTTAATATTATATATGAAGATTCATTAATTTTTTAGTTAATACGAACACATTACTGAATAAAAATTAATAACCATAGACTTTTAAATATATAGACATATTTGTACAGATATCATTGAATAAAACAATGTTATCCTCACGGCGTTCCTTGCACGTTAATGTTGAAAAGTTTAACGCTGAGGTAAAAACCTAACTATTCGAAAGTGACAATATTACTCGTAAATGTTTTTTTTTTTGGATTAATTTTACAATAACTCTTACAGAGTTAAGCTCAATTGTTGTACATCTTTATTTAATATAAATTATAATAACGTTTTTTTTTTTTTGTGTACAATAAAATGTAAATAATATAATAATACAATAAAAATATCTCCACCTGGCTCACGGGCTGACCGAAATGTGGGGGGTGACGTCCACCGAAATCAGTCCAATCGTTTTGTCGGTGAACGGTCTTATCCCAACTAGTCTGGAACAACATCTAAGACGGTTGAGATTCACACTCCCGAGAAAGATGCAGAAAACGGTGCTCTTAGATTCTGCCCGCATTGTACGCCGGTTTCTCTCCCTGGCTCCGGGGCCCTGAACCTGGGCCGACTGTGCTTCTGCCGGGGGTTAGTTGCCATCTTCTCACCTTAAGAGGGGAGATGTGAATTTTGTAAAAATTTTAAAAATAATAATAATGTAACTGAAAGATTTAGAATCCTCAGGTCATAAATTCTATATAACACTTTCATTTTCCTTTATTTCCTACGGCATACAAGTAAATCGTTAAAAGGTAGTTTACTTTACACCTAATTACTATTATGTATTACCGAACTTTTTGTTTTTTATTTGTGTATTTCCAAACATTGACCAATGTATGGTGGTAACTACAAAGATTTAAAATTATCAATGCACATTTGATTTCTCGTTATACTCCAGCGGTATTGTATTAAAAGACAGAAAATATAATTCCGACCCGACCGGTTGACCATACCTATAACCCTGCGTTTATATGAGAAATAGATTTCCATTAATCTGTGAGAAGTTTATGGGATTTTGTTACGCATGGTGCCTTACATGGGTAGAGATAGGGGAGAAAAGAAAACTGATTTTGGGATTTTCCTGTAACGTCAACTTCCCGCGATAAATCTGCAGTATATTATCCGAAGATATTTTGAGATTTTCACTATTAAAAAAATTCCTGTACATATTGTATTAAAAGTACAAAAAAAAAAGAAAAGAATTAATACTTATTTTAAATTTCCTCCACAATGTCGCTATATCAAGATTAAATACAGCCTGTCCGGGTACTCGAACAATTAAATGCCTAATATAAAGGCATTAAGTGATTATACTAGATCTTCTTGGGACAAATTCAACCTATTCTCTCCCCTATTGTTAAGGTTGGACTTCACTGAGGAGCTATTAAATTTTAATAAGTTTGAGAGTCTTCAATATTTATGTATTCGCTTCGTGTTTGTCCTCCACCAATATTATAATCACACTTGTGTATTTTAAAGTCGAACTAAGTAGTTTTTAGTCTATTTTATCACAAAATATATATCCTATCTCCATTTACTTTTCTTATTTTATTCTAAAGCTAAATCTAAAAGACACCACCTTTTATCTATCAAAGTTTTTTTTATATACCACTGAGGTGGCAAACAAGCATACGGCCTACCTGATGGTAAGCGGTTACCGTAGCCTATGAACGCCTGCAATACCAGAGGTATAACGCGCACGTTGCCGACCCTGAAAAACCTCTTTACCCCTCTTTTGAAGAACCCCATACTGTAGTCTTTTGGGAAAACCTCGGCAGGGAGGTTATTCCATAACCTGAGTATTCGTGGGAGAAAATATCTCAAACCGCGTTGTACGCGATCATTTAGGCTGTAGGTTGTGAGAGTGAACTCCCTGTTGATGGCGAGCCGTACGATGATAGAAAGAGGCCATAGGCCGTAGAAACATCACGAAAAAGTTGTACTTTTTCGTGAGGTTAATATCTGTATCTCGCATCTTGTAAACAATCTTCGTTTCAGATACCCCAATTATGTCTGTTCTTTCTATTTCTAATTCTTTTATGTGCAAGCAATTAATTTGTGGAACTCGATCCCTGTCTCTATCAGTACGCTGAATCACAAGTTAGCTTCGAAATCTCAGTCAAGTCTCGCAATCTTTACCAAGTGCTTTGCTCTATTTTAGATTTCTCCTTTATCTTTTCGAATACATGTGGGTGGACGTTTTATTGGAGATAGTTATGGGGTTAACAATTAGGTCGTGGTTTCCCGAGAATAATTAATTTATATATATTTTAATAGTGCAGATTTTTTAAAGGCAGAGATAAACCTTTAACTCAAGTCAAGTCAGTCGTATTTTCTTATGTTATTATTATTAATTTTTTTTATACAACATAGAATGGCAAACAAGCTGACGGCCCACCTCTACTGAAAAGTGGTAACTGTCGCCTATAGACATGAGCAATACCATGGACATAACAGAGTATACTGTATATTGTATACATAACAGAGTATACATGGGGGGCCATGCGTTGCCATTCCTGAGGACTCAGGTGTTATTCTTCTGTACCTTGTAAATTCACGCCATATCCCACCCTTCAAACCGAAACACAGTCATACAAACACAACTGAGTCACGGTAGAAACACGAATGGGACAGAGGTGCCCAAGCAATCGACTTTTTTTTATATGAGCTACGTAGATAGCCTTTGTATAACGAAATCGTCTTAGTAACAGAACACCATAGGGCAACACTCTCACATGAGTAGTAATATTTTATATAAGTAACAGTTCAAATTCTAAACTAGTCAATTATGTACTCTAGGTCATTTATTTATACTTTTGCACACATTAGAAAATGTCTACAGTGCGAATATTGTCAGTAAATTTTTGTCAGTCATTGTATTTTTATTGAAATCAAAACTACTTTTTATTTTATTACTCTGATATATATACATGTGTGTGTGTGTGTGTGTGTATATATATATATATATATATATATATATATATATATATATATATATATATATATATATATATATATAATAATGAGCAGGGATAATATTTATATTATTACATGTATCAGATCTCCCATATTTAGAAGTAACAGAATTTTTCATCGTGCCTCCCACCAAATTGTTTATAATTATACATCTCTACATTTAACAGGACAAATTTAAACAATCTATGTTTCAAATAAAACTGTTTATAATTACTCCTCTCCATCCAAATGTTGCCTGGAAGAGATCGCTCTTAGCGATAAGGTCGCCCATTGTTTTCTCATTGTGATTATTTCTTGTAATTATTTATACCTATTTATAATAAGTTTACTATTGTAATCTTTTGGAGGAAACAATAAAGAGTATCCATCTATCTATCTATACATACCGGTTAAAAATATAAGTACACAATTGTTTTTCTTGTGGTCATAAGTATTTTAGTCGGATTAGGAGGTTTTACTGTAACATATAATGAATAGTAACGGTGCATATTACATTCATGGTTTATGAATACTGTATATTTTTTCTTCTCTCTTTCTTATTCACAACTTACACTTGTGCCGGCGACCGCCGCGTCCTAAATTACTTTTCACAATTATTTAACGGACAATCTTTATTTCAGTGGGAGCGTATAATAAAAACGTAATTAGGCGAGCTTCTCAAAGGTAATCTTGGTAGATTTATCGTGAAAATTAGCGGCCCTTTTAAATAATGGACACTGCGGAACAAGAATGTTTTCGTGTTTCACAATTTTCAACTTTCATTACGGTTGAGTGTTTTTTGACGAAAATGATTAAGTGCTTTACGGGTGTCTTGGGTGGATATTTAATTTTGACACTGTATTCTTGGGGGCAATGGTTGCGTCTTTGATTTTCGTGGAACATTTTAAGATTTATGAATCAAATTAATCCCGAGTGACGGTGGTGAGTACGCCCCCTGCCATGTTGGGTTCAGGGCCTCTAGACAAGTGGCAAGCGAATTCGTCGATGGGATCGACATCGCTTAAGGGGGGAAAGGGATTGTTAGTAATGGAGGCTAAGAGTCCCATTGCTAGCAATACACCTAACCAGGTCGACCTCCACGCGGTTCCCACTGGAAACTATCATGGTTAATTCATGATGAATTCGTCATGATAGGCTAACTGGCCTGTTTTCATTCTCATCTATTACCCTTCACTGGTGCCCCGCCAGCGTATACCGTTAGCGCAGGCGGGGTTACCATTCCATTTTCAGTTATCAAAAAAAAATCGACATCGCTAGTGAGTCCGTGAGATAGAATGAGATAGCAACGCCGGGTGACTCATTCCAACTCACGAACTCGCTAGCGATGTCGATTCCATCGACGAATTCGCTTGCCACTTGTCTAGAGGGCCAGGTATGTTCGACGAAATTTGGGCGTATTGAGTATAACGTTCACTGCTACGGTAATTTTCGGTGAAATTTTACTACTGTTAATGATATGCGTTTTGCGTTTATTTAATATTTTTTTTTATGCAACTTACAACGGCAAACAACCTGACGGCCCACCTGATGGAAAGTGATAACCGTCGCCTATATACATGAGCAGTACCATGAACATAACACAGTATACTGTTTCGCCCATGATACCCCCCATGCGTTGCCATTCCTGAGGACTCAGGTGTTATTCCTCTGTACCCTGTAAATTCACGCCATATCCCACCCTTCAAACCGAAACACAGCCATGCAAACACAACTGCGTTACGGTTGAAACACGAATGGGATAGAGGTGTCCAAGCAATCGACTTTTGTACAAAGTCTCCCTCTGGTTACAATTGGCATTCTCACGATAATGTGATAAAAGATTTCTGTGACTATTTGATTGATCTGTATCAAATATTAAATAAAACCATCATCAAAAAGAATCATCGAACAAGCAAAAAGTATCATGAAATGTCTTGGAATTGTCGAAGATATCGTGCACCCAACATATAAAAAAAGCAATTATTAATGACGTTCCCTTCGTTCCGTTTTGAAGTCGCTTTGAAATAAATAACAGCAATAATGAAGCAAAAAATAAAACATCTTTGTGGCAACCAATTTTGAAGGTAAATTTATAAAAAAAAATATACACGTTTATCTAAACACTCCTCTTTAATCAAAGTTTGTACACTGAACTGGTGTCTGGTGGTCAACCATGAATTCCGAATTCTGAAAATTCAAGCTTCATTTCGTGTTTTCGTTCGTACTGAAATTGATCTTGTAAATAGAGTTTAACATTTCGTTCATCATAAATCCTATCCTAATAGTGTTGGAGTCTTAATACTGGCTGTTGACACTGAGGTTTTTTAGAACACTGTATTATTTTTAAGTTTGTTCTATGTCAGATTTTTCTAAGACATGTCTTGTATTTTTTTCACTAATTATTTTGTATCTCAAATACATATATGTTTTATTACTGCATCCTGCTATTTATAACAAATAGTCAAAGAGGAATAATATTTAAACATTTTTAAAAATTTAAAATGGCATGTATTATGTAATTTTAACATCAAATTTCTGTTTCGTTCGTCGCCGAAATTTCGGAAAATTATTCATGGTAGGCCCTCTGATTATATTATGGGGGAAAATATTATCAAAGTTGTTGCATTAATGGACAATTAGTTCAGACATACCCATTTGTCTTTCAAGGGATTTTCTTTGTTTGTTGTGTTCTTTACCCGACTGTTAAAAAAGAGAGTAAAGAGTTTTCACGTGTAATATTTAAATTAAAATTATCTTTATTCAAATAGACTTGTTTACAAGCACTTTTTAAACGTTATTTTCTAATGAAAGATTCATAAAAATGTTATTTATTGAGAAGAACTCACAAGAAACTCGACAGGTGCTCTTTTATATGTTATTTTATCTGTTATTATTATTACTATCACCAGAGGGAGACTTTGTACAAAAGTCGTTTGCTGTGTTTCGTTTTGAATGGTGGGATATGGCGTAAATTTACTGTGTACAGAGGAATAACACCGGAGTCCTCAGGAACGGTAATGCATGGGGGGTATCATGGGCGAAACAGTATACTCTGTGTTCATGCTTACGACGACTCACAGACGACGGTTACCACTTTCCACCAGGTGGGCCGTTAGCTTGTTTGCCATTCTAGGTTGTATAAAAAAGAATTGTCTATTTATTTAAATCTACTATGTTTAAAACACATAGCACATTTATTCATCATTACTGTACTGAAAAAAAAAAAACAATTATAACAGTACTGTTAAATAAATACTGTTACATAGAAACTTATCCATTTTTCAACTTTTAAATTTGGAACACGTTTATTATTTTAAAAACTTATTTCGAATACGCGCCATTTCGCACATTTTTCGTGTTCATTATCAAATTACAATATAGGTATATGTTATGAAATTATGGGGCAATAACGTCAGTGAATTATTGATATCAAGCAGGCCAACTGCCTGCCAACTACGGCCAAAACCCTCCAAACATACCCTGTCAATACATACATATTTTTCAAAAAAAGTTATTCCACAAAAAACCTTGGTATTTTTAAAATTTGCTGAAGAAATAATGTCTGATATGATGATACCTACCCAATACATATACATACTCTATCAATACATATATACATACATTAAAAAAAAGTTATTCAACAAAAAAACGTTAGTATTTCTTAAATCTGTTGAAAAAAATAACAAACTAAAACTCGTTACCACCATACCCCGTCTGCCAAGTTATTATAATAATGAAACTAACTTAGCACGAAACACGTCGTAAAATGAAACATTTACATGTTCATTTATTCTTAAAAATTTTCTAACTTATAATTAAGAAAACTTTCGTGTTATCCGCTTTGAACGGGGAATTTTTACGAGAAATAACAATTTGTTGTTATATATACATACCAGTGTTGGTGATTGTTGCCACTTAGTGGAACTTTGAAGACACTTTGATATTATTACAAAAAAAAAACTGTATTATATTTATATACATTACTAGCGGTCCGGTACGTGCTTCGCTACGTATAAAGTGAAATAATAAAAAAAAAATTAATAATAATTTACGGGGTATTATTTAGTTTATCTTTAATTGTACGGTTATTACCCTTATACATTCTACAGTTTTCTTTCAGCTTCTCAAAGGTTGACTGTAAGAAATCCCTTTCCCATTTATCAGTGCTTAATTTGAGTTATGTACTATAAAGATTTTACAATACAATACAATACAATAATTTTAATGTTAAATTCATTTATTCAAACAAAAAAATATTTTATTAATTGCTAGCTATTTGTGAATGACCACATGAATGACATAACAACATGCTTGTACTGTCAACACTGAAAAAAGTTTCAATTTGACAGCACAATCGCTATCTTAAAAAAAGTTTGAATTTGACACAAAAATCCCCATTAACAAAATGATCCGCCATTTATTGAATTCATTTGTTACAAAAAATGTGATAAATGAAGAACCGCTCGACCGATTTTGTGCAAACTTCACATAAACCATCTACTAAATAATCCGAACAAAGCCTAAACATTTGATTTGGATCGGTGAGGCCGTTCTTGAGTTATAAAATTACAACGAAAAGTGGCATTAATTTATATATATATATATATATATATATATATATACGGAAGAAAACAAATGTGTATAAAGCATTGAAAATGCTTTGAACAGGAAAAATTATCAAAATAGTGTATTATAGTAATTTTAAGTAATTATACATATATATACACATCAGCCATTATGTTTCCTGATGAATATAGATCTTCTTCACAAAGGGGAGTTTTGGCTGTGGTTGCCATTCTTGGCAAATAGGTTGGCAATAACTTTTGGTGATGTTTAAAGAGGGACGCTTGAACCTTGACTATTGTTCCTTTAGTCGTCTCATACGATGCCTACGGGAAAGGAATGGTGGCTCATTCTATACCGGGACCATAGAGCTCACACACCATCAACTCAGCCATTATCTGTCCACTACTGGATAGAGGCACTCCCATAAAATGCCATAGGTATTCCCATAGAACGTTATTAACCCACCTGCATCTACTAAATCCCTGAAAAGTATTTGAGATTGTCATTTCATCAAGTAGGCGGTTGTCCTACACTGAATTTGTCCGTACGGGGTTGTCACTCAAGAACATTTCTTCCCTTCACATTTGTACATGGGAGCAAAAAAAAAATTATAAGTACAGAATGAAAAAAATATCAAAAGGAACGATGAGACAGTTCAATAGATAGAATAGTCGTTCATAGACGTCCAAGGATCTCAAAAATTTAAATACAGTATTTAATACTATTTATTTATTTATATTTTATTGATCATATAAAAAAAAATGCTGGTACAAAAGGCGTGCTTCATGCTATATGACATTCTCTCCTAGTCCACCTTTAGCAAAACAGAAAAATAATTATGCAATTAACTATTGCTAACTTAATTATAAAAACATCGAAAACTTTGGCTCTTTCTTTTGCGTTCAATTCCCCATTTTAAAGAAAGCGACAAAACATTATAACAGCTAAAGTAGTTTTGTAGAAGGTTTTAGTTTTTATTAATTTTTTGAAAGCAAATAAATTTCAAAATTGATGTTCGAATCATTAATAAATATTACCGCTTACTAAGTACTAAGGGAAAGCACTTTAAGTCTTTAATTCGGTAAGCTATGTCTGAGGCCTTCGCATATAACGGATGCGGCCTAGTTACACTTGACACCAAAGGGTGCCTGAACCTTGTGGGTCATTAATAAGTATGTCATTTGTTAATCGTACCATAGTAGCGTGGTGCTCTGTGTTCACTTCTATGGAGTATAATAGTTTAATATACCATGTCACTGTATTGTTGTAACAAATGGTCATGTACATTATCATTTCTATTATGAAGTATTTGCAAATTTGTATTTCAGTAAAATTCACCAGACGGAGACTTTGTACAAAAGTTGATTGCTTCAACACATCTGTCCCATTCGTGTTTCTACCGTGAAGCAGTTGTGTTTGCATTGCTGTGTTTAGGTTTGAATGGTGGTATATGGCAGTGAATTTACAGGGTACAGAGGAATAACACCTGAGTCCTCAGGAATGGCAATGCATGGGGAGTATCATGGGCGAAATAATATACTCTGTTATGTCCATGATACTGCTCGTGTGTATAGGCGACGGTTACCATTTTCCATCAGGTGGGCCGTCAGCTTGTTTGCTATTCTATCGTATAAATAAAAAAAAAACATGCAGCGTCCCGCAAAGGTATGCAAATGTTAAACTGTATTTATTTCTAAATTACATTACAATTATAAAGTCAAGTTTTATAAATCATCCCGCTCTTTCATCTCTAGTTTTGAGAATATGTATTCTAATACTAACAGTTGGGGGGAAAAGAGATTGTTAGTAATGGAGACTGAGAATCCTATTGTTAGCAATATACCCAACCAGGTCGACCTCCTCGCGGTTCCCCCTGGAAACTATCATGGTTAATTCCTGATGAATTCATCATGATGGGCTAAGTGGCCTGTTTTCATTCTCATCTGTCACCCTTCACTGGTGCTCCGCCAGCGTATCCCGTTAGCGCAGGCGGAGTTACCATACCATTTTCACCCATCAAAAAAAAAGTACTAACAGTTATGCCTTTCAGGATCAAGCTCGACAAATTTAACATTTTCTGAATACCTATTGTGATTCATTCGCGTTGCTACAGTTACTTCAGACTTCACGATATAAATTGAGAGTTTCAATTACGAACTGAGCGCCGTTCGATATGTCGATGAGTTAAAAGTTTTGCGTATCCATTTTTTAGGGTTCCGTACCTCCAAACGAAAAATTGGAACCCTTATAGGATCATTTCGTTGTCCGTCTGTCTATCAAGACCCTTTTTCTTAGGAACGCGTGGAGGTATGTAGTTGAAATTAATATCAGATACTCAGATCTGCAACCTTTTAAAGCAAAGAAAAAATCAAGTTTCTATTATTTTGACGCAATCAAAAGATATGTACGGTCGTTTATGTTCTATTTATATCGAATATTTTGACATCCGCAAAGGGAATTAAAACCTATAGGTTACTTCCCCTTGATCTAGAATCATAAAATTTGGTAAGAAGCAATGTCATGTAATGTCAAATTTGTAGTTATTTCACACAAAATACTAGAGGGAGACTTTGTACGAAAGTCGATTGCTTGGGTACCTCTGTCCCATTCGTACTTTTACCGTGAAGCAATTGTGTTTACATGGCTGTGTTTCGGTTTGAAGAATGGGATATGGCGTAAATTTACAGGGTACAGAGGAATAACACCTGAGTCCTCAGGAATGGCAACACATGGGAGGTATCATGGGCGAAACAGTGTACTCTGTTATGTACATGGTACTGTTCATGTCTATAGGCGACGGTTACCACTTTCCATGAGGTGGGCCGTTAGCTTGTTTGTCATTCTAAGTTGTATAAAAAAAAAAAAAAACAAAAATAAACTTGATGATTTTGTACGGTACCCTCGTTGCGCGAGTCCGACTCGCATTTGTACGGCTTTTTTTTTTATTTATCCAGAAATTAATACAATAAACACGAGTATGAACAATCAGAGAACTCGATCGGCTGACGTATGGTACCTATTTCATGAACTTTTGTAATTGATTAAAAATTCAACTTCGTTATAAATAATTTAATTGTAACTTTGTATAACAGTGACCTGCTTTCCCGTGGGTGTCGTAAGAGGGGACTGAGGGAACTTAACGATCGAGGATTGGGTAGTAGCGTCCCTCTTAGAACATCGCCAAAGCATAACAGATATTTATTTTTTGTAGGTGAAAATGGTATGGTAACCCCACCTGCGCTAACAGGATACGCTGGCGGAGCATCAGTGAAGGGTGACAGATGAGAATGAAAGCAGGCCAGTTAGCCCATCATGATGAATTCATCAGGAATTAACCATGATAGTTTCCAGGGGGAACCGCGAGGAGGTCGACCTGGTTGGGTATATTGCTATATGGTCGACCATCGTCACCTATCATCCGTCACTGGTGCCCAGCCAGCGTATACCGATAGCGCAGACGGGGTTACTATTCCATTATTACCCATTAAAAATAAATATATATACATCTAATATATAAAATTCTTGTGTCACGGTGTTTGTTACCAAACTCCACCGTAACGGCTTTACCGATTTTCATGAAATTTTGTGTGCATATTGGGTAGGTCTGAGAATCGGCCAACATCTATTTTTTATACCCCTCAATGATAAGGGTGACCCACCTCTAATTTTTTTTTTATTTCTTTGACAAAGTTTTTTATTTTTATTTTAATATGATTTAGCATTGAAAAATACATACAACTTCAAATTTTCACCCTTTTACGATCAACCCCTGTTTTTTAATCGCGATTTTTATAAGGTAAGGTTTATAGGTTGCAAGATGGCAATCCAATATAATAATTGTAGTAGGATAAATTTTTATGTATAGTGCTCGAAATAATGTATATGGTAAAACAACGTTTGCCGAGTCAGCTAGTATATATATATATATATATATATATATATATATATATATATATATATATATATATATAAATTAATAATTAAAAACTGAGTTATTGTTTCCGTTAAAGAAAATTAATCTGTTTTCTATAATTGAACTAAGTTTACCCTGTCAATAGATGTCAATTCCATTATTATAGACTTACGAAACACACCTAGGTCAGATGTCTTTCAAACTCAATTCACTTTTTGTTACAACACTCGTTACGTACAATGGGATATGAAGGAAATCCGTGTCACGTTCGTGTGCATTGAAATCTGTATTATTGTATGAGCTATTAAATGTCATCGCCGTTGAATTTTCAATGTTGTTTTTAGAAATAGTAAATTTTATAGATAAATATGTTTATATTGTTAACGAACACTTGAACGTGGAAAGGATAAGCGGGACAGAAAAAGTAAGGAATAAGGAAGTCTTGAAAAGGGTAAATGACAAAGGAACATTAATAAAAACAATAGAGAATTAAAAGAGATAAAATGATAGCCCATTTTATATGACATAACGATTTTTAAAGAGCATACAAGAAGGAAAAAGAGAAAGGGGAAGACCGAGAAATAACTATATGGGACAAATAAAGAAAACACTAGGTGTCCTACAAAGAGGTTAAAAATATGGCCTGGAAAAGACTACATTAATTAGTTACCTCGATAATAGGAAACTTCAATGAGAAGAGAGAATAAAATTTCCATTTCTAAATATGAAACAGCATAATCGGTTTTCTGTAAAGCTAGCGATAATCTGATTTTGTGCTTTATCTGTATAAGAATAAAGATCAATATCAAATAAATATCAATCTGCTTATTTTTAAATGACTAATCCTCACTAATATTATATAAACTAACTTTTTGTCCATCACTTCCTACGTATAGACTTTAGAAGCAAAAAAAAAAACAAATAAAATAGATCACTTATAGTTGGCATATCAAGATGATATAAACATCAAATTTCAAGTTAGGCCTTTAGGAATATAATAGTGATATCCGCATCCAATATAGTGTAGTATTTTTTTTACTATGAAGGATCCCAAAATTGATCATCATCTCACTTGATAGAAAGCAATGATGTGGTCAAAGATGGAGCTTGCTTTTCTAAGCCAATGTGGACCTGTTGTTCTTTTAATATCATCGGACCAGCGTTTCTTTTGTCTTCCTCATTTCTCTTTGTTTGGAATTTAGAGGACTATACCGTTGTCTTTTGTCCATTTATTCTTATTTTCTCTCAGCTTGTGGCTCACCCACCTTCATTTAAGTTCTTTTATTTTGGTTGCAACATCTTCGACTTTCGTTATGTTTTTCATATGTACAGCATTTCTTTTATCTCATTTTGTATATCCTAGATTGTTCCTCTCCATGCCATGGCCTCTTCTTCATTTTGGTATGTAATTTGATATACACGTATTATATGGGATGGAAAAGTATATACGCTATTATTTACCACGATCAGTTAATTATCCCAGTCATGCAAATAAAGTCGCGAGTGAAATCTAGTGTATAATACAACTGAATAATGTACATGAATATTTAAATTAATTTCCATAAAGTTTATACATATAAAATGGCTAGTGTTTAAATGTGTGACCTAACCAAAGGTCTACGTTAATCTTGTTAAACCTTACAATACACATATTAAGCTCGCTGGCCCCGAAAATTAAAGGTTCCCATTCAGAGAATATATCCCGTGTACATAACTTTTGTTACTGTACAAATAAAGATTTATAGGTTTTTTTTGTACTTAAATTTATTATGAATTACTTATGTATATTTATATAAAAAGTTAATAAAAATTACAAATTATATTCATAATAGATTTATTTAATATTACCCTTTATTTTGTACACGTAGTTTCAGAAATAGGAAAATCAGTGAAGTAAATCCTAGTCGTGTGGACCAGTATAACGAACTACACTTTTCTTTTCCATGGGTGTCATCAAAGGCGACTAAAAAAATAGTCAAGTGATGGGCAATAGTGTTCTTTTTAAAACAGCACCAAAACCCAACTGCGGTTGCCAAACATGGCATCTACTTTAGCAACTACTGGCAAAACCTACCAATAGTCCACTGTGTTAAACCTATGTTCAGCAGTGGAGAGTTAATAGCAGATATGATTATAAAAACACTTCTAGAAAGTGTATTAACATAAAACATACATCGGATTTTAAGTTACACCTTGAGGAATATAATTTTGAAAACCGCATCCAATTTGGTACAGTAGTTTTTGCGTAATACCGAAACAAAATTATCGTTTTGACCTCTATTAATCTTATTAAGACCCCTAATATATTTTTTTCTTAAATATCTCCCTTTTATAGATACCGTCTAAATATTATTTTACTATATTTTTAAGATAATATGTTATATTTAGGTTATAGCTATTTCTATCAAAATAAAAGAATCAGGACAAAATTTTACTTATATTTATAGTAGTACCTATTATCAGCTTTTCTCGCGCTACTTTGTATGCGTGAATTTCAGAGGTAGGAAACCAACGAAATAGGGAGTATCATAATAAATCGTGAACCAGTTTTTAAGATAAACATTCAGGAATAAAACAGAGAAAGCCATATTCAATTAGATGCCCTAGTTTCTGCGTGATGTCTGAATAAAAAATACAGACAGATAGAAAAAAAAATCTAAAAATTATCATTTTAACTTCTATTGCTTCTATTAAAACTCCCGATATATTTTTTTCTTAAATATCTCCCATATCCTGTAAATGGGAGATATTTAGGAAAAAAATATATTGACTAGTTTGTTATATTCGTTAATTATATTACATTGTTATATTCGTATTAGTGCTATTGTATTAAAAGAACATTTATTAGAAATGTGAGTATGTATTATTATTATTTTTTTACATTACATCAGCTGTTAAATGTCCACTGCTCAACATAGGCCTCCCCCATAAGGTGGGGTTTTAGTTTGGCAACCGCAGTTAGGCTTTGATGATGTTTTAAAAAGGACGCTGATGCCTATCCCTCTATCATTAAGTTTCTTTAGTCGCCTCTTACGACACCCACTGGAAAAAAGGGGCGGCCCAGTCTATGCTGAGACCACATGACCAGATCTCGGCCTCAACTATTAAATGTTATGGTTTATATAGTACCATGAATGTAACATAAATGTTATGTCCATAGTATTGTTCATGTCTGTAGGCGACGGTTGCCACTAAAATAAATAAATATCTCATTAAAATAAATAAATAAATAAACACTCATTCATATATTTATATTTATAATATTATTATAGATTTTCTGTCATCACGTGCATAGTGCACAGGATATAAATGGATGCATTTACAATATCCGGTAACAACCTGTCAATATATTTAAACAATGGGTACTATAAGCTTCCTTGATTGAAGAGAAATGCATTTTAGGATTAATAATAAAGGGATTTTTTTTATGCAACTTAGAATGGCAAACAAGCTGACGGTCCACCTGATGTAAAGTGGTAACCGTCGCCTATAGACATGAACAGTAACATGGACATAACGGAGTATACTGTTTCGCCCATGTTACCCCCCATGCGTTGCTATTCCTGAGAACTCAGGTGTTATTCCTCTGTACCCTGTAAATATACTGCCATATACCACCCTTTAAATTGAAACACAGCTATACAAATACAATTGCTTTACGGTTGAAACACGAATGGAACAGAGGTGCCCAAGTAAAGGACTTTTGTACAAAGTCTCCTTACTTTTTGCTTTAGAAACACAGCGAGTGACGAACGTAACTTGAATATTCATGTCACACACATAAGTAGGCACTGAGGTGGATTTTAAATTGAATTGTCCATCTTAGTTTAACGTAAACAAATCTACGTGAGTTCGTCTAAAAAAAAATTAAATTAAAAATATCAAATATTCCAAGACCAAAATAATAACTTTATTGGAGCTATTGTACCACATTTTCATTTATTAAGAAACGTGCAATATAACTTTGATTGCGTTTCTCCAAGGAATACTTTTGAAAGTTTTTAAATTAAACATTAAATTTAACCTTACGATATTTATATTAAGGTTCTATTTTGTAAGTGAAGAAATATTTTTGACCATAGGTAGACTTTGTACAAAAGTCATTTGCTTGAACACCTCAATCCCATTCGTGTTTCCACCGTGAAGCAGTTGTGTTGGCATGGCTAGCATTTCGATTTGAAGGCCGGGATATAGCAGTGAATTTACAGGGTATAAAGGAATAACACCTGAGTCCTCAGGAATAGCAACACATGGGGAGTATCCTGGGTGATACCCTGTAACAGTATACTTTGTTATATCCATGGTACTATACATACATGTCTATAGGCGACGGTTATCACTTTCCATCGAGTGTGCCGTCATCTAGTTTGACATTAAAAATTGCATAAAAAAAATATTCGACGATATTTTTTATAGAACTGGTACGTATTCTAATTTTTTATATACAACTTAGAATGGCAAACAATCTGACGGCCCACCTGATGGAAAGTGGTAACCGTCGCCTATAGACATGAGCAGTACCATGGACATAACAGAGTATACTGTTTCGCCCATGATACCCCCCATGCGTTGCCATTCCTGAGGACTCAGGTGTTATTCCTCTGTACCCAGTAAATTCACGCCATATCCCACCCTTCAAACCGAAACACAATCATGCAAACACAGCTGCTTCATGGTTGAAACACGAATGGGACAGAGGTATCCAAGCAATCGACTTTTGTACAAAGTCTCCCTCTGGTATTCTTATTATTCTAATTCAAATGTTCTTTTGTGGAACACATTAATACTGACCGCAAAGCACGGAAATTATAAAAATGTTATTACTCGTATTTTAAATTTGACCCCGTTTCAAGTACAAAATATAAGTAGAACGCCAGCCAGACACATAATTAAAAATATAACAATATACTATCAAAGCTGTGTAACTATCATAAACAGGGTCGAAAGGGATTGTTAGCAATGGGGTCAATTAGCCCCATTACTAGCAATTACCCTGTCAGGTCGACCTCCACGCGGTTCCCCCTGGAAACCATCGTGGCTAATTCTAGTTGAATTCGACAGAATGGGCAAACTGACCTGCTTTCATTCTCACCTATCATCATTCACTGGTGCCCCGTCAGCGTATACCGTTAGCGCGGGTGGGGTTACCATACCATTATCACTCATTAAAAAAAAACTATTATAAACAAACATAAAAATAAAAACCGTCCAGGTGCGGAGTTGAAATCACACGCTGAGGATTCCGTACATAAAAATATTCAAATATGAAATAAGTTGACCTGTATTGCGCTTTTCATACGAAACAGACATCTAATAGTTATTATTATTGATACTGCAATTCGTAATTACTTATTTTCGACTATAATAAATGTGGTTAAAAACTGAACCGCACAACTAAGTTTGTTTTTAGATTTATTTTGGCATTGGGCTGGCCACATAGCTCGAAGAACCGATAACCGATGAAAGCTTCTTGAGTGGCGACTTTGTATGGGCAAACGCAATGTGGGACGACCACCTACTAGATGGAGTGATCAGTGGTCATTTTGAATACTTTTTCAATGATTTCTATTACAATATATGTAAGCTAACAAAATTTAAAACTATTTCAAATTTCAAATCGATTGCATTAGTGGTTATTGAGATATAGCACTGTGACGGAAGTACGGACAAAGTTCTTTATACCTTTTTGGTATTTAACCCTAAAACTAGTAGGAATGATAATTACGTCAGAAACGAAGGTGTCTTTGTCAAATAGACAGAAGATCGATCGTTTTTTGAATGGATATAAACTTGTCAAGTTATAAATTGCTTAATAAACTACTGTTAACCTTATTATGTATAACCAATTATAATTTTGTTATAATAAAACCATAAATCAAAGTTGAACGATAAACAAAAACATAAAGTTATCGCCCAATGTCGGTAATCAGGTATTCATCAGATTTTATGCTTAATATTAGCATAAATTGAATTAACACATCCAATATAGATGTTAATTGAAGGTATTTTTTTTTTATACTTTAATAAACAATATTTAAATTAAATTACTAAATAATTACACCAGTTGGTACTCAAATAAAAAAAAAATCATAATAAAACCAATTTAGGAAATACGTCTCTTAAGTTAACGTGCAACCCGCCATAAAATTTCATCCCAATCATCTGGACGAGTGGCGGTCCTCCACCGTGCGTTTTTCAAGGCACTTTCATCCACGCACAACCACTCTTTGGAATCAACTTCCAGCGGCAGTATTTCTGAACCGATATGACATCGTAACCTTCAAGAAAAGAACATATTCCTTTTTTTAAAAGGCCGGCAGCACACCTGCAATGCCGTTGGTGCTGTGGGTGATCATGGGCGTTGGTAGTCACGTACCATCAGGTGAGCCGCATGCTCGTTTGACCACTGTGTTGTAAAAATAAAATAAGCGGTTCAAACTACTGTAGAACATCTATAGAGATAATTGTAAAATCTAAGTCTGTATTGTCACTTTTTAAATTCAGAATTTTATTAATATAATAATAAAATTGTTACTTCACATTATATCCATGTACATGGGAGATATTTAATAAAGATTAATATAAGGAGTCTCAATAATGCCAATACATACCAAAATAGTTTTTTTTAGTAATTTTCTTTATCTGTCAGTTTGTCTTTATGTTTGCTCTGGCGTCGTGCAAAAACTACTGCACCAAATTAGATACGGTTTTCCCAGTAGTATTCCTACAGGAATAACGTAAATAAAACGTTTTATCCTGACACCTTATCTAGAAATATTAAATTGTTTATTTTTTTTACTTGTAAAATCATATGAATAGTATAATGTGTTATTACGTCACTGACAACCTAGAAAAGCAATTGTAAAAACGAGACAAAAAAATAATTACACTAGTATGCTTTATAATGTGAATGTGTGCGTGCGAGTTCTGAATTTGAACGGAAATGAAGTTCCAAAACTAGCAGAAATATAATATAAATTTAAATTATGTTAAATTAGACATTTTTTTCTACCATATCTTGTACAAAATATTTCTCATTCTTTAGCAATATTGAATTTAAAGAGCATAAATGTTTAAAACGTAATTTAGTAAAAAAAAAAAATACAAAATTGTACATTTTTCTAATTTTTCTTATATGTACGTACAATACACTTAATTTTAACTACATTCACTTTAAATTAATTCCATTTCAAAACCGTCAAATAAATAGAACTTGTTTTATTCATATTCCTGCCAAATCGGCTTCGAGCTTATATTGTGTAGGTGAATGACCTACTTATCTATCTCACTCTAATATTATTATGTAGAAGAAATAGCTTTGAAAAAAAAAAGAATATCATACTTAATAATTTATCAAATAAACCTATTATTGTGCTACTTAACAGTTAGTTAATAATATATGATTAAAAATTTACAAAATAAAATTAATATTTTTTTATACCTATACAGCCTTTTACCTCACTGATAACCTTATATTTATTATACTATTAATTTTGAATTTGCAGATGTTACTTTTTCTATAAATGATAGAATATTTATTTTTATTATACAAACGGAATAATTAAGTGACAATAAAATATGCAAACATTATAAAATAAATACCAATAGAGAACTGAGATTATTTTTAAAATACATAATTGATTTTATATACATTTTTATATTTGAAAAACAAGAAAATAATAATATGCCCAGGCTCGTTGATATTGTCAGAATAAATTTACTTTATTTATCATATTATTAAGTGACACATTATGTTGGGATACATGTGTTTGTAGAACTAGTGTTTGCATTAAAAAATGTATTTAATGATACAAAATTCCTGCGATACAAGCCTAGACCTCAGGGCTCGCTGTTAAAGTGTATTACTTTATCCAAGTGTGTAAAATGAAGAAATAAATAAATAAAAATAAACATATGTACATCCCAAAAATTATGTAACATCTATATATATATATATATATATATATATATATATATATATATATATATATATATATATATATATATATATACTCATAAAAAAACTTTTTATTTATTCCGCTGTAAAATAAATAAATAAATTACTTTAAAATATTTCTAATAGTTATATTTGTTTTTTTTTATGCAATTTAGAATGGCAAACAATTGACTGACAGTCCACCTGATGGAAAGTGGTAACCGTCGCCTATAGACATGATCAATACCATGGACATAAAAGAGTATACCGTTTTACCCATGACACTCCCCATGCGTCGTCATTCCTGGGGACTCGGGTGTTATTCCTCTGTACCCTCTTTTTGTCTTTGTTAGTCTTTTAAATTTAATTTTATAAACAAGTTGGTAATACGTTCTTAAGGTATTACAATGTTAACAACATACTAGTTTCTTACATAGTTAAAAACCGTAACACAAGTCCCTAGGTAATAAAGATACAGCATTAACCCTGTAACAATGTATCCCAAACTATCCAGTTAAGCACTTGCATTAATAAAACAAAGTGTATCTTGAGTTAAATCTCTGAAGTGCCAACAAAAACAGGAAATGACTTTTCGGTAAGTACGGCTTAAAACGTTTATGACCGTACAAAATTATGGTGTGGTCTAGATCTTTATTTTACCACATTTTTCCACGAGCTATCAGAATTGTCGGTGATCCCAGGCTTACACGCGGTATCGAACCCTTAAGACTTAGGAGAGATTTTGCCTCACTCTGCGTGTTCTACCGCTTGTATAACGGATTGTGCTAAGAGGAATTGTTCAGTATGATGCCCACGGCCACTTTCTACCATCGTACGCCTCGCCATCGACAGGGAGTTCATCCTCATATTTTACAGCCTCAATGGTCGCGTACTGCGCGGCTTCAGACATGTTTCCTCCCACGAACACCCAGGTTATGGAAGGAGCTCCCTGCCGAGGTTTTCCCTATAGTATGGGGTTCTTCAAAAGGGGGGTAAAGAGGTTTCTTCAGGGTCGGCAACGCACGCGTAATACCTCTGGTATTGCAGGTGTTCATGGGCTACGGTAACCACTTATCATCAGGTGGGCCGTATGCTTGTTTGCCACCTCAGTGGTATAAAAAAACACTACTTTGTTGTGGTTTTAGAAGTAGAAAAACCAATGCAGTACACCAATTTTAAATAGCGTGTTATTATCCTGTTGAGGTTTCCCCAAGAGGTTACAGCATGAGGTTTTTCAAAAAGGGATAAAAGGTTTTTTCTGGGTCGATAATGCGCGCATATTGCCTCAAGTATTCCAGGCATTCATAAGCTATGGTAACCGCTTACCATTAGGTGAGCCGTAAGCTTGTTTGCCACCTCAGTGGTATTAAAAAAATATTGTATTAATGTTAAATGCACACCATATTTTAAGTTAGACCTTCAATAACACAACTGTGAAAACTATATCAAGTTTTTACGTGATATTGGACCAAGAATAAAAATGGATCAAATTTTTAACAAATATTGTTTTAATATCTATTGGTCTTATTAAAATCCCTCGTATTACTTTTTCTTAAATTACTCCCATGTACAGATCTTGTTTAGTTACAAATATATTATATTAGTAAAATTCTAATACTAACTCGCGTCACTTTAGACTTTTTGATATTCCACTGCCTCGCACCCAGTACAGAAGCAACCGCTTCATTTTTTTATTTTTATTTTATTTTATACAAAAATCCACAGCTCTTAATAAATAAATTACATGCTAAGTCTCTTATGAAGTCAGAAGTTTAGAAGATACAGTCAATAACGTATTTTATTTATACAAACAAAAATTTTTATTTCAAAGCGAGGTAGGCAAGTTAGAGTGGGTGTATGCAAGTAATATAAGCACATGTATGAAAGAAACCATATATAATAGTGAGTGTCCATAAAGTTAAGTTAATTAATATAAAATAATTAATACAAATTCATAATACGAGCTTCCACTATTTTCAATGATGTATACAGTAGGGATAATGAAATAGATATATTTAATAGTAGCAGCAATTATATATAAAAAAAAATCGCAAATTATTCAATAAGTGATTTTAATGATGTTTAGCTTGTATTTGCACACTTCAACTGTAAGCTACACTCAAAAATAATAAATAAACAAAATTTCTTCATCTTACTAATATTATAAATGGGAAAGTTCAAAAAGATGTTCGTGTATTTGTTATTCAGTCACACTTAAATTGCTGTATGTATTTGAATTACAATTGGTATACTTATGCATGTGAGAAAGGCTGTCAGAAAAAAATAGTAAATTATTTGTATATAATTGAAAATTGTCACAATATTGTTCACCACTCTACCCGCTGACATTGATGCTCCTTTCCACTTTGGGTGTTGTTGGAAGAGAACTCTTTTAGAGCTAAGCTCACTTTTGATTACATTTACTTGCGTTTATCATATTTTTATGTATTGTGCACAATAATAAAATAAATAAATAAACCAATAAATAAATATGATTAAATTAACATGGAACCAATACAGGAATATACATTTTAAGCAAAAAGACACATCAAAATTATTTAACATTATATACAAAGTTTAATAGGCAATTTGAGAATCTTCCCCTTTTGGAATTTACTTGTTTACACTCTCAAAATATTGGACTTTTAACTAGCAACAATATTAAATTATGTAATATTTATTTCATTAACAGAAATCAAGATTTATAACAATCTAACTGGCGAACGAAAGAGCACTCGCGTCTCATTACACAATATCAACATTGAACTCAAGATCTCATCAAACTGTTTACAGAGCGAAGATTTTTAATTAAAAGCCTCTGATATTAATCAGTCTGTATGAAACGAATTAATTGTAGCAAGTCAATCAAGAACGATCTCATTACCGTGCTTAATTAATAGGAAGGTATTAACTTAATTATTCCGTCGATCAATCATTGGCTGATAACGTTGGCTTTTATTTTCTAAGTGATTTTATGGGCTCTATTGTATTGCTTTCAGTTTTAACGTGTATACTGTGTTCTTTATTGTTGGAAATATTAATTATAGCATCAGGAATGCTTCTTTTACCTATCTTGTGTTTTGGTATTGACCTAAATAATTAATGAGATGCCATATCAGAATGTTATAAATGAAGCATTATCGACCGTCTATCACATTGATGTCATCTCTTTTGCATTTGGAAATATTAAAATAATCTTAAATATATTTATTTTGATGTTTGGGATACTTCAAACTACAGAGGACGTAACATCTTAGTCGTCAGGAATGGCAATGCATAAAAGGTATCACGGGCCACAAAGTATACTCTGTTATATCCATAGTACTGTTCATGTCTATAGGCGACGAATATCACTTTCCATCAGGTGATCCATTATCTTGTTTACCATACTAAGTTACATAACAAAAGAACTTCGAACTGACCAAATCTATAGCGCCGCGACCTTATAAGACCCACTGTACTCGCCTTTTTCTTAGTTCACTACTAATTTTTGTCACAGACATAAATTTTATGATGTTCGTGGAAGCAATGGTCTGTGTCTTCTAAGGACAAAAAGTGTGTTTGCCAAAGGAGATACGTATTATATCTACTAACTAAAAGACTCACAAAATGTACTGTGTCATTTTCCTTATAATTTTCGTAGAATTCGCAATTTATTGACATTAAGCCTAGTTTAGTCTTATGTTTATTTAATTTGTATTATTCTATTAGAACCTTTGTAATCATACAGTTCTTAATTTTACTCAAGAACTTTTTGTGAGTTATTTCCTTAATGTTTATTTTGAGTAATTTCAAATACTCTGATAAAATATTTGCCAATTATTATTAATTGATATAATAGAGATTTGAAAGAAAATAATCTATCTACCACTGTACCTAGTATATTACATAGCTTATTATAAAAAAAGAGTGAATTAATTATAATATTTACTAAATATTGGTAATTGCCAGCATCAAATCTTAAAATATCTATGTATATGCGTAAATAATCTATCATCATCATTTAACTGTTTATTGCTGAATATAGGTCTCCTGAGTTTTGTAAGTAGTTGCCACGCTTAGCAGGTTGGTTGGCAACCACAATTAGGGTTTGATGATGTTTTAAATGGGACGCTGCTGCCTATTCATCGACCTTTAGATTCCCTTAACCGCCTCTTCCAACAACTACTAAAAAAGAAGAAATTGCGCATTCTATGCCGGGGTCACATAGCAATAAATAATCCATATAAAATAATCTATGTGTATGTGTAAATAGATCGTATATAGTATTCTGAATCTCTTCAAACCATTTTTACGCGGCAATATTTTCTTCGGCTTACTCGAATTTCTTTTGTTCTCTGGAAATTTTTACGGGATATCTCACAAGTGGTTTCCATCTAAGAGGTCTGCAGTACACTTGTGGTGTTGAGTGCCCTTGACTGTCGTTTCTGAGGCATAATCACTGATATTATTTTTCTTTCCCCATCAAGCATGATATTGTTGATTTTATTTGTTCAAGATTGTAGTACTTTATTCGACGTCTCATATTACAATATTGCTAACTTCTAATTGGGCAACTTTGGATGTTTTTGTAGCATTTCATGCTAATAATGAGATAGGTAATAATGAGATAAAAAGTTTAATAAATGTCGATATAAGAGTGCAAATCTAAATGAACTTGTTAAATATCATTTACATTTTATCAATAAAAAAATATTCAACAATCAAACGTATTAAGATATGGTAACTATAGGATGACTATGTTTGTTATTGTAAGTATTGTCTACAGACATGGCGCGTTTGGTATAGAAATCATCTTTTTAAAAATTGTTTATAAGACTATCTTCTTCTTCATCATCAACATAAAGTAACCCAGCATTGTGCATCACCATTATTATCATATCAACCGTTATCTGTCCACTGCTGAACATAGGCCTCCTTCGTTGACTCCTTAAAAGAAAGCAGACCTCACTGGTACCTCGCCTGTGTATACCGATAGCGCAAGCGGGGTATTATACTCGTATTATCATGCCATTATCACCCATTAAAAAAAAAGAGACGGGACTTTTGACTTTTAGTAATGTTTTAAGAGGGACGCTGTTGTTCATCCCTCGACCAATAAGTTCACCGTTGTGTGTGTGCCTTTGTATTTTTTTCCCCACATAGCACGACTTGCAGCCTATCAGTAATGCTATAGGTTTCCTACGATTGTCACAATATCAATTCAATTCAATATCATCAAATCATCTGATTAGTAGTTTGTCTACACTTCTTTAGAAAACTATGATTTAGAATAATCTGTATGGTAGTCTAATATTAATTTTGTTCACTGACTTAAAGAAATTCTCAAAACTATTTGGAATCCTATTTGTCGATATTTCAAACAACTATCACATCATAGTATGAAATGGGCTATGAAGAATTCAAGGAAGCACATCGTATTTGTAATAGAATAGTGCTGTCGCACTAGTCTGTCGCGAGTTAGTTTGAATGATAGTATCGGTGCAAAAAAGAGAAATTTCTAAGGTGGTTTGTACACGTGCATAGAATTTCTAATGTACGGATGCGTAACAGAAATATACGGGGTATATACGGGGAAGATCATCTATTTAGGTCATTCTTTGTGCTTGTATATTCTTTTCCTTTATCAGATAAAGTACTAAGAGTTCTATCTCTTGATATGACTACAGTTATAAGTATTCGGATGCATATTGAAATACCTAGAAGAACAAATCTTATTGTCAAATTATCTACTATTCACTAGTACTAATGTTACAGATATATTGTTTTAGGTTCGATTACTGGGACAATTTAGGAAACAAACTTTTCTAGATTAGTTCGGTTCTGGGTATTTTAGGTTATTACTGCGGATGTTCCTAACTTGATGGTCAAGCGATTGATGTTTTTGGATGACAATATTTTTGATTGCAGTATAATACTTTATTATAAAATTGTGTACATTTATTTTCATTTTAAACGCCGTTGTTAAATGTCATTATCACAATACTTTATTTTTCTTTAATTATATTTACAATAAGAAATAAATAACATACTGTCCAATACATTGTTATATTGACTCAAAATATCGTATCACTAAATATTTTCCTGAAAGTAGCACATAGAAAAATATTAAAGATAGAATAAAGTATATACTTTTATCGAAATTACATATCCAGAGATACAAACACAAAGTACACGAATTGGCATTTTCTAAGTAAATATTGACAGATGACCGGCCCCTAACTCTAACTTAAGCCTTTTACCTAATGTAACCGATGAGGGTATATTTTTGACATTTCGCCACAAATGAATCTATATTGGTGGGTAGTATTCATAGAAACCCGATATTTTATGAATACAAACGTTACGTATACATTATTTATATGTTACAATTTATATTCTTATAACACAAAAGATATTTCGGGTTTAACATAAAGTGTAGCATATATTGCTGATGGATCAAGAAATGGGGGGAAATGTAGTTTAGTAGAAATTATTTTTTTTTTAAAGTACATCCTGACTTTGTGTTGGAGGTACAATCACCTTGCCCTAATTTCGTTATTTTAATTAATTGTACATGTATTTTCTCTTCGAATTCTGCATGTACTGTTGTAGAAACGATTAGATGAAATTTTCCTTTAAATTCAACTATTTTTTAATACATTTTGTAGATTACATACATAAAAGGTATGTTTTCTAATAATCTTACTTTGGTATCATCAACATTTTGCATTTCTTTTGTGGGTTCACCAATTCGCAAATATGAATATACTAATATAGCAGTGTAGAATTCTTCATAAACATATCAGCCGTTATCTGTTCACTGCTAAACATAGGCTTTTCCATAGAGTATCGTAAGGACACCTCTGGTGTTGCAGGTGGCCATAGGCTACAGTGGCTGCTTATTATCAGAAATGTTATATTGTTGCTTGTTTCCCACCTTTGTGGTATAAAAAAAGCATTGATGTAATTTTTCTGTTGCCACGCTTAGCAGGTGGGTTGGCGAATGCAGCCTGGCTTTTAGTGATGTTTAATAAATGACGCTGTTGTCCATCCCTCGACCATTGAGTTTTCTTAGTCGCCTTTTACAACACTAACAGGGAAATAAGGAATGGTCCATTCTAAGCGGAGACGACACAACAATATAGAATGTAATTAAGCAATCAAGGCAAATATAGAATTACGAATCAAAATTATGATATTCGGGTACAAACAAAATATTAATATAAATAAATAAGTGTCTACAAAATTACACCAAGCGTTTGATCCTCGAACAAGTAACCTGGTAACGAACATCTGGAGCGACAACCCAGACCACCCAATATAATTAATAAATATAAATTTATAATCAAATAAATCGGCCTCGCCTTAAAAGTTCGCTATGAATAACTTTGTTGACTCAAAATTAGATAAAAAAGATTCATTAATCATATTTTAATATACTTTCTTAGAATTCCCCCCGGTAATTGCTTTAGTTAGATGTTGTTTTTTTTTATATTTGCAAAATTTTATTGTTGTAGTTTGTTGTTTATGGCTTTCATTATGTTGAGTTGTTTTTATTTTCTCAGATTTTATGTAATTTTATAATTTTAATGTATCTAGTAAACGTTAAATAGCAGCTATGTCAGCTTCGATTAGTAGCATAGTTAGGGATTTATTATGATTTCACTAATATCTTTTTATCAAAGTACGCCTTATGGCAATAGCATAAGGCTTAGTTTAGTTAGAATCCATTTAAAATATTTATGTGTAAAATAGAAAAAATAGAAGGCAAAAGAGGAAGGAGAAAACCGAGGAATAACTACATGGGATAGGTAAAGGAAACACTAAGTGTCATGTCGTATAGAGAAGTCAAAGATATGGCCTGGGATAGAGCTGGCTGGAAGAAAATGTATGTATGTATTATTTGCATCGATAAAAGAAAACTCTTAAATAAAAAGAAAAGATTTTGAATACACAAAGCGATACAATATAATTCGAACTATAAATGTAAATGGTGGTTAAAATTACAAGCGGACCAAAATTAGCTTTTTTTTTCATTTAAGAGTTTCCTCTTAACGGTGCAACTAATTCATGCATTTTCTTCCAGCCAGTTCTATCCCAGGCCATATCCTTACCCTCCTTATACGACATGATACCTAGTGTTTCTTTTATCTGTCCTATGTAGTTATTCCTTGGTCTTCCTATCCCTCTTTTGACCTCTATCTTTCCTTTTACTATGCTCTTTGAAAAATCGTCATGTCGTATAAGATGGCCCAGCATTTTTCATCTTCTATTCTCTATTAAATGAAATTAGCTTTAAAACATTTAAAATGACACATAATGATATTCTATGGTTTACTTTTATTCATTATAACTGTATTAGCTCTTGAGATGAGTAACAATAATTCGACTGATTAAATTAAACCAGTTTGTTTAATTAGTAGGATTTAACTGAACATCATTTGTGCGAGTGCTTACTTGTTAACTACAAAAATAGGATTCGGGCAAGACATTGTGAATTTAACATCCGAAAATCTAAAACAAGGCTAAAACTCAAATACGTCACTAACGAACCCCGTTCACTTTGACCCTTCTACCTTCGTACGGATTATGCTAATTTAAAGTCCAAATATTTCTCGCTCATTTCAAATAATTTCCGTTCAGTCCAAATGTTTAATGAAACAACTTTAAATCTACTTAGCGTTTATTATCTAGTTATATAGAGTTACACTCGTTTTGTGATTTACATTATTGTAAATTGCTCAAATTGTAATTGAAGCATCGCTGTCTTGTATTAAAGAAAGTTGTGAAATATGATTGCTCAAGATATTATAAACTTGGTTTAAGTATATTTTAAATCATAAATTCTGTTAAATGGGTGGTAAGTACACATTAATTTAACGTAAGAACACCGAGATTAACTTACGTGTAATACGAGGACGAAAGGAATTGGAAGTAATGCAAAGTACTTATTCCATTGTTAGCAATATATCCTGTCAGATCGACCTCCACTTAGCCCTCCCTGGAAATCATCGTGCTGAATTCCAGGTATATTCATCGGTATGTTACGGTAACCCGCTCAGCGGGCCAAGGTGCGTAGTCAGTCTCGCACTCGCGTCGCAGCCACTCATGACTAAGGGTCCGAGATGGTTCCGAAACTAGTCGAGCATTCGCGACTAAAGTAAGTACACACGTAAGTTAATACGACTATTCTTATATTAATTTTGTTTTTAAATCTTTTCATATATAAATATTTCATTGAAGTACCCATGTAGACGTTATTTTGCGGAATTCCGTATTCATTGATCGATTAGAATTATTTTCTTTAATTCCACTACTATTAGTATTCATGTTTTACCAGAGGAAGACTTTGTACAAAAGTCGATTGCTTGGGTACCTCTGTCCCATTCGTGTTTCAACCGTGAAGCAGTTATGTTTGCATGGCTGTGTTTCGGTTTGAACGGTGGGATATGGCGTGAATTTACTGGGTACAGAGGAATAACACCTGAGTCCTCAGGAATGACAACGCATGGGTGAAACAGTATACTCTGTTATGTCCATGGTACTGCGCATGTCTATAGGCAACGGTTACCACTTTACATCAGGTGGGTCGTCAGCTTGTTTGCCATTCTAAGTTGCATAAAAAAAAAATAGTATTCATGTAACTGCCAACATTTGAGGATTGGGTACATTATACTATTTTGTAAATAATTAAAAACTTTGCTTTAATAATAAATAAAAGAATTGCCATGAAAGTATATAATATTGCAATCACAATATGAATAAAAAAGTTAGATAAAAAGTAGCTTATAACTTTTTGCAAGTTCCAATCTATTAGTATACCAAAATTTATCAAAACTGATTAAATGATTTAGACATGAGAAGGTTACAGAAAGACGGAGACGGAAAGTAATCTTACTTTCGCAATAATATTAGTGTGGATTGCCACGGAATTTAGTTTGCCACACTGCAACGAAGGGTGAGGGGATGACAATCGTCCGTCCTTTTACTTCGACTCTTTTGTTCTATTCTTTTTACATCAATTTGATCAGATTGATTTCACCGATATTTGTGTGGACCTATAACTATGTAGACCTATAGAAACCCAGTACAAAGCAATAATCCATTAGTGATATGGCTAATGGGAAAGTACTAAAATGTATGGAATTTAAGTGAAGCAGTAAATGCTACGTGACTTATGGTTGGCGATTAGAAAATTGGTAGTCAATGTAGATAAGTTTAGATTTTATGAAACTAAACGACAAAGTAATTGTTAGATATATCATATTTTGTTTGGTTATAGTTAAATTCACTATAGAAATTCTATTACGCTTCGAACGCTTTTATAGTTCATTATAGATCAATCAATATTTATTTATTTAATTAATCTTTAATTAATTTATTTTTAGGATCACCAACATCCAACATCCATGATACAGCGAAGTATTTCAATACAATACACTAGTGGATAAAGTCTAACTGTTCCTATAGTTAGAGACAACCATAGCATTTGTGTTTGAGAAACATTGAAATAGAATTAATGAAATGTTAATAAATAGATAGAGATATTAACAATATAAATACACAATAATTGTAGATATGGTAAACATAATACCTTAAGGTATTTTTCCCATTCATTGTACAATTGAACCTTGTCGATATAAACAGGAGTATAAAATATATACGATTTCATGAATGGTGGAGATGTTTTTAATTTTCTGTGATAATATAGTGAACGTACTTGGATTCAGTTTATCATATATAAATCCAAAATATAAATTCAACCCAAAATTTGACGATGAAGGTCTTTAACCAATGTGTGTTGCCAGGGATGACATACGGAACCGAAACGTGGTCCTACATGGTTACCCATATGCAGAAGCTTAAAGTTACTAAGCGACCAATGAAGAGGGCTATGTTCAGAGTTTCTTTGCATGACAGAATCTGAAATGAGGATATCTGCAAAAGAATCACAGTATCTGATATAGCCCGAAGGATAATTAAGCTAGAGGAACAATGGGCTAGTTACATAGCTCGAAGAACTGACAACCGATGGAGAAGAAAAGTTCTTGAGACTTCCCGTACAGGCACACGTAGTGTAGGACCATTCCCTACTAGATGAAGTGACGACCAAAAGTGCACTGCAGGGAATCAGTGAATGCAGGTTTTTTTTTATTTTTTTTATACAACTTAGAATGGAAAACAAGCTGACGGCCCACCTGATGGAAAGTGGTAACCGTCGCCTATAGACATGAGCAGTACCATGGACATAACAGAGTATACTGTTTCGCCCATGATACCCCCATGCGTTGCCATTCCTGAGGACTCAGGTGTTATTCCTCTGTACCCAGTAAATTCAGGTGGCTCAGAAGCGTTCCTTATGGCAATCTATGATTAGTTAATTGGGAGATTAAAATCAGTGTTAGTATTCATTAATAGAGTCTTAAAAAAATGTTTTTTAATTAAAAAATTATCAAATATAAATGGCGTTCTTTTTAATGTGGGACAAAAGGTATTTCACTTAGTTTGAGGACAAATTAACGGTTCATATGTTGGATTAAGTTATTCTGCTTCGTGCATGGGCCGAAGATCGATGGCCGGAAGAGCTAATGATATGCGTGAATATATTTTATCATAATTAAGTATGGTATGAGGAAGTCCTGCACATTTATTTTTCATTCCATCGAAATACAATTGGCTACCATACTAACATCGACTATATTAATTTTTATTAATGTTGTAAATTTTTATTTTAATAGGTGATAATGGAATGGTAACCCCGCCTGCGTTATCGGTATACACTGGCAGGATACCAGTGAGTGATGATAGATGAGGATGAAACAGGTCAGTTGGCGCCATAGTGATGAATTCGTAAAGAACTAATCAAAATGGCTTCCAGGGGGAACCGCGTGGAGGTCAACCTGATAGGGTATATTGCTAGCTATGGGGAACTTACATCCCCAATACTAACAATTCCTTTCCCTCCAATGTTGTAAATTTGGAAGTGATTTTGTTTATTACTTTATAACTTTAACGACTTAACAAATCACTATAAAATTTGGTATAAACATACTATATGGGATAGAGAAGGATGTAGGTTACCTTTTATCCCAGTTAGTCATATCCCGATGAAACGGACGAAGACGCGGATAAGGTCTAAATTTAAATTTCATGAAGACGTCAATAACCGTTGTTGATCTTCTAGAAATCTCTTGCTGAATGTTTCTGTCCACTTGCTGAATGTTACTGGCTTTTTCTCTAATTTAGAGAATTCTAATTTTAATAATCCAGATGGGCACTTTGTACAGAAGTTGATTGCTTAGATACCTCTAGCCCATTCGTGTTTCTACCGTGAAGCAGTTGTGTTTGCATAGCTGTGTTTCGGTTTGAAGGGTGGGATATGGCGTGAATTTACAGGGTACAAAGGAATAACACCTGAGTCCTCAGGAATGGCAACACATGGGGGTATCATGGGCGAAACAGTATACTCTGTTATGTCCATGGTACTGCTCATGTCTATAGGCGACGGTTATCACTTTCCATCAGGTGGGCCGTCAGCTTGTTTGCCATTCTAAGTTTTATATAAAAAAAAGCTCCGTTAGTTATCCGTTCAATTTATTTTTTTATATAAATAAGAAAAATGCATACTGTTATCATAGAAGGTATCCATGATTTATAATAAACACAATCGAGGTCGTTGCCATCAGATATAGAAGTGTAAATTCCTCTCATGTTTTGATTATGTATGCAAATAAACGACTCTCGATTCTGTTGACGAAAATGATGTAACGCACGTGTTTATTATTCATTCATTTCAATATAAATTATTTGATAACGCTCTTATATGACTTCAACATATCAACTGAGACATGGTTCGTGCAATTGTACCATTAAAAATGTCAGCAATCAATCAAGTGTTTAAAGCGATATTGTTATCAGAGAATCAATTCAGATTTAATTGGCAATAGATTGTCATGGACTTAAATATTGGGTTTCAAAAGGCAATTTCAAAAATTTAAATTTTCAACCAATTCTAAAAGTATATAGGGTCTCAATTCGGTTGTTTTTTTTATATGTTTGTTACCTAATAACTCTGGCAGTAATAGACCGATTTAGAAAATTTTGGTTTTTATCTGAAAAGATATAATTACAGTTTCATCATTATCGTGCCAGCCGTTAAATGTCCTCTTTTGTTGAACATGAAAATTCTCCATAAGGAGTGTTTTGCCAGTAGTTGCTACACTTGGCAAGCAGATTGGCAACTGCAGTTAGGCTTTTAGTGATGTTTTAAGAGAGACGCTGCTGTCCATCCCTTTACCGTTAAATGCACTTAATAGTCTCTTACGACACCCACTGGTATGAAAGGGGTGGCCAATTCTATGCAGGGACCATACAGGGGAATACCTGACCACACATACAGATAGGTTCCATTGAAATTTTATCAAAATCAGTACAGTAGTTTAATTCTGAATTTGAAAACACTAGTTAATCCGTTTTTGAAATTAGTATTTTTTTTTTGTGGAAGTGTTTTTTAAATTTATTTATTTACGAGCGGCCCGCCCCGGCTGCGCACGGGTGGACATTTTTACATTTTAAAAAGTGGCCATTAAGACTGCACACGCGACAGAAGCTTGAAAATGGAGTAACTTCTCCCGTTTTCTCAACATTTCCCTTCACTGCTCTGCTCCTATTGATCGTAGCGTGGTGAAAAGTATACTATAACCTAGCCCAGGAGTATGAAGAATAATTGTACCAAGTTTCGTTAAAATCCGTCGAGTAGTTTTTGTTTCTATAACGAACATACAGACAGACAGACAAAAATTTTATTGATTGCATTTTTGGCAACAGTATCGATCACTAATCATCCCCTGATAGTTATTTTGGAAATATATTTCATGTACAGAATTGACCTCTCTACAGATTTATTATAAGTATAGATAGATTAATAATAGTCAGTATTAATAAATAAATGAGTTATAAATATCCAATTAAATGTACAAACAAACAACTAAAAAAAAAAAAACTAAATCCGAAGTATGTCCTTTTAGATAAGAAAATAATTTTCCAAATCGGTTCATAAGTGACGGTATTATGAGGTAATAAATATAAATATATATATATATATATATATAGCAGTCGATAGTAGACAGCTGAAATGATGTCAAAATTTAGTTATACTAAATACAAAATTTTATTTTATACAAATTTAATTTTATAAAATAAATAATTATATATATATATATATATATATATATATATATATATATATATATATATATATATATAATTTTTTTTTCTTTATATATACTTCGATCTGTCTCCTTGCTGGGACAATAAATAATATTTTTGACATACACTTTAATGGCGTGCTCAGTATGCGACTTGAGTCGCATCCTACTTTATTTTATAGAACCATGTCTTGAGGCATTCTGCGTTTCAGTCTGCGAGTTGTGTGATTTACGTCCATAAGATCTCTTGCCAGTCTGTTAGGGTGTTTTGCTATCTTCTCCTTGTAGGATTGTGTGTGTTGTAGTACTTCCTGTCTAACAGTTCCAATTTTTTGGTCATGATGTAGTTGTTCGTTTGTGACAAACCAAGGAGCATTGGTTATATATAAATAAAATATAACATTTATATAAAATATAACCGAAGCCGAGCCAACAGAAGGTTCTCACCTCCATATTTTGACGTCGGTTAAAAAGCCTCTCGGTTTAGGATGATTTAATTAGTTATTTATCAAATTGGCCCGTTCGAAAATCGAACAGTTTCCAGGAAGCTCCCTTAGCTCTTCGGTATTGCAGGATTACCTCTTACAATAACAAAGTAGAATGTATCAGACTTTGTTCCCTATTTATAAATTAATATGAAATTACAGGGTACGGAGGATTAATACCGTCGTTCTCAGAAATGGCAACGCGTGAGGAGTATAATGGGCGTCACAGTGTATACGGTGTTGTCCATGCTACTCTTAATGTCTATAGGTGACAGTTACCATTGTCCATCAGGTGAACCGTCAGCTCGTTTGCTGTTTTGAGTATCATTTTTTATTATTATTATTTCAGCCGTTAACTGTCCACTGCTGGACATAAGCCTTTCTCATGGGGAAGTTTTGCCAATAGTTGCCATGCTTGGCAGGCAGGTTGGCAACCGCAGTTAGGTTTTTAGAGATGTTTTTAAAGGGACGCTGCTTCCTATTCCTCGTAAAAAAAACGTTTAATATATAATATCTCACTTGCATTTAATATTACGTACTTTATATTATTAGTACCGTATGGTCCCGGCGTAGAATGGACCACCCCCTTATTTCCCGTGAATTTTTTTATACAACTTAGAATGGCAAACAAGCTGACGGCTCACCTGATGGAAAGTGGTAACCGTCGCCTATAGACATGAGCAGTATCATGGACATAACAGAGAATACTGTTTTGCCTATAATACCCCTCATGCGTTGCCATTCTTGAGGACTCAGGTGTTATTCCTCTGTACTATGTAAATTCACTGTCATATCCCATCCTTCAAACCGAAACACAGCCATACAAACAACTTACTTCACGGTAGAAACACGAATAGGACAGAGGTGTCCTAGCAAATGACTTTTGTACAGTCTCCCTCTGGTTTATGTACAATTTCTATAAAATATCGTCACAACAAAACCTGTGAGAAATAGATAAATAGACAAATTTAACGTCAGTTCCATTTCTTTTATTTAGACAAACAACACAACCTATACAATTGTGTGTACTATTTACTTTCACATAAGTGTGGTCTAACCAAATCTTTGAAAGCAACAGAAAGGTAACACTTTTAGAACCTACCTTATTTACACATAAGCGTAGGCGCCATACAAACATTCCTGTTATACCTTCAAAGTGTGGCTCAACTAATTCGTTCGTATGTATTTCGTTTCTTCTAGATATATGTTGAGGATTTTATTGACTATTTTTATTAAAAACATTAGATTTTTTTATAGGGGCTAGTTAAAGTGACCGCAGTCTACTTGTTGGTAAGCAGGTTTTTTTATTTATTATTTATTTATTTATTTAGGTTTACCAACAATTGTTTCCACAAAATAATGTAAATATATATACAATTATGGAGCTTAGAACTAAGTGTAACAATTTTTTATAGGCAAACACAGCATATATTAATACATGTATAACAATAAGTACAGAGAAATATATATAGCTTACAACTATTATTAAATACTTAACAACTAACAACTAAAGCCACCATATCCATAAGCAGATCCAGCAGCACGACTCATTTTATATATTTATAGATATTTCGTACAAAAACAATTGGAGTATCAAAATTAATATCGACCTGGTCACTGCAGCTATTTATAATCTTACAGAACCTTACCATTGGAGAATTACTACCCAGAACAGTTCTTCTAAGTAAGGTTCAAACCAAAGGGTCGCCATCTTAGCAATTTATACTGTATTGGCGATCATCATCTCGATAGCTCGCAAATAGATCTTTTCATGCCCCGTTTAAATGTTGTATATATATATATATATATATATATATATATATATATATATATATATATATATATATATATATATATATATATATATATATATCGTTATAACGTGTATAACGTTTTTAGAGGGACGCTGCTGCCTATCCCTCAACCGTTAAGTTCAATTAATCGCCTTTCACGATACCCATGGGAAAGGAAGTGATGGCCTATTCTATGCCATGACCGTACCGCTAATTTTGAAAAAAATGGAGTTTATTTAATGCTGATATGCTATATGCACTTATTAGTTACAATTTAAAGTTTTGACTTTCAAAACTTTCATACATACTCTAGTAGGATTATTATGATTTAACAGATAGTGGATTGTACGCCATATGATAAAGAAGTTAATTTTCCAAAACTGGGGCTATATTTGTTTAAAAGGCTTCATTTATTGAGGTGTGTATATAAGGCAAGTTAAAAATCTAATAAGTAAGCGAATGTAAGGATACAGGTCTTAGACGCTCGATTCTCTGTGCCTACACCGCAAGTGACTTGAAGTGATTCTAATTAATTATGGTATCAATTCAACGTTAACTACCAAACTATAATCGAAATGTAATAATTTTGACTAGAGTGGCACTTTATGTCTGAACATTCCCCTTAAGCCCCTCTATTTCAGCTTATACGGATGTTACAGCTAAAGCAGTGGTTAACCCTACTTTCATGGCCCCATTACCTTTTAATCACACCCCTTGCTTAATTAATTAAGGTCAAAGGTACGTGTATGTATGTACCCTAGCGATGATAATTTATTTGGTAAGCCGCTTAGTTTTACAATAATTTTAATGTTGCTCCTACGAGATATTACCGGGTTAAAGATAACAATTTTAATTAAACTTTACGTACGTATCCATAATTTTCATGAGCGGTAATTTGGGCGAACTCAACCCTGAACCCAAAGGTCATTGGACCCCTAATATAGTCTTCGATATAGTATACAACGCGCATTTATTGAACTTAAGATTAGAACACTAATGTCATTCATGACAAAAGATTGGTCTGTATACATACATACATACATATCTGTCACGCCTGTCTCCCATTAGGGTAGGCAGAAACAATGGAACGCCAAATGCTTCGATTCAAACAAACCTCTTTCGCTTCTTCCACATTCATCAATCTTTTCATACATGCTCGCCGGTTACGAGACTTTTAATTTGGCCCTTCTTCAGCACGTCGCCTATTTGGTCAACATACGTCCGTCTAGGGCGGCTCCTACCGACATCTTCATTCATTCTTGGTCCATAAAGCTCTTTCGTAATTCTTTTTACATCCATCCTCTCCAAATGACCAAACCAACGCAACATTCCTTTTGGTCTGAAGTTAGCAAATAGTAGTTTTTATTCAAGTAAAGTTGGTAAATATTTTTGAATAGTCATTTTTATAAATTTACCACCTTGTTGGGCATGCAATTTCAGCTGTGAAGAATGGACAAGAAACTCAGCTGTTGAGTTTTTCAAACAAACAAATGAATAGTTTAGTATTTTCTGCCCTATGCCTTCTTTAGAAAAGAAGTTAAAGTAAGCTACGATTATCTTTTCTCACAATAATATACAATTTGTGTTACTCGTTCATAATATAGCTTTTTTTATGGAAATTATAATAGCAAACAAGCTGACATCCCACCTGATGAAAAGTGGTAACTGTCACCTAAAGGAGGGAAAGGGATTGTTAGTGATGGAGACTGAGAATCTCATTGCTAGCAATATACCCAACCAGGTCGACCTCCTCGCGGTTCCACCTGGAAACTATCATGGTTGATTCCAGATGAATTCATCATGATGGGCCAACTGACCTGTTTTCATTCTCATCTATTACCCGTCACTGGTGCTCCGCCAGCGTATCCCGTTAGCGCAGGCGGAGTTACCATTCCATTTTCACCCATAAAAAAAAAAACTGTCACCTAAAAATTATTAAGATTCAGATTTGCGCACGGCTAACCTATATATTCTCAAAACGTAAAACCCCACTGACAAAGGAGATAGATACCTTACTTCTGGAATGGCAATAAATACCACGACACGGCGTATAAATTGCAATGTCAATGACGTTGTCCGAGAACAAGGAACTTGACTCATTGTTCTATTGTTCTTAAATCTGTCTATTCTATTACGGGCGACGATTACCACTTTCTATTATATAGGCAGTATTGCCTAACGGTGTATTTCCGATAAGTCTTCTTTCTATATATATATGTGTGTGTGTGTGTATATATATATATAAATATTGTAGCTAATTATATAAGTAGATATCTTTGTAAATTCATTCGGAGTACAATTAAAAAGGTCAATTTTATCTGCTAGTCGGTTCAACGTGCGCAGAGCTCTGGTAAACGGCGCCTTGTGTAGCAGGTCAGTGCTGCCACCCGGCACGGTCAGCAGCTGCGGTCGGCGGTGACGCCACACAAAACCTCTCGGCACACAGAAATTGACACATCTCAAAACCTGATTGCTGCTAATTTTACACCTTATTATTTTAAATAAATAAATAATTAGTATAGTTCTAACAGAGCACTGCTTATCCACCATGTATAGCCAATCTACTGGTTGCTTGTATAAGAAGATAAATATCCCGGTAACCCATACGAAGTCGTGGGTAGAAGCTAGTATACCGTATACCTTAATGATCAGTCCTCAACCTAATGCTACTATTAATTTTCCGGTTGACAAGATATGTCTTCATTTCATTACGATGTTTTTATTAAGGCTCACATACAAAACTGTCAAGTCACTCCCGGCCATTCTCATGGGACCAAGAATAAGACTGAGGTCATCGGCTGACATTTATTAGCGGTAAAAAATTGACAGGCCTTCGGTTTTTTGAGCTCCGTAACTTGGTTGATTGTAGATATTTTGCACACTGATTGATGTTTTACGGTATTTTGATTGCGGTAGGAAGTAAATGTGTCGTTTGAATAGAAATCAAGGAGCCTTACTCCTTAAGGATCGTAACATTGTGATGTTCTGTTACATTTTTGTATTTGCTACTATTTACAACTTAGCGACTTGTTTTACTTTTTTTTTTTTTATACCACTGAGGTGGCAAACAAGCATACGGCCCACCTGATGGTAAGCGGTTATCACTAGCCTATGAACACCTGCAATACCAGGGGCATTACGCGCGTATTGTTGATCCTGAAGAAGCCTCTTTACTCCCCTTTTAAAGAACCCCATGCAGTCTCTTGAGAAAACATAGTCAGGGAGCTCATTCGATAACCTGAGTGTTCTTGGAAGAAAATATCTCTGAAACCGCGTTGTACGCGACTATCTAAGCTGTAGATATATATATGTTATTGGAACCAAAGAAACGAGCTATTTACTACTCTTTAGAGAATAAAATTCTAGATATATGTCAAATAATGATGATACATAGCACAAAATCATTTTAGTAACATTTTAAACCGACTTAAAAGAAAGGAGATTCTTAATTTGCTTTAAACTTTTTTATGTTACTTCACAACTCTTTCAGTTGTAAACCGATTTGGAAATACGTTTTTTTTTATTTAAACGGATATACTTACAAATTAGTCACGTAGAAATTTTATCAAAATCGGTACACTAGTTTAGCTTTTAAATCAAAATAACTGGTTTTGGGAGAATTGAAGCCGGTTCAAATAGTTCCGAATATTAGAGCCTATTTGCCTTTAATATAGTTTTCGAGACGTGTTCTCGTTTTGGAGTCACGTATTTCCCAAGAGGCTCTTGTTGCTTAGTGCGGAAAATGGCTGAATACATTAGGGAATGTTTAGCTTTCTAGGCGTATGGTATAGGTTCAGAAAAAATACCATAATTATGTATCTGCTATCAGTGTGATAGCAAAGTCTCCCTCTGGTAACCAGAGCATTACCAGAGGGAGACTTTGTACAAAAGTCGATTGCTTGGGTACCTCTGTCCCATTCGTGTTTCTACCGTGAAGCAGTTGTGTTTGCATGGCTGTGTTTCGGTTTGAAGGGTGGGATATGGCGTGAATTTACTGGGTACGGAGGAATAACACCTGAGTCCTCAGGAATGGTAACGCGTGGGGGGTATCATGGGCGAAACAGTATACTCTGTTATGTCCATGGTACTGCTCATGTCTATAGGCGACGGTTACCACTTTCCATCAGGTGGGCCGTCAGCTTGTTGCCATTCTAAGTTGTATAAAAAAAAAACTAAGTTTTGATTGCAAAATTGATAATACCTTAAAATATTACTCAAACAAAAAAATCTTTGAGGTCAATGCCAACTGGCAGGGTACCTAGGAAGCTTGCTGCATTTCTACACTTAATGGCTATGCAGATACCTTGACCAATTATGTTTACAAAAATTATTATCATTTTTAAGGCTTTACCCCAAATTCAAATCGTTTTTATTTAAATAGACTTGTTTACAAGCTCTTTTAAGTCGTCACTTTTTTTTTTAATCTACATATCTACTGCAGAATTCGGAAAGTTGTTAATAGTTGAGAAGAGTTTGCAAGAATCTCAACAATTGTGTATTTGAGGCCTGCGTAATATGTTTTTCTCTTCTATTTTTCTCTATTCGTAATCATTTTCAACTACATTCTCATTCTGGCCATATCTTTCACTTAATCTATGTCCGTTTATATCTTTTTCTGTCCTTTTAGTCAACCACATTCATACCTAATACCTTTCGTAAAACAAGCTCTTCATTCCTGCGCATCACGTGTGCATTGCCTTTAACTTTATATCTTATATTTTTTCACATATCCAAACTACAGTATTATATCTAAAAACAGATAAAGATATATTTATTTAACAAAGTATGTTTGTATAAGCGCAGAATTTATCATTGATTCCTACACTAAGCTGAGCGTGTTTTGTAGGAAACGAGATTGGTATTACCATATACATGCATACAGAGATTAACATAGGCTTTTTAGTATACTGATAATTGTTTATCTACTAATTTATATAATGCAATTATTTTTATTTAGATCTCACCATTAATAATTTTACAAAGATGACTGCATGCTGTAGGACATGTATGGGTAAGTATTATGTATGTGCGTGTATGCGTGCGAGCGTGCGTGCGTGCGTGCGTGCGTGCGTGCGTGTGTGCGTGCTTGCGTGGGTCTCTCTCTCTCTCTCTCTCTCTGTGTGTTTGTGTGTGTGTGTGTATGTGTGTTTGTATGCATGTGAACATTATTTTCATTCATACAATCAGCATGTTTCTCATTTATTTTTTTAAAACAAACTCTCTCTTATTCCAGTGTATTCTGAATGCGTTTTTCCAGCTCAACACCGTACACTTTTTACAACGCTCACATTTCAGCAGTATTTATTCTACTTTCTTTTTCTTTGCTATATATGCATGAAATACAGCGTAAAAATAATATCAGGATGATTAAAAAAGCGGATTTGCGTGAATCGTATTACAATTCATTTCATATAACCCGTCAAGTTAAATAGTCATATTACGCTGGGAGCGTAGTATTAATATCCAAGTCTAGTTTCTTTGGTGGGTTATAGGAATCCTAATAGAATTCATCTAAAGAATCTAATTCATCTAAATTTTATTCTTGTCGATCTATAAATGTAAGAATATTTTATATTTAAGTAAAGTTAATTGTAAGTATTTTTGAGTAGTCATTTTCTTATGATTTTATCGTCTATTTGTAACGCAATTTCAGCTGAGAAGAACGGGTAAGAAACCCAACTGTTGCTTGTTTCAATTAATTTTGGTTTTATATTTGTTAATTTGTTTTAATACAACTATAAAGCAGCACAAGAGTTATTTAAATCATTAGACAAATTAAGCCCATTATTGTAAATATTGACAAACAGATACTCTTTATTGTTTCCTCCAAAAGATTACAATAGTGAACTTATTATAAATATAAACAATTATAAGAAATAATCACTGTGAAAAAACAATAGGCGGCCTCATCGCTAAAAGCGATCTCTTCCAGGCAACCTTTGGATGGAGAGGAGTAATTATAAATAGTTTGATCGGAGCTACGATGAAAATACTGTTATAAAAACATATACACTTACATATATACATAAAGCGCAAAGTTATAACAGTTTTAGATATCTGAAGAAATAAGTATGCTAACCAGACAAAGGAACAAATTATAAAGATGACAATTTGCTCAGACAAAATCCTTAAGTTTTGTTTCAAAACTCTAAACTGTAAATATTATACTGAATTATATGTCAAATAAAATATATTCAGATGTATGCTAGACTTGGCAAACAAGTTGACAGCCCACCTGATGAAAAGTGGTAACCGTCACTTATAGACATGTGCAGTACCATCGACATAATAGAGTATACTCTTTCGCCCATGATACCCCTCATGCGTTGCCATTGCTGAGGACTCAGGTGTTATTCCTCTACGTTTCACGCATGAATGAAAGGAAAAAAGGAAATTGTTAGTTTATATATTTTGTTTTTTTTTGTTTTGTCGCTTTTTTATTTTCATTCTTTTATCTCTTTTACTGTGTATTATGTGTATGTTTTTTTATTGTAATTTGTGTGCTGTAAGTAATGTAAATAAATTATCTATCTATCTATATACCGAAGTCAAAATTGTGAGAGCCGAATAAGTTTAGCTATAACAATGATTAGCTATATAATGAACTTTTGATTATTTACATATTTATACTTTATTGTAGTCATAAATATTACATAAAAAATGTGACAGAAGTGAGCAAAAGTACAAAAGCGAGCTTAACTTAGAGAGTTATCTTCCAGCAAAAACTGCTGCTGATTTTCACCACCGTATAACCCGCCACAAACTAAAGTTTCATCCCAATCATCTGGACGAGTGGCGGTCTTCCACCGTGAGTTTTTCAAGGCACTTTCTTCCACGCACAACCACTCTTTGGATTCAACTTCCAGCAGCAGTATTTCCGAACCGATACCATAACATAACCTTCAAGAAAAGAGCATATTCCTTTTTAAAAGGCCGGCAGCACACCTGCGATGCCGCTGGTGTTGTGGGTGATCATGGGCGGCGGTAGTCACTTACCATCAGGTGAGCCGCATGCTCGTTTGCCCACTGTGTTGTTAAAAAACAAAAAAAAATAAATAAACAAAGGAGCGTCAATGTCAGCGGGTAGAACGGTGTACAATACTGTGTCAAGAAGAATTAGACAAACTTAAGTTTGTACATAAGTAATGACTTTTTATACTGACATTATGAAGTTAGCCATCTACCAGATGCTCTGCTTCCTCTACTGTGTCTCAAAAGTTCTTGAAACACCAAAAACATCACTTGCGCCTTACCGATCCTTGTCCAATGAAGATCTTGAAACTAAAATTTCATCCCAACCATCTGGACGAGTGGCGGTCCTCCACCGTGCGTTTTTCAAGGCGCTTTCATCCACGCACAACCACTCTTTGGAATCAACTTCCAGCAGCAGTATTTCCGAACCGATACGACAACATAACCTTCAAGAAAAGAGCATATTCCTTTTTAAAAGGCCGGCAACACACCTGCATTGCCGTAGGTGTTGTGGGTGTCCATGGGCGGCGGTAGTCACTTACCGTCAGGTGAGCCGCATGCTCGTTTGCCCCCTGTGTTGTAAAAAAAGAAAAAAAACAGTACTCGATAATTTTACCAAAATTTCTCGCTCTTCATACCGAAATAGTAAGCAATCACGCTGTCTGGTGGTACCTCATTACCAAGCGATATCGCCTTCGAAATATCATCTTTACATGTTCATCAGATATACATTTATTTCGCACGCTGTATCTCTAAATTATCGACGAAATTTCAAAAGAAAGTAAATGAAACATACAAAGTTGTTTAGGCGAAATTTGAACATGCGTAGATGTGAACAAGTATGAAACTCATCGACGAATCGAATTACCACAGGCAAGATAAGAATGTATCTCACTAATGTACGCCTTTGAGGAAGTTTCTTTATAGACGCTACACGAGTTTCCAAGTGGGGTAAGTGATTATGTTGTATGGTAAGCTGATTTAAATACTTGCTTATGTTCTATATACTTCGAAATTTACGAGGTGCGTGAAGGATTCTTAATTGTCCCTGTTTGAAACTAACCATTCTGCCTTGGTTTTGTGTAGGATTTCTATGGCGATGTATCTTTTTTTTTATACAACTTAGAATGGCAAACAAGCTGACGGTTCACGTAATGGAAAGTGGTAACCGTCGCCTATAGACATGAGCAGTACCATGGACATAACAGAGTATATTGTTTCGCCCATGATACCCCACATGCGTTGCCATTCCTGAGGACTCGGGAGTTATTCCTCTGTACCCGGTAAATTCACGCCATATCCCACCCTTCAAACCGAAACACAGCCATGCAAACACAACTGCTTCACGGTTGAAACACGAATAGTACAGAGGTACCCAGGCAATCGACTTTTGTACAAAGTCTCCCTCTGGTAAATTAAATCTGGTAAATATAATTAAAAACCCTTTTTACGAAACTGGAAAGGCAAAAAAGGAGTAACGTTACCCACAAATATGAATACTTCCACGGACGTTACAGAATAGTACCCTCATAGTACTAAGCATAGGAATGGGCAGCACCGTCCCTCTTAAAACATCTCTAAAGCCTAACGATTGCCAATCCGCCAGCCAAGCGTGGCAACTACTAGCAACCCCCCCTCCCTAGGGGGAGACTTATGTTTAGTAGAGGACATATAAAAGCCGATATAATACGATGTTTGTGTTATGCCTCTGTACCATGTAACTGCCATATTCCTCTTCCTCTTCGAACTGAAGCACAATCATACAAGTATGGCTGCTCCACGAAACATGGATGGGACAGTGGTATCGCTACATATGGCAATATTTATACACAGTCTCCCTATGGTTAAAATTTTTGATACTATAACACACATACATACAATTTTTAGAATTTATTGATTATAAATTTTAGAAATTAAATTATTGATAATTTAATAACAACTCCGACAAGAAGATAAAACCGTCTGCCAATGGCCTCTAGATTTACATTTATTTTTTGCATAACTTGATTTACCTACATCATTATCATCGCCTTACCTCGCCATTAGTCCCATAATTCTGATAAAAATTTAATATAACTTCATAACTCATGTCAGTGAGAACACTTGTACCACTTTCACAGATTTTTATTTAAATTATATTATACTAGTTCCTTTCTGCGACTTTGCCCGCTTGAATTTGAGTGTACAAATTATTCTGCGTTCTAGGATATATACCCATCCGTGTACTAAATCTTATTCAAATCCCTTCATTAGTTTTATGGTTTATAATAAACGGAAGTTAATAGTTTATTTAAGAACCACACGGCCTTCTAAACATAGGCTGCGGTAATCCCGTTTACTATCAGTCAGGCCGTATACTTATTTGTCACCAAAATAGTATAAAAACTTAAAAATTCTCTAAGTGCTAACAGACTCCATTATCGAGAGAAATAACTGTTACTCGTGATCTTAAATATTTCACTCTATTTTGAAATATATTAAAAATAAATTATTATTTGGTACTTGTTCACCCACGCTATCCCAATTTATAAAATATCGATTTAATTGCTGATATTTCAAGGCAAAAACATTTTGTCTATTAGTGCCCATTAATATTAATTGTAGGAGTGGATGTATGGCGATAATTGAGTACTATTAAAAATTCTAAAACTGTAGAATGTACATATACAGGTATGTTTACCTCTGTGATGTGATAATTTTACATATATTCTTTATTTCACTAAAACATACAGTTGTTACAATAAGTTAATAACAATGTTAGCAAAGGCGAACCTAAACTAAAACAGATCTCTTTCAGTCAACAGTGGCATAGGAAGTAGTGGGCAGCAGTAGTGCTAAATAGAAAATAAAATAAATATTTACATAAATTACAAATCATTATATATATATATATATATATATATATATATATATATATATATATATATATATATATATATATATATATATATATATATATATATAGTAAAGTACTGAATTTTCTGTAGAATGAAATATAAATAATTTTATTTTTTAAACCGCCATCAAATATCTCTGCATATCCTAAAGGTTGACTGGTAAAGAATGTTTATAGCGTTAAATCCTCCTTTTGTAACACGTTTTATCGGTCAGTAAAGTTTAAATAAATAATTAAATAAGATGAAACAAGTCTTTCTGAGAAACTAACAACTAGCCCTGGCTTCGCATGTCTTTTTTAAAATACGACAGTTCATTTTACTCGTTAATAATTTAGTTTTTATTAACCATTAATCATCCACTGTTGAATATAGGCCTTTCCCATAAGGAGAGTTTTTACAGTCTTACCACTCTTGGCAGGCGATTTAGCAACTTTGTCATTTTTTTAAATCTTTCTTGGACAATATTACTACTACATAGTATTTTATATATTAAAAAAGTTCATTTAGATTTTACATCCAATTTTTAAGCAAATAGTTTTTTAATAAATTTTTTCTCTTTGTCCAATACATTAAATTACAGACAAAAATTCATGTGAAATTTACTTTAACCAAGTAACAGAGCGTAGTCACTTTTTTTCGCTTGGTTTTTTTTTTTTTTTTTTTTTTTTTTTACAACACAGGGGGCAAACGAGCATGCGGCTCACCTGATGGTAAGTGACTACCGCCGCCCATGATCACCCACAACACCAGCGGCATTGCAGGTGTGCTGCCGGCCTTTTAAAAAGGAATATACTCTTTTCTTGAAGGTTATGTTGTCGTATCGGTTCGGAAATACTGCTGCTGGAAGTTGATTCCAAAGAATGGTTGTGCGTGGAAGAAAGTGCCTTGAAAAACGCACGGTGGAAGACCGCCACTCGTCCAGATGATTGGGATGAAACTTTAGTTTGTGGCGGGTTGTACGGTGGTGAAAATCAGCAGCAGGTATCAATCCGAACAATTCCTCAGAACACTCCCCATGATAAATTCGGTAGAAGATGCACAGAGACGCAACATCTCTGCGCAGTTTCAATGGGTCAAGTCGGACAGTAAGGCGTTGACTATCGATAATTCGAGCCGCCCGACTTTGAATGCGGTCTAACGGAAGGAGTTGGTACTGTGGCGCTCCTGCCCACAGGTGAGAACAGTATTCCATATGCGGCCTGACTTGGGCTTTATATAATTTCAGGCGGTGTTCTGGCATGAAATATCGTCTCACCCTATTGAGCACTCCTAACTTTTTGGAAGCTATCTTAGCCTTCTCCTCCAGATGACCGCAAAACTGGACGTCGCAAGATATATCAACGCCCAGAATTCCTAGACTTGACTTTTTATCAAGGGAAGTGCCCTGAAAGTGAGGAGATACGACAAACGGCGTCTTTTTTGCGGTAAACGCGCAGACTTGTGTCTTTTTGGGGTTAAATTGGACAAGATTTTGTTCACCCCAGATCGAAACTTGATGGAGTGAAGTTTCGATTTCAGACACAAGTCTATTCCGGCACTCATCGGTATGTGCCCGCGAGATCTTTGCATGACCGGTATATAATGTATCTCCTGTACTGTCGTCCGCATAGCAATGAATATTACTTATCTGTAACATATCATTGATATGCAGAAGAAACAGAGTCGGAGATAGTACACAGCCTTGCGGGACACCAGCATTCAAAGGTTTTAAATCAGAGCATGCACCGTCGACTACGACCTTAATGCTACGTTCCTTGAGAAAACTGGCGACCCAAATGCACAGTCTCGCAGGCAACCCAAATGAAGGTAACTTTGAAAGCAGCGCTCTATGCCACACCCGATCAAAGGCCTTCGCAATATCCAGACTAACTGCTAAGGCCTCTCCCTTACTCTCGATTGCCACTGCCCATCGGTGTGTTAAGTAAGCTAAAAGATCACCGGCCGAACGTCCCTGTCGAAAGCCATACTGGCGATCACAGATCAGCCGGTGCTCTTCTAGGTACCGGAGCAGTTGACGGTTAATGATGGATTCCATAACCTTCGAGAATAAGGAAGTGATAGCTATGGGCCTATAGTTAGCTGGATCTGAGCGATCTCCCTTTTTAGGGATCGGATGCACCAGAGCAGTCTTCCAAAACTTTGGGACAATGCCCGATGAGTAGCTAAGCCGAAAAAGACGCGTAAGAACCGGAGCCAACTCTGGTGCGCACGTCCTAAGCACAATTGGAGGAATACCATCAGGCCCACTCGACTTATGGATTTCGAGGGAGAAAAGTGCTCTACGCACTGAGCTATGCGTGAATTTAATGTCAGGCATAGAGCTCCTACAACACGTGATGGTCGGTGGTGGTTTCTCCCCGTCATCCAATGTCGAGTTTGATGCAAAGATGGATCCAAGAAGATCGGCCTTTTCTTTAGCGTTCTGGGCCAACGAGTCATCCTCCCTGCGCAAAGGTGGAAAGGATGACTTACAGAAATTCCCTTGTGCAGCTTTGGCAAGAGACCAGAAAGCTCGAGTCCCAGAGGGCAAACTAGCCAGTCTCTTGCCAATTCTACTAATATGCTCTGACTTCGCTGTGGCTATAACTCTTTTGAAAGACCTAGAGGCAGAGTTATACTTCTTTTTAAGAGCACTGGTGTTAGGATCTCGCGACGCCACACCTTTAGCCCAGGTTAGGAAGCACTCCTGTTTCAGACGAGATGCTGTTCTACAGGAGGCTCCATACCAGGGCTGGGATTTCCCGCCGACGGGCACCACAGAGTTAGGAATAAATAATTCCATTCCCTGAAGCACCACATCAGCAATGGAATCGGCAATGGCGTCGGGATCATCCAGTGTGAAGCAAACCTGCCTCCATGGGTAAGATGCGAAAAAAATCCGCATCTCATCCCAATCTGCCGACCTGTAGTGCCAAATGCGACGTCTACCCGTAGAACGAGGTGGAGTCGGACTCGTAAAAGGCACTTCGCTCCGCACCAAACAGTGATCCGACGATCCAAGCGGGGCTTCGACGGAGATCACATAGTTGTCTGGGTGGGTGGTCAGCAGAAGGTCCAGCAGTGAAGGTGAATGGTCCAACACATCAGGGATTCGCGTAGGCGAGGAAACAAGCTGTGTCAGACCATAAGCCAAAGCAAAGTCATGAACAGATCTTCCCGCATAGTCGGTTGTACGCGAACCAAGCCATTCGGCATGGTGGGCATTAAAGTCGCCAACAATCACGACTTCAGCGGAAGGAATCTGCTCAAGCAGGGAATCTGTAGCCATTTGGACGTGCTCAATTAGTTGGTCGGTTTCAGTGTTACCGCTGTGGGACCTGTATAGGCACGCATAGATGCGGGGATGGTCATTGCAATCTACGCGCAGCCATAGAATGGACAGGTCCGTACCTTCAAGAGTCCCAAGGCGTCGACAGCAGATATCCTCTCTGACATACGCACATACACCGGCACGCGAAACAAAACAATGTTCAAGCTTATACCCCGGGTAGGTCAGGTATGATGTTTCGTTAGGAGGGGATATCTGTGTCTCCGTGAGGAAGAGCAATGCCGGCCGCGCCGTTTCTAGGTGGTGGTGGACAGCGTTCAGGTTTAAATGAATTCCCCTAATATTACAGAGGCTCACATTGAGCAAAGGGGATGCCGCAGAAGTCTTGCTCTGTTTGCCCTTGGTCCCATAGAGCGGAATTTTGCCCCCCCCAGAATACGCAGGGCAGCCCGAGCGTGGTTGCTCGAGGGAGGATTCTCCAGCAACATTGGTTACCCACTATTTTAACATACATTTCCATGAAGAAATTTAATCGATTGTATTTTCATATTTTTATGTCAAATAAAAATGCACATTTCATTTTTACTGGCGATTAAAATAGCCTGATACAATTTTACGCCCTTTGTTAAAATATTTGTATATATTTTTAGGAAATGCTAGTAGAGAATTTTAAAAATAATATGCAAATTTAACATTTAAAAAAAGAACATGTAATAATTAGTTTTCAAAGAGCGAAATATGCCGTTTTACTGTGATGACATCTGTATGGGCGTGGCCTATGTTCTATAGTTTTTTTTTTTATACAACTTACAATGGCAAACAAGCTAACGGCCCACCTGATGAAAAGTGGTAACCGTCGCCTATAAACAAGAGCAGTACCATGGACATAACAGAGTATACTGTTTCACATATGATACCACCCATGCGTTACCATTCCTCAGGATTTAGGTGTTATTCCTCTGTACCCAGTAAATTCACGCCATATCCCACCCTTCAAACCAAAACACAGCCATGCAAACACAACTGCTTCTCGATAGAAACACGAATGGGACAGAGGCACCCAAGCAATCAACTTTTGTAATAAGTCTCTCTCTGGTAAATATTCTGTTAAGTCTATGGTACTGCTCATATCTATAGACGATTACCACTTTCCAGCAGTTGGGCTGTCAGCTTGTTTACCATTTTAAGTTGTATATAAAACGCAGTATTTGCGTGTACCAAATAACAGTCGTATGAAATTTTACAACCATTGGTTGAGCCAAGAGGTAAAAATGAAACAAATAAACAAACTCCCTTTCACATTTATAATATTAGTAAGATACGATTATACAGTTACATTTAGGTCCTCTTCTTGTAAAGGCATAGTATTCAGTAAATCATACGTGTGTGTTATAATGAATATAGTATTTAAACATTTTGTCGGGTAGGCGGAGACGATTTGGGAGGTCTCAAGAACATTTTTGTGGAATTCCTAACAGTTCTTGCTTTCCTTAATTAATGTTGTGTTGAATTCCTTCATTTTCATTTAAATTAAAATAATGGCCTCGAGGTTATTGGGCGAGTGTACAAAAGATGTGCAAATTAAATTTGTTATATCTATATTCTGAGGGCGGAATTTGTTTTGTTATTTTTAGAAATGACAAAGGTGTGTGGTTTAAATGTACAGTATGTAATTGATATAAATGTATTGTCTTCTACCAGTCAAACTTAATGTTTTTTAAGGAAACACAGAATGAGCAACGAATAAAATTGACTATTGTTTCTTTTTATGTCACTTAGAATGACAAACAAACTGACGGCCCACTTCATGTAAAGTAGTAACCGTCGCCTATAAACATGAGCAGTACTATGGACATAACAGAGTATACTGTTTCGCCCATGATACCCATAATGCATTGCTATCCTGAGGACTCAGGTGTTATCTACCATGAAATGAAATTCCGAATTTTCGGACACAATTCAGTGTGTTTGTTCATATCGAAATCGGCCCAGTTAATGTAGCTTAATATTTCGTTCGTCTTAGATCCTTCCATAAAAGTCCATAAAAGTATTTTAACATTTTTAATATTTTCAAACGGTATGTATGTATTATTTAGAACTAACAAAATTTTTCATCGTGCCTCCCACCAAATTGTTTATAATTACTCCTCTCCATCCAAAGGTTGCAAAATATTTATAATAAGTTTACTATTGTAATCTTTTGGAGGAAACAATAAAGAGTATCTATCTATCTATATAATTTTACATTAAATTTGTGATTTGTTCGGCCCCGAACAATTTCAATTTTGTAAAACATGTCATGGTAGGCCTTCTGTAGTCACCACGCTTGGCAGACGAGTTGGAAAACTTAGTAAGACTTTAGTGACATTTTTCTAATGGTTAAAAATTAATAGGTTATCCCGCCCGCGCTATTGGTTTACACCGGCAGGATACCAATAGAAGATGGTAGGTGAGAATAAATACTGGTTAGCCCACCATTATGAAGTTGACAAGAATGAACCGTGATGGTTTCTAGGAGGAACCGCGTGGAGGTCGACCTTACAGGGTATATTGCTAGCAATGAGGTTATTAGATTATATTAGACCTAATTACTAATCTACCTTTCCTCCTTTAGTAAGGTTTAAAGAGAGACGCTGCTACCCATCCCTCGAGGACTAACCTCTTACTTAGACACTAACAAGAAAAGAAGAGGTAACCTATTCTGGGATCACACGATCTTCTAGACTTTTCTCAGTTTTTCCACTGTCCCTATGAAATATTACGAGTATTTCCAACATAATTCTAACTTAAAAATGTAAAAATGAGTTTGTTTGTTACCTTACAGCGCCTTAATAGCTTAATTAATTACTATAAAATTTAATATAAGCACTAAACGAGATGGAAAAGGGTATACTAGGTTACTTATTATCCAGGTCAGTAAATAAATTTCGATCACGCGGACGAAGCCACATGTAAAAGCTAGTATTTAATTATACGTGAGTAGGTATACAACATCCTATGATTTATGTAACTAGCGTATGTCACATAATTATTATATAATTATGTCCATACATAATAATCCTTAATGATGTCAGAATTATACCTCTTTTTAAAACACATGTGACATATTTGTCAAATGATATGTGTCACATGATTATATAGATAGAGCATCGTGTGTAAAAAACGTGTCAACTTTTAGTCGGCCACGCGTCGAATTGGCTGACACTTTTCTTTCTTAATTCAAAACAAATGAACTTTTTTCAATGCTGCAAATAGGTTGGAAATTCCCTAGAAATTTTAAACTAGAATAAGGAACTTTTTTTTTAGTATAATATAAATATAAAAATATACGTATTGTTTACAAATTAATATCAATGTTCTAATTAAAATGGCGACCACTTTCAATAATTTAAAAATGAAAACATATTTTATGTTTTTACTCAGATATAATTCGAAGTACCTTCCTTTTTAGCCATCCTTTTTTTTCTGTGGGTGTCGTAAGAGGCTACTAAGCGAACTTAATGGTCGAGAAGTGGGCAGCAGCGTTCTTCTTAAAACATCACCAAAGTCTAACTGCGGTCACCAACCCCTATGCTAAGTGTGGCAACTACTGGCAAAACTCGTCGATTACTTAGGTACCCTGTCTCATTCGTGTTTCAACCGTGAAGCAGCTGTGTTTGCATGGCTGTGTTTTGGTTTGAAGGGTGGGATATGGCGTGAATTTAAAGGGTACAGAGGAATAACAACTGAGTCCTCAGGAATGGCAACGCATAGGGGGTATCAGGGGCAAAACAGTATACTCTGTTATGTCCATGATACTGCTCATGTCTATAGGCGACGGTTACCACTTTCCATCAGGTGGACCGTCAGCTTGTTTTTTAATCTAAGTTTTATAAAAAAAAATTGACATTTAACAGCTGTCAAGACAATGATGAATCATCATTATGAATCATTATGGACTGTTTATTAAGTTTTCTTAAATATGTTACAAAAATTGTGTATCGTTTTTATTTCTCAATTTAACATGACAATATATTTTCTCCTACAAATTTAGTAATAAATGTACATTATGGTAACTCTACTATATGCAGCGTGAATAGAAAAGTTGACCTGTTTTTAGCGTAGTATTTGTATGGAGATACTCTATCTATATAATCTAAGACGCCTAAATCTATAACGGTACAATCATTAAGACTGATAGTTTGAAGTATTGTTTATTTAAGTATACAAGATTAAGTTACTGATTGATTGATGATGGACTCGTCAACTTGGAACTACTAATTAGTGATGAAAAACAGTAAAACAAATTTTCTGTGTTTAGATTTGAAGGTAGAAAATATGTTTTAATATTATAAGATATGAAGGCATAAATTTTGAAATCCTTGGGATAAGTAACATATTATTGGAACAAAGGGTGTCAAGATCACTATATATATATATATATATATATATATATATTGTGCAGTCGACGGTTATGACTTTCTATGTAATGTGCCATCAACAACTTTCCCTAGCCCGAATAGTATAAAAAATCGATATCGATTTTAATTATTCTTTTTGCAATCTATGGGATTCGCATCGCATAAATCCCACACTACGGTGCTGTAGTGAGACAGTGAAAATCTTAAATTATTTAAATTTATACCATTAACCCAAAACTTTTACTTCCTAATAAAAATAGCAACACATAAAATGTGTTCGTCACAAATCCAACCAGTTACAGATGTACGCATTTTTATTTTTAATTAATAATCGATAAAATGCAAATGAGTTTACGCTTTTGGCTTAATTAAATTCTACAGTTTATTGATATTCGTATTACGTTCATTCGCGTTTGTGTAACATTTCTGTGTAGGGCATAGCCAGTGTAAGTGAGAACCTGTCGTAAGATCTGCCAAGATCACAATCGTAAGGTGTTATCAATGAATGAATACTAATAAAATTTCGTATAACTCAACCAGATGAAATTGCATTAGTCCTTGAATATTATATTCTTAGCACAAGATGCCTATATTACTCAGTGGATTATACAAAATAAATTGTAATATAATAGGGCTGTTTTTTCTTTTGTTGTAAGATCATAAGAAGATATCTTACACCAAATAAGTTCTTGTAATTCTATGAAGATGATAATAATAAATATAATTTTAGGATTTATATTTGATCTTCATTTGAGACTTCTAAAAATTCCCTTTTTTATACAACTTAAAATATCTAACAACGCAATAACCTTTTCAACCGACTTCAAAAAAGGAGGTTCTCAAATCAGTTTGATCCTTTTTTAAATTTGTTACTTTCGAACTTTGTCATTTACAAAATCAATTCAGATAATTCTTTTTAATTTGAAAGGAAATACTTTCAGATTGGTCGTATAGAACAATTATCAAAGTCGGTTTTAAATTACATAAGTACGTAAAGTACGTAATTTGCTTCTTAAATAAAAATAACTGTGTTTTACGATAATTTTTCTTTTGTAGAACCAAAATTATATATTTGATATTTTGAATATTTATTAAAGAGTGATTGAATATGACTATTTTTTATATATATAAATTTATTTTCCTATAATCACAATTCGAAAATTGATTAAACCCACAGTCCTGTCATAGTCAAAAGGTTAATTAGAACTGCGGAGATGTCAAACGAAAATCTCTCCGGATAACCACCTTTAAAAAGGTCAAATATCGATTTATAGTTATTTATAGAGCGACTGGAAGCTTAATGGCAAAACAAGTTTAGCAGAAACTACTCGTAACATAAAATTTATTTTTAATCTCCAACACAATTTATAAAATATACCTACAAATTAATAAATATATTTGTCTGAACCGTAAAGCAGTTGTGTTTGCATGGCTGTGTTTCGGTTTGAAGGGTGCGATATAGCAGTGAATTTACTGGGTACACAGGAATAACACCTGAGTCCTCAGGAATGGCAACGCATGGCGGGTATCATGGGCGAAACAGTATACTCTGTTATGTCCATGGTACTGCTCAGGTCTATATGCGACGGTTACCACTTTCCATCAGGTGGGCCGTCAGCTTGTTTGCCGTTCTAAGTTGTATAAAAAAAAAAATATAAAAATAATATTTTTTTGCCAAATGATGTTTAAATATCTTTGTAAATATATGTCAGGGCCGTCTAAGATGTCCTCGAAGTGATGATTTCTTGTAATTGTTTGTGTTTATAATAAATTTAATACTATACTCTTTTGGAGGAAACAATAAAGAGTATCTATCTATTTATATATCTACATACAGAATAGAAAATTTATTTTTATATTACATATTTTTTTTTATACAACTTAGAATGGCAAACAAGCTGACGGCCCACCTGATGAAAAGTAGTAACCGTCACCTATAGACATGAGCAATACCATGGACATAACAGAGTATACTGTTTCGCCAATGATACCCCCCATGCGTTGCCCATTACTAAAGACTCAAATGTTATTCCTCTGTACCCTGTAAATTCACGCCATATCCCACCCTTCAAACCGAAACAGCCATACAAACACAACTGCTTCAAGGTATAAACACGAATGGGACAGAGGTACCCAAGCAATCGACTTTTGTACAAAGTCTCCCTCTGGAATGAAGCAAAAAAGCTAACGGCCCATCTGATGCAAAATAATTACTGTCGCCTATAGACATGAACAGATAGAACTATAGAAGTCACAGAATATACTGTGACTATTCCTGAGAACTATGGTGGATTGCTTTAGTACCCTTTCTTTCTCCTGTATTATTCTATTTAGTACTAGCGGCCCGTCCCGGCGTCGGATGTCGTCGCGTGGACATTTTTAACATTTCCCTTCACTGCTCTGCTCCTATTGATCGTAGCGTGATGTAAAGTATATTATAATCTGCCCAGGAGTAAGAAAAATAATTGTACCAAGTTTCGTTAAAATCCGTCGAGTAGTTTTTGTTTCTATAACGAACATACAGAAAGACAGACAAAAATGTTACTGATTGCATTTTTGGCATCAGTATCGATCACTAATCAGCCCCTGATAGTTATTTTGGAAATATATTTCATGTACAGAATTGACCTCTCTACAGATTTATTATAAGTATAGAGTATACTTCTATTAACAATATGAAGCCTTCTATAAACTATACTAAAAACAATGTTTTCTATATTATACAATTGTTAATGAGGGTATCCGCAGAAGTACTAAAATGATGATTTGGGTATAGTAAAGAATCAGCAAATGTCAACTAACCAATGAGCTAATACTGATGAATGCAGTATAGTAGAAGGTGTTCCCCCCCCCCCCCCCCCCGCCACTTGCTCTTGATATATCATTGTAGGTGTTTTCATTGGCGTTTTTATAATTATTAAACAGGGGGCTCGATCTCCTTGAAATGGCATTTATGTGTACTCTCAGACATGTCTTTGAGTTTAGTTAAAAACTCTGGATCTTGGGATGGGCGTAGGACAAATCAGGGCTGGGAACGACCCACCCGAAGCCCCCTTAAACCCGCCTGTGGGTGTCTTCGAAAATATTGCGGGGTGTGTTGTGAAATGTCATTGTAAAACAAATGTCACGTTCCCTTGTTTCCCTCAAAGACGAGGAAGTTGTTCTTCTGACAAACTTTTGAATTGCTTTGTAAATAATTTGCAAAGAGTCACTTTGCAGTTACTCGGGGTTTCGTAGCAGATAAAAATGTTCCGAATCCGCAGTAAAACCATAAAGAGATACCATTGAAAGTTAAATATTTAAAAAAAATCCTATGCCACGATATTCGTTGTAGCTAATCTACAAAACTGCTCAACTGAATTTAACAAGAGTTTTTGAATATGTTTCTTTTGCTCCAATACTATTAGTAGATACTAGTAGGATAGTTTTTATTAACAAGAAAAAAACTGGATCTAGTTTTTTTTTATGGGTGGAAGTGTAATGGTAGCTCCGCCTGCGCTAACGGGATACGCTGGCGGAGAACCAGTGAAGGGTGATAGATGAGAATGAAAACAGGCCAGTTAGCCCGTCATGATGAATTCATCAGGAATTAACCATGATAGTTTCCAGGGGGAACCGCGAGGAGGTCGACCTGGAACTGGATCTAGTAGGTGGTAACGTTTGTTGATCAGCTAGTACCTATATAAAAATTGAAATTGTTATTTATTTCTTTATTATTATTATATATATATATATATATATATATATATATATATATATATATATATATATATATATATATATATATATATATATATATATATATATAGGTTCTCGTATTTTTGTTTCTCGTCATTATTCAATAGAGCATCATCATCATCATATCAGACATAAACTGTCCACTGCTGAATATGTCTCTCCCATAAAGGCAGTTTTGCCAGTAGTTGCCAGGCTTGGCAGGCGGGTTGGCAACTTCAGTTAAGCTTTTGGTGATGTTTAAAGAGGGACGCTACTGCCTATCCCTCGACCATTGTGGGGAAAAGGATTGTTAGTCGACCTCCACGTGGTTCTCCTTGGAAACTCCTTGGTTAATTCTACCGTAATTCGTCATATTGGGTTAACTGACCTGCTTTCATCGTCACCTATCATCCTTCACTGGTGCCCCGCGAGCATATACCGATGGCACAGGTAGGGTTACCATTCCATTATAATCCATTAAAAAAAAGATTAAAGCAGGTCAGTTTGGTCCATCATGATGGATTCGACAAGAATTAACCATGATGGTTTCCAGGGGAAACCGCGTGGAGGTCGATCTGATAGGGTTAATTGCTAGCAACGGGGCTATTAGACCTCGTTACTAACAATCTCTTTCCTCCCCGACTATTAAGTTACAACACCCATAGAAAAGGAAGGAGTCTTTGACAGAGAATATGGCATTATAATTATAATAAAATTAGCTCTAATTAATATACCAAGTTATAATTTGAATGTAAAACAAAACAATTGAAGTAGAAGAATAAATATCGCGTTAAATTATCAACATTAGCTTCAGAATTGGCACGAAATTGTTGTCAAACAAAGCGAAGCACACCGGTGTATCTGGTTCATTAGATTACGTTGTATTTTTTGTATCAATACAAATCCGGGTTTGCTTTATAATTGGTATTCTATTTTTGTATTCAAATTTATCCTGCCTTTTTGCTGTATCATGTACTGAAGGTGTATGTATTTTGTAAATATCTAATTTATTATCATTAATAAATAGTTTGATGTATAATTATTCAATTCTAATTACAGCGAGTATGAACGTGAAGTAATCAATCTCAGATGTCTTAGTCATCTTCGTTAATACATAACTGTAATTTGTCTATTATTTTTATGATGTGGATATTTTTTTAAGTTTTTTTTACAACACACGGGGCAAACGAGCACGCGGCTCACCTGATGGTAAGTGATTACCGCCGCCCATGATCACCCACAACACCAGCGGCATTGCAGGTGTGCTGCCGGCCTTTTAAAAAGGAATATACTCTTTTCTTGAAGGTTATATTGTCGTATCGGTTCGGAAATATCGGGCTGGAAGTTGAATGAATGAATGGTTTATTTTTCTCTTCACAAAAGGTAGAATAAAGTGCCAACTTGAGGTACAATTTGATATGAAGACCAATTTTGTGAGAGACTGGTGCTTGCGGTAGGTTTTGAAGGACCTGTGTTACAAGTCACCAGATTGATTCCAACTTGATTCCAAAGAGTGGTTGTGCGTGGAAGAAAGTGCCTTGAAAAACGCACGGTGGAAGACCGCCACTCGTCCAGATGATTGGGATGAAACTTTAGTTTGTGGGCGGGTTGCACGCGATAATCACTATGTTGTTGAAGGCTCATATTATTAATATCAATATGTTGATACATTTCTTATTTATATTTCAAGAGTCAATTTAAGTCGCCTTGTGGGCTTGGCATAGAACGGGCCACTCTTTCCTGTAGGTATCCTAAGAAGTACCTAAGGGTGCTTTAGATTATAGCTCTTTAAACATCACCATAGTCTAACTGCGGTTGCTAGGGGGAAAAGGGATTGTTAGTAATGGTATCTAACTGACCCAATATTAGCAATACACCTTATCAGGTCGACCTTCACGTGGTTCCCCCAGGAAACCGTCGTGGTTAATAGAGTCACCTATCATCCCTAACTGGTGCCCCGCCAGCGTATACCGATAGTGTAGGCGGGGTTACCATTCCATTATATTAAAAAAAATCGGGATATATTGATTAACCGGGATAAAATGTAATCTATCTCCTTCTCAAGTACTATATATTTGTCATATTTCGTGATAATTGGTTTAGCCGTTAAAACAATAAATAGCAAGCTCATATTCACATGTATAATAGTTATACTCCATGGCTTCACTCACATATATGCAATCGGTATATGAAGTATATTCTATGCAATATCATTTATTCCTGTACCAAATTTAATTCAAATCTGTTCAGTAGTTTTTGTGTGAAAGAGTAACAAACATTCATTCTGAATGGGCGGTCTAACAAACTTATATTCATAATTGTATTAAATTTTGTAATAAATTCTCATAGATTACATAGATAGAGCCTCAAAAACGGGTCAACTTTTTGTCAACTAATTGTCAAATTAGCTGACTCGTTTTTTTTGTCAGTGTTCTAGACACTTACGCATAAAATGTATCTTGTTCGTATTATTTAATAAATAAAACAAGTGTTTACATATTAAAAATATGCAGAAATTATAAGACAAAATAAATATAAAATTATAAAGAAAGTCACTCATAGCTATTTATCATGCAAAATTGTATGAAAAAGTTGACTCGTTTTTCTCGAAGCATTTGTATGGAGACACTCTATCTATATAGTGTAAAGGAATTTTGTACATAAACTCGTATGTATATATACTAGTTTTGTATTTATATGCCAATATGATATAATTAGATTACCTACATATTAGAGCTTGATATGGGATCGAACAATAATTTTCTACTTCAGAACATACTTAATAAGCAGCCAAATTATTAGTGTATATATGTAATGTTATTAACGTAATTTTATGCTCGTATATATGTATATGACATGACATAAACGTTAATAGGTCTAACTGCCTATCTGCTGTTCTCAACCCACCTGCCAAGCGTGGCAACTACTGGCAAAAACCCCTTAAAATCTTTACTTCAAGGGGTTACAACATAGGCCTTTGGCTATGTTCAACAGTGAACCAATTAACGGCTGAGATTATAATAAAAAAATATATGTAAATAACATGTATATTTCGTATACGTTATATATAAATGAGAATTGTAAATAAGCTGATGGTAGCCCGGCTGATTTAAAATGGCAAGCACCTATAGACAAGAACAGCGCCATCTAGCGTTCACTAAATAAAGACACTGTAAATACATGTTACCCATGATATTCATAATGCCAATTGTTAGTGTAGGACGTAAACTGTATCCTATAAAACAAATAATGCATATTTTTTTGTTTTTTTTTTAATTATTTGTAGCAATATATTCATTTTAAATTACTCTCCCATTAAACTTAATTTGTTTGAGTCATAGATTCCTATTTGCTCTTCTATTACAGATGTTTTATATAGTAATCATTTATGTACATATTTATTTATTTAATATATTAGGTTTATATTTTTATTCGTCAAATTATATGTTTACATTATATGAACATATCAAGTATTGCTTTATTTTCCTCTATTCAATAATGCACCGCCTACGTATTTCTCGGTTCGCCCAATGATTGACCGGTAGAGAACACTGTCCGGTGTTAAGTCCGCCAAATGTACATAGAATTTTACTGTGCATTAAAGTTTAAATAAATAATTAAATATTTACTAGATAGTTGATATAGAATGCTCAGGATCGTTCTTTATGGCAGTCTATGGGGGAGGTTTATGTCCAGCAGTGGACGGATAATGGCTGAAATGATGACGATGGTATTAAAGAAAAGAGGTTATTTTAATATAGAATTAAACGAGATAAATATTTTCTAACTGTATATATCGAAGGAGTCTATTTTAAAAAGATGTTTTATAAATCTGAGATTTTAAATTACCTGTTATTGCTTCCGAGTCCAATAGGCGGAAATATTGAAGAGGGGCGCAAAATGGCTACTAAACATCCGTAGGGAGACAGTTTATTGGTTAAGCTATGAGTAGGTTTCGATGTGTCTAACTGGTATTGCGATTTGAATTATTGACAAAGTAAATCGAAGTGATTGCTGTCAAAATACAGTTAATTTGTGCTGTGCAAGGCAGCCGTAATTGACAATTGCTTAATTGGCTTAATTGAAAATCTACACTAATATAATCGGATTGTGGATTGGTATATTGTTACTTCTCATTCTGGGTAATTAACAATGGTCGAGAATGGATTGGCCTGTAAATTGGCTCTAAAGTCTGGGCTAATCATCATAGGCTAGTATTCAAAATTACATAGTTCAACGTCCTTTGAATTTAATCTGGAAATAGGTTTTCTTTTCTATTCAGAATTTTTCGTAATAATGATAATATTAGACTGTTCCATTTGACATTGATTAGATTTTTTTTTTTAAAGGATCAAGGAATAGTTTTAAAGACGTTTCCTTTAAAAGCAACAATATTGCTAATTAAAACGTTAAACCTGTCATGAACCTTTTTTAGCTATTAAACTGTTTTATCTCTCTTATTTATACTAAATTCCCAATTTGACAGAAAGTGACAAAACATTGTAATAATTTAAGTAAATTAGTAGCAGGTTTTAGTTTTTATAAATAAGGAGGTAAATATTTAAATTAAAACCAAAACAATCCTTTAAATATTTCTCAATAAATAATGAATAATTAAAAAGTGGCTTCAAAGAATATTAGCCTAATGTTTCATTATTTAATTAACTTAATTAAAACCTAATTATGAAAGAAATAACTTTTAACATCTTACATATAAAAATATTAAATCTATTCTGTTTCTTAGTTGTAACCATTTATCATAGCGCTGCGGATTTTAGCCGATTATTAATGGAGTCATTTAATTTTGTCTCTCAGTGGTATTTTTTAAGATAACAACTAGTTAACTTGTTATTTTAGAATAATGATAATCGCTACAGCGAAACTGTACCCGGAACTTTATTAATCCGTTATATAAGGTAAAATTTCTGTTATTGGATGAACTTAAGTATTTGAATTAACTCTCGTTTGTGTAATATAAGTTCAACCTCTAAATTCCTACAATTATGATTGTTTTTACAATAACTTTTTAATACATATTTCAATTTATTTCTTTATGTTATATTAGCTCTTATAGAGCTAAGAGAGCCAAAGTATGTGGTCTTATATTTTATTTCTTCTACTTATTTGTTTCATTCCTGCGTAATGACTGATGATATTCTTAATAACTTCTTAAATAAAAAGTGATATTTATCATAATCATCATCATATCAGCCTTTAACTCCGTATTGAACATAGGGGGTTTTTCTAGTACTTGGCATGCTTAGCAGGCGGACTGGCAACCGCAGTTAGGCTTTAGAAATGTTTAGGAGGGGCGCTACTGCCCGTCCCTCGCTCTCCCTTAGTCGCCTCTTATGACACCCACGAGAAAGGGGTGGCCTATTCTATGCCAGGACCACACGGCCGAATATTTATAGTTCTCATTATATCTGCATTACTCAGGTCGTATTTTCCAGTAACCATCATGATCTTACTATCTTAGTTTTGGGATTTACAAAAAAATAGCTATTTTAATATTCTCATATTAAATATCTTATAATTTATTTGGTGCTTTATAACACAGGTGTCTTCAAAACCTACTGTAAGCACTAGTCTCTTACAAAATTGTTCTCACACATTTAATCGTACATCAAGTTGTTACTTTGTACTACCTTCTGTGAAGAGAAAACAAACCATTCATTCATTTTCAATCCATTAAACTCAAGAAACATTGCGTAGTTTACACGTTCTATTGAGCTTTTGATACTGAGTGTTAATCATTTACAATAAAATATCCATTTGTAAGACACCCAATATTTACTCCCCTCTTAATACTTGGATCAAGCAGAAGCAAGGTTACATGGTCTGAATTTTTATCGTGTATTAATTCAATGTTGGCGGATTTTAACAGCCTTTTTAGCATTAAATCGTTAACAGCCTTTATTGTTTCACTTATCTGTTTGTTATTTTTTATAGCAGATAATAATATTGTACGCCTCCTAATTTGTCGCTTTATATTCGCCTCATGCCTTTATTGAATGTTACTTCAATAGCATCTATAGAAATTTTACTTGTTACAAATTTATTGATTAAGGTCTGATTTCCCCATTTTCATTTAAAGCAAAACTGTGTTGCTTAATTTTTTTCTTTGAATAACAATTTCTTTTTGGACTAAACATTTGTGTTAAAATTTATTATAAGAAATAATTCTGACTAAAGTGGAAATTGCATTTTTTAAATTCTGTATGTTCGGTAGGAAGTAGACATTTTAATATCGAAAATTTATTTTTACTACACTGTTAATAGTTGACGTAAATTGTTAAAATATAAAGCACAGATTCTAATACATAAAATGATATTTTCTAATCTAATAATCCAGAGACTAATGCTAGTTATTGTTCGAAAACTAAATAAAATAACAACCATCTAATAAATATGACGGGGACCCCGAACAAATATCCGAAACACGATCGATACGGCATCCAATCAACAACTTGCATATGCAAATATCGGCAACCCTTCGGACATGCCCGTTATCCCGTTTAGTGCCTATTTTGGTGCTACATCCGTTCCCTAATTGGGTGCACCCTGTGTACGGTGATTGTTTCGTCGACAGCGGAAAGCGATCGTGAAACTTTCTGTTCTAACTTTATATATTAGATCAATATCGTGGCGTATTTTGGGCATGGCCAAGATAAAGAGATTGTTTTTGGCTATCACAAAAACTGTGAACAAGAGGGGTGTAATATAAAAGTTGTTTGTATATCATACAAACAACTATTGTATATACGATATATAGGCCTGCGTACATGTTAAATATTGTATCCATAGATATATAATCCAAGCTAAAATCTATGGCGATGATTATCTATCCTTGAGCGAATTTGTGGTCCCTCAACGTTTAGAAATCCTCGACGCAGTGAGGTTGCTTCGTAGGCCTGGGAAGATCACAGGAAGCTTCTCTGCTTCTGAGCATGGCTGTACTAGCCATGACTTATACGCACAAAGGCCCAAATGAGAGGCTTAGTGCGGATAATAAAGTCCAATTTACATTACATTATATTATCTATCGTCGAGCTCAAAACTTTAGAAATAAAAGACATACATAAAAAACTTTCTCTAGTGGATAATATGCTTACTAATATTGTTAATGTAAAAGTGAATTTGTTTGTTTGTTACAATCATTAGCAAATTTGGCATACACTTATGGTATGGAGAGTGATATCTGTTACATTTTATTGTGATCATTGAGCATATTTTGGTCTCGCGGATGAAGTCGCGTTTATAAACTGTTTTGTTACAGAATTGCAGTATGGTCCACGTAGTTGACAGTTACGTAGGACATATTATAAATATGTAATTACTAGCCGTATCCTGTGGCTTTGCTCACGTGAATCAGTAAGTATTATATATGCTAAGTTAGCATATAATCTGTCCGAGTACCAAATTTTATTAAATCTGTTCAGTAGTTTTTGTATGAAAGACTAACAAACATTAATCTATTTAGATATTTTTTTGGCAGAATAAAGAAGGTTTGTTTGAATCGAAGCATTTGGCGTTCCATTGTTTTTGCCTACCCTAATAGGAGACAGGCGTGACAGATATACATATGTATATGTATGTATGTAATTATTCTTTGAAAATGCTACAGAAAATATTTTTAAAAAGCGAGATAATACAAAAGATCATAGATTAAAGTCACGTATACATTATAATGACAGAGCACTGTCATCTATAGTGGATGCGATGTAGACTGCATGACGGGAAACTCACTGTTCTGGAATAATCGGCTCGCGTGAATACAATACCGAGGGCGGATGTTTTCCGTGGGGACAAGACTCTCATATCCCGTATCTTGTGATCGGAGCTTAACAAGTTTCATGCTTCGAATCCAATGTCGTGTTTAATAAGAGTTGAGATTATGGTTTTTCTCGTCTACTAAATTCAATTGGAAATGTCGATATTTTTGATTGAGCACCACTTTTGAGGAATATTGAGTGATCATTGAAGTGTTGATATGGCCGTTTGAAATAGCAAAATCTACTAGCGTATAGGCTTTTTTTAATAGAATTTAGTGAAGAAATAAATTAGCAAAATGTACTAGCGTATAGGCTTTTTTTTAATAGAATTTAGTGAAGAAATAAATTAGCAAAATGTACTAGCGTATAGGCTTTTTTTTAATAGAATTTAGTGAAGAAATAAATTATCAAAATGTACTAGCGTATAGGCTTTTTTTAATAGAATTTAGTAAATAAATAAATTAGCAAAATGTACTAACGTATAGGCTTTTTTTTTAATAGAATTTAGTAAAGAAATAAATTAGGTTTCGTTAGAAATACATATAATAGAAATAATGCCTAATAACAATACTAATTATTACTATTATTGGATATTAGCCAACTGTCAATTTGAGTCAATTATTCTTTTACAATTTCGTTTTATATGCCCTCTATTTCATTATATATTATTATATTACCTATGTGGTCCCAGCATAGAATAGGCTATCTTTCCTGTAGATGTTGTAAGATGCGACTAAAGTTAAATTAATGGTAGATGGATGGGCAGCAGCGTCCCTCTTAAAACATCTCTAAGAGCCTAATTACGGTTGCCAGCTTGCATGCCAGTCGTGGCAACTACTGACAAAACTGGCATAACTCCCTTATGCTCATGAAAAGGGAAAGCTCATGTTTAGCAGTGTATAGTTAACGACTGAAATATATATTTCTATTGTTGTTTATTGCTGTTATCGTATATAATCTATAAGTATGTATATTTATTTATATTTGTATGTATGTTTTTATGATATATATTTGTATATATATTCTTTATTTCACTAAAATATACAAAAAGTAAATAATAATGTTAGCAAAGGCGAACTTATCTCTAAAAGAGATCTTTTCCAGCCAACCTAACTAAGTAGTGAGTGGGCAGTAGTAGTACAAAACAGAAATAAAAATAAATATTTACATAAAGTAATATTTTTTTTAATGTATTCATTAATTTACATTATATATATATATATATATATATATATATATATATATATATATATATATATATATATATATATATATATATATATATATATATATATATATAATCATAATGTGCAGTAGTTCTCCATTGTATGTGTTACAATTTGTAAATCAATATGGATACGTACGTGTAATTGTTTATCTACAACAACTTAAAATTTTTCACCGCATAATTACATTTCTGTTTTACCAAAGGTTGATTGGAAGAGAATGCTACATAGTACTCGTACTAAGTCCGCTTTTTGTACCAGACATTTTTTTTTGTAATGTGTTCAATAAAGAATAAATAAATATATATAAATATTATAATATATAATAATTTTTCTGCCTTTTTTCAATTATTTAGGCCTAACGTAATATGATTTTATCCATATTACCCAAGTTTTGGCTTTTAGTTTTACGACCGGCCGCCTGCTTGACGTCGACTCACTTTGGGAATGCATTTGTTTATGCTATCTACCACCTATGGTGTGGAGGAAAGGATTGAGGAAAAAGTGGGAGACGTTAAGAGCATGTACAGAGTAAAATAAAAATTAGTTTAAATATATTATGAAGTATATTATATATTATAAATAAAGACATCGAAACAATATGTACTAATACAAAAAATTTTGTATATATACTTTTTTCTATACCACTATTATACCAAATATATATATGCACCTTACTATACACATGTAAGGCTCAAGTACGCGCGGTTTCAGAGATGTTTTCTCCCACGAACACTCAGGTTATGGAATGAGCTCCCTGCCGAGGTTTTGCCAAAAGACTACAGTATGGGGTTCTTCAAAAGGGGGTAAAGAGGTTTCTTCAGGGTCAGCAACGCGCGTGTAATACCTCTAGTATTGCAGGTGTTCATAGGCTACGGTAACCACTTACCATCAGGTGGGGCGTCAGCTTGTTTGCCATTCTAAGTTGTATAAAAAATAAAAAAAAAAATATTCTTATTTTAAAATCAATAAGAACGCTGATTAACGATAAAAAGGTCGAAATGTTTCTTAGATTAATAAAATAAATAGCGAATAGTAAATTTTACTTTACAAAAAATTGTTTCTAGCACCTTAAATAAAATCAATATTTAAAAAAGTCATATTTGTATATTAATACGTGAAGCAAAAACTTTGTACCCCTTTTTACGCAAATTGCATGGACGGAGGAGTATGAAATTTGGCACACTTATAGTTTATATAGAGAAGCAGTGCAGAATGATAATATTTTTTTTTTAATTATGCATAATAAATACATTAAATCAATAAAAAAGCAATACACACACTACCATGTATCTGACACACATACGCATATATACTTTTTTGTTTATTGTAAAAGTCAAGTCTGTGGTCAAATTGAGAATAGATTAATATTGTTTATTTTTAATATTATTTGTCTATAGTCTCACTGAATGTCAAACATAACCATAATATACTTCTACTTGTACTTTTTATGTATAATTATTTCAGTATGTTGCTATAATTATGTCACATATTTTTCACCACATCTGCCCTTCATACGCTTTCTGTTTTTACCCAATGGTTAGCTGGTAGAGTATGCCATATGGCGTTAAGCTCCCCACTTGTACAAAGTTTTATTGTGCAATCAAGAATAAATAAATAAATAATAAATTCGTTTACTACAATATATGTTATAATCAAATTTCTACTTGGAGGGAAAGGGATTGTTAGTAATGGAGACTGAGAATCCTATTGCTAACAACCAGGTCGACCTCCTCGCGGTTCCCCCTGGAAACTATCATGGTTAATTCCTGAAGAATTCATCATAATGAGCTAACTGGCCTGTTTTCATTCTCATCTATCACGCTTCACTGGTGCTCCGCCAGCGTATCCCGTTAGCGCAGGCGGGGTTACCATACCATTTATATCCTAAAAAAAAAAAAAATCAAATTTCTACCACTAGGCGACCACTAGTTTGTAAAATTCGTGGTCAGATTTTCATTGCTATACTATCCATTTCCGCTAGCCTCTTACAATGGAACAAACTCTTTAATCACTAGAAGAGGGTTTCTATATGGAAGTATACATATGGTTTTAAAATCACTAGGGTTCCCGCTCAATTACTATAGATCTAAATTAAAGGGTTCATCGATAAGGGTTGCTAGGTAGGCACCAAATGACGAAGGCGTAATGTATTTTGAATAATTTACCCATTGTAATGTATTTATGTACCATTAAGATTTTAAAATATATAAATAAATAAGTTGATAAATGTGAGTAGTTATGCTCGCACTCGTATCAGGGCCGCTCATGACTAAGAGTCCCGGATGGTCCCTAAACTAGTAGAGGGTTGTCAACTAAAATATATATAAGCTACTCTGGTTATTCTTACATTAAAATATACTTACGAAATTTTGAACAATAAAATTGATAAACGAATTGCTATACGTAATTAATTTTACTTTGGCTCGTTATTATTTTAAAAGTAATTCAAAGCAAAGAGATTTTTAATTCTTTTTAAGAAGCGATTACTTCTCCAATTCTGAACCGATTTTAATTATTCTTTTCAACTTACTTCAAAAAGAAAGAGGTGTCCATTTCGGTTGGGTTTTTTTATATGTTTGTTACCTTTATAACTCCATCACTTGTAAACCGATTTGGATAACTCTTTCTTTATCTGAAAGGATATATTTACAGATTGATTCTTTAGAAATTTTATCAAAGTCAGTTCAGCAGTTCAGTTTTAAAATCAAATTAACTAGTTTTTTTTTTCTATTAAACACAATTTTCCTTATGCTGTCTCCCTTTTGCACCTCAATAAACTACGACTAGACTGTTTTGGTAGAAATTTTCTCAAACTAAAAAAGCAGCTATAAAATCGGTAATTTTTTTGTGAACCTTAAAATTAATCATCATTTTCTCCTTTTCGGACCTCGCTAATCTACGAATTGACTGTCTCTGTATAAAATTCCTCTGATTAAGAAAGCAGCTAGTAAACTCCGAGTGATACGAACATTATTAGAGCCAAGATTAATATAACTTTTGTGGATCGAATACCCCAAGTACACATGCTCTGTCGCCTTCGATCAAAGTTCCATCGCAGGGTTGGATTAGCAACATCTCAAACTTGTATTACAGCTTGTATTGAAAGTGTTATCACACTATACATACATGCACATATACTTATGTGTAGTCTTCGATTATATAGACAGAGCATCGAGCCTCAAAAACGGGTCAACTTTTTTGTCAACTAATTTGACAATTAGCTGACAAAAAATTATGTTAACCAATAATGGCTTAGATGATACTAATATTGCAAAGTGGAAAGAATCATTTTATTTATTTGTAATAGGTAAACTAAAAAAAAACAAATATTTAATCTATTTTTAAAATTCTTTCATCTACTGAAAGCATTATTAGCAATTACTTGCTAATTATTTTTTTCTTTTTTTTCTTTGTAAATAAACCCTACCGTTAAAACGTTATTGTGAACTTAATTCTATTTAAAAAAACACTGTGCCAATTTTCAGATCTATTAATTTGCCTGAAAATGCCTCGTTTAGAGGTGAAACACGTGATGCAATATGTGCATGGACTGAATAACGGTCAGAGATTGGTGATTATAGACGGTCATAGAGCTTCTATTAATAATAAAAGTATTCAGTCTTTAAATATAGGCATTCGCACGCATACGGAATTAAACAAGATAATTTTAATTAACTAACTAATCATATGGACTTCCACATTTTTTTATACTGACGGTCCACCTGATGGAAAGTGGTAACCGTCTATTATAGACACGAGTAGTACCATGGACATAACAGAGTGTACTGTTTCGCCCATGATACCCCCCATGCGTTGCCATTCCTGAGGACTCAGGTGTAATTTCTCTGTACCCTGTAAATTCACTGCTATATCCCACCCTTCAAACCGAAACACAGCCATGCAAACACAACTATATCACGGTTGAAACACCAATACGACAGAGGTACCCAAGCAAACGACTTTTGTACAAAGTATCCCTCTGGTAAGAGTTCAGTAAAATATTGAAAAAACTATGCAAAGTCTGGGTCAATTATTAGTCTAATATAATTTATGAAACATTTTGTGATTTATCGGTGTATTTTATTATGATCAAAGTCTTTTGTTTTTACGGAGAAAAAAATAACTTGTAGTGCAAATATTTGTTGTAATTTGAAACACCATGTATAAAATTGAAAAAAATTCTATCATATAAGGGATGTAGAGATAGGAACGTATCATAAAAAGCTTTATTTGCATGCAAATTCTGGTGTGAGCGGATAAATCGGTCCGGTCGAAAACAGGATTGTTTGGTATTGTTGCTTCTAAAACTTTTTGTTTGCCTTTATTTCCGACCAATAGAAAGCTGATCTGGACGGATAGTTAAATAATGATTTTTTTAAAATACACATCTTACTAGACTTACTGAGCATGAATGAATGGAGACGTCGGTCGGACCAACAAAAGCCTAACTGCGGTTGCCAACCCGCTTGCCAAACATGGCAACTACTGGCAAAATCCTCAATAGACCTACGTTTAGCTATGACCAGTTGATGTAATAATAAAACAATAAATATAAATCTAACAATAATATTGTTATTTATTGTTATAGTAAATTAACCCGTGTATGTATTTTAAATTATGCAGTGTACTAATTTTGTTACACTGCAACACCTATTAAATACAGAGTAATAAATATTAATTATTGGATCATAATTATAATGTTGCTAGTGTTAACTATGGTAAACATGGCATGGATTGCAATGAAATAATATTATGTTTATCGTTTAACATACCTTTTATATTTTATTTAATCAATATCAGGAATTGGGTCATATATAATATATTCAGTTATGAAACTGACCTGCGGTATATAATAAAATAAAGTTGTTTATTCATCTACTAATATCTATATATATATAATATTTATATTTCTTCTGCACGTTCGTATATCACTGAACTTCTACTGAACCGCTGGACCGATTTCGATGACTTTTTCTGTATATTTGAGTTGTGTTATTGTTTTAACAAAAATATAGATAGAGTAATTTCTGTAATACGATATGTTCTTGTTATTACATATTACTAACTTTTTGTTCACTAATTCGTATACGAGGATTTTAGGTAAGAAAACCAATCATATAGACCTATTATAAATGGCGATATTTTTTTTTTATTTTTGTTATACAACTTAGAATAGCAAACAAGCTGACGGCCCACCTAATGGAAAGTGGTAACCGTCGCCTATAGGCATGAGCAGTACCATGGACATAACAGAGTATACTGTTTCGCCCATGATACCCCCCATGCGTTGCCATTCCTGAGGACTCAGGTGTTATTTCTCTGTACCCAGTAAATTCACGCCATATCCCACCCTTCAAATCGAAACACAGCCATGCTTCACGGTTGAAACACGAATGGAACAGAGGTACATATCATCATCATATCGGCCGTTATCTGTCCACTGATGAACTTTCAAATAAAAAAATATTTTTTCAAATAATAATAATATAATCTTTATTGCAAACAGTGAATTACAGAGGGAGACTTTGTACAAAAGTCGATTGCTTGGACACCTCTGTCCCATTCGTGTTTCTACCGTGAAGCAGTTATGTTTGCATGGCTGTGTTTCGGTTTGAAAAGTGGGATATGGCGTGAATTTACAGGGTATAGAGGAATAACACCTGAGTCCTCAGGAATGGCAACGCATGGAGGGTATCATGGGCGAAACAGTATACTCAGTTATGTCCATGGTACGGCTCATGTCTATAGGTGACGGTTACCACTTTCCATCAGGTGGGCCGTCAGCTTGTTTGCCATTCTAACTTGTATAAAAAAAATACATAATTTATTAACAAAGGTCGCCATATGGGTCGAGCTTGTATCTGGGAAACCTATTAACTATTAACATATATGGATAGATATAATTTTAACAAAAATGTATATAATAATTTGTAATATTTTGTGTGTATGTGTGTGTATGTGCGGGTGCGTGTGCGTGTGTGTGTGCGTGACGTGTGTTGTGTTATAATAGGTTTTATCAGATCCTCTGTATGCACATAAGTTAGAGAAATCAATTTACAAGTAACGGATTTATGAGATAATAAGCATAAAAAAATTACAACCGAATTGAGAACCGTCGTCTGTTCGAAGTCGGTTGAAAAGGCTTTTAGTTCCTTCCTAATACATGACGTACTGCCGAACCTCTGTAATGTAAGAACGGATGGAACTGGAAATCTTCTAATTGAAGCCGACGAAGCTGTCCGGGAAAAAACACTCGCTTACTACCAGGATGATTTAGTAAGGGACGCGAGTGTCCGGATAAACCGGGGTAAATGGACCGACCATTAGTCCGGGTCCCTTTCTGGACTAGTTCTTTTATTTTTATTTTATTTATTTATTTTTTTCTTTACACGAGCAATTCACTCGGACTTGTTCTATTTGCGTTGATTAATTAAGTGAATGCTTTTTGTATGCTTCTCGATGTTTTAGAGCTTCGTTGTTATTCATGCTGTCGTCGTAAATGTAATTATTTCGGATTTCCTCTAAACAATGTTGGATATCCGAAAAAAACATTGACCGATATAGCCCGAAGGATAAACAAGCATAAATGACAATAGCACAACACATAGCTCGAAGAACGAACAACTAAGTGGGAAAAACCGTGACGATCCTATGCGGACAAACGCAGTTTAGTACGATCCCCTACTAAATGGAGTAACGATCTCAAATATATTACAGAGAGCAGTGGTTGCAAGGTGGCTTATGACCATTTCTTATGGCATCTTATGGAGGATCTGTTTCAGCAATGGACAGACGATATGATAATAATGTTTTCCCTTGAATTATCCACAGATTATTTTTCAATACGGAAGCATTTCCATAGTACAATTTATAATTCAAAAGTAGTCTATGTAGGCAAAACCGTGTATAAAGATAGTAAGATTTTAAAGCATTATTTTAGAGGATAAAATCAAAAGTTATTCCTTCACACATTCAGCAAACACAACCTTGGTATAAAAGGATTCGATTTTCTAGTTGATGTAGTGTTATTATTATAACATATCTACGCATCAGCTAGAAAGGGGTCGCCCGTTCTACGCTTTCTAGTGATAATGTGTTCCAAAATATACAACAGGGCTTGGTTTGCGAGGGTTATGACCACCGAAAAGTAGGGTAAAGCCATTTTTGTTTTATATGGGTATTTGGAGGAATGCGGGTAGTGTGTCCATACGTACACATAAAGTTGTGTTTTTACTATGTAAACAGCTATATATTATTACTTATATATAGATATTCGTAAACAAAAGTCTCTTTATAGTTTAAAAGAAAAATATTTTAACATTTCCTGTAGCAAAACTTTTTTTCACTATTTGTCGCTTTTAAGAATAAGGGAGTTAGTAAATACATGTCACTTAGGGGAATTCTATTTATCGAGATATGAAAAACAGAAACTTTCTCAGACATTAATACCATATTGTAAGGAACAACTAGTTATTCAACATCTTTTAAAATGTTTCAAGTGATTATATAACAATTCGGGACACGTTGCTATGTCTAGATGTGTTCGTTGGACGTATTTGGATGATACTGTAAAACCAACCAATCTAATCTTTATCATGATTACTATAGTTGCAATTATGTCGAAATTTCTTGCAAAAATATATAGAAATATTTCTTCTCATTCAGATAAGATTCCTATAAATAAATACAAATTATATTTCCTTTAAATTGAGTAATTTTATTTCGCAAGAACTCACTCCGGAATTTACTACAGGTCTATTTTTAAACATGATTCAATCAAACATTCAATTTTGCGATAAAAAGTGTATTGAGGTGCTATAAATATTTATTACAGATAAGCCCTAATCCATCGTGTATGTATACAGCAGTATACATACACGATGGATTAGGGCATCCTCACATCAGCCTTTATCTGTCCACTGCTGAACAAAGGCCTCCTCTATAGACTGCTATAAGTAACGGTTCAGAGCCACCTCCGTCCATTGACTACCTGCAATGTATTTGAAGTCGTCACTCCATCTAGTGTGACGATTGTACATTGCCTTTGCCTGTACGGAGTCGCCACTTAAGAACATTTCTTCCTCATTAGTTGTTAGTCCTTTGAGCTATGTGACCAGCCCCTTGCCACTTCAGCTTGGCTTTCCTTTGGGCTATGTTATTCTCTTTGATTCTTTTTCAGATATCCTTACTTCGGATTTTGTCACGCAAAGAAACCCCGAGCATAGCCCTCTTCATAGTTTACAGAGTAACTTGAAGCTTTTTCATACGGGCAAACGTGTAGGACCATGTTTCAGTTCCATAGGTCATCACTTGCATTTATACTGGCTAAAGACCTTCGTCTTAAAATTTTGAGATATTTTAGAATAATACTATATTTTGAGGTATATGTTATATATCTAAAATACCTTAAAATATTGTATTAATTATCATGAAATAAGATTAAAAATACTTTAATTTTCTTTTTAGAAAATATCAATGCGCAAATATTGTATTAAACTTCGGAGAGAATTTTAGGTCCTAGCCCAGCTATGTTTGTATTCCGAGCCTACGCTTGAATTAGAAAAATTTGAACATTGCGCCCATTGATATGCTGCACGCAGTGTGTTGTTGGGAATTTGCCAAAAACTGGCACTGTACGGTTATTGCCAAGCTGATCTTTCGAGCGTTTCGCCTCGAATATTAGTATTAAAAAGTAGAGTCTGATTCGAGTGTACTCATATATTGTACCGTACTAAAGTAATTAAATTAATTTTATTCTTTTTAAAGAGGTGGTGGTGGTGGTGGAGTGTTGGATTGTTATTACTTGGCAAAATGTTGATTCTATTGTTTCGTTCAAAATAACAGCAACAGTTGACAATCGCTTCTGTCCACCTCATTTGAGTTATTGTGTTAGTCGTAAGCATATTTATTTGTTTAAGAAAACTATTTTTCTTAATTTCGAAATTATTTTAATCTCAGATTTAGGTATAGTATTCAGATTACAATTAGTAGTGTTTATCTTACAAGTTTAGACAAAATTTGTTAAAAAGACATTTTTTTACAAGAAGGTAACTTGTTTAGTATTTGATATTGTATTTTTTTTTTTAATTTTATTTATTTGATACTAAAAATAAACTATACTCATAAAAAAAAACTTAAATAGTATTTACATTCGTGATATGGCTAAATAGAAAATAAAATATAAATTAATAATTTTATTTTTACTGATTTCAAATTTATAAATATTGGCATCGTTTATTATAATCGTTAAGAGAGAGAGAGAGAATAAATATCTTAATCTTTCTCGAAAAATCAACTATGTATTAAAAAACCACATTCATTTTATAATAGAGGGTCCTGAGATGACCGGGTCAAACAGGTCAAAAACAGACATTGTGTACACCGAAAACTGGGCACTGGGGATGTATTAGGGTAGTCGACTGTTGTAAACATTTTGCTCAATTTTCGAGCACCGCCATCTTTGTGCGTTACTCAAAAACTAAAATATCCGTTATAATATCCCCTTATATCACGTAAAGTGTCAGGGTACGGTGTTTTGGTGCAGAATACGACATTTGTGCTGTGTTTAAGTGATAAGCGACGAGCGATTTGACAATAAACTTTCAAGCCCTTTTGGTAACCAGAGCATATATATGTCTCGTTATATTCATATATATGTTTTAATATGTACGGAATTATCATCTACCTACTGTTATCCTAATAATTTGGGGTCGAAAATGGGGTAATATAATTTTAGTCGACTTCAAAAAGAAGGATGTTCTCAATTCGGTTGTTTTTTTTTGTTTGTAACCTCATAATTCTGTCGGTTTAGAAACCAATTTGGCATTTTTTTTTATCTAAAAGAATAATAAATAAAAAAATAATATCAAAATCGATTTATTAGTTTAGTTTTTAAATCAAAATAAATGGTTTTGTCGCGATTGAAGCTGGTTTTTTTTTTTTGTGGGACAATTTTTATATGAATTATAATATTATTATATTATTTTATTTTACGACCAGGTATCTGACTGACATTAATCCTCCTTGGGAATATTTGTTGGTATTCGCCACCTCCGGTGTGGAAGGATCGAGGAAAAAGGAAAGACAACTTACTCTTTCCTTTTTTCTCGATCCTTAATAAAATAACTAAAAAAGTAATGAAGAATTTATAGAGAAAAAGTTAAAAGGAACATTGAAACTAGTTTATCACAATTACTTTAGAACCCACAGCCCATAACTTTAGAATGACTAAAAATATTTCTAGTATTTTAGCACGTATGTATTTTTTTTATTTCTTTGGTATATATATCGACTATACCTCTGGTTTAAAAATATTTTACTTCTTCCTACTTTATTTACTTTACACAGTGTGTATATATATACATACTTACTTAACAAACCACCACCTTTCATATCTATAAACTGTGAAGATATAAAATTTATGTTGTAAATTAAACATACACATTTTTAGGTAGAAGCACAAAATGATTATGTAAATGACGGCGTTAGACTCGTTTTGAGAAAAGACAAGGTTGCAATCGATACTTCTTACCTTCTATCTTGCTACCGTCATATCTCTTAGATTTTATATGATTATAGTGCTTACAGTGATACACATGTACAAACAATTATTATTCGCTGTGTTCTCTCGGCATAAAATAGGCCACCATTTTCTTTCTCGCAGGTATCATAAGAGGGGACTAAGGAAGCTAAAGGAAACTAAATATTTGAGGGATGACCAGCTACGCTCCTCTTTAAACATTACCAAAGCCTAACTGCGATTACCAATCCGCCTGCCAAGCGTGGCACCGACTGTTAATATGATGATAATAATGAAACAGTTTTTGCGTTTTTTTTTTATTTATCTCCCAACGCTTTTATCTTGGGCCATAGTGTTAATGTGTCTCTTTGAGTGAAAATTTTGCGGAAAATGATAAATAAGGCCTGCTACGGGCACAGAATTTTGATGGGGACCCTTTTGTATAGTATCTTGTTTCAAAGTGAGATTATCCGTTCACTGAATAATAGTGTGGACACGTCGTTGTCTTAGATAAAGCTTTCAGGGGCTCGACCTGTTACGAGTAATGAGGTGAACAGTATCAGGTGGAAGTATTGTTAGTTTGATAGGTCGAGCTGGTGAGATAATTATCGATCATTTTCTTTGTTAATTAACGTACGGATGGTTTACGTCCATTGTTAAGGTGATTGGGTTTAAAAGTGAATTTAGAACTTGGAATGAATGGTTTATTTTCTCTTCACAAAAGGTAGTATAAGGTGACATCTTGAGGTACAATTAGATATATAAGACCAATTTTGTGAGAGACTGGTGCTTGCAGTAGGTTTTGAAGAACCTGTATTACAAGTCGTACTTAGATATACATACAAGTGTTACTTGGAGTTTAGAAGTTGGATGAAATACATACTCATCCTCATAATCTTTACAAATAACTTGATAATGAGTTTGTTCGTTACGTCTTAGTGCTTTAACTGCCAGACTAATCGTTGTGAAATTTGAGATACTCGTGAAGTAGCTGCACTTGCATGACTTTGTTTCGATTTGAAGGATGATATAAGGCAATGAAATTATAAAATCTGGAGATAGAAAATCTTAATCCTCGCAAATGGCGATATATGATAAATTTGAATGGACCTTTTACTATAATCTGGGATATTTATGGTACTCTTGTAAGACCGCTGTCATTAACTTCTATCAGGTGAGCTGTCAGCTTACTATTTCAAGTAGCAGAAAAATATGTCTTAAAAATATTTTAATAATATATCTTTAAGCACGTTAGAGATTCTTAAGGGGAATTTCTTAAAGAAGTTTAGATATGAGCAAACAAACAATCGATTGGCTGCGAGATGCCTGTGTACAGTAGCTAAATATATATAATACACCGCACAATGTATAATTTTGAACTTTCCCTTTGATAATACAAAGTTAGCTTCTTTCTAATTTGTATACAGAGTTAAACCCATAATATGCTTTACGTTTTACTGGGAATTTTCTCAAGAAACTGCCTTAAAATAATATTATATATCTACAGTATAAAAAATAATCAGTGGTCTAACGCATTTGAAAAGTTCTGGAGGTAATCCCCTATAACAGGCGATACTGTGCAAATTGGCGGCAATGCATTTTTGTCAGACAAACAGCGCCATTTGCTTATAAGTGGCAAAAGACCGAAATCATTCTTAATAGTAATTTTAGTTAGTAACGTAACATTCAGTGTGTCTACATTACGTCAAGCATATTAGAATCTATCAAAATTTAGTTCAGAAATTATAGACAGCAAATTGACGTGAAATTATATTTGATGTATTTGTATATGTTTTTTTATAAGAATTGTTAACATTACTAATTGTTTTAATGCTTAATTCAATCAACATTTATTCTCTTAGGTTTTTTAAATTTTGCATGCTTAATTGTGGTGAAAAATGTGATCCTATAGTTAACATTTATATACTTACCGTCATCATCTTGTCAGCTCTTAACTATCCACTGCTGAACATAAGCTTCCTCATAGGGAAGTTTTGCCAGTAGTTGATATGCTTAGCACGCGGATTGGCTACCACAGTTAGACTTTACAAATGTTTTAAAAGGGACGCTGCTGCCCATCCCTCACCCTTCCTTAGTGGCCTCTTACGACACCCACGGGAAAGAATAGGGTGGCCTTTTCTATGCCCGGATCACACAGAACTTACCATGTTTATTGTAAATAAATTTTCATCCATTCATTCGAAAAGTACTGGCTGTTATAGAAAAGAACGGGCAAGAAGTAATTAAAGATCGTTTATGATCAATGTCCTAATAGCAACTTTTTTATTTTTACAATTAGACTTTTTGGTTTTTTAAATTAGGACTGTACTCTCGTTTGCTCTCATTTCTTCTAATACAATTGTACACCTAAATAAACATCACTATTTGAATTTACTAGTAGAATACTGTAATACAAAGCGTTCCCCAAACGTGTTATCTACAATTAACAAATAGTCATATTAATTAACTACACAATCCTTTGAACTAGGCAATCCTTGGTCTAATGATAATTTCCACCGGCATTTCCCGATGGGCTCTAAACTATTATTAATATAGTCAGATTGGGTGGACTAATCTAGTCGTTATCTCTGGAAGTCCCGCATGGGACTCGCTGTAAATGGATAGGGCATTATAAGTCCCTTTGGCCTTCTATTGAGTTCGAGATCGCCCCTAGAGTCTTTCAGACGTACATTATGTAAATTGTACTTAGCCATATTTTTTTTTAAAGTATCACATTTTCTTTATGCTCTCCAAAGATGATTTTTTAAGTGATATAATTTGAAAACGGTTTTAAATTTCTCTAAGTGCCCGTCGTTATAAAATTTGCATACAAATAAAATTGGGATGGGTAATTAAGTCAAGGTTTTTTCCATTTAAAATGAGCCGTCAAGAAGAGAACGTTACTTGGTCATTTAATTGCTTCACTCCATTTTTTTGCTTCTTTTAATTTTTTTTTTTGCTATTTAAAAATGGAAATTTAATAAACGACTGAATGAATTTTCCAATAAGTTTATAATACTTTTTTTTAAATATGTTATACACTTTTACTTTATAATATTGTGAATAGATTCTGTTAATTACTTTTGCAAGCGGTAAAGTTTATTCCCCTATTGGTCCCATTTTAATTTTCCGGGAATTAAAGCTGTTTTTTTTTGCATAATTAAAAAATGCTTGTTGTGGAGTACAATTTAAATATACCATAGAATGGAACACCCCTTCTTTTCCTATGGGTACCATAAGAGGTGACTAGGAGTATTTATATTAATTGGTTTTCCTATATCTAAATTCCACGTGTACGAAGATGCCTGCAAAATGTTAACGTTTTCTAAATACTTAGGACTATTGTAGAAAAATATTGTTCAATTCTAAATTATTTCCAGTACGTACGAGTATATCCATTGTTATTTGAGTAGTACTACAGCAATATAACCGAAAAGCAATGCCACGATATTACGTACAAATATAACCCGTAGGTATACCACAGAGCACAGCTTCGCTGCTCAGACCGCAACACGCCGGTCTTAATTACATACACGCACAGTATGTTAGCTCTGTGAAAACTTTGCTGGCTTGCTTCATAACTCCGCATACGTTCGTGTTTATTAAGGACCTGAGTAGGGTTGGCATCTGGTAAATCATAAAGTGGACAAAGACAAGGGTTGTCAACATGAGATTTTATTTATTTTTTAACAATTTTTTATTCTCTATTTCATCAATTTTCGTGTTTCTACCGTGAAGCAGTTGTGTTTGCATGGCTGTGTTTTGGTTTGAAGGATGGGATATAGCGTGAATTTACAGGGTACAAAGGAATAATACCTGAGTCCTCAGGAATGGCAACGCATGGCGGGTATCATGGGCGAAACAGTATACTCTGTTATGTTCATGGTACTGCTCATGTCTATAGGCGACGGTTACCACTTTCCATCAGGTAGGCCGTCAGCTTGTTTGCCGTTCTAAGCTGTATAAAAAAAAAAACAGTATACTCTCTTATGTCCATGGTACTGCTCATGTCTATAGGCGACGGTTACCACTTTCCATCAGGTGGGCCATCAGCTTGTTTGCCATTCTAAATTGCATAAAAAAATGTACATAGATGAAAAGGGACAAATCACCTTTAGATGCCAAGCGTAAACCTTTCACGAAGCCGCCATTGAAATTTTCTATCAAACGTAGCACGGTAAGGTTATTTAAACATAATAAATAAATTTAACACGTCAAAAGGCCCTAATTAAATTGAATTAAGTGTGTTGAGCGCTTCCTTTCATTTAGGTAGTACAGCGCTTCTCAAAGTTTTGCGAAATATTGTTTTACTATAATACATCCAACACATTTAATGTATATCAATCTTTTATTGTATCGCAATTTATTACCAGTTATCGATTAGTCACTATTGATGATAATATAATTACTGTGGATAAAAATTTCCAAAATTGTAATACATGCAATACAAAATTGTATTGAAATCTAACAACTACCAGTTTTACTTGCGTGTAATTAGATCGTGAAAGTTCGACTAGTTTCGGGACCATTCGGGACTCTAAATGTGAGCGGCTGTGATACAATCGCGACCCAGACTGCGCTTTTGGCTCCTTGAGTGTGAGCTGTAGATGAAGAGAAAGACTACGAAGGCCAGCCATTCATACATCATCTTTATTATTTGTGACGGTCAGCTGATGCTCAGCTGCTCACATTTAGAGTCCCGAATGGTCCCGAAACTAGTTACACATAAGTCAAGCAAAAAAGTTAGTTATTACATTAAATTTAACGTGTACTTACAAATATTTTAATAATAAAATATAAAGTTGTTAGTAAAATATTATTAAGAATATTTTTTTTTACAAAAGATTTTCTGCGTTTTACATTTTAACGAAATCAATAATGACTTAATTAGCTTACAAATTTTTAATTTAGTAGTTTTGCATAAAAAAATAAGCGTCAAATATCCTTATTATTTTTAAGAACAAAGACACGACTATCGTTTTTATTTACCCTTGGTTTGTATCACTTTGAGTACCACTGGTGTTGACTAATGAAATAATTACCGTGCAATCAAAGTCACTGGCATTGATGTGTAAAAATCAGAGGATACATAATCCCATACAAATGGTACACTTCTAACTGTCCCTCGTTTAAATTAAGAAAATAAATAATTATTATAGGACATGAAAATGAGTGGAGGCAAATATTTTATTATATATTATATATATATACCAGACACTTTATTTTATATATATATATATATATATATATATATATATATATATATATATATATATATATATATATATATATATATATATATATATTATATACCAGAGAGAGACTTAACCTTACGATATTGATATTAAGGTTCTATTTTGTAAGCGAAGGAATATTTTTCACCACAGGGAGACTACAAAAGTCATTTCCTTGAGCACCTCTGTCCCGTCCGTGTTTCTACCGTGAAGTAGTTGTAATCGAATGGATATGTTTCGGTTTGAAGGGTTGGATATGGCAGCGAATTTACAGGGTACAGAGGAATAACACCTGAGCCCTCAGGAATGGCAACGCATGGAGAGTATCACGGGCGAAACAGTATACTCTGTTATGTCCATGGTACTGCTCATGTCTATAGGCGACGGTTACCACTTTCCATCAGGTGGGCCGTCAGCTTGTTTGCCATTCTAAGTTGTATAAATAAAGAATATAATCGAATATAATCACATTTAAAACATAAAGATCTTACTTTAAATATTTTTCTTGTAAAAATTATATTTAGATAGATAACACTAATAAAATTATTTGTAATTATTATTATTATATGTAAATAATACTTGTAATACAAATACCAATTTAAAATTATTTTTATAATACTTTGTCACTTTATCTTTTTAAAATTCTTGTTGATCTCTTATATTGTCACTGACTGTTTTGTTTGGAGTTATTATTTATTCATTTATTTAACAAGGAAAAAATTATTAATTAATACATTATTTATTACAGGTACAAGGTGAAGATGTGAGTATCATTTGGACTAGAATGTAAGGTAAACAATACTAAGATATTAAGAATTTCATGAAAAAAAGTCTGAAAAGCATGAGGATGGATAGTTTCTGAAAACAAAAAACTACAAATTTATTAACGTAAGTAAGTAAATAAGTCAAAAATTCCTTAAATAAAAAACGTATTTTATAAAATTAAAGTATTTCAATAGTTTTTTAATACTCAGTATGAAATAACGATATTATCATTATAAAAAGACAACATTTCTTAATATAAAGAAAATAAAAAAAAAAATAGAAAATAAGAAACAATATAATTTTTTCTACACAATCTAAAAATCTTTAAAACAAACGTTATAAATAGAAAATATTAAAATAAATAATACATATAAATTTGCGCAATATTTCAATAGCTTCCCCACTCTTTTGTCATCTAATTCGCTCGTTTACTTTGGTTTAGTAGATGTAGATTTATTTATTTAACTTAATACTCCCATATTCCACTCGGTGTTTAAATTCGCTTAGAGATTAAGGAGGGCCTTTTCTGTGAATACAAGTATATGAATTTCATCGTTTATTGTTAATGTGGTACGCATTTAAATCCTAGCTTAAAGCAGTTATAATTAGTGACAATGTATGATTAGATTGTCTTGATTATAGTACATTACCGCAGCGGCCAGCAACTGAGGCATTGATGGACGAACGTACAAATGTGGGCCGAGGTGTAGCCGAGGCACACATACGTGAGTCCATCAATGCCTAGTTGTGGCCAAGGCTTGTATACAATGCGCGGAAATCAAAAACACAATTTTACTTTTTAAATTCAATAACGAATAACGAACAATAATAATTTTTCACGCGCCATAATGTTCTTTTGTTTTTTTTTCAATAAACAGCTTTCTATTTGCAAGCCAGTTCAAAATTTAAATAAAACCATGTATTAGTTACCGTCTTGGTAGCCATATTTCGAAGTAAAAGGTCATTCCATTTTTAAATTACAGGACAGATATGAGTTTACATAGTAATTTATCTGGCCACAAAACACGACAGATATGGATTTTCATACAACTTTTGCCGGCCGCTGCCCGCATGTATCTGGCCAGTACGGCAATTTTGATTTATCTCGAAGAAGATTGTCAAAATAATGCTCACATTTCCAAGCATGTTTGAGAAAATGTAGCATATATACATGTATCGTTATCATCGTCATTTCAGGCATTATCCATCTACTGCTCTCTAGGCCTCCCTCATAGATTGCCATGAGAAATGGTCCTGAGCCACCTGCATCCACTGACTCCCTGCATTGTATTTGAAATCTCCACCTAATGGGGAGTTCTTACACTGCGCCACTCATAAATTTTTCTTCCCCATCGGTTATCGGTTCTTCGAGCTATGTAACAAGCCCATTGCCACTTTAGCTTTTTTTTTTTTTTTTTTTTATAGAACTTAGAATGGCAAACAAGCTGACGGCCCACCTGATGGAAAGTGGTAACCGTCGCCTATAGACATGAGCAGTACCATGGACATAACAGAGTATACTGTTTCGCCCATGATACCCCCCATGCGTTGCCATTCCTGAGGACTCAGGTGTTATTCCTCTGTACCCAGTAAATTCACGCCATATCCCACCCTTCAAACCGAAACACAGCCATGCAAACACAACTGCTTCACGGTTGAAACACGAATGGGACAGAGGTACCCAAGCAATCGACTTTTGTACAAAGTCTCCCTCTGGTTAGCTTGCTTATCCTTCGGGTTATGTCGGTTACTTTTGTTCTTTTGCGGATATCCTCGTTGCGTAATATACATGTATATTATATATATTGATATTATTACTAGCTGTTCTCACAATACTGTTTACGTGACTTGCATATATTAATACTCTAGAACAATATACCTATGTTTTTCTCTATTCCAAATAGAGCTTGTATTCCAAATTTCGTTGCGATTGGTTGAGCCGTTAAAGTGCTAAGTGTGTATAGTGTGTATGTGTGTATATATGTGTATGTATGTGTATGTATATGTATGTATATATATATATATATATATATATATATATATATATATATATATATTTATATTTATATATTTTTTTTTTGTTTTTCACCTTCTCGACTTATGTCGGCTTAAAAACATACCCCGTCCTGTAACCCACAGGAAAAAAGGTACGTATGCCCCAGTTTTATTTTTATGTCCGTCTTCTACCTCGCCTTCTCTTTAGATTGTATACTGAATTTGTGAGTGATTGTGTGTGTGTGTGTATTTATATATATAATAATGAGTAGGGATAATTTTTATATTATTATATGTATTACATCTCCCATATCTAGTACTAACAAAATTTTTTATCATGCCTCCTACCAAATTGTTTATAATTACTCCTCTCCATCCAAAGGTTGGCTGGAAGAGATCGCTCTTAGCGATAAGGTCGCCCATTGTTTTCTCATTGTGATTATTTCTTGTAATTATTTATATTTATAATAAGTTTACTATTGTAATCTTTTGGAGGAAACAATAAAGAGTATCTATCTATCTAAGTCGAAATAAACTCATTTAAATCTTTTGTAATATTAATCATTGTCATCATCATCATTATATCAGCCGTTAACTATCCACTGCTGAACATAGGCCTTCCATATAAAGAGAGGTTTTGTCAGAAATTGCCACACTTGGTATGTGGGTTGTTTTTGCGCTTGCGCTATCGCTATACACCGGCGGGGCACCAGTGAAGGATGATAGGTGAAGATGAAGCAGGTCAGTTAGCCCATCGTGACGAATTCAACAAGAATTGTTTTCGATGGTATCCAGAGGGAACCACGTGGAGGTCGACCTAATAGGGCATATTACTAGCAAATGGGGCTGTCAAACTTCATTGCTAACAATTTCCCTTTCCCCCCGCAGGCGGGTTGTTAACCACAGTTAAACGTTAGTGATGTTTTAAGAGGGTCACTGTTGCCCATCCCTAGAATATTAGGTTCCGTTAGTCGCCTCCTACGACACCCACGGGAAAGAATGGGGTAGGCTATTCTATACCAAGAGCGCACGATACCATTAATGTTAATATTATTTTATAATTATGAATTTATTATTACCTATTCATTTGAGACATTATTGTTTCAAATAATAGACATACTAAGATTAATTATTATACCAAGTATATACATATGTATATAAAAACCAGACTATGTATATAATTCTTGTTTTGATACCATTTTCCTTTCAGCCATGCTATATATTTCTACTGAAGTTCAATCAAATATATTTAGTCTAATATAGTAGAATCCACGAAAATGTCACAGAGAACGATACCCCTTCACTCTTATTAAGGATAATGGAGGAACCCACTACAAAGTCTATCTATTTTCCACGTTTATCAAACAGAAATAGTAGTAGCCTATCTGAAGAGCAGTTTAAACCTATTACTATACTATTACGAACCCTACTTCCTACTAATCCTAAGTTCTTATCTTCTTATCTAAGCGGCAGCTATAAACATTTTCCCAAAGGTCCCTCGTAATGAAAATTGGTTCAGGTATGTCCCTCACTCATTCGCTTGGTCGGACACCCGTTCAATGGAATGAAATCGAATAAAACAGACGGGCGCTTCTGTACGATGAAATAAGTAACTGGAATAGACTGAACATGTATTATTGGCTGGATTAATGAATTAGTTGAATTTCTTATCCAATTCGGAATGATCAGCTCTCATCCATTTGATTAAAAAATGGCGACTGTAACTCACAATCATACATCACAGAATATACTGAGAATACTCATGATACTGTTTTTTTTATACAAACTTAGAATGGCAAACAAGCGGACGGCCCACCTGATGGAAAGTGGTAACCGTCGCCTATAGACATGAGCAGTACCATGGACATAACAGACTGTTTCGCCCATGCCATTTCTGAGGACTTAGGTGTTATTCTTTTGTACCCAGTAAATTCACGCCATATCCCACCCTTTAAATCGAAACACAGCCATGCAAACACAACTGCTTCACGATTGAAACACGAATGGGACAGAGGTACCCAAGCAATCGACTTTTGTACAAAGTCTCCCTATGGTTCTTCTCATGGTTGTCATTCCTAAAGACTACTTTGTACCTGTGATTTTACTGCTATTTCTCGCTCTTCAAATCAAAATTCAGCCATGCAATAACAGTTGCTACATGGCAGAAACACAGGTAGGATACAGGTAGCTTTGCGGACAGCTTCTGTATAAAGTTACCGTCTGGTAATTAATATATAAAAAGACTTTAAACAAGTACGCAAAGGATAATACCAGGTTCAGGATAAAACATTCTAATATACCCTGACAGGAAATTACTTTGTTAGGTTGACCTCCTCACAATCCCCTTGGAAACTATCGTGCCTAATTCTAAGTGAATTCGTCACGATAAGTTAACCGACCTATTTTTTTATCTTCACCTGTCATCCTTTACTGATACTTCTAAGATGATATTTCTAAGATTATATAAATAGAGTGTCTCCATAGAAATGCTTCGAGAAAAACGGGTCAACATTTTCATACAATTTTGCGTAATAAATAGTTATAAATGATTCCTTTTTAACTTCTATATTTATTTTATCTCATAATTTCTGCATATTTTAATGCGCAAACACTCATTTTATTTATTAAATAATACGTCAAGATACATTTTATGCATAAGTATATAGAATACCAATAAAAAAAAAAAAAACGAGTCAGTTAACATTTGACAATTAGCTGACAAAATGTTAACTCGCTTTTGAGGCTTGATGCTCTATCTATATAATTTAAGACTATTGAATGAAATATCATTCATTCTTAGAAAAAAAATCCCTGGCAGTAGATTATCTTATCTTATCTTAATGGTAATTAACTTCACTTTTACACCATTACAATTAAGACATAGTGATATTGATTAGAGAAAAATGACAAATGATAAACACTACGTGCTCACCAACAATTATAGCACATTTAGGAAACGCCGATGGCTCTTTTGTATAATTTATTTCTACGACACTCGCCTCGTCACAATGAACAGGATAGATTTGGAATTTTCAAATTACAACTTTATATTGGAATCTATAAGATTTCAATTCATAAAGTATAGAGATCGACGTCAAAGGGCTCTGCTCTCCGGTGATGTTGGAATTGATTAGACACGATGTTTTATTGGTTTTCGTTAAACGTCCGTCACGGCTTCGGCCGAGTTCGATTGCGTTGCGGTAGGTTAATTGAAACTGGCTGCGTGATGATTGTAAACATTTCTACATAGATTGATTGGGTTTCGGGCACATGATCTTTTAACGTAATTTTGGGTAGTTTATGTAATCATTATGCTATTGTTATATCAGCAGTTAATTGTCCAATGTAGAATATAGGCTTTTCTTACAAGGGAGGTTTCTAGTAGTTGTAACGCTTGAGAGGCGAGTTGGTAACCACGGTTAGGCTTTAGAAATGTTTTAAGCGATTGTCCGTAGCTAGGGAGGGCATTGAGGGGCAATGTCTTAGCTTAAAATGAAAGGCCCCAAGAAAATTAAACTTCATTTTTTCAAAACCATTAATTAATTATGGCTTCTGTCCTAGCAAAAAGTTCTTTTGCCTTACCTTAAACTCAGGTCTAGCTACGACCCTGTTTATGAGGGACGCTGCTGCCCATCCCTCGATCATTGAGTTCCCTTAGTCGCCCTTTTTTTTATACAACTTAGAATGGCAAACAAGCTAACAAGTCGCCTATAGACATGAGCAGTATCATGGACATAACAGAGTATACTGTTTCGTCCATGATACCCCCCATGCGTTGCCATTCCTGAGGACTCAGGTGTTATTTCTCTGTACCCTGTAAATTTATACTATATCCCATCCTTCAAACCGAAACACAGCAATGTAAACACAACTGCTTCACGGTAGAAACACGAATGAGACAGAGGTACCCAAGCAATCGACTTTTGTACAAAGTCGCCTCTCACGATAGTCCATTCTACGGCAAGACCACATGGAATACATACAATAAAAGATACTAAACTAAATTCATGCACAATCACCCGAAACTGACTGTTCGACCGGTGCTCCGTCTAGCCAATTCCACAGTCACGTGATTCGAATACGACCATCGTAATCAAAGCGGCTAACGGTTATTTATTTGATTTGTTTCTCTATATCGAACATGTGGAAAGAATCGGACGTCACACAATTGAATATTCTATTCGCTCGATAGATATATTTAGTCAGTACTGTGAATGGATCATCGTCGTCTTCCAACCCTAATCCCAATTATTATTTGGGCTCGGCGTAATATGTTTTTTATCCATACTCGTATTACAAAAAGATTTGGCTTATAGTTTTACGAACGGCCGCCTGCCTGACGTCAACCCTCTTTGGAAACTTTTTAGGACTGTGAATGAATGAAGGTTATGTTTCGCATTTTCGGATTTATATATTTAAACTAATAACTATAAGAATAGTATACTATGTGCCTACAACTATGAGTTACAGTAATCGAGTGTATCACTTCTATCCTTTAACAGAATATCTAAAATCCGAAAACGTACCATTTTTTTTATACAACTAACACAAAGTAGTTTCAATACATAACACTTGGCTACGATACAGCGATTTCAAGATCGAATCGCAGCTTAAGCTATTAGATTTTACCAATTCATATTTGAAACATTAATTTATTGTAGCTTGCTTTATGGCCTTTGGCATCGTCTGGTAAGCCATATCAGAGATTTTCGTACATAGGAATGGCGGCCTTGAAATTTTGACATGTTGATCAGAGGACACCACTACCCCATTGCTAACAATATACTCTATCAAGGGGAATCCATCACGATGGATTAATTGATCTGTTTTCACCATCACCTATTATTTTTGACTGGTGTCCCGCTTGCCATTATCCCACATAAAAAAGCGCACTTAAAGAATTACGAAAAGAAAAAAGTGGATTACTTCCATTACAACTTTACTGGATACTTACATTCGTTGGAACTCTAATGTGACGAGTAATGGATACGTTTAACAGCATCATTTCCACTAACGCTTACGTACGCTACTCCATTCATAAAAGTCCTTATAGTGTTATATAAACAATGTTGATTCTAACTTGTATCTCCACACTATCAATCTCCTATTGGCGTACCGCACGCGTGACACGAATATACGTCCAATACTGATGTGATTAACAATCATTCCCTTGAGATTCCACCATAAATTGTGATAAAAGTCTAATAAAATGGTCTATTTACTTTGTTTTTATGGTGTACTGACAGTGTTTGATGTATAGTATTTAGAGAGCTTGCTTTCTTTTTATGCTACTTCTAAAGGAAGTTCTCAATTAGACTCTTTGTGTGTGTATGTTACGTAATATCTTCGTGATTTAAACTGATAAGGTATAGCATCTTGATACCGTATTAATTGTAATGATTGGAAACACCATTTATCTGTTTGTATGAGTTTCATTGTACATTAATATTTAAAACAAATAACATATTGTAAAAAGAAAAAAAATGACAGCAGATATTTCTTTGCGGAGCAAAATCTTGTTTGTTGGGAAGCTAGCATTAACAGAGATGATTTGGTATTCTAAATTCAAGTGACGTTAAATTTGAATTTAGAACAAAAATAGAATGTGAGTCTGAAATAGTCACATTAAATTTAGTCAATACTCGTATACCGTTGGGTGTTTAAAATTTTAAAATAAGAATATTATGAAAATATTTGAATGAATCATATATAGTACCTAAATGTTTTAAAATAGAATCGTCAAAATCGATATTTGAATACAGTGGAAAATTAATTAAAAACCTGTTCCCTTCTGAAGTTTGTTAAGAGAGGTTGTATTTATTTATTTAGGAATCCATTTTCACGAGAAAACACAATTGTAATACAGAAATTTGCAATTTCACAAGAAATTTTTTCATAAAAAAATATCGCAGGTTTCAAGTGTCCAAGATTAATCCAATTAAAAAATTACACTGACCTAAATGTGGGATCACAATAGAAGTCCGTACAACAATGGCGCTTATTACATGGGACCTAACCCCATAATTACCCCATGGTTCCACTTTCATTACTTGAATTAGCCAGTGTTACAAATAGCCGTTAATTTTTATGGCGGCCGACGTTGATTTATAAAAAGCAAATTTAATTAACAGGTGGTACATTTATAGTGAATTTAATTTGTTACCCAAGTGACGTTTGTCAGATGATAATGGCAGCAGAGAGAATTGTTACTGTCTTTTTTTTTATTTTAAAAAGCTTTCAGAAAATATTTTAAACGGCATGCCTTTATTTATGGACGACACAATATTTTCTTTGTAAGAAGAGATATTATTGATTAAATACTTCAGTGCGCTATAGTAATAAGGCAAGTATTTTTAATTTTATTGAACTTTTTTGACGTTATTTTTTATCTTATAGACTACTAACTTTTAACCGCGACTTTGTCCACGTAAATAAGATATGTTTATTGGTATATATACTACGTGTATACTAAATTTAACACTAGATAAGGTAACAAACAAACACTCACATTTATAATATTAGTAAGGATATATCTTCACGTTGATTTCTTCTTGAACGTTGAAATCTTTAAATCTAATTTCATACACTTTCAAGCTCGTCTCATACATGTACATTGATTTCCTTCTCTTGAAATCCCCTCTCGCCCCTCTTTTTAGATAAAAATATTAAAATAAATCATTTGTATTAATATATTTATATTATCATTATGTCAACCTTTACTTGTTCACTGCTGAACATAGCCCTTCCCTAAAAGAGGGGTTTGCCAGTAGTTACCACGATTAGCAAGCGAACTGACAACCGCAGTAAGCCATTGGAGATGTTTTAAGAGGGACGCTGCTTTCTCCAACATGAGGTCCATTAATCGCCTCTTATGACACCCACGGAAAAGGAAGGGGTGGCCTATTCTATATCGGGACCACACGGCCATACATTTTTACATAGATAATGTATCTCCATAGAAATGCTTCGAGAAAAACGGGTCAACATTTTCATACAATTTTACGTAATAAATAATTATGAGTGCTTCCATTATAACTTCTATATTTATTTTGTTTTATAATTTCTGGATCTTTTTTATGCGCAAAAACTCATTTTATTTATTAAATAATGCATCAAGATACATTTTATGTGTAAGTATATAGAACACTGATAAAAAAAACGAGTTAGCAAATTTTACAATTAGCTAACAAAATGTAGGCCCGTTTTTGAGGCTCGATGCTCTATCCATAAAATCTAAGATTTTAATATATCTATAGTATTATATATATTAAGTAAAAATTAAATATCAAAATGATAAGTAAATTAAGTTATTCATCACTCGAGCACGACTCAATTGATTTGGCTATTAAAAAAAAAACAGATTATTCCAGTAAGGCTTTCAGAAAAAAAAGAATTTGATAAGAGTTTTTTTTATACCACTGAAGTAGCAAACAAGTATACGGTCCACCTGATGGTAAGCGGTCACCATAGCCTATGAACATATGAAATACCAAGGTCGTATCATCACCATTTTGAAATATACAGATACTAAAACGTAATCATAAGTTTACACTATTTTTTTTTTGTACTACCGATTCAGAAGATAAACTCTGTGAATATGAACCGAAACCGGTTTAAAAAAAAATGTTTCTTAATATAATATATTGACCTCGAACATTTTTGCTCATACAAGAAACAGGATCTTAAATATATGTATAAATATTTATGATTTCCATCTAAATCATTGATGATAAAATTTTACGTGATTCTAGCAAAATAATGGTATAACTATTACTTTGTATAAATAGTATTTTTTTTTAATATCTCTGTATTACCTATCTATTCTACTATATCTATTATACCAGAGGGAGACTTTGTACAAAAGTCGATTGCTTGGCTCCCTCTGTCTCATTCGTGTTTCAATCGTGAAGCAGTTGTGTTTGCATGGCTGTGTTTCGGTTTGAAGGGTGGGATATGGCGTGAATTTACTGGGTACAGAGGAATAACACCTGAGTCCTCAGGAATGGCAACGCATGGGGGGGTATCATGGGCGAAACAGTATACTCTGTTATGTCCATGGTACTGCTCATGTCTATAGGCGACGGTTACTACTTTCCATCAGGTGGGTCGTCAGCTTTTTTGCCATTCTAAGTTGCATAAAAAAAATACTAGAACTTTTTTTATAATGAACATTATTTTTTTAATTTTAATTCTTTATTGTGCACACCAGTTATTCATAAGAATATAACAGAGGTAATCAATTTTTTTTTTTTTACATTTAAAGCTTATCTCTAATAGAGTTCTCTTGCAGCAATCCCAAAGTGGAAAGGAGCATCAATGTCAGCGGATTATAAATATGTAAATATATGCATAGATGTAGGTATATATTTATATGTATATGTATATGTGTATTTGTACGATTAAATATAATTTAATTAATTTAATTTTGTCTGTTTAAAAATTGTCATAATATTGTACACTGTACATTGTATCTGTAGGTCTTATCAAGACCTCTTATATTATTTTTTGTTAACTATCTTTCATGTACAGACATTGTCTAGTCACAATTTTACTATATTATTCAGATTATATACAAATTAAAACGATTTAATAAATTATTATTTTATAATTTATTGCCCCGTGTGGTCCAGGCATAGAATAGGCCACCCTTCCTTTCCCGTGGGTCTCGTAAAAGCCGACTAAGGAAGAGCAAGAGATGGGTAACAGCGTCCCTCTTAAAACATCTGTAAAGCCTAACTGCGGTTGCCAATCCGCCTGCCAAGCGTGGGAACTACAGTCAAAACTCCCCTTACGGGGAAGGCTTATGTCCAGCAGTGGACAGTTAATGGCCGAAATAATAATTAACCCATTTCGCTTCACTGATTTATCATTTAATAAACATCTCATAAAAAAATATTTACAATTATTGAATCACCTCTGTACTTTCTCGATGTTTTGGACAGAAATCAAAATAGTTGACAGACATTTTTATTTATAACTCAAGTTTAATGATTTATCGATGAAATAAATATAATAATGATTGAATTTATATGGCAATTAATCATACGCGTGTATCATGAAACACTGTTATCTTCAAACTATATCAATTTAGTGACAGCCGAAAATTTATTTGATAAATTGTTTACCTGTCATTAACAATTATAGAATGGACTATTTACAGATATTTTTTTTTCATACACGACAATATAACCATCATGATATTAGTCGTTAACTATACACTGCTAAATATGGGCCTTCCCCCTAGGGAGGTTTTGCTAGTATTTGCCACGCTTGGCACGCGAGTTGAGAAACACAGTTAAGCTTTGGTAATGTTTTAAGAGAAATACTGCAATCCATCCTTCGATCAAAAAATTGCCTTAGTCGCTTTTTACGACACACATGGTAAACGAAGGGGTGGTCCATTCTATGCCGGGACCAAATGACAATATAAATACACAACATTATATAAATCATACTAATATAATAATATATAAACCAAGCTTGGCAATTACTGGCAAAACCCCTTTAAGGGTGAGGCTTGTGTGCAGAAATGGACTATTAAGGGCTGAATGATGATGATGATGATGATGATGATGATGATGATGATGATGATGGGATATTTACAAGGAAATACGAGTGGACTATCGTAATTATTATATTCTGCATATAAGAATAAGCGTAGGTAAGTACAAGTACGATGAATAAAATAGATAGATAGATAGATAATTTATTTGCATTACTTACAACACACAAATTACAATATAATACAAACATTATTATTTAATATTATTAATTATAATCATTATTTATTACCACCGTGAGACTTTGTACAAAAGTCGATTGCTTGGGTACCTCTGTCCCATTCGTGTTTCTACCGTGAAGCAGTTATTTGCATAGCTGTGTTTCGGTTTGAAGGGTGGGATATGGCGTGAATTTACAGGATACAGAGGAATAACATCCGAGTCCTCAGGAATGACAACGCATGAGGCGTATTTTGGGCGAAACAGTATACTCCGTTATGTCCATGCTACTGCTCATGTCTATAGGCGACGGTTACCACTTTCCATCAGGTGGGCCGTCAGCTTGTTTGCCATTCTAAGTTGTATAAAAAAAAAACATATACATAATACACAGCAAAAGAGATAAAAGAATGAAAAAACAAAACAGCAACAAAAGAAAAAAAACAAAAAGTAAAATATATAAAACAACAATTTCCTTTTTTCATGCATATGCCATAGTAACATAAAATGGTCACAACTCAGTTTATTAGTATTGATAAGATGAGAGAAATCTGTTGAAAATTATAGTACGGTCAAGATAGATTAAGAAGGAATACACCTATAGTTTTAGATTTTTATATAATATAATTGTATAAATACTATTAATAATACATAATAATACACTTACTATTATATGTATTGTGATATGCGTGTATTATTAATTCACAATTTGTATGTTTATTTTATTTGGATTCTATTTACCTTGTATACCTTTTTTCCTATACCGTTCCTACACTACATTATCCGCTAATTATTTTCTCTCTCACTGCACTGCGCCAGTTGGAAGAGATCTCTTTCAGAGAAAAGCTCATTTTAACTAAAAAGTTCTTAAAATAATCGCTGTATCTTTATTCAAATGCAATAAAGAATATATAACTAATTAAAATATAAATATTAAAACTGTATATTTTGGATCTATATGTTGGATAATAACAAAGGTTCTGTATTAAATCGAAAAATATGTTTTAAACTAATTAATATTAGAAAGTGTGTAATCTTTATGTTCTATGTAATTAAATTCAATTTAGCTCATAAACCTTTATAAAGTTGATAGACTACAAACGAACCACACGGCGAAGCCATTGCGCTCGCTCTTTTCACAACTTTGTATACGTGGAAGTTTCGCCGGGAGCGGCGCGCTGTAACCTTTGTTCGACGGCTGATTGCTTTGTTCTCTGGAGGATCGAGATTTGAATTTATCATTAGAACGATTCTTGTAGAATCCGATGCGGTGAGACCACTGAAATATTCACGAAGGAAGGGTTGCTCCGTAAGCGAATTTTGTTTTGATGTTACTTGCGTGAGAGAGAGACAGAGAGAGTGAAAGACGAATACGGAATTCTTTAGCATTTCATATATTCGTGGAACCGGTGCTAAGTTTTTTCATATTGCAAGAGATATTACTGAAGCTGATGTCTCGTTTCCCGTAAAAACGAACCGTTGAAGTTGAGATGTCGTTCTATTGAAATGCTATCAAACTTTCTATTGACGTATTAGCTGTCAACGGACTTGTCAGGTGACAAACAAAAAATGTTGCTAGTTATATTTTTATGTTTGTTTGTTGCCATTTTTAATATAATAACATTATATTTAAAATAAAACTATATATATATATATATATATATATATATATATATATATATATATATATATATATATATATATATATATATATATATATATATATATATTTTATAACTCACTTTTCGTTGTAATTTTATAACTCAAGAACGGGCTCACCTATACAAACCAAATGTTTAGGCTTTGTTCGGACTATTTAGTAGATGGTTTAAGTAAAGTTTGCACAAAATCGCTCGAGCGGTTCTCCATTTATCACATTTTTTGTAATAAATGAATTTAATAAATGGTGGATCACTTTGTTAATGGGGATTTTTAAGTCAAATTCAAACATTTTTTAAGATGAGGATTGTGCTATCAAATTGAAACATTTTTCATTGTTGACAGTACAAGCATGTTGTTATGTCATTCATGCGGTCATATATATATATATATATATATATATATATATATATATATATATATATATATATATATATATATATATAAATGTAGACCTCATTACTAACAATCCCTTTCCCTCCAAGTGTGTGTGTTCGTTTATTACATTATAGCTCCTTAACAACTCAATAAATTATTACGAAATTTGGTATACACGTACGAGTACTATATGGGAGGGGCAAATGGATTGTTAGTAATGAAGTTCATTGGCCCCATTACTAGCAACAAACCCTATCAGGTCAACTTCCACGCGGTTTCCCATGGAAACCATCGTGGTAAAATTTAGTGGATTTCATCACGATGGGCTAACTGGCCTGCTTTCATTGTCACCTATCATCCTTCTCTGGTATCCCGCCAGTGTATACCGATAGCGCAGGAGGGGTTACCATTCCATTTTCACCCATTAAAAAATACTATATCGGATGGTGAAGGACATAGGCTCCTTTTTATCCCTGTTAGTAAACATATCAGGTCAGGCAGACGAGGTCGCGGGGAAAAACTAGTTATGTCACAAAACGAACCTACTTGTATACGTAACACGGTTAACTATTAACAGATTTAATTAACTACACCCATCAATATGTTGATGCCGAAGTCAATTTATTACTAAGACCACAATATCATGTGATATTTTGTAATGATTTTTTATGAGTTTTGTTTATTTCACACAAATTTAAGAGACTTCTAATTGATAGATTTATAATTATTATTATATATTTTGAATGTACAAATCATCAATAAATGATTAAAGGTTTTTTTTTTCATCTTTAAAATATATGAACGTAACCTTCGTTCCAATAATACTCTCCAATTATCCTTCCCCTCTCACCGTACTGGTTACGCTTCAAACTCTTTTCTCCTACATTCTTCACGACTCTGGAACGCGCTTCCTGATGCCATTAAGAGACTACCGACTAAACCGTCTTTCAAAAAAAGCGTTAACGCACACTTTTTATTTTTATCCGAGCAGTAAGTACTTTATATTATTCTCAATTCCGTGTATAATATAGTATATGTCATATATGTGTAAGTATATTTGTTATTTATATATATTTATTCGTTTATATTTGTAATTTTAGTACGTATGTATATCAATAATTAGTAGTACCGCATTCGAGTATTCTGACACTTCCCTATGGTTGACTGGGAGAGAATGCTTTTAGCATTAAGTCCGCCATGTACACATATTTGTACTAATGAATAAATAAATAAATAAATAAATATGAGTTTGTATATATTTTATTTTTTATAAATTTATAACTGTACCTATGTTTATGCAAATAAATAATTGATTGATTGAACAAGATTTTCATAAAAAACCATCTTCAAATGCGGGCGAAACTGGTTATTTTAATACAAAATCTGTCTAATTGAAGCTCTACTACTCAATCCGCACCAAAGTCTTGCTTCAAGCTTATGTTTTAACAGCAGATCATAAACAACTATGTAATTTCTTTGGTTGTCAGTCAGGGAGTCAGTGGATGCAGGTGGCTCAGGACCGTTCTTTATGGCAGTCTATGGGGGAGACTTATGTCCAGCAGTGGACAGAAAATGGCTGAAATAATAATGGTTGGAATTCTTTTATGGAACTTGAAATCACAAGTAACCTAACGTTGTTGAAGTATCATGAAAAGTGATTACAGTTGCTTATAAATATGAGTATATTATCATAAACATTATTAAAGGGGGGGGGGGGGGGGGAATTTCCAGGGCCACGTTTGGCAGTCGGTTTGGCAATCGCAGTTAGGCTTTGACGTTGTTTTAAGAGGGACGCTGTTGCATATCCCTTTAACCATTAAGTTCTCTTAGTGGCCTCTTACGACACCCACGGGAAAGGAAGGGGTAGCCTATTCAATGGTGAGACCACATAGGCACACGTCATATCGTATCAGCTGTTAATTTTCCACTGCTGAACATAGGCCACTACCGAAAAGGAGGTTATGACAGTAATTATTTTATGCAATTTAGAATGGCAATCAAGCTGACGGCCCACCTGATGGAAAGTGGTAACCGTCGTCTATAGACATGAGCAGTACCATGGACATAACAGAGTATAATGTTACGCCCATGATACCCTCCATGCGTTGCCATTCCTGAGGACTCAGATGTTATTCCTCTATACCCTGTAAATTCACGCCATATTCCACCCTTCAAACCGAAACACAGCCATGCAAACACAATAGCTTCACGGTAGAAACACGAATGGGACAGAGGTGTCCAAGCAATCGACTTTTGTACAGTCTCCCTCTGGTTTACTTTACTCAACTTGGTTATTTCTATCACACAATAGAATATATATCTCTTGTGTATTCTCTTTATAGAAGATCATCATCATATCAGTTCTTAACCGTCCACTGTTGAACATAAGCCTCCCCTTGGGTGGTTATGCGATTACTTGCCACGCTTGGCAGGCGGATTGGCAACCGCAGTCAGGTTTTAGAGATGTTTTAAGAGAGACGCTGCTGCTAAACCCTCGCCGTCTCCTAGTCGATTTTTACGATACCCACGGAAAAGGAAGGGGATGTAGAAGATATTTAAGACAAATTAATATGAGTAAAAAACCTAAAACAACAATTTTTAGAAATTTTGTCTGTCTGTATGTATATTTGATGTGGCATCATACAAGAATGTAATTCTTATAACTAGGTGTGGTTTATACTCTTGTGTTCCCGAAGATTAAAATTAAAATCTGGTATACGTTTTATTTCGATAGGCCATCTAGAAAGGATCATTGTTATATTATTATTATATTCTTTATTGCACTTGTAAATTATATTGTTAATGCATTTATAAATATTGTGAGCAAGGGTGGACTTATCTCTGACAGAGATCTCTTCCAGTCAACCCAATGCAGTTAGAAAGCATGATGTTAGCGGACAGCTTAAGTGCTACAACTATTAGAGTCATGTGGGGTAAACGTACGCGGCGAAAAAGTGTCCGCAGTGAACATTCTGCGAACCCCATGGATGACAACAGGTCGAGACCTATCGCGTTTAGTTAGCACTTGACCACCAAGCGAGAGTACTACGTTACAGGTTTGCTGCACAATGCTGTAGAAACTTACACAGCAGTATTGCTTTTGCACGGATTTGTTATTTTTTTTCTTTAAAATTAATTTTCATAGTTACTGAAGCAATGTTATTAGTCTGATTGTATAATAAAGTGACTGAGAACAGAAGTTATTCAATATTTTGTGTGAATCTATTTATTTTGTCTAAGGTAAGTCATACTTCGAAATTTTATTATTTTTATTTGCTTTAATGGGATGGGGTAAGTGTCCGCATTAATTAAAATGCATATACTTACCCAGTCATATTTGTTTGCTTTCTAGTTGACAAAATTGTTTCCGGAGAACGTGGTCAAACTATAACCGTAGTTTGTTGTGTTAATGCAACTGAAAATTATGTGCCGCTTGCATTTATTTTGCCTCGAAAAAGAATGAAGGGTGAACTTATGGACGAAGCTCCGGCTGGTAGCATTGGCATGACATCTGATTCCGGATTCACCAACGCGGACTTATATTTTCAGTGGCTGGTACACTTCAAGGAATGCACTTCACCAATACTGATTATTGACAATCATTCAAGTCATATCAGCTTGCAAGCTACTCTGTATTGCAGAGAGAATAACATCGTTGTACTTACATTGCCACCTCACAGTAGTCACAATATACAACCCTTGGATAGAACCATTTACAGTCCTCTAAAAAATCAGTACGCACTTGAAGCTGATAAATGGATGGCACAGCATCCTGATAGATCTATTAATCAATACCAAGTAACTTCTATTTTCGACAGAGCGTTTAAAAAAATTGCTACTGTAGGTAACGCAGTTTGTGCATTCAGGATGACTGGAATATATCCTTTTTTTACAACACAGGGGGCAAACGAGCATGCGAGCCGCATGCTCGTTTGCCCCCTGTGGTAAGTGAGTACCGCCGCCCATGATCATCCACAACACCAGCGGCATTGCAGGTATGCTGCCGGCCTTTTAAAAAGGAATATACTCTTTTCTTGAAGATTATGTTGTCGTATCGGTTCGGAAATACTACTGCTGGAAGTTGATTCCAAAGAGTGGTTGTGCGTGGAAGACGATTTATTTACAGAAGCAGAATTTGCACCATCTGCAGTTACTGATATGTGTAATCTATCTGCTGATGCTATAGCTCAAAATATACCTTCTTTGAACTCTATAAGCACAGTAGACGTTAAAGAGATACAAAGCCATAAAGTTATATCTGTTACCTTGATGGCACGACGCCTGTACAAGTTACGAAGAGGGTACATTCACATGTGATTTTTGTGCAATAGTAAATTAAGTTTACGTGCGTACACTTAACCGAAGGTGTGCGGATACTTTCCCGCCGATGCGGGTAAAAACCCGCGTTTCCCTTGTTCATTAAATTATTAAATAAAACTAATAGTTATTGTTAGAATTGAAATTTTACATTTTGTTTTTCTTCTCAAATGTTTTTAACGTTAAAATTAAAGTTTTTTTCTTTTCAATTATCAAAATCTTTTATTCTAGAAGCAATTAACTAAAAAATGCGTACGTTTACCCCACATGACTCTAATATTTTGTGTACATAAACAAATATACAGTTAAATAAAATATTAAAATACATAATAAAATATTTCATAAATACATATACTATAAATAAATATAATACCTACCTACTTATACAATAGATGTTAAAATAAATGAATATACTATCTACATTAGAAATTTAGTTAAATGATTTTAGGGTTTAACAGTTCAATTATAAAAATGAAAAATTAAGATTATGACTCAAAAGAAAGAAAATGGAACTTCAACCTTTTCTTGAAAGAGGTAATTGAAGGGCTCTCTTGTATGTGGGAAGGGAGTTTGTTCCATAATTGGGCAGCTCGATACGAGAAAGAGTTGCCCATAAAATGTGTTATACACAAAGGTAGGTTATTATTATTTTATATTTCATTAGTATCCTATGCTATTGGTTAGAATACCAATAACATAGAATTTTTTTTTATTATACAACTTCGAATGGCAAACAAGCTGACGGCCCACCTGATGGAAAGTGGTAACCGTCGCCTATAGACATGAGTAGTACCATGGACATAACAGAGTATACTGTTTCGCCCATGATACCCGCCATGCGTTGCCATTCCTGAGGACTCAGGTGTTATTCCTCCGTACCCAGTAAATTCACGCCATATCTTACCCTTCAAACCGAAACACGGTCATGCAAACACAACTGCTTTATGGTTGAAACACGAATGTGACAGAGGTACCCAAGCAATCGACTTTTCTACAAAGTCTCGCTTTGGTATATGGTAGAATACCAATGGCATAGTATTTTTACTTTTAGAATCCATGCGTACGATGTGGCGAGCAAAAAAGTAGTGTTAGAATGACATTTCAAATTTTAAAATTCACTTGCATCATATAATATAATAAGAGAATATTTCTAAATTTTATAATCTTTATAATTTAATTGCGTCTCAACTCATATTTCCGCGAAATAACCATTAGCTATACTACTTACCTAGTAATATAAATTACGAAAGATTATCATAACAGCTTCAGATCGCTCTCAACAAGATTTGAGATAACCGCTCAAATATAAATAAAGGTATCGATCCACCGAATCAGGAGTCGTTGTATGCTACAAGAAGCAAATGTAACTAAAACTTTGTTTTTGTTTTTTTTTAATTTTTTGTATAATATGTATCTTTTTTTTTATCTTTTTTCACATTGCATTTGTGTCTTTTGCTGTTTGTGTGCTGTAAGTGATGCAAATAAATTATTTATTTATCTATCTATCTTTAAAGTTTTTAGTCAAATTCAAAAAGTTGTATTTTAATTTCTTTTTGTATACATATTAAGCTTGCCTTCTTTGTCTTCGACGATTCTAATAATTGATATAAAATAATTAAGATTGTGTTTAACAAAAAAATGTATTTCTTTAATTGTGGAAAACCCAGTTATTTTTATTTTCAAACTAAACTATGGAACCAATTTTGATTAAATTTCTATGGGACCGGGATCAATCTGTAACCTTTTGTTTTATGCAACTTAGAATGGAAAACAGGCTGACGGCCCACCTGATGAAAAGTGGTAACCGTCGCCTATACACATGAGCAGTACCATGGACGCAACAGAGTATACTGTTTCGCCCATGATAACCCCCCATGTGTAGCCAGTTTTGAGGACACATGTGTTATTTCTCTGTACCATGTAAATTCACTGTCATATCTCACCTTTCAAACTGAAACACAACCATGCAAACACAACTGTTTCACGGTAAAAATACGAATGGGATAGAGGTAACCAAGCAAACGACTTTTGTACAAAGTCTCCCTCTGGTATAACAATATCATTTTGGCGTAAAAAAATTTCCAAATAGACTTACAACTGACGAATTTATGAGGTAACAAACATAAAAAAAAATGCAACCGAACTTCCTTCTTTTAAAGTCGATTAAAAGAAGCGTTTTCAGCAGTATTTACTTTAATACTCATATTATCAGATTGAATTTTTGTTACTAAAATTACTTTGCTTTAAAATGGACTAACCAAGTCAAGTAATACATTTGGTATATTGTTGATCTCATTTCGAAAGGATCCCCCAATACCCATATTATACATGCTTCTGCATAATAAAGGCAGTTGTGTTTGCATGCCTGTGTTTCGGTTTGAAGGGTGGGATATGGCGTGAATTTACTGGGTACGGAGGAATAAGACCTGAATTCTCAGGAATGGCAACGCATGGGGGGTAATTATGGGCGAAACAGTATACTCTCTTATGTCCATGGTACTGCTCATGTCTATAGGCGACGGTTACCACTTTCCATTAGGTGGGCCGTCAGCTTGTTTGCAATTCTAAGTTTAATAACAAAAAATATCATAAATTATTGTATAATGTCATACAGACTCCGGCATACGAGGATGGGATACTCTACCTCTTTCTTTCCCGTGTGTGTTGTGAAAAGCGAGTAGGGGACGTTATGGTGTAGATATGAGCAGTAGCGTTCCTCTTAAAACATCACCAAAGTCAAACTACGGCTGCCAATCCGCTTGCCAAGTATGGCAACTACAGACAAAACCCCTCATATGAGGCTGCCTAAGTCCAGCAGTGGACAGTTAACGGCTGATCTATAAACATATATATTATTTTTATAATATTTGATTTTTTAAAAAAAAATATTTTTTAATCATGTTCCATAACATTTTCGAATTTTTTTTTTATGATATATAGAATCATAAAAAAAATTACGTAAATGTTTAATTAGCAGTGCTCACAAAATTTCACAGCTCACAACTTAAAAAAAAAACAAAGTTACTTTCTGCTTCTCGTGATTATGGAACAGAGAAGCGAGGCTGCCACGAAGATGGAAAACAAGCGTACAGCCATCTGATGGTAAACCGTCACTAGCATTCGAATGCCTGCAGTATTAGGGGTTATAAAATAAGACTAGATTATACAAGATACCTTGTCAAATAATTTCTTTAATAGCATCTCTTGGAAGCTGGACAACGGGCATTGAACTGTGAAAGCGTCAGATTTCATGTTTGAATTAGCAGAGCTAAGTTCCGTAATCTTGAGGAGCAGACAGCGAGGTACCGTATAAAATTTGCATAGATTATTTATTGGTATTCTTTGACGCGTAAAGCAACAGGTTAGTTGGAATTCATTAAGTTGTATGCCATCGATGGGATATTTGGAAGCGATAAATCGATTATCTGATGCGTTACAAATATGAACAATTTATGTTACTCGAAGAAGAGTTCTGGGGGCCAATGTAAATGAAATGAAATTCCGAAGTTTCAAACTCAATTTCGTGTTTTTGTTCATACCTAAATCGGCCCAGTAAATGGAGCTTAACATTTTGTTCATCACAAATCCTACCATAAAAGTCTAAAGGAATAATATTTCAATATTTTTAATGTTTTTAAACGGCATGCATTATGTAATTTTAACATCAAATTAGAGTTTCGTTCGGCTCCAAAATTTCGGAAAACATTTCATGGTAGGCCCTCTGGATGAAGTCGAAACAAAAACGACAAATACAGTAAATTCGAATAATTCTTTTTATACTTAAATGTAAATGTATATATATATATATATATTTTACTGTCTACTGCTGACTGCTGTTTAAAGCCCAACTGCGGTTGCCAATCCGCCTGCTAAGCGTGGCAACTACTGGCAAAACCCCCCCAGAGGGAAAGACTTATGTTCAGCAGTGGACACTTAAAGGCTGGTATAATGATTATTATACATAACATTACCTACGTTTTATTCAAAATCACACAATCAAGGGCGCTTTTTTTTAATGGGTGATAATGGAATGGTAACCCCTCCCGTGCTATCGATTATCGATATACGCTGGCGGGGCACCAGAGACGTATGACAGGTAACGATGAAAGCAGGTAAGTTAGCCCATCGTGACGAATTCCATTAGAGTTAATCAAGTTTCTAGGTGGAACCACGTGGAGGTCGGCCTAACCCATTGCTAGCAATGGATCAGTTAGAACCCATTACTAACAATCTCTTTCCCCGTCAAGGACGCGTTATATAGTTTTTTTTTTTATACAACTTAGAATGGCAAACAAGCTGACGGTCCACCTGATGGAAAGTGATGACCGTCGCCTATAGACACGAGCAGTACCATGGACATAACAGAGTATACTGTTTCGCCCATGATACCCCCCATGCGTTGCCATTCCTGAGGACTTAAGTGTTATTCCTCTGTGCCCAGTAAATTCACGCCATATCCCATCCTTCAAACCGAAACACAGCCATCCAAACACAACTGCTTCACGGTTGAAACACGAATGGGACAGAGGTACCCAAGCAATCAACTTTTGTACGAGTACAAAGTTTCCCTCTAGTAGTTACAACAATATTCTTGTAAAACCATTAATCAAATCTTTACATTATACTTGTTTACAGTAGTAAACCAGTAGGTTTAACGATGTTAAAGTTATATAACTAATTTAGTGTTAAGTGACAGTTAATTTGAATATTACCCACTATTTCTACATCTGGTAAGTGACCTTTGACCTACACTTCATTAATAAGGCAATATTTATTGTAAATATGGTTATTTTAATATTATACCTCCATATTTTATACATAATAGTTGAATCTAAATTATGATTTACATTTATTTAACACTCAAACGAAACGAGGTAATAAATTTATTTACTTGTTTGTTATAATTTATAAAAAAAAAATTATTAATCGTGGTACATTATCTAAACTTATATTAAAAGGCAGAAAGATTTGATTTTACGTTTGTAACTGATAAAGTTAAAAATAAATAATCAATTTTGATATTTTTTTATTTCACATATACTCGTAGTTTTTACATTAATAGCGAATAATGTAAGCTATATTTTTTCGCCGCATGGTCCCAGCGTAGAACGGACCGCTCATTCCTTTCCCTTAAGCATATGAGCGTAGTAAAAGATGATTAAGATATTTTAATGGTCGAGGGATAAGTAGTAGCGTCCTTTTTTAAACATTACCAAAGCATAACTGTGGTTATCAACGCTCCTGCACAGCGGCAACTACTATCAAAACCCCATTTGCTTGGGCACCACTGTCCCATTCGTGTTTATACCGTGAAGCAGTTGTGTTTGCGTGACTGCGTTTTAGTTTGAAGTGCGGGATATGGCAGTAAATTTACAAGGTACAGAGGAATAACACCTAAGTCCTCAGGAATGGCAACACATGGAGGGTATCATGGGTGAAACTGTATACTCTGTTATGTCTATGGTACTGCTCATGTCTATAAGCGACGGTTACCACTTTCCATCAGGTGGGCCGTCAGCTTGTTTGCCATTCTAAGTTGCATAAAATAAAATAAATTATCCAGTCCATTAAATGTTGTAACCCATCATCATTCGATTAAACGCATTAAGGGGAACCTCAGCATTTTTTACACTTAAAAAATTTACCATAAAAAATTGTCAATACGCGCATAGACTATTGTAATATTTTTTTTTAGCAAAGTCGTGCCTGTACTCCCAAACATTCATTATTCACGAAAACATATTACCTGGTATAAAAACTTTTATACACTCGATAGCACGTATGGAAGGCACTTTCGCGGAGTTAGCCCAAAACTCATACCGTACCTAGAGCAATAATATCAAAGAAACAAAACACAATACAAACTTATAAACTCATTATTTATTTGTAAATGTCACGGATTATACACAGCTTATTTTGGAATGGTATATTGGGTTAAAATTATTGTAAACTTTTATTTTTTGTTACTTAAATAGATCCATTTCGGTGCTCTAGTGATTCGTTACACCGATTTACCTTCCGATGGTTATGAGTTCAATCCCAATACAATGATCAGGGGGGAAAGGGATTGTTAGCAATGGAGTTTAACAGCCCCATTGTTAGCAATATGCCCTATTAGGTCGACCTCCACGTGGTTCCCCCTGGAAACCATCGTGAACAATTCATGTTGAATTCGTTACGATGGGCTAACTGACCTACTTCATCCTCACCTATCATCCTTCACAGGTGCCCCGCCGGTGTATACCGATAACGCGGGTGGGGTTACCATTCCATTTTCATCCATGAAAAAAAAAATACAATGATCAGATCATACTGTCTCGCCTCTTATTTTAAATAATAGTCGTAGTTCACAAAACTGATGCAGCAGTAGCAGAGATATTGTCACAATACACAAAAAGATGCAAAAAAAGTAATCGAATTCAGAACTGTTTCTTTTTTGAAGTCACATAAATAGTTCAAGATTATTTTTTTTAGAAAAAAATGAGTTTATTTATAACAAAACAAACTACTGACCTGATTTTGACAAAATTATCAAAATTGGTTCAGCAAATATATGGAACCAATCTAAAAGTTTTATACTATAAGGTAAAACAAAAAGAAATATATATATATATATATTATTTATAAATTACTGTTTTAATTCTATAACATATCACAATTATATTTTCCGTTATTCCTGTCTATAGTCGACTGGTAGATAACGCCATATGGTGTCAAGTCCGCCATTTACACTTATTAGGTGTATTGAAGTTCAATAAATATATATGTATATATATATATATATATATATATATACATATATATATATATATATATATATACAGATATATTTAAATCCGTTTATAACTGACTGAGTTATGAGGTAATAAACATAAAAAAATAAAACCAAATTCAGACACTCCTTCTATTTAAAAATCGGTTGGAACAAATGTTTTTTTTGTTTTTTTTTAATCTACTTAGAATGCCAAACAAGCTGACGGCCCACCTGATGGAAAGTGGTAACCGTCGCCTATAGACATGAGCAGTACCATGGACATAACAGAGTATACTGTTTCGCCCATGATACCCCCCATGCGTTGCCATTCCTGAGGACTCAGGTGTTATTCCTCTGTACCCTGTAAATTCACGCCATATCCCACCCTTCAGCCTGAAACACAGCCATGCAAACACAACTTGCTTCAACAATATCTTGTAGGCAGTTCATTCTATATCAAATTTGCTATCTAATTCAGATATACTCGAGGTTCACAAAATGTAAAATCATCAATAGATATACACAAGAGAGCAATGGTTTACAATAACTTTTTAAGGTTCCAACAAATTTTGGCTTCTCATATTTCTCTGTGAAACAGTAGACTCGGCGTTTTGATAACAATTTTGCTCTTTCTGCTTTTGCAGGTGGAATTAGCATTTTTTTTTATCTTTGCAAATGGCATACGAGTATAATGAGAGAGAGGATACAATATCTCTTCCTTTTCTGTCCTGTTATTTTCTTACATCCTCAGAATGTAAGTGGTATCTAATGAGACACAAAACACATCAAAGAGCATTGAATTATTTCTCTTTCAACGATTATATTTATTTTCAACCGACTTCACAAAAGGAGGTTCTCAATTCGGTTGTAATTTTTTTTATTTGATAAAATTTATAGAGGGAAAGTTATATAGACTACTTTTTGTACCAGTCAATTGACATATTCTGGCTCACATAGACGAAGTCGCGGGTAAAAGCTAATAATATTTTTTTATAAATTTTCTACATATTTTAATTTTTATGTTTTTTTTTTGTATGTTTGGATTGTTATATTTTTATATGTTACCCGAGCACGTTGTAATACAATTGTACCTCTATGGGTTAAGTACCTGATAATAAAGAATATTATTAATAAAATATAAGAATGCTAACTTAAAAGACTTCTAAATATTGACTTCAAAACGAAACACTTCAATATGACATATTTTGCGTCAAAATTTCAAATAATTTATTTATCATGGTAGATGTTAAGGCAAAGAGTCAATTTATAGAAATTGCTAAGGTCAGAAGACAAAGGACGTTGTAACGTACGATAAGACACGACAAACTTAAGAAATTCATAACAGAAAATAAGACATAAGGAAGGACAAGGCTCCCCCTTCTCCAACAAGTCATAGTTTTTTTTTTTCAATGGAAAATAATGGAATGGTAACCCGACCTGCGCTAACGGTATACGCTGGCGGGGCACCAGTGACGGATGGTAGGTAAGAATGGAAAGGCAGGTCAGTTAGCCCGTCGTGATGAATATACCTGGAATTCAGCATAATGGTTTCCAAGGGGACCACGTGGAGGTCGACCTGACAGAGTATATTGCTAGTAATTGTAATAGAAAGGGATTGTTAGTAATGGAGACTGAGAATCCCATTGCTAGCAATATGTCCAACCAGGTCGATCTCCTCGCGGTTCTCCCTGGAAACTATCATGGTTAATTCCTGATGAATTCATCATGATGGGCTAACTGACCTGTTTTCATTCTCATCTATCACCCTTCACTAGTGCTCCGCTAGCGTATCCCGTTAGCGCAGGCGGGGTAACCATACCATTTTCACCCATCAAAAGATAAAAGCAATCCCTTTCCCACCTACCATGGCATAGTTACATTAGATAGATCAATGAAGAAATTGGCGTTGTGTCTTATCAAGAGGTGAAGAGACTCACTGAAAATCGTAGTTATTGAAAAGAGCTCTATCCACAAGAGCACAGCTCTTAAAAAAGAATCAGTGAAATATAGATGTTAGCCCTAACATCTGCTTTAACCAAAACCGCATAATACAAATAGGAATAAAACTTAATGACCTCGGAGCGTCTATTAATAAAACTCGATGCCGAAGTCGAGTGTCGTAAATTTTCATGTAATAATAATACTGAATTTTAACGACGTTTCAAAGAGGAATTCGACGTAAAAACATCTCGAATATGGCAAATCTGTAACTGGTTTTCATAAAAAAATAATAATAACGTAGTAAATAAAAAAACAAAGAATGAATACAGGACGAGAGAAAGGAATTTATGCGATCTTTAGATGAAATATGAAAATTTACATGGCTGTGTTTCGGTTTGAAGGGTGGGATATGGCAGTGAATTTACAGGGTACAGAGGAATAACATCTGAGTCCTCAGGAATGGCAACGCATGGGGGGTATCGTTGGCGGATCAGTATACTCTGTTATGCCCATGGTACTGCTCATGTCTATAGGCGACGGTTATCATTTTCTATCAAGTGCGCCGTCAGTTTGTTTGCCATTCTAAATTCTATAAAAAATGTATAAGTAGTCTACGTTAACATGGCATGCGTCTTCAACTTTTTACTTAAATGTGTGTGATCATACACAGAGGTAGTGCTCTGTTTGTGTTTGTGAGTAAACATCTTCAGTAGCGGTTCGACTAGAAGTATGTTATATTGCTTAGTCGAAATCTTGTAATTTTTTTTTGTTTTTTTTTTATACAACTTAGAATGGCAAACAAGCTGACGGCCCACCTGATGGAAAGTGGTATCCGTCGCCTATAGACATGAACAGTACCATGGACATAACATTATTTTTACTCTATGATTTTCATTAGATTTTGGAGGTATGTGCCATGTTAGCATAGACAATCTATAACGCTGTCATGTTTTACTTCCGACACAGAAGTATTTTCTTTTAATGTCATACATTACACAAATTGTGGCTGACAGGGAAAGAGAGATTTCGCTCTCTTCCTCTTACATACAATCCATAAACGGTGTAACGCGAAAGTCTAAGAAGTTTATAAATACAGTATATTTTTAGGTGGCAATTAAGCATTGAATCTGTCTCTTAGTACAGTCATAACAATCCGTGGGTACTTGCAACATCTAAGTAAATATCTAAATACTAGCGACTCACTCCGGCTTCACTTGGATTTCTATTTTTATGTAGATAAAATATAACCCATGTTGCTCGCTGGTCATGCAGCTTTCTATAGATGAAAGAATATTTAAAAACGGTTAAAGATTTTTTAAATGTATCGATTATAAACAATTAATAATCAAATTTTTCATATTTATAATATTATTATAGTTTAAATTAGATTTATACAAATTTTGTCTATTATATTTTTTTTTAAATCATATTATTTTTAACCTGAATATAGCATGCAAACGTTGCAATTGAATACAACTGACTGCTTTGCGGCAGAAAGAGGTAAGAGACATCAAAATGTCCTCTAACGATTAATATAATGTGGTAATAGACCACACTATATTAATCGTACTATAAATGTTGATAGTAATTGGCATTACAACGTCAATTTAAACTTCATTTTACAGTATTGTTATGTTGTTTACTGTAGAAGTAAACATATATATTAAAAAGGTAAATAAATATAATAAATGTCTTAAAAGAGCAACACAAGGATTTTTTGAAATTTTGTCGGTCTCTTTGATTATTTGATCCTTTATTAAACATAACCTGCTGTATAAAACTTTATTGGTTTATTAACTAGTATAATATAAAATATAAAGAATGTATAATATAATATAAGGGTTTCTTTAATTTATTAACTAATTTCAACAAGAAGATTTTCAATTCTATTGTATTTTTTTTTATGTTTGTTACCTCATAACTCCGTTAAATGTATACCAATATAAAAATACTTTCCTTATCTGAAAACATATACTTACAGATCGAAGAGAAATTTTATCAAAATCGGTTCAGTAGATTAGCTTTTAAATCAAAATAACTGGTTTTGCCACACTTGAAGTCGGTTTCTTTTTTGCTACACAATCTTAATTATTTAAATGCCATTGTCTCGATGATCATGAACTAAGCTAGACAGTCGATGACCTTCCTACTTCATTTACATAGAAATTATTAGAATTCGAAATATTAAATAAAAGTAGAATCATACATTCGAAACATTCAATAAAACGCCCACGCGGATATTAATTATGCAAGAATATATCGTACACGTCAATTATGGTCGCCATAAAGTATGTTAACACATTGTGTTTTGCCATAAAATGACATTTGATATCTGATAGCCGAATGCGTGTTTGCTTCCTGAATTATCTGTACAGTGTGTGTTATTATCATTTTTTTTCCAAAAATATATATTTCCCCTCTTAAGGAGATGAGATGGCAAACTAACCCCCGACAGAAGCACAGTCGGTCGGGGTTCAGGGCCCTAGGGAGAGAAACCGGCGTACAATGCGGGCAGTATCTAAGAGAACCGCTTTCTGCATCTTTCCCGGGAGTGAGCCGTCTCGGAATTCCAACCGTCTGAGATGTTGTTCCAGACTAGTTGGGATAAGACCGTTCACCGGTCCGAATGGTTTCACCGATTGAAATAATTTCGGTGGACGCCACCCCCTACATTTCGGTTACCTTGTAAGCCAAGTCGAGATATTTTCTCTTTTGCTCGATTTCGACTTTCACGAGGTTCTCGTCATGCAGTATGGTAACATTCACCAAAAACACCCTCGAGAGTGCCCGATCCATCACCGCGATATCAGGTTTATTCGAAAAAACTGTCCTGTCCGTGATGATGGATCGGTCCCAGTAGAGCCTGACGCTGTCGCTTTCGAGGACCGGCCGGGGTGTCGCTTATATCGTCGTTAAATGCCCCCTATTTTGGGGATTTTGCCACTTTTTGCCACGCTTGATTGGCGAGTTGGCAACTGCAGTTAAGCATTGGCGATATTTTAAGAGGAACGCTGCTATCTATCCCTAGATTATTAAGTTATTTTTACATTGTATGACAGCCAGGCTAAAGGAGAACGTGATGCATTCTATGTTGGGACCATACGATATTTTTTTACTCAAGCAAACTTAATTAGAAGCATTTTTGTATAGTTATTACGATTCCGTCATTCATTCGGAATACAATCGGAGCTAAGAATAACGAGCAAGAAACTCATCTGTTGCTTTTTTTTAACAAAACTTAACTTTACAATTACAATTTATGTCAGTACGTGTATAAATTTACAAACAGCATAATAGTTGTTAATTATTAATAAATGTTTTTGTTGTATTATTGTAAAATATTGTAAAATCAGTTACAACGTTCTTCATATTTGGTATCGATATACTCGTATATATTTACCAGATATATGTATACCAAGAAAAATGTGGTTAATATGATACTGCATATATCACGTACTTACGTCGATTCCGAGAGAGGAATACTGCCAACGGGACTACATACAAATTCTGTAAGCATCTGAAATATCGAGAGCTTTATTCTGTTACCAATATTATATTTTATTGAAAAATGTTATATAAGTTGAAGGATTTTTAACCAACTTCACTACGGTGCTTCTCGATTCGATTGTATTTCGTATGCCATGTTATTACTGATTATTATTCGATTTGAGTAAGCATTAATTTTATATATATACTTTTAAACTAAATATATCAGTATAGTGTTATTCTAGTATGTTAAAAGTTAAAAAAAAACTTTGTTTGTCAAATAATTTATTGACACTGCGAAATTTGAAGTCATTTTTGTAATAATAAGAAAGTAATAATAATAATAAAAAAATACAGAATAGTTTTCTTTCTATTCCTTTTTGCCATTCTAGCAGAATGGCTAAAATTGGAAAAGATTTTTTTAAAGTAATATTCATTAATCTGTGTAATTCTTTCACATTATATTAGATTTTTTTCTTCTCTTTTGAGCTTATAAACCATCTCTCTTAAATTTCTGCACGAATTTATATTATTTTTTCGTTAAAAAGCTAAATATTTATTTATTAGGTCAACGACCTATTTGTATTGGTTACATTCAATTTAATTTAAAATATATTTATTTTTATTACAAAGATAAGCAAACTAATGTAATTCTTATCAACTTCTCAACATTTGTATTTCTTTTTCTAAATAAATTGGTCGACGGCAGCTGATTAGATCAAATCCCAGTATTAAGTGTGTATTGGAATTTGAAATATCTAATTGTTTTTATTGAGACGACTGTATCAGCCTTTGATTAGTTATGGATTGGACTAATGGAGTCGCTGTCTCGTTTTGTCGTTACAGACGAGCGACAAGTCGCAGCGATTTACTTCTCTGCGTTGAATAAAATCGCAAATTCTTTATTAATTTTTTTTAAAGTTTTTTTTTTCTTTTGTTCTTCAGTGTTCACTATTTGATATGTAAAAAGTGTTATATTAAATAATCAACAGTAGCCGGCATTATTTTTTTAAAATTTTTTGTCTATATGTAGCCAAACTAATTCGTTGTCATGCTGTTAGATAGAACTTTTTCTGTAAACATTATATGTGTATTAAATGTATATGTATATATGTGTGTTTCTTTTAAACTGTCTATTAAATCCTTAGCCTATTATACAATAAATAAGCATTCATTCATATATTATGTATATTTTAGAAATATTATAAAGAGGAAAGGTTTTGTTGTTTGTTTTTGAAAGATAAATTCAAAAACTACTCGATTAACTTTATTAATTATTTTACCTGAAGAAAACAACATTAGCATCCAGTAATGAGTAATAGCTAGTTTAATACTCTAGTAAAAATAAAATAAATATTATTAAAAATTTAAAATTTTTACGTAAATTGCAATAATGTAAAACATAGTATCAAAAATTTGCATATTAAAGCTTTATCAAACGCTAATTTACCTTTCTAATTTCCTAATTTGCTAATTAACCTATCTACCCAAGCGAATCCGGGGCAAATCATTGGTATTTTATAATATTAGTAAAGATTTCTGTTACGTGCTTAACCAATATCTACATTTATGTATCCTTTCGTAGATTCGCACTGAATTACTTATTATACCACTATATACATTGTAGAATAAACTTACGACTATATTCCTCGTGCGGTCTACTGCGATTAGTCGCTAGTGTGTACTGACGACAGAAATACGATATTGTGGTTTATCCGTGTTAGAATTTATGAACGGCACTGGTAAATTAATTTAGTTTCATAATTTAATGCGAGCGATACTAAAAGTATAGAGTTTTAAATGTGAACATATTTTTTTTATGTTACTGTACTTAATATGTATGAGACTGTCTCGCTTACTCGTGTTAAACTGTCTGTCTCGTGTTAAACTGGGGAAGGAATTGTTAGTAATAATATAGTCTACCAGAGGGAGACTTTGTACAAAAGTCGATTGCTTGGGTAACTCTGTCCCATTCGTGTTTCAACCGTGAAGCAGTTGTGTTTGCATGGCTGTGTTTTGATTTGAAGGGTGGGATATGGCGTGAATTTACTGGGTACAGAGGAATAACACCTGAGTCCTCAGGAATGGCAACGCATGGTGGGTATCATGGACGAAACAGTATACTCTGTTATGTCCATGGTACTGCTCATGTCTATAGGCGACGTTTACCACTTTCCATCAGATGGCCGCTAGCTTGTTTGCCATTCTAAGTTGTATAAAAAAAAATACGAACTACCAATCCTGTTGCTAGCTAGATCGTAGCTAGACCTCCACGTGGGGAATTATCTATTAAAAAATTATTGTCAGCCAGTCAATCAACCAGTCAATTAAACAATCAATTAGTCAATCAATTGATCAATCAATCAGTCAGCCAGTCAATCAACCAGTCAATTAAACAATCAATTAGTCAATCAATCAGTCAGCCAGTCAATCAACCAGTCAATCAATCAATCAATTAGTCAATCAGTTGATCAATCAATCAGTCAGCCAGTCAATCAACCAGTCAATCAAACAATCAATTAGTCAATCAATTGATTAATCAATCAGTCAGCCAGTCAATCAACCAGTCAATCAAACAATTATTTGATCAATCAATCAGTCAGCCAGTTAATCAACCAGTCAGTCAGTCAATCAATCAATTTATCAATCAGATAGTCGATCAATCAATCGATCAATCAGTCAGTCAGTTAATCAATGAAATACTTTATTTGCTAAATATAAGTGTTACAAAGATTATATGTAAGTGAAAAAAGTTCTTTCCTTTTTACCCGTTATTGGCGTGCAAATTATTTTAATAACTAATATAAATAAGGAACTGCGTCTGTCTGTCTATTGTACCTAATGGATGACCCAATTCTCATGAAATTTGGTATAGATTTATTTTTTGGGATAAAATAATATAAGCTGCTTTTTATTCCGGTCAGACGAACAAAGCCGTGGGTAAACTATAGGTCGAGTCCATCATATTTAACCCCACTAAACAAACATATACCTGTATTTAGTTCCCGTTTTTCGGCGGTGCTCTCACAATTTTCCATTCGGATCGAAGGTTAAACGAAGCGTTTAGGTACTACCCGCCCTCACTCATGGCAGGCCATGAAATATCCGGGCCGGGTCGGTTCCATAAAAAACCGACTTCAATTGACTGAATGAATGGTTTATTTTTTCTTCATAAAAGGTATATATATATTGCACTTGAACAATAGATACAGCGGTTAGTTTAAAAACTTGTTAGCAAGAGAGGACTTATCTCTGAAAGAGATCTCTTCCAGCCAACCCAGTGTAGTAAGAGAGAAAATAATTAATTGGCGAGTAATCTAGTGCAGGAAGGGTACAGGTAAAAATAATGTAAATACACAAGTTGTAAATAAATAAATAAATATATACAAGGCTAGTATAATGTGCGACGAAGTCAATTATAACAATCTCCTTTTTTTGATGTTGCTTGAAAACAGAAGAACGTTGGGCAATAACGGTCTTTTATATCAAAATGTTTTGTACCAATTTCCGTTTCCGTCTTAACAAAAGCCAATTTTCCGGTAACTGCTATTTAAAGCTGTAAAATAATTATAAGTATATATATATAATAATTTGGATATATAATATATAAATGTAATTTACAGGAATAAAGAGGATTAAAAAGATATTTACGAATATGGAGCATTGTAAAAGTAGAAATAGTAGTAGAAGTAGTAAAAGTAAAAACCTAAAAAAAAATATGAATGGACCTTATATAAAAAAACGGTAAATTGAATGGACTTATTTTTGTTATATCTATAATAAAAGTGAATATACAAAAGCATATAAATAAATAAATGAATAGTTTTCAAAATAGAAGTTATAATAAAAATAATTATTTTATATGTTATAAAAATCAGCAATGCAGATATTATTTACATATACTTATAATCGCGTAAATCCCGTAAATAAATTTAATTCTTAATTAAAATTTAATAATCCCTATAATTTTGGTACAATAAAGTGTTAAATAAATTAATAAAAATCTATCTATCCTACTTAAGAGCTGCGCTCTTGTCGATGGAGTTCTTGCCACTCGCAACGATTTTCAGAGAGTCTCTTCACCTCTTGATACGACACGACACCAACTCCTTCTTTGATCTGCCTGATGTAACTATCCCTTGGTCTCCCTCTTCCCCTCCTTCCTTCTATCTTAATAAATATAACATAAAAAAAAATAGAGTATTATCGCTTCAATCAATTTTCTCGTTTCGCCCGTCGCGGTCCCATCGCTCACCCAATAGCCCCAATATAATTCCTGTTCTCGAATTTTGTCCCATAATTCCATGGCAAGGAGCTCCGAACGACGTAATCTTCGCGCGGTGAATCTTAAAGCCCCCCGTGATTGGATCGGCTCGCTTTTATCGCGTTATCTAAGAATTTTTTTTCGGCAACAACCTACTTTTGCATCGCCGCGTCGGAAGTGGTTTAGATGCCTTCATAATTCTTGTGTAAACTTCGATTGGTTTTATTGTTTGGGTTAAGTAAATTCCACGTTTAACGGTTACGCTTCTCGATTCGTTTGTATTTCTGCTACTGATTACGGTGGGGAGGAGGTTTGTAATTCTACTGTTTTTTTTTTGTTTGTAAAATATTTACTTATTAGGTTAATGTGAGAAACAAGGAGCACTTTCGTTCGCTGATACATATATTGAGCAATAAAATTTTTTAATATAATCATTTATAATGGGAAATTAACAAATGCACTGTATTTTGTCGTTTCCAACATTTGTTTCGACTTCATCAGGAAGTATTCTTGAGGGGGCATTTGGCGCTTTGTATCACAGCGTAGCGAAGGCATGGCTTTGCCTACATAAATCTTTATATATAGTAAATAAACCATCAAATCATTGCTATCGTCATATCAGACTTCAACTGTCCACTGCTGACCATAAGCCCTTTGGGGTTTTTGCCAGTAGTTGCTACGCTTGGCAGGCAGATTGGCAAGCACTATTAGGCTTTAGAAGTGTTTTAAGAAGGATGCTGCAGCCCATTCCTCGTCTTCTTTTAGTCGCCTTTTCGACGTCCGTGGTAAAGGAAGAGGCGGCCTATTCTATACCGGAACCACAGGGCCAAAACTATCAAATACCAAATTTTATTTATATTTTATATGATAAAATATCTTGCAATTTTTCGCCCTCTATCTTAATAATAGGAATACAAAATAGCTTTGCCTTTCGGAAAGTAATAATCATCATCATTTCAGCCATTATCCGTCCACTACTGGACATAAGCCTCCCCCATAGACTGCCACAAAGAACGGTTCTGAACCACCTGCATCCACTGACTCCCTGTAATGCACAAAAAATAATATTGTTAATAAAATCATGTTTTCTACAGTACGTTTCTAAAATACGCATTACAGAAGGATCATAATTCTTTAGTTTATTTGGGAACTTTGTACTCTGTTATTTATGTCTTTCTAATAATCTTGATCCTTTCTGACGAAAACCGGTTTGACAGGCAGACAGCCGAACACCAAATTGATATTATTAGTGGTCTATTTTTACTTTTTCAAGTACAGAACCCTAAATACAAGAGTGGGTGTATTTTTGATAATAATTGGACACGGGATTGGTCTTCGTTTTGCCCGCATCACACTCACTTAAGCCCCTTGTCCCTTTATCAGGGACAAGCGAGCGGCCATTATGCTAAACGTGGAATGAGTCTTAAAAGATTTGCGTGTAATCTAGGACATAGCATTGAAACCACTAAGGGAAGTTGGACAAATTTATATGTCGTATTAATATGAAATCTTTAATGATATTTAAAATGTGAAATGTTTTTCTTGGCACCTTATGGTTCTAGTTCAGCTTTTAACTGTCCATTGCTGACCATAAGCCTCCCGCTAGGGGTGTTTTGCCAATAGTTGGCACATTTGGCAGGCGGATTAACAACTGCGGTTAGGTTTTGGAGACGTTTTAAGAGGAACGCTGCTCGTCCATTCCTCACTCTCCCTTAGTTGCCTCTTACGACACTATATAGAGGGGAGATTTGATTTCTGCATGTAAATAAAATTAAAAAAATACTTGACCAATAACAATATTAACAGCAAGTGACATGAGCAGTACGAGTATTTTATTTAAAAAAAAGTCAAACCCTAACAAATTGCTAATTCAAGTACGTTTCTGATTTTTTTAATGGATGACAGTGGAATAATTATCCCGCTTGCGGTAACGGTATACGCTGGTGGAGTACAGGTGAGGGGTGATAAGTGAGACACAAAGGCAGGTCAGTTAGCCCATCAGGAATTCAGCGCGATGGTATCCAGGAGGGACCGCGTGGAGATCCACCTGTAAGGATGTATTGCTAGAAATGGTACTTGTAGTTCGCATTACTGACAGTCCATTCCTTCCAGTACATTTTTGATATGACCATGGTGCTAATTATGGCAGGTTGTCAACTTGTTTCCTATTTCTAGTTGCAAAAGTCACTATATATTTCATAAGATCCATTATCTGTCCTAAAGTTTTCGCTTCAGTGAAGTTCATAAACCAGTCTTAGACCACCTATATAGAGTCTTAGAGTAAATATATAAAACATAACGACCACTGCACATCAGACCTGTGTGAGTTCGAGACACGAACTCTCTTGACTATACCTCGTTCCATTCTCTATATTGGTGTAAGCTACTTAAAAGCCGCAATGCCTGTTCGCACAGATTGTGCATTTGAATTTGGAAAATGAATTTGCTATTCCGATCTATAATTTGGTTCGATTGTTTCCCACATGAATTTAAAAGCACATTTTACTAGAGGAAGCCTTTGTAGAGAAGATATATGTCTTGAGTATCGAATCGTGTTTCCGTTGCGAAGCATAGCAGTGAAATCACAAGACATGGAGGCAGAATATTTTTTTTTTTTATACAACTTAGAATGGCAAACAAGCTGACGGCCTTCCTGATGGAAAGTGGTAACCGTCGCCTATAGACATGGGCAATATCATGGACATAACAGAGTATACTGTTTCGCCCATGATACTCCCCATGCGTTGCCATTCCTGAGGACTCAGGTGTTATTCCTCTGTACCCTGTAAATTCACGCCATATCCCACCCTTCAAACTGAAACAGCCATGCAAACACAACTGCTTCATGATAAAAACACGAATGGGACAGAGGTACTCAAGCAATCGACTTTTGTACAAAGTCTCTCTCTGGTAAAATATTGGAATCTGGAATATCTTGAAGGCCAAGAATAGTTATGTATAAGGGGTAACTTGAACGTTACAGTGCATACTATGTTATCAAGGAACTATTCGTGTATATAGGCGACCCTTAAATGTAAAGAATTGTTAATAATGAAGACTCATTTTAGGCGTTGCTGAACTTGGGGCTCTCTCATAGACTGTCATAAAGATAAGGGGTATATCTTGTGGTAGTTTACTATTGGGGGATTTATCCATTAATTGCCATGCTTGACAGAGGAATTGACAACCAGTTTAATTTATGGTGATGTTTTTTCGTTGCTAACTATCTATCGACTATTAAGTTCCCTTGGTCCCCTTTAGACATTCACGGGAAAGAAAAGTGTGGCCCATTCTATGTTAGAACCACATGACAATGGAAAGGACTAGCGGTTCCAAATTATATACAATAAGGTCCATCTTCACGCAATTTCCTCAAAAACCCATCGTGATCTATTCTTGATGAGTCAACTGACCTCTTTTATCCTCACTTATTATTTATGGAGTTACTATTCCATTAACATCCTTAAAAGACACCTACAAATTTGCATCAGGTGGACCGTTAGCTCGATTGCCATTCTTAATTTCAAGAAAAAAAAACATTCTTACCTATAATCTTCAGAGAAACATCATATGAGTAAAAAAATAACATAGATATATTGCACCCCTTGAAATTCCACATAGAATATTGTCTACATTACCAAACCGGAGACGGAGTTCTTTGACGGCACCTCCTTTTGTGAATATCAATAAGTACAAAATATTCATTTGGAGAATCATTTGAAAGTAAAAGTTGACCTTTTCGTACACCCAAAACATCTGCGTGCATTGAAATATCAACATCAGTGCGTGCAGAATAAGATTCATTTTTGCTGGATACGCCAAAATCATTAATTATACCCAACACGGGCACTGACATACACGTTATAGACAAGATCATTAATAGGGACGCGTACAGCGTGCCATTGTCGCTAATTTGTATCGTCCGAATGACGGACAGACGCCCTGATTGACAGAGCTTCATTAGTGAGGTGGAATTGTTTGCTGTGAAATTCTAGCGGGTACGCCGTTTCTATTTGCCTTGTCAGTATCGACTGTTTGATGGTTTGGTGAAATATTGTATGTTGTGCGAGTTGGAGTCGGCAAAGATAAATACGATAGCACTGTACATGTATATGTAACTAGTGATCTGCCCCGGCTTCACACGGGTAGATTGATAGAAAAATATATTTACATAAAATGTATACACATAAATTTTTGATACTTTGGGTTACATTTCTTTCTACCATTGTACAGCTCGTCATCGATAGTGATTTCACCTCCAAACCTGACCTAAGTCTTAACACCTGAGTCCTCAGGAATGGCAACGCATGGGGGTATCATGGGCGAAACAGTATACTCTGTTATGCCCATGGTACTGCTCATGTCTATAGGCGAAGGTTACCACTTTCCATTAGATGGGCCGTCAGCTTGTTGTCCATTCTAAGTTGCATAAAAAAAAAACCTTAGAGCCTAAATGGTCACGTACAGCGCGGTTTCAAAGATGTTTTCCGTCACGATCGCTCAGGTTATGGAAAGAGCTAGTGGATGGATAAAGAAATGGTACCAGAAATGCAATCCGCGACTCTCAATGACACATTTTCGGTTTATCCAAAGCACAATGGAGGACTTTTAGAAATTTCAATTTTAATTTCAAACCTAATTATTTTATAATTATTTCTGGTGGCAACACATATTTATTTATATATACAAAAGATCACTAATGACAGTATTTCAATCATTAAATGCAATTTGTATTATCTGCCTTATATAATTGAGTTTCCAACAAATAGTGGACTATAACCGAACAAAATGCTGACAGAAGGAACGCTCTATAGAACGAAATTATTTGTGTTTGTAAAAACGAATTGTATTGACTTTGCTTTATTTTGTACTGCAATGGAATAATTCTATATCTGCTGCGGATTGCTAGTTTTGTAATTTGAATAATAGATACAACTGGATTTCTAGTACTTTTTGATTATTATTATTACCTTTGCATTTCATGGTTTTACGTATATCCGTCTATATGTCTATACAATTGTTTCTCAACCATTTTTATATCGCGACCTACGAAAAATACTTATAACCTAATACTTAATTAATTAATAAGTCAGTATACTTTATTTGCATTATACAATAAAGGGAATAAGCAAGACAATTAATCAATATAACGATGCAATTGTATAAGTATAGTAAGGTGGTCTTATTGCTGAGAGCAATCTTTTCAGAACATCTTTAGTGTTCAAAATTAACCTTTTTACATTCATACGACTGATTCCATTCATCTATCTTGAATTAGTAGATTAGTAAAGTCGCGCATCACTACGTAAACGAATTTTTCAAGGTCTTATTATTTTTCAACAAACTGCGATTGCCTTTAATAACTTATTATAAAGAGAAAACTTTTATGTTTTGTAATGAAAAAAAAGAAAAAAAAAATATTTTAACAATTTTAAAAATATTTTTACTTTTAGAAAGTTACGCTCTCAGTGTTCTAAGAGGCGACTAAGAGGGCTTATAATGGAGGGATGGGCAGCAGCGTCCCTTTTAGAATATTACCAAAAGCCAAACTGTACCAATCTGCCTTCTACAAAAGTCGATTGCTTGGGTACCTCTGACCCATTCGTGTTTCAACCGTGAAGCAGTTGTGTTTGCTGGCTGTGTTTCGGTTTGAAGGGTGGGATATGGCAGTGAATTTACAGGGTACAGAGGAATAACATCTGAGTCCTCAGGAATGGCAACGCATGGGGGGTATCATGGGCGAAACTGTATACTCTGTTATGTCCATGGTACTGTTCATGTCTATAGGCGACGGTTACCACTTTCCATTAGGTGGGCCGTCAGCTTGTTTGCCATTTTGAGTTGTATAAAAAAAAAATACTAAGCGTGGTAACTTCTGGCAAATCCCCGGCTATGTTAAGCAGTGGACAGTCGACTTATACAACAATATTGACACTGATGAAATATCAAAATACTGCTAATAGCGTAGGCAGACGGTCCCAATGGCATTTACAACAAATACTCACAGGAGTTTAATTTATCAGAGCGAGTCAAACTTTGTTAGAAATTAATTTCTAAAATTGCTGAAACACGCAATCTTAAATGCCAGTTTTCCAGTCTACTAGACTTCTATAATTCAACAAGTGTGTATTGCTGTACTTTGACGATTTACTTAAAGGATGGAGAAAGTCAGCCAGGGATAGAGGAAAGTGGAAGCAATTGGGGGAGGACTATGTCGACAGACAACCTGACCAACATAATGGTTGCTAGTAAGCTAGCTTAGTAATGAGTAGTATGTAAGTTAAAGTAAAATTGTGGTCAGAGAATAAAGGCTTTATTATTATATTGCTGTACTAAAACAGTCGTTTTACTTTTGAGAAAAACGTATTAATAAACAATGAGATAATGCTTTGAAAAAAAAACAGCTGTTTTAGTTATCATAAAATTAGTATGAGACCAAACAATATAATCAAAATAAATACACACTTGACAACATTGTTGTTTTCACTTATGCAACTTAGAAGGACAAGCAAACTGACGATCCACCTGATGGAAAGTAGTAACCGTCACCTATAGATATGAGAAGTACTATGGACATAACAAAGTATACTGTTTCGCCCATGATACCTCCAATGCGTTGCCATTCCTGAAAACTTAGGTGTTATTTCTCTGTACTCTGTAAATTCACTGTCATATCCCACCTTTCAAACCGAAACACAGTGTGTATTTATACACACAGTGTAGTAGATTGAGCATGTATATTACATACAAATATACATGCTCAATCTAATTGTATAGTTTGCATGTACTTATATATTTTTATATGTCAGTCGAGCACTTAATATACCACCATGGCTAAATCACATTTCTTAATTACACGATACGATACAGGCTTGCATGCCTACTATATAATTCGTAGAGTTAATCATCTATGTATGTAAAAGTGTTTTTGGCAAATGTTAATTTAATACATAAATATAATACATCTATCATCTACTACGTACGTATCTATCATCTACTACGAACATCAGTATTGTAAGAGGTGATAATTCCTCAGATTAATTTAATTAATATAATTGAAGATTGTGTCTCACAAAAAAAAAAAAAACTTCAATTGTGATAAAACCATTTATTTTAATGTAAAAGTTAATGTACGGAACCGATTTTGATAAAATTTCTATAAGTCTAATCTATAACTATATCTTTTTAGATAAAAAAAATCCAAATCGGTTTAGAACTAACAGAGGTGAGTGCCTTCTTCTATTTTGAAGTCGGTTGTAAAGATACTTTTTCAAAACACATTCAATTTCAATACATCCAAATAGCGTAACCCCGTTCCGTTTACTTTCGAAACTAATAATAAAAGTTCCAAAAACTGATTCGTCATTAATTGACGAGATTGGTGTAACGATAAAACGGGCCAAGCTCCCGAATAAATGCGTTCTAGCTTTTAAAGGAAGCTTTTTGTTGATACGCGCCATTGTGGTCACGTGACCACCTCATTTGCGTATCTTCGCCATTTGCCGCGCCCTCGTTTTTAATAATGTGATTTCTTGCAGTATTACCTCCTTCAGAGTTTTATTTACTATTAATACATGTACAACTGATCGTGTTCTGAAGAACTTTTCAATATGATGCCTACAGCCACCTTTCACCATCGTACCGCTCGCTATCGACAGAGAATCCATCATCTTTAGAATCAAAGTGGTCACGCACAGTGCAGTTTCAGAGAAGCTTTCTCCCGCGAACACTCAGGTCATGGAATGATCTTTCTGCGCAAGATTTTCTTCAAAAAGAGTGTATTAAGGTTTCTTAAGGGTCAGCAATGCGTACGTAACATCCTTGGTGTTACAGGCGTCCATAAGATATGGAACTTTGTTTACCATTAAACGGGCCGTATGCTAGTTTGTCGCGGTAGTAATATAAAAAAATGTGCTTATTATTCTCAATGTACAATTATAATGAATATATGATTATTTTCTTGACAACGTATAAAAAAAAAACAAAATTATTTTTTTTACAATACAGGGGCAAAGGAGCATGCGGCTCACCTGATGGTAAGTGACTACCGCCGCCCATGATCACCCACAACACCAGCGGCATTGCAGGTGTGCTGCCGGCCTTTTAAAAAGGAATATACTCTTTTCTTGAAGGCTATGTTGTCGTATCGGTTCGGAAATACTGCTTGAAACACGAATAGGACAGAGGTACCTAAGCAATCGACTTTTGTACAAAGTCTCCCTCTGTTTGTTATCAGCACATATTAGCAACAGATGGCGCTATGTGATAATCTAGGGCTATTTATTTTATATTAGAAGACCAAATAATATTACTTTCCCATTTTATTGTAGAATTATCTAATGCTGGAGACTGTATTACTTGAAGGGATTTAGAGTTCCTGGAACCTTCAGAAATAATACAAGTGTCTTTAATTATAAAAGACGAATTGTCTAACAATGGAGTTAATCTTCATCTTTGCAGATTGAGTTTTGACGACAAGACTTGTTCAATATTGTATTAATATAACCGAATCGGTAAAAGCAAATCTGAGCACAATTTGCCAGGCCATTATGTGGGTTCTATCAAAAGTTCATGGACACCTTTAATAAAACATCTTTTCCTGTAAACCATATCTATGGAGCTACATCGAAAGCCCAAACAAATGAATGATAAGAAAGTTACCGCGTTTGAACTGAACAGCCGTTATCAATAGATCAATTAAAAAGTTTCACAAACGGCTTCCGATCCCTTTTCTTCAGGTTATCCGGTTTCCAAGTTCTTTCTATGAAGGTTTTATAGTGAACAAAGTTATTCTCTGTTATGTTTTAAGCAAATTCCCAAAAAAAAAGAAGGTTAATATTTTGTCTGTATTTGTTTTTTAAATATTATAGCGCAATTTTTTTTTATGGGTGAAAATGGTATGATAGCCTGCGCTAACGGACTACGCTGGCGGAGCACCAGTGAAGGATAATAGATGAGAATGAAAACAGGCCAGTTAGCCCATCATGATGAATTCATCAGGAATTAACCATGATAGTTTCCCCCTGGTTCTCCCTAGAACCGCGAGGAGGTCGACCTGGTTGGGTATATTGCTAGCAATGGGATTCTCAGTCTCCATTACTAATAATCCCCTTTCCCCATTGTTGCGCGATTAAATGGTTTTTTTTTCGGTCGAGTTTATTACAAGTACACGACTCCAAAAAATATGTAATATTTTCGGGATACATCTGTGTAAGATGTAGTTTTTGGGAGCTTTTGCCAGTGATGTATTAAGAGGAATACTGTTGCCCATCCCGCGATCATTAAGTTCTTTTAGTTGCCTGTTAAAAAATAGGTCACTCCTTCCTTTCCTGTAGGTGTACCACAGGAAAGGAAGGTGTGACCTATTTTTTTTATACAACTTACCATAGAATGGCAAACAAGCTAACGGCCCACCTGATGAAAAGTGGTAACCGTCGCCTATAGACATGAGCAGTACCATGGACATAACAGAGTACTCTTTCGCCCATGATACCCCCCATGCGTTGCCATTCCTGAGGATTTTGGTGTTATTCTTCTGTACCCAGTAAATTGACGCCATATCCCACCCTTCAAACCGAAACACAGCCACGCAAACACAACTGCTTCACGGTAGAAATACGAATGGGACAGAGATACCCAAGCAATCGACTTTTGTACAAAGTCTCCCTCTCTCCCTTATCTTTCTATTAACTATTTCATATTATGAGTCATTAAATTACTTTCCTACAAGCGGTTTTCGCTCCTCGAACATCTGCACAAAATCTTCAACTAACTTGAGTTGACATGTAACTAATGGTGTGAAGGAAACAAACAATGGGAGGAAACTTTCCATCGTTTACCTTGACCTGGTTAAACGAAAGAGTGTACGGATCTCCTTGGCAAACTAATTGAACTCCGCCATCATCCCGATCTACGGTTATAGCTTTACATGGCCAAAATAAAGGCAATTCCATATATTGGAACTGTAAAAAGTAAAAGATTCACTATTCAATTATATTTTTAGCATGTTTTGGCCAATTTTGTATGATTTCTAATTAGTACTTTTGGCAATCAATAGGATTTTTTCTCGTGCTAGTTTTGTATTAATTTTGAGACAATTATAATTTCTTTTTCACAGATAAAAGAAACACTAGGTGTCATGTCGTATAGGGAGGTAAAGGATATGGCCTGGGATAGAGCTGGCTGGAAGAAGATGCATGAATTAGTTGCACCGACAAGAGGAAACTGTTAAATGAAAAGAAGATAATTTCTTTTTATGGAAGAAAAATAAATATAGACACTTGATGTCCGATCTGAATTAAAATATTTTTAATATGTTGTGTCTACGAAATATCTTATTGTTTATAAGTGGACTTCCTTTGTTTGAAAATATAAATAGGTTACTATTATTTTGTAATGACTAAAATTACTGTTTATATAATTCATATTAACGTTTTATTATATTTAATCTTGCTATCTACAGTATTGGCATACATATATGAGTTCTTAACCATGAAGGCTGGGGGGAAAGGGATTGTTAGTAATGGAGACTGAGAATTCCATTGCTGGCAATATACCCAACCAGGTCGACCTCATCGCGATTCCCCCTGGAAACTATCATGGTTAATTCCTGATGAATTCATCATGATGGGCTAACTGGCCTGTTTTCATTCTCATCAATCACCCTTCACTGGTGTTCCGCCAGCGTATCCCGTTAGCGCAGGTTACCATTCCATTTTCACCCATAAAAAAAAAACCATAAAGGCTAAAATTGTACAGCACGTTTAATTGGAAAAGTATAATCTTGGCAACGTTATTATATTTTTAATTCAACGTTATAGATAAAAAAGAAAAATAATTGAAAATCAACAAAAAATCGTACCATCATCCGGCCGGGCGAGGTCAATGCGGTTCATGACCTATAGCATGCTTAGTACAGGCAGAGTATTACCATCTTATCATCATTACGTATCATTACTATTTACATTTTATAAATAATTGTAACTATATTTTACAAAATAATTACTTTACTATTTTTTTTTTATTTTATTTTTACAATTTTTTTTTACATATACGAATATAATGATTTACCACCGTGGATGAAGCATCGTAGGAATCTATTTTGGAAATCTTGTTTTTTAAAAACTGTTATTTGGTAATGTGCAATTAAATTTGATTTACTAACAGGTAAAGATCCTGTCGTTGTTGATCCTGTCTCTGAAGATGTAAAGCTATTTAATAAAGCTCGGATCTTCATTCAACAGTCTTACATACAGAAATCTGTAGCGAAGTCTTACGTACGTCTACGTACGTTACATAAGTAGGTCTTACCTATAAATGTAAATATGTCTTAACCTATAAATGTAATTCTTTGATTAATCAGTTTATCGAAACCATAACATATATTATCGAATATACCATGGGAAATATTCTGAGGAATTGTTCCATCTGATACCAGCTGCTGATTTTCACAACTTACAACTCGGCACAAACTAAAGTTCCAGACCAATCATCTAGACGATTAACGGTCTTCCACTGTGCATTTTTCAAGGCACTTTCGTTCACGCACAACCACGTTTTGGAATTAACTTCCAGCAGCAGTATTTCCGTACAGAAATGACATCGTAACCTTCAAGAAATTAGCATTTTCCTTTTTAAAAGCATAGCAGTACAACTGCAATACCTCTGGTATTGCAGGTGGTCACAAGCGGCGGTAGTTACCAGAGAAAGATTTTGTACAAAAGTCGATTGCTTAGGTACCTCTGTCCCATTCGTGTTTCAACCGTGAAGCAGTTGTGTTTGCATGGCTGTGTTTCGGTTTGAAGGGTGGGATATGGCGTGAATTTACTTAATACAGAGGAATAACACCTGAGTCCTCAGGAATGGCAACGCATGGGGGTATCATGGGCGAAACAGTATACTCTGTTATGTCCATGATACTGCTCATGTCTATAGGCGACGGTTACCACTTTGCATCAGGTGGGTCAGCTTGTTTGCCATTCTAAGTTGCATAAAAAAAAATCAGGTGAGCCGCGTGCTCGTTTCTTCACTGTGGTATAAAAAAATGTATTATCCCAAATATATTGTTATAAGTATACAAATCTAGTAGATTACTGTATCTATTTATTTTATACCTAGTATTGTAGTTTTTATCATTTTTCATTCTTATAATTATGTATAATATAATATAAATATGCGTGTCGCGGCGGCCTTTAATTAAGGCAGCATTTTATAATGTAACCATGTATTTTAAGTTGATATATATGTATGCTTTGTTGCCTGTTCTTTAATAAATAAATATTATTTTGTCAATGTGAACGCTTCCCTATTATGTAAACGCATAAGATAATAGTGTGGTGTGGACAAGCAAATCATGTCATTATACGTAAAATAGGTGTCGAAGCAAACAGAACGAAAAGTGATTAGTGTTGTTGTTTGTTTCTCGGATTTCAACAAATTGCTTTTAGTCATTATGTTGTCGTGAAATTTATTTAAATTTGTAAATCAACATGAAAATATTTTACTAATTAGTAAATCGATTTAAACTATTTATAATAAAAACAAAGTCTTTTCTCTGTATTTAGTATTTTAAGAGTAGGTGATAGTGAATAGATTACTAAAAAAACTTACTACTTAATTGCTTGATAAGTATCGAAAGTTGCAAATTTTTACCAAATATACTAAACTGGCAACATTAACAAGAAAGGGCATTCCAGGAAAATAATTTGAATTATTCGAATGATTTTCAAATCATTCGACTACTAATTTCATTCAGTATACGCTTGTACTAATAACTAAAATCATTTATTAGTAGTTCATGTACGAGTTGGCACGAACGTAGCCGAGTCAATCCGATCGGTGGAATGTCCTTTTTTTTGCTAATTGTCAGTAGTGTTGCTAGTATAGTACTTTTTTTAGTACTTATATTTAGTAAAAATTTGACACTTTACTATACTAGTAGTATTTCGATACTCATCAGTTAATTAAGTAGTAATTTTCCGTCGTCCATCCACTATCACCTTTTGTTAAAGTATTGGAGACAGGGGAAGGACTTTGTTTCCATTATTAGGGATATAGGTATTATTACTAATTAGTAGAATCAATCGAAAATGAAAACTAGTGTATTACTAATTTAGTAGTCGAATTATGAAACTAATTATTCGATTAACAAAATCATTCGGATTCTAGTGATGCACTAGCGAAGACGTTGATGCGGCACGAGAAAGTTATGTGATTAATACTTATTATGATTTACGTTTATTTATTACCGAATTATGAATAATATAAGAAGTTTATATAGATATACTATGATACTATATGCATTCTACATTAATACAAGGAGCTATTTTTATTCGTATTCATGCGAAAAACATCGACTTAAAGTTATAATAAAATTTCGTTTATAGTCGATTCATATCCTTGATTGTTCAAAGCATTTCGAGTTTGTACTAATTCTAATTCCGACAGGAAATCTCAACTTTCAGCTAATTATAACTAATTGGATTAATATGGTCAATGACCACAATCTAGATCACTAAAAACGAGATTGGCCAACAAACTAACTATATGACACGAAATTGGCCGTATTGATTTTCCTGTTCTACGCTGGTTATAGCCTAAGAAATTGCTGTACTAATCACAAGATTGCGTGTACTAATGTAGAACGATAAAACAACATTGTATCAAGCCATATAAACCCATTTTCAACGTCAATAAGAGAAAAATGAAATGTTAGCCACGCCGCTTTATTGCCAAGGATGCTATTGCAACTATGTCCAATGCGTACAGTTTTATGATTTCCACTCTACAGAATGTAATTTGGCGGTACGGCTAGATATGATATTTTACGTCTTTTAATTTTTGATACAATATAATTTTGACTTATACTTATTTTTATATATAAAAGCGCCGTATGCTCGCGGCATAGAATGGGCAATCCCTTTTCCATGGGTGTCGTAAGAAGCGACTAAGAGAACTGAATGGTAGCAGCATTCGTCTTTAAACTTCGCCAAAACCTAACTGCGGTTTCGTCAACATGACAACTACTGGCACAACCCTTTTTATGGGGGAGCACTATATTCAGCAGTGAACAGTTAACGGCTGATATGATGATGATGATGCAAAAGCGAGTTGGTTAAGTCTTAGCTCTCTATCTTTTTTGCGATTAGTTGAGCATCAAATGTCTTAATATATAATGATTTGATAATTGATGATGTAATGGTAAACATTTATCATTTAAGGCGGAGTTGGTTACAGACATATATCTAGTAGAACGCTAATAGTTAAATGTCCCAGTTAATTAACATATCCCACTTACTTACGTGCCCCGCTAGTATGTATCGATAGCAAAGGCAGAGTTATCATTTCATTATCATTTATTAAAAAAATCTTCTGCCGGTAAGTCTTCATATGGGATTGATAAAGATTACTAAGTACAATGAGACTTACACGAGAAAGTTGACCCGAGAGAGATATTTTTTTTCTTTATTTATTACCCAATAACCTAACAGTGACAAAATAAAGAATAATACAAAATATGCATCAAAGAAAACATTGAATAAATTTGCCCCCAACACCGCTTATCACAGTTTCAATTGAAATACAATACAAATAGCTTAAGCAAACAAGAACAGTTAAAAATTATATCAATCTTTTAGAGATTAGATTTTTAAAAGTACTTGGGCTTTCATTAATAATATCAACATCATCAGTCGTTGCGTACGTTTCATTGAGTACGGATGTGCAAAAGCGCTGTCTATAAATCGCTTAGCATAATGGCATCAAATATATTGAAATGCAATAATTGTAATATTGTAATTAGTGAACTATTATCTTTTGTCCAAAATAAATGTGATGTTATGGACGAGGAAAGTCTCATTCGTATTGTTACGACTTCATTTTCGAGTGAAGAGATCAGGGAAGCGAAGACTTTGTTATTTGACTCTGTCAATACGAAGATACGAAAGATTATGCGGAAAAAGGACGGTAAAGAGAAGCGGGATATAGAAGATATTTTATCACTATTGAAAGGAATAGATCCCGAAAAAATTCCGATTTTTGTCGCAAGAAACTTACAGAAACTACCCCCCATAAGTTTTGATCACGTAGATGTAACTAAATTATTAAAAGATATACTCGTGTTGCAACAGGAGGTTCGAACTGTAAAGGAAACCTGCGCTACAACGGAAGAATTACAGTTGATAAAGAATGAGTTGGCAAATTTAAAATCAGCCTCAATTGTGAATAACTTTGAACCCTCACAATATATAAACACGAAGAGAGGGTGTGCAAATGTTATTGATAATTTTCATTACGACAGTGGACCCATTGGATTGCTTCATATTTCTCAGGAAGAGAAAAATGGAAATATAAATAGCGAGTGCAACATAAATATTCAATCGAAAACGCAATCTAATTGTTTGATAAATAGTACATTAGAAAACGTAAGTGCGAAGGTAGAAGATACAGTACATCGATGCAAACAAAACATAGCAGCGGACACGCAAGTGAGTGCGGCCGGTGTGAACATAGCCAATAGTCACAACACAGTCTCCCATCCATTAGTAGTGGAAAAATCATTTGCTTATATTGCATCTGGCGGAAAATGGAAAAATGGAAAAAAGTCAGAAGATTGGATAGTTGTACAAAGAAAGAAACTCAGAAATAGATTTATGGGGAAAAGAGGACAAGCAAGTACAGAATCGGAGGAAAAATTTCGAGCAGCAGATGTAAAGATACCGCTTTTTATAAATAAAGTTGATAAAAACACTTCCATAGAGGACATATCTTCATACATTTTGCAAAAAACTAAGGTGTCTGTAGCGCTAGAAAAAATTTGCATGAAATTTCAGAAGGAATATGATGCGTATAAAATATTTGTACCGCAAAGTAAATTATCTATATTTATGGATGCGGGTCTATGGCCTGATGGAATTAAGTTTCGTCGATTTGTTACTTTTAAAAAGACATCTGGTAATGATGACAAGTTTTTAAATACAAAATAACAATGCATAATAGAACACTAACTTTGATATCCTTCAATTGTAAATCAATGAAAAGATCGGTAGAATGCATAAAATCTTTATGTGAACGGGCGGATATAGTCGCATTGCAGGAAACTTGGCTTCTACCTCATGATATACATATTTTAGGTAGCATTCATGATGATTTTGGATATTCTGGAAAGTCTGCTGTGGACACATCAGTAGGCATTCTTCACGGTAGACCGTTTGGTGGTGTCGCAATATTGTGGCGGAAAAGTGTTTTTAGGTCAGTGTCGGTGATTAAATGTGAAAGTTCGCGAATAATAGCAATTGATGCAGAGACTAGTGATAAACAAATGGTTATTATGAGTGTTTACATGCCCACAGACGATAGTGAAAATTTAACAGAATTCACTCACTGCTTAGGCGAGATCTGTGCAATTGTTGAGAATAATGACTCGCAGACTGTATTTATTCTTGGTGATTACAATGCGTACCCAGATGGACAATTCGGTAAGGAGCTTTTACATTTCTGTACAGAACAACAGCTGATTTGTGCGGATATAGAGAAATTAGGTTTGAATTCAGATAGTTATACTTTTATTAGCGATGCACATGGGACAAAAAGTTGGTTAGATCATATTTTAGTAACACAAGCTTCTTGGAAGTCTATTACAGAGATAAATATACTTTATGATATATATTGGTCTGATCATTTCCCTATTCAAATAAAATGTAACATAAATATATTGCAATTAAAAATAGCAATAAATGGAAGACATTGTAATAAAATATTGTGGGGAATTAGAGACTATGAACAGATACAATTATATAATAATTATTGTAATAAAAGTTAAGTGAAATTGAGTTCCCATCTGAGCTTGCTAATTGTTGTGATAGAGAGTGCAGTGATCCTATTCATAAGACCATAATAAACCAATTATACAGTAATATAGTAAATACATTAGCAGAAGCTGCAGCTCGAAGTCACGACAGGCCTGTTGGGCGGCGAAGATGTGTAACTGGTTGGAATAAATATGTAAGGGAGGCACATAATGAGGCTAGAATTAAGTTTTCGATATGGGAATTATATGGTAAACCAACTGAGGGTATTATGTATAAAGAAATGTATGAGAGTCGTAAGAGATTTAAAAGTAAACTAAAATGGTGTCAAAATAACTAAGACCAAATAAAAATGGATATAATTGCTCTTTGCCGCTCCAGAAGTGACTTTAGTGGGTTTTGGAGAGCGACAAATAGTCTAAACGGTAAAACTAGTTTTCCTGTAAATATTAATGGTATTAATTGTCCTAAACAAATAGCTAATATGTTTAAAAATAATTTCAGAGTAACATCTCCTTTAGGTCAACAAAACTTACAGTCGACTACAAATGCTTGTAGTAAAAAGATAGTAGGTCAAATGCATAATTTTACATGTAAAGATATTGAATTTATTATAAAGAACATGAAAAGAGGAAAGTCCCCTGGGCATGATGGCCTTAGTATAGAGCATTTTCAGGCAGCTGGGGACCATTTGCCCAGGGTACTCTCAATGTTATACACGTTTTGTATTGGGCATACATACCTACCAGAGGATATGTTGAAAACGATTGTTGTACCAATACTTAAGAACAGGACGGGAGATGTATCGGACAGCGGTAATTACAGGCCTATATCACTGGCTACAATAACAGCCAAGGTGTTTGACGGTTTACTTGATACGCAACTTAGACGACATCTAAACTTGCATGACCTTCAATTTGGCTTCAGGCAGGGGGTGTCGACTGAATCGGCTATTCTGTGTCTCAAGCATACGGTCAGATACTACACAGACAGATCCACTCCAGTCTATGCATGTTTCTTGGATTTAAGTAAAGCCTTTGATATGGTATCTTATGATCTTTTATGGAGTAAACTTGATAATACTACGCTTCCTACAGAGTTAGTTAGAGTTCTTGAGTATTGGTACAATAATCAAAGTAATCAGGTGAGGTGGAATGATACTCTATCAGACTCATACCGATTAAAATGCGGAGTGAGGCAGGGTGGGCTGACTTCACCCAACTTGTTTAATATGTATGTAAATGGTCTAATTGAGGAGCTCAGCGGAATGCATGCTGGGTGTTATATTGATGGAGTAAGCGTCAATAACATAAGCTATGCCGACGACATGGTACTGCTGAGCCCCTCAATTGGAGCTTTAAGAAAAATGCTAGCTGTGTGTGAAGCATACGCGAAAAACCATGGTCTGGTATATAATTCTAACAAAAGTGTAATTATGACATTTGTATCTGGACATAAAAAACCGAAGTATGTGCCTCCTATATCACTTAATGGAAATATACTTGACGTGGTAACTGATTTTAAATATCTCGGTCACATTATTGCAAATACTTTAAAAGATGACCTGGATATAGAACGAGAAAGAAGAGCATTGGCAGTTAGAAGTAACATGTTGTCCCGCAGGTTTACTAGATGTACAAAACAAGTAAAAATAACCCTGTTTAAAGCTTTTTGTCAGGTGTTCTACACAAGTAGCTTGTGGGTCAACTATAGTCAAAAAACTTACAATGCTCTTCGAGTCCAATATAATAATGCCTTCAGGGCACTGTTGGGGCTACCTAGTCACTGTAGTGCGTCACACATGTTTGCACGGGAGCGTACAGATGATTTTTACGCAATACGACGCAAACGAATTGTTTCGCTGTTGGGTAGGGTGCGTGTTAGCTCAAACAGTGTCCTGAAGACAATTGCTGATAAAATGGACTGTCCCATCCTAAAATATTGGCTGGGACAGGTTATCAATGTAAGAGCGTTATCACCGCTCATTTACTAACATAGGTTAAGTCAATTTGTAACTAACAAAATGGGCCTTGTAGTCTAATTAAATAAATATTATTATTATTATTATTATTAAAAAAAGCGTTATATATGAATTCATACAAAGGTAAGCGTTTTCCAGAATTTGTACGACAGCGGCTAGTGGCAAAAAGACTATTTGGATAACGGCAATGCACTCTGTAATGGACAGTACATCATCATCATCATCTTTCTACCCTTATCCCAATTATTATTTGGGGTCGGCGTAATATGGTTTTATCCATATTACTGAAGGATTTGGCTTACAGTCTTACCCTCTTTGGACATGTATTTGTTGGTGGTTTCTGCCACCTACGGTTTGGAGGAAAGGATTGAGGAAAAAAGCAAGAGAACGTTGGAAATTAGTAAATGAGAGGAATTAGGGACTTATGTGGGAAAGGAAAGGGGGGGACACTGCAGTTGAGGAAAAGATTGGGACACTGCAGCGGCTCGTGAGGCCGGGGTCGCACACCCGTATGCCCTGATTCTAGAATCGGACAGATTTCTAGAGAAAAATACCCCTGACGCACTATAATGGACGATACAACAGATTAAATATTAGTGCACTAACGCTCCCCAAATTTTTAATTAATACACCCTTTCAATTTATCTATAACAATCTTCGCAAACAAATTAATTAAAGAAACTTTGTTGACGGGAGCCAACTTCGCGAAACTTGTACTATCATTCAATGCCATAACAATGTTTGGTGTATATAATAGACAACTATAATTATTAACAGATTAGAAATATATAGTTTAAACAGTAACGATGGCAGTGACAGCGGAAACAATGAAGAGGCGTAAATCCTCACATCTGAAGGGGTTATTTCCTGTTATTTGCTGTAGACACCATAGGCCCGTGGGGTCCAGATGCTAAGCATTTTTATCGGACGATCGCAAAGCGCCTCATCGAGGTTACTGGTGACCCAAGAGCTGGTAGCTACTTTGCGCAAAATATAAGTTTGGCAATCCAAAGAGGTAATCCTGCCAGTATATTGGGTACGCTGCCTCGGTGTGGTGCGTTGCGACAATATTTTTCTTTAAGGGGTCGCCACTCCTTTTTTCCTTATTCTTCATGTAGTAATAAATATTAACATGAAAAATGTTAATAATCCATTTTTGTTTCCACTAGTCCATAATTCTTTGAATGTCTGAATTCAAAGCTTAACTGTAAGAAATACATATTAAAGTTTAAGTCTGCCATTGTATTCACTCTTTTCTTAAGAACTTTCTATCCTATAATTTAGGATTTTACTATACAATAAATTGTTACAAACACACAAACAAAATGTTCGCTCTAGGCGTGGAGCGTGATCTTGCAAGTATAAGCGAAAGTTTATGTTCCAATCCTTGCAAGTATGAGTAATATCAGGTGTGTAAAATTATATGGACCTCGTTGCAAAGAAGCCTAGATAATTGCCAGTATTTAGGTTTCAAGCTATTTTGTCATTGTGCATACAGTAATAAAGTTTTATGCCAGATCTCTAGTAAATAATTGTCGTCCATGGCACCAGTCACAAAATTTGTTTATTTATTTACATATATACTAAACAAACTTTTCCCTTAATAGTATCATTCATTGAAATTACTCTCTTTCATAAGAAAAAAATATAAATTAATGTATAATTTATAGTTAATACGACAAGACTAGTAGTCTCAAAACAACAATTGGCAGGTGTCTTTTGAACTATATATAACTTTAAAAACATATTCGTACTTTTTTTTATCTTATTTTACGTAGATGATGCTACCGAGTAGATAACTCGGTGGCGCCATCTAGAAAATTAGCATTAAGGTATTATATGCCTGACATTAAATTCACGCATAGCTCAGTGCGTAGAGCACTTTTCTCCCTCGAAATCCATAAGTCGAGTGGGCCTGATGGTATTCCTCCAATTGTGCTTAGGACGTGCGCACCAGAGTTGGCTCCGGTTCTTACGCGTCTTTTTCGGCTTAGCTACTCATCGGGCATAGTCCCAAAGTTTTGGAAGACTGCTCTGGTGCATCCGATCCCTAAAAAGGGAGATCGCTCAGATCCAGCTAACTATAGGCCCATAGCTATCACTTCCTTATTCTCGAAGGTTATGGAATCCATCATTAACCGTCAACTGCTCCGGTACCTAGAAGAGCACCAGCTGATCTGTGATCGCCAGTACGGCTTTCGACAGGGACGTTCGGCCGGTGATCTTTTAGCTTACTTAACACACCGATGGGCAGTGGCAATCGAGAGTAAGGGAGAGGCCTTAGCAGTTAGTCTGGATATTGCGAAGGCCTTTGATCGGGTGTGGCATAGAGCGCTGCTTTCAAAGCTACCTTCATTTGGGTTGCCTGCGAGACTGTGCATTTGGGTCGCCAGTTTTCTCAAGGAACGTAGCATTAAGGTCGTAGTCGACGGAGCATGCTCTGATTTAAAACCTTTGAATGCTGGTGTCCCGCAAGGCTGTGTACTATCTCCGACTCTGTTTCTTCTGCATATCAATGATATGTTACAGATAAGTAATATTCATTGCTATGCAGACGACAGTACAGGAGATACATTATATACCGGTCATGCAAAGATCTCGCGGGCACATACCGATGAGTACCGGAATAGACTTGTGTCTGAAATCGAAACTTCACTCCATCAAGTTTCGATCTGGGGTGAACAAAATCTTGTCCAATTTAACCCCAAAAAGAAACAAGTCTGCGCATTTACCGCAAAAAAGACGCCGTTTGTCGTATCTCCTCACTTTCAGGGCACTTCCCTTGATAAAAAGTCGAGTCTAGGAATTCTGGGCGTTGATATATCTTGCGACGTCCAGTTTTGCGGTCATCTGGAGGAGAAGGCTAAGATAGCTTCCAAAAAGTTAGGAGTGCTCAATAGGGTGAGACGATATTTCATGCCAGAACACCGCCTGAAATTATATAAAGCCCAAGTCAGGCCGCATATGGAATACTGTTCTCACCTGTGGGCAGGAGCGCCACAGTACCAACTCCTTCCGTTAGACCGCATTCAAAGTCGGGCGGCTCGAATTATCGATAGTCAACGCCTTACTGTCCGACTTGACCCACTGAAACTGCGCAGAGATGTTGCATCTCTGTGCATCTTCTACCGAATTTATCATGGGGAGTGTTCTGAGGAATTGTTCGGATTGATACCTGCTGCTGATTTTCACCACCGTACAACCCGCCACAAACTAAAGTTTCATCCCAATCATCTGGACGAGTGGCGGTCTTCCACCGTGCGTTTTTCAAGGCACTTTCTTCCACGCACAACCATTCTTTGGAATCAACTTCCAGCAGCAGTATTTCCGAACCGATACGACAACATAACCTTCAAGAAAAGAGTATATTCCTTTTTAAAAGGCCGGCAGCACACCTGCAATGCCGCTGGTGTTGTGGGTGATCATGGGCGGCGGTAGTCACTTACCATCAGGTGAGCCGCATGCTCGTTTGCCCCCTGTGTTGTAAAAAAAAAAAAAAAAATGAAAGCCTAAATGATTAGCTGTCGATGGCCATTTTAATAGTATAACTCGTAATTAGGTATAAATTTATGTTTGTACTTCCTTTTTCTTTAAGTTTAAAATTGTTTATGTTTTAGTTGTAACTGTTATTGATAGGTACCAAATAAATATTTTTCTTTCTTCTATACAATTATGCATATTTAGTTCATTTATTACATCATCATGATATAAAAACAAACGATTTGTTGATTTGGGTTGTTCCACACTCATTCTGAAGTTTCGTCTAATTTTGTGTTTCCTAACTCCCAACCTTTCCCTAATATAACAACTACAGTTCCAATATATTTAATAAAGTATTAACTGTATTATTTGCCCGAGACCCGTTTAACACAAACATAGCTATTTGTTCAATACATAATGAAGATGTAGTTAGACGGACGTACACAAACTAGGTGCGTCCTTGGGGAACTCGGCGAGTTTGATCACGGAATAAGAAATTGTTGGACGATGTTTCTCTGAATTTATAGTATCAGAATGCTCGTTGTTTGCAGACAATGCGCTCATTAGCAATTGTTAAAATTTAAACATTAATCTAAAATATCATTCAGACGGTTGTTTCGAGATGGAAAATTGGGAACTTTGGAACAATGAACGAAAGTGTTTTCTTTCTTTCCTCTATCTGGTATTATGTTATTCAATATTTCTATTTTTAAATGGGTTTGCAAGCGTTTAAAAGTATAATTCTGTAATGATGTCTCATCGCTACTTTTTAAGAAACTTCTGAAAGAAGGAGGTTCTAAATTAGTTTTTATTCTTATGGGTCTATTTTATGTTATTTTCACCCTTCTAAATGGGTTTTCATAATACATTTTTGCAATAAACAGGATCTACTTGCTTGTTCTTTTAAGTTGTTCTTGGTTTCATATTACTTTTGTTGCAATTAAGAAGCATCCAGCAGATGATACCTCATCTTTTATATCTGTTTATAGATAGATACTCTTTATTGTTTCCTTCAAAAGATTACAATAGTAAACTTATTATAAATATAAACAATAACAAGAAATAACCACAATGAGGAAATATTGGGCGACCTTATCGCTAAAAGCGATCTCTTCCAGGCAACCTGTGGATAGAGAGGAGTAATTATAAACAGTTTGATCGGAGGCACGATGAAATTCTATTATTTCGTAATATAGAGATATGATACATGTAATAATGTAATTTACGCAATATTATATGCTTCAACATGTCTTAATCTCATTTTTATATTTAGTCCAATTAATCATAATTTATTCCTAATGGACAGGATCTTAGTTTCTTATAATTTATGGTCTAATAAAAAATTTAACTAGGATTGTTTTTTTATTTTCTCTTTTCCTTTCGGAGTTTGATCAAACAAGCGTATCTCTGCGATTATATTTTAGTTGTTCAGTAAATTATTATGATATAATTAATTTGATATAGTTTAATCAGAATACTTGTCAGTGTGTTACAAGAAATAAATCAGAAAATTAATCAGTATTTTTTTTTCATTTGCGAAGCCTTGATGGCTTGATACGTGTGTCTACGATCAAACATTATTTGGGTGGATATTCTCCATGTTATCGTACAAGGCGTCTCTCCTAGTTCAATATATTAAAAACGAGAATAATAATTAGAAATTAGAACTCGTAGTCAATGATTTTGTATTACATTTATAACTGGTATTTCTAAAAAAAATTTAACATATCGGGCAAGAATTTGCGTTTGAAATATTCAATGTGCATCAAAAAAATGAATCTGTGAACTCATTCTGGAGCTCTAAAATATTTCCTCAATGAACTATGCTCATAAAATTTTGTGTGCACATCTGGAATATCCATGATACTTGTAAGAGTAGATCCATGTGCCCGCCACTCGAAGCCTTTGAATTATTACGCAGCAGCGAAATTAGATATAGATCGTCTCAACCTGTTCTAAATTCTACAATGATAAAACGATAACTTACCAACTAAGTAGCTTGGAAGCCATTATAGTTACAGGAAGATTTAATGATGAGATCTTTGTGTTAGAAGGCGGATGGAGTTATCAATCACCTGGTGATCAAAGACAGTTATAACTTGCCGTAACGCACTACTTCAAAACGCGTCAATTAAGGGTGAAATATAGTATTATTTAGGATTTAGTACACTGAATATATGTGTATGGATAATTTTATATGGATTAACAACGCTGTTTATTTTTTATAGTAGTTAATTTTATTATTTATTACTTTGTAATATTACTTCAATTATTTGCCGTGTGGTCCCGGCATAGAATGAGCTACCACTGTCGAGAGATTGGTAACAGAATCATTCTTAAGATATATCAGCAAAGGCAAGCGGTAGGCAAACTGCGGTTGCCTACCGCTTGCCAAATGTGACAACTACTGGCAAAATTCCTTTTATGGGGAAGGCTTATGTCCGTTGAACTAAGAATTTTGTAGTGTAGAACAACCTCCCATTAGATGGAGTGACGACATCAAATGCATCAAATGCAGGGAGTCAGTGGATATAGGTGGCTCAGGACCAGTTATGGCAGTCTATAGGGGTGATTGTCATCCAGCAGTTGATTGATTAATAACTGAGATGATGATGATGATGATGAAGAATGTGTATACTAAGTAAGGATATAAAGTTTGATTAATGTTTAAAACAATCTCTATCTCCAACAAACTACCAACAAACCAAATAATGAATGTAATGAACATGTTAATAAAGCATTAATATTAACACTAATTGAACTATTATGCGTAAAACAGACCGTAACTGCACAAATGGAAACTGTTGGAATTTTCACAGTTTCAATACAATGATTTATGCTATGAAAGACTGGAATTAATGCACGATGGTAAACTTTGTTTCCGTACAGTGTAATATGAAATAGTATTGAAAAATTGATGACTTTAAAAATTTATGGAAAATGTTCTTTGATATTTCGTATCAAGAATTACTTTTTTAACTAAACGAATTCTAACAAATGGTGAAAGCTAATTTGATAAATGTATGTAATAAGTAAAGTATTTCATTTTCAAATCAATTTAATGCTAGGCGACAGGATCTATTTTACTAGTTATAGACTTAAAATTACATTAGTAAAAAAAGGTTATAATTAAAAAAAAAACTATTTACCTGAATGGCATTCGGTTAGTACGACAATAAACCAGGACATGGTTATTTCGTGTTTTGCCCTATCACAGGTGATTACAGGTGTATGAACAGCCTCAGCTATCATTTTAATGATGGTGTTGTCATTCCCCCGAATTATTTTCACTAAAGTCACGACATTCTTACGAATGATGGCATGGAAACCATCAATACGCTCCTGTGTTTATTATACATTATTGTACTGAACACGTGGAGCATTATATCTCTTGTAAATTTTAGTTTTTATGAAATCAATTAAGGTAAAATACATCATGTACTAAATTTAGTATACAGTCCACCTATTTACCAAAATGCAAATAAATCTATTCTGCCATTTGACAGTAATTTGATAAACAAACATTACCAAAATATATTAACATCTTTCAGACTTTACAATACTCTCTTAGCTAAACCAATAATAAATTCATTGTCCTTTATTTGAAGGATAAGAGAGCTAGTTACTAAAACAAAATGAACAGAAGACGCTATAAAAAGCAGTTGCCTGCACCTCTTTTACAGACATCGTCGACTATTCATATTATTGCGAAAGCGATAAAACACGTGGGGACAATAAAACTGATAGTCTCATAGTGATATTCACGGCGACAGGTGGGACGAATCGCAATACCGTGTCCGCATCCCACTTCGCTCTAGGACCCTAATATTGTAGGACCGTCTCCGTATTATCTCGGCTTTTTTATGTCGTAATATTTTGTCTTGATCTTTTCACTTTTGTCGTTCATTCATTTTCACAACAGTCATATTAAATTTATTTCACTGATATGAAAAACGGCCGCAGCGAATTTATCGTTGGTCATTATTTGTAAAAGATAATCACTAGTTTACCATTGTTATCTTCGAGTAACTTTTATTATTGTTCTCCTAAAAAATGGTCTTTTTTAATTCTTCTTTGATTAGTAACTGTAGTATCTTTCAAAATAACTATTTTTTCATTTCCTTTTATGAATACTCGTAATAAATTTGGAGAATTGTTTTACGTTATTTTTTGTTTTTTTCTCATAGTAAGTCTGTCAATGCTTTAATATCTTCTTCTACAAATTTGTCTCTATTTTTTGTTTCATTTAACCGCCTATCATCAGGTGGGCCGTATATTTATTTTCCACCTTAGTTGTATATAAAAAAAAATTTCGTTATTAAATTTCATAATCTATTGCAATATATTATAAACTATTAGTCCCTATTCACTAATTATTTTAAATATTAACAAATATTTTTGAATGTAAATATGTAAATATTATTGATAATAATATATACTTTTAATTATGTAATTTAATACCTAATCTACATAATAACTTATTTAGTGTATAATGTATTAAATTTTTAATGTAATTCTGTGATGCAATAATACATATGAATAAACACATATTACAAACGGGTTTCATACGGACGGAATAACTAGTACAAACTATTTATTCTGTAGCAATTTTTAAGAGTAATTCAATATATTAAATTGTAATGGTTCGCTTCCTATATCGATTAATAAATATAGTTAACGAATAGTTCCAATCAGCAATAATAAATAGTGGATTAAGTCAAATACCTATAATTGTGATAATGACTTCATTGCAATATAATGTACATTTTTTGTAACCAGTCAGTTACAGTTACAGTTAAAATTAGTAGTTCTAATTTTTTTATTTTAAATTTAATATGATAATAGAGACCAAATTAAAAGTACCTATAACCGACGAGCATGTATGAAAAGATTAATGAATGTGGAAAAAGCGAAAGAAGTTTGTTTGAATCGAAACATTTGGCGTTTCATTGTTTTTGCCTACTCTAATAGGAGATAGGCGTGACAGATATGTATGTATGTATAGAAGAAACATAAATAAGGTCATCAGTTTGAATCCATCACCAAAATACCTTAATGACTTAGTTAACGATTGAGTTATATAATTTAGTACCATATAGAAATAGATTACTTTTTATTCTAATCAATAAAAAAATCTCGGTCATACAGATTGAGTTGCAAGTATAATCTATATAAACTCAAAAGCTTTCGACCATAAAAGTATTAATTTAAATTATAATTATATAACTATAAAAAAAAAATACAAAACCAACTTTTCTTCAGACGATTGTCGTCATCGGAACTAATCCTTTGTTATTTTCCAGCGAGAATTTCTTCAAAACTTTTATATCTTCAGTAAAAATTTGTACATAAAAATAATATTTTCATGCATGAATGCATTCACATCCGGATGATAAACTATGGACTATACGTGCGCCTTTACGTCCCACTTGGGATTCATATAAAATAGTGGGAACTCTTTACATTTTTGACTTGCTGGATATATAGAATCGTTTACTATGTACGATACATTGACGATATGATTGCGATCTGTGAAATTAATTAAGTATAGAATTATGTGAATTAATATTGAAAGTTTTAAAGATAAGTTAAAACTACTTTTGAGATTTAACAGATTTTCACCAGAGCTAAGATTTTTTCCGATCAAATCAGCATCTAAATTAAATAAAAAACAGGTTGTCAATAATTTAGCTACAATACCAAAGGCAAAAAAATAAATACATACATGCCCATTGGGTTCAAAATGCACCAGAAAATATTCATAAAACAGAGATAATGTTCCAGATTCAATTACAGTCTTATAGAATTTCTTTAAATACGAGTATTTAGGATTATATTAATTATTACAATGGTTTTTATACGATGACCTTAAATGTATTGCAGGTAGTCAATGGATGCAAGTGACTTGGGACCGTTCCTTATAGCGGTTTATGGGCCTATGTCCAGCAATGATTGATGTAATAATGATGGTTTCTTATTTTTTTTTTATATATCCTTTACCATTGCATTTTTGGTTTGTTTTTTATTATCCGGATAACTGATTTATGTAACTGTCTCGATCAATAGCTTTTATCGCTGATCATATCTTCCACTTCCTTATACGACGTAACATCAAGTTTATGTTTTATTTATGTATTGTAATTATTTCTTGGTCTTTTCTTTCATCTTTCTGATGCTCTTTCTTCTATTTTTCATCTAACATTACTTTTAACGCTACAAAATTGCCTAAATCTTCAAAAGATCGCCGTGAATAAATCGAGTCGCCGAATCCTACAGCAACTCAAAACATCTAACCGATATAAAAGCAGGATAAACCAATAAATAAGAATTTACTGCCGGTTTCAGCAACATATAAATTGGGTAAAGATATTTCGAATTGATAGTCGATATATTTGATGCTTGAGAATTTACTTTCATCGGTGGAATTGGGTAAGCGTGGCGTGGTAAGAAATTTACGAGCAATTTTATAATGAGCAGTTGAATGGTTGAAATCTGGTATTTGTTTTACATTTTTATTTTGTGTTCTGTAGTGAAATTGCAAAAAAAGGAAATAAATTTACTTCAATATAAGAATTCTTTGGTTTTCGTAAGGGATCAGTACCAAATACGCGCAGAGTATATTTACGAATAATCTCTAAGAAGAAATAGCAATTTGCAATTATTTTTATCGGCAGATTATTATTCAATACATATGCATTATAATAATGATTTATATAATAAGACAACTGTACCTACGTTATAAACATATTATAATGTAGGTATAGTTGTTAAGAAATCTAAGAAATGTTGAGCCAATTATACTAATTTGAAAGTTGGACGAGCAATGTTAGCTAAGGAGACAGTTTTTTTTATAGCATTTTGACCAATGTTTCTTGGGAAAAAGATGTTCTGTTTAACAGATAGAATACCCCATTAAATGGATTAAATATCAATATTTCAATTTTTTTTTCCAGTAGTAGAGTGCAGAAGGTTGATAATGAAAATTAAGTTTTAGGAGTTTAGCTACAAAGTATCATATTGATGTTAGGAGATTAACTTTTAGACTTTCACGTAGCACTTTTCATGGTTTATAAGAGACAGGAATTAACGCGATCATTTAGATAAACTATGATTATTGATGACTCATGACTATTGATATAAGGCTTAAATGGTTTGGGAATTCTAAATTGTTAGTCCGGGTAGTCATCCGAAATCAACCTGTTTACAAATTGTAATTTAAAGCAAATAATTCTAATTGTGAATACCCACTGTCAACGAAATTGAAACAACTACAAATACAGTATTCGCTCTAATATATATCGTTCACGAACCAAGCAATGCATATTAAAATTCCCCATTATAAGTTTAAACTACAATTTGATAAATTTGCATATTACCATAATAACTAATGCGTGGGATGAATATTCATGTATAAGGTCAAAATTCAAGGTCACAATAAGATTACAAGTTACTGTATCAGTTTGTTTCGTAGGTACACCAAAATATGTCCCCTGGCAAGTGACCTCTAAAATGAAGATCGTATTGATAAAGTATATTTTAATAGACTTGTTTACAAGCAGTTTATATGGTCAATATGATATTCGCCGTTATTTCATAATGTTATCATTTTTGAAACACAATATTATTAAGTTACAAAAGTAATACAATTAAATTTTCGAACACATCAAATTAGTAAGATCATTGAATTCTCTACAGTTAGTTTCAAATATACAAATAACAATTAGTACGTATAAGAATTGCTAACAGAAGCTAAATAAAATTTTGAAATTAAGAATTGTTTAATTCTAAGAGACTCGTTACAAAGCAAGATAAGTTTTGAACTTTAAACTAAACCGCAAAAATTTAACGAAGACAATACAACTGTAGAACCTCTACAATTCAAAACCTCAAACCTAGAACACAAACAGTCTGATAAAGTAATAACTTTCAATACAATTCTGTGTTTATCTAGAAATAAAGAACGTGTTGATACTGATGTAAGTTTATTTAGACATCTAGTTGTACTTTGTTATTTTGCTGTGCTTGCAATCTTAGCTGGGATCAGTTGAAGCAATTGTATTTATTGTCCGATATATGTGGACACGTTTTCGTATTACAAAGGTTTGGACTCAAATGTGCTCCTGCCGGCGATAAAGGATCGAGTTTTCGAGTTCATATTAATGAATGTAATTTTAATGGGATGAAAATGGTATGGTATGCACCGCATGTGCTACCATACCATTAAACTGGTATTCAATGAAGGGTCACAAGTAAATGATGATAGTTTATTTATTTATTTATTTATTTGCTAGAAACATTGTAGAAAAGGTGTGGCATTTGTGAAGTTTATAAGATGTCCATTATGTTTCGCCACATCAAATGGCATGCAAATATTAATTATTGAATTTATCCATTTTCTATTTTATACAGGTACATCATATATTTAATTTTCAATTACATATACAATAAATCACTATTAGTACTAAGTGCCACTTTGGTCATGCATTACAAACAGTCAATAAAGCTACTACAAATAATAAAATGATAAAAATGTCAAATAAAATTAAAATTACAATTTAAATTTCAACTAAGTCAATGTCACTATTATAAAATTATTTTCTATTAACCATGTTTTCAATTTTAATTTAAATAATTTAATGGCAATTCTCTTATTTTTTTTGGTATCCTATTATAAATTCGAATAGCCATTACACCGCAATTTTGTTGATGCAGCGTTGACTTACAGGTGGGTAGTTTCAGTTTTGTGGGGTCTCTGGGTGTGAATTTATTATATTCTGTCATTGTTGTAAATAAATACAAATGTTTTTTTACAAATATTCCCACCTCATAAATATACATTGAGGTAAGTGTCAAAAGCTTTAATTTTTTAAATAGAGGTTTACAAGATTCTGTTGGACCAACACCGCAAATCGCTCTTATACATTTCTTTTGCGCGATAAAAACTTTTGTTAGCTAGTTGATGATTAGTTGAGGATGAAGTGCAATCGATTAGAGGAGTTGAGACAAATGTACCAGGATTATCCACGATAGTTTCCAAAGAAGAAGATAAAAGGCCGGCAGCACACCTGCAATGCCGCTGGTGTTGTGGGTGATCATGGGCGGCGGTAGTCACTTACCATCAGGTGAGCCGCATGCTCGTTTGCCCCCTGTGTTGTAAAAAAAAATGGAGTAAATTTCTAGCAACATGGTATATTGCTAGAATACAATAATCTTACTAAAGTTCAAATGGACTTTAGTAAGATTTAAATAATGAATTAGTCATTACTAAAGAATTTGTTCGCGTAAATTTGGATAAAATTAGGATTGAAAATATTCTATTTAATCTAATAAGCAAAAAGGAAGAAAAAAGAAGGTACATAATTAGTAGGGGTCAACTATCAATAGGACAGTCAAATATCATGCATCAAGTACAGCAACAATTAGGGACGATGTGGATGGAAGTGTTAGAGGATGGACAGGCGTGAAAAGATGTAGTAGAGGCCTATGTTCAAAGACAGAAGCGATGAATGCTGTTATAGAAAGATCAATCATTAACATTTAAAAGAAAATATTACTCATATATTATTGCTTTATAGCTGTTTCTTGCAGCTTTAACCGCATAAATTATCATATTATGTGTTAACCGAGTTATTCCTCCACATCAGATGTAGGTGACTTCACGCATCCTAATTGCAGTAGAAGAAATAGTAGTACTCACCAGAGAGAGACATTGTACAAAATCCATTTGCTTGGGCACCTCTGTCCTATTCATATTTCTACTGTGAAGCATGGTTGTGTTTCGATTTAAAAGGTGGGATGTGGCAGTGAATTTACTGAGTACAGAGAAATAACAGCCGAGTCCTCAGGAATGTACAAAACATTGGATACTTCATGTGCTGATTCATGCGGCATGAAGCGAGATACAATTATTATAAACGTAAAAGTTTATTATTGTTTTTTTTTTGTTTATTACTAAATTGCATTTCAACAAAGTAACCTAGTACATGAAATATTTTATATACCAACTCACGCGTGAAAAGCGGCGTGAAACAGCTAGTATTATAATAATACCACTGGAAATATTACTCAATACCGTGGAATCGTTTCTGTTTACAATCTACGATAGTGGGTGTTTAATAATTACAATACACTACAATACGCAGAATGTCCAAATTAGATACCACCACTAATTCACACGATTTTGATATCAAATAAATGTAATCGAGTCACAATTCGGTTTATGTTCAATCGATACTCGCCTACGGTCCGATTGTAGATAATAATCTAATGGAAGTAGCCTACTCGTGACCACACGCATAGTCCTGCAAAATGTACGGGAGAGAATCACGCGCAGACACGTCTGTATCCTGTGTTTGGTCAGTCAGTTAATATGCATTAGCATTATAGTGCATTATAATATATTTGCATTAGTTACATGATTGTTCTTTTTTTATACACCACACACGTGGCAATCAAGCATACAGCCAATCTGATCGTAAACGGTCACTGTTGCATTTGAAGCGATTTCCAAAAACGAACTTTCTTACATCATCGTTTATATGTATATTTGTTAATGTTGCTGTTTTACGCGACTGCGTCGTTAATTCGGAACAATTATTTTTATATCATGTTTATAAGAATTAGAAGAAATGTCCATTATGCGTTATAAATTAAAAATTAAAATATTATGAATCTAAAGTATCTATGAGTCTAGCGCGTATCATTCATTTTGAAGTTGCTATTTTTTTGCGATCAAAATATACTTGTGTTATAATAATTTGCATTAAATTGAATCACATGTAAGTTATAGTATATATCTATGAGACTAGTGGATCTGATATCAAGAATACATAATACACTTTCCTTGTACACGAAGGTGTTTCATGTACTTTTTAATAAACTAGCGTCCAAGTTCAAAATATCGTACCGTATGTTTACAAAATTCGGACAGTAATTATTACGAGCGATAAAATCTTTAACAGAAATCTCGTTTAATCAGACACTTCAATTCGTAATTAGTATCGATATATTTGTGAATAACGTTTCAAGTCTGATCACATAAAGAAATAATAATTATAAATAAATAAATGTAAATAAATAAATAATTAATTCACTTTTTTTTAAAAAAAAAGGTTAGGATTAAATTTAAATTAGGTAAACATTGTACCCCAGTAGAAAATATTATAATTTTCCTTTGTGAGAGACCGGTGTCTATATATTGGATTAAATTCTATAAAAACATACATATTAATAAGATGAAAGATATATTAAAATTATGAAAAATATTTTTTTTTGTATGTCTATAGTATCGAGAGTACATATAATTTTTAAAGCTCCGAACTTTCTAAAAATTATAACATAAAATCATGATCTAACAATGAATTAACAATAACTAATATGAGAGATAATAATATACATATATATACGTCTTATTTACTTTATTATACATATACATTATCAAAAGGAGACTTAGTCCTCTCTACCCCATTCGTGTTTCTACCTTGAAGCAGTTGTGTTTGCATGGCTGTGTTTCGGTTTGAAGGGTGGGATATGGCAGTAAATTTACAGGGTACAGAGGAATAACACCTGAGTTTTTAGGAATGGCAACGTATGGAGGGTATCATGGGTGAAACAGTATACTCTGTTACGTCCATGCTATTGCTCATGTCTATAGGCGACGGTTACCACTTTCCATCAGGTGGGCCGTCAGCTTGTTTGCCGTTTTATTTGTATAAAAAAAAGTAAAATTTTGATCACAGTTGTTTCCTGATCAATAGTTAAAACTAGAAGCAAATATTTCTAGTGTAGTTATCGTAATACCTTTTGATAATTTCATTACTTAATTGTTCAACTATCTAAATTCCTCAATATGTAATTATAGGTAATAAAATAATTTATGAAGCTTACTTTTTCGCAAACAATTTACTCTTACTACATTCATGTAAACAAAATCTTTTAAACCATAAAAGAATCAAATTAAACACGCCAAAACCCTCGACTGATTTTTAAATTATAACTTTATATTCAAAGCTCCGCTGTTCCCATACCATACACTTTAAAGAGACGAAAGAATGTATTACGTGAGTCGAATTTTAAAATGAAAACCCATTGTATTAAAGATATTTTGATAAGCTTCGTCTCAAGTAGTCTTTGTGACGATAATCTGGTAAAAAGGACGGGAGTGCTGTCCTAACCAATTTAAACATAATTTCGTTATCAGGGTAGAAGCTAGAAATGCAAATTTTCAGCCTCGAAGTTGCTTTGGATACTGATTATAAAGATGTTTAAGAGAACTTTGAAGCTTGGGCTGTTCTTACTCTTTTTGTATATTTAGTATATTTTTTGTAATGTACAGAAAGTGAAGAAAAATAAAGTCAAAGAGATACACTGACAAGTTAGCCGAGGTACGCGTTGCACGTCTGAATTAAATATGATTGGGACGAGTTTGTCGCGAAACATTTTTATAAGCTTGTTTCTCGCTTCGTTTGTACATCTTTCCGGTTTAATATCTGTAATATTGAATCCATTATTTTATATATATTATTATACCTGGTGCGCAGAGTACGTGCCAGCACCAACAGCATCCTGAGTATGATAGCAAGCAGGCTGGACTGTGTGTACGTTAATCACTGCTGCGCAATTTCCAATGGAATTGTGCAGCGGTGATTATCTGTATATTATTTAATATATTATGTGTATGTGTATTGTGTATGTAAATTTACTAACATTCGTTTTTAAGAATATTGTTACTAATAAATATTTAATGGACCAAAAAGTCTGAAATAAAAATTATTATTATTATTATGTAATGTTTTCTAACAATCTTTTCAACTAAATTCAATATGTCGTTTCGTTAATAATACAATACTACTGCCTCAACTCACGCAGTACGGTTAAAAAATAAAATTATAAACATCACTGATATTTTTAGTAGTAGCCTGCCAAAGATATTAGAAACGGTTTAGAAATATCTGGAGTCGGGTTTAATTCTTTTATTATAATTTTGTATGTTATCACACTAGGTTTATAACAATGATTTGGCTTTTGCTGTCATAATGTTGTAATTATATTTAATGAATAAATAAATAAATAAGTCACGAATGATTTTGAATTTAGAATTAAATTCTAATGTAATAACACAACAAATTATATAACGCCCAAGTCAGGCCGCATATGGAATACTGTTCTCACCTGTGGGCAGGAGCGCCACAGTACCAACTCCTTCCGTTAGACCGCATTCAAAGTCGGGCGGCTCGACTAGTCAACGCCTTACTGTCCGATTTGACCCACTGAAACTGCGCAGAGATGTTGCATCTCTGTGCATCTTCTACCGAATTTATCATGGGGAGTGTTCTGAGGAATTGTTCGGATTGATACCTGCTGCTCATTTTCACCGCCGTACAACCCGCCACAAACTAAAGTTTCATCCCAATCATCTAGACGAGTGGCGGTCTTCCACCGTGCGTTTTTCAAGGCACTTTCTTCCACGTACAACCATTCTTTGGAATCAACTTGCAGCAGCAGTATTTCCGAACCGATACGACAACATAACCTTCAAGAAAAGAGTATATTTCTTTTTAAAAGGCCGGCAGCGCACCTGCAATGCCGCTGGTGTTGTGGGTGATCATGGGCGGCGGTAGTCACTTACCATCAGGTGAGCCGCATGCTCGTTTGCTCCCTGTGTTGTAAAAAAAAAAAAACATCATCGAATTTTGGCTGATTTAACTTGTTTTAAAGGAAGCTTAAATTTAACGAAAAATGTTGATTAAGATTTGCTCATGAAGCTTGAAGTAATTATCATTTTATCAACCGTTAATTGTCCACTGCTGAACATAATAGGAATGTATTTTTTTTTTAATGCAACTGAGAATAGCAAACAACCTGATCTATTCATCTGATGGAAAGTGGTAACCGTCGCCTATGAGCAGTACCATGGACATAATAGAGTCCCATTCCTGAGGACTCGTGTTATTCCTCTGTACTCTGTAAATTCACTGCCATATCCCACCCTTCAAACCGAAACACAGCCTTGCAAACACAATTGATTTACGGTAGAAACACGAATGGAGGACAAAGGTGCACAAGCAAACGACTTTTGTACAAAGTCTCCCTCTGATGCTATATGCATTTTTAGCTGTATCTAATATAATGCTTAAATATAATAAATATTTTACAAAGCTATTTGGAACGCACAATTCAGTACTAGCAAGCAATAGCTTCAGCAATATCCATGAAAATTGTAATATTCCTATTTTTACAACATTTCTACAAATAAACCACAAAACGTCCGCAATAAACAAAGCGTTTGAACATAGCGAACGTATATTCCTTCCATTCGCCGCTGTGATTCCGTCTTTAAACTCCGTAGAAATGGATGTTTATTTTTTAAACAAGCTATCCTCAGACCACGGTCGAAATAAACAAAAGCTGTGGGTAGCATGAAAAATAACAAAGCAACTAGAAACACCCCCGAGGTGTATTATGGTTGTGATAAAAAAATGTGCAACGATATTGTACAACTTGTTTATACTGCATCGAGTGGAGGCGGGCGCCGTGAAAGAGTTTCACGGAAATAGGACGTTATTAGCTGAACTCTTTTTGGTTATTCCTCTCATTAGTTCGAGTCATTGTTCGTTGACTTCTTTTAATGGTTAATTAACAATAAGCATGAATATTAGTTTTATTGTTTAAAAAAAAAACTTGCTTAATATTATTGTAAAGAGCACACTTTATCTTTTACGCGTAATACCTCTGGTATTGCAGGCGTTCATAGGCTATGGTAACCGCTTACCATCAGGTAGGCCGTATGCTTGTTTGCCACCTCAGTGGTATAAAAAAAATAACTTTAGTAGATATGATTATGACTGTTGTCTTTGTGTATGTTTCGGGATTTATTTATATGTAAAACCGATTTTGTATATTTTTTTTTTTTAAATAGTAAACGAACTAAAGTGTTCTTTGTCTTACCCTTTTACCGATTTAGTTAAAATTAAAGTTCGTTTTATCGGAAAATAATTTTTAAATTATAAAATATTTCTTTCTTTACATCAAAATGGAGTATTAACTGTGTTCTCATAGTTTATTAATGTAAAACCAGGGGTATTCCGTACAATCGAAAATCTGGGTAAATAGATTTCAAAGTAAAATCAAACAATAATTAAATTTTAATATTTTTTTTTTAATAAGTAAAGAGTATTAAATAATTTCCAAATCGGTAATGTGAGTCGTGAAGATTAAGTCTGGACAATCGAATATTCGGATAATCGATGTTCGAACAATAGAGGCTCGATTGTAATTAGTAATGTTAACATATGAGACGAATATAGTTGATCACAGCCTCTCTGAGTGTAGTAAGACATAATATGAAATATAAAACAGTGTACAGATACAATCGTAAGAAAATTAATACAGGTAATAAACTCTATTGATTGCAAACAGAATTATAAAAAATAATCCAGCATTATCGAAGGCGTTGTATAATAAATATATATATATATATATATATATATATATATATATATATATATATATATATATATATATATATAAAATATCTTGTTAGTTATTAATGTATTTCAAAAATTCTTAATATTAATAGGAATCTATGGGAACTCTTTAAAATATGCAGAACCAAATCGGATATTATTATGAAAAGACGTATTATGCATTTTACCTTTACTGCGTCGATTTACATTACTAGAACATAATATACATAATCTAGTTGCATTAACTAAGGGTTAATCAGGTGTCGTCGATCGTTTAGCACTGTCATATTGCAGGCTTTTAGCTTAATGAGGCGCAACAGCGATTGTCGCCGACACGAATTGGCCGTGATGTAATGTGACATTAAGTTACATTTCAGCAAATTTGCTAAAGTGAAATCTATTTTTGATTAAATCAAAAAAGATGAGTATAAATATATAATTATTAATATGAAATAAAATTTATGTCTATTCTATAGGTGACGGTTACCACTTTCCATCAGGTAGCCGTCAGCTTGATTGCCATTCTAAGTTGTATAAAAAAAAAGTTAGCAAAAATACCAGTGGGAAACTTTGTACAAAAGACGTTTGCTTGGGCAGCTCTATACCAATTGTGTTTCTACCGTGAATCAGTTGTGTTTGCATGGCTGTGTTTTGATTTCCAGAGTGGGATATGGCAGTAAATTTACTGGGTACAGAGCAATAACACCTGAGTCCTCAGGAATGGCAGCGCATAGGGAATATCATGGGCGAAACAGTATACTCTGTTATGTCCATGGTACCGCTCATGTCTATAGGCGACGGTTACCACTTTTCATCAGGTGGGCCGTCAACTTATTTGGCATTTTAAGTTGCATAAAAAAATACAATATCACGCACATACACTTGAAAAAAAAATACAGCAGCAGAATTAAGAACCATCTTCTTATGCAGGTTAAAAATGGCAGCAGTACAGGAAGAATTAAACTATCCATTGTTTATTTTCAGTTACTGATACAAGAATATTTTAATTTTAAATAGGTCAGGCGACATTATTCGCATCGTAATTATTTCTACAGTAAAACAGACAATAAATTTCCCAAAACTGGAGCATATGCCTGTACTCGTATTTTTGAAAGCTATTGCTGTTGAAAAAAAAAAACACACTGTACGTCGAAAATACGACAAGATAGGGGGAAAATAGTGGAAAAATAAAACGAATCCAACAACAGAGCTGATATTGCCCAAAAAACGAATGACCTCGGGTGATTTTTCGCAACGAAAGCAAGCAATAAGTTTGTTCAGTTCCCACGAAATATATACGCCAGTATATACTGGATATGTTTGAGAATTTATTACAAAAGAGGTGGGACAATTGGCAATATTTTAGAAAAGAAACATGTTTAAAGTATAAATATTTAAACAAGTGGAATAAAACAGAAAAGGATCCGACTCTCTGGCGATTACAATTTCTACAGAAGCATTGCAAATTTAATTCCGGCAATGTCTGATAAGGCAATCTCAAGTTGTTATTTTTTCGAATGGTAAACGAGCTGAGGGTTCATCTGGTGATAATCATCCCTTATAAACATAAATTTAATTATGTGTTTTATAGAAAACACTATGTGGCCCATAGTATTTCTCATTTTGAAAGAAACACATGCATAATCTTTATGATGCAGTGACACAAGTGGACTATACACGAATTTTTTCGTGAATAGTCGAATAATATATTACTATACAATTTAAGATTTTGTCTCAATTACTTCAGTCGTGGTAAAAACAGTGATTTTAATTTAAAAATCATAAATATAACTAATTATTAATTAAATTTATTTGATGATAAAACCATTCTTATATGGAAATTAATAGTCCATTATAAAAGCAAATAATTTTATATATTTAATTTTATTATATAGTTAAAAATATTTTATACAGGTATTAAAATCTAAGTCATTTAAAAACTGAATCAATTTTAAGAAAATTTCTCTGAAACCAATCTGAAGGTTTATACTTTCAAATAAAAAAATAATTTTCCAAATCGGTTAAGAAATTACGGAGTTATGAGATCTCAAGGAGCTCCTCGTTTCTGAAAGTCAGTGAAAAATATACAATTAATCTTAATATTCTATTTCTCTGCCTATTTTCCTCACCGGTAATTTAAAAAAGAAAGTGCGTTATAAAACGACTTAGTTGATAATCACGGATTTTCCGGAAAATTGGTTACTTTTCCCCCAAATTACCGGCCGCTTCCATCGACTTTAACTCGCCAAAGGCTTCATAGCAGCGTAAATGATTTTTATTTCACTTCGAATATACGCGATCCCTTATAAATCATTCTTTCGCGACGCGCTCTCGTGTCAAAATGTCGGATCGGGCCACCATTATTGCGAGAAAGAGTGCCCCGGCTGCAGATTTATGTAGAAAACATTTATGTACGCCGCGTGTGTTTCATTGGCTGGTGATGAGGTCACCAGATAAATGAAGGCATTCGGATGATAGCGCGCGAGCAGTCTCATATGTAGAATATTTATGATCAAACATTGCCAAGTGTGTGCCAAGAACGGGCCACCTTTTAGTCGCTCTCACTATATCCACGGAAAGGTGGAGATAATAAACTCTTACATTTATAATAATTGTATCCCACTTTAGCGACATTGGATACACTTAGAATACTTTTAATTTGGTCCTTTTGGGCAAATTAAACTCATAACTTCTGATGAATGTGGATCGGAAAAAGCGGTTTATTTGAGTCAAAACATTTGTCGTACCATTGTTTCTATCTACTCCAGTGAGATATGCCTGATGTATATTTTTTTATGACACTGAGGTAGCAAATAAGTATATGGCCCACCTGATGATAAGTGGTTACCATAGTCTATGAACGCCTGCAAAACCAAGGGTATTACGTGCGCATTGCCAATCCAAAAGAAACCTCTTTACACCATTTTTAAAAAACCCCATGCTGTAGTCTTTTGGGGAAACCTCAACTAAGAGATTATTTTATAACTTCAGCGTTCGAGGACAGAAGTATCTCTGAAATTGCGTTATAAGCAACCACTCAAGCTTTAAATTATGGAGGTGAAATATATGTATGTTTGTTTTTTCGCCATAAGATTAGAAAATATTACGTAAATAATAATGAAAACTACCTAATGGTAGTCTTAACCTAGAACTTATTTCTTTTAATGGCTGAAGGATACACCCGTCTATACAATGGTATACAATAACGGGATTCATATTTCATTGTAAGTGAAGGGGTCAGTTCATGGGGTTAGTTCGGTTGAAGTCAACCTGATAGGGTAAAATCCCCTTCCCAACCAATATCCCATTAACATCCTACTTCTTGGCATGGATTTCTGTACATAATAGAAGGATACAGCCTAGTATTACATCGTTGATCAGGCGGCTTAGTATAAAATTATATACGAGTATAGTTTCCTTCACTTGGTCCATTGTATTACATTTGATCCTTCTAATTTCCTTTTACGACATCCTGATATAATAAAACACTGACAATGCATTCTTACATGGAAATAACTCGTCGTAATTATGTCCAATTTGTCATTATATATATATATACTTATAATTATGCACATAAATTTTCCGTTTTATATCACAGATAATATTAACATACAAAAAAAAAAGATGTTTAGCAATCTCCCTCTAACGACCCAAGAGTGTCGCTCCCCACACTTTTATTTATCAAACTTTTTGAGGGAAAGGAATAAAATTTAAACAGTACAGCCACGTTTTTAGCAGTCGGAATAAAATTAATAATTCACGAAGCGTAATAAGAGATTCGTTCCGCGAAAAATATCCCTACTTATGTAAATTACTATTGTCTTTGTAAATAAAACAAGGAGTAAACAATAGTAAGCTGCGAACTAAAACTTGGCATCTGTGAACGTCTTTTATATTTTGAAATATATTCCATTTGAATGTAGATAGAATTTTATATATATATATATATATATATATATATATATATATATATATATATTTTTGTATATTTTTAAACTGATTTCTAAAAGAAGAAGGCTCTGCCATTGTTTGTATGTAATGCGATATCTTCGTAAATTGTGAACAGATTTTAATGAGTCTTTTTGCAACTGATAGGGCTTACCCGCTAGTTGTTGTCTTCTTCACGTTCAAAATACGATGTTTCGTGAAATATAATCTTTAATTACTATTAACTTTACGAAAGCCACGTTGGTAAAAGTTAAACGTATATTTATTGTCAAATTTTATAACTTTTGAGTATGAAAAAAGTGTATTACAGGTGAACGGGTGGAATTTACAGAGGTAGGTACAGAGGAATAACACCTGAGTCCTCAGGAATGGCAACGCATGGGGGGTATCATAGGCGAAACAATATACTCTGTTATGTCCATGGTGCTGCTCATGTCTATAGGCGACGGTTACCACTTTCCATCAGGTGGGCCGTCAGCTTGTTTGCCATTCTAAGTTGTATAAAAAAAAATTATAAATTGATTTAATAACTATTATTACAACATATTATTTATTAAAAAAAAATTACAATCCATTCCTCTCAGCACTTATCATGGCCGAATTGATTAATTAATTAATTATATACAAAAATTTGCTGGTAAGGTTAGTTCTAAAGTCTATGCAATTAGGAGAATTAGTAACAAATGTAGATTTCGCCAGTAGTTGCCACGCTTGGCAGGCGGTTGGCAACCGTAGTTAGGCTTTGGAGATGTTTTAAGAGCTGCTGCTCATCCCTCGCTCTACCTTCGTCGCCTCTTACGACACTCATGAGAAAGGATAGGGTAGCCTATTCTATGCCGGGACCACGCAGCAACTTTATATACATTATTATAATACAATAGACTTGTAAAATTCAAACCCCATTTTTTGGCGCAGTCGCGTAGAAAACATTACGGCGCCATTTTTCGCAGTCGGAATAAATTTAATAATTCACAAACCGTAATATGAGTTTCGTTGCGAGAGAGAAAATGGTATTTATGTAAATCACCTACTATTATAATAATATTATATTGTTTTTTTTTTTCAATAAATAAATCCTTTTTTGTTACAGGAACAGCAGCAGTGAATCTTTATAATGTGAGTATTTGATTTAAAATATGACAGTAACGCGTTACTGTTATGGTGCTTTATGCCATGGTGTTATGGTGGTGTAGTCAGATTTGTAGACTGCAAAGATCACGAGTTCGAATCTCAAACTTCGTGTGTTTTTTACACAACTTAGAATGGCAAACAAGTTGACGGCCCACCTAATGGAAAGTGGTAACCGTCGCCTATAAACATGAGCAGCACCATGGACATAACAGAGTATATTGTTACGCCCATGATACTTCCCATGCGTTGCCATTCCTGAGAACTCAGGTGTTATTTCTCTGTATCATGTAAATTCACTGCCATATCCCACTTTTGAAAGTGAAACACAGCCATGCAAATCAACGGCTTCACGGTAGAAACACGAATAGGACAGAGGTGCCCAAGCAAACGACTTTTATACAAAGTCAGTGATTTGGTTAATCCGGTATAGTGGTATAAACAAACTAATTCTTTTTTTTTAACATTTATAACATCAGTAAAGTATCAGTGATGATTTTAAAAGTGGAAATAGTTTCATTATATACTCGCAGTATTCCACTAGCGTAATGCCAAGACCCACATTTTCCCGTAACGTGCGCGAGCTTTCAAACATCTGTTCCTGCCATACCATAGCACCATTCCTTTGAAAGCTCTTTGTAGAATCAATTGAATTAAATAAATAAACTCCACACGCTCGCTAATGAATCCTGACGGGAAAGGTTTTCTTTCAGCGTTTTTTTTTTTTACTCTGCGAAACGCTTGCCCTCTATTGATCCGGTGCGATGGACGATGTTTATGCGTTTCCTTATTCTTTTGTAAAAATGCTTCGTATCTTCTTTCTTTTCTCCTTTTGAGAGTACAATATAATTCTCCTAGTTTAATGTGATCTAGTTACATTATTGCTTATTGGATATTTGGTCGATTAAATTATATTTATAGTGTTATACTTCTTGCGCTAAATAGCTATCGTGTTTTCTTTTCTTCTCTACCCAAAGGTTGTTTGGAACAAATTGCTTTAGCGATAAGACCGCCTTTTGTACTTTAGTTGGGTGGACATATAAACAGATGGACAAGCAAACACACTTCCATATATATAGTATATGTTATAGAAATATATACTACTCAAGCATAACAATCATTATGTTAATTATTATATATTAAACATAATACCATATTGACTGGTTTAATTGAAATTTTGGTAATCATGGCCGGGTGATCCGGCATAGAAAGATCCACTCCTTCCTTACCAGTGGGTATCGTAAGAGGCTAATATGGGAGGGCGAGAAATGGGCAGTAGTATCCCAATTAAAACATCTCCAAACTGCGGTTGCCAATCCGCTTGCCAAGCGTGGCAGGCTTATGTTCAGTAGTGGACATTTAAAGGCTGATATGATGACGATGATTGGTAATTTTGGTGATATATTTTATCTGTAATAAGGTAAGGTTCTTTCAAGACGTTGAAATCACATTTTCTTTTCCTTGAGTTATAATTTATTAATTTTTCTAATTGAACTGTCAAATCTTAAAATCATTAAACTAAATTTCTAATGTAGGTAGTATATTCATTTATTTTTACATTTATTATATAAGTAGGTATGTATTATATTTATTTATAGTATATGTATTTATGTAATATTTTATTTATATATTTTAATATTTTATTTAACTGTATATTTGTTTATGTATTCTAAATATTAATAGTTGTAGCACTTCAGCGGCCCGCTAACGATATGCTTTTTCACTGTATTGGGTTGACTGGAAGAGATCTCTGTCAGAGATAAGTCCACACTTGATCACAACATTTATTATATAAATGCATTATATTACATGTAATTTACAAGTGCAATAAAGAATATATATAAATTAATTTTATTATCACTCTTTGGTGTTTGTTTTAATGCTTGAATTTTCAGTAATAGTGATTCTTTTCATGTCTGTTCCTTTGTCTGTGCAAACCATTGGCTGATGTATTATTAAATCGTGTAATTGTTATATGTATTTTGTAAAGCTACAATAATAAAAATTGTTTAAAATAATAAATTTCATTATAATCTTATATAAAATTCTCGTGTCGCGGTGTTTGTTACCAAACTCCTCCAAAACGGCTTTACTGATTTTTATGAAATTTTGTGTGCATATTGGGTAGTTCTGAGAATCGGCCAACATCTATTTTTCGTACCCCTCAATGATAAGGGTGACCAACCCCCAAATTTTTTTTTATTTTTTGACAAATATTTTTATTTTTATTTTATTATGATTTAGCATAGAAAAATACATACAAATTCAAATTTTAACGTTTTTACGCTTAACTCCTATTGTTTAATAAATAGGGTTGCAAGATGATAATAGAATATAATATATGTAGTACGATATATTTTCATGCATGGTTTTAGAAATAATATATATGATAAAACAACGTTTACCGAGTCAGCTAGCATTCTATAAATATGGTACTTAAAATTACAAACAAATAAACACTGTATTAAAATAACATTTAATCACTTAATATCTTCTTGTTAAATACTGTTTAAGTAAGCAGTGTTATTGTATCGAAAATTCTAACTTTGAAAATGTATTGAGAAAATGCTACCATCACGATTCAAACAATCCGATATCCTTCAATTTCCGTTCATTATTAAAAAGTTTCCACGCTCAAGAAGTTGCCTTTTTCACCGTTTTTTTCCCCAACCCTAAAATTAAATAGCCAATTGTAACACCATGCATTATGTATTACGTAGTCGCTCCACCCGTACAATTTCGGCTTGACAAAGGTCAACCCGTCGGATTGCGACCACAAAAACTAGCCGAATTTTCCACATGTACCCAAGTCAACTTAATTAGAGAAATTAGTTGTGCTTTGTAGTGTTCTACCTTTATTAATTAATGAGCGACACGATTACTTGAGATTTTATGTGAGACATGAGTCTCTAAGTGACATCTAGAGCTGTAGCCTATTTGGGTAACTGCGTTTTCTATTAAAAAAAAAATGAAATTAATTGGACTGTATTTTCTTTTTTGATGCCGTAAGTGCTCATGGGGATAGGCAGTCAATTAACAGGTTAGCCGCATGCTCGTTTGCTCCCTGCTTTAAAAAAAATAAACTAAAAATAGATAATAATAAATAATACATACATATAAATTGATTTGTTTAACTTATTGTTAGTTTATATATTTGAATATTATTCTTTTTAAAATAAACATAGAACAATACAACTACTAGCCTATATATATAATTAGAGATAATTAATTAAAAAACTAATATATATATATATATATATATATATATATATATATATATATATATATATATATATATAAAATTTCTTTGAGATCACTGCCAGCTAGTAGGGTGCCTAGGATACTTGCTGCATTTCCACGCTGAATAGCAATGGAAATGGGTTGACCAAAGTAAAGGCCAGCCTTCTGGTCACCAGAGGTTTCCACCAGCCGGCGTGAAATCTCTTTGAAAAGATTCATGGCCTCGGGGCCCATATAAATATATGCATATATAAATTACATGCATATAATAAATAACAAAGAGTATATTATGGTCGAGGGATGTACCCTTTTAAAATATTACCAAAAGTCTAACTGCTTTAATAAAAAAAAGTTTTTTAGTGCAAAATTTGTTTTAAGAAGAACCGTCATTAAATATTTATAAATTTATTATTGCATTGAATACTTCAAAATAGCGATACATTTATATATTGGATAAGAAGCAACATTTTATGGCCGCTCTCTGTTTTCTCGATATTCCGTGTTATAAAACAGTAATAGAGCTATAAAACTTTAACGGCAGACATTGCGGTTGGATCCTTACGTGATTCCTGTAGGCTACCTATCCCGTTTCAGATCCTAGTTTCAGAGTTGTACTTCATTCTAACAACATCCTTGTTCAATTGGAACTATTTAAACTAGTTGCTTGTAATATCTCGTTTAAATTTTTTATAAGATATTGAGCATTCTACCATAAAGCAGTTGTGTTTGCATGGCTATATTTCGGTTTGACATGTAGAATATGACAGTGGATTTACAGGGTACACAGGAATAACACCTGAGTCTTCGCGAATGACAACGTATGGAAGCTCTCATGGGCGAAACAGTATACTCTGTTATGTCCATGGTACTTCTCATGTCTGTAGGCGACGGTTGCCACTTTCCATCAGGTGGGCCGTCAGTTTATTTGCCATTCTAAGTTGCATAAAAAAAACCTAGTAACAGTAAAATAAAAGTCAAAATTCTGTTATAGCTGTCTATAAGAATTTATTTCTAGAAGAATTAATTTCATTATTAGCCCTCCATTGTACATTTATCATAATCTATTTTTTATTTATTTAATTAAACTTTAATCCACAGTAAAATTTTATGTATATTACTTTTGTACAAATCTGGTTAATAGTTACTATATCTCATAATATTTACCAGTTTTTATGTATGTATATATATATATATATATATATATATATATATATATATATATATATATATATATTAGAATAACTATATATATTATAAGTAGTATTTATGTGTTATATGTGTATTTCTTATGTATTATTATGTATAATTATTTCAGTATGTTGCTATAATTATGTCACATATTTTTCACCACATCTGCCCTTCATACGCTTTCTGTTTTCACCCAATGGTTAGCTGGTAGAGAATGCAATATAGCATTAAGCTCGCCACTTTAGTTAGTAAAGTTTTATTGTGCAATATATATAATATATATATATATATATATATATATATATATATATATATATATATATATATATATATATATATATATATATATATATATATATATATATATATATATATATATATATATAATATAATAAAATGATTTATTCTATGCTGTATTTATCCTTAGTTGAAGGTTGCCATTTTCCATCCAGATGACCAATCAGGTTGTTTGTTATTTCAAGTAAAACAAAAATATACTTACTTAGATTTGTTTACAACGGTCCTATCACAATTTACTAGTTTTTTCCCATAATGACGTCCACTTTCCATCAGGTGAACCGTCAACTTGTTTGCCATTCTAAGTTGCATAAGAAAAAAAAACATGACCTGTAATAAAAATATTATGTAAACGATTATTCCTGATAGTAGGTTTATGCAAAATTTTATGACAATTAGTAAGACAACATACAAATCATCAAAGTGGAAAACTTTTTACACCTTGATGGTTGTGCCGCTAAGTTAACAAGCGGGCTCATTTTCACCATTATAATATTAATAAGGACTAAACAGTAGAACACAGAGCACAGTTGTCATGTTAAATACCTAATTTATAGATACAAAACGGGGGCAATTCAAAGCTATTTAATTAAATTACAACGTGTGGGTTATTTCAGCTAAAACACGACCTTCCTCGTAACTCCAAATTGTTTCTTCAGTTTGCTAGTAATTCCAAATGTAAATTGGCAATTTGGACTACATGACGATTTTCAGAACAACCAGTGTTATGCTTAATTTATTCAGCTGATCAATATTCAATAGATTTGAAGACGCTGAGCCTACGATGAATGGATATGATCGTCTTATGCCGATAGCATATTAAGTGTTTGATAGTAGGGGAATTATTTAAAATTAAATCCAAAATGTTCTAACATATAATTTTAGAACTTTATACAACTTCTTCTTCTTCGAGTTTCACTCCTACTTAATAATCTTAATCAACATAAGGGCAGTCCTAGTCTTTGAAGCTGACGTTTTGAAGAACGGTAGATGGTGCAACTGCCAAAACGTTCTCGCAGTTTCTTCGGCTAGAAGAAGTTCTTTTATTAGCAATCAGCGTGAATTTACTGGGTACAGAGGAATAACACCTGAGTCCTCAGGAATGGCAACACATGGGGGTATCATGGGCGAAACAGTATACTCTGTTATGTCCATGGTACTGCTCATGTCTATAGGCGACGGTTGCCACTTTCCATCAGGTGGACCCTTAGCTTGTTTGTTATTCTAAGTTGTATAAAAAAAAATCTTGCCTTGGATAGTTAGTTGGAGTATTCTGTACTTTTAATTCCTCATGTCGTGACCGAAGTACAACATTTTCTAATGCTTAACTGTGTTCTTAAGCTCCAACTTTTACCTAAGCCTATCCGATACTTTAATATTTGTGACTCGGTCACGCCATAAGATTTTTAATATCTGTGTATACATATTCGACCATAATAGGAAATAAGCATCAGGCTTTTTGATGATAAGTGCTTGTCGACTACTATCGCCACCGCCGGTTCGCACCTATACTGCTCAGTTTGCTCTCACTTATCAGGCTATTTCTCTGCTCAATTCTCTGATTTCTCAGCAGCCAGATATTGACATATTTAATGACAAAATGGATAGATATATTTTTAAAATGTTGTACAAAATTTGTAAGTTTGTAAAATAAATCTATGGCTCACTACACGTTTTGGGAGACTGTAAGTGTGGTGAGTAATTTTCAAATAAATAAATAAAACACCAGAAGCAGAGAGAAGGGATTATTATTGATTTGCATTAGTACATATTGCTATCAATATTGTCGAGTCGATCTCCATCAATCCTTCTTTGAAAACCATTGTATTTTATTGTAGAATGTGTATTTTATTTGTATTGATTGTGTATTTTAAATTGTATACAAAGAAGAAGACACGGACAACTGTTGAACATAGGCCTCTCCCTTGAGGGAGTTGTTACCATACTTGGCAGAATAGATTGGTAACCACAGTTAGGCTTTCGTGGTGTTTTTAGAGAGATGCCCATCTCTCTACTTTTACATTTCCTCAGTCGTCTCTTACGACGCTTACGGGGAAGGAAGTCAGTTTTAGGTGAGTTTTGCCAGTAGTTGCCATGCTTGGCATTCTGATTGGCAACCGCAGTTAAACTTTAATCATATTTTGAGAGAAACGACTCTAATCTATCTACCATTAAATGTCTATAGTCTCCTCTAAAGACACTCATGGGAAAGAAAGGGACGGCATGAACCACCAAGCAAAAAAACAATACGATATCAAAAATAAAAATTTTTTAATGAACAATTTCATTAGGAAAATCATATTTAATATATTAATAACTTAGCAACAATATTCAATAACTTAATCTAGTTACTACATTCTACAGAAGCCGCTGTCGGCTGAATATTAAATAGTTTTAAACATTAATATACTAGGTATTTCAACTTCCTATTGTTATGTTCAACAAGCTGTGTTCATTCACATGGTAGTCGAAATTAAATTGTTACTAACACCATCTAGGTGGTATTTTCGTGAATCACACATTCCTTCTTGATGACAAATTGATGACGAATAAATTTTATAAAAAAAAATGTTTTAAAAGTTTGTGTATAAAAAAAACTATGCACACGTTTACAAAACAATAGTGTAACCATTTACTTGTCTCGTTTTTATAATTGCATTGACAGTCTTTCATTACGTGGGTACGTTGTACTGTCTATGAAAGAAATAATAAAAAATATAAATTTTTAAAAATTTTTGTAATTAATAATTGCAATCTGTATCATTCTTTGAAGAGAAAAATGAAGAGTTTTCATTAATTAATTCATCCATCCATCCATTCAATCATTCATTTTCATTCCATCAAATAATAAACAATGTGTTTCGGTTTGAATGGTGGGATATGGCAGTGAATTTACAGGGTACTGAAGAATAACACCTGAGTCCTCAGGAATGGCAACTCATGGCGATATCATGGGCGAAATGGTATACTCTGTTATGTCCATGGTACTGCTCATGTCTATAGACGACGGTTACCACTTTCCATCAGGTGGGCCGTAAGATTGTTTGCCATTCTAAGTTGCATAAAAAAATCCAAGCTCAGATTATGTAATTCACACACAATTTAGAACACCTGCAATGCCGTAGGTGTTGTGGGTGATCATGGGCGGCGGTAGTCACTTACCATCAGGTGAGCCGCATGCTCGCTTGACCCCTGTGTTGTAAAAAAAAATTCCAATCCTACTACAACTACGTCTATTTTTTTAATTCAAAACTTTTGTCGTTTGTTTTAAAAAACTTCGTCGGTGTATACAAATACGTTACGTAGTAACGCAGTGTTACCATTCTATTTTTATTCATTTACAAAATTTTATTCACGGACTAAATGTCCGTTGTGAGTGCCTTAATTTTTGTGCTGTTTGCTGCAAAATGCAAAGCGAACATTAATATTCAACGCTTCGAATTATCATAAATATGAAATTGTGATTGGAAGAAAATGTATTCATTTCGAATTTTAGTTTATTATTAGAAAATTCATATCAATGCTATTATCTGGGTAATAAATGATCAATGAATGTTCTGGTATAAAATTACTAGGTTCAAAATTTACAACTACCACGGAAATGTCCTTCTGGCCCCTACCACAATACCTGGTCTATTTATTATTACCGGGATAAAAATATCTCTATAATTGGAGTAAATATAACTATACATATGTATGTAAATATACATAATTATAATATAAATTAATTTCATCATCATTATTATCATCTTCATCATCATTTCAGCTATTATTTATTTATTTGTTTTTTTTTAATACTTTATTGTACACATTAGTTATAAAAATATGACAGTGGTAAACAAAAGTACAAAGGCGAGCTTAACTCTGATAGAGTTTTCTTCCAGCAAACCCAAAGTGGAAAGGAGCATCAATATCAGCGGATACAGCAGTGTACAATTTTTAAACAGCCAACATTAAATGTTGGCTATTATCCGTCCACTGTTAGACATAAGTCTCCCCCATAGACTTCCATAAAGAACGGTCCTGGGCCACCTGCATCCACTGACTCTCTACAATGCATTTGAGGTCGTCACTACACTGCGTTTACCCGTATGCGGTCGCTACTCAAGAATCTTTCTTCCCCATCGGTTGTCGGTTCTTCGAGTTAAGTGACCAGCCCATTGCTACTTCAGCTTGCTTTACTTTCGGGCTATGTCGGTTATTTTAATTCTTTTGCGGATATACTCGTTCCGGATTCTATCACGCAAAGAGACTACGAGCATAGCCCTCTCCATAGCCCGCTGAGTAACTTGTAGCTTTTGCATACGGACAATCGTGTAGGACCATGTTTCGGTTCCATAAGTCATCACTGGCAACACGCACTGGTTAAAGATCATTCTCCCTGGAAACTATCGTGGTTAATTCCTGATGAATTCATCATGATGGGCTAACTGGCCTGTTTTCATTCTCATCTATCATCCTTCACTGGTGCTCCGCCAGCGTATTCCGTTAGCGCAGGCGTAGTTACCATACCATTTTCACAAAAAAAAAAAAACATTCTTCTCATAAAAAGAGAATTTCTATTAATTATATTACAACCAAACAAGGATTGTTAAGTTTCCGATAGTATTCTATTATCTGTGATTTGAGACCATATGTCTCATAATAATATACCATTGGATGGTATTTATTAAAATTTTCTTCACAAATTATATCTGTGAGTTTCAATCTAATATATAAAATTCTTGTGTCGCGGTGTTTGTTATCAAACTCCTCCGAAACGGATTTACCGATTTTTATGAAATTTTGTGTGCATGTTGGGTAGGTCTGAGAATCGGTCAACATCTATTTTTCATACCCCTCAATGATAAGGGTGATCCACCTCTAAATATTTCATTTTTATTTTGTGACAATTTTTATTTTTTATTTTATGATGATTTAGTATTGAAAAATACATACAAATTCAAAGTTTTACGCTTTTGCGATCAACTCCTGTTTTTTAATCGCGATTTTTATATGCCGCAATAGATTTACAAGATAGCAATCGAATATAATAATTGTAGTAGGATAAATTTTCATGTATAAAGTTCTCAAAACAATGTATATGGTAAAACAACGTTTGCCGAGTCAGTTAGTAATATAAAATATGAGTGTAATTACAAAGACACTTTTTATGTGACTGTTATGAGAATGTACATAAATACACCCACTCTTGTAAATTTGAATCCGATGCAGTAGGAGGCGAGACTACTGCGTTTCGGATTTAACTTTTATTAGTCGATAATAACGTAGTTTTACTATCAACTTACACCTTTTCTCATACAGCTTTGGTTACCTAATGTTGTTTGTCTTTATTTATTCCATCAACCTTCAAGAAAAGATCAAATTTAAAAGGCCAGCAATACAGCTGCAATTTATCCGGTCTTATGGACGCTCATGTACGGCCAATAGTCAATTTCTTATAAATGAGCCACTTGTATTGCATTAGAAAACGATATTAGAATAAAAACAATTCACACAACATATGTATTATTAGAAGAATTACAAAATTCACATAGACAGAGCAGCGGGAAATAGCTACTCACTTCCAATCTTAGCAACGATACTATTTGGAGAAAAAACTTACTCAAAGAGAAAATTATAATTAAAATCTATTTAATATTTATATACTGCTATATCCATAGACAAAGGGAACGAAGTACGGCGCTGTTTTTCTTATTAAATTTTCATGTTTTCTTATAAATAATAGAGAAATCCCAACTCCGCACCCGCAGTCGGTACGCGCAAATACAAAATCCGTTAGTAACTCAACATTACATAGGTTCACTTAAGGTTATTTATTCTACAATATTTCATTTAATCTTACGTAGCTAAATTGTTAAAATTTAAAGTTTAATTTTTGAATATTTTTATCGGAAGACGTATGTGAAATCTTCTACTTTTTCTTCTATATCTGCTTTTGCTGTTACCCGGGATCAACTTTTTTAATCATGCAGCGCCATCTATTTCTATTGCATGCGTCCTCTTCTACAAGATTTAGCTGTTTCATAACTTTATGAAATGACGTTCGAGGCCTTTCCTTTCCTTTTCCTTTGTATTAATGGAAAGGCTTTTTCACGTGAAGTGATGATGGATAAATCTACAAGCGTATTTATTTATTCATTAGCCTTTACGTATTGATTTATTCATTATTCATTACCACGGTGGCTGTCTTTCAAACAAGTGTCACACAACTACAATAACGACCTGTACCATTCTAGGATATTGACATACATTCATTGACCACAATCTAGGATATCCCATGTTATAACAGACCAGGCAACGAAAATCATAACCTAAAACACCTACACTGCATCCGTAGAGTTGAAAAATTTATTTCTAAAATTTACTTGAGAAACAAACCCGAGCCCTAAAGCAAACTGCCTACTATTATATCATGGGGTCATCGTCACGATTTTTTTATTCTTCTTATAATGCCTCTCCACCTAGTGAATGTTGAATGGTCACAAAATCTGTCCTTGTCCTTTGCAAGATGGAATAATTTGGCTGCACTCGCAATGTCCACTCCTGGATACTGCGGAGCCAAGCACTTTCTGCAATTGATCCTTTTCCTGCTAGCAAGATTATCATTACAACAGCTATATATATTATCAAGTTCGGATGAAAAAAGCTCACTTGATTTCAGCACGCTAGTGTTAGTAGAATCGCGACCTGTGATATCTGAAAATCCGTCTCGGTTTCTTTTCTTTTAAAATTCTCAATTGCCAATTTCGTGGTATTTCATTGTACAGAATATTTAAGTACCTGTATATAGCCGTTTTATTGCCAGTACTTGTATCGGCGTGATAAAGTTTGTTGGACTCATTGAGTGTATAAAAAGTATTTATTCTAGTTTTCTTATTTATTTTAGTACTATCTATTTTTTGCTTGTTTGTTGTTGATATATATGTATATATATTAGTATATATATAATCTTTTTTTTTTCTTAATGTTCTCTACCCAAAGATTGTCTGGAGGAGATTGTTTAGCGATAAGACCGTTTTTTGTGTCAGGTCTCATTAATATTTACTGTATTTGTTATTTTTTGCTTAGTGCAATAAAGTGTAAAATAAATAAATAAGTAATGAGACTTTATCACACAACAAGTTCTTTTACAGTCATCCTAAAGAAGAACATGATGTTCATTCTGAGTTATTTAAGTCATTTGGCCATAAATGTGTCTCTGAGCTTTGATGACTTCGGCTCTTCCGTTATATTATGTATTAATTGCAGAATACTATTTTATATTCTGATTTATTTGTTAGTATTTTTTCTGAACCTAGTCTGTATATAACTATTTCTGTTCTACAGTATATACATAATTTACTTACGTCATTGGATATAATATTTATAGTATTAAAATCAATATTAACTACTTCGCCCACATTTAATATATCATCTTCCAATCCTTTGGGAGTTTCTAAAAACAACCCCTATATTCCGGAAATAATTTTAGTGAAAAATATCAAGTTTCCAGTTACTTTTATTCAGACTCTGCTTTCATATGTCTGTTAATTTCTACATTTTTTTATAAATAGCCTTTTTTAAAAAGAATATTTTAGCAATGATCTTGCGTATAAGAAGCCTCATTCCGTTTTCCTGTTTTTTCTCTATTTACAGAAATCAAAGGTCAAAGCGAAGGTTGATCCTTTAATTTCATGCGTGAAGCTCACTTCTTATTTTTGCTTGGCACTTTGAGATAGCTGTATTTGATGGTACTATATTGCTTCGGATATAATATTAGAAAATTAGAATTAAACATGAATTTTATATGGATTTTAGAATAGCACTATAATTTACTGAAATTAAATTTATAAAGGAGGACAGGAGGGTACCGGCACTGCCGGAGAATCCGTCCCTGAGTGCAACTCAGGCAGTCCCATCGTATCTGGGGGGGACAAATTTCTCATCGACGGCGATGCGTTATGCCACGGGTCACGTCATGTCTCCCCTGTATCCCCAAATGGCAAAAAGAGGGCAAAGGAATGCCAAATTGCAACGATGAATGTTTGTGGAGGTATGGATAGTAAAATAGACGAAGTATGTGAGATGATGAGTGAAAGAAGAATTGATGTATTAGGAGTAAGTGAAACAAAAAAGAAAGGCTGCTCTATTACTACTTATGACCGATATACTGGGTACTGGTCCGGAGTTAATGACTCTGAAAGAAGCAGCCAAGGAGTGGGAGTTATTTTGTCAGAGAGAATGAATGCATCTGTTAAAGAATTTGAATTTGTAAGTCCTAGACTCCTCTGGATACGACTGAAAGTTGGTTTGACCCGTATTTTTCTCCTTTGCGCTTATGCCCCGGATATGTCCAAGCCACCAAAGGTCAGGGAGGATTTCTGGGATAGTGTAAGGGAGATTATGACTAAATGTAAGGAGAATGAAAGAATTATTTTGATAGGTGATTTTAATGGCTGGGTGGGAATCCGTCGCGATGGATATGAAAGGAACTTAGGAATGTTTGGAGATAAAAGAGTGAATGAAAATGGTGAAAGTTTATTAGAAGTATGCCTGGAGAGAAATCTGGTGGTGACTAATACTTTGTTTAGTCACAAACTGATTCATATGTATACATGGCAAAGGCAAACCGAGAGAAGTATGATTGATTTTGTAATTGTGGATGAACGATTGAGAGCGAAAGTGAAGGATACAAGAGTCTATCGTGGTACGAATGTCGGAACTGATCACTTTTTGGTGATATCGAGAATAGGTGGCTTATTCAATAAATGGCGACATCGTCCACGTGTTCGTATGTCAGAAATAGAAAGAGTAAGAGTAGAGAGACTGACAGAAGAACAGGTTCGAAATCAGTATCAAGAAAGATTGAATGAAAGATTTAGAGAGCTACTGAAGAAAGATAACTATGAGATAGAAGAATTTTGGAAGGAATTTAAATGCGGAATCTTTGATATAGCTACTCAAGTTTGTGGTGTAAGTAAGAGGAAGGATGTTAAGATGAGAATGAATGTATGGTGGGATGGCGAAGTGAAAGAAATGGTGGCTCTAAAGAAAAAAGCATGGATGGATTTGTTAGCTACCAGAGCTAATAAGAGAATGCAAGGTAATGTAAGTGACATTGAAAAAATTGCAAAAGAGAAGTATGATGTAATGAAAAAGAAAGTTAAAGAATTAGTAAGCAAAAAGAAAGAGGAATGTAAGGATGAGTATGAAAGGAAATTCTCTAGAAATTTTCGAGCTAATCAAAAGATTTTCTGGCATTTAGTTCGAACAGCTAGAGGTAAAAAGAGAGATCCGAAAATGGGCGTGATAAGGGATATGGATGGTAATGTTATCACGGAACAAAAGGAAGTCTTAGATCATTGGAAGAGATATTTTGAAAGTTTATTTGAACGTGGAAGTGAAAGAAAGAATGTTGAAAATGAAATAATGGACGAAGAAGTTGACAGTGAAAGTGATATAAGTATGGATGAAGTAATGAATGCAATGAAGATTATGAAATTTGGTAAAGCAGCGGGATTCGATAGAATATCTGCCGAAATGCTTAAAGAAGGTGGAGAAATCATTGTAAACCTGCTGTGTCTGCTGTTCAATAAATGTTGGCGGTCCGGTTGTGTTCCAGGTGACTGGAGCAAAGCTGTTATTGTGCCACTATATAAAGGCAGCGGGTCACAGCAGGAGTGCAAAAATTTCCGCGGAATAAGCCTTCTTAGTGTTGTAGGCAAATTGTATGCTAGGATTTTGATTAAAAGAGTGATGAATGAGACGGAAAGTAAAATTTGGGATGTGCAAGCAGGGTTTCGAAAGGGTATGGGATGTACGGATCAAGTCTTTTCCTTAAGGTGCATAACAGAGAAAACCTTAGCTCAACATGAGAAGGTTTTCTGCGCCTTCATTGACCTTGAAAAGGCTTATGATAGAGTGGAGAGGAATGAACTGTGGTCAACACTGGCAATGTATGGGGTGAGCAGCCATTTGATACGGGCATTCAAATCTTTATATAAGGATTCAAATGCCTGTGTCAGAATAAATGGAGTCTATACAGACTGGTTTGGCATTGAACGCGGTGTTAGACAGGGCTGTGTAGCGTCTCCTTGGCTGTTCAACCTATTTATGGACAGTTGCTTGACCGATTTGAAAGGATCTAATTGTGGATTCAGGATGAATGAGTCTCTGTTTAAGACTCTTTTATACGCCGACGACCAAGTACTTTTTGCATCGTCGGAGTATGAATTACAACAAATGGTGACTATAATGAATGAAGCGTATGCAAGAAAAGGTATGAAAATAAATGCGAAGAAGACGAAGGTAATGGTTTTTGAGAGGAATGAAAGTTTAACGGCATGCCAGATTATGATAGGAGATGAAAAAGTGGAGCAAGTGAGTGAGTTTCTATATTTAGGTTCTTTGTTTACGAGGGATGGGAAGTGTGAAAGAGATATTGAGAGGAGAGTTAAAGCGGGAAACAGTGTTAACGGTGCACTGCTCTCGATTATGTCAAGTAAAAATGTATCGAGCAAAGCTCGCCTTGCTATAATTCAAGGAGTACTGACACCAACACTCATGTATGGAAGCGAATCGTGGGTATGGCAGAAGAAGCATGAAAGTAAGATAAATGCTGTACAGATGAGAGCTTTGAGAAGTATGTGTGGTATTACTTTAAAAGATAGAGTAAGAAACAGTATGATTAGAGAGAAGTGTGGACTGAAAGTCGATGTAGTGACCAAAATCGAAAAAGGAATGTTGCGTTGGTTTGGTCATTTGGAGAGGATGGATGAAAGAAGAATTACGAAAGAGATTTATCGAGCAAGAATGAATGGAGATGTCGGTAGGGGCCGCCCTAGACGGACGTATGTCGACCAAATAGGCGACGTGCTGAAGAAGGGCCAAATTAAAAGTACCCGTAACCGACGAGCGTGTATGACAAGATTGATGAATGTGGAAGAAGCGAAAGAGGTTTGTTTGAATCGAAGCATTTGGCGTTCCATTGTTTCTGCCTACCCTAATGGGAGACAGGCGTGACAGATATGTATGTATGTATGTAAATTTATAAACCACATACATGACACTGATCAAAAGGTGAAATTAATGCTTAATAGCATTCTTTATCAGTCAACCTTAGAGAAAAACAAAGAAAGAACCAAGCTGGCATACGATCCCTGTAAATTACTAGATACTACTCGGATTATAGACCCTAGAAACATGTCGGAACATCCACTAATTCAATGATTTCATTGATATTTTCTCAATTATCAAAATAGGAGCAAAACTAATGATGTTGAAAACAATATGTGGCAATACTGATTGTGATAAAATATAACTATATAATAATGGTATTTACAAGGTCAAGGCCACACCATTATTGTTTAGAGTCCAAGTCACCTATAGAAGCCTAATATGTAACTCATAAATTGTACAAGTCAAACAATCTAGTTCCCATTAAGACTGGTTTGAATTTCTATCAAAAGAAGCCATTTCGTATCACGGTTCAATGGTCAAAGTAATAAACGTACGAAAGGCTTTGTACCAACCAGTTTCAAACTCGCGATGTTGTTTTGATTAAATTTTCTTGTTCTTCAAACTAGCTGCGGATAGTAGTGAACTAAGAAGAAAATAATGAGTTCCACACAAACACACTTCTGGATCTAGAATGTGCAATAACCTGCAATTTCGTTTTAATTAAAACTGTAGGTACACACACATGTTATAATATTATGAACGTTAAAATATTTCAACCTAAATATTTAGATGGCGAAAATGTACAAAATACTAAAACTGTTATAAACTCAAAGTTAAATGAGAATAACATCAGTCTGATACCCAAATTAGGACACGCTGCATTATGGGAAACCAAACAACCAAATTTTGAGGACACATTCTAGAAAATCCATTTTATTATTTAATTTAAATTATGCTGTAAGCTCTGTAAAATTTTGCCTACCTCGTTAGAGATTATAGTTGTGAACATATTTACTTATTTTAATTTAAAAAGCTAATTTAATGGAATAATATACGAATTTGGACATTTATATGGGTCTTCATATATATAATTTTCAAATTTTTAACGACTTTCAGTATTGTACAGCTAAATGACATAAGTAAATATAATCTTGATTTTGAATGTATTGTTTTTTCTTTGCTATGCAAATAGTTGAAATAAGTCGTTGACCTTTATATTCACCCTTTTTTTCGTACATATTCATAATTTGTTAGTTTTTATTAAAAAAAAAACCTACGCAAAAGATTCACATACCTGGAAAATACGCAACATCAAACACTCTGTCCCAGCTTAAATTCTCCTACATTTCACGAACTTGAGCACTGCGTTATTGTCTACTCTCATAATCTTGGAACAAAGCGAGAAGAAACACGACTCTTGTTTACGGCTGAAGAAAATTATGTTCTACAAGTCAACACGAGTTTTATTAATATTCTAATACATCTTACAGTATTGTATGGTTTCTTTAGACTTTTAGTTTGTATTTTTTTTTAAAGCGTTGCAGAATATTCTACAAGTTTATACCCTAAAGTTACATTATGTTCGCTTATTAGATATAATAAGAAAATGTAAAATTTATTATTTAATAATTTATCTTGTTTAAGTAAATTTATATTTGGAACGTTCCATGATACCTTATTAGATGAAAGGTCGGATGTTGCAGAGAGTTAATGAATGCAGGTGACTCAGAAACATTAAGATTGCTCAAAAGATAGTAGCAGTGAAGACGAGGATTCTTCACAGTTAACTACTACGGTACCAGGCATAACCACTCATCTTACATTTAATCTTTAAATAAAAATCTACCAATTTTTCGTGAAAAAATTATAAAATATGCCAACATCTTGTCCATTTTGTGAACTGAGTATGTTTTTCATTCCCGACAATTGTATTGACTTCATCCAGAATCTAAAAATTTGAAACAACAAACATAATAAGTTTATAAAATTCTCATTATACATATATACCTATACATTAAAAATTTGCAATAATAGAATAATATTTAAAACCATAAAACATTTAAAACTTAATAAATTAAATTAATATAATACTTGATTAGCATTCCTAATCACCGAGAATTAGGAAAAGCCTCTTGCAATCACAAATTGGTGCCCCGATGTGGTTCCGATTACAAACTGTATTACGTAGGCAGTGCGATATGCTCATATTTCGTTTGGGATTAAACTTGTCAGAACTTTGGGTTTAGAGTTTGCGGTCTGATTATGCCCAATCTGAAAACAAATTGGCTCGAACGATAAATGCGACATGTCCTATTAATTTATAGTTCACGAGTAGATTCGTTTTATTATAACTCAATCGTTATATTATTACCTATATTGAAATTTTATAAAAGCATCTAAAATTTTAATTAATTGCCTTATAAGTATTCGCCATAATTTCAAATGGGGTAGTCAGAGACATTTTGCTGACTGTTGCAAATGTTATCTGATTCCAAAAAGACGTCTTAACTTGAACTGTATTTTTAAACGACGTTAAAAAGGATAAAGTTCTAAATTTATTTGAAGCTTTTTTTTTATATTACGTAGTATCTTTTACAGTTTTGAGATGTTTAATAATTGTCTTTCATCCGTTTCAGTATTGGTTCTTTCAAATTTTGTTACAATTATATTAGATTTTTTTTATGGGACACAATTATTATTTGTTTCTGTGCGTATTATTTTCATCATTTCTGAAATGATTTTGTTAATTATTTTTTCAGTCGAGGGAGGTTATGCTATCTTGTAGGTTTATCCGTTTGTTTTTTAACATTCTAAATTATTATTAAAAATTCCAACGTGCCTATTTGAAACAAAACCATAGTATTACGGTTTACATATTACTCCAGAACAAAAACAATTAACAATACGTCATCAGAACGCTCGGCCTTTATAAATTCAGGCGTGATTCCTCGGCCTCTGACTTGAGACTTATTTTATTAACATAAACATAAATTTAACTTGTTTTCCCAACTGAAAAATCGTAGCCATTGAAAATATTCGGAGCGAAACCCAGATGGAACAAAAGGCGGTCAAAACAAAAGCCTCTAGCCACTACAATAAAGAGAACCCTCTCGGATCTTTGCCTCCTTACCTTTTTTATTGTTACCTAACCTTTTTCCGTTGATCCACTCTCATTTAATAACCTTTTTTGCAATGTAGCACATAAAATAGGATTTTACAACTCGCCGCGTACCAATTTCTTCTGAAATGATGTTCCTTTGATAGATATAGCAGTTTGTTTGTAATATTCAAAGTTTTGAGTACCAGATATTGCTTTTCTAACATCAAGTGTCTACGCAAACTTTGATGAAATTTGGAGGTCTGTTTAATTTGACAATGGCTACGTGATCGTTATAATATACATTTGGAAATTTGTCAACTTCAGGCAATTGTTGTTTTTACCTTATTTTTGTTTGTCTTTTTTTTATTTGTAAAGTTGTTAAAGATACTTCAGATTATATCCGAGTTGTTTATTTATAATAATACAATATAATAATTTTTACACGACTTTATATAAAAGTCAGATACAGGACTACGTTCTATGGGTACCCATATCTTATTTTTGTTTCTAACACCAAATAGTTTAAATGGATATATTTTGGGTTTGAAGGAATACAGTAATGAAATTAAGATCTATTAGAATATGGCACACTTTGAAATCAACTTCAAACAGTAATATTTTCGGATCGAAACATCGTAATCTTCTGACCAAAAGACCAGCAGCACACCTGCAATGCCTCTGGTGTTGCAGGTGATGAGCTTATGGGCGATGGTAGTCACTTACCATCAGGTGAGCTGAATGCTCGTTTGCCCCCTGTTATAAAAACCCTTAGTGTTTATGAATATCAACTACCTTAAATACCACAGTTCCATAATATAGCATGAACACATCCCTGCAGGAAGTGGTTACCACTTTATAACCAGTGGAATGTCAAATTCTTTGCCTTTCCTTCAAATTCGTGCCCTTTACAGGCAAATGCAGTACAGGAGAGAGAAAAGATAAAATAGTTCAGGACTATTCTTTATGATAGCGATTCAAAATTTTTTAAAATATTTGTAGTCTTGTAATATTTAATTCCTTATAATTGTTACTTCATTTCATACTGTATAATTATGTTGAAACAAATGCTGTGCATACCTTTAAAAGGCATGTGCATTAATATTGTATTGTATTTACATACATACATACACATATCTATCACGCCTGTCTCCCATTAGGGTAGGCAGAAACAATGGAACGCCAAATGCTTCGATTCAAACAAACCTCTTTTGCTTCTTCCACATTCATCAATTTTTTCATACACGCTCGCCGGTTATGGGTACTTTTAATTTGGCCCTTCTTCAGCACGTCGCCTATTTGGTCAACATACGTATTGTATGTACATATTGTATTTAATGTTTGTTATATATATTATAATGCAATATGCTGTTGGTGTACCTTTAAATAAATAAATAAATGATAGTCTGTATAGACTGTCTTCAAGAATAGTCTTATATGTAGTAGAAGGTCCTGGCATAGAATAAAGAATATGAAAAAAATTTTTTCACTAAAATAAATAATATAATATAATAAATAAAATAAATTGATATGTGGTCCCAGCATAGAATAGGCCACCCCTTCTTACCTGTGGGTGTTATAAGAGGCGACTAAAGGAGCTTATGGTGAAGTGATGGGCAGCAATGTTAATTTTAAAACATTACCAAAAGCCAAACTGCGGTTGCCAAACCACCTGCCAAGCATGGCAACTATGAGAGCTATGTTCAGCAGTAGACAGTTAATGGCTGATACATACACAGAAATCAGAAATTAAATTAGACAATAATGATAAATTTTTTTAATCAGCTCCAATAAAATTTTATGACGTTTTAAGTGGATTTAAAATCTTTATCCATACTACTCGATTAATTAATAATAAACTAAAAACAAGTTTGTGATTTGGCATACACTTCTATCGTAACGTACTAGCGTATCAGAAACACTAATAAAATTAAGTAAGATATTATGCGATACCTTTGATGTTACCGCTGGTTAATTTACAATTTGGTTTGATACTACAATTTTAATCTAAGGAAAGTACTCCATTTACTGGAAAATTTAATAGAGTTTGTATACTATTAAATTAATTTTTAACATAGATATAGATTTTAACAAATTTAAATTAGTTTTGGCTAAATACTATTCGGAATACCAGAGGGAGGCTTTGTATAAAAGTCATTTGCTTGGGCATTTCAGTCTCATTCGTGTTTCTACCGTGAAACAGTTGTGTTTGCAGGACTGTGTTTCAGTTTGAAGAGTGGAATATGCCAGTGAATTTACAGTGTATAGAGGAATAACACCTGAGTCCTCAGGAATGGCAACGCATGGGAGGTATCATTGGCGAAACAGTATACTCTGTTATGCCCATGGTACTGCTCATGTCTATAGCGACGGTTACCACTTTCCATTGGGTGGGCTGTCAGCTGATTTGCTATTCTAAGTTGCATAAAGAAAAGAAAATTTATATCGAATAATTTAAAGGATTGACGAAAATAGTATTGAAAGTGGTGTTTTCCAAAATACTTAGTAAAACGATTTGCTATTAACTACTATATTTTATACATGCAAATAGTTTAGCGCAGTTCCTTATTTTAATTTTAACACTATCGCCACCAGAAAGTATATAAAGTGTATAAACGACAGTGTATAATGAAACCTATAGAAGACACCAATGAAGATTATAAATATAAAATGTAAAAATATACCTTCTATATTTAACTACAATATGCTTAATTTTCACAAATGTCGAACTCCTCTATTTTTAGATAAAGAAATCCTCTAAACTAGGATAATAAATGTATCTGTAAATCAGCCAGCGTTAAACCTTGTAAAGTCAGATATCACCCAGTAAAGACGAAATAATTCGGCCCCCTATAAAAACGCGCTAAACCCATCCGCGTCTCCCCATCTAACATTCAGGGAACTGTCCAGGCATTAGTGCACGAAATTTACGCGCCATTTTATGTGCCACTCGAATTTCAATGAAATGGCTACACTATACCCATCTCCCTTTGCCTTAGTGTAATAAACGGATTTATCCACCAAATCCTTTCTGTTTGACTACACGCTCGGACTCCGACCTTTTTCGTGAGCATCTTTTTTGAGGAGGCGATAATATTTAGCGTTATGTTCAGCTGACGGAGTTGGTTGCTTTGATTTTATAGGCTCTCATTCAAATTCAAATTTTAGGCCTTAGATTCTTATAGTTCTTTTTTAAGAATAGAAAACAGGTTCACGCACACATGATAGAAAACAGTAATTGCCCATATAGATAATAAATAAATCATGAATCAGTAATAAAAAATCTATAATAATATGTTTAGGACTATATTTGGTATACTTGTCAAACGATTTTGGGATGTCTTTTTTTGATTTTGGCTTAAAAAAGAAAAAAGAATTCTACGATTATATCGCTTCTAACCGACAGCAACTAGTAATTATACAAAATTCATTCGAGACCAATACGAGAGCAAACACGATCGACATCGATTCAGACATATCGCTTAAAGAATACCCAAAAAAAGTACAAAATTAATATTAAATTGACAATTTTAAAGAGGTTAGTACAAGATCATTATAAAAAAAAACTCTGTAAATAAAATAATAGCTTTCTCTTTCCAGTAGAGTGTGAAAGTGATTACCTATAAATATTTACTCAAGGTCTCCGCGGTCACCGAACGACCTATTGGATTCGGTAACTCGATATTCTGGTTTGTAACAAAAAGCCATTTATTTGATTAATGTATTTTTTACATAATTACTAGTTATTACTTGTAACTTAAGTGTGATTACAAGGTACTGAGACATAACACCTTAGACCTTAGGAATGACAACGCGTAAAGAGTGTCATGGATGGCAAAGTATATTCTGTTATGTCCATGCTACTATTTATGTCTATAGGCGATAGTTACTCCTTTCCATCAGGTGGATTGTCAGCATGTGTGAATGATCTGGATATAAATACTACATGTATATCAAATTTTATGATAGCACATAGAGCGATCAAGGGTCTTAAAGATAAACAAACAAACTCATATAAAATTTTTAGTAATGATAAATATATTCGAAATGCCATTGCAATCCATGAATACTGCAACACCAGAAGAGATGCTGCTCGTGACGAGATTGGAGTCAAAATACACAATAATTTCACTGTCATGTCTCACATCATTCCTCATGTGATGACGGTATAAAAAAAATAGTAATACATGTCACTTTATTACGATATGTCAATAGCCAGATGTTCATTTTAGGATATCTAATGCTATGTGCAACGAACATCTGAGAACAGCTCAGAACACATACCTGAGTCAAATCAGAAAAGTTCGTTTTCCAAATTGGCTCGATCGAGAATTGGAACTGAGATCAAGACAACGATAAGGATTGTGCCTACCACTCTACAGCGAAGATTGGCAATATGTTATATTCCTGCATATTCACAGCATTTCATAAGACACAGCTATGGAAACAAAGTATAATACACTATTAGATGGGAAGAAGACTAAAAAATCTATCAAGTTCAATATTACTGATTAAATTAACCACGTCTCAAAAAACTTCTATATATATATATATATATAGTGATCAAACCCTTTCGTATTTGCTGATACAATTTCAGAGGATTTAACTCTAGTCAACTTAAAAACCTGGAAAGACAAGGCAAATATGGAGAGAAATTTTGTCGTCGTATAAATAATATCCCCCGTCTAAAGGCCATTATAAAGTGCAGACATTGATAACGAAAAAATTTTTACAAATATCCACATAAAATGCGGATAAAGGTTCACATAGAAAAAACCACGGTAAACAGTTCGTGCAACGAGCTAAACGATTCCGTTTAAGCAACTCCGTATCCCAAAAGTAAAATAAATGTTAATTTTATCCTAAAAACAGATCATTCAGATACTCGAACTTTTAGCGGTTCCACGTCCCAATTCGGAATTGATTTTCGTCAATAACACCATTTTCCATTGTGTAACATTTTATTCGTTGATTTATTCGAGAGCCGCCGAAAACATTTAGAATTTTCGTGACCTGAAGGTAAATGTAATTCTGTGCTGACAACCACCGTTCCCTCTTCCCGATTGAGATTAAAAAACTTTTCCACCAAACTCTGTGGTGGGGTAGAAAAAATATTAATGAAATTTCCAGAAACCACGGCCGATGACCGAAAGGAAGGAAGTTCGTCAAAGTATTCTCTCTGTTACGGATGGGCAATTAAGAAATTCAATTTTCAGTAACTTTCTGGGAGTGTTCCGATTGTCTATTTTAGTGATGTTACAATGTTGCTTTTGATTCGATGAGTACTATCAAATTTATTCTCTGAATATAACTAAGTAAAAACTTACCCCCTTATTTATGAAAACATCAAACGTCTCATAAACTAATTTGAACTATTGAAGTAAAGTAAGTCCTTTTCTTTTGCGCTAAATTCTCAATTTGTTAGAAAGTAACTAAACAGTCTTATAGTTAAAATAGGTTTGTACGATCTTTTAGTTTTTATCAATAAGGGGTTATCATTTAATATTTATAATTTAAACAGTAGGTTAGAATGAATAGACTATATAAATATGGCGATTAAGACAATCAAGTGTAATGTGTGAAAAAAGCTGGATATGTTTATTGACAAGATATATTTAAATAAAAAATCGCAAAACGAATATAAATCTACACGAGAGTAAACGCTATGAATTGCAAAACAGAATGATAATAATCGATTCAGAATCGACAAGAAAATATCGAGAAAAACACAAACAAATTAAGATGCTAGTCCTTATTGAACGTCACAAAATATAACCGGTACTTTTATATAAGTAGAGTAATAAAGTCAGCATGGACCTCAATAAAAACTTCTAATAACAGATATGAGGCCCTTCCTTCGGTAGACTCGATTAAATACTATAAATCAGTTCAAATGCTTCCGAAAGTACTCTCCGATATCCTCATCACTATCTATGGACTTGATTAATCCTACTTCAAAAGAACCCTCGGTTCTAACTGCACTTGTTTTTGCTTTGTCATCGCATGTGTAAAGGGTGATCGGTCGTTTGAGTCTGGATTTTTACAGAATTTGCGTTTTATTCAAAGGTAATGAGACCGCTTTAATGCCGATATTTTATACCATAAATGCGAGGCGCAAATCGAATCTTTATTGTGTATTCGATGAAAATTGAGATGCATAATTTATTGCTTTTGAATTGAATGCCATTGAACTTGATATATTTTATCTTACTGCTAAAGAAATGAGAGTAATTTTTTGTGTTGTTTGTATGTGTGTATAAATACATACTCTTTGTGCGACGTAAGATTTGAAAGACTCTATAGATTAGGTGAATGAGTGTCGTTAGATTCAACGTAATTGTGTAAGAGTGCTTTTTTCTGTACTAGATATACCAGCAATTTTGTATGAAAGAGACATACTTATTATATGTGTACATTTTATTCTCTTATTAATACATTCATATAGCACAGAGAACAATCCAGAACAATACAAATATAGATACAAAAAAGTTTGTATTTTGCAAGAATAGAATCTGCAGTCTTTCAAAAGTGAGGCAGTGTGTTAAACCCTTATACCACCAAGATCATCAATACAACAATAAACTTTCAAACCCGCCAAAATTATTTTTCTTTATAAAGACAATGTTTCTTAAACTGAAACACAGTTAAATCCTGTTTACATGTTCGGCTCAGGGTTGTCACTAATGAATAAAATTATTGTTATAAACAGGCCGCAAAGTCAGGAAACATAACACTCGTGATACCTTTTGTTAAGTATTTGGCGGGTTAACTTTCCGGTGTTTCCAACTCATAAAATGCTAAACTTCTAAATGATTGTGATATTAAATACTTACACAATATAAACCATGGAATAAGTAAATGGGGCATAATTGAAACAGTATGATTTATTTCTTCCCCCGTGTTTCTGAGCATCGTTTACCCCAGAAGGGTTTTAGCAGAGGGGCCCTGAGTTATGGCCGTTTAAATTCTTTTTTCTTTGTTACCGTTGTGACTTTCTCACTGGCGATAAAATAGATTACACCATTTGTCTTACGCTGACCGAGTAAATTGGTGCACTTTATACTTATCTGATTTTGGGTGCTTATTTATTAAATTTAGACATAATTATAAATTTACTCTTACCCCCTTATTCATAAAAACGTCAAACCACAGCTATTGAAGTGGTTTTCATATTTTTCTTTTACGTTAAATTCCCAATTTGAAGTACAATGACAAAACATTTTAATAGTTAAAATAGATTTACAAATAGGTTTTGGTTTTCAAGAATAAGAGGGTAACATTACATAGCAGTGTTACTAACTTAACCTATTCTGAGCTTTAGCACTTTTTTCATTTTATCTTCCTACTCTCAAATTTATTATTTTTTTTATTATACGAAAGTGGCAAACATGCATATGAATACATCCATCTGAAGGTAAACGGTCACCGTAACCTACGGAATCCTACAACACTAGAAGTATTGCCGACCCTGAAGAAACCTTTATACACCCGTTTTGAAGAACCCCATATTGTAGTGTTTAAGGAAAACCTTTACAGAGAGCTTCTTCCACGATCTGAGCGTTAGAGAAAGGAAACTCCTCTGAAATGCACTATACGTATCCATTTGGATTCTAGCGTGTGAAGATGAATCAAAGGTAAAGAATAACGTGTCATCCCTAAATTATTGCTAATCTGGGTTAACATAATGAAGGTAAATGTGAGTTTATTTAACGGATTGGCGCGTTAACCGCTCAAATAATCGTTATAATATTTATTAAACACGTATTATTAAGCTACAAAAGAACTTAAGTTACTGTATCCCCGTCATTTAATATATCAAGAATGTGAATAAAACCTAGTAGTGGAATAAAAGCATAACAAGGTTAGAATTTGACAGTGTGGTTCCAGCATAGAATAGGCCATCCCTTTCTTACCCGTGGGTGTCGTAAGAGATGACTAAGGGACGGCGAGAGATGTACAGCAACGTCTCTCTTAAAAGATCTCTAAAACCTAACTGCGTTTGTCAATCCGCCTGCCAAGTATGGCAACTACTAGCAAAACCTCCAAGGGGGATGCTTATGTTCAGCAGTGGACAGTTAAAGCCTGATATGACGAAGATGAAGGTAAGAATTTATAACAACAACCCAACACGACTTTCACCACGCCATATTCACTTTATTTGTTAGTTCAAATACTCCGTTTCTCTAATATTGATTTTACCCGATTTTTTTTACAAACCGTATAATTTCCCCATGAATAATACATGACTATCGAATTCCACATGATATTTACATTGTGAGTTTGTATTGCGTTTAACTTTGTTTGTTATAGTAAAAGTGATCAATTATAATGAAATAATTAATTGGTTATACATACAATGAATATCTACTCAACTAGTATTTGGGTGGAGTTTTGGATTAAAATAACATATGCATATTAAATGTATGTATGAAGGTGAATTATGATTGATACTATTGCTCTAGTATTTATGGTATGATAATAAGGCAATGAGTAGTTTTCGTTGTTAGTTTTGCCTAAATATTAAACTAGGTAGTAGCTTTTTTTTTTTGGATAGTTAAATAAGTGCTATGTCTTATCGTTTAATGGTCATTTCTTTTAATCGATTTTAAAAAGATGGAGGTTACAAATTCGTTTGTATTTTTTTTACGTTTTGTTACCGCATAAGTTCGTGAGTTATAAACCAAATTGGATAAATGTGTTTTTTTTTTATCTAAAATAATGTACTTACCGATTGGTCCCGTAAAAGTTTTATCAAAATCGCTTCTGTAGTTTAGTTTTTACATCAAAACACCTGGATTTGTTACAATAGACGTCTATTTGTTTTTTAGTAGAACACTGTCTTATAATACTTTTTACCTTATGAACAGTAAAAGTAAAAATCATTGGAATTTAGCCGATACCAAAACATTTATGTACCATTTTAAACTACGATAAAAATACTGCGAGCGATCAATCAAATTATTTCGGGAGTTGTCAATAACTGGTACTAGCCGCACCATTGCTGACGATATACTTTCTCGACCTCTATGTGGTTTTCTCCGGAAAAAATCATGGTTAAATCCTACAGAATGTGATTAATTGAATAAATGAAAACTAATGTTTGAATAAAAATACAATTACTTAAAAAAGTCGATAAAAAATTGAAAATGATTCAACACAACAAATAATTTTGTTTTTTATTTTTTCTTAGAAACTAAAAAAAAAATATTTAATAACGATTATGCTAATTTACTAATTGCAAATTAAATATAATTTAACGAAAATTATATTCTAAAAATTATTGGGTGCAAAGAATTATTAAAGGAATTTTTCTATACCACGTAGGTGGCAAACAAGCATATGGCCCGTCTGATGGTATACGATAATTGTAGCCAACAAAACCACAAAACCACCAAAAGTTGAGGGCACCTGCACCTTAGTATATGAAATCATAAAAAAAAACTATAAAAAATAAAATTATTCCGGTCCATTTCGAAACTGTTTAATCATGCGACAATTATTGGAATATTTCTAAAAAAAAGAAACTAAAAAAAATTATGTAGGTATCTACGAATGCTGTTTACAGGTGGGGAAAGGGATTGTTAGTAATGGAGACTGAGGATCCCATTGCTAGCAATATACCCAACCAGGTCGACCTCCTCGCGGCTCCCCCTGGAAACTATCATGGTTAATTCCTGACGAATTCATTATGATGGGCTAACTGGCCTGTTTTCATTTTCATCTATCACCCTTCACTGGTGCTCCGTCGGCGTATCCCATTAGCGCAGGCGGGGTTACTATTCCATTTTCACCCATCAAAAAAAATTGCTATTTACATATTATATATTCTCAAATATATATTATATTATAATGCCCAAATTACAACCGTCATAACTTTGCTTACAACCTCAATACACGACGATCATTATAAATGTAACATTCAAAGCGATATATTACAATTAAAATTTAATTGTTTACTGGCAACACATTTACCGTTTGGAACACGTTTTCTAGCGTCGATTTACGTAAACACCAATTGATACTGGCTCAGACCGGATGCACATGTATGTTTACATCTGTTCGCATCTCATTTATATACTCGTAAATCAAATAAATGATAAAATGAACTGTCATCGACTATAATTATGCATATTTTAAATTCTCCCATAATATCGAGCACGCATGCCCAAGTGTGGCAACATCGTAATTATCTGTCAATTTTTAAATAAAGAATCGAATTATTTCCTACATTTTTTTGATTGATTTTTAAAAATATCTCTTATAATACAGTTAACAGTGAACTCTTTAGATTTTTGATAAATACATATTTACCCATTTACCCACTCACTACTTCCTATGCCACTGCATTAGGTTGACTGGAAGAAATCTCTTTTAGAGATAAGTTCGCCTTTGCTAACATTGTTATTAACTTATTGTTGTTACTGTATGTTTTAGTGCAATAAAGAATATATATATATATATATATATATATATATATATATATATATATATATATATATATATATATATATATATATATATATATATATTTAGAAATGAATTCAATATAACAGTTCAATTTTTTTCTGTTTGTTGGCGTTTTTCAATATAAAAACGGGTGAACGAATTGTGACTATTAAACTAAATACGTGTCAAATTGAATAGAGTATTGACTCTATTTGACAACAGATGGCGTTAATAAATAAAAGTGTACAAAATTGCGTAAAAAATAAGTTTATTCATCTATTCATATCAGTTATTAACTGTTCACTGCTGAACGTAGGCCTTCATCATAAGGGGGGTTCCAGTAGCTGCCACGTTTAGCAACCGGGTTAGCAATCATAGTTAGATGGAGGGGAAGAGATTGTAAGTAACGAGATCTGACAGGGCCATTGCTAGAAATATACCCTAATAGATCGACATCAGTTCCTCTTGGAAACCATCGTGATTAGTTTTTGATGGGCCAACTGACCTGCATCCTCATGTGCCATCCCACACTGAAGTCTCGCCAGCGTATACTGATAGCGCAAGCGGGGATACCATTCCATTATCATTCATTAAAAAAATCATAGACTGTTGCTGAGGTTTTAAGAGAGACCATTTGATTTGTCCATTAAGTTCCCTTAATTACCTTTTATGACACCCATAAAAAAGAAGGGGTGACCCATTCTATGTCGGGACAGTCAACGGCAAAAAAAGCTTATTATTTATTTTATTAGTACAATCGAACGAAGCCGCGGTAACAGCTAGTTAGAAACATAATAATGGCACAATCTTTTCATTACAACCCAATAAGGTTCATTGTAACATTACCCTAGTTCTACATATTTTAATATGGCAATTTACGTAACTACTACCCTAGTAAACAGCCAGGTGTTTCGCCTTAAGCTAATATGAATAACAACACGAACGTAGTTTCAACTAATGCATGTACTATACTCGTTGTAACTATATGTCGTTTCCTATATCCGTTTGGAATGGAATCAATTGTCAGTTTCATTTTGACATTAGCTTTTACCTGCGACTTCGTCTGTCTATATATACAATTTTCTATACCATGTAGGTCCTTCGTTTACCCTAGAAGTCGTAAAAGGCAACTAAGAGAGCTTAGAATGGATCAATGGGCAGCAGTGTCCCTGCCAATCCACCTTTTTTTTTTTTTTTTTTTTTTTTTTTTTTTTTTTTTTTTTTTTTTTTTTTTTAACGTCTGGAAAATGCTTTATGCAGACCCATACACCTTATGGGAGGTGAATGGGTACTGTGGGAATTCCCCTGTAAGGCGGGGGCGTACCCACTAAAAACCAGACGATATACCCTCGAGGTGCCATATGTCGGAGACATGGGTTCGCTTTCGCACTCACCACATCTCAGACGGCAGCGACCCGCCCCCAGATGGTAAGAACAGGTCTCCTCTCTCAAGATAGGGTGGATGGCGTGCTCACCCTACCACTCGGAGGATGCGCCGGTATATTAGCACATCCCCCAGGACCATTGGGACAATACCTTCCCACAGGTATCACCCCGGCCCTAGTGGGGAAGGAGGAGGGGCGGAACTGGGCGCGCCCCTCCTTCTGCGTCTGACTCGTCTGCGGCGGATTGACGGTGCGAAAGTCCTGCCAATCCACCTGCCAAGCGTGACAACTACTGGCAGAACTCCCAGGAGAGATTATGGGAAAGGCTATGTTCAACAGTGGACAGCTAACGGCTGATACTTGATATATCTTCAAATTTACCCTCCATTTAGTATACCGTCATATCGTTTGCCATTTTCAGCAGTTTTTTTTTAATAACTTCAAATAATACACCTACAAACGTTTACGTTACATTTAAATGTACATTTACGAGTACAGCAATTAACATGCACATACTAAATGGTTTTAGTGTGTGTATTTTATACAGTTTAATATTAAAGTGAAAATATAACGCAATAATTCATTAAAATGGCCATCCAATGAATATGGATACAGGGATATCCGTGGTAAAGAATTCGCTACACAAAATTAAATGTGCTAAAAATAAATGTGAGCTAAATAAAAGTAATATTTCGCGGACATATTTAAATATGGCGCTGGTATTAACAATTTTATCCATTTACTTCTGTTGACAGAATTTTATGGATGGTTTTTTTTTATTATTTGTAGTATTAAAGGTTGTTATTCGTTCACGATGAGTTCCAAAACCACTCAATTAGATTTTTTTTACAACACAGGGGGCAAACGAGGGGGCATACGGCTCACCTGATAGTAAGTGACTACCGCCGCCCATGATCACCCACAACACCAGTAGCATTGCCGGTGTGCTGCCAGCCTTTTAAAAAGGAATATACTCTTTTCTTGAAGGTTATGTTGTCGTATCGGTTCGGAAATACTGGCTGCTGGAAGTAGAGATTAGTAGAAGCTTTAATGAAGTTTTGTAAATGTATATTATTTGTTGTAACTACAGAGAGGAATGTTTTTATTCCAATAGAATATAGGCCTCCTTTATTTAGGAAGTTTTGGCAATGGTTTCCATACTTGGCAACAATAATTTGGCTTTTGGAGATATTTTAAGAAAGACGCTGCTGCCGATCACTCAACCATAAGTTCCCTTAGTTGCCTCTTACGACACCCACGGGAAAGGAAGGGGTGACCTATTCTACGCCGGGAAACACACGGATATGTATGTATATATTATGAATATAGATAAGAAGTGGATAGTGACATATTTTATTCCAACTGTGAAGTTTAAACATATCAAGTTAAATATTAAAAAACTCGCTTTACAAGAAAAATACAACCAACAGGGTAATATCTTTAATTGTGTTAAGTACTATTATAAAAGCTATTCCTCTTGCAGTAACAAGAATATTATCGCGCTGACCTGGCGAGTTTGTTGTAGAATTATGTTTCTTTTGACCACTGTAATAGAGTTCAGATATCCTCGCTTTCACTACGGTCAATGCCTAAGATATACACCAACGTGGAAAATTTGCGTTCCAGCCCTTGAATAAGAATGAAGTTTTTGCACCTGAATTTATTAATGTCAGCGTATTATGTATTCCTTTTCAGCTTTGGAGCAGTTTTATAAAACCTTTTTAGATAAATATCTTTATTTCCAGTTACCTTATTCATTCAGATGTTGAGAGGTGTATAAATGTGTAGTGAGTGAGTTGATTTGAAAGAGTGCGTCGGTGTGAAATGGGAAACGACAGTGGTTTGAATATGTGGGATAAATGTTGGATGTAAGAGTGATGGAGCGGATGATACGTGACAGTTGTTTTAGATTTACAATAGTATTTATTTTTATTTATTTATTTATTTCTTATTGCATTCCATAATATAATTTGTAGGTAACATTTCAATTATGGACCCTGTTGGGCACAGCAAGTAGGAGAGAGAAGTAAATAAGCTAAGTTGGTAAGTCTTGCCCATGTCTATAGGCGACGGTTACCACTTTCAATCAGGTGGGATTTCCGTCAACTTGTTTGCCATTCTAAGTAGTATAAAAAAAAATCTCTGTCAGGTCGACCTCCACGTGGTTCCCCTTGAAAACCATAGTGCTGAATTCCAAATGATTCATCACGATGGGCTAACTTGCTTTTTCATTCTCACCTGTCATCCCTCACTGATGCCCCGCCAACGTATACCGTTAGCACAGGTGGGGTTACCATTCCATTATTATCCATTAAAAAAAAAAACTATTGAAATGAGTAAGAAATTAACGGTAGTTAGAAAAAGTTAGATCTCCACCGACAAGAGCGCAGCTTTTAAATAGATAGATAGAAATAGTATTAAAATATTTCTAAGTTATTAACATTAATCATTACAAAACCACTGATGCCTACCCTATTTAATGCAAATAAATTTATTATAAAATTGGAAAGTAAATGAGTAACATATTATAAGTTAAGTCAATTTTAACTTTCGCATTGTTTACACATATTTTAAAGTAGCCGCCCGTCCCAACGTCGCACGAGTGGACATTTTTACATTTTAAAAAGTGGCCATTAAGGCTGCACACGCGACGGAAGCTTAAAAATGGAGTAACTTCTCCCGTTTTCCCAACATTTCCCTTCACTGCTCTGCTCCTATTGATCATAGTGTGATTAAAAGTATACTATAACCTGCCCAGGTGTATGAAGAATAATTGTACCAAGTTTCGTTAAAATCCGTCTAGTAGTTTTTGTTTCTATAACGAACATACAGACAGATAGACAAAAATTTTACTGATTGCATTTTTGGCATCAGTATCGATCACTAATCACCCCCTGATAGTTATTTTGGAAATATATTTCATGTACAGAATTGACCTCTCTATAGATTTATTATAAGTATAGATACACAATCGGGATTTAACGCACGAACGAAATGTAAAAATCTTTGCAAGTAAACAGTACCTACATACCTGCTTCTTTATTGCCAATGTTTCGGGCTGGATTTCACCATAGACACTTCAGTTAGTGCTTTTACATCGTATTAAATCCGGATTGTGTAATTAAAATATAAATTAAGCCGTCAAAAAGAATCATTTAAATCCATTGCTCGTTGCCTATACAAATATATGGCATATATAACATACGAAAAGTTTAATCAAATTGTAAAGCACCATTTATAAGCGAGTTAAAAATATCTAACAACACAACAATAGGTGCACGTTAAACAAAACATCAGGCCGGCCATCAAATAAAGTCCCCGTATTCCGGGTTACCCGGCCCGGATAATTTGTATTCGCACCACATAGCAACCGTCTGCGTTGATCCGGCCGCGCCCTTGTCGTTCCCGTGTCAGTCTGTGGTCGCCCACATTTTTTTCTTTTTGTCGCTCCACTCTTAATTAGTTCCATCTTTGATGTGTAAATCTATGACGTTCATTGTAAATGAATAGATATCTATTTATTTATTTGTTTATTTATTTATTTACACTTTATTGCATAATTTTTTTATGCGTCTTAGAATGGCAAACAAGCTGACGGTGCATTTGATGGAAAGTGATAACCGTTGCCTATAGACATGAGCTGTATCGTGAACATAACAGAGTATACTGTTACGCCCATGATAGCTTCCATACGTTGTCATTCGCGAGGACTCAGGTGTAATGCCTCTGTACTCTGTAAATTCACTGCTTTAAATTATAAAAATTAATATCGTTTATAAAAATAGAAAATGCAGTTAATTTTAATGGGAAGTGATTTACGAGGCGGTCTTATTGTTAAGCATAGTCTTCCAAATAACCTTTGGATAGAGGACTTTGAGAAAAAAGACGAAGGATAGGTGGTGCACAATCAAATAGATATTAATAACATACACAGGGGGGAAAGGGATTGTTAGTTATGGAGACTGAGAATCCCATTGCTAGCAATATACCCAACCAGGTCTAACATATGAAGGGTATCATGGACGGCACAGTCTGTCGATTACCACTTTCCATTAGTTGGACCGTCAGCTTGTTTGCCATTGTAAGACGCATAAAAAAATAATGCAATAAAGTGTAAATAAATAAATATCTATTCAATTACAATATACGTCATAGATTTACACATCAAAGATGGAACTAATTAAGAGTGGAGGGACAAAAAGAATGCCATTCTAGTTGCTTAAAAATACCTTAGTCTTTAGGAATAGCAAAGGGTAAGGTGTACCAAAGAGATGGCAGTATACTCTAAGATATACATGGTACGTCTGTAGGTTCCAATTATTGTTCCCACATCTTCGACTTGACGGTTTGTGTCAATTTTCAATCGATTTTCAAAAGAAGAAAGTTCTTGATTCGATTGTATTTTTTTGTATATGTTTGTTGCCTCATAACTCCGTCAGTTGTAAACCGATTTGAAAAATTCTTTTTTTTACCTGGAAGGTTACACTTACAGATTACCTAAACCCATAGAAATTTTATCTTAATCCATTCAGTAGTTTAATTTTTAGATCAAAATAACTGGTTTTGCCATAATTAAAGTCTCTTTTTTATGGGATGCAATCTTTAATTATTGAATTTACACTTACACAGTTAAAATTCGTTTAAACTATAAATTATGAAAATTGCACGTCGTAAATGTTTTTTGAAATGTTGTTGGTCCCTATCAACTCGATTACCAAATTACAGGTGAAAATTACATGTAATTGTGCCACGAAATTGTACTTCAACAAAGTCTGTTCAAAATTCAATCTTAGTACTATTTGATAGAGTATATTTCTCTATAGTAGATATATTGACGAATAAGTATATATTTTGCGCGCCAATTTATAGTCGTTTGATAAAATTGTTGTTACAAATATAGAATGAAGTGTTACGTTATTAAACCTACTAGGTATTTACGTATACACTGCTGCCTGTGACTTTCTGTACAATATTAATAAAATATTTTTAATCTGTACATCATACACGATATCTTTGCTAATTATAAATCGGTTATAATATTTTTTTTATGGTAAAATTATTGAATTACTGGTAAAACTCAAGATTGACCAATGTGCGGGCTCTTACAGTAACATATATAATATATCATTATGAACTTTGGTATGGTCTAAAATCAGTTGCTATATGGGATGGAAAAGGATCGGAATAGCTTACTTTTTATCCTGGTCATTGAACATAGCCCGGTCACGAGGACAAAATTGGGGTAAAAGTATAAGCATGTCATATATATATATATATATATATATATATATATATATATATATATATGTCAATACATATATATATATATATATATATATATATATATATATATATATATATATATATATATTGACATGACATGTTTTATGTGTATGTTTTTTTTTATTGTAATTTGTGTGCTGTAAGTAATTTAAATAAATTATATATCTATCTATCTATATATGATGCAACAAAAGATACAATATCCAGAGATTTTACTCGTATTGTTAACATAGACGATTTTCCCCAACCAGTGGTTGAATTCCAATTATCGAAAGTTTGTTAACAATGTCTAGTTATACTAGGAGAGATACTATTTTCTATTGTTTCAAAATTGGAAATTGTGAGCTAAATAGCTCTACTTGCTACGTTACTCCTGTGATTGGATCATATTGATTGGACGATATCGAAGTAAAGTACGTTATCTTTCATACCAATTATTTTTTTTTTTTTACAACACAGGGGGCAAACGAGCATGCGGCTCACCTGATGGTAAGTGACTACCGCCGCCCATGGTCACCCACAACACCTACGGCATTGCAGGTGTGCTGCCGGCCTTTTAAAAAGGAATATGCTCTTTTCCTGAAGGTTATGTTGTCGTATCGGTTCGGAAATACTGCTGCTGGAAGTTGATTCCAAAGAGTGGTTGTACGTGGGAGAAAGTGCCTTGAAAAACGCACGGTGGAGGACCGCCACTCGTCCAGATGGTTGGGATGAAATTTTAGTTTATGGCGGGTTGTACGATGGTGAAAATCTGCAGCAGGTATCAATCCGAACAATTCTTCAGAGCACTCCCCATGATAAATTCGGTAGAAGATGCACAGAGATGCAACATCTCTACGCAGCTTCAGTGGGTCGAGCCGGACAGTAAGACGCCGATCGTCAACAATTCGAGCTGCCCGACTTTGTATGCGGTCTAACGGAAGGAGTTGGTACTGTGGCGCTCCTGCCCACAGGTGAGAACAGTATTCCATGTGTGGCCTCACTTGAGCTTTATACAGTTTTAGGCGGTTTTCTGGCGTGAAATACCGTCTCACCCTATTGAGCACCCCCAACTTTTTGGAAGCTATCTTAGCTTTTTCCTCCAGATGACCGCAAAACTGGACGTCGCTAGATATATCGACGCCAAGAATCCCCAGACTCGACTTATTATCAAGGGAAGTGCCCCGAAAGTGAGAAGATACGACAAACGGTGTCTTTTTTGCGGTGAACGCGCAGACTTGCGCATTATATGAAACAACAAAAAGTTATTAATATACCAAAACAAATAACTCAGTTTGGCAATGTTAATTGTTTACGTGTAGCAAATGACAGAACTATAAAAAAATATAAAAATATTGAGAACAGGCGGTTCTCAGAAGGAACTCTCAGAAGTTCTTTGCAAAAGGCAATAAAAATAAGTTGACTAGTGGTGACCAGAAGTGACCAACATGGAATCTACACGAAAATGAAAGCATCTTCATGCATCAATAGACTGTTAATGAGATACATACTAGGACCAAAAAGTTTGGCACCTCCTACCTCTGTCGCACCATCAAGTAATGAATTCTCTTCTGAGATCTGTATTTCTTGTCAAGTATAACTTGGATACCTTCAAGAGAGGTTTAAAAAAAGTGTTTATATATGCCGACATAGTGTGGGCCGCAGGTTAGATGCAATCATGCTTTGGACCTACGGCCCACGCAGATAGATTTCATAATCACTTACCATCAAGCGACTAAAGAGTGGCGTGTCATGCTAGTATAGAAAAAAAAGGCAATACCTCCTGTTTAATAATTCCTGTTTTTCATTTCTAGATAAATATTACATATTGTCGTGTAATCCTAGCATAAAATGGGCCACCCCTGCCTTTTCCATGAGTATCGTAAGAAAACTAAGGGCGACTAAGGGAACTTTTAAGTTTCCTTAGTCGCCTCTTACGCCTTAGACGCCTTATAAATAGCATCAACAGCAACATCCCTCTTAAAATATCATTAAAAGCCTAATGTGGTTGCCAACCTGCCTGTCAAGCATGGGAACTACTGACAATACAGGAAGTATATTGCTGAATATAGGCGAGGCCTATATTCAGCAACAAACAACTGACAGCTGATATGAATGAATGAATTACAAATTCAGATAGAAAGTAATAAGTGAAGTTAAATTAATGTCATAATTTCAATGTAAGCGAATGATATTAATCCATTTGCAAGGTGTGGGCTTGGCTTGCAGTCTTCATTGTTTTTGGCCAAACAAACTCATTCTCATCTTATTTATTTGCATTACATTATTCACCATTTCATCAACATTACATCCATTATCCGTCCATTCCTGGATATAGGCCTCTCCCATAGACTGCCATAAGGAACGGTCCTGAGCTACCTACATCCACTGACTATCTGCAATGCATTTGAGTTCGTCATTCCATCTAGCCTCCTAGGCTGTCCTACACTGTGTTTGCCAGTTGCCAGTCGCTACTCAAGAATCTTTCTTTCCCATTGATTGTCGGTTCTTCGAAATATATGACCAGCCCATTGCCACTTCAGCTTGCTTACCTTCGAGCTATGTTGGTTACTTTAGTTCTTTTACGAATATCCTCGTTTCGGCCTTAACTATAGCAATTTAATAACTAATAATAAATATACTTTTCTCTCTTTCCAGGTAAACATTACAGACTCAGTGGCAAGTGACAAGTGCAGTGAGAGTGCTAGTGTTGTAATCTCAATGTGAGCGAGCGATGGCGCGGGCGGTCCCGAGGCGCGGCGCCGTGTGGGCCTGGCTCGCAGTCCTCGCAGCCTTAGGCCACTCCACGGCGTATACTGAAACCGACGATTTCCTCAGCGATTTGGATAAACCAGGTGAGTTTTACCGTTTACAATTTAACTAAAATACTTATATTTTAAGTACCATATTTATACTTTTAATAATTAAAAGTTACAGTCTTTTAAACACTACTCGTATTACCTTTTACGTTTTTTTTTATACAACTAAGAATGGCAAACACGCTGACGGCCCACCTGATGGAAAGTGGTAACCGTCGTCCATTCTGATAAAGGCTGATATGTCAATAATTATGATTCTGATTTCAACTTGCTTACTTAGATTTTAACTATTAGAAATATTAACTATTAGAACTTGGTGACTTAGATATTGTCGTAAGAAGTGTCGTAAGAAATGTCGTTGTAGTAAATGTACGAAAAAACATATATAGGATTATAATTGCACCTTAATTACTGAAACAATTATATGAATTAATACATTTCTTAATCTTGATAAATAGGTTTGTTTATAATCCAACTAAAACGATATTTAATCTTATTGATTACGAACTTAAGATCGATTGAATAAAATCGATCTTACCAAATCGCTCACATCACTAGCCGCCTACACTTTGAAGTTTGATTGATCACTAGTGTTGTAGCATTACCGTGGCACAATATTTTGAGTTGTTAAAACCGGATTTAATCAGATAATCAGTTATCTACATTTTTAGCTTGTTAATCAATACTGTCCCTTACTATTTACGCGTTAAGGCATATATGGTGTAATTATGTAAGTACAAATTAAAAAGCAATTTGGCTTAGCGAAACAGTGACAACGATAATCATTTGTGACACGAACACATCTAGTAATAAAATAAATATTAAAAAAAAAAACATGGCCGACAACATGAATTTCGAAATAATTACTTTAAGTTATCTATATTTTCATTAAAAAAACATAGTCAAAAAGATCTAACAGCTATAAAATAGCTATAAAATTCATCAAAAGAAAAATACCATTTACGTCAAACAAGGCTGTATGAGCTTTGTTCTCTTTGCCTATACTGCAATAGATTTTTTTTTATATACAACTTAGAATGGCAAACAAGCTGACGGTCCACCTGATGGAAAGTGGTAACCGTCGCCTATAGACATGAGCAGTAGCATGGACATAACAGAGTATACTGTTTCGCTCACGATACCCTCCATGCGGTGCCATTCCTGAGGACTCGAGTGTTATTCCTCTGTACCCTGTAAATTTACGCCATATTTCACCCTTCAAACCGAAACACAGCCATGCAAACACAACTGTTTCACGGTAAAAACACGAATGGGACAGAGGTACCCAAGCAAACGACTTTTGTACAAAGTCTCCCTCTGGTAAAATAATAGTAGTAATAATAAGATTAAAATTACCGTCAGATAACAAATGACATTAAAAAATACCATTAAAAAGCCATGTAACATTCGTTAACACCCTAAATTAGACTACCGTTGATGATTATGTATACTCGTACCAAAGGTCAAATAATGACTTCGCCCTCAAATGACCTTTTCCATTATTAAGAGAAAATTTTAATATAAGAAAAAAAAAAAACAAGTTACTATCTTTTCCCCTTTTACTTACATTTACAATAACAAAAGAAAATTTAAAATAAACACAAAACCCGACCGAGATGGAATGTCATCGGGTAAAAATGGAGGTATAAGGACGCCATTGTTCAATTTTAACATTCTTTATAATTATTTCATTATTTCATTAATTATTATACAGTAGCTGTGTCCCGTGGCTTTGTTTGAGTAAATACGTTAACCTTTATTCTTACTAATAGTGTAAATGTTAAAGTGTGTTTGTTTAACAGTTTAACCAATAGTTACAAAGGGGGGAAGGGATTGTTAATAATGGGGAGGTTGTTCCCCATTGCTACCAATATACCCTATCAGGTCGACCTCCACACGGTTCCCCCTGGAAACCATCTTGACTAATTTATCGTTGAATTCGTCACGATGGGCTAACCGACCTGCCTTATCATCCTCACTAATCATCCCTCACTGGTGCCCCGCCAGTGTATACCGATAGCGCAGGCGGGGTTACCATTCCATCATCATCCATTAAAAAAAAACCAATAGTTACAATACATACACGTACTTTTTTAATGGATGAGAATGGAATGGTAGCCCCGCCTGCACTATCGGTATACACTGGCGGGGCACCAGTGAGGTATGATTGGTGAGGATGGAAGCAGCTCAGTTAGCCCTTTGTCACGAATTCAACGCTAAATTAGGCAAGATGGTTTCCAGGGGGAACCGCGTGGAGGTCTACCTGATGGGGTATATTGATAGCATTAGGGACTAACTTCCCCATTAATAACAGTCCCTTCCCCTCTATATATTATTATACAAATTGGTTTTATTCGCATACCTTTTACAACTCTTTAGTACCTCCTAAGCATATACCTCCCTTTCTTTCCCGTGGGTGTCGTGAGAGGCAACTAAGGGATCTTAATAGTCGAGGGATGGGCAATAGCGTCCGTCTTAAGACATCACTAAAAGCTAAACTGCGTTCGCCAACCCGCCTGATAAGCGTGGCTACCTACTATTGGCAAAATCCTTCTAACGTGGGGGGAAAGGGAAAGGGATTGTTAGTAATGGAGACTGAGAATCCTATTGCTAGCAATATACCTAACCAGGCCGACCTCCTCGTAGTTCCCCCTGGAAACTATCATGGTTAATTCCTGATGAATTCATCATGATGGACTAACTGACCTGTTTTCATTCTCATCGATCACCCTTCACTGGTGCTCCGCCAGAGTACCCTGTTAGGGCAGGCGGGGTTACAATTCCATTTTCATCCACCAAAAAAAAAATCCTTCCAACTACAAACTGCCATAAGAAACTGCCCGTTGCTTGTGACAATCTATGGCGGATGCCTATGTTCATTAGTGAACAAATAACAGGCGATTTGATAATGATGACGAAGTATTTACTGATATCACAGACGGGTTTGACCTTCCATGTATATGAAATTTAAATTTATACATATATATGCGCATACATGCACAAGCACGTGCACATGCACACATGCGGCCACAGACACACACACATACACGCACGCGCGCACGCATGCACGCACGCACGCACGTCCGCACGCACGCACTCACGTACGACGCACGCACGCACTCCCGTACGCACGTTCTCACGCACGCATGCATGCAAGCACGCACGCACGCACGCACGCACGCGCTCTAGCACGCACGCACGCATGCACGCATGCACGCTCGTACGCACGCACGCACGCACGCACGCACGCACGCACGCACGCACGCACGCACACACACACACACACACACACAAAAACGCGCGCGCACACGAATAAGTAGAAAGAGAGGGAAAGAAATCGTCGAATTAAGATCATACTTTTTTAAAGTCATAAAAACTATCTACACAACCAATAGTAATGATAAATGTCTACCATCGAACAAAACGAACGCTTCCAAATAACTTTAAAACAAATGCAATCTAAACTGTATCTTTTTTCAAACAATATCCTTATTACTATTCATGAACTTATTAAACATGGCTGTATTAAAAAATATATGTCGGGAATGTAAAAAAAACGAAGCAATGCATTAAATTATCAAGGAACACGATCGTAGATGGAACAACAATAATTATAATGAGTTATGTCCATTTTAACACAGTAAGTTATTATTTGTGGGGTTTAGCCTCAAGGGTTGGCGCGCATTATGGAACTTCATATTATTTGTTTAAATATTAGTTATATCTCGCGATTTTGCTTGCGAAAGTTAGGATCATTATTACATTAATCGTTAACTGTCCACTTCTAAACAAAAGCCTTCTCCATAGATAAATATATAATTTTTTTTAATGGGTGATAATGGAATGGTATCCCCACCCGCGCTGTCGATATACATCGGCGGGGCACGAGTGAAGAATGATAGATGAGGATGAAGCAGGTCAGTAAGCCCATCGTGACGAATTCAACAAGAATTGTTCTCGATGGTTTCCAGGGGGAACCACGTGGAGGTCGACCTAATAGCGCATATTACTAGCATTGGGGCTGTCAAACTCCATTGCTAACAATCCTTTTCGCCCCTAATAAGTAATTTATTCGTATTATTTTAGCATATAAATAACGTCAAATATTCACAAAAATAGAAAAAAAAGAATTAATAAAAAAAATCAGATAAGTGCATAAAAAATTCACATACATACACACATATACATATACATACACAAATGCATACAAACACCTACACAAATACATAAAAATATACACTCACATGTATACATAAAACACAAAGTTATAAAAGTTTTAGATATCTGAAGATATAGGTATGCTAACCAGACAAATAAAATAATTAAGAAAATGACAACTTGCTCAAATAAAAATCCTTAAGCTTTGTTATAAAACTAGGCAGATATTTTATACTTCGTATAGATTTTTTTTTGTCTCGTGAAAAACAAGTTCGATTCCCCACAGATTGCCGAAAGGAACAGTCCCGAGCTACCTACATTTACTACCTGTAATGTATTCGAGGCTGTCGCTTTATCTAGAGGAGAGTTCTACATTGCGTTTGCCTGTACGGGGTCGCCAGTCAAGAACCTTTCTTTCCAGTCAGTTGTCGAATCTTCGAGCTACTAGAGAGGTTCGACTAGGCTATTGTCACTTCAGATTGCTTATCTTTCGAGCTATATCGGTCACTTTAATTCTTAACGTTTGGATAAACATTTTGACCGCCTCATTGCAATAAAAAAAAATGAGAAATTCCGCTTTTTAGAAAGCATTTCTAATCATTACTTAAATGAAACAACCTAAATTGCTTTTAATCGATTAATTTAAAAATATATACAATTTACTTATCAACCGACTTTAAAAAGAAATAGATTCTCAATACGATTATAATTTTTTTAATGTTTGATATCTCATAACTTCATTGGTTTTAAACCTATTTGGTTTTATTTTTCTGAAAGGAGAGCATATCCTTAAATAACAGTCCCATAAAAATTTGTTTAAAATCGGTTTAGTGGTTTAATTTTTAAATCTTCGAAGTTGTTTTTTTTTTGTGGAACACAATTTTAATTTTATTTTTAATTTATTCTTTCCGTAACTGGAATAGTTTGATCAATTTTAATATGTAATTTGAAAACGGCTTTATATCTGACACGTTACAATCTCTCTTTTTTCATTGCTTACATTGTTTTCTCATTGTGATTATTTCTTGTAATTGTTTATATTTATAATAAGTTTACTATTGTAATCTTTTGGAGGAAACAATAAAGAGTATCTATCTATCTATCTATCTACATTTATTTTTTAATAATATAAAGGAGGAAAATAATAATATATAGGGGAAAAAATATTTACCATCCATAAACCACCCAAACCTCTTAACAGTCGATTTTTCCTGCTATATATCTCTTAAAACAAACACGATACGCCGAAAAGACTCCGCTGTGTGTATACAGCCTTATCTATAACGAAGTAAAGGGATGGTACATATGGCATTGGATAGCATATCCAACTGTCATACTAGCATACCGCTTTATGGGGTCTTGTCACGCGCGGTCCGTGTTACAACATGGGGCGAAATGCTACGACCAACCGCACGGGTTCCGTCCACCACAGGTATTTTCATGTTAAACGACGCAACTTTAAAATATGTGGTATCCACTTTAATTACAACTTTTATTGTTTTGTTTTCTACCATTTTTATTGGCGCTTTGTTTTTGGTACACAACGTCTAATGGAGGCTTTAATTATCATATAGAATAATATGATAATTAAAAGACTTAATGGCCAGATGTCGCTTTGGACGCCGATGCAAATGAGTCGGAACGTAAAATGTAAGTGCGTTATTTAAATATTAAAATACAAGTCGTTGTTTGTGGCTTTGCTCACTTGAATTGCGGTGAAAGTATTCCGTGTTGATCTATGTGGGTATTTACTTAACTTTGTTCTCTTTTTTAATTTCCTGTGTATTTAGAATTTAAAAGCCATTTTTTTTATAATATCGTTTTCTTAAGCAACTTAGAAAAGCAAACAAACTGACGGCCCACCTGATGGAAAGTGGTAACCGTCGCCTATAGACATGAGTAGTACCATGGACATAATGGATTATACTGTTTCTCCCATGATACTTCCCATGCGTTGCCATTGTTTGTCTGTAAAACTTAATACAAATGTACGTTATATCTTAACACATATATATATATATATATATATATATATATATATATATATATATATATATATATATATATATATATATATATATATATATATATATATATATATATATATATATATATATATATATATAGGCTATTTTATGTACATGATTACATAAAGTACTTTATTTCTATTTATTCATACGAATAATTTACTTTATACCTCGTTCCACCCGCCTACCCTCCGAACCCCAAAACGGTTCCCCGCCGTTTTTATATCCACAGATAATAATACATCAAAGGCTTAACGTATGGTTCGACCGATAATACGATTCTAAACAGATTATATCTGTTATTTACTCGTTTTGACGTTTATATGTAATAAACATGATATTTTTGGTACCTTTTTTATCGATGTCACGTTTAGAGATCCGCGGTGCACTATTTCTAATCGACTGCGAAATTTTTTTTTACAACACTGGGGGAAGACGAGCATGCGGCTCACCTGATGGTAAGTGAGTACCGCCGGTATCATGGGCGAAACTGTATACTCTGTTATGTCTATGGTACTATGGTAATACCGTTGCCTATAGACATAAGCATCTCTATAGGCAGCGGTTACCACTTTCCATCAGGTGGGCCGTTAGCTTGTTTGCCATTCTAAGTTGCATAAAACACACTATATTTGTGTACTATGCAACTTAGTTGTATAGAACACAATCTTTAATTATATTTTTTTACATACGAGACCATTGCTACTAAGACGGCAGTCACTTTACACTTTTTATCCGATAGCTTTATTTTTAAGTCTCCGTTTGTTTTTTAAATTGATTTCATGTATGCTGTAATATGGATTAAGCCTATAAAATTAAGAAAATGTTGGAATATTTATTTATTTACTCGTGCCCATGACTATGTCGACAGAATTGGACCTTTTTGATCGAACAGCGATAAACTTAGTCTAAATATGTCTACCCCGTAATGGTTGGTTCCTCGAAATCATTACTGCAAATGTATATGTTATTATAAATGTAAAAGTGAGTTTGTTTGTCATTGCTTAACGCCTTAATCCTTACTAATCCTGCTTCTATTACTCATCTTATATATACAAAAAAAAATGTACGTATCACCTATGGATAGATGGGATTTTTTTTTATCTATTCACGCAAAATTTACTAAAAGTATTTGAACGAATTTTAGTATACAAACAGGTTGTATTTTAAAAAGAATACTTTATACACTGATTCACATAGATTTTAAACGTGAAGCAGTTGTGTTTGCATGGCTGTGTTTCGGTTTGAAGGGTGGGATATGGCGTGAATTTACAGGGTACAGAGGAATAACACCTGAGACCTCAGGAATAGCAACGTATGGGGAGTATCATGGGCGAAACAGTATACTCTGTTATGTCCATGGCACTGCTCATGTCTATATGCGACGGTTACCACTTTCCATCAGGTGGGGCGTCAGCTTGTTTGCCATTCTAAGTCGTATAAAAAAAAATGGAAACTTCACTGATTTATGTTATGGCTGTGTTTACTATTTATATGTTTTAAGTATTGTATGTTTCTCTATTAAAGTAAAATAAAAATATAAATAAAAAAATAAGGTATAAATACTATCATTTGGTACAATATACCAACGTTACAACTAGTCCTGTATACTTCAATGCGAGAATGTAATCTCACTGGACATTTCCAGCAGCTCTTGTCAAAAGCTGGAATAAACTAATGCGCTAAACTAGACATTCCCATAATTTCGTTTCTAGAAACTTGTTGGGTTTGTATCCCATGGGGCTCTCAGGTCAAGGAAATTTTCTGACATATTGCGATATAGTTTTTTACGTATTTTTTTTTCTTACTCGACGTCGTTATATTCCTTTGACGTAGGTCGTCTAATTCGTGGAAAACATTTGTACTACCCGTACATAACCTGGTACCGTGATATTCGACGGGCTAAACATTTTGATATCGTATTATTATTTTATTCATTTATCATCATCGTCATCATCAAAACAGCCTTTAAATGTCTACTGTTGAATATAAGCCTCCTCTTTGGGGGTTTTGCCAGTAGTTGTCATGTTTGGCATGCAGATTGATAACCACAGTTAGGCTTTAAATATGTTTTAAGAGAGACGCTGCTCACCGTCCCCTGCCATCCCTTAGTCGCCTCTTGTGACATTAACGGGAGAGGAAGGGGTGGCTTATTACCGGAGCCATACAAACATTTTGTTGACTCATCATCATATCAGACTTTAACTGTCCACTGCTGAACATTCTCCCTTGGGGATTTTGATAGTAGTTGCCATGCCATAATCCGCCTGATTGGCAATCGCAGTCAGGTTTTAGAGATGTTTTAATAGAGACGCTGCTGCCCATCCTTTGCCCTCCCTCTTATGACATCCACGGGAAAGGAATGGGTGGTCTATTCCAACCGGAAATACATGGAACTATACACCGTACAAAATCTTGGTCAAGATTTCACATGTTTTATTAAAGAAATTTATAGAATACCATGGAAATTTCATAAACACTTCACTAATTTAGTTCTGAAAGCAGAATAGCTAGTACTGTCACAATCGAAATTTATGTTTTTGTAATACTCAATCTTTTTAATACACAATTGTAATACCAATTGAATTCCTAGACTTTTCAATTCGCAATATAATAAATCAATAAATTTTTACCCTCACAGCGGCAGAAGAAATGCAAACTACTTGTAAAACAGCAGTTTATCATTGAACATGACACACCCAAGAGTTCGGGGTGGACTATAACTTTTGGCCAGTGATATACACCCCTCCACCTTTTGTTAAGTTGGTAATTTGCAATGCGTATGAGCTGCCATGGTCAGAAACTTCCCTTAGACCCCATCGTTTCATGGGGACTTGAATATTTATGAAGACATTACGTATTTACGTATGCTTGCTTGAAAATATTATTTTAGTTACTGTTCATATTTTTAATCTATACTTATAATAAATCTGTAGAGAGGTCAATTCTGTACATAAAATATATTTCCAAAATAACTATCAGCGGGGTGATTAGTGATCGATACTGATGCCAAAATTGCAATCAGTAAAATTTTTGTCTGTCTCTCTGTCTGTATTTTCGTTATAGAAACAAAAACTACTCGACGGATTTTAACGAAACTTGGTACAATTATTCTTCATACTCCCGAGCAGGTTATAGTATACTTTTCATCACGCTACGATCAATAGGAACAGAGCAGTGAAGGGAAATGTGTCTGTTACATCCAAACCACTGAACCGTGAGGAGGGACATAGGCTACTTATTTTACGAAAAACGACGGAAACGCGGACGGAGTCGCGAGCAACAGCTAGTGTTAGAATAATTAAAGTTGTAGAAATGATAGATCTAAGAATTATACTTGGTATAACTTTAGAAGATATATTGAAATATAATATAATTAAAGGTAATCCTATATTTAATACAATAAATGTGAAACTTTGTAACGATGAATGTATTTATTCTTTTTTTTATACAACTTAGAATAGCAAACAAGCTGACTGCTCATCTGATGGAAAGTGGTAAACATCGCCTATAGACATGAGCAGTACCATGGACATAACAGAGTATACTGTTTCGCCCATGATACCCACCATGTGTTGCCATTCCTGAGGACTCAGGTGTTATTCCTCTGTACCCAGTAAATTCACGCCATATCCCACCCTTCAAACCGAAACACTGCCATGCAAACACAACTGCTTCATGGTTGAAACACGAATGGAACAGAGGTACCCAAGTAATCGACTTTTGTACAGTCTCCCTCTGGTTTATTATTTATATTTATTCATGGATAGATGTTTGTTACTCTTTCACAGAAAAACTTATGAACGGATTTGAATAAAATTTGGTACACTTGCTATCGAGTGACGCTCATACTAGTTTACTCTATTTATTATAAAAAAAAAAAATATTCCCAAACATCGTCAAAGCACCAAATAATATTTTGATCAGTAATTCGCTTGCTTACTTTCACCTTATCAGTCAAACCATATTTCTTTTTTCCCCGCAAAATACGTGGGAGGTTGAGTCTTGAATCAGGTATTCCTGGAAAGGATATACGCAAAAAAAGAGGGATAATTGTTTTCCAACTAACATCTGAGGTATGTGTCAATTCTGATCTACGTTTTATTTATAAAAATTTATTTCTCAAATATCCTAATACCAATATTATAAATGTGTAAAACAAAGGAAAGGAGGGGGTGGCCTATTCCATGCCGGGACCATACGTACTCCACTAACTATGTGATTATCAAAATACCCATACATTCATCATACCAGCCTTTAACTGTCCACTACTGAAAAGCCTCCCCTTAGGGGGTTTTGCCAGTAGTTGCCACGCTTGGCAGGCGGGTTAGCAATCGTAGTTAGGTTTTATAGTTATTTTAAGAGGGACGCAGCTGCCCCCATCCCTCGCCCTCCCATTTTTTTTATACAACTTAGAATGGCAAACAACTTTCTCCCTTTATCTTACGACACACACAGGAAAGGAGGAGGTGGCCTATTCTATGCTGGGACCATAAGGCAATTATAAGAATTATCCATACAAGAATTGAATTGACATTGCCATACAATCCCATTAAATCCCATTTAAAACATGAACAGATCAAATACTTTATCTCTCCATATATCTAATTACAGTCGAATCATGGTTGTTTATGACGACAATGCTTATTTAAATACGATACGAATGATTATCTATATGTAGCAGTAATTCGATTATAATTGAAAATCGATATAGCCATAGTTTTATTTATTACTAATATATAAAGCGGATGAGTTTGTCTGTTTGAAAGCAATAATCTCTGGAATTTTCATATTTGATAGATTATTCGAGTATGGTTATAGGCTATGGGACATGATAGTAGGATCATCATCACAGATAATAAAGATGGTGTTAGGAGGTCTTCAGGTGTAAACAGCTAGGCTCCATAGTCCTTCTCTTTGATTTCGGTCGAGGCGCGCAGTCAAGCCCGCGCTTGCGTCCCAACCGCTCAAGATCAAGGGTCTTGAATGGTCCCAAAAATGCGTTTTCTCGACTAAATTACATCTACCAGAGGGAGACTGTACAAACGTCGATTGCTTGGGTACCTCTGTCCCATTCGTGTTTCAACCGTGAAGCAGCTGTGTTTACGTGGCTGTGTTTTGGTTTGAAAGGTGAATTTACTGGGTACAGAGGAATACACCTGAGTCCTCAGGAATGGCAACGCATGGGGGGTATCATGGGCGAAACAGTATACTCTGTTATGTCCATGGTACTGCTCATGTCTATAGGCGACGGTTACCAGTTTCCATCAGGTGGGCCGTCAATTTGTTTGCCATTCTAAGTTGTATAAAAAAATTCAAGTTAAACCGGTACTTATTACATTTAAATATTATCTGTTTAACCAATAGTCTCGAAATTTGCTATAGATATACGATTTGATATGAACAAGTACGTAAGATGTCTTTTATTGTCGTAACTTGATATAACTTGTGATATAAGTGACGCTTGTTCACGCGAGCAAAGTCAATGGTAAAAGCTAGTAATTTGCACAAGTTTTCTCTCTCATCTAAATCATAAGTTGGGCCAAATTAATAAATCAAACATACAAGAAAGTTCGGCCGAGTCCTAGTATTAACGAATAAAGCCGCACAAGTGGTAACCCTACAGACATAAGTCGGGATGTTCATATATGTCCTGGTAAATCCGGACGCACGGTCACCCTAATGGAGATGAATTATTTAGTTCCAATATAGATATTAACAAAGTTTGGTGTAGTGGTTTGATTGTTGACTCCTTGTACTAATGGGGTGTATTAGGAAGGACTATTACCTTATACGTGACTTCTATGCTTAGATTCTATAGATAGAGCATCGAGTCTCAAAAACGGGTCAACTTTTAACACCATTACGAGGCTACCGACTAAACCTTCACCTTTCACCAGAGGAAGACTCTGTACAAAAGTCGATTGCTTGGGTACCTCTGTCCTATTCGTGTTACAACCGTGAAGCAGTTGTGTTTTCATGACTGTGTTTCAGTTTTAAGGGTAGGATATGGCGTGAACTTTCTGGGTACAGAGGAATAACACCTAAGTCCTCAGGAATGGCAACGCATGAGGGGTATCATGGGCGAAACAGTATACTCTGTTATGTCCACGGTACTGCCCATGTCTATAGGCGACTGTTACCACTTTCCATCAGGTGGGCTGTTAGCTCGTTTGCCATTCTAAGTTGTATAAAAAAAAAAGAGTCTCAGAAACGAGTCAACTTTTAATACTATTAAGAGACTACCGACTAAGGTGTCTTTAAAAAAAAACGTTCACGCTCAGTTTTTTACTTTATCAGAGCAGTAAAAACTTTATATTATTTTCATTTTCGTGTATAATATAGTATATGTTATATATTAGGAGTACAAATAAGTTTCCGCCGTTTTATTGTGGATGGCGCGGCACGGAGTTTCGGTTAGCTTTCGCAGATGATAACCGGCTTAAAAAATAGTTTCGACATTCAAGACCAACATAACCTATTAATATTATTGATTTGATATTGGTAAAATATAATTTTTATAACTTGAAAATGTCAAAATTTGAGCCAAATAAGCGTCATTTGCGGGAAATATTAATTTACTTCTTTAATTTAAAGAAATCTGCTGCTAAGGCGCATCAATTGCTCGTAGAAGCATATGGTGAGGGTGCTTTGAGTGAGAGAACGTGTCGAGAGTGGTTTCAAAAGTTTAAAAACGGTGATTTCGACGTAGAAGACAAAGATCGCAGTGGAAGGCCAAAAATTTACGAGGATGCAGAATTGGAGGAATTATTGGAGGAGGATTCATCTCAAACACAAAAAGAACTTGCTCTAACATTAGAAGTCACTCAGCAAGCAGTCTCACATCGTTTAAAATCATTAGGAATGATTCATAAACAAGGAAATTGGGTTCCGTACGAATTAAAGCCGAGAGATATTGAACGCCGATTATGCTTAAGTGAAATGCTGCTAGCTAGACATAAAAAAAAGGGTTTTTTACATCGTATCGTAACTGGTGATGAGAAGTGGATACATTATGACAATCCAAAAAGAAAAAAATCATGGGGATTACCTGGCCACGCGTCAACATCAACAGCAAAACCGAATATTCACGGAAAAAAACTTATGCTGTGTATTTGGTGGGATCAGCTAGGTGTAGTGTATTATGAGTTGCTTAATCCGAGCGAAACAATTACTGGAGCCCTCTATCGAACACAATTGATGAGATTGAGCCGAGCTCTGAAAGAAAAACGCCCTCAATACTATTCTAGACACGAAAAAATTATTCTTCTGCATGACAATGCTCGTCCACATGTTGCGGCTCCCGTAAAAAAGTACTTGGAAACACTTGATTGGGAAGTGTTACCCCACCCGCCGTATTCACCAGACATTGCACCGTCCGATTATCACCTGTTTCGGTCCATGGCACATGCTCTGACGACGCAGCGGTTTACATCTTATGAGGATACCAAAAATTGGGTTGATTCGTGGATAGCCTCAAAAGACAAGGAGTTCTTCAGACGTGGAATTCGAATGCTGCCTGAGAGATGGGAAAAAGTGGTTGCAAGTGATGGGCAATATTTTATATAAATCTATATTACCGTTCTTCTATAATAAATATTTAATTTGTGTTAAAAAACGGCGGAAACTTATTTGTACTCCTAATATGTGTAAGTATATTTGTTATTTATATATATTTATTCGTTTATATATGTAATTTTAGTATGTATGTATATCAATAATTACTAGTACCGCATTCGTGTATTCTGACACTTCCCTACGATTGACTGGGAGAGAACACTTTTAGCATTAAGTCCGCCATGTACACATATATGTACTAATGAATAAAAAAAAAACTTTTTATCAGCTAATTGTCGAATTAGGTGACTCGTTTTTTTATCAGTGTTCTATATACTTACGCACATAATGTATAAGTAAGGTTTTTTTTTTTTTCATATAATATTATATTAGATAGATAGATAGATACTCTTTATTGTTTCCTCCAAAAGATTACAATAGTAAACTCATTATAAATATAAATAATTACAAAAAATAATCACAATGAGAAAACAATGGGCGACCTTATCGCTAAGAGCGATCTCTTCCAGGCAACCTTTGGATGGAGAGGAGTAATTATAAACAATTTGGTGGGAGGCACGATGAAAATTATATTATTATTACATTATATATGTGGAAATTATTTTTACTAACTAATCTAAAGTGATGAAAATAAAGTGGCTTACATTAACAGTTTATAATAATAAGCCATAATATATATTATGGCTTATTATGGCTTGTTATGATTATATTATACACACTGCTTCCTCTCCTGTAAATGTCACGGCATACTAGTCATTAACTGTCCACTGCTGGACATAAGCCTTCCCCATAAGGGGAGTTTCGACAGTAGTTGCCACGCTTGGCTGGCGAGTTGACAACCGCAGTTAGGCTTTTGGTGATATTTTAAGGGGATCACTGCTGCCCATCCCACGCTCGCAAAAAAATACTAATTCGAATGTAAGTTTCTTTGTTACCTTATAACGCCTTAACCAAATACTATGTAATTTGGTATACACGTACTACAGGTAACCACTTACCATCAGGTGGGCCGTATGCTTGTTTGCCACATCAGCGGTATAAAAAAAATGTAATAGAGAAAGATACAGGCTACTTTTATCACCATCAGTAAAAATAAGCCGGTCACGCGGACGAAGTCGCGGGTCAAAACTGGTAACTATATATTATATTAATAAGATCATTAAAATAACGATCGACATGTCTAAAATGCCTCTAATTACAAACACAATTTAAACGATTTTAAATATTTTTAGACAACATGGCTTAATAAAGATTGACCTGGCCCTCTAGACAAGAATAGTCATCGCTAGCGAGTCTGTGAGATAGAATGAGATAGCAACATCGGATGTCTCATTCTAACTCGTGAACTCGGGGGGAAAGGGATTGTTAGTAATGGAGATTGATAATCCTATTGCTAGCAATATACCCAACCAGGTCGACCTCCTCGCGGTTCCCCCTGGAAACTATCATAGTTAATTCCTGATGAATTCATCATGATGGGCTGACTGGCCTGTTTTCATTCTCATTTATCACCCTTCGCTGGAGCTCCGCCAGCGTATCCCGTTAGCGCAGGCGGGGCTACCATACCATTTTCACCCATCAAAAAAAAAAACTCATGGACTCGCTAACAATGTCGATTCCTGGGGAAAAGGGATTGTTAGTAATGGAGTTGGACAGCCCCATTTCTATCAATATGCCCTATTAGGTCGACCTCGTTTTACCCCCTGGAAATCATCGTGAACAATTCTTGTTGAATTCGTCACGATGGACTAACTGACCTGCTTCATCCTCACCTATCATCCTTCACTGGTGCCCCGCCGGTGTATACCGATAGCGGGTGGGGTTACCATTCCATTATCACCCATTAAAAAAAATGTCGATTCCATCGATGAATTCGCTTGCTACTTGTTTAGAGGGTCTGTTTCAATTTTGTTTCTTAAAAACAGATACTTGGATTATTACTAACATTAAAAGAAGTCATCATCATCATACCAGCCAATAGCTATTCACTCCTAAACAGAGGGTTTCCCCAATTGAAGGTTTTGGCAGTAGTTACCATGCTTTTTTATGGGTGAAAATGGTATGGTAACCCCGCCTGCGCTAGCGGGATATGCTGGCGGAGCACCAGTGAAGGGTGATTGATGAGAATGAAAACAGGCCAGTTAGCCCATCATGATGAAATTATCAGGAATTAATCATGATAGTTTCCAGGGGAGACCGCGAGGAGGTCCACTTGGTTGGGTATATTGCTAGGAATGGGATTCTTAGTTTAGTTATCCCTTTCCCCCCAGTTACCATGCTTGACACGCGGGTAACCGCAGTTAGAGTTTGGTGGTATTCTAAGAGGGACGTTGCTGTCCATTTTTCGGCTATTAAATCCGGCTATCAAGTCATCTCTTGGTCCATTCCATTAAAGGTAATGATGCACTTGCCAAGGGATAGCATATAGGTTTTATTTAATTATATGTAAACTTGTTTTTACCTGCGACTTAGGCCACGTTCCCGAAATATATTCATTGACCGAAATAGAACTACTTATCCCGATATCTATCCTATAGCCTATCTTCTTCTTCTCAAGATGCCATCTCCTATTGGAGGTTGAAAATGATATTGGCGATCTTTACTTTGCCCACCGCCATCCTGAAAAGGGACCTGATACTTATTCTTTTTTTTAAGCAACTTAGAATGGCAAATATGCTGATGAACCACCTGATGGAAAATGGTAACTGTTGCCTATAGACATAAGCAGTACCATGGACATAACAGAATACACTCGAAGCCTAAGATTGTTTTAACCAGGAGCTTAGACGTCTTTTCGGTCTTCAGAAACCTCGGACCCTCTTGGGTACCTCTGTCCCATTCGTGTTTCAACCGTGAAGCAGTTGTGTTTGCATGGCTGTGTTTCGGTTTGAAGGGTGGGATATGGCGTGAATTTACTGGGTACAGAGGAATAACACCTGAGTCCTCAGGAATGGCAACGCATGGGGGGTATCATGGGCGAAACAGTATACTCTGTTATGTCCATGGTACTGCTCGTGTCTATGGGCGGCGGTTACCACTTTCCATCAGGTGGGCCGTCAGCTTGTTTGCCATTCTAAGTTCTATAAAAAAAAAAAAAAAAAAAAAAAAAAACCTTTCCCTGTATTATAAACTGCAGAAGACTGTAGATTCTCTCTATCTTGGACTGGACATCTTCTCTATGCCGTAGATTAGGTACGTGTATACCAAATTCCATAGTTACAACTTTATTTGTTTCAAATATATTTTTAGTATTGCCATGTTATTCGATATTCGTGTTTACGTCTCAAATATTCCGTTAAACAACTAAAATTCGATTATCGGATAGCTCGTTTCACCATAATTAGATTTAAATAAAATACTTCTAAATAATTTACACGTTAAATTATTTTTGTTAAATAAGAAAAAAAAATAAGCTAGAGATTTTTGTCATGATCAAATATCCAATTATAACTGTTATTCTATATTTTAAAGAGAAAAATATCGTTCAATGTAACTGAATCCTTACACCGTTATATCTTTGATGTTATTTTAATATCATAATTTTGAAAGTGAGTTTATTAACCTTGGGGTTATTGAAAAGAGTTAATTTTAGTCATCACTACCAGAGGGAGACTTTGTACAAAAGACAGAGGGTTGCTTGGGTGCCTCTGTCCCATTCGTGTTTCTCCCTTGAAGCAGTTGTGTTTGCATAGCTGTGTTTCTGTTTGAACGGTGGGATATGGCAGTGAATTTACAGGGTACAGAGGAATAACACTCGAGTCCTCAGGAATGGCAACGCATGGGGGGTATTACGGGCGAAACAGTATAGTATGCTATGTCCATGGTGCTGCTTATGTTTATAAGCGACGGTTACCACTTTGCATCAGGTGGGACGTCAGTTTGTTTGCCATTCTAAGTTGTATAAAAAATATAAAAAAAAAATGCTATGTCCATGGTGCCGCTTATGTCTACAGGCGACGGTTACCACTTCGCATCAGGTGGGACGTCAGCTTGTTTGAGATCAGTCTGTAAGTAATCCTTTCAGATAACAAAATAATTTTCCAAATTGACAAATTTTCCAAATTGGTTTACATTTGACGGAGTTATGAGGTAACAAATATAAAGATTGTGTAACCAAATTGAAAATTTCTATTTTTGAAGTCGATTGCTAAATTATTGAATACCTTTATGAGCAGTTTTATATAGATTCAAATGTATTCTTCATACGCAGAATCTTGCATTAGTAGAATAGAAATAAATTTTACTTAAATTACTAAAAACAATACTAAAGTCATTCATTCTAATAAGTAATAAGATCTTGAATAGTAAAGTTGGAGCTGTCTGTTCATAAAATAACCTCCTTGGCGGTAGAATTAACAGGTGAAACAGGTATACGTAGACGACATTGTACGGAGTCTCTTACGGAACTTGAGTATTTCGGAGACCATAAAAAGTGTTATAAATGTGAATTGTAAAACTTTTCCATATTCAAGTATAAAAAGTTCTGTTTAAGACCAACTCTGTATTACTATGTTCAGAGTTTTTTTGCAACTGAAGCCACCGTCGCCCTAATGGAAACTAATTTACTTGCCATTTCTTTTCCTGAACGAAGTTAATTAACTCTTGAGGCGTTGTGAGTCTTTATTAATATTGGATTTATTGTGAATTTAACGAGTTCAGAAAGTGGGTGTTCTCGATGCGTCTGATTTTATTTCTTTTTCTACTATTTCTCGCTCCCTTTATATATAAAATATAACCTACTCGGGTTTGGGAAAAGGGGTTCTTAGTAGTGGGTTTCACCAGCCACTGTTTACTTAACCACTTTTTTTATATCACTGATGTGGCAAACAAGCATACGGCCCACCTGATGTTACTGTAAATGGTTACCGTAGCCTATGAACACCTGCAATACCAGAGGTATTACGCGCGCGTTACTAACACTGAAGAAACCTCTTTACCCCCTTTTGAAGAACCCTATGCTATTCGTGTACATAAGTGTTCGTGGGAGAAAAGATCTCTAAAATCGCACTGTACGCGACCATTTAATCTGTAGGATATGAGAATGAACTCCCTGTCGACAGCAACCCGTACGATGGTAGAAAATGGCCATAGGCATCATATTGAATAATTTCTCTGAACACAATCTGTTGTACAAGCGATAGAATACGCAGAGTGAGGCAAAATCTCTCCTAAGACTTAAGGGTTCGATACCGCGTGTAAGCCTAGGATCATCGACAATTCTCATAGCTCGTCGTGGTACCGATTCGAAGTGTTCAAGCTGGTATTTAGGTGCTCCCGCCCATAAGTGACAGCAATACTACATATGGGGCCGGATTTGCGATTTGTAGAGCATTAATCGCTGATCCGGCGTGATGTAATGCTTCGCTCTATTAAGCACATCGAGATTTTTGGACGCCAGCTTCACCTTATTTTCGAGAACGGAACGGCCACGGAACTGTACGTCACTAAAGATGTCGACACTAAGGATCCCAATGCTTTTAGAGATGTTAAGAAACGTGCCTTAGAACTGTGGAGCCAAAGCAAATGGGGGTTTTTTAGTGGTTTTACGCATTTATCCTTGCAAACTATCATGGTTAATTCCTGGATTCATCACGGTGAGCCAACTGACATGTTTTCATTCTAACCTATCCCTCTTAATGATCCTGCTAGTGAATACCGACAGTGCAAACGGAGTTAGTCATTCTATACGAAGGCCACTGACGTAGTTTATCAAATGACGTCATTAAACGTACCGCATTTGTACGTAAACAGATGGACTGGAACGTAGGCGTGAACCAGTTTAATAGAATATAAAATACAAATGATTCATTAATCTTTATTCTGTTATGCGCCCCCGCGCCGAAAGTTCATGTCACTGGTCTTGTTATCTCCGATACACATATAATTTCTATGGCGTTATCTACAGATAACGAGTGGAACACAAAGGGTGAACTATGGTTTGATATGGGATCACACACGATGCTAGTGGTATAAAGCTTGCGGTGTACATATAGCGATAATATATCATTAATTATGAGACTGGTTTCTGTATAAAGACGTTTCGATGAAGAGTTTAAATAAAATATTATAGTATTTTTTGCTATTTTTTTTTTACAACATAACTAGCAAACGAGTATGTGAGCCGCACACCTGATGATAAGTGACTACCGCCGCCCATGATCACCCACAACACCAACAGTATTGCAGGTGTGCTGCCGGCCTTTTAAAAATGAATATGCTCTTTTCTTGAAGGTTATGTTGTCGTATCAGTTCGAAAATACTGCTGCTGGAAGTTGATTCCAAAGAGTGGTTGTGCGGGGAAGAAAGTGCCTTGAAAAACGCACGGTGGAGGACCGCCACTCGTCCAGATGGTTAGGATGAAATTTTATACATACACATACACACTTGCAGTCAAAGTTTTTTAATAAAACAAAGTATATTTGTACCATATTACAGCTTCTCCACTGGAACTGCACCGTAACCTCTAAAGGTTCTGTTTACACATTTGTGTAAGGATTAGATGCTGGATGTGCCTTACAAACGCTATTAACAAAATTAATGAACACCCCCATTTATTAAAACCCTTGCACGTTTAGGTTACGCGTTACGCTGAATATCCAAGATATGTATATAGCCATAAAGGTTCCGACATAGAATAGCCCTCCCCCCCTTTCTTTTTCTTGGGTGTAATAAGAGGGTACTAAGGGAGCTTATGGTGGCGGGATGGGCAGCAGCGTTCCTCTTAAAATATCACCAATAGCCAAACTGTGATTGCCAAGCGTGGCAACTACTGCGAAATCCTGCCTTATGGGGCTATGTTCAGCAGTGGACAGTTAACAGCTGATACAATCAAATGTATATACTTACATATACATACGTAATTACATACAAACACATACATACATACACAGTCTCATACAAATACATAGTCATAAAGTCATAATCGATTATATACTTACATATAGACACATTTTTATACTACTATCACAGTGTAAGAAGTCTTCATAGAAGTTCTTTATATTTAGCTACTATAGTGGCAAACAAGCATACGCCTCGGCTGAAGTTAACTGGTTACCGTATCTATGAACGTCTGTAACACCAGAACCGATCCTTAAAAAACTTTATTACGCCTTTTTTAAAGAACTACGTGATGTAAATCTGGAGAGAAAAAAAAACTCACATACATATATACACATTCACAAACACATACATATAATCGGAAAATCGATATCAAAACCATATTTTAGCTACGCCACTGGAGCGCAATCTCTAAAGGTTCCGATTACACGATTGTGATTCGATAAGATGCTGTACGTGCTTTCCTCTCGCTATTCATAAAATTAATGGCCGCCCCGGTAGCTGTTTATTTTGTTTTTTTTTTTCCATTTTATGAAGATCAAACACATTTAGAATTCTTCGGTTAGTATCAAATTGAATCGATGTTTTGTTTGTAAGGGTTATGTAAATATTAATTGTATTATGTATTTTTTAAAAGTGTGTGTCGCGACATATACAAGGGGGTTGTGGAAGCCAATCCATTTATTGTAGATATGCTAACACAAATTAAAAACAATTTTTTAACTTTAACAAATTAACAACAAAAATATAAAAATAAAGCAATTAAATATTTATTTATTTATTCCTTACTACATGTTACTGCATAATCTATGGTTGCCGCAAGGACCGTGAAGTGTGGAGCAAATTGCGATGACTTACCAATTAGCAGCTATATTCACGTCATTTGTCATTTTTTACTGGATGGATTGTACCGTCATATTTATAGATATTAGCATATTATTAATTCATATTTTCATACATATAATTGTCTTCTTATTAAAAACGTATTAAGAACAAGTTTGTTGTTACTGCAAGTTAAGTAAACTTGAAATTACCCAATCTTTAAGGACAAGCTAACATATACATGCCCAAAAATTTAATTTTATTTATTTACACTTTATTGCACCATTTATAAAAAAGTAAATACATTTAACTGTAATAAGAAATGATACAAAAGGCGGCCTTATCGCTAAGCTCTCTACATTGTTCAAATAATACATGTATGTGTTTTTTTTTAATAGATGATAATAGAATGGTAACCCCGCCTGCGTTAACGGTATACGCTGGCGGGGCACCAGTGGGGAATGATAGGTGGTGATGAAAAAGCAGGCCAGTTAGCCGATCGTGATGAATATACCTGAAAATCAGTACGATAGTTTCTAGGAGGGAAAACGTGGAGTTCGACCTGATAGGATATATTTAATATTTAATATTAAAGTTTTCTATAGAGACGAAATTATTTTTGTTTGTTTTCTTATATCAAATATATGGTATTATATATGTACTCATTCAGGCAAGATAAATAATATACTTAAATATTAACATTAAAAAAATAAATACATAATATAAATATAAATACATAATACATATTAATACATTAAAAAAAAAAAAATATCCAGTATTAATTTCTAAAAAGGTCACAATGAATAATTTTACCAATTACCATAATACACGTATTAGTTTATAAAATAAAATAAAATTAAAATGTTAAAATAACAATAAACAACCTAAAATAAAGTTATATGTGAAAGTTCATTAATTAATTTTGAAAACTTATTAGCATACATTCCACAAATAAGTTTAAACATTGAGCTAGAGTAAATGAGCGGAAGCGGATGAGGACGCGTAAATAGAATTACTCTCCTATAGGTGGAGCGATTTATCTCTTCGATCAATCCCGAGCGAACTATCTGTAGCTGGTCACATAAAATGACCGGTGTCAACAACGCGCGATTATCTACCGCTGTTAAACAGCTAACTTAAAGCGAGTAGTCCCGACACTGAGTACGAGAAATTGCGTGTCAGATCTACCCACACATAACTGTGAATACTCAAAGAATATAAAATCATCTGTTCGATTTAAAAAAATTAGCGTGAATATAAATTTGGCGTTGCATTGTTTCTGCCTACCCTAATGGGAGACAGCCGTGACAGACAACGCATGCAACTCTTTGCAAATTTAGTTTGTCATAATTACAATTTGTCATATACGTCGTTTGTCATATATGTCGTTTGTCATAATTGTGGCTCGTCATATTAGCTATCATATACCTACATAGTTTGTGTCAATTCGTCGTAAACACAGTTCATTGTAATCGCAGTTCATTATAATATATCTACGCAGTAATAATCACTACTCATCATGTACGTAATTTATCATAATTTATATTAACCCTTAGCTGTCCACTGCCGAATTTAAGCTTTCCCCATAAAAGGAGTTTTGCCAGTATTTGCCACGCTTAGCAGGCGTTGGCAACCGCAGTTAGGCTTTCAGTGATGTTTTAAGAGGGACGCTACTGATCATCGCTCGAGAGAGGAAATAGTGGCCTATTCGATGCCACACGATGGTCATAATAGTATTACATCAAATAGATAGTTTGTCATAATTGGAACTCGTCATATACACAGTTTGTCATAATCGCAACATCGAATTTCTGACAAACTGCGTATACAACGGTTTGTCATAAATTCTGTTTGTCTTAATGATTTAGTGATAATTAAGTGATTATGTTACTCATGGATTCTTAAAAGAATCTAATCATAAGTGACGAGTAGTTGTGATACGCGAACTAATAAACCTGTCGAGATTTGCGGCTCACTTTGCAATGCTAAATGGTGGATATAAAAATCTACTCTCAAACGTGACATTTTGTTTATCTAACACCGGCGTACCCATAAATCTCAGTATTGGGAAACCTAGAGTGATTTATGTGGCGATACGAAAAAAAAATAATTTACATAACACGAGTTTAAAATACGGCCCTGGTACAGTTCGTGGTAATAAACCTTTTTCGGATGTGTAGCGCGCGATTTTTTCCGCGGACCCCGGCGATTAACTTGGATCAACTAATGCAGTGTACACGATTTTGTCTGTGTTTTATGGTGTGTGTTATGAAATATGTACAAAAAGAATGGTGAAGAAAAAACTTTATGTTTTAAATCGACTTCGGGTTTTGAAGTGAAATTATTTATATTTATTTTATATATAACATAACAGCGGTTGCCAATGCGCCTGCCAAGCGTGGCAACTACTGGTAAAATCTCCAATAGGAGACTTTTCTTCAACAATAGGCAGTTGGAAGCTGATATAATGATTATTATCGCTCGCTCGGCAGCGAACAGAAGTAGATGGAGACATATTGCGAGGACCTCAATCGCGAAGGAGAGCCTCATCGACGATCCACTGTCATTGTGAAAACCACGACCACTCTGTCAAGAGTGTACGACTGAAAAGAGAGAGATAATGATTATTATGATAAATATATAATTATAAGCAATTTCTAATGTCCAATATTTACTGATAAATACTTTTTTATAAATAATATAATAAATAATCTTTATAAGATTGGTAATAAAAATAGTTAATTTCTTATATTAAATTGATTAATATTAAATCTTTCTCATGTCTGATTTCAAAGTATCAAGATAAATCATATACCAATTTTTAAGTAAGATCTTCAGAAGTACAACTGTGAAACCCGCATCCAATTTGGTGCAGTTGTTTTTGCATAACACCGGAACAAACATACAGATAGCTAGAAAATATTGCTATGTATTATTTTGGCATCCATTTGTCTTATTAGGATGCCACATTTTAATTTATATTAAATATCTCCCATATACAGACATCATCATCATCATCATCATATCAGCCTTTAACTGTCCACTGCTGAACATAAGCCTCCCCTATGGGGGCTTTTGCCAGTAGTTGCCACGCTAGGCAGGCGGATTGCCAACCGCAGTCGGGCTATCGAGATGTTTTAAGAGGAACGCTGCTGCCCATCCCTCGCTCTCCCTTAATCGGTTCTTACGACACCCACGGGATAGGAGTTGGTGGTCTTTTCTATGTCTATTCTATTCTATAGTCTAGTTAAAATTTTATTATATTAAGAAAATAATACGCAGGTGGACAATAATAAAATTACTTTAGCTGACTGTACATTTGACACATTTGTGCCTTACATACAAGGTCGTAACCAATTTGAATAGGTCAAAAGGTTAATACATTACATCCGTGTATTAACAGCATATAATTTCGACCATTTTTTTTAAATTAAAACAAATTATTTAATTTCATATCGATCACAGTTTTTATTTCTTCGCAAAGAAAAATGGCGGCTAACATCGTGGCAAAATTAATATGGAACCAAAATATATGGCATTAAATCTTACAGTAAAAGCATGTACTCTAGTAAATCTTAGAACTTACTAATGCGAGTTGGTAAATGTAAGAAATTGATAAAAAAAAGGATTTTTTATTTTTAGTAAACCAAACGTAACCTAAACTACCTTTCTGTTCACGAGTTCGAGCACCACGTACTAACAAGTCCTAATTTTATATATTTTTTTTTTAATAATTACCACGTTTCTGATGCAAATATAGAAAATTTTAGTTTTATCGTAATTGGGAGTTTTACAGTGCAGGATAATATTTATATTTCTTTTTTCACATATACGTATATTCATCTGAATAACTTTAATATACTGAATATTTGTTTTGTATCGGAAGGCGAAGTGGTTTATCCGCTACACTACCAAGGTTGCGATGTCATTTTTTTTTAATAGGTGATAATAGAATGGTAAACCCGCCTGCGCTATCGGTATACGCTGACGGGGCACCAGTAAACGACGATAAGTGACGATGAAAGCAGGTCAGTTAACCCATCATTACGAATTCCACTAGAATTAACTACGATAGTTTCCAGGGAGTATGTACGCGTGGGGTAGACCTAATAGGGTATTGCTAGCAATGGGTCAGTTAGACCCCATTACTAACAATCCCTTTTCTCCCTATGATGTCATTCTTCTAATTCTTATTGTGTAATTCAGAATATGGCCACCCTTTGCGTACCTCTTAAAACGTCACCAAAGCCTAACAGCCTTTGCCAATCCGCCTGCCAAGCGTGGTAACTACTGACAAACCCCTTCTCATGAAGTAGGCTACTTATGAATTTGAAGTAAGTTGAAAGGGTTATAAAAACTAAGAATAGGTTTATTGAATTAGATAAGAAACATTTGGAGATCTCATCTGGGCTCTTAAGCTTAAAATATGTTGAAAGTCTTAGCAACTTATGTCTAGGAGGGCCCATATAGGACGAAAACCTTTCAACGGCCGACCTTGTATTGTCAATGATAATCGAATTGCCTACTGGATAAAGGATACGTAAAGGCACTTAAAACTAAGCTATGTAATAATAAAAAAAGTAATTGTACTTGAAACTAATTCCAAATAGGGTAGACACAGGTGGTCAACGCTAGGTCTGCCATCCGCCCGGGTTTCCCTGGATTTGTCCTAGTTTGGAAGACGTCCGGGGAGCGTTCGGGCGGGGTTCAAATTGTAGTCCGGCTGCAACTCATAATTTATGTAAATAAAAACTAGGTATTTCACCGCACGCGCTGCCGAAGCTATTTAAATTTATTTTTACTAAAAAAAAACACAAACCCAATAAAAAATATTAGGTTTGTTTATTTTTTATTTAATACCTGAGAAGGTTAAAAAATAAAGCAAAATTACTCACTTGTCGTCACAAGAACGATTAAACACACTATTTCATGCAACAAAAGAGGCTTAAAATAAAAGTTTTCTTCTATCAAGTACGGAATAAAATATATTTTAATCAAGATGTAAGTGAATGAAAAAAAGTATTAAAACGTCCGGGGTGAAAGCTCCAAAATCCGGGGAACTTACGCTTCCAGTCCCGTAATTAAGACTATCTATTTAGGATAACTAGTTTTAAAATTCGATATGTCAGATTTATTACAGTTACATATGTCTATAGGCGACGGTTACCACTTTCCATCAGGTGGGTCGTCAGCTTGTTTGCCATTTTTCTTCTTTCCAACTTAGAATGGCAAACAAGCTAACTACCCACCTGATGGAAAGTGGTAACTGTCGCCTGTAGACATGAGCAGTATCATGGACATAACAGAGTATACTGTTTCGCCCATGATACACCACATGCGTTGCCATTCCTGAGGACTCAGGTGTTATTCCTCTGTACCCTGTTTCTAATTCACGCCATATCCCACCCTTTAAACCGAAACACAGCTACGCAAACACAACTGCTTTACGGTTGAAACACGAATGGGACAGAGGTGCCCAAGCAAACGACTTTTGTACAAAGTTTCCTTTTGGTAATTCATTTTAAGTTGTATAAAACAAATGGTATATCAAATTGTAACCACACCAAGTATATCATTTTATATCAAAACTCCTTTGTAAATTGATACTAAGTTCATGTCGCGTGCTTTTAGCTGAGACATTCTGTATCCTACGGGAACTCATTTTTCTAAGTTACAAAATGCTTTATACAGTGCGAGCTCCAGTGAAAAATCTAGCTATTTGTAACATTACAGCGCAGTGAAACAAAATACCAAACCAAGAAAATATTTACTATCTCCATTTACATCTACAGACGAAGTTTTAAAGTTAAATATATTATTTCTAGTCTTCTACTGAGATATATTGATTGATAGGGACCAAAAAGTAGCTTTTTTACATTTTCCATTCCAATTCCCTCTGTCATCGTCATCATCGTTTCAGCCATTATCCGTCCACTGTTGGACATAAACCTCCTTCATAGACTGCCATAAGGAACGGTTCTGAGCCACCAGCATCCACTTAGTCCCTATTTCCATCTCATTTGAAGTCGTCACTCCATGTAGTGGAGGGTCGTCCTACACTGCATTTGCCCGTAAAAATCTAACTTCTCCCATCGATTGTCGGTTCCTCGACCTATGTGATCAATCCATTGCGTCTTCAGTTTGCTTATACTTCAGGTTTTTTTTTTTAATGGATGATAATGGAATGATAATTCCGCCTACGCTAACGGTATACACTGGCGGGCCGCCAGTGAGTGATGATAGGTGAGAATGAAAAAGCAGGTCAGTTAGCCCATCGTGATGAATTCACCTGGAATTCAGCACGATGGTTTCCAGGTTACGTGGAGGTCGACCTTTTTGGGCATATTGCTAATAATGAGACTGGTAATCCGCATTACTAACAACCCCCTCCTCGTCCATAACTTCAGATTATGTCGGTTACTTTGATTCTTTTGCGAATATACTTAAGCCTGAAACGAGGATATTCGCAAAAGATATATATTTTAATAATGAATAATAAATGTACTTTTCTCTCTTTCCAGGTAAATATTACAGACTCAGTGGCAAGTGACAAGTGCAGTGAGAGTGCTAGTGTTGTAATCTCAATGTGAGCGAGCGATGGCGCGGGCGGTCCCGAGGAGCGACGCCGTATGGGCCTGGCTCGCAGTCCTCGCAGCCTCTTGGCGGGTCAACCAGTCGATAGATAGATAGATAATTTATTTACATTATTTACAGCACACAAATTACAATGCAAACATACACACAATACACAGTAAAAGAGATAAAAGAATGAAAAACAAAAAGCAAAATATATAAAACAACAATTTCTTTTTTTTTCCTTCATGCATGTGTCATAGTAACACAAAATGGTCACAACTCAGTTTATTGCTTTGCCGTCAAAAGAGCAAAACACTGATATTCCGTTGTGGCCAAGAGTCAGTCGCGAAATTCCTTATTAAAAATAATAATAAAAAGAAATATGAATAAAACGCATTGTGTATGTCCATTACATTTACCTCCATTTGATATTATATTTTAAATAAATAAATAAATAAATAAACAGATGTTACCACGCTTGACAGCCGGATTGGCAACCGCAGTTAGACTTTGGAAATGTTTTAAGAGGGACGCCACTATACACTTTTTACTACCATATTCTATCATCACAATATACAAGTACAGTTGTACAACAGGACTTAGATTGGGACAGACGTACCCCAAACAGATAGACTTTTATACAAAGTCTCTCTTATTTAATTAATTTTGTTGGGAAACACAAAAATACATATTAAATATAGTCATATTTATTTAAACTCACAGAAATGTTTCGATTAAATACATTTACAGTAAAGATTATAAGTTTAACTCATAGTTTTAATTTTATATTCTTACGTAGTAGTTAAATATTACGATAATATTACTGATTACGAAAATATGTTGATTTTAAAACGGGTTTTATTAGGAAATAATTAGATAAATATATTATTTTACGTTTACATATTTCGAGATGACCTTTCTGTTAAGATAAGGTTTTAGGGTTCCGTACGTAAAGGGATAAAAGAAATCCTGCAGTTTTCATCCATCCATCTGTTCCCGTTCATTTGTGACAAACAAATCTAAGGCCAATCTATCTACTTATTTATATTTCTGTCAGACACACTGAAGAACCTCATAATGTAGTCTGTAAAAAAATCTCGGTAGGGATCTCATACCAGTATGTGTATATATATATATATATATATATATATATATATATATATATATATATATATATATATATATATATATATATATATATATATATATATATATATATATATAGTTGACCCACGCTTATTGTAAAATAAATGATTCTTTCTCATTGCTCAGAATTTCAAAATGGGCCCGCTTGCCTAAGAAAAAGGGCTTACTTGGTGTATATTTCATATAAGAAATAATATACACATGTACGCATATAAATCAATAATATATTTATTATATTATTTGTATCGGTATATACCTATACAAAATAATTCCATTAAAAAATGAAGTATGATAGTTTATATACAGAACCTTCTGTGCGTAACTCCAATTCGCACTTAACCAAATTTTTGTTCAATATTTTCTCATGCGAGTGAAAGTGTTTGTGAAATTTGTTTGTTGACAAATAGCTTGATTGTGAGAATGTATGTTACCATTGTATTATACAGTGACAGAAACTTGGTAAAGCAGCATTTATACTATTGTACAATTTTAGCTTAATGACGACCAATTTTTTTGATCCAAAAGATTGAATTTCACAAAAAAAAATTGACTTCACTTTACTTGTGACAAAAGCAGTTATTTTAAATACACAATCGGAACTTAACGCGATGAAAAATATTACCTACATACCTGCTTCTTTATTGCCGACGTTTTGACGCGTCTGCACCGCGTCGTGGTCACGACCGGACTGAAGTGAGCGGCGTTTTCGCCTGGCAGCTCGCACAGTGTCTTCGGGTACCCTCACGCTGTCACTGTTATTTTTTAGATCCACTGTACATACCGAACTCACGGTATCCATACTCTAATATGTAATATAAATATATGATAATATAATGATTGTTCAAATACCATTTGAACCATTTTTGTGGTACACATCCTTTGTGCCACATTAGTAAGATATTATAATGTATATAGTGTAATTGTAGCTCAAGTCAGGCCACATATGGAATATTGTTCTCACCTATAGGTAGGAGCGTCACAGTACTAACACCTTCCGTTAGACCGCATTCAAAGATCAACGCCTTACTTGTCGACTCGACCCACTGATACTGCACAGAGATGTTGCACTTCTGTGCATCTTCCACCGAATTTATCATGGGGAGTGCTCTGAAGAATTGTTCTGATTGATACCTGCTGCTGATTTTCACCACCGTACAACCCGCCATAAACTAAAGTTTCATCTCAACCATCTGGACGAGCGGTCCTCCACCGTGCGTTTTTCAAGGCACTTTCTTCCACGCACAACCACTCTTTGAAATCAACTTTCAGCAGCAATATTTCCGAACCGATACGACATCACAACCCTCAATAAAAGAGCATATTCCTTTTTAAAAGGCCAGCAGCACACCTGCAATGCCGTTGGTGTCGTGGGTGATCATGGGCAGCGGTAGTCCCTTACCTACCTTTAGGTTAGCCGCACGCTCGTTTGCTCTCGGTCTTTTTTTTAGTAATTTAGTAAGTTTTCATATAATTGTAATAATAAATGAGCGTTACTTAAACCGTCAATTACGAGTTTAGATAATATGCTTAGTTTCATTATATGTAATAGTTGACCCAACCGACCGCTTGGGCATTTAATTAGTTCAAATACGCAACTTTATGTCTACCAATTTAATTTTCTAATTGTGAATTAGTTAGGCTTGTCTTGTTCGCTTTGAAGGTTGGTAAAATATACCAGTACCGTGTCCAATACTAGTATTTATGATTACTAAATCGAGGACGGCTAAGTCGAACAAAACGTATAGGAGACATACAAATGTACAAAAGTCGATTGCTTGGGTACCTCTGTCCTATTCGTGTTTCTACCGTGAAGTGAAGTGTTTGCACGGCTGTGTTTCGGTTTGAAGGATGGGATATGGCGTGAATTTACTGGGTACGGAGGAATAACACCTGAGTCCTCAGGGATGGCAACGCATGGGGGGTATCATGGGCGAAACAGTATACTCTGTTATGTCCATGGTACTGCTCATGTGTATAGGCGACGGTTACCACTTTACATCAGGTGGGCCGTCAGCTTGTTTGCCATTCTAAGTTGTATAAAAATAATGTGACTATGTACTGAGGATCCCAAGATAGAATACCAGTCTAAATATCTATGTTTTCTAGAGATCTGCCCCATACAAATATAGCATGTAATATATTTACGTACGGTACAGAAATAGTTGCATTTACAAACAAACGTACAAAAAAATAATATCATAACTCTACCCGCGTGAATCATATATAATTTAAGACACACTGTACATTGTTTTTTGGATAAATGTCTAATGACTGTACCCACGTAAATCAGTACTTAAAGTATTCTATGTGTTATGTCCACATATGATTTTTTTTACCTCTGTGTGGGTATTGACTTATATTCCTGTAAAATAAGTTTCTTTCTTTCTTTCCTTATTTATTTCCTCCTTCTTTCTTTCTTCCTTTCTTTCCTTTCTTCTTTCTTTCTTTTTCTTTCTTTCTATATGATCTTAAGAAAAAAGCGTTAAGTTAAGAATTGAGTATCAGAGATATTAATATACCTACTCGTTTTTAATGGGTGATAATGGAATGGTAACCCCGTCTGCACTATCAGGATACGCTGGCGGAGCACCAGTGAGGGATGACAGGTGAGGATGGAAGGGCAAGTCAATAAGCAATGTCATGTAGCACAAGTAGAGGAAAAAAACCGAAAACAATAAATTTGTAGTTGTTTCACAAAAAAAATTAAAATTGATGATTTTGTACGGAACCCTCGTTGCGCGAGTCCGATTCGCATTTAACCGACTATTTTATATATGATGGTAGTTTATTTAAAATTAATACTGACATTAAATATTATAGTGTTGTGCTTTGTACCTTTTCATTTCACTACCATATCTCACTGTTCGAACCGAAACACAACCGTGCATAGCTGCTTTACGCCAAAAAAACGTATGGGACAGAGGTACCCAAGTAGATGACTTTGTACAAAGTTTCCCTCTATTATATGGGAGTACATACAAGCAAAGTCCCGAATACCGTCACTAATACACAATCCAATATATTTATATTCATAATTTATATAAACAGGAAAATGTTTACACTGAAAAATTCCTCAGGCGTCGAAACGAAGTCATTTTCTTTGCATTAAAAAAAAATAAAGCCTTTTTAACCACGTTTCAACGTAAAGGGTTTGCGCTAAAGTAATCGAGTGCCATTACTTGACTATGAATAAATTACACAAGTTCAGTGCCGGGTTGGGTTGTAGTGCAAAACGTAAAGAAAAAGCGATTTTTTTTTTTTATTTATATTCGCGAAAGATAGTAGGCATATTTTGAGTCCAGTTACGATTGTAATGTTGGTATTAAAAATAATACTCATACAATCGAGACAATAAAAAAGAAATTATATATAATTTTTCTGTCCCATTCGTGTTTCAACCGTGAAGCAGTTGTGTTTGCATGGCTGTGTTTCGGTTTGAATGGTGGGATATGGCGTGAATTTACTGGGTACAGAGGAATAACACCTGAGTCCTCAGAATTGGCAACGCATGGGGTGTATTTGTACAAAGTTTTATTGTGCAATAAAGAATAAATAAATAAATAGTGAGTGGGGATAAATATTTACATTATATTATTATTATTTTTATTATTTCTTTAACTATTTAAATTTTATAGAAAATGCTTTCATGATCAGAAATATGCATCGACACACCTAATCAAAATGATAACTGTGTATAAACATGAAAAGCATAACATTTACATTATTACATGTATTGAATCTCCATATTTAGAAATAATAGGAACTTCATCGTGCCTCCAATCAAACTGTTTATTTACTCCTCTCTATCCAAAGGTTGCCTGGAAGAGGTCGCTTTAAGCGATAAGGTCGCCCATTGTTTTCTCATTGTGATTATTTCATGTAATTGTTTATATTTATAATAAGTTTACTATTGTAATCTTTTGGAGGAAACAATAAAGAGTATCTATCTATTTATATATTTTTAATGGTGATATAAACAAGCTTATAACTTGAACCACACTCGAAGCATGCTCAAAGCGAGAGCGGAGTCAAATTCGTTATTACATAGTATTTGAGGGCAGGCGAGCCGCGTTAAAATTAAGTCAGCCCACAGGGGCCAATTTATACAATGTAAGATATGGTTTTCAGGTTTCGAATAATGTTGTATGGTATCATTAAATTATAATATCAACAACACGGGGCAAGGCGCAATGGTTCAAGTACGACAATAATTTTTCAACATTTATCATGCGGGAAAATGGGAAAATGAGTTTGTTTGTTTGTTACGTTATAAATCTTTAACAGCTTAATTAATTACTATGAAATTTGATTCTGATAATGGAATGGTAACCCCACCCGCGATATCTGTATACATTGTCGTGGCACCAGTGAAGGATGATTAGTGAGGGTGAAAAGGCAGGTCAGTTAACCCATCATTACGAACGATAAATTCGTCACGATAGTTTCCAGGAGGAACCGCGTGGAGGTCGACCTGATAAGGTATACTGATAGCGATGGGGACTAACCTCCCCATTACTACCAATCCCTTCCTCCCTTTGTTTATTACCTTATAGCATTTTAATAGCTTAATTAATTACTATGAAATTTTGTATACAAGTACTGTATGGGATGGAGAAGGTAATGGGCTATGGATACTTGTTACTTAAAAAATTCACTATTATAATAAAAAAAAATGTATAACCTAACAAGTTATTTGATAATCTAAAGCCAGATGACTGCGTAATTAATAGATTAATAACAAAAGGTAACGCCTTTTACAGGACCTGAAAATTTTACAGGCAAAACAAATTATTTTCAGTTTATTTTAATAATTATGATAATGTAGAAGTTACGAGGCGGTGAAAGGTATTCATTTAACGTATTAATGAGGTTGCTATTTTTTACTTACATTTTGTATCATAAATTAATTAGTGCGAAACTTTATCTGCTACAAAATTTTGTTATATCAGTCATTAACAATATATATATATATATATATATATATATATATATATATATATATATATATATATATATATATATATATATATATATATATATATATATTTATTAAAAATTAAATTTACACACGAGGTATTTAGGATACAATAAAATTAAAATAATATGGAACTGCTGTGAGGAGCTGGTGTCTGTAAACCTGTAGTACAGATTACCAGGCCCCCAACCGATATGTGGTTGAATAACAAAATATATATACTCGTGTATATATATATATATATATATATATATATATATATATATATATATATATATATATATATATATATATATATATATATACACATACATACGAGTATATAAGATAGGCATAAGTTGCTAAGACTTTCAAGACATTTTAAGCTTAAAAGCTTAGATGAAATTTCCAAATGTTTCTTATCCAATTCAATACACCTACTCTTAGTTTTTATAACTGTTTTAACTGACTTTGAAAATATTCGATCATTCATATCAGCTGCTAACTGTCCAAAGCTCATAAGAAGGGCTTTGCTAGTAGTTGCCATGCTTGGCAGGTTGGCAACCGCAGTTAGGCTTTGATGATGTTTTAAGAGAGACACTGCTGCCCATCCCTCGACCATTAGTCTTACTCGCCTCTTTCGACACCCATGGGAAATGATGGGGTGGCCTATTCTATGTCATTTCTCTCTCATCACCAAAAGCCAAATTGCGGTTACCAATCCGCATGCCAAGTGTGGCAACTACTGACAAAGCCTTTCTTATGGGCGAGCCTATGTTCAGCAGTGGACAGTTATTGGCTTATATTATTTGAAAGTGTATATTTTATTTATATGTTTTTTTCTCAAAAAGGAAATTTGAACATTAAATTGAATTTTTTTTGTACCTACACAAAGGTAGTTCGAAATCCGGAGTGACATATCCACATAACGAGACGGCTACTTCTTATCTGGCCATAGAAATGACTCGCTCGTTCAGGAAAATTAAAAATAATCACGAAAAGGGATCTACGGGTAAGCTTATATGAAGTTTGGCGCAGTTACATTTAATTTTCCTGTACAAAAAAGAAAAAGAAAAGAACATTTAGACGACAATTTCACTTGAGAGGTATTTTTTAAACGTCACGGTTGACTCATGAAAAATATTGCCACCTTTGGGGCAAAATATCCTATTTTAATCTAGGCATATTTAGCACACAATTTTAGTATGAATTTTTGTTTTAATTATGAAAAAAAATAAACAAATTAGATTTTAAAATATATAATATTAATAATATAATGTAAATTAACGGTTATTATTACGGAGCGGTGGACTGTGATGAGGTGATGAAATGATGTAGACACGGAATTTAGTAGCGAAATATATGTATTAAACAGCAAGCAAGGAACAGAACAATATGATATACGTCAAAAAATATAAAATTGAAATTACAAATAATAAGAACATTCTAAAAGTAAATGTATATAAAAAAAGTATAATAATGTCTAAAGAGTTTGCATCGGCCGGTCGCCAATAGTCATAAAAAAAAATGTTTTAGAAGCTGCGAGATTTTCTTATTTTATTTATGTATTCTTTATTTATATTATTTTCTTTATTAAACACTAATAATAATTAAATAATATAAAAGTAATTTTAAACAGAAAATTCCAAATTCCATTTTATCCTGTATTTATACAATGTCTAAATTCTTTTTGTAATATTATCATGATCCAATCTTTCTCCTTCTCTCTCTTTCTCTTTCTTTCTCTCTCTTTCTCTCTCTCTCTCTCTCTAGATCTCTTAATGTGACGTAGAAATAACGCAATTTAAAATAATACTGCGACAAAAAATACTTCAAGTATACACTTAAACATAACTGTATAAGTTTTGTTCGCGCAAAAAGTCGCAGTTACATGTCGAATAGATAAGCGTCGATTGTACACATTTATGTGTCGAATATTGTTACGTGTTTTTGCTTCATTTCTTGTTAAGTTCAAACAAAAGGAAACGCTAGATGCCGCGTGTTACAAATGACACATAATTTGTGAGTCAGCTGCATGAAAACTACGTCGAATAACATAGATTTTATTTGGAAATACATTTTAAGACTAGCTCCTACCCGCCGCTTCGTCTACGTGATATGTACAGTGATCGATTTAAAAAGCCTCAATGATGCCTCGCTAGTATATACCGATAGCGCGGTTACCATTTCGTTTTAAGTCATTAAAAAAAATGCACACAAATTATCGACTTATCTCGATTCTCTCATCAGAGGGTGAATTTGTACAAAAGTCAATTACTTGGGCACCTCTGTCCCATTCGTGTTTCTACCGTGAGGCAGTTGTGTTTGCATGGCTGTGTTTCGGTTTGAAGGGTGGGATATGGCAGTGAATTTACAGGGTACAGAGAAATAAAATCTGAGTCATCAGAGATGGCAACGCGTGGGGGGTATCATGGGCGAAACAGTATACTCTGTTATGTCCATGGCACTGCTCATGTCTATAGGCGACAGTTACCACTTTCCATCAGGTGGGCCGTCAGCTTGTTTGCCATTCTAAGTTGTATAAAAAAAGAAAACTCTCATCATCATCATCATCATATCAGCTTTTAACTGTTCACTGCTGAACATAAGCCTCCCCCTTAGGGGGTTTTGCCAGTAATTGCCACACTTAGCAGGCGGAATGGCAACCGCAGTTAGGCTTTAGAATTTTTTTAAGAAAGACGCTGCTGCCCATTCTACGCTGTCCCTTAGCCGTCTACTTCGATACCCACGTGAAAGGAAAAGGTTGCCTATTCTATGCCGGGACCATACGATTACTATAGTTGGAACTACACAACAACAAACACTAGAGTCTGGAACTGCGGTTTCGTATTTTTTTCAATTTTTTAGGTGATAGTGGTTTTATAGGTGATAATGGAATGGTAATCCAGCTCCCGCTATTGATATACGCTGGCGGGGCACCAGTGAGGGATGATAGCTGACGATGAAAGCAGGTCAGTTAGCCCATCGTGACGAATTCCACTAGTATTAGCAACAATGGTTTCCAGGGAGTACCACGTGGAGGTGGACCTGATAGGGTGTATTGCTAGCAATGGGTCAGATAGACCCCATGATTAACAATCCCTTTCCCCCCACAGTTTCGTATTATGACCTGAATCGATAAATAGTGTTATTCAAGTTATAATCGCTTCATCGCAGGCATTAGCCACAAAATTAATAAATTTTGCGGTATTCACCTTCTGTGAGTCACCTAATGACTTGGGTTTATCAGGAATCTGTCTGAACTTTGTTCCCATTATCTACCTAGATTTCCTGTTATTTTGTACACGTGGATTTTAGATATAGTAAGACCAATGACGAACATTATTTCTAGATGGCATATTAAGATAAAAGGTATATCAAATTTTAAATTAGATCTTTAAAAACACAAACATGGAAACTGCATCCAATTTGGTGCGATAATTTTTGTTTGATGCCAGAACAAACATATAGATAGATAAAATTTCTAAAAAATATCGTTTTAGCAATTATTTATTATTTTATTAAGACCTCTCATAATATTTTTTATTAAATACTATCGGTTTTTCACGCGACTTCGTCCGCGTTTCCGTTGTTTTTCGTAAAATAAGTAGCCTGTGTCCTTCCTCACGGTTCAGTGGTTTTGATGTAACAGACACATTCCCTTCACTGCTCTGCTCCTATTGATCGTAGCGTGATGAAAGGTATACTATAACCTGCCTAGGAGTATGAAGAATAATTGTACCAAGTTTCGTTAAAATCCGTCGAGTAGTTTTTGTTTCTATAACGAACATACAGACGAACAGATAAAAATTTTACTGATTGCATTTTTGGCATCAGTATCGATCACTAATCACCCGCTGATAGTTATTTTGTAAATATATTTCATGTACAGAATTGACCTCTCTACAGATTTATTATGAGTATAGGTTTCCCATATACACCCATCGTCTGGTTACAATTTTCAACCAACTTAAAAAAAGGAAGGTTCTCTATTCGACTGTACTTTTTTTTGTTTATTATGAAGGATAGTTGTAAATGGATTTGGAACATTCTTTTTTTTTTGTCTGAAAGAATATATACGAGTACTTACAGATTAGGGCTCATTGAAATTTTATCAAAATCGATTTAGCAGTATTAAACTAACTTATTTTATCACAATTGAAGTTGGGTTTTTTTTGTAAAACATAATGTTTAATAACAGTAAGTAAGATAAATATTAAGTTTGTCATTCTTACCAGTGTTATACACATAAAGTTGAGTTTTTTTTATTGAACAACACCATGGATGACAAATAAAACCATGAATGTGATGCCCATGGAACATCTCCTGCGTTACTAGGACAACTTTTAATGGGTGAAGATGAAATGGTAGCGCCGCCTGCGCTATCGGTATACGCTGACGGGGCACCAGTGAAGGGTGACAGGTGAGAGGGGAGTTTGCTTAGCCAACTCTGTTCTTCGTAATGGAACATGGAATAAGTGCCTTCTACGTGCTCGCACGTAGTTACTGGGCTTATGTCTTGTTATTATGTCTCCGCACCTTGTAATTTCACTGCCATATCCCACCTTTCAAATCGAAACACAGCCATTCCTTTGGTTTATTAAATAAATCAATACAGTTATTTTTTTCTTTATTTATTCTTTATTGTACAAAAAAAATACAAACATATATATATATATATATATATATATATATATATATATATATATATATATATATATATATATATAAAATAAAGATGTACAACAGGCGAGCTTAACTCTTTAAGAGTTCTCTTCCAGCAAACCCTGAGTGGAAAGGAGCATTAATTACCAGCGGGCAGTGTGCGTACAATAAAAGGATTTTTCCCAGTATTAAGTCTAAAAATCATGCTGAACGTAACAGAGTTTAATTTTTTCCACGCAATGGGTTGATCTGTCTGCATTACATCAATGTAAGTTTCGGCGCAAATTATATTTCTTTCAAACACTTAACCGTACCTAGGTATTGTTAGCGAAACTCTCACAATTTTACAAGCGAGTCTATGTTATGAATAAATTAGAAAAGTTCGCGTTCACTCTCGGGCCATCAAACCGGCGGCGAAGGGAGCGAAGAAAGGGATTAATTAGGTTCATAATTTTTATGATACCTGAATTTTTTTTTTTTTTTCCTCCCCTTTTAAATAATTAACTTTTCGTCGAGAAAGGATTTTCTCTTTTATACAAGGGATTTACCTTGTAAATTTGGTTTTTAATGCTTCAGTAGTTTTGACATAATGATAATGAGTACAGCCTTTCATACAAATCCAGCTTTCATACACTTGTCCGTATGACAGAGATATGTAGATTGGTAGAGACAGAAACAGTAGCCTTTTTCTTCGTCCCTAGTAAATGTATATTCAATTTCATTACGATTTAATGAGTCATTAAAGCGTCACGTGGTTACAAACAAACTCCTTTTATATTCATATTATTAGTAATAATTAGTAATAACGCCATGCCATTAGAATAAAATTATCAAGATCAGAATATCGAATTTTGAACTACTATTCTCTATCATGTTGTACTTAATGGTCGAGGGATGGGCAGAAATGAACTTTTTAAAACATCGCCAAAACCTAACTACCGCTACCAAGCTGCTTGCCATAATTGGCAAGGTAATTACTGGCAAAACCCTCCTTAAAGACTTAAATTCAGCAGTGAACAGTTAATAGCTGATACGATGGTAATCATGATGATTCTCTTCTATGTACATAAAAATAAAACGCTGTTTGTTAATAAGTGTCAATTCAGATTGTAAAAACTTGATTAATGTTATGAGAAAACAAAGTAGACAAAAATTTTGATTTGAACTATGTCTGACTATTTGTATATACATTTTAGTTCACATTAGACCTTAAAATAATTATTTCTATGTAACAAAATTTTAAAAATTTTAAAAGTTGATGCCTCAGATTAAACTCTATTATGTTCCTTCTGGATTCTTAGAGTGGCAAACAAGCTGACGGATCATCTGTTGAAAAATATTAATACGACATGTATTTATCTATATACATGAATATTACAGAATATACTGTGATGCCCATTGTATCCTATATATGTTTCCATTTTTAAGAATTCTTGTATTCCCTATAGCTTTTAATTTCACTGTCTACCCTACTTTTCAAACCAAATATTTTATTGTTCAAAATTCCGTAATTAATGATCACGAATTGATCGCAATTTTCCAAAAAAATTTTAATCTAATTACATGTAATTTAACCGGTATTTAGATAGATAAATACTCTTTATTGTTTCCTCCAAAAGATTACAATAGTAAACTTATTATAAATACAAACAATTACAAGAAATAATCACAATGAGAAAACAATTATCGCTAAAAACGATCACTTCCAGGCAACCTTTGGATAGAGAGGAGTAATTATAAACAATTTGATCGGAGGCACGATTAAAATTATATTATTTATTGCATTAAAACAAAAATTTGCTACTTAAAAATCGATTCCATTTATTGAAATTCTCTTTTTCAATGGCCACACAAAGAACCTCGATCGCCAAGTACAAGCCGCTGTCTCGCAATCGTTATATCGTATTCTCCAACTTCCTGTACTTTTGTATTATTACGACTTATATTTTCGTCCAAATTCTAAATTACTCCGCCACTATGGTGTTCGTGTTATAGTTAACGCATGTTACGATATTGTGGAATGTCACGCAGGGTTTCCGTAATATATACATATACATATATTATGATATTCAAAGAGATTATTTATTAGTAGGCATAGGTAATATTGCCTTCATGCAATATCGAATCGCAGCTATATATTAGATGTTTTTATATTTCATATATTTTATATATCGCAATATCTATCTATATATTTGGCAGCAGAATATAGCATTTAATGAGTTTAAAAAAATATTAATCAATCCCCTGCAGTAGTATTTCCGTACAGGGAAATGATGTATGACTTTGAAACTTTCAAGTAACAGCATACTCCTTATTATAAGGCTGGCAACATACTGGCAACTTCTCTGATATAGCAAGTGCCTATCATCATATCAGCCTTTAACTATCCACTGCTGAACATAAGCCTCTCCCTTAGAAGGTTTTGCCCGTAGTTGCCACGATTGGCAGGTGGATTGACAACCGCAGTTAGACTTTGGAGAATTGGCGTGAATTTACAGGGTACAGAGGAATAACACCTGAGTCCTCAGGAATAGCAACGCATGGGGGTATCATGGGCGAAACAGTATACTCTGTTATGTCCATGGTACTGCTCATGTCTATAGGCGACGGTTACCACTTTCCATCAGGTGGACCGTCAGCTTGTTTGCCATTCTAAGTTGTATAAAATAAAAACTTTGGAGATGTTTTAAGAGAGGCGCTGCTACCCATTCCTTGCCCTTCCTTAGTCGCCTCTTACGACGGAAAAGGAAGGGCTAGCGGTAATTACTTACCATTAGGTGAGCTGCATGCTCGTTGATCTCCTATTTTATAAAAACAGTCCCCTGGCAAAATTCATATTAAAAACATAATTTTAATACCCTGTGTACAGATATCATAATAAAATCAATACTTACCAGTCGTTACTGCGGTGATATTTGCATAAAACAACAATTTAGTTACTCTTGTGGGTAGCGTTTAGATATGTATATGAGTGTACCATAATATATATATAATGTTTTGATAAGTCTATCGCGTGCTCACGCTCACTGCAGTAACCTCCCTGAGTAGAGCTAACATAACATAAACAAAATATAATAGATTAGGATAATATTTGCTGCATTTGTTTTTTTTTAGGCAACTTAGAATGGCAGACAAGCTGACGGCCCACCTGATGGAAAGTGGTAACTGTCACCTATAGACATGAGCAGTACCATGGACAGAACAGAGTATACTGTTTCGCCCATTATACCCTCCATGCATTGCCATTTCTGAGGACTCAGTTGTTATTCCTCTGTACCCTGTACATTTATTTATTTATTTGACACTTTATTGCCCCAACATAACAGGATTTGTTGTAACAATTTTCAATACGTATAGTGTAGTACAAAAGGCGGTCTTACTGCTAAGCAATCTCTTCCAGACAACCTTTGGGTAGAAGGAATTAAAGCATAAATAGATAGGTGCCATATGCCACACTTCAAACCTAAACATAGCCATGCAAACAACTGCTTCACGGTAGAAACGAATGGGACAGGGGTATATAAAGGTATATATTAGTGAAATTATTGTGCCATATGGTCCAGCATAGAAAGATTAACCCCTGGACCACCCCTTTCTTTCCTGTAGGTCTCGTAATAGGTAACTAAGAGAACTTAAAGGTCGAAGGATGGACAGCAGCGTTCTTCTTAAAACATCACCAAAGCCCAACTGAGGTTGCCAATCTCCTGATAAGCGTGGCAACTACTGGCAAAACCTTCCTTTATGGGGCAAGCCTTCAGCAGCTGTTCAGCAGTGGACAATTGACGGCTATTGAAATTGAAGTTATTTATTTATTTATTTATTCACATCACCCGTTACCTGTCGATTGGACGCATTCATAAAAAAAATGACAACTTAAAACCCTAAAAGCGATCGTAAAAATGTCTATTTGAAGAAAAATAATTTAAAATTGATGATGATATTAAAATTATAAAGTATAGAAGCAAAACGATAAGTCCTCAGAAAAGACAATGCATTATGGTAGTCACAGTGTATTTTGTGATGTCTGTGGTATTTGCCTTGTATATAGGCGATGTCTTACGACTTAGATCAGGTGAGCTGTCAGATCTGCTGACCTTTTAAAAAGGAATAAGCTATTTCCTTGAAAGTTACAATGTCGTGCAGATATTGTCTAGATGTATTTCGAGTCATCATCATTGTCATCATATCAATCGTTATCTCATCACTGCTGAACATAGGCATCTCAACGGGCTGCCATAAGGAGGGGGTCTTATAGCAGTTTACTGTGGGAGGGCGTGGGGATTTTGTCAATAGTTGCCACGCTTGGCAAGCAGGTTGGTAACCGCATTGTGGTTTTTGGTGATGTTTTAAGAAGGATGCTGCTAGTAATTCCTCGACCATTAAGTTACATTACAATGCATAATAGAATTTTATTAGGTTTGTACATATAGATCTAGGCAGAATACATATTTAAATTTAGAACGTCGTGCAGTATAAATATTCTTGTCTATGACGAGATATGTTCCGTCTGGGACTTTCGACCTTGTCCCTAAGTGCGCAGAAAGCGGCGTTTTCCCGCCTTATTACACAATAAATCACGATACAAATACAAAACAGGCGTTGTAAGCACTAACAAGGGACAAAAAACGTCATGTTTCGAACCCCTCGTGCTTAAACGTGGGGAAATCATCTGTAAAGCCTTACATACACGAGCGTTTGTCATAGATTTTGTGATTCGTGTGAAATGATATCGCATTCATTTTTTTTTATAAAATTGAGTGTTATCTGTACGTGATATCACTGCATAGTATAAAACAAAGTCGCTGTCTGTCCGCCCCTATATATGCTTAAATTTTTAAAACTACGCAAGATTTTGAAGGATTTTGAAGAGGATTTTTTTTTAATAGAGAGAGTGATTCAAGAGTAAGGTTTATATGTATAATACTTGCCTAATATAGTAGAGAAACACTGATAATTTTAGAAGTTTCTAATGTGATGTGATGTAATGTGCGCCCGTGCGAAGCCAGGGCGGGTCGCTAGTTTCTGATAATTGATTCAAATTCGACAATTTCTATATACTTTCATTCGACAGAATTGTTCACAATAAAAAGAATCTACTACTGTGTTAAAACTTTACTAACTACCCGCAGTTAAGCACAGCAGAATCGAGTATACCAGAGGGAGACTTTGTACGAAAGTTGATTGCTTGGGTACCTCTGTCCCATTCGTGTTTCAACCGTGAAGCAGTTGTGTTTGCACGGCTTTGTTTCGGTTCGAATGGTGGGATACGGCGTGAATTTACTGGGTACAAGGGAATAACACCTGAGACGTCAGGAATGACAACGTATGAGGGGTGTCATGGGCGAAACAGTGTACTCTGTTTTGTCCATGGTACTGCTCATGTCTATAGGCGACGATTACCACTTTTTATCAGGTGGGCCGTCAGCTTGTTTGCCATTCTAAGTTGTATAAAAAAAAGAGTAAAAAGAATTTAAAAATAATGAATTTTAAAAAACCCTCGTAACACACATAAAAGATAAAGGGAATTTGACTATAATATCTTTGGATCGACGTGAAAAAGCATCACAATTCACAGAAGTTGCTAGGCAACCAGTTTGCTCCCGACTCCCCTGAACGCGTTCCATATTAGATTTTCCTCTGCCAACCGACAGTGTCGCTATTTTATTCACTACACTACCCTCCTTGGATCCAATAAGGAAAATAATAATAAAAAAATATACTACAAATGATAGAATATTGAAGTCTAATGAGACTTTATGTAAAGGTCACAAAATAAATTGGAAACGAAAAATAAGCATTATTATTACAATCATTCGATTTTCATAATTTTTTATTAGGTTTTTTTCTTCATTTAATATATTTTTTAATCAATTAAAAAAATGAAGGATTTTTTTTTTATACAACTTAGAATGTCAGACAAGCTGACGGCCCACCTGATGGAAAGTGGTAACCGTCGCCTATGGACATGAACAGTACCATGGACATAACAGAGTATACTGTTTCGCCCATGACACCCCGCATGCGTTGCCATTCCTGAGGACTCAGGTGTTATTTCTCTGTACCCTGTAAATTCACGCCATATGGGATATGAAACCGTTCAAACCGAAACACAGCCATGAAAACAGAATTGCTTTACGGTTGAAACACAAATGGGACAGAGGTACGTAAACAAACGACTTTTGTACAAAGTCTCCCTCTGAGTCTCCCTCCCCCTGATTCTTTATTGTCGACGTTTCGACGTGGATTGCACCACGTTGTCCTGTCGTGACCACAACGTGGCCTTTTAAATCGCGTTTAACTTCCGATCGTGTATTTAACATATGTCTTTCTTTATAGATATTTGCTCGCTACTTCATACCCACAGAATTTAGATGGAACCCAATGGAATTAACCACTTGTATATGTTATATTAAAATAAAGAATACATCATTTTTAAGCTATATCTTCAGAAATATAACAATTAAAACTATAATCGATTTAGTATAGTAGTTTTTGCCTGATGCCGGAACAAATATACAGACACATAAAATTACTACTACTAGTATAGTAACCTTCCTGAGTAGAACTAACATAATTTAAACTTATATATATATATATATATATATATATATATATATATATATATATATATATATATATATATATATATATATATATATATATATAAATATATATATATATAATATCTGCTGAATTTATTTCATGTTAGTGAGATTATTGTGCTATGTGGTCCCTGCATAGAATGAGTCATCTCTTCCTTTCCCGTGGATGTCGTAACTAAGGTAACTTAATAGTCGAAGGATGGACAGCAATATTCCTTTTAAAATATCAAAGTTTTTTTTTATGGATGATAATGGAATGGTTATCCTGCCTGCACTAACAGTATACGCTGGCAGGACACCAGTGAGAGATGATAGATGAGAATGGAAAAAACAGGTCAGTTAGCCCATCAAAGGAATGTTGCGTTGGTTTGGTCATTTGGAGAGGATGGATGAAAGAAGAATTACGAAAGATATTTATCGAGCAAGAATGAATGGAGAGGTCGGTAGGGGCCGCCCTAGATGGACGTATGTTGACCAAATAGGCGACGTGCTGAAGAAGGGCCAAATTAAATGTACCCGTAACCGGCGAGCGTGTATTAAAAAATTGATGAATGTGGAAGAAGCGAAAGAGGTTTGTTTGAATCGAAGCATTTGGCGTTCCACTGTTTCTTCCCACTCTAATGGGAGACAGGCGTGACAAATATGTATGTATGTATGTATGTTAGCCCATCGTGATGAATACGTTTGGAATTCAGCTATATTGATATGATCTGGTATGGTATTTAATCTCTCAACCCCTATTCCGGTCGTTAAATAACCATATGCCAGAATTAGGAACAGTATCATATAAGGAGAGGTTAGTTTTCAGATAATTTCAATTTAATCCAAACGCAGATAGCTACTGTACTGTACTCCGATGCGATTGATACGAATGTGCAGTAAACCTTGAAGTATGTACGACGCAATTTAATATAACTTGTATTCATATTCGTGGAAATATATTTAATATTATATTTGTGGATTTAGTTTACTTCGATTTGTGTTCGTTTTGAGATTTGCTAGAGTTTATGGAATATCTTATACTCACCCATGTTTGTTCAATGTAAATTAAATTGAATATACCGAAATTAAAGTTGGAATATTCAAATGCTAAAATAAGCAATATTATAATAATAATAGCCTTTATTAACAATCTTACAATATGGTTATAATATTTTAATTAATTGACACCGGTCCGTGAAGATTGTCTTGCTGTCCAGCATAGGCCTCCCCAAGAGTTCGCCACTGAATGCGATTCTGCGCTAGTCTTTTCCAGGCGTGTCCCGCTATTTTTTGGATATCATCTTCCCATCTACGACGCTGTCTCCCTCTTTTCTCTTGTATTGTCTCAGATTATTATTATTACTAAGTTAACTAGGCTTATTAATAATATGGATTGGTAATTAGGTCCTCTCTAATTGTATAATTGTTACTTAGTATACATTGACGCTTATCTGTGAGAGCTGTATACACCTTTAATTTATGTGTTCATATGGCCTTAAGCTTGGTAGTGAGGAGTGAGATGTTTTAGTTCAAGTAAACTTAGATTTAAGCATTTTTGAATAATAGTTTTTCACTTTTTACTTACTTATATCATTGTACATTGTCTGCTTAATTGTTGTAAGCATATTGTTGGTGTGTATTTTATAAATAAATAAATAAATAATATGATGATTAATAAAAAAGCCTAAAAATTTTGAAATCTCTTGTAAAAACATCAATTAAAATGATCAATTCGCGTAATTCAAAATTAACTTACCCGACTCTGCTTTAAATAGCCCATCAGTGAATTCGGCGAAACAGTCTCGCTTACTTACAGCTAGGAACTTCCATTGTTTCAACCAAAGCAAGCAATAAAAGTGTTTAATTAGTCAAAATCAATTCACTAGGCCAGTAATTGTTACTGTGCCGTTTCGTAACGATAAATTTACGGAGATCGTGTTTAGAATTAAACAATAGAACCCGATCTAAATTTATGGTAGAAGCGGACCCTCTGAGAACCCTTTGTGTACTGTCCCACTTTACATTTCGTGCGAGTTTGCCAACAAACTGCTGGGCCTTTCGGTGAAAATTTATAATAATTTCGTTGCGTTGATGTTACGCGAAGTATTTCGATAGACTGACGGGCTTCAGACGTGGAAAGAGGCGATTGGAATTTAATTAATTTATTGTAAATGACTTTATTGATACAGGAAATACAATAATCTAGCTGTGTACTACGGTTTTACTCGTGCGAGTCAGTACCAAATTTCATTCAAAACCGTTTCTAAATGTTGTACAAACTTACAAATTTATTACATTACTTGGAGAGGATGGAAGAAGAGAAGTTATTTATGAGTCGACTTTTAGGGTTATTAGAAGAAATTCAGATTAATTTACTTTAGAAAAAGGAAGAATTAAAGTTAAAGTAAATAAATTAATTTTAAAATACATTAAAAAGACAGCTGGCACTTTTAAGAGCGACGATAGATTATCTTTGACGTAAATTTATAATCATCGTCATTATCATATACAGCCTTCTGTCCACTGCTGAACATAAGCTTTCCCCTTGGGGGGTTTTGCCAGTAGTTGTCTTGGTTGGTAGGCGGATTGGCTGTTATTGCTGTTAGGCTTTAGAGAGGGTTTTTTTTATACAACTTAGAATAGCAAACAAGCTGATGGCCCACCTGATGGATAGTGTAACCGTCGCCTATAGACATGTTTCGCACATAATAACCCCCTGCTTTACCATTCCTGAGGACTCAGGTGTTATTCCTCAGTACCCTGTAAATTTACGCCATACCCTATCCTTCAAAGCGAAACACAGCCATGCAAACAACAGTTTCACGGTTGAAACACGAATGGAATAGAGGTACTCAAGCAAACGATTTCGTACAAAGTCTCCGTCTCGTTTTAAGAAGAATGCTGCTGATCATCCCTCGCCGTCCCAAAGTCGCTTCTTACGACACCATTATTGCGCTCAACCATATTTTAGAAAACTTTTTTTTTATATACAACATAGAATGGCAAACAAGCTGACGGCCCACCTGATATAAAGTGGTAACCGTAGCCTATAGACATGAGCAGTACCATGGACATAACAGAGTATACTGTTTCGCCCATGATAATCCCCATGCGTTGCCATTCCTGAGTACCCAGGTGTTATTCCTCTGTACCCAGTAATTTAAACACAATATCCTTATAAGCCTTTGTAGTTTTATCATAAAAACCCATCAATTAATAGAATAATCCAGATATATTATTTAAATATGAATATTTCTTAATTCAATAGACCGGTGTTTTTCAACGTGTAGGTTGGGACCCCCCAGGGGGTCAAGTCTTCATAGAGGGATTGCGAAAACTAGCTCAGTAAAAAAACAACGTTATAAAGATAGACTTATTAAGAATAATGATAATTAAAACATTTGTATGTTAACTTAAATTAACAAAAAAAACCTATGACACTTCCATGCATAGTTAAAAAAATAAAAAAGTCCCTACAACATTTTTGTAAGTTTATAAAGTACATAAAAAAAACTAAAGGGTCGAGAGTCGCGAAAAATTTTTTCATATTGGGTGTCGTCATGGAGAAGGTTGAAAAACATAGCAATAGACAAATAATATTTTACTTTTTCTTAACAAAAACAAGTATATCTGGCCAGTGTATTGAATATTAAAGGAATTCATTCATTAAACCTTTTTAGGGTTCCGTACCAAAAAGGTACAAAGGGACCCTTACGGTGCGTACATATTATAAATAAAAGGCAATGAACCTTTACGTTCTTTGAAAATTTAAAAATTATAATAATAATCAACTTCTTTAAATTAAACATTAATTTAATCCCATACAATGTAATATGTAATTTTTTTATGCCAATTAAGCAAACGGGCTACCTCATAGAAAGTGGTGACCATCGGCTACAGACATAAACAGTACCATGAGCATAATACTCTATACAGTATACTCTATACTGTGTCCTTTATTCGTTGCCATTCCTGAGGACCAGGTTTTTTTTAATGGATGATAATGGAACGGTAACCCCGTCCGCGCTATCGGTGTACACTGGCGGGGCACCAGTGAGCGATGATAGGCGAGGATAAAGTTAGGTCAATTGGCCCATCGCGACGAATTTGATAATAATTACTCACAGTAGTTTACAGGAGGAACAGTGTGGAGGTCAACCTGACAGGTACATTGCTAGCAATGGGAATTAAAGTCCCCATTACCAACAATCCTTCTCCCCCCCAAACTAGTGTGTTAGGCCTCTATCCTTGCAATTTAATTGTCATAGCCAAATATATATATATATATACAATTTTATTAATTCACTCTTGCGCCAACGGTTGTCTGTAAGAGATTGTCCGAGCGATAAGACCACCTTTTGTACCTTCATATGTATATTTCAATCTGAATTAATATTACTGTATTTCACTTTAATTATTCACTTGTCATTGTATATTTTTGTTTATGGTGCAACAAAGAATTAAATAAATAAATAAATATTCCAGCCTTTAACAGAAACAGTCATGTAAACAACTGCTTCACGGCAGAAACGACAATATGGTAGAGGTACTACAATAAAGAGGTAAGAGGTAGGCGTTAGGTTGACTGGAAGAAATCTCTTTTAGAGATAAGTTCGCCTTTGCTAACATTGTTATTAACTTATTGTTGTTACTGTATGTTTTTGTGCAATAAAGAATATATATATAAATTTATTAGACGTAATATAACAAATATATGTACTTATGTAAGCATTAAATCTTAATTAAATGATCCATGCCACTATTATATGTTCAACAACATACTTTACAAGGAATATGTATTATTTCCATTAAATTTACATGTAAAATGTAAACTGGTTCCCGCGGGACGTACTTAGGATAGTGTAGTAATCAATACTCAATGTTTGTAATATAGAAACATATAATAAATGTACCTAATTTCTTACTTAGAATATGTTTTTTCATGCAACTTAGCATGGCAAACAAGCTGACGGCCCACCTGATGAAGATGTGGTGAAATATATATATATATATATATATATATATATATATATATATATATATATATATATATATATATATATATATATATATATATATTATGAATATATCAAGTATTGTTTTATTTTTCTCTAGTAAAAAAAGGACCGCCTACTTATTTCTCGGTTTGCCCAATGGTACGCCAAATGTATATAGAATTTTACTGTGAATTAAAGTTTAAATAAATAAATATATATATATTTTAAGAACAGAGTTTGCTTTTTATTTACAATTTCTTTTTATTTCTTTTGATACTGCACTACTACTGTTTTTATGAAATTCATGTTCAAGTATGGGAAACGGCATGGTATGTCTGTTTCCTGAACCTTTCATCTGATATTCATTCCACATACACGAGGAATGAATACCATTGAGGAAGGAAGTATGCACCGCGAATATGGAAGGATGTAGATATTTATTTATTTATTCTTTATTGCACAATAAAATTTGTAAAAATAAAAATATATCGGGGGTCATTCGCAGTAATCAATAAATTGATCAATAGCCATATCTCGTGACTTTGCTCATATAAAGTAGTAAATGTATAAAGTATTACATGTGCTAAGTTCAAATATAACCTATGACTTACAGCCATATCTCGTGGCTTTGCCTACGTAAATCAGTAAGTATAAAAAGTATCCTATGTGCTTGGTTAAAAAACAACCATATTGGTGTACCAAGTTCCATTCAAAATAGTTCAGAAGTTTTTGTATGAAAGACTGACTTTAGCATTAATCATATTAATTTTCAATTCCTTTTTCAAAATGTAATGACTGTGTTCACGCCACAAAGGCGTGACGCATTGAAAGCACTTCAAGCCCCCGCTCTCCTCACGCGCCCGTCTATGGTCACCGCTGACCGACGTCCGGGCGAGAGAGTGAAGGAACTTTCGTGTCGTGGAGGAAACTGTATATTCAGCCCAGCTCATAAGTTCAGATCAAGGAGTTTACTCCTACTCAGCTCATCCGCTTATCTCAGCCACATCCACACCATATCAAGTAAGTGCCCTTTCAGTCCATTTCCCCCCAACTCCAGGACGTCTCGAGCCTGGCGTCAACAATGAGAATAAATAAGATTGTATTTTACAAAAAACAAACTTCAATTGTGGCAATGACTAGTTATTTTGATTTAAAAACTGAACTACTGTATCGATTTTGATAAAATTTCTATGAGATTGTGATGTTTGTGGATACATCACTGATGTGGGATATAATTGTAAATGTGTACCTACTTTTCAAATAGCATTGTTAGTCTGTTGTCGACATTAAAACGTCTAGCTTGTTAACTGCGTATACTTAAACAATATCCCTAAACAATATATTGATATATAAGTATACTTTTTCACATAAGAAAAGAAATTTACCAAATCGGTTTGTAAGTGATGGAGTTATTAGATAACAAACATAAAAAAAAACTAATTGAATACCTCCTTTTTTTATGTCGGTTGAAAAGACTCTACATTTACAAGCCTCATACTAACCGAGATTATATCGTCATAGTCGTAGAATACTGACGGATCTATATATGTAATATTTGTCAGATCCGTCAGTATTCTACGACTATGACTGCGCAGAGATGTTGCATCTCTGTGCATCTTCTACCGAATTTATCATGAGGAGTGTTCTGAGGAATTGTTCGGATTGATACCTGCTGCTGATTTTCACCACCGTACAACCTGCCACAAACTAAAGTTTCATCCCAATCATCTGGACGAGTGGCGGTCTTCCACCGTACGTTTTTCAAGGCACATTCTTCCACGCACAACCATTCTTTGGAATCAACTTCCAGCAGCAGTATTTCCGAACCGATACGACAACATAACCTTCAAGAAAAGAGTATATTCCTTTTTAAAAGGCCGGCAGCACACCTGCAATGCCGCTGGTGTTGTGGGTGATCATGGGCGACGGTAGTCACTTACCATCAGGTGAGCCGCATGCTCGTTTGCCCCCTGCGTTGTAAAAAAAAATGACGATATGTCAATTTTATTACACTCACATTCCTGGTGTTACAGGCGTCAATGAGCTACGGTAATCCATTTCCCTTCCGACAGACCGTATGTATGTTAGCCACCACAGTTGTATATATAAAAAAAAACTACGTTTCCAAAAGATATTCTAAATCCTAAACAATTATTGTATCCTAAACAAGGATTGTAACTACAAACCACAAATTAAATTCTATCTATCTATCTATCTATCTAGATAGATAGATACTCTTTATTGTTTACTTCAAAAGATTACAATAGTAAACTTATTATAAATATAAACAATTACAATAAGTTTATGAATAAATGAATGAATGAGTATACTTTATTTGCATTATACAATATAGGAAATAAGCAAGACAATTTACAAACACAACGATACAATTGTATAAGTACAGTAAGGCGGTCTTATTGCTGAGAGCAATCTTTTCAAGACAACCTTAAGGTAATGGACTAGTTGTTGTACAAGTAGGTATGATAGTGCTGTTTAATTAAAAAAGCATCTTTTGCAAATTAAAAATATATAAAAATTAAATATACATGTATATTAATCAAATAAAAAAATATAAATATAAATTTATTTTAAATGTAGTTACTACTTAATTTTTTTAAGGTTACGATCTGTTTTATGTGTCTAATAAAATAAATAAAATAAAATAAAATAAACTACAGCCTTTATAAAAATCTTGATATATGTAAGAACCTTGACGTGGTCAAAAAAATTTACAAAACACAACCAAAGTTTAAGCACAAAACGATGCGGCACCTCCAAATTTTATGCCAGATCTAGATGGTGAATAATTAGGTCGGCTGCTTATCAACGTAACGGGGGTATTCCGGGATATTCGAAAACAATATAACGCTTCGACGATTCTAATCCTTGCAGGCTTTGTCTTGTAGACCGTTAAAGGATGTTTTTGCTTGATTAATCTAATCCCTTGTTGGATCGTAATTGTTTCTGTTATGTATGCGGCTTATTGTGTACAAATGGTATTCGGTTAGCCTCATTAGTTTCTTGTTCGTCTTTAGGATATTTATTTTGTTAGGATTTTTTTTTTTTCAATAATACCTTGCAGACATTCGTTGTAAGTTTTATAGTTTATAAGAGACTAGCGGCCCGTTCCGGCTTCGCACTGGTGGATATTTTTGCAACATATTCATTGTGACATAACGATAATAGTTGGATATATAGTATCGCGTAGTTTTTTGTAGTTATTGATATTTTCTTCAATATTGTAGAACATACTTTTTTTCTGTCACCAATAGAAAGATGTTTTATAGCATTTTTTTTACCCCTTTTCTAATAAATATAGCCTATGTTACTTAGGGTGAATGTAGCTTTCTAAAGGTGAAAGAAATTTTGAAATTGGCAAAGTACCTAGTTTTTGAGTTTATTTACACAAAAATACAAATCTTTCCTCTTTATAATATTAGTGTAGATGGTATTTAACGCGATCGTTTATGTAAATGGAGAAAATTTAAATGAATTATCTCCACGTTTCAGCCATGTTACACCGGCCGTGGTCACGAGTAGACTGACGTAGCTTTGTCATGTATCTGTTTTCGAGACTGCAGATTTTTCTTCTACCCACTTATAGTTACATCACACAAATTGTGATGAAGCAACAATGAGCGGGTAGAAGACAAATCTTAAATAACTGAAGATATATAAGAGAGGATGCAATAAGAGAAGGACCAAAAAAAAAAAGAATAGAAATAGAATAAAAAATTCTCTTTTCCCTTTCTTTCGTCGTTCATTTTGTGGCATATCGCAAAACGTAGTGCAAAATGGTACAACTTTTTGATAAGGTTAAAGTTCTCGAAATCGTAATGATAGATAGATAGATAGATACTCTTTATTGTTTCCTCCAAAAGATTACAACAGTAAACTTATTATAAATACAAACAATCACAAGAAATAATCACAATGAGAAAACAATGGTTCAAAGAAAAAATATTTGACGTTTGCGTAAAAATACCAAAACTTGCATTTGACAACCCTGATTTTTAGGGACGATAAAGCATCGGATAAAGTATCATAGGGGTGTATACCGGAATGTCTACGGCATCATAAAAAATTAATTAAAAAATTCTAAACGGAACGCTCAGTTACAGTGAAATGTTATTCAATTGTAAAATGAACGTCAAAATCGATATTTACTATTGGCGTATAATAAAAAATAATGAATTTAGGAATATCGCTCTCTAATCGTCTGTTTTGTTTTTTAATGAGTGTTAATGAAATGGTAACCTCGTCTGCGCTACCGGCGGGGCACCAGTGAGGGATTTTAGGTGAGTATAAAAGTAGGTCAGTTGATCCATCGTAACGATGAGTATTCGACAAGAATGAACCACGATAGTTTCCAAGAGAAATCGCATGGAAATCGATCAGACAAGGTATATTGCTAGTATTGGGGATGTTAGACCCCATTACTAGCAATCCCTCTCCCCCAATCACTTTTGTTAATTACAACATAATTAAACGTTCCATTGTTACCCCAAATAAAAGATGTCCATTAGCTATTAAATAAAAAGGGGACATAGGAGAAGAGATCGTTAGTAATGGGGACTGATGAAACCGTGGTTAGTTAAGTAGTTTAGTGAATAATCACAATGAACTAACTGATGCTTTTTATCATACCAGCGTAAACCTATATTGCAGACCGGGTTACCATTCCATTAATTCAATAAGAAGTCGTAACTGACCTCTGTCCTTTTTTAATCAGATAAAAAAAATCCATACTAATATTAAAAATGTAAATGTAAGTTAGTTTTTTACCACTTGGCGTTTTAACGGCTTAATCAAGCTTTATGAAGTTTTTTTTTAATGGGTGATAATGAAATGGTAACCCCGCCTGCGCTACCGGTATACACTGGCGGGGCACCAGTGAAAGATGATATGTGAGGATGAAGTGGGTCAGTTAGCCCATCGTGACGAATTCAACAAGAATTATTCATGATGGTTTCCAGGGGGAACCACGAGGTGATAGGGTATATTGCTAGTAATGGCGCTGTCAAACTCAATTGCTAAAAATCCCTTTCCCCGCGTACTATATGGGGTGAAAAAGGACATAGGCTAACTTTTTGTTTCAGTCAATGAACATGTCCTTGTCACGCGGGAAAAGTCACAAACAAAAGCTAGTATATTTATAGATCGATAAGGAATATGTTTTATCTTTTTTTTTTTTTAAATCCGGTTAAAAGAAAAAGCAATTAAAACGTAAACCGAAACGTGGAAGAACACATAATTCATCACACACACACATTACACGTGATCACCGCGTAGATATCATAAATTGTTTCCAATGCAAACACGCCAGCACAAAACTAACTTTGAGATTAAACAAGTCGTAATTTCCAACGGCTATTATCCTTTCAAAAAGCCATAAAACTGAGGGTGAAGTATCGGATGGAATAAAAAATAATCGGTGCGCGCGCCGCGCGACGGGCGACCATAAAGTTGACCCGTGCAGCATAATTTCGGGGTCCAAGTAATAGGCTTTTGCGGAAATAGCGAGAAGACTTTACTAATATTGTAAAGTTTAGTATCCAGTGGTTACGTCTGCGTGAATAATATAAATTATTTATTTACACTTTATTGCACTTTAAATTTTAATGAGAACTGTTACAAAAGGCGACTTTATCGCTAAGCAATCTCTTCCAGACAATCTTTGGGTAGAGAATGTTGAGAAAAAAGAAAGAAATAATTATTTTATGTTTTAAATTAGGATATAGTCTATTCGTATACCAAATTTGATTTAAATCCGTTCAGTAGTTTTTGTGTGAAACACTAACAAATATTTGTCCTAACAAACTTTTGCTTCTTTGATAGTAACAGGATGTAACAGTTTATTATTCGATCAAACTTAAACATCTGAACAGATTGAAATAAAATTTCGTATAAACTAATATCCTATTTTAATATATGAGGTACCTTACGCGACAAAAGTCACGAGAAACTCTTATCTCGTATCTATTATAAAATATGAAAATGCTTGAATATTTGTTATTCGATAATGTTAAAACATTTGAAATGATTTCAATGAAGTTCGGTATATGGCTGGACCATATTCTATATTTATTTATTTTTATTTAAATTACTAATTATTAATCAAAAGAAAATATGGTACAAAAAATGGGCTTAATGCTAGTAGCATTCTTTACTAGTCAACCTTACATTAATTTAAGAATATAGTTCTACCATAATCCACACAGGTTCTATAAATGTACTATATTTTATTCTAATTCTGTTTTCCACATATAATCAAACATTTTATGTTAAAAAAACTACAGCAATTTTTTATAGAATTTAGTTACATCAATAAAGTGTAGAGACATAGCAAAGAAACAAACTAAAAAAAAAATAATTTTGACATTTGTAATGGGTACTTTACGCCCGGAAACCCTGTATGAAGGTTTTTCGGATGTGATTTTTCCTTCACCCAAACGTCAAATATTTTTTCATATTTTATTTTCAATACGATTTCCAGGACCATTACCTAATCACAAAAATGTACCGTTTTTCACAAAATGAACGACATAAAAATAACACCTTTCTTGAATTTCTGTCTTTACCAATTATTTATCTAAGGGAAGAATCGGAGACCTCTCTACTATATGTATGTATATATTGAGTTATATATATTACTATATCTATACACTTTAAAAGTACCAAACTGACTAAAAAAGTTACTTAAATTTCTCTAAAAATTCAAAAACCTAATCTGGCAACATTGATTTCACAGTATATTTTATAATTTTGACGTTACTATATATAAATATATAAGTGACAGCTCCCACTCTCTATCAGACTGAGGGAGACTTTGTACAAAAGTTGTTTGCTTGGGCACCTCTGTCCTATTCGTGTTTCTACCGTGAAGCCGTTGTTTTTGCATGGCTGTGTTTCGGTTTGATGGGTAGGATATGGCGTGAATTTACTGGGTATAGAGGAATAACACCTGAGCCGTCAGGAATGGCAACTCATGGGAGGTATCATGGGCGAAACAATATACTCTGTTATGTCTATGGCACTGCTCATGTCTATAGGCGACAGTTACCACTTTCCATTAGGTGGGCCGTCAGCTTGTTTGCCATTCTCAGTTGTATAAAAAAAAAAGACTGGCCGTCAGCTAATTTGTCATTCTATGGACATGTATTAATAAATTAGCAAGAATTAATGGGATGATTAGGATAGAATTTTATGTTACCTTACTCTAATTTATTTACCGCTATCCTCTCATAACTTGAGCATTATCTCCTAAGTATCCGCAGTCGCATTAGATATTAATATAACGGGTTAGGGTACCGTAGCGAATCAGATAATAGCCCACTAAACATCTCAGGTACTCGAGGGTTCCGTACTCGACGATTTGTTTTGATGCCTATCCGCCTTCTCTACTCAATTATTTATACTTCGAGGGTAGGGATTTACTTAATCCTTTATTAATTGATCGAGGAATGTAGTTAATATTTCGGCGGTGTTTAGGAGATTTTTTTTCTAAGAAAGTCGAAATGAAACTCAACTATCAACTATTAAGCTGACTGGCATGATACTCATTACAGTATAAGGCAGCATATTACAGATTACATTACATAAGATAGATTGATAATTTATTTACATTACTTACAGTACACAAATTACATTAAAAAAACATACACATAATACACAGTAAAAGAGATAAAAGAATGAAAATAAAAAAGCACAAATAAAAAAAGACAAAAAAACAAAATATATAAACTAACAATCTCTTTTCTTTCCCTTCCTTTATGCATGTGCCATAGTAACATAAAATGGTCACAACTCAGTTTATTGCTTTGCCTTTAAAAGAGCAAAACACTGATATTCTATTGTGGCCAATTACAGAGTACATTACAGGATGTCAATCCTCATTTTCTGGGTATAGATCAAACAATGGAACGATAATGGGTATTTTACTGTCATCCCGTCACAAACTAAAGTTCCATCCCAACCATCTGGATGGGGGAGACAGTAATGCGAACTACCAGGCCCATTGTTAGCAACATGCCCAACCAAGTCGACCCTCCACGTGGTCCCCCCTAGAAACCATCGTGCTGAATTCCAGGTGAATTCATCACGATGGGCTAACTGGCTTGCCTTTTCATTCTCATCTATCATCCCTCACTGGTGCCCCGCTAGTATATACCGTTAGCGCAGACGAGGTTACCATTCCATTATCATCCTATAAAAAAAAAAAAACATTTGTGCGCTTTTCAAGGCACTTTCTTCCACGCACAACCACATTTTGGAATCAACTTCCAGTAGCAATGTTTCCGATCCAATATGACATCATAACTTTCAAGAAAAGAGTATATTCCTTTTAAAATTAGAATCATCATCATTATATCAGCCTTCTGTCCACTGCTGAACATAAGCCTCCCCCTTGGGGGGTTTTGCCAGTAGTTACCACGCTTGGCAGGCGGATTGAAAACCGCAGTTAGGCTTTGGAGATGTTTTAACAGGGACGATTCCTCGCCCTCGCTTAGTCTTAAAATATCGACGGGAAAGGAAGGGGTGGCCTATTCTATGCCGGGACCACACGGACATCATCTTCATATCAGCCATTAACTGTCCACTGCTGAACATACGAGGAAGCCTCACCCTATTAGAAGATTTTCCAGTAGTTGCTACGTTTAGCAGAAGGGCTGGCAACCGCAGTCAAGCTTTGGTGGTATTTTAAGAAGGACGTTGCTGCCTATCCCTTGACCATTAAGTGCCTTTAATCGCCTCTTACTATATCCATTAAAAAGAAAGGGGTGGCTCATTCTATGCCGGGACCACATGGCGAAAACTCACAGCAGTCAATATTAATTTTGTCATTTTCTAAGTTGCTGTTTATCACGAATCGATCTCTACTTGTACTATCTGATAATTAAAGAATAATTTAATAAATACATCAATGTAATTAGTACTATAGAGTTGGACGTCTAATTAAACATTCTCTCTTAATTTGTTTCAGGTACGAACGCTTTGAAGAGCCCTCAAATCCTATCAGGAAAGATCAACGTCATTAGCTACCGAATTCAAAGACATCATTTGCATAATTTAATTCCTCGATGTAAACGAGTAATGAGAATAAACGGAGTGACTACTTTCTGGTTACAATCTTTCAATACGTATTGAATTAAATTATAAATAGTTTACTACCTAATTTTTTCGTTTTTAAACTTCCAAAATCAGTGTAATAACTACCGGTTTCCTTTACATGTAATTAGATCGAGAATGCATCGTGTTTGTTTAAACAGTAAAAAAAAAACAACAAAAACAAAGAATATTAATGAATATAACTGGAAAATTTTGATGACATTGGTAGGTAGAGATTTTGTACCTCTCCGTCGGAAGTTGCAGATTCAAATTCCATACAAAAAGGATGAAATTGTGTCACGGAAAATGTCTCGCTAAATTAAAATTTCGAAGCATAATTATAATCAAAATGGCAACTAAAGGAGTTTCATCAGAATAAACGGTCTTAATAAAGTAATAATCCCGCAACTCTCCTACGGTAAGCGGATATACGGAAATTCATTAAAATCGGAGACGAACGATTGTTCCGTTTAAACCATACGATACGACTACGATTAAGGTTTGAATCGAAACTCGAATCGGGCATACTACGATTACAATTCACATCTTAAATTAATTTTTCTGTCAGTGTCATAAGGTTTTAATTCGATTTTGTTTTATTCGAATTACGGATGATTTTATCCATCTTATTTTTATTATTTAACTTAAAATGGCGACTAAGGTGAAGGCCCATCTCATGGAAAATGGTAATTGTCGCCTATAGATATGAACAATACCATGGACGTAACTATATCACCCTTGATGGCGTTCATGCTTCGCCATTCGTGAGGACTAAGGTATTATGTACCTTTTGATTTCATTACCGTATCCCATCCTTTAAACCGAAATACAGCCGTAAAACAACTGCTTCAGGGCAGAAACACAAATAGGACTGAGATACCAAAGCAGACGACTTTTGTATAAATTCTCCTTCTTATTTATTTTTTTAATTATTTATTGTTTGTATTAATTTATTTCTTGTCTTCTTTATAAATCATGCTTAGGACTTTTGTAAATACTCTAATCGTGAGTTGTAAACGGGCCACGAGGTAGGGTAGCTGTACCTTTCAATAACCTCGCCCTTTTTGTTTTATTAAATTTAAATTGGATTGCCATCCAGGAGACAGTGACAGGCATGCTTAATCTTTTTAATTTAAAATGTATTGCTACCATCTTTTGTGAAATTAATCATTGAGCCTTTGCCATTTACTGCTTGTATATTTTTAAAAATTCAAAAGGTGTACTTCCTCGATTGATCCGTATTTTTGTATTGATATTACACGGCATCTCTTTTAATTTAGAATTGATTTAATTTTTTTTTTTATTTGCGGTTGTGTGTAGTTCAGTGTTGATTTGCCGAGTTAGTTTTTGACTTTCGAAATATATACTCGTATTTTCAATTCGCCTGTTTCTTTTCTATGTAGCAACCAACTACGTAGCCATTTATAGAATTATTATAACCTTATAGATTGGTCTAATAGAAATTATATCAAAATCGATTCTGCAGTTTGCTTCTTAAATCAAAATAACTGCTTTTGCCACAAATGAAGTTGATTTTTAATTGACCTCAAAAAGAAGTTCCTCAATTCGATTGTATTTTTTATGTTTGTTACTTCATAACTCCATTAGTTTTAAAGCGAATTGATTTCTTTTTTATTTGAAAGGATTTACATACCTACAGATTGATCCCATATAAATTTTATCAAAATCAATTTTGTAATTTAGTTTTTGAATTAAAGCAACTGGTTTTACCACAAATAAAGTCAGTTTTTTTATGTCATACAATCTCAAGACCATAAGATCTGTATAAACAAATTTTATAGTAATGTCATAATAATGCAAACTTTTAACATATTTAGACACTTTAGACAGTTTCAACCACGCTACGCATGGGACTCTATGATAGGTTAATAATTTATGTAAGCACTTAATTGCAATTTACATGAATAATTTGAGCTTAAAACCCAATTTACATGTCTATTTTGATCCGTTGTACATTGTTGATTATGTTGTATTGGTAACATGTTTAACTTAATGCCAGTATTCAGGTTTTTATAATAATTATACAATACCATAGAAGTGGGGGGAATGGGATTGTTAGTAATGGGGTCAAATAGCCCTATTACTAGCAATATACCCTGTCAGGTCGACGTCCAGGTGGTTCCCCCTGGAAACCATCGTGACCAATTCTAGTTTATTTCGTCAGGATGGTTTAACTGACCTTTTTTTTTTTTTTTACAACACAGGGGGCAAACGAGCATGCGGCTCACCTGATGGTAAGTGACTACCGCCGCCCATGATCACCCACAACACCTACGGCATTGCAGGTGTGCTGCCGGCCTTTTAAAAAGGAATATGCTCTTTTCTTGAAGGTTATGTTGTCGTATCGGTTCGGAAATACTGCTGCTGGAAGTTGATTCCAAAGAGTGGTTGTGCGTGGGAGAAAGTGCCTTGAAAAACGCACGGTGGAGGACCGCCACTTGTCCAGATGGTTGGGATGAAATTTTAGTTTATGGCGGGTTGTACGATGGTGAAAATCTGCAGCAGGTATCAATCCGAACAATTCTTCAGAGCACTCCCCATGATAAATTCGGTAGAAAATGCACAGAGATGCAACATCTCTACGCAGTTCCAGTGGGTCGAGCCGGACAGTAAGACGCCGATCGTCAACAATTCGAGCTGCCCGACTTTGAATGCGGTCTAACGGAAGGAGTTGGTACTGTGGCGCTCCTGCCCACAGGTGAGAACAGTATTCCATGTGTGGCCTCACTTGAGCTTTATATAGTTTCAGGCGGTTTTCTGGCGTGAAATACCGTCTCACCCTATTGAGCACCCCCAACTTTTTGGAAGCTATCTTAGCTTTTTCCTCCAGATGACCGCAAAACTGGACGTCGCTAGATATATCGACGCCAAGAATCCCCAGACTCGACTTATTATCGAGGGAAGTGCCCTGAAAGTAAGGAGATACGACAAACGGTGTCTTTTTTGCGGTGAACGCGCAGACTTGTGTCTTCTTAGGGTTAAAGTGAACAAGATTGCGTTCACCCCAGATCGAAACTTTGTCGAGCGAAGTTTCGATTTCAGATACAAGTCTGTTCCGGAGCTCATCGGTATGTGCCCGCGAGATCTTTGCATGACCGGTGTATAATGCATCTCCTGTACTGTCGTCCGCATAACAATGAATATCACTGATCTGTAACATATCATTGATATGCAGAAGAAACAGTGTCGGAGATAGTACACAGCCTTGCGGGACACCAGCATTCACAGGTTTTAAGTCAGAGCATGCTCCGTCGACTACGACCTTAATGCTACGTTCCTTAAGAAAACTGGCGACCCAACTTCACAATCTCGCAGGCAACCCAAACGAAGGTAGTTTTGAGATTAGTGCCCTATGCCACACCCGATCAAAGGCTTTCGCAATATCCAGACTAACAGCTAAGGCCTCTCCCTTATTCTCGATTGCCACCGCCCATCGGTGTGTTAAATAAACTAAAAGATCACCAGCCGAGCGCCCCCGTCGAAAGCCGTACTGGCGATCTGAGATCAGCTGGCGATCCTCTAGGTACCTGAGCAGTTGATGGTTAACAACTGATTCCATGACTTTCGAGAATAAGGAGGTGATAGCTATGGGCCTATAGTTAGCTGGATCTGAGCGGTCTCCTTTTTGACCTATTTTCATCTTCATCTGTCATCCCCCACTGGTACCCCGCTAGTGTATACCAATAGCACAGACGGGGTTACCATACCATTATCACCCATTAAAAAAAAAATACCATATCAGTAGTTAACTGTCCATTGTTGAACATAGATATTATACAAAAGTCGTTTTCTTGGGGACCTCTGTCTCATTCGTGTTTCTACTATGAAGCAGTTTCGGTTGAATCGTGGGGTATGGCAGTGAATTTACAGGGTACAGAAGAATAATACCCGAGTCCTCAGGAATAGCAACGCGTGGGGGGTATCATTGGTGAAACAGTCTACTTTGTTATATCCATAGTACTGTTCATGTTTATAGGCGACAGTTACCACTTTCCATTAGGTGGGTTGCCAGCTTGTTTGCCATTCTAAGTTGCATAAATAAAACCTCCCCTATAAGGAAGGGTTTGCCAGTAGTTGCCACGTTTAACAGGTGGATTAGCAACCGCAATTTGATTTTTGGTGATGTTTAAAGAAGTACGCTGCTGCTCATCCATCGGCCATTGAGTTCTCTTAGTCGCCTCTTACGACACCTATGGGGAAAGAAGGAATAGTCTGTTCTTCCCCTTCCTTTCTCATGGATATCATAAAAAGCGACTGAGAGAAATTAATATTCGAGAAATTAGCAGCAGCGACTCTTTTAAAAGGCCACCAAAGTCGAACTACGATTGCCAACTTGCTTGCCAAGCGTGGCAACTACAAACAAAACCTCTCAAGTGGGAGGCCTCTCTTCAGCAATGGACAATTAATAGCTAACTTGATTATACAAAATAAAAAAACTTCTAAATTTTATACAGATAAGATCATCGAACCCGTCACTCGCTCGATGTACATTTAAAGTACACATTTTCACAAAAAAAAAACAAGCTTACCCCGGCCGTGTCACTTAAAAGCGCGCGTCATCGTAGCCCATTTAACGCCAGCGAGGGAGGGTTGGGACGTTAATATAAATTTTAATTGAATTACCACATGAGCGTAGTTTTATTTTTTATGTGTGAAAATGGAATGGTAACCACGCCTGCATTACCAGTGTATGATGGTGGGGTTTAACGTGAAGAATTTGACAAGAATTAACTACGATGGTTTTCAGGGGAATCCGTGTGGAAGTCGACCTGATAGAGTATATTACTAGGAATAGGCTATAACCTATTTATGTCAGAACCTATTACTACAATCCCTTCCATCCCATGTGAGTATAGTATCAAATTAACAATATCTTTTAATATTTCTTATATTGTCATGGAAATTGTGGACGTTTAAAGTGAAGCACAGGCATGCAAATATAGTTTACTAACTGAAACACGAATAGTACAAAGGTATCCAAACAAACAGACTGCTAATTGTAAACTTTGGCGTTGTTTATGTATATTTTAAATTCTCGATCGGAACAAAAACGTCGACAGTAAAAATCAGGTATGTACGTATTATTTGTCTGTAATCGCGTTACCTTAAAACCCGATCGTAATTTTAAAATAAGCAGAGAACTTTTGTATAAAGTCTCTATTCGATGAACTGGACCAAGCAGTAAATATATTATACTAGCTGTTGCCCGCGACTTAGCACCCATCGTATTGTTTCCTCTTTAAGCTGAAACTTAAAAATACTTTATTAACGAATGCAATTGTTACGAAATAAAGTGATGTATTAACCACCGATTTAACTTATATGTAATTAGATTGAGTGAACTCGACTAGTTTCGGGTTCAATTCGTGACATTTAATCATAAGCGGTTGTGACACGAGCGCGAATCTGACTGCGCGCCTCAGTCCGCTGAGCGCGAGCTGTGGGCGCTCGCGGCACCGTCACAGATAAGAAAGATATGTACTTAAGAAACCTTTAACGATAAAATAAACAGATTTTTCAAATTTCAGCTTTCTATACTTAGTAATTTTTGAATGTATGTTGACAGTCAAGCAGGACAAACAATTTTATAAATACAAAACCTGTAATAAAATTGGGAGTAAAAGTTTTTTTTTTTATGCAACTTTAAACGCCAAACTAACTGACGGCCCAACTGGTTGAAAATGGTAACCCTTGCCTATAGACGTAAGCAGTACCATAACAGGGTACACTGTTTCGCCTATAATACCCCCCATGCGTTGCCATTCCTGAGGACTCAGGTGTTATTCCTCTATACCCTGTAAATTCACTGCCATATCTCACCCATCACAACTGTTTCACGGTAGAAACACGAATGGGACAGAGGTGCCCAAGCAAATGACTTTTGGACAAAGTCTCCTTCTGGTAATATTATAATTGACACTTCTTGCAATACATACATCTAGGGCATAACCGTTAAGTTTTATTTAATACGCGTGATCGATGAGTTAATAAAACATGCATGAACAAACTCAGTGAAACGGAGCTGTACGCGACATTCGTTCAGATACACACACAGAGGGTTAAGTGGTGGGGGTGTGGGGGGTATTGTATCATATACCAGGTATATATTGAAGTGGGAAGCGGACTGGTACCATGGAATTTTTTCATTATACAATTTAGTTATTAAACATGTTTACTACTAGTATGAAAGTGGTCGTGTGGTCCAGGCATAGAATAGGCCACCCCTTCCTTTCTCATGGGTGTCGTAAAAGGCGACTAAGGGAGAGCAAGGGACAAATAGCATCGTCCCTCTTAAAACATTTTCACAGCCTAACTTATCCGCTTGCCAAGCGTGGCAACTACTGGCAAACTCCCCTGAATGGAGGCTTTTGTTCAGCAGTGGACAGTTAAAGGCTGATATGATGTTGATGATGACGAAGTTGCTTGCCATCATGTTTCTAGTCTCCATTCGTCATAAACGTAGTTCTCTGACGAAGCTTACTGGATAACTTTACGTATTTCTAAGGCACGAAATAAACGATAATTATTTTTTCTCAAACATGCTTGGAAATGTGAGCATTATTTTGATAATCTTCTTCGAGATAAATGAAAATTACCGAACTGGCCAGATACATGCGGGCAGCGACTAGCAAAAGTTGTATGAAAATCCATATCAGTCGTGATGGACTCACGTATGTGTGCCTCGGCTACGCCTCGGCCCACATTTGCACGTTCGTTCATCAATGCCTCAGTTGCTGGCCGCTGCAGTAATGTACTATAATACGACGGAAAGATAAATTATAAAAATTCCAAATTCAGTGGTAGAATTCGATATTGGGACATTCCGGCCGCCAAATTTTTTTCCAATGTAACTACCACCTACCGATGAATTTTCTGTACCTATATCTATCGCTTGGGGGGAAAGGGATTGTTAGTAATGGAGTTTGACAGCCCCATTACTAGCAATGTATTTTATTAGGTAGAACTCAACGTGGTTCCCTCTGGAAACCATTGTGAATAATTCTTGTTGAATTTGTCACGATGTGTTAACTGACCTGCTTCATCCTCACCTATCAACCTTCACTGGTGGCTCGCTGGTGTATACTGATAGCGCAGATGCGGTTAACATTCTAATATCACTTATTAAAAAAAACATCTATTGTTTCCCAAAACAATTTTTTGGTACTTGCTCGATTAATTAAGAGCTTCAGTTCTCCAGCGGTTATTAACCTCTTCAATTTAATCCTTGAAATATCTGAAATGGACTCTTAACTTTTCAACTATTATAAGGTTTAAATCGAATAGTTGATTGAGTTTAGAATATTCGAAGAACTTCTACGGATATCCTCTATATTAATTAATAAATAACAATATTTTATAATCTTCTATTTCAAATATCTGATTATGAAGCTATTTCGTATAAAGAGTTTTAACGCTTACCTGTGGTCTGTGATTGTACCTATCTTCCTTCTAAATAATCCAAACAGGTATTGAAAAAAATCAAAGGATTTAGTTTGAATTTGATCATCCAAATTCAGTCATTACTTTATTCTGAAAACTAAATCTTTTATTTTATAGTCTATTTTTAGATCAAAAAGGCCTATAATCAAATATATAAAATGTAACTTTTGAAAAGGCCACTGGAATTGGAGAATCTGCGTTTGAATTAAGGGCCCTACTTCGGTTTGATGTCCCTATGGACGTCGAATAGGGTCTGTAATGGTTGCTCAATTTATTCCCGAAAAATGTTTGGTTTAAGAAATATTGGAGAGCTTTTTTTCTGCAACGGTGACAATCTCACACTAGTGTTAGTGTAAAAGGTCAATCACTTGTCGATCTAAACTATTTATAGGTTCAAAAAAAGTGTCAAAGGTTAAAACAACCGTATGTAGGTAGTGCTTAGTGAAAATAGGGACACCTAATTCATGTAACACATGTAATAAGGGGTCAAGGACCCCGTACGTGTAAACGCAAAAGCGAGACGACCTCAAACGAAGCAGGGAGTTTTTTTTTATGGGTGAAAATGGTATGGTAACCCCGCCTGCGCTAATTAGATACGCTGACGGAGCACCAATGAAGAGTGATAGATGAGAATGAAACAGTTAGCCCATCATGATGAGTTCATCAGGAATTAACCATGATAGTTTCCGGGGCGAACCGCGAGGAGGTTAACCTGGTTGGGTATATTGATAGCAATGGGGTTCTCAGTCTCCATTACTAACAATCCCTTTCCCCCCGAAGCAGGGAGTCAGTGGATGCAGATGACTCAAGACCGTTCCTTATGACAGTCTATAAGAGAGGCCTATGTTCAGCAGTGGACAAGAGATAGTGGCTAAGATGATTGTAATGGAGATGATGATGATGAAGTGTTAATTTTTTAATTATGTTCCTCTCATATTTTAGCCCTTAACAGCTGTACTCACATGAAATTACGTTTAAAATCTTGTCTTATTATAATACAATTGCAACTAGACGATATCGGTACATGAAAGGATTTGAGAAAAATTGATATTTGTATTAGAAAGAGTAATAGAAGTCAAAACAATAATTTTTAGAAGTTTTGTCTGTCTGTATCTTTGATCTAAAATCGCATCAAAACTGCTGCATTAATTTGAATGCGATTTTCATAGTAAATAGATAGATATATACTTTTTATTGTTTCCTCCGAAAGATTATATAATAATAGTAAACTTATTATAAATGTAAACAATTACAAGAAATAATCACAATGAGAAAACAATGGGCGACCTTATCGCTAAAAGCGATCTCTTCCAGGCAACCTTTGGATGGAGAAGATAGTAGTACTCCTGAAAATTGAATTTAAAATATGTTTTATATTGATACACACATAAGAAGTAGCGGGAAAAAAGCTTATAGAAACAATACATACATACATATCTGTCACGCCTGTCTCCCATTAGGGTAGGCGGAAACAATGGAACACCAAATGCTTCGATTCAAACAAACCTCTTTCGCTTCTTCCACATTCATCAATCTTTTCATACACGCTCGCCGGTTACGGGTACTTTTAATTTGGCCCTTCTTATAGAAATAAATTAGATATAAATGAATTATTAAATTGCAATAAAACATAAATAATAAATAATATATATAATAAATATTATATTATAATTTATTAAATATTAAAACATATTAAAATTTGTATCCAAAAATATAAATGTATCGACCGTTACTGGTTGTTATGCGATAACGCGAGTACGAGATTTAGTGGGTAAAAAAAACTCTGTACATACATACATGGTGCGCCAAAATGGGCGATCCGAGGGTAATTTACGACCACTGGGCCACCAGCAGACGTGGATAAACAGGGGTCCCTAAAGTGCTACCGAATTTTGTTGGGGTATCTTTTTTTATTTTAATTTATCTAGTGCTCGGCGAAGTGGGCGGGTCGTGATATCTCCGAGTATTTTATATGGATTGAAATGATTTTTGTTTTTTTTTTTCTTTCTTCTTGCTGAAACCAATATCTTTGTCCTTATTCATCTATATCTAATATATGTAATAAAACGAATGAGTTCGTTTGTTAGTTTGATGCGCTAACTCCTAAATCTACCAGTCGTATTTGAAAATTTATTTTTTTTATACGTTACTTTCTGAGGAAGATAAAATAGTTGACATCACTAAACCACCACGGACAAAAATTATGGGATATAGCTAATAAATTATATAGTACACACACATATGTCTAATATATAAAATTCTCGTGTCGCGGTGTTTGTTACCAAACTCCTCCGAAACGGCTTTACCGATTTTTATGAAATTTTGTGTGCATATCGGATAGGTCTGAGAATCGGTCAACATCTATTTTTCATACCCCTCAATGATAAGGGTGGCCCACCCCTAAATATTTTTTTTTAATTTGTTTGAAATTTTTTTAAAATTTATTTTATTATGATTTAGCATTGAAAAATGCATACAATTTCAAATTTTCACACTTTTACGATCAACCCCTGTTTTTTAATCGCGATTTTTATATACCGCAATAGGATTGAATGATGGCAATAGAATATGATAATTGTAGTACGAGAAAATTTCATGTATAATTCTCGAAATAATGTATATGGTAAAACAACGTTTGCCGAGTCAGCTAGTTTATATATATAATTAGGTGTATAAGTTTCGACATAGAAAAAACCACCCCTTCTTTTCTCGTGGGTATCGCAAGAGGTGACTAAGAGAGCTTATTAGTCGAGGGATGGACAGCAGCGTCCTTCTTAATACATCACCAAGGTACGCGGTTGACAACCCGCATGCCAAACTTGATAATTATTACTACAATAATACATAATTGTGTACTGAACTATGTTGTTTCATTTGAGATTTCAATAAGTATGTAATTGATCTACCAATTCACAGGGTTTCGTCAGTAAACAGTAGATCTTGGGTCTAGTCAGTCGGCTAGCCTTGGTCTAGGCTTTTATTATCAAAAAAAAAAAAATAGAACAATTCCACTCGTTCGTCATTTATTTTGTGTCCGCCCCCACTTTGTTTGCATCCCAGTGAATAATATCGGCGTTCTACAGCCAGCCCACGCTTGTAGTTTGTAGATTTTTTACATCTACCATCCAAAGCTCTCAACTGTATACGAGCTAACTCGAAATTCAATATTCAACACGACAACTGTGTGTAAACGTCGCGTGACAACCTTCGGGAAATACCGCAAGGTATAGGCTTCGATGTGTCTTTTTGGTTTTGAAATAAAAAATGCTAAAAAGTGAAAAATAATTTTGTCTGCTAACTTGTTAAAAATTACCTTTTTTTTGTTTAATGTCTTTGCAAAAATTAGTGAACTATAATTAAAGATAGATACTTTTTATTGTTTACTCTAAAAGATTACAATAGTAAACTTATTATAGATACAAACAATTACGAGCAATAATCACAGTAAAATAACAGTGGTCGGTCTTATCGCTAAAAGCGATCTCTTCCAGCCAACCTTTGGATGGAGAGGAGTAATTATAAACAGTTATAGAAAAATTATCTAGACGTTAAAAAGAGACTTTTGTCTGTAAGTAATATATTAAGTAGGCTTAACATTTTATTTATTTATTTATTTATACTTTTACACACATTGGAAAATGTCTACAGGGTGGACTTAATGCCTGATGGCATTCTCTACCAGTCAACCGTTACGCTAAACAGAGATAGAGTAAATGGCGGTGCATAGATTTAAAAAAAAATTAAAATTAAATAAATATTTTGAAAGATAACAATTTATGATAAATAAACATATTGTATTTTAAAAACGTATTTTCTCTAGGGGGAACATATATGTTCTCCCTGAACATATATTCAGCAGTGGCTATAGGCTGACATGATGATGACGATTATAAATAAGGAAATAAAATAAAAAATGTGTGAATATGTGTATGAATAAAATATATTGTTAAGTAGAGAATTGTGTATAGTAAAGATATAAAATGTTTTAATCATTAGCAACAGAGTTGTAACAGTCAACAAGGGACGAAAATATTCCACTTTTTTTTTTGCATTTTCGTCCAATTTTATTCTCGTTAAATGATTCTTGAGATTATGTCAGTAAAAAAGGGGTGGACTAATCCGTCTTCAAAAGAGTTGTGATCAGATAAAACTGTAATGATTTAAATAAAAATGATTATTCTAACAAAAAGAGTGTTTAAAATGTAAACTTAATTAAAGATTGTGTCCCCCAAAAAGAAATCGTCTTTAATTGTGACAAATCCAGTTATTTTTATCTAAAAGCTAAAATACTGAAGCGATTTTAATAAAATTCCTATTGCACCAATCTGCAAGTATATCCTTTCAGATAAAAATAAAGAATTTTCAAATCGGTTTATAACTGAAGGAGTTATGAGGTAACAAACGTTAAAATAAAACAACCGAACTGAGAGCCTTCTTCTATTTAATGCCAGTTGATAATGAAAAAGAGACTTTTGTAATAAAATAAATTCTAGCCAATTACTAGGCACTAAGCTTAGATTAGACATATTAAAAATTCAAAGAGTGAAATAGTTATTTTAAATTGAACGGATTATATTTATTTCTAGTAAGCGGATTAAAAAAATAATATAAAAAAGCAAATAAATCTAACAAAAATATTTTATATTTAAAAAAATATAAAAAAACCTTAGGTACACTTAAAGACGAAGAAAACATTTTTTATGCAACTTACGACTAGAATGGCAAACAAGCTGACGGCCCACCTGATGGAAAGTGGTAACCGTCGCCTATAGATACTAACAGTACCATATACTCAACATTTCTGAGAATTAAGCTGTTATGTTAACAGTTGGGTTTCTTGCGGGCTCTTCTCATCAGGTAAAAACTTTCTGAATCCTGCAATAATATAAAAAAATACCATTTAAAATTTCTTATAAACAAATCTATTTGAATGAATTTTTTTAAAATTTTAATTTATTCCTCTATACCCAGTTACTTTATAGCCATATCCCATCCTTCTAACAAGAAACACAGTCTTGCAAACAACTGCTTTACGGCAAAAAACACAAATTAAGACAGAGGTACTCAAGAATTTTGATTAAAAAATACAACTTTAGACTAAAAAATAGACTAAAAGTAGACTGAATTCAAATATTTTTTCCATTCTGTCCCAACTAACCTGTAAACGTGTTGAAATATGCTTACAAAGTTTAAATACAATGTCTAGACGCGCAGTTTCATATTCAGGGTATTTTATTTCCAATGATTCACACAAAAACTGTAGTAAAACAAAATATACTTAAAGACACGCAATTTCGAGTTCTAAATTTGAATATTTTCCATATTATGTGTCTATGAACCCTGCTGTATGGTCCCAGTGTAGAATGGGCCACCCCTTCCTATCCCGTGTATGTTGTAAGAGGCGACTAAGGGAGGGCAAAGGATGGACTCCTAAAACATCTTTAAAAGCCTAATTGTGGTTGCCAACCCGCCTGCCAAAAAGTGCAACTATTGGCAAAACTCCTCTTTGACTTTGTTTAGCAGTGGAAAGTTTACAAACTATACATACTAATTAGACTGAAGAAGAACATAGGCTACAATCTAAAAAAAATGTATTATAATTCTTCAAGCTGCAATCAATATGCGTGCTTGAAATTAATTTACCCTATTCAATCAACATATCGTAGTAGATGGTAGGTGTCTACCATCTACCAGAGGCTGACTTTACACAAAAATTGTTTGCTTAGGCACCTTTGTCCCATTGGTGTTTCTACCGTGAAGTAGTTATGTTTGCAAGGCTGTGTTTTGGTTTGAAGGGTTGGGATATGGCAGTGAATTTACTGGGTATAAAGGAATAACACCTGAGCCCTCAGGAATGGCAACGCATGGGAGTATCGTGGGCGGAACAACATACTCTGTTATGTCCATGGTACTGCTCATGTCTATAAGTGGCGGTTACTACTTTCCGACAGGTGGGCCGTAAGCTAGTTTTCCATTCTAAGTTGCATAAAAAAAAAATAAACACGGTGACAATCGCGGGTAAAGGCTAGTAAACAATAATTTAAACTTTAAAGTAAGTAATAACTTTGTCCCATTAAAAGAAACCGATTTCAAATGTGACAAAAAACTTTGATCTAAAAATTAAAGAACCGAATCGATTTTCTATTATATACTGTAAGCTTATATAGCAGTCCATTGAGATACTATTTAAAGGATGTAATATCTTAACCTGACCTTTAATCCGCAATAAAGACATTTGTATTTGATTTTGATACAATATCTATGAAACTAATCTAAAAGTATATCCTTTCAAATAATAAAAAAAGACCAAATCGGTTTAGAACTGACAGAGTTTTTTTTTTTTTTTTACAAAAAAAAAAAAAAAAAGAAAGTGCCTTGAAAAACGCACGTTGGAGGACCGCCACTCGTCCAGATGGTTGGGATGAAATTTTAGTTTATGGCGGGTTGTACGATGGTGAAAATCTGCAGCAGGTATCAATCCGAACAATTCTTCAGAGCATTGTAAGGTAACCAAAGTTTAAAAAACAATAGAAGCAAATTCAGAACCTCTTTCTGTTTGAAGTCGGTTGTAAACATTATTTTCTGGGGGGAAAGGGATTGTTAGCAATGGAATTTGACAGCCCATTGCTAACAATATGCCCTATTAGGTCAACCTCCACGTGGATCCCCCTGGAAACCATCGTGAACAATTTTTGTTGAATTCGTCACGAGGGGCTAACTGACCTGCTTCATCCTCACCTGTCATCTCTCACTGGTGCCCCGCCAGTATATACCGATAGCACGGGCGGGGTTACCATTCCATTATCATTCATTAAAAAAATACTTTCTATAGAAAAAAATATATTACTACACACGCTACCGCTAGTATTTTAGACAAGCGTGCTTGTTCCGCCATCGATCATCTTGAGGGCGCTTTTCCTACACCTTTCGCGTGAAGTATCGCAAATTACTTAGCGGAGCAAACTATATTGCTGCCACAAGCGAAAAAAAAAAACAGTTTTCTCCGCTACACCTGCTTGAAAATGGTACGCATGAACCCTTCTTATATACAATACATTTAAGGAGTGATGCTTTTAAAAAACTGTAACTCGATATGACGAACATCTTGTAAAAAGGTACAGGCAAATGGTAAAATAAACGAGTTTCCTCCCATCGCCTCAATAACAAATACATTACTGGGTAATGTAATTTGTGGGTAATGTGTTTGTGTAAATAATATACGACACGACTAGCTCTTTGAACTCTGCTTTACACGTGTAATATCAAAAATTAACCGACAAAATAGATACGACTAGATATATACTCTTTATCGTTTCCTCCAAAAGACTTTGTACAAAAGTCGTTTGCTTAGATACCTCTGTCCCATTCGTGTTTCAACCGTAAAGCAGTTGTGTTTGCATGGCTGTGTTTCGGTTTGAAGGGTGGATTATAGCGCGAATTTACAGGGTACAGAGGAATTACACCTGAGTCTTCAGGAATGGTAACGCATGGGGGTTATCATGGGCGAAACAGTATACTCTGTTATGCTCATAGTACTTGCTCATGTCTATAGGCGACGGTTACTACTTTCCATCAGGTGAGCCGTCAGCTTGTTTGCCATTCTAAGTTGTATAAAAAAATAGTAACTCTCGCGTCATTTTCTTTTTTAAACTTCTTCTATGTACAGACAACGCCTTGTTACAATTTTATTATATTCATATGACATGTAATATTATCAATTCACGCGAAGTGTTCCACCCTCAACCGATTTAATAAAAGGTGTATAAAATGAAATTGTTTATTCATACTTTGTGAGGACTGTAGCTACGCACGCTGCCATATTGGTTTCTAATATGCTCGAGGATGTGTGGCCATATCGATAATTACGTTCATCGGAACAAATAATTATGTCGGCTAATAACAATGAAAAAAAAGACTAAAAAAGAGTAATAATATTTTTTTTTTATATTTTTTTTTGATGATAATGGAATGGTTACCCTGACTGCGCTATCGGTATACACTGGCGGTGCACCAGTGAGGGATCATTGGTGGAGGTGAAAAGCAGGTCAGTTAGCCCACCGTCATGAATTTAATGATAAATTAGTCACGATCGTTTGTAGGGGGTACCGCGTGGAAGTCGACCTGATTGGGTATATTGTTAGTAATGAGGCTGCTAGATCCTCAATACTAACAATCCCTTTCCCCCGCATATAAAAATTTTGTAAATCTATAATTGGTTATGAAAATTAAAATCATTTTTTTAATAGCTGTGGATTTTGTAAGAAATAAACAAATTAATATAATAATAAATAATATATCCTAGTATTGAGTACATATTTAACATATATAATTTTGTTTGATTGATATATATATATATATATATATATATATATATAATTATTTTTCATTTGCAAAAGATGCTTTTTTAATTATACAGCACTATCATACCTACTTGTACAACAATTAGTCCATTACCTTAAGGTTGTCTTGAAAAGATTGCTCTCAGCAATAAGACCGCCTTACTGTACTTATACAATTGTATCGTTGTGTTTGTAAATTGTTTCGCTTATTTCCTATATTGTATAATGCAAATAAAGTATACTCACTCATTCGTTCATTCAATAAAACATTTGTACTGTACGGGTATCGAACCAGTGATCGACTGAAGGAAAACAGGCGTGTTAAATTGTTACACCAGCGTGGTCGGCATAATGAGATAATGAACTATTACAATTTCAAGGAGTTAGTTTAATTTATTTGCTCTATAATTGGTTGGCACTCGATATTGAATCAGTAATACAATTCTCGGTATTAAAACCGCAATAATATCTTGGCGATGTTGTTGAAACTATTCGAATGAGTACGAGAATACTTGAACGGGATCGATTAGAAGTTATTCGATGGAAATATCATCGGAATTCGAATAGTATTGTTTCATAACGACAGTCCTGTGAATAGTTCACTAAAATATGAATATTTGTTAATTTATAGATACTAATTTAATTTATAGAACTTGTATTGGACTTATTGTTATTGTTAGAAACAGAACATATCAGTAGGTACTTGGGAACCTCTGTCCCATTTGTGTTTCTAACGTGAAGCAGTTGTGTTTGCATGGTTATGTTTCGGTTTGAAGGGTGGGATATGGCAGTGAATTTACAGGGTATAGAGGAATAAGACCTGAGTCCTCTGGAATGGCAATGCAGGGGGAGTATCATGGACGAAACAGTTTACTCTGTTATGCCCATGATACTGCTCATGTCTATAGATAATGGTTACCACTTTTATTTTTTCGTTGCATAAAAAAAATCTATTATAGGGGAACTATAACTTTTTTTTAGAATTTTTGTCTGTTTATTTGTACGTTTATGCACACTAATCTCAGAAACGGCTTAATCGATTTGAATGCGGTACTGAATGTATTCAATAATGCATTACGGTTTACTCTACTTAACATTCAGTGTTTTTTTTTAATGGTTGATAATGGAATGGAAACCCCGTCTGCGCTATTGGTATACGCTAGCAGGGCATCAGAGAGCAACGATAGGTGACGATGAAAGCAGGTCAATTTAGTCCATCGTAATGAATTCCACTAGAATTAACCACAATGGTTTCCAGGGGGAACCGCGTGGAGGCCGACTTGATAGGGTATATTGCTGGCAATGGATCAGTTAGACCCCATTACTAACAATCCCTTTCACCCCAACATTCGGTGTTACTCATATATAAGCAACTGTTTATCCCAGTAAATGTACATATTCCAGTAAAACATATTACGCCAACCCCAAATAGATATGGGGAAAAGGCAGCAAGAAGAATGGACATATTCCAATCACACAGATGAATTCGCGGGTAAATGTACCATTTCTTTTTTTTTATATATATACATATACCGTTTTTATATATGCAGTACCATGGATATAACAGAGTTGTTATGTCCATGGTACTACTCATGTCTATAGGCGACGGTTACAACTTTCCATCAGGTGGGCCGTTAGCTTGTTTGCCATTCTAAGTTGTATAAAACAAAACAAAACAGAGTATACTGTTTCGCCCATGATACTCCCCATGCGTTGCCATTCCTGAGGACTCAGGTGTTATTCCTCTGTACCCAGCAAATTCACGTCATAACCCACCCTTCAAACTGAAACACAGCTATGCAAACACAACTACTTCACGGTAGAAACACGAATGAGACAGAGGTACCCAAGCAATCGACTTTTGTACAAAGTCTCCCTATGTTATTTTAACAAAAATCGTAATATCGTAATACACTTAAATTACAAGAGAATCCTCACATTTTAAACAATATAATCAAATACACCGCATGTTGGCTGTAATAAAATATGATATGTTAATATAAAGTTAACCCCAAACCTAAACAACACAACATTATTATATGTCACATCTTCATAAAGGCGCATCACAAGTGGTAATGCTGTGGGATACGCAGGTCATTATTTTTACGAGCAAAGGAGCACAGTTGACAGGCTTTGACGGGGAAAAAATGAAGTAAAAACGGTAAGGGAATTTTAAATGTTGCATTATGTGCGTGCGGTGTTATTTTTTTAAATTATGAACTTTGCATTTCGTATGCTATTTTTATTACAGATAGACAGATACTCTTTGTTGTTTTCTCCAAAAGATTACAATAGTAAACTTATTATAAATATAAACAATTACAAGAAATAATCACATTGAGAATACAATGGGCGACCTTATAGCTAAGAGCGATCTCTTCCAGGCAACCTTTGGATATTTGGATAGATTACCAGTCCACTGCTGGATATAAGCCTCCCCCATAGACTGCCATAAAGAACGGTCCTGAGCCATCTGCATGCACTGACTTCCTGCATTGCAGGTCGCCACTCCATCTAGTGGGGGGGGGGGTCGTCCTACACTGCGTTTGCCCGTACACGGTTACCACTCTAGAACCATTCTTCCCCATCGGTTGTCGGTTCTTCGAGATAAATAGATATATGAATGGAATTATTAGGCCTTGCCAATAGTTGCTACGCTTGGCCGGTAGGTTGTCAAACCCAGTTATCATCAAATAGATGATGTTTTAAGAAGGATCATTAAATTCCCTTAGTCGCCTCTTACGACACCAATGGAACAGGAAGGGGTGGTCCATTCTACGCTAGACCATATGGCAATTTCGAACTCAATAGATGCCCTTATTCATGAGCACGGTTCACGATAAATAGATATTGAAAATTATTTATATAGTCGTTAACATTTATTTTGAAAATTGCCTACAAATACATTTAGAGATACTGTGAAGAAAGCATTATTTAAGATAACAGAGAAAATCTTAAGGTATCGTTCAGAAGTCGACACTTAATTTTTTCTACACTACAATTTCTATAACACGTTGCTACGCTTAATATGTACACAAACGTACGAAGCATGGTAACATACTAATATAAATACATAAAGTATTTTCCGATATGACGGACTGTTCCGATCGTAAATCTGGTACAAGGCAAACAACACTGTTATCTTGAATTCGCTTCACCGGGCGTGTAGATACTAAAATATAGGGCGTGTATACACTACTGTATCGTGTACTATAACAAGCTAGCTACGCGAAGGAAAAGAAATAAAACACATTGTAGTGGCATATTGGGTTCGCTTTTGAAAGACTCGTGTATTGAAATTTTTCATTTGTAAACATGCATCGCTTTTTTAAGACAGTTCTAGAAAAAAGATGTCTTATTCTTTACTAGCTTTTACCTTTAGTTTCGTTCACGTGACCAGGATATGTTAATTGTTTGGGATAAACGGTATGTTCTTCTCCTTCCCTTATAGGAAATGTATACGAAAATTCATAGTGATTGATTAACTTTTTGAAGTATATTCCCGGCATAGAATGGGTTACCCCTTCTTGTCCCATGATTGGAACTTAATTGTTGAGAGATAGGCAAGAGTGTCCCTTTTAAAACATCACCAAAGATTTGTGGTTGCTAACCTACTTGCCAAGCGTGAAAAATACTGGCAAAACCCTCCAATGGTAAATGGCCCCCAGTCTTTTCACTCTTGACCGTTCCTGATGGTAGTGTATGGGCGAGGTCTATGTCCTACAGTGAACAGTTAACGGCTGCTATAATGATGATGATGATGGTGATAAAATTGGCATAGGTGCTGTAAAAGAGATACGTTTAATAATATACTATATATTCTAACATAAAAAAAAATACCAGCTCTCCTATTGATTTTGTGAACACTAATACAATCAGCCGAATTTAATTTCTTATTAAAACTCCAATTTACCACATGTTTAGTTTAACCTTCAAATGGGCCCGGGCGGGCTTGATTTATAAAAAAAAATGGGGGAGATCGGAACCATTGCGTGTCCAGAAGTGTAAGTTCTACAGTGATTAATTCCCAGCCAAGGAACTCGTGTAACATGAATGTGGAACGCCGCCGTCAAATTGGCTACGTGATACACGGACGGTGCAAACAACGAGCCGCGGTTTTGATTACTTCATGTAATAATTTAAATTTCGCTTTTCTGTTGCTTCATTCACGGTCATTTATTATTTGTTACCAGAGGGAGACTTTGTACAAAGGTCACTTGCTTGGGCATCTCTGACACATTCGTGTTTCTACCGTGAAGCAATTGTGTTTGCACGGTTGTGTTTCGGTTTAAAAGGTGGGCATATGGCAGTGAATTTACAGGGTACAGAAGAATAACACCTGAGTCCTCAGGAATGGCAACGCATTTCTCATGCATTTCCGTTCTTATAATTAAATCTTAACTCTTATACATACCACAGGAAGAATTTTTACAAAAGTCGTTTGCTTGGGTAACTCTATTCGTGTTTCTACCGTTAAATATTTGTTTGCATGGTTGTATTTCGGTTTAAAGGGTGGCATGGTGGCAGTGAATTTACAGAGTACAAGAGCATAACACTTTAATCCCCAGGAATGGCAACGTATGGGGGAATCATGAGCGAAACAGTATACTCTGTTTTGTCCATGGTACTGCTCAGGTCTATAGACGACAGTTACTACTTTCCATCAGGTGGGCCGTCAGCTTGTATGCCATTGTAAACTGCATAACAAAAATTAAAAAAAAAAACTGTATCCTGCAATTTTGCCAAAGGAATTAGTGTATAAAGTATATTGTGTACTAAATTAGAATACAACCTACTCGTGTACCCAATTTAATTCAAATCCATTTAGAAGTTTTTGCGTGAAAAAGTAACATTCATTCATGCATGTTACGCGGGAAATATAATGAACTTACTGTGTTTGTCGTTTCCGACAATTGTTTCCACTTCATCCGGAAATCCGCTTTGGGTCACGAGTTTGGGAGACGCTATGACTCGAGCGCAGTACGCTCACTGAAGTATAATTCCCGATGCAAATTGACAAATCAAAAAACATAAGATATTCATAAAATTTTATACACATGTATATAGATATCGTTAAAAATGAACGTAATTTTTTTTTATTTTTGGAATTTTCTTATGATCTTTTTTTTATACAACTAAGGTGGCCAACAAGCATATAGCCCATCCAATGGTAAGCGGTTACCGTAGCTTAAGAACGCCTGCTATTGCAGGCGTTCTTAAGCTAGGCCAGGGGTATTACGCGTGTTGCCGACCCTGAAGAAACCTCTTTACCCCCCTTTTGAAGAACCCCATGCTGTAATCTCTTGAGAAATCCTCGGCAGGGAGCTCATTCTATAACCTGAGTGTTCGTGAGAGAAAGCATCTCTGAAACCGCGTTGTATGCGACTGTTTAGGCTGTACGGTATTTAAGTGAACTCCCGGATGATGGCGAGCGGTATGATGGTAAAAAGTGGCTGTGGACATCTTATTGAACAATTCCTCTGAGCATATTCCGTTGTACAAGCGGTAGAACACGTAGAGTACGGCAAAATTTTTCCTAAGACTTAAGGGTTTGATACCGCTTGTTAGCCTGGGGTCATTGACAATTCTCATAGCTCGTCATTGTACTGAGTTGAAGGGTTCAAGTATCTACGCATATTTATTAGTCTATGGCTGTAGCTGTGTGTCCGCACTGTTATTTATTCCCTTCGCCCTTTTATTAGCTGTAGCGGAATTTTTACAAAGGTCAACACGTAACGCCGCTACTTGTTCGAATACAAAGGGCGAGTTAGTATTATGTGGGACCATCTGGTCGGGATCAGGTGTCGTTGATAATTGAATATGCCACTTTGTTCTTTATTGCTATAGAGATAAATGTTATAACGGTTTGTACAAATGTCAAATGTCTCAATCAGAAATTTATCACAAGAGACTGATTAAAGTCACTTGCTTGAGTACCTCTGTCCATTATTGTCTTTTATATCCATTGTGTTTCTTTAAACAACTTAGAATGGCATACAAGTTAACGACCCACCTGATAAATAGATGGTGATAACCGTCGCCCATAGACATGAGCAGTACCATGGACATAACAGAGTATAGTGTTTTGCCCATGATACACCCCATGCGTTGCCATTCCTGAGGACTCCGGTGTTATTCCTCTGTACCTTGTAAATTCACTGCCATATCTCACCCTTTAAAACGAAACACAGCCATACAAACACGACTGCTTCATGGTTAAAACACGAATGCGACAGAGGTATCCAAGCAAACGACTTTTGTACAAACTCTCCCTGATTGCTGTGATCTGAAGGGTTGTATAAGGCAGAGACATTGCTATAGAGTCCCGTTATAGAATGGGCTACCCCTTCCTTTCACGTGGATGTTATAAGAGACGATTAAGGAAAGTTTATGGTCGAGGAATGAGTAGTAGCGTCCCTCTTAAAACATCAAGGGCTAACTGCGGTTGCCAATTTGCCTGCCAAGCGTGACAACTTCTAGCAATACCACTCTTTTTGGGGGACGCCTATGTTCAGCAGTTGATAGTGAGATTACAGGGCAAAGAGACATATCATCCTATTTGTTAGGAATAGCCACATACTAGAGGTATTTACCATAGGCTATGGGTGTAAATTATAGTGTATGTTCATGTTTTTTTTTTTTATACCACTAAAGTGGCAAACAATGTTAATGAAATAGAAAATTCGACGCAAAATTTTTCGTTACATTGAAACTTAGTATGCATTTTACATATAAATGAAAACATGGAATTATCTGTAAAAATAATCTCCGCTTCACAATGCCGTGAAAAGATTTTTAATTCCTTTATTCTCAGCGTCGTTGGATTTATTTTTCTAAAACCTTTTTGTCTTCGGACTTAATTCTTAAGGATTATACTTTCCATTTTAGATATTTTAGATTTTACTAGCTACATTCTGTTGCTTTGTCCGTGGTCATATCGTGATATTTAATTCCTTTTTTAAAGAATGAACTATCAAATGCCAAAAAAATTTTTCAATTCCTGCTGATTTCATTGAAGCGGGTTAAGAAAAAAGCGATCAAATAAATACACAAACTCTTTTTGCTTTATTATTTTAGATATATAATATCTGAATACTTAAATTTCAACAATATTGTACATCGCTCTACCCGCTGACATTGATGCTCCTTTCCACTTTGGGTGCTGTTGGAAGAAAACTCTATCAGAGTTAAGCTCGCCTTTGTACATTTGATTACCTCTGTCATATTTTTATAAATAATCTGTGTGTACAATAAAGTATTAAATGAATAAAAAATAAATAAATTTATTTAATTGTACAACAAATTATGTGATTTCAGTTCGAGATTGTATTTCTCTGAGAGTATAGAAACAGGATTAGTGTTTTACTCCTTGACACTTAACAGCAAGAATGATGTTACGGACCGCTTCGTGAGAATGTGTGGCATTTCACGATGTAAGAATAGATACATTCATTCGAGTTTCTTCAGACATAAATAAGTTGTTAAATAAAAAAAAATATCCAAACATCACTATCGACTTTTTTTTATACAACTTAGAATGGCAAACAAGCTGACGGCCCACCTGATGGCAAGTGGTAACCGTCGCCCATAGACATGAGCATTACTATGGACATAACAGAATATACTGTTTCGTCCATGATACCCCCCATACGTTGCCATTCCTGAAAACTCCGGTGTTATACCTTTGTACCCTGTAAATTCACGCCACATCCCACCCTTCAAACCGAAACACAGCCATGCAAACACAACTGCTTCACGGTTGAAACACGAATGGGACAGAGGTGCCCAAGCAAACGACTTTTGTACAAAGTCTCCCTCTGGTAAAATTGATCAAATCAAAATCGATTCAGTAATTTAGTTTTGAAATTTAAATAATTAGTTTAATCACATTTGATGTCGGATTTTTTATGTGCGACATAATTGTTTCTTCTTTGTAAAAGTCTCTTAATGGTAGCATGATACTTCTTGCCTGTTAAACACTATTCCTCGTGAGAGATAATTTGCAGGTATCTACTTCAATACAAGGAGATAATGTCAAGAGTTAAGATGGGCAGGTAAAGTAGAAAGGTCGGTTATTTGACAACGTGGGTAGAACCAATTACTAAAGATATAACTCGATCTGCCTTTCAAGTTTTATTTAAACAATCTAAAGATGCCATTTACTTAGAAAAAGGTTTAAATTTTATTATATATTTAAGTTTTTCTTTTTTTTATAATTAGGTTTAAATTTAAAATAAGAATGTTAGGCTTTAACTGTCCACTGCTAAATGTAAGTCTCCCCTTGGGGGGGTTTTGCCAATAGTTGCCATGCTTGGTAGGCGGATTTGTAACCGCAGTTAGACTTAAGAGATGTTTTAAGAGAGACGCTGCTATCCATCCCTTATTATCCCTTAGTCGTCTTTTATGACACCCACGGGAAAGGAAGGAGTGGCCTATACTATGTTGGAACCACAAGGTGATTTCTGTTGCACGAGTAGTTTTGCGTATATTTCTCAAGTATTAATATAAAAAGCTCGACTAGTTTCACAATCAATTCGTGATCCTTAGTCATAAGCGGCTAAGACGCGAACACGAGCCTGAGATAACATATTAAGATATAATGTATGCTTATGTAATTTTTAACAATAAAATTATTTAGATTAAATAGATAGAGCATTGAGTCTTAAAAACGGGTCAACTTTTTGTCAGCTAATTAGCTGACTCTTTTTTTTTTTAGTTTTTTATATACTTATGCACATAATGTATCTTGACGTATGTATATTTAATTACTTAATAGATAAATTGAGTTTTTACGCATTAAAAAGATGCAAAAATTATAAAAATAAATATAGAAGTATAACTTCAGGAATTTCTTTAAGAAACTTCTTGAAGGAAACATAACTCTTTATCATACAAAATTGTATAAAAAAGTTGACCCGCTTTTCTCGAAGCATTTGTATGGAGATACTATTTATATAATCTAAGCCTATATCCTTCTCCATCTCAACTACCCTTATTAGAATCAAATTCAGTACATTCTTTCTATTTTGCAATTTTCATTCCTCTTCTCTCTCTACTTGATCCAAAGTAGTTTACAAAATAACCTATTATTTGTACAACGAATGCCGCAATATTTTTCAAAAGAGTTATTGACAAACTTTCTTAAACAATATCGCTACAATCACGTACTATTCATAAAGTACTGGAGTTCTTTAAAAAACATCACGGCTACTTTTTTGTTAGGGTTAAGATACTTGCGGCGATGCACTTGTTCACAGTAAGTTTGCGGGGGCAATACAAGTTGGCAGTCTTTTGTTTTTATAGTATTCCCACAGAGGGAAATATTTTAAAGCCACTCAACTCGGTTCGTGCTCATAAAAATGTCGGGCATAGCTTCGTGTTTTCAGTAGATGAATAGTTAGTTTTAATAGTGCATTAAAACGTCTCAGTGCTTTGTTGTCAACGCATGAAAGAATAGAGATTATAGTTTTGCTGCACATAATAATACCATGCTCCTTTTAAGCGACTTCTAATAAAAGTTCTACATTTGTATGATTTTGTACACCTATTTTGTAAGTTCGCGTTGCCAATTCTGGACCGATTTTAACGATTCTTTTCACAATGGGGACCAACATGAAAGTACACTCTATTTGCTGAATATCAGTAGCAACATTTGTCTTTTGTGAAGTAAAATGTGTTTACTACAATGAAAATCGTAGTTATAGAAACACGAATCAAAGTAACATCTAATATTTATTAATATAAATTACCTACAATCTTTTCTATACATATATTTTTTAAATATTTTGTTATTTGTCAGTGCTTTAACCGACTTCAAAAAGAAAGGGAGTCTAAATTCCGTTGTATTATTATTATTCTTTTATGTTTGTTACCTCATAACTCCGTTAGTTTTAAACCGATTTGGATTTTTTTACAGATTATTTTTAAAGAAATTTCATTTAAATTGAATCAGTAATTTCATTTTTAAATCAAAATAATGGATCTTGTCAAATTTGATGTCAGTTTTTTTTTTTGTGGGCCGCAATCTTTAATTATTGTTATATCTTATATCCTGTTTTTTTTTTGCGCAACATGAATTTGTACCATCATTCCATCCGTTAATTGTCAACTAATGAACATAAGCCTCCCCTTATTGGGGGGTTTTGCAAGTAGTTGCTACGCTTTCCAGGCGGATTGGCAACCGAAGTTAGGCTTTGATAATGTTTAAAAAGAGACACTACTACCTATCCCTCAACTACTAACTGAACCATTAAGTTGTATTTGTACAGTAGAAGATTCGAATGCTTATAATATTAATCTAGTTGAAGATTGGTCAAATAGCTCAAACACCGCAGCTAATTGAAATTCCAGGCCCAATCTCTGAATTTTAAATTTTAAAGGTGTGAGCTGGGATTCAATCTTGAGATTACCGAGCCGTAGGCAAGCATTCCTCGGGCTAAACTCACCCCACTTTGAAACAAGATGAATGCTTATTAAGCTTCACTGTTTTAATATTGGCGTTTACTATTCCCAGTGTTTTCTTGCGAGCAAAGACTTTGTAAATAATGAATAGCTCTGAATATTTACATTTCAAGCGACTTTTAATATTTTAAGATTGTGTTCCACGAAAAGAACTTACTTCAGTTGTGTCAAAATCAGTTATTTTGTTTTAAAAACTAAACCACTGTATCGATTTTGATAAAATTTCAACGGGACTAATCTGTAACTATATCCTTAAAAAAAAAGATTGTTTTTTATGTTTAATGGAGTTATGAGGTAATAAATATAAAAAGTATAACCGAATTGAAAATCTCCTTCTCTTTGAAGTTGGTCGAAAAGGAAATTATCTCTATTGTACTGGTTTATTATATGTTCTGAATAGATGTAATCTTTGTCATTAAAATATAGAGTTTTGAACGTCTTATATACTTTCCAATTAGAATAGTTATTTGGAATTTTTATTCCTTTATTTATTTTTTAGCACATTATCTTTTAAAAAAATTACTGTAGCTACAGATACATCTTATCGTATGCACTACTCATTTTCTTTATAATACTAACAATACCAACTTTGACCACCAAGGAACATTATAAATTTACATTACATTGTAATCTAATGTAATAACAATTTTGGATCTGAAATGTATTAATATGAAATATATACCCATATTGATAAACGAAAATTTATTATTATATTTCAATTTACCTTTTATCGTTTCACAGGCAGTTTAAAAGAATTAAAAATTTGGTCATGATATAACAAATATCACAGTTTTTATCTTTATTTATTTTGAGGCCATACGTTAACGATACTACATCCCTCACTTCTATTAAAGCTTCCTTTTATAGTTCTATCTACATTTCAGGAACAATTACATCGATCTGTGCCAAGAAATGGTTGGATGTTTACCAAATTGTGCCTCATTTCGACGCAAAGAAGTTTCGACAGCTCTTACAAAGTTAGGCAGTTGATTTTCGTTGTCGGGATGTTGAATACTTGCGAAATGCCTGGAGGTTTATTCGCATCGTCTGTAATAATCTCTGTAGTTTTTAAATTCATTTTTTAAATATAAGTTTCTATAGATTCTGTGACACCAGTAACGTATTGATTTCCAGTACTTATTTCTTATTATTTTTTTATTTTATATATCTTTATTTATAACCATATCAGTATTGGCTCCTTCTTTAACCATATCATCTTCCACACTGTCTATTGAACTCTTTTCAGATTCTTCTCTACTCTTATAATCATCTACATCTATATTTGATATTTTTCACTCAACATTCTCTTCATCTTTGTATATCACATATCCATTCAAAAACAAATATATATATTTGTATTCCGTAACTTTTTTATTACTTTCAAACGTCCTCTAATGTACATTCGCTCTATGTTTGCATATCGTTTGTTGTTACAAAAATAAATATTACTTACCTGATATTTCTGCCTCTATTACTGCTATTGGCTTCTTTTGACGTACTTGTTGTTAATCATATTTATCATTGTTACACCACATATTCATGTCAACATTTGCATATTAGTCGCATGCAATTATCTTTCATCCATCATCATGATCAATGCTATATTATATACCTTTGGATATATTCAATTAAGGCTTAAAATTATATAAAAAAAACATAGCCGAGAAATTTTTCACAAATTCTGCCTTTTTAAAAAAATCAGTTTTTCTTGTGTTTCTCTTTTTGTTATGTCTGATGCTTTTTTTAAAATATTTATCATCTTTGCGTTTATTTAATGGACACTTCACTGATGAACTCAATTGCTATATTAAAACAGCAGGCTGGATCGTTTTCTTGTAAATTTTCCCCTAAGTACAAGTATGAGAAGAACTTGCAAACGACACGTTGAAAGATGAATTAGGAATTCAAAAAATAATTTCGATTATTATAAATGAATAAGTAACCTACAAATATTCTTGCGTTGGTTAACCTAGTCTAGTTGGTGGTCTAACCTCTTTTGTGAGATCGTGTAACATTTATTGATACTGGAATGAACGTTAAAAATGAATCTCTGACTATGCTTACAGAAGTATTTTATCAAAAAAAAAATATTTAATGTCATAATTTTAATACATTTAATTACGGAATTAAAAATTTTTACTTCAGTAAACAATTATAAATGGGAATCACGAGTCAAATATACGTAAATTTACATAGAAATGATAGCTTATGTAAATCAAACTACATAATTCAATATTGACGTAATTTGAGTGTTTCAAACGTTGATTTTAATGATACGAGCAAACTATTCCGCGTTGAAGCGTTTATTCGCTTAAACCACCGACAGTATCCCGGTATCTGTGTATATAAATTAATGCATAAACAATTACTCCATTTGCCTACTCGCTTTATTACTCTAAATGTAAATTTACCATGACTGAAATACGCTGTAATGGCCGGGATAGGCCATTATCTACATATAATCCTGGATAGGGGAGTACGCCACTTATTCTGTCTAAGACGCATTGTGTCTGAAGCTCACAATGAGATGGGTTTAGCGTATGTGAAAGTTGATGGAAGTTTGGGAGCGGATGATTAAGGGTTTTCTTAGATTATGTAAAGTGGGATGTGAGCAAATCTTCTGTTATTGAAAAGGGCGTTTGTCGTTTTACTTTTTTTAACATCATTGTCATTAATGATATAATAAATGTGATTGTGGATATATTTGTTTTGTTGTTAGTTACCTTTTGATGCCTAAACTCAATAATAATAATAATAATTTATTTGCCTCGAAATGTTGTACCAATAGTCTTAAATAATAATGAACTACACATTTCGCCTTATCTAAAGGCATGCAAATTTTATTTCAGCACATGCTAATTACTTTTTAGTGGCTTACATATATTAATAGTCTAGTAGGAGTCAATCCATATATATTGGCAGTCGCACACATACCAATGGTAGCGGAACTAAACAAATACAAATACAAATTAAACAAAGACACATATAAATCAAATAATATGAACGAAGTACATATATGGGATGGAGAAATGTCTGGACTAATTTTTAATGTAAACAAAAATTTTCTGCTTGACTCATAGTTGATTGATACGAACGTCATTAGGTAGTAAGTCCGCAATATGTACACTTAATTGTACATTCAAATTTAAATAAGTAAATACATAATATTTTTACTAGTTCACTAGCTAATTACAAAAATGTTTTGCCTGTTTTCAATTGTAAGTGTCATAAAACACCCTTCTGTGTGTAACAAAACATTGACAGAGTAGAATGCTTATTGTAGTTAATTGTAAACTTTTAGGTTGTTTACAAATTTTTTTTAACTTACAATCAGGACTCTATGTGATACGAGTGTAGGTAAATATAACCTATACACCTATATTTTATTGTCAATATTTCGACATGAGTCGTAACACACATGGCTATAGGTTATAGTAGGACTAAAGTAAACAGTGTCTTCTGGCAGTCCTCGCAGTTACTTCGTAGTAGAGTGAATATAGACAACAATAGTAATAACGTGAGGGTAGCTGAGTATAAAATACATTGTGAGTACAATATGTATTGCTGTATATTAGTTGCCTTTGTACAGGAAGTAGATTGTTCAATTCCTATGTCAAATATTACAAAATGTTTGTTATATAAAATAAAACACTGTAATTGATTTAGTATTTCAATCACTTCATATACTCGATTTTTTTACTTTGCACACTACTTATTTATTATTATACATGTAATTGTGTGGTTCCAGTATGAAATGGGTTACCTGTTTCTTTTCGGTGGATGTCATAAGAGGTAATTAACAAGAAATTAATAGTCGAGAGATAAGCAGCAGCATGCATTTTAAAATATCCTAAAAGCTTAACTGCGGTTGCTAGGGGAAAAAGAGATTGTTAGTAATGAGGTCAAATAGCCCCATTACTAGCAATATACCGACCGAATAATAAGATTGACCTCCACGTGGTTCCCCTAGAAACCATAGTGGTTAATTCTAGTTGAATTCGTTACGATGGGCTAACTGACCTGCCTTTTCATCCTCACCAATCATCCCTCACTGGTGCTCCGCCAGCGTATACCGTATAGCGCAGGCGGGGTGGGGTTACCATTCTATTATCACCCATTAAAAAAAAACTGCTGTTGCCAACCCGTTTGCCAAGCGTAATAACTACTGGCAAATCTCTTCAAGGCAAAGCCTTCAGATTCATGTTCAGCAGTGGACAGTTAACAGCTGATATCATCATCATCATCAGACTATTTACATTTATTACGTCACTACTGAAGTAACCTCTAAATACACTCGTAAAATTCTAGTGTTCCACAGACATTTATCTGCGTTTTGAATATAACTAGAAACATATTCAAACACGTTAACCATTGTGTTCACGTATTGTACAGTTGCTTGGTATTTCCTAGCATTTATGTCTATTGTGTTCTAGCCACAGTATAACAAACAGGGTAAGTTCTTTTGTTTAAATGAATGAAGATGGCGAAGTGATTTAAGTACAACTAAGATACCACAGATTGTTTTAGTCTCTGTACAGTTAATTATATGTTCATTTAATTAACAGATTTTTTTTACAGTAACCGAATCTTTACTCTTAACATGTAATAGATCTCATGATGAATGGCTTTATTATAAATATAGATTTATGAGTTAAACTAACTGTCATCTTTGATTAGTGTCCAGCCAGCGACTGCCTGCCATCTTATCTTATATTCGCATATGGGCTCAGCTAAGCTGTTTTTTTTATTTTTTTTTAATGGCTGATAATGGAATGGTAACCCCACCCGCGCTATCGGTATACACCGGCGGGGCACCAGTGAAGGATGATAGGTGAAGATGAAGTAGGTCAGTTAGCCCACCATGACGAATTCAACAAGAATTGTTCACGATGGTTTCCAGGGGGAACCACGTGGAGATCGACCTAATAAGGCGTATTGCTAGCAATGGGCTGTCAAACTCCATTGCTAACAATCCCTTTCCCCCCAGCTAAGCTGTTGCACGTCGACCCATCGGGATCTTTTGTGCTTTCCCCTGCCTTATACCATCATTTCGTAGATCCTTTGTGTTACCTTAACGATATCCCGCGGTCTAAGATATCTGTAGTCCCCTGGCTTTGGATAAGCCGTTCCCAGTAGCCTCATGCGCATGCTCGCTAACGAATCACAGTTGCACATCAAGTGTTCCATGGATTCCGATTTCTCCCCGCACAGTCTGCACAGTGTGTCCGAAGACGACTGCCTGTCATACTGACAGCGCAAGCGACATTACCATTCCATTCTCATCCATTGACAAACATATCCTATCAGATGAACTTCCACGCGGTTTTATCTGGAAACCATCTTTTATTAATTCTAGTTGAATTCGAAGATGGTCTATTCAGCGTATATTAATGGCGCAGGCGAGGCTACTATTCCATTGGTTTCGTTTTATACAACTTAGAATGGCAAACAAGCTGACGGCCCACCTGATGGAAAGTGGTAACCGTCGCCTATAGACAAGAGCAGTACCATGGATATAACAGAGTATACTGTTTCGCCCATGATACTTCCCATGCGTTGCCATTCCTGAGGACTCAGGTGTTATTCTTCTGTACCCAGTAAATTCACGCCATATCCCACCCTTCAAACCGAAACACAGCCATGCGAACACAACTGCTTCACGGTTGAAACACGAATGGAACAGAGGTACCCAAGCAATCGACTTTTGTACAAAGTCTCCCTCTGGCGTCTCCATTATCTCCATTATCAATCATTTAAGAAAACTCAATAAGTATGAGTTTTTCCATTTTAATTTTCCCATAATTTTAATTGCTGTTATTAAGCAATAAAATTAATTGAACAAGACTATTAATTTTAATATTATATTGTAATAATGTTTTTGCCTGTTACTTTAATGAACAAGGGCTTCCACTGTTGCAATTTTCCATTCTGCTATGAATGTCTGAAATAATTATATCGCTTTTCAAATTTAGGTTAATAACCCACCATATATATGAAACATGTAGATATATTAAACAGAATTACCTTTTTCTCTATAAATGAAAAAAAAATTGAATTAAAATTTTAAATTATATAAAGGCAGCAAACGATTATATGGGGTAAAACAAAAAATTAAACGATGTTAAAAATAGGAAATATAAAAATACACAAATATACAGGTGAAATCAAATGTGATAACACTTTGAAAATGAATTGAAAAGAATGTTCTGTCAGCGTAACTGATTGTTTATAATCACGACCTGCAAGCAAAAGATTAAAAGAGATAAAAGTACCCAAGCTAACGACTTTTGACAATATATATGTATATATATATATATACATTGAAAAAAGAAAGAAAAACAAAGGGTAGGTGGCGCACTATTATATATATATATATATATATATACATATACATATATATATATATATATATATAATAGTGCGTCACCTACACTTTGTCTTTTATTTCAATGTACTCTACCCAAAGGTTGTCTGAAAGAGATTGCATAGCGATAAGGCCGCCTTTTATATAATTTCTCATTACAGTTAAATGTATTTACTGTTCCATAAATTGTGCAATAAAGTGTAAAATATATAAAAAAAATTAAAAATAAAGTATATTATAGTCTATACTCTAGAGCACAGGTACGTTGTTCGTTTTAGATACCGCTAACGATTTTGAACGCACCCTGTAGTTATCCGTAATGAGGTCCAAGTAACAACAGAAAGAAATTCAATGTCATTCCATATTATCCCCAGAATGTTGCAAGGAACGATTCAGGACAATGCACAGTATAGCTAGCAAAGATAGCTGTTAGAGATAAGACCGATTGTTGCCTCTTTGCCGTGCTCCTTGTAATGCTCTAGTTCTATGCATCCTTATCTAATGTGAAAGATTTCAATGATTTTACGGTCTTTCTCAAAAGATTAGCGAGTTAAAGAGAAAATACAAATTAAAAAATAAAGTTGCATGCTTCGATTATTTTAATTCTAAAATAGCGTTAAAAAAGAAAATAAGTAATATTTAAAATTGAAAATTTAACAACTTGACCACATACCTAAGTTTCTTTTTGGTGTTTCTTGATAATTACTCCAAAATAATAATAACGAAGAGGGAGACCTATGTCCAGCTGTGTACTAACTGGCTCATATGGTGATAATGAATCTATTGGCTGTAAGTTTTAGTACATCATAAAACTAATATAGAATTAACATGAAAGCAAACTCTATAGACTGTAAAAACAACAATTAAAATCAGTTCAGAATTGACAAAGATATCATATAACATACTAACACACAAAAAAATGATATGGCAGTAAATTTACAGGGTACAGAGAAATAACAACTCAGTCCTCAAGAATGGCAACGCATGGGTGTATCATGGGCGAAACGGTATACTCTGTTATGTCCATGGTACTGCTCGTGTCTATAGGCGACGGGTACCACTTTCCATCAGGTGTCAGCTTTTTTGCCATTCTAAGGTGCATACAAAAAAAAATATAGTTCAGTTAAGATTCTGTTCCTTTTAGAAATAGTTTAAAAACTGTGGTAGATTCTTTTATTCTTATACCGTATCGTACTAATTCATCTTTTTGTAACTAAATTTCATTAAATATAAAATATCTAATTTTAATATTTCATAAATATTATTATAGAAATTTTATTACTTATTTAGCTGTCCATTATGATATTTTTAATATTCACATTCATATCAATTACTGAATTGAATATTTAAGAATTAAATCCGGCCGGCCGAGCCGGAGAGAATTCAATTTATACGCAAAATTTACCATTTTTATGTTATTGGTGAAATTTACGTAATTTTCCCAGAATAAATTTACTTGAGTTTTCGTGCGAAACAGTCTAGTCCTCTTGATCTCAGACATGTATTTATGCGTAAAATATTGCATTAAGATATTATGAGTTTATTTGAATTTATGTATTTCTAAATATTTATAGTATTTTTTTTATGCCCTATACAGTGACAAGTGACGGCTTGCCAAGTGGTAACCATCACTTATACAAGTGAATGACCCAAAACATCATAGAAAATACCGTGATACACTGAATACTCTACATGTATTAGCATACCTGAAGATTACAGTGTTATGCCTCTGTATCCCTACTCTGTAATTTTACTACCATATCCCTTCATTCGTTGTGTGATCCTGACCTTGAATAATCATTATCTGAGCTATCATTTCCTTCCCCGTGGGTGTCGTAAGAGGCAATTAGGGGAGGGCGAGGGATGGGCAGCAGCGTCTCTCTTAAAACATCTCTAAAGCTTAACTGCGGTTAACAATCCGCCTTCCAAGCGTGGCAATTACTGGAAATACCCCCCAAAGGGGAGGCTTATGTTCAGCAGTGGACAGTTAAAGGCTGATTTGATTGATTTATCCCTTTAAACTGAGATGTACAAACTTTCACTTTGTTACTTGTCTAATTAGTAATAAACCTGGTGACAAAAATACAAAAATTCCCAACTAAATTTATTTAACTCTTTATTGAACCAAAAACGTAAAAATAAACAATGACATATGAACAATTCAACTTAAAAATAGTAGCATAAAATACAGATAAAAGTATACATATAAAACTACAAAAGGCGGTCTTATCGCTAGGACAATCTCTTATAGGCAACCTTTGGTTAAAGGAGAACCGAACCAATACGACAACATAACATCAAGAAAAGAGCATATTCCCTTTAAAAGGCCGGCAGCACACCTGCAATGCGCTTGGTGTTGTGGGTGATCATTAGCGGTGGTAGTCACTTACCATCAGATGAGCCATATGCTCGTTTGCCCCCTGTGTTGTAATAAAAAAAATATATAGAAGTGAGTAGGTGGCGCAAGAGTAAATTAATAACTTTTACGTATTATGCATTATAACAAAATTATAACAAATAATATATAATAATACGTATTTTTAAAAGTTTAATGCAATATGACATAATATTGTATGATTTTAACAGCACGATGTTACTAAGATAATATGTATATGTATATGTATCATATCTCCCATATTTAGAACTAACAAAATTTTTCATCGTTCCTCCAATCTAACAGTTTATAATTACTCCTCTCCATCCAAAGGTTGCCTGGAAGAGATCGCTCTTATCGATAAGGTCGCGCATTGTTTTCTCATTGTGATTATTTCTTGTAATTGTTTATATTTATAATAAGTTTACTATTGTAATCTTTTGGAGGAAACAATAAAGAGTATCTATCTATCTAAGAACCCATACGTTTCAAATGGTTTTAATCCTTTTTTTTTCTTTTGGTTACAGGTGAGCTCTCGTGAATGTGACGTTAACAGTGAGTATACAATATTTTTGGAGGGATTAGAATTAAATCGTAACCTCTTCTGCGCTATCGGTACGTGCTAGTAACGCACCAGTGGAGGTTAACAACAGAGGATGAAAACAGGTCAAATGACTCATCATGACTCATCCATTAAAAAGTACCACGATAGTTACCAGAGGTATTAGCGTAGAAGTCGACAGGCTATACATGACAGATATTATTAGAAATGGGACTGTAATTTACTCCCACCCTGATAATCGTCGTACGGCTCACCATCGACAGGGAGTTCACCCTTATACCTTACAGCCTAAATGGTCGCGTACAACGCGGTTTCATAGATGTTTTCTCCCACGAACACTCAGGTTATGGAATGAGCTCCCTGCCAAGGTTTTCCCAAGAGACTACAGCATGGGGTTCTTCAAAAGGGGGGTAAAGAGGTTTCTTTAGGGTCGGCAATGCGCGCGTAATACCTCTGGTATTGCAGGCGTTCATAGGCTACGATAACCGCTTACCATCAGGTGGGTCGTATGCTTGTTTGCCACCTCAGTGGTATAAAAAAACTCTGATAATACCCCACTAGTTAGTAGGGGTGGACAATATGCATATATCTATGTTTTTAGTTACAATATCTATATACTCGTCCAATAATATCTTAAAAATCTCTTATCAGAAAAATAATATTGCATAACAGATTTTAAACATATTCGAAAATAATTATTCAACCGATATGGGTGATATCGAAATGGGCGATGACCTCATTTCCGCCATCAATGTAGAAGAACCCAATATATAGATATCGGATCGGTATCCATATTAGCCATGCCTATTAGGCAAGTTAGTATGTAATTTACTGTGTTATTTATAAATTTCCAATTGTGTAAAAAAAATGGTAAATCGTAGGATAAGAAATAAAGTTTATGCGAACGATTCTTTTAAATCCATTGTAGTGTGCTGTATTATAGATCTCTCTCTCTCTCTCTCTCTCTCTCTCTGTCTCTCTCTCTTCAGTCGTATACTTTTGACAGAGTAATCGTGGTTTTGTGGTAATACTCGTAGTGGATTATCGATAAGACTCTTCTTCGCGATTAAGGTCCTTGCTTTGCGTCTCCATTTACTTCTACTCACAGGCCCAGCGAGAGCATTCCACAATAGACTGCTGTGTGGCCGTTTTGATGAGGTGAGTCCATCGCGTTGCTGACCTGAAGAAACTTTAATATACCCTTTTTGAAGAACCCCATACTGTGGTCTTAAGCAAAAAACTTTTGCAGAGAGCTCATTCCACAGCCTGAGCGTTCGCTGTTAAAAAATCCTTTGAAGCCGCACTGTACGCGACCATTTACTAGGTACCCACACAGACGACTTTTGACAGTATCCCTCTGGACTAATTGGCGCTATACTATAATTCTAGGACTGTTCATTTATTATCCATTATAAATCCTTATGCTCAAAAGCAATAATTCATACTTAAATTTTATTATCACTCAAATTTCCTCGCGGATACACAAGAATATAATATAACGGGTGCTTCCAACTCGTACATTATCTTTACGACTTTTTGACATTTCCTAAATTATGAGCAGACAGCGGGGAGATACGAAAATTAGAGAGCGGGTCCAAATTGGGTCGCTTCACTTTGTAATGAGGTTAATTTTTACACAATTCGAACTGTACTATGTCGGTGTAACATTATAATCGGTCGATAACATTCATATATGAGCAAATAAAAATTTATTGTCGAATATATGTGAGCGCATTAGTTCAGAACAGTTTCTATTTGGCTAATTCTTTTTTTTTTTAATGTTGTATTTTTAATTATGTATTAATTTTTACTTTCGCGCTGTATGTTTTATGTTTTATAAGAGAATGGAATTAACGTGATCATTTAGGCAAATTATTATCCTAATCATCATCATATTAGCCCCTAATTGTCTGCTGCTGAATTATGTTCAGCAGCCTTCCCCAGAAACGGAGTTTAGCAAGTAGTTGCCACGTTTGGTAGGCGGGATGGCAAGATAGGCTTTTGGTGATGTTTTAAGAGGGATGCTGCTGCCCATCCCTCTACCATTAAGTAACACCCGCGAGAAAAGAAGGGGATGCCGGGAGGCATAGAATGGGTCACCCCTTCCTTTCCGTGGGTGTTGTAAAACGCGACTAAGGGACGACGAGGAATGGGCAACAACGTCTCTCTTAAAACTACTACACAAAGAGCTAAATTATATTAATTTATTTGAATTATTATTCAATGCATTACCTGATAGGGCTACATCAGTTTACTCATGACCATGGCTGGTGTAACCCGGTCAAAACATCGAGATAATTCGAGTAAATTATCATAGTTTACTTAAATAATCGTGTTGATCCCAGTTTCTTGTAAAGTATTTGTAATTAGCAGGAGTGTTTTGTATGGAAGAAAATGTTTGGAAAATCATAGGGCAAAGTGAAAAAAAGGGATTAAAAAATCTTCATGTAATAAATCAGTGAATGACTGGGAGGGATGTTTTGGTATCGTTTGGGCAACTATTGTGACAATAATGAAAGTTGTGTCATGTCGAATAGATGTATTGTACCCAAATGAATTGTAGTACTCTGTTATCATAATTTAACGTATTGTAGATAGGAACTATATATTTTTATATATAAGTATAGTAAATATTAAACTGTTTGTTTTACAAAATTGTGTTTTACAAAATGATTATTTCCTTGACAATTTTATGATGAAAGTTTATGATGATAAAGTAAAAAATGCAGTACTATCACTAAAGCTTTTAGACAACCTTTAGGTAGAAGAGAAAATGGAAAAGCAGTAGTTATTATTAATTAAAATTAATACATTTATATTAATAAAAATATAAATTTTATGCGTAAATTTACAGAGTACAGAGGAATAACACCTGAGTTTTCAGGAATGACATCGCATGGGGGGTATCATGGGCGAAACAGTATACTCTGTTATGTCCACGGCACTGCCCATATCTATAGACAACGGTAACCACTTTCCATCAGGTGGGCCGTCAGCTTGTTTGCCATTCTAAGTTGTATAAAAAATACATATATTTAAAATCTTATTTTTCTAGTCTTAATAATGTAATTGTTGTTAAAATTACATTAAGTTACAGTAAGACTTGAAGTAGTCACAAAAATACAATAAAAAAAAATCTCTTTTTTGAAAGTCGTTTAAAAATAGAACATAGGTACGAATATGTTACTACGTATTACTACAGCTACCCATTATAACGCAGAAAAACTCTCACAATCTATAACTTACACTCGACACCAAGCAACCGTCATAAAAGGGGGTGAGCAGTGAAAAAGACATCAGGGCTGTGAGATTTGGGCTAGGTGTGAAGTTTGATCGCATGTGATGTGATTACCGTTTACAGCTGCCATGATTTATGTCCCCCATGAGCTATGAAACATGTTAAGTTTATGTGCTGTTTAATGGAGTTTGTAATGTGGTAATGGATTAAAAGTTACGGCTTAATGTTACGGTATTAATTTATGTTTAAGATCTTTGCTTAGGAGATAGGGAAATATGGATATATATGGGAGATATTTTTGTTCTGTATTCGATAAACTTAATTGTATATATATATATATATATATATATATATATATATATATATATATATATATATATATGTTTGTTATTAGTTAGGTAGAAAAAGGTAAATACGGTCAACCAATTGTAAGTTTTAGCCAATTTTTTTTTAATAAAACAAAGCATATATTTTTCCATATTATTTTATTATGCATATTGCATTATGTTTCCCTTTGTTGCTTTATTATTATTTTTTTGCTTTGTTATTTCTTATTATTTATTTAATTTCAAATGTCTTTTACCTTTCGAGTACTTAAATGATAAAACTGTACAAGAACCGGATTGTAAATAGCAATAAATATGTATTAATTTAATTAACCACTCACTGAGTACTAGGAAATAGGCCTGCGAGTCTAGTATAGTGATCACTGATAAGTAAATTGTGTACCCGCATTTTTAGTTTAAATAAATTTATTATTATTGTATAGTATGTAAAAAATGTAAAAAATCATGCAAATAGACTTTTGAATGGATAAATTAATGAAAAACTGTTGTATAAGACTTTGTTATCTCTCTATTTATGTTTGATCTATGACACAAATATTCTTTAGTACCTATTGTGCAGTTAATTTGTGGACAGAACTTTTACTCTACATTATTAATCTAACATTGTATACTGCGATATATTTTAAGTGATTATTTACTCGATATTCCTCTTTTTTTTATTTATATAAAGGGCTTCTTATATAAAATCTACTTAAATCTTTTGTCTAATAAAACATTAAATTATTATTTTTATTTGTTTATACTTTTACACACTTAAAAACATGTCTACAGAGCGGACTAAATGCCCGATGGCATTCTCTACCAGTCCACCGTTACGATAAACAGAGAGATTAAATGGCAGTGCATTGATCTAACAAACATAATTTGTAAATGTTATAAATATTTTGATATATAAACATTAATACGTTTCAAGATAAATGTAAATAAAAACATGTAGAATAATCTTGTTTCATGTAATGCACTTGACTATGATGCTACAGAGGCCTTACTTATCCCACAGATGTAAAAAAATAACTTAAAGACCTAAATTTTTATATGAATGCGTACAAACACAAAGACACACAGCGAGAGACACGCATGCACCTACAGACACACGCATACATACACGTACACATACTGGCACATACACATACGCGCGCGCGCGCGCGCACACACCCACGCACACACACGCACGCGCACACACGCACACACACACAACTTTCAGATTAAATTCTAATTAAATATCTCTTTCTATAAATTATATTTATTACATTGAATTCACTTATTATATTACAAGTACATAGTAAGTAACCCTGCGGAGTGAGGCCCTGGTGAGCTGTAATACAGGTATTCATATACCTATCTCAGGCACCAGTCTCTCACAATTATATTTATAATTTGATTAATATGAGCATTGTATTTCACTGTAATGAATTGTGAAGAGAAATAAATCTGTTTATTATTTAAAATGCATAAGATAGTCTAAAATGATGTACATTATTTTAATTATAATTAAAACTCAGTTGTTAGTTAAATAATCTCGTATTTTATGAAAATACTCATAATAAATACTATAATATAAAAAGCGAACACTCAAACCGCGCCGAGTACTTCGAAGCCACTTACCGTGAAATATTACAAACAGTACATCTATAAAACAGACGAGTTCGCTTTTAAGCTTGTCTGAGAGTCATTACCATGTATATTTTACGGTGTTTTGTCTCGTTTGAACAACATGAAAGCATTGTGATAGTTTCCATGAAAAACATTGGAATTTTAATGTATTTTTTTTTTCCTTTTGCGGTGAAACAAAACGAGAGTCCGTAGCTTTTGGAAATTCTACTGATAGTTTTAAAGATAATATTAGTTTTCTGTCTACAGACAGCAAAAAAGAGATGATTCTCAATATTAAAATACATTTAATATTAAGTTTATATACATATATTTTTTATGTGTATATTATATTTATATTGTGTATTGCCTTAATGTGTTACTATAATTGTCACATATTTTTCACCACATCTGCCCTTCATACGCTTTCTGTTTTTACCCAATGGTTAGCTGGTAGAGAATGCCATATGGCATTAAGCTCGCCATATGTACAAAGTTTTATTGTGCAATAAAGAATAAATAAATAAATAAATATACATACATACATTATATACATTTTAGATTTAATTTAATATTATCGTTTTTCTATAATTATCCAGTCAGTTAGAATTAACCTATTTCAGTAAGTTAACTCCCACGGTACATATATTAAATAATATTAGATTCATTGATGTTATCAATAGTAACTTGCCAAAGATATTAGAAGCTATATTTAGTCTATAATCGGGTTAAATACCATTAATATAATTTTGTATGTAAGCACTGGTGTTACTCCTTCTTTCCATGTTTTTTTTTATTTATGAAATAAATTAATCTGATATAATTCATGTTCAAAATTAAAGGAAAAATGGTTAAAAAAATAAATTTAACAGCTATGTTTTCTTTTCTGCAATGGACATCAAAAAGGTATCCAGACACGATCAACTTATAGTGAACCTGTTCTTTTATATAATTTTTGGGCATTCAATATTATGATGGAGATTTCCACCATTATGCAAAGAAGGTTTTTTTTTAATGGATGATAATGGAATGGTAACCCCACCCGCGCTATCGGTATACACCGGCGGGGCACCAGTGAAGGATAATAGATGAAGATGAAGTAGGTCAGTTAGCCCATCGTGACGAATTCAACAAGAATTGTTCATGATGGTTTCCAGGGGGAACCACGTGAAGGTCGACCTAATAAGGCATATTGCCAGCAATGGGGCTGTCAAACTCCATTGCTAACAATCCCTTTCCCCCCTGCAAAGAAGGGTTAAAACATTGATTTGTTTTTTACTGTCATAATGTTATAATTGTTTTAATGAATAAATAAATAAAAATACGGTGTTAAGTTTTATATTGCTTAGGTATATTCAAATTCGAAAAATAAATATATTTTATTTATTCGGTGATGCAATTTTTTTATTTTAAATAATTATTTTATTGATTTTAAATGAAAAAGCAGGCAGTCAGATTGTTTTCCACTCGTTAATTATAAAAAAATCTGAATCTCACAGTAAAAGAGTAATTACAGTAATAATTAGCGTAATCAAATCAAATCTTATGAACAATTGCATAATATTATTAAGTTATAGTGCGTATGTTCATCAATTCTTAGAGATAGATGACACACACGCACGCACGTACGTACGCACGCACGCACGCACGCACGAACGCACACACACGCACACACGCACATACTACACACACTACACTTACTTGGTCACGACCCGTAAGTATAGTATACGCTGGCATAATAGCGTATGTACCAGCTGATGCTAAGAAAAAAGGATAAAAAAAAAAACAATTAATAATAATCAGCGCATATTGTCACAAGAATTATCTATTTCACAGCAAAAAACCAAACCAGGACTGGCGTAGAAAACCGTGCGAAGATAACTTTAGTACCTACAATACATTCCAGTAGTTCCCAACACCCATATATTTCAAACGATGCTTTAAACGCCATTACCAACATTGTAGGAGCGTTGGGCGAACAATTACTAGTTTAATTGCCGACGCTATCCACCGCTGGACTCCCACGGTCCGTGCCAATTCAAGGCACAAACCGTCAGTGTAATTTACGGCGCAGTAAATCCACCAGTTGTACTGTCAGGAACGATCAGCCGGTGACGGTATTGAATTTGCGGTCACGGAATTCGGTCCGCTGTGAACGGACTTTGTGCTAACTCAGCTTTGTCCCAAATCTTATGTATACTAAACATAAATAAATCATTTTCGAGTGTATTCTAAGATTGCCTGCCGATGCTGTATAGCGATAAGGTCGCCCATTGTTGCCTCTTTATCTAGCTTTTGCTTTTTTATTTATAAAAAATATACGATACGACATCATAACCTTCAAGGAAAGGGCATATTCCTTTTAGGTCGACAGGACACCTGCAATGCCATTGTGGGTGATCATGGGCGACGGTAGTCACTTACCATCAGGTGAGTGTTTGCTTGTTTGCCCCCTATGTTGTAAAAAATTTTTTTTTTTCTTTTTTTTATACTACGAAAGTGGCAAACAAGCATTTAGCACATCTGATTGTAAAGGGTCACTGTAGCCTATGCCGTCTGCCACACTAGGGTTGTCAAATGCGCGTTTTTTTTATATGATTAAGTTTATGTAATTAATTTGTATTTTTGTTTTTATACGTATTATTATTTTACTTCATAATCTGTATCATTCTTTGAAGAAGTATAAATAAATATAGTAATATAATAATAATAGTATAAATAAATAACAATAAATAGTTTTTATTCAATCATTCAACCTAATACTATGATGAATACAAAAGTTCGTACGTTTGTATGTATTTGTATGGATATTTGTTACTCTTTCATGTAATAGTTTAAGATTGTGTTCCACGAAAAGTACCGACTTCAATTGACAACAAAAACGAGTTATTTTAATTCAAAATTTAAACTAGTGAACCGATTTTTATGCAGTTTTAATTACTGATTAATTTAGAATTCTCACCTATCCTGTGTCACTAGTGTCAGCGGATACTGATAGCGCAGATGCTAACTTTTTTCTCTTTTTATCAATACGAAGTTTGTGAGAGTATTTTTTAATCTACGTTTAATTTGGGATTTTTGTTTTTTAACATGTCAATCTAAACAATAAAATCTAAACAAGTTATCTACTATTATGACTAAACAATACTACTTACTAATTCACTTAAGCACAAAGCAATTTTGTCAGTAGGAGCATGCATTATGCTCTGTACAATCCCCACATCAAATTTATTAATATTAAATGTTTTTAAAAATGTTTCCCTTTCCCTTCGGTTCCTATCACATTCCATCAATAGTAGTCATATTTTTTTTCTTGTATATTTGACTCTTATTTGAAAAAAGAAACAGCTTTATTTCTTGCCCGTTCTTCTCACCTGAAATTGCGTTCCAAACTGGGCTAGGATAGATTTATAAATAAATGACTGTCTTTTAGTAATAAAAAAATATTATTTTCCATTATTAAAAAGACGAGGTTAACATTTTCATTCATTAAAAAAACATCGCTGAATGTTCAGAAATGAGTTATGAACTCATTTGGTTGAATACGCTCCATTTTCAATCATATTAGCCTTTAATTGCCCACTGCTGGACATAAGGCTCCCCTAAGGGGTTTTTCAGTAGTTACCACGCTTGGCAGCCGGATTGGCAACCGCAGTTAGACTTTGGAAATGTTTTAAGAGGAACGCTGCTGCCCATCCCTCGTCCTCCTTCAGTTGCCTCTTATGACACCCACGGGAAAGGAAGGGGTGGTCCATTCTATGCCAGGACCTATACGGCGATTTTCAATGCTTGTTATAAATCCGAATATGTATCTTAAGTTCTTTGTATGTTGATGGTGAATTTCGTTTTTATTTTATACAACTTAGAATGGCAAACAAGCCGACGGCCCACCTGATGGAAAGTGATAACCGTCGCCTATAGACATGAGCAGTACCATGGACATAACAGAGTACACTGTTTCGCTAATGATATCCCCCATGCGTTACCATTCCCGAGGACTCAGGTGTTATTCCTCTCTACCCTGTAAATTCACGCCATATCCCACCCTTCAAACCGAAACACAGCCATGCAAACACAACTGCTTTACGGTTGAAACATGACTTAGATAGAGGTACCCAAGCAAACGACTTTTGTACAAAGTCTCCCTCTGGTAAACTTACTAAATACCATTGAATATTGTTTTTGACGCTATCAACAAAAAAATATGCCATGGTATTTCCGGGCAAAAAAAAGAAAACAACACATTCTGCCCATAAACCATCATCTAATCAGAATTCCGTTGAACATTTCCAACGAGTGCAGCCAACAATGGAGTGGGTGGTACTAGCAATTTGCCCGCGAAACTTCTCGAAGCTTTTGTGACGGCTCGTCAGAGGCGAAAAAAATCGTAAACCCCCTGAGGAGTAACTTTTCATATCTCGTTTTCGAGTTTACGACTCCGCTTCTAGGGTTGTCACTGATGATTTTTAGAGGTATTTATTTTATTTCTTATATAGTTTTTGATGTATCAATATTTAATTAAATACTGTATAATTTACATGAATCGTAACACTGTTTTACCTAATTAAATGCTGCGAAGCGATAAAATATTTATGCTATGTTTTGACCACAATAATAAGAACATCAGTGCATTTCCGAAAAATGGCTTCTCTTTCTAATCTTTAAGGTTGATAATTAATATTGTGGATTAAATTTAAAATACACTTAATATATTTTAGAATATTCGCCGCCAAAATCTCTCTGTCGGTTTATTCCACTCTAAAAAGCATAAAAAGCTAATTTTGACATTCAAATATTTCATTTGAATAATTGAGTATTATATTAAAGTACTTACTGTAATATAATAATAACATAATCTTCAAGAAAAGAGCATATTCCTTTTTAAAAGGCCGGCAGCACACCTGCAATGGCGCTGGTGTTGTGGGTGATCATGGGCGGCCGTAGTCACTTACCATCAGGTGAGCCGCAGGCTCGTTTGCCCCCTGTGTTGTTAAAAAAAAACATATTTTGTTAATTGGTAATTAATGCTCCTTTCCACTCAGGGTTTGCTGGAAGAGAACTCTTACGGAATTAAGTTCGCTTGTTGTACAACTTTATTTAATATATATGTTTGTAATTTTTTGTGTACAATAAAGTATATATTTTAATTTAACAAAAAAAAAAATGTCGCCTAACTAAATATAAAATGACCATCAATATTTTAGTTGGCAACCCTAACAGAAAGCAACGTTTTTATCCAGAGGCAGCAAGACGTAGTAGGGGCGGAGTCGTATTATGGCACATTAGGTAATTCAGAATATCAGTAGTTACGTATCATCACGCCGTCTTTATAAAGGGAACTAAATAATACCGCACTGTAATGTAAGACACGTGCAGCTTTATTTATACACATATATTTCATCGTGCCTCCGATCAAACTGTTTATAATTACTCCTCTCCATCCAAAGGTTGGCTGGAAGAGATCGCTTTTAGCGTTAAGGTCGCCCATTGTTTTCTCACTGTGATTATTTCTTGTAATTGTTTATATTTATAATAAGTTTACTATTGCAATCTTCTGGAGGAAACAATAAAGAGTATCTATCTATCCATCAATGTTTAATTCTTTTTTTATGACGACATACTCTGTAATACATACATATTTGTCACGCCTGTCTCCCATTAGGGTAGGCAGAAACAATGGAACGCCAAATGTTTCGATTCAAACAAACCTCTTTCGCTTCTTCCACATTCATCAATCTTTTCATACACGCTTATCGGTTACGGGTACTTTTAATTTGTACTTTGTAATTTACTATATAATTACCAATTAGTGTACTTTCATAAATATAATTTAATCACTTCCCAATCATTAAAATATGATTCGATATTTCAATTATTTTTCTAATTAATAATGCATTAATTAATTAATTATCGACATAATTATATAAACCAGGAGTTCTTAAACTTTTAAGATAACGGAACGCCCACCAAATACCTTTTTTTTTTATGGAACCCCATATTAAAACGATTACAAATAAAAAAATACTGTAATTTAAATATTATAAAAATAAAAGCTTTTATCTGAAATATTTTAAAAGTATAACACTTTATCGTTTCGTTTAATTTTAATGTAAATTATGAAACTGTTTCACTGTATAAATAAGGAACTTCTAGGTTCCGCGGAACCCACTTCAATCGCTACGCTATTTTTATAATTTAAAATGTAGTATTTAAATAGTTTTAACTTTTACTTTTTTTTAAAAAAAGAAAGAAACCAATAATCTCATCTGTCTTTCACATTAAAATATTATTAGATGTCACGGACAAAAGAGAATACGTCTAGGGGAGACAAAACGTTATCGCGTATCCAAGTTTTTTGTTCAACGCCGCGAGCTCTCATTGGAATGCTTTAATGGATTCCTTTGATTGTCATTGAACTGTTTGTTTTAGCAGAAAATTAAATTAATAGCTTTTTTTTTATTATATTGTCGCCGAAGTTTTCATTTCTTTTATTTTCTTTTCCGAGAAATAAAAGTTATAATACGATAATGATAAAAGTAACCTGTTATTTTTTGTAAGTGCGTCACTAATGTCTTTAAGTTCTTTTAATTTATTTTTGGAGAATTAAAAGTTATAACACAATAATGATAAGTAATTCAACAAGAATTACTCCTTGAATTATTTAATCTTTAATCTACTTTTTTTTATAGTGATGAAGCGATTTGTTGAAGTTGCTTCTTTAAGAAATTAGTTTAAAAATTTACTTTTATTTTACGTTTTTATATGTAACTTTCTGGCCGCTACTTCGTTCTCGTTGATTTTGTGACTAAATGAGTTTATGGTGGAGAGATGAGCAGCAGCGTACCTCTTAAAACATGATTAAAAACCAAACTATGGTTGCCAACCCGCATGCTAAGCGTGGCGAGTACTGGCAAAACAAAGGGAGGTTTTGCCAGGAAGCTATGTTCACTTGATTTACTCTAGCGGTTGCAAAACAAACAGGAACCAGTAAGTACATGTCCGTTTGTTCTATATCTATCTACTAAACTTATTATTTTTTTCTAATTAAGAGAAAGTCAACACGATTCACTGTCCAATATAACTCTGCCCGAGAGATTACCTCAAGGAGCGGTCGCGAGCCACTTTATTTGATACCTACCAAGTAATTTGAGAGATGAATGAATTTTTTAAGCGAAAATTTACTCATTGGACAAGTCAACCCCGATATAACAGGCCCTTTTAGGCCGAGTTCAAAATTGTAATTTATTGCGCGGCCCACTCCCGGCTCGTTTGCTGCCTACTTCATTTTATTTTTGATGGGATTTTTTGTTTGTGTCAGAAATTCGTGTTTGAAATCCCGTTTTGGAGAGTTTAATTGGAACAGATATTAATTTGTACTTATTTGTGTAAGTTTTTATAATATATATTTTAATAATTGTTTATTTATTTATATATATATATATATATATATATATATATATATATATATATATATATATGCGTGTGTGCGTGTGCGTGTGCGTGTGCGTGTGCGTGTGCGTGTGCGTGTGCGTGTGCGTGTGCGTGTGCGTGTGCGTGTGCGTGTGCGTGTGCGTGTGCGTGTGCGTGTGCGTGTGCGTATGCGTGTGTGTGTGCGTGTGCATGTGCGTGTGCGTGTGCGTGTGCGTGTGCGTGTGCGTGTGCGTGTGCGTGTGCGTGTGCGTGTGCGTGTGCATGTGCGTGTGCGTGTGCGTGTGCGTGTGCATGTGCGTGTGCGTGTGCGTGTGCGTGTGCGTGTGCGAGTGCGTGTGCGTGTGCGTGTTGTTACCCCTAGGGAAGTTTCGCCAGTAGTTGCCACGCTTGGCAGGCGGGTTCACAACCGCAGTTAGAATTTTAGAGATGTTTTAAGAGGGACGCTACTGCCAATCCCTTTACCATTAGCTTTTTACGACACCCGCAAGGAAAGAGTGGCCTATTTTATGCCGGGACTACACGTTCATCGTTTCATTCGCTGATCACCTACTGATTATGACACTACGTGTCTGGGACCCAATCCCTTAAATCAGGAGTAGCCAACCGGGCGATCGCGCCTATTAGTCCAGCCGATCGTGGCACGGCAAAAAATATAATTTTTTGCTAATCTAGCAGAAGATGCTCAGACGCAATATTCAAAGTAATAATAATAAATGCTTGTTTAGAATAATTTTCAGTTTCATGCTTTCCCTGTTAATAAAATAAAACTATAATAATACATAATTGTATACTGAATTATGTTGTTTCATTTGAGATTTCAAAAACTTTGTAATTGGTAAATTGCATAAGGTTTCGTTAGTAAACAATAGATCTTGGGTCTAATCAAGTCGGCCACCCCTTCCATGGATCGATATAAAATATCTGACGCTATCAAATATTTCCCACACAACGGTGGGTGTCGTGTACAGCGCGGAGTAACTATTTTATAATTTACGAAGTTTCCGCTCCAAAGCCAACAAACTTCATTAACACTTATGAAATATGTTTCGCGTCTAATTCGGTTCGGTACGGATACCACAATAAAGCGAGTGCGACCTCTGTCGAGTTGTGCGCAAAATAAATGAGTCCCTACTATCCTCACCTTTACCAAAATTATGTAACGTGCAACGTGAAAGCGACATTGTTTCTTATTGCTCAGCCATTTTATAAAATTTAGATTTCATATTTAGAACAAAACAAGACGTCGGTAGGGGTCCCCCTAGACGGACGTATGTTGACCAAACAGGCGACGTGCTGATGAAGGGCCAAATTAAAAGTACCCGTAACCGGCGAGCGTGTATGAAAAGATTGATAAATGTGGAAGAAGCGAAAGAAGTTTGTCTGAATCAAAGCATTTGGCGTACTATTGTTTCTGCCTACCCTAATGGGAGACAGGCGTGACAGATATGTATGTATGTATGTAATAATACAAGACAACTTTTTATTTTGGCCGTGAAGTCATACACGAAGAATACATACACTGTATTGTATACACCGTTCGTAATTCATTGCTTATTCCAAATGTTTACTGGTAGAGCATGCTAGCATCCTTGTAATGTAATGTAAATTGGACTCTCTTTTCCGTGCTTGGCCTCTCATTTGGGCCGTTGTGCGTATGAATCGTGACTAGTACAGCCCATCCAGCTCCGCCCAGAAGCACAGAAGTTTCCTAGGATCTTCACAGGTCTTACGGAGCGACCTCATCTTTCCAAGGATTTCTAAACATCAAGAGGTTAAAGTTTCACCTTCCAGGATTACATTTTACCAGAGGGAGACTTTGTACAAATGTCGATTGGATTGCTTGGCTCCCTCTGTCCCATACGTGTTTTTACCGTGAAGCAGTTGTGTTTGCATGGCTGTGTTTCAGTTTTAAGGGTGGGATATGGCTTGAATTTACAGGGTACAGAGCAATAACACCCGAGTCCTCAGGAATGGTAACGCATAGGGAGTATCATGGGTGAAACGATGTACTCTGTTGTGACCATGGTACTGCTCATGTCTATGGGCGACGGTTGGCACTTTCCATCAGGTGGGTCATCAGATTGTTTGCCATTTTAAGTTGTATAAAAAAACATGAGCAGCCGTTTCTTCGGCGTCAAAGCAGCCTCGACATAGAGAGCTGTCTGTGGCTCCTATTATGTATAAATGTTAGTTTAATGGGCAATGGCAAGTTATTGTCCCTATCATTGTTTTAAGGTTTTTTTTTTCTATCTAAATGTAATAAACGTTTTGATAGTCGAATCGCCATTTGTATATTTAAAAAAAAACACAATCTCGATCATGCAAACAAAGTCGCTGGTGAGAATTAGTTCAAATATAAAGATCCAGATGTTTCAGATCTATTCTTAGATAACATATGTCAGAGGATATCCCTGTTCTTTGTAAGGTTATAAATAGATCTTTTGGGTTAAGAGCTTACCGCGTTTCATTGTTTGTCAAGTTTTTTTTTTCTGTAAAAGATGCAATACATTTATACGTGTACCTTTATTATAAAAATGTCTTATCATATCTTATAATGTAATTAAATCATAATGTCAACCGTTTTTTTTTATCCGTGGAAATGGCATGGTTACCCCGTCTGCACTATCGGTATACACTAGCGGGGTACCAGTGAGCGGTGATAAGTGAGGATGAAAAGGCAGGTCAGTTAGCCCATCGTGACCAATTCAGTGATAAATTGGTCACGATAGTTTCCAGGGGGAACCGCGTGGAGGTCGACCTGATAGGGTATATTGATAGCAGTGGGGACTAAACTCCCCATTACTAACAATCTCTTCCCCTTAATGTCAACCGTTAACTGCCCACTGCTGAATATAAGCCTACCCCTACTGAAGGGTTCTGCCAGTAGTTGCCACGCTTGGCAACTGAGTTGGCAATCGCAGTTAGACTTTGAGGACGTTTTAAGAAGAATACTACTGCTTATCCCCCAACCATTAAGTTGCCATAGTTGCCTTTTATGACACCCACGGGTGTGGAGTGAAGGAGTGGCCCATTCTATGCTGGGACCACACGACAATTATCACAATAAATATTTGTTTTGAGGTGATATTTATATATTATCATCATTAACATAAGTCTCTCCCTATTCGGGAGGTTTGCTAGTAGTTGTCACGCTTGGCAAGTGAGTTGGCAATCGCAGTTAGACTTTGAGGACGTTTTAAGAAGTATACTACTGCTTATCTCCCGACCATTAAGTTGCCATAGTCGCCTCTTACGACACCCACGGGAAAAGGTGTGGTCCATTCTATACCGGGACAACACGACATTTAATACACGTATGTATGTAGTCAATTTTAAACTTTCGCGTTGTTTACACATATTTAAATACACTATCGAGACTTGCAGGTAAAAAGTATCTAAGTATATATATATAAAGAGGACATTTTTTTTATACAACTTAGAATGGCAAACAAGCTGACGGCTCACCTGATGGAAAGTGGCAACCATCGCCTATAGACATGAGCAGTACCATGGACATAACAGAGTATACTGTTTGGCCTATGATACCCCCATGCGTTGCTATTCCTGGGGACTCGGATATTGTTCCTCTGTACCCTGTAAAGCTATGCAAATACAATAATATATATATATATATATATATATATATATATATATATATATATATATATATATATATATATATATATATATATATATATATATATATATAAAGAAGAGACCTTTACTGCCGGTATTTCAGCAATAAAGAAGTAGGTATATTTTTTTTTTTTTTTTTTTTTTACAACACTGGGGGCAAACGAGCATGCGGCTCACCTGATGGTAAGTGACTACCGCCGCCCATGGTCACCCACAACACCTACGGCATTGCAGGTGTGCTGCCGGCCTTTTAAAAAGGAATATGCTCTTTTCTTGAAGGTTATGTTGTCGTATCGGTTCGGAAATACTGCTGCTGGAAGTTGATTCCAAAGAGTGGTTGTGCGAGGAAGAAAGTGCCTTGAAAAACGCACGGTGGAGGACCGCCACTCGTCCAGATGGTTGGGATGAAATTTTAGTTTATGGCGGGTTGTACGATGGTGAAAATTTGCAGCAGGTATCAATCCGAACAATTCTTCAGAGCACTCCCCATGATAAATTCGGTAGAAGATGCACAGAGATGCAACATCTCTACGCAGTTTCAGTGGGTCGAGCCGGACAGTAAGACGCCGATCGTCAACAATTCGAGCTGCCCGACTTTGAATGCGGTCTAACGGAAGGAGTTGGTACTGTGGCGCTCCTGCCCACAGGTGAGAACAGTATTCCATGTGTGGCCTCACTTGAGCTTTATACAGTTTCAGGCGGTTTTCTGGCGTGAAATACCGTCTCACCCTATTGAGCACCCCCAACTTTTTGGAAGCTATCTTAGCTTTTTCCTCCAGATGACCGCAAAACTGGACGTCGCTAGATATATCGACGCCAAGAATCCCCAGACTCGACTTATTATCAAGGGAAGTGCCCTGAAAGTGAGGTGATACGACAAACGGTGTCTTTTTTGCGGTGAACGCGCAGACTTGTGTCTTCTTAGGGTTAAAGTGAACAAGATTGCGTTCACCCCAGATCGAAACTTTATCGAGTGAAGTTTCGATTTCAGACACAAGTCTGTTCCGGAGCTCATCGGTATGTGCCCGCGAGATCTTTGCATGACCGGTGTATAATGCATCTCCTGTACTGTCGTCCGCATAACAATGAATATCACTGATCTGTAACATATCATTGATATGCAGAAGAAACAGTGTTGGAGATAGTACACAGCCTTGCGGGACACCAGCATTCACAGGTTTTAAGTCAGAGCATGCTCCGTCGACTACGACCTTAATGCTACGTTCCTTAAGAAAGCTGGCGACCCAACTGCACAATCTCGCAGGCAACCCAAACGAAGGTAGTTTTGAGATTAGTGCCCTATGCCACACCCGATCAAAGGCTTTCGCAATATCCAGACTAACAGCTAAGGCCTCTCCCTTATTCTCGATTGCCACTGCCCATCGGTGTGTTAAATAAACTAAAAGATCACCAGCCGAGCGTCCCCGTCGAAAGCCGTACTGGCGGTCTGAGATCAGCTGGCGATCCTCTAGGTACCGGAGCAGTTGATGGTTAATAACTGATTCCATGACTTTCGAGAATAAGGAAGTGATAGCTATGGGCCTATAGTTAGCTGGATCTGAGCGGTCTCCTTTTTTAGGGATCGGATGCACCAAAGCAGTCTTCCAAAACTTTGGGACTATACCTGATGAGTAACAGAGCCGAAAAAGACGCGTAAGAACCGGAGCCAACTCTGGTGCGCACGTCCTTAGCACAATTGGAGGAATGCCATCGGGCCCGCTCGACTTATGGATTTCAAGGGAGAGAAGTGCTCTACGCACTGATCTTTGCGTGAATTTAACATCCGGCATAGAGCTCCTACAACGCGGGATGGTCGGCGGTAGTTTCTCCCCGTCATCCAATGTCGAGTTTGATGCAAAGAGAGATCCAAGGAGATCGGCCTTCTCTTTGGCGTTCAGAGCCAACGAGTTATCCTCCCTGCGCAACGGTGGAAAAGACGACTGACAGAAATTCCCTTGTGCAGCTTTGGCAAGAGACCAGAAAGCTCGAGATCCCGAAGGTAAACTAGCCAATCTCTTGCCAATTCTACCAATATGCTCTGACTTCGCTGTGGCCAAAACTCTTTTGAAGGACCTAGAGGCAAAGTTATACTTCTTTTTAAGGGCACTGATGTTAGGAATATAAGTAATATTTACCTGCAAAAAAAAATTAATCGTGTTAAGTCCTGATAGTTTATTTAAATATGTATTTATGTATTCATATATTTTTAATAGAGACCTAATAAAATATTCCAACGTACCTTGGAATGTATAATTACAGTCCCAGCTCTCCATTATTGTCTAAAACAATTCAAACGCAATATTTGGCTCAAAATATGTGTTCAATCTGGATATTGAATAATAAAATGTGTGAGACATTGTTAGTCGCATACGAGCGAAATTTCGCCTCCAGGTCAATGCCAATGTGTCTGTTATAATTTACCAGAGGGAGACTTTGTACAAAAGTCGATTGCTTGGGTACCTCTGTCCCATTCGTGTTTCAACCGTAAAGCAGTTGTGTTTGCATGGCTGTGTTTCAGTTTGAAGGGTGGGATATGGCGTGAATTTACTGGGTACAGAGGAATAACACCTGAGTCCTCAGGAATGGCAACGCATGGGGGTATCATGGGCGAAACAGTATACTCTGTTATGTCCATGGTACTGCTTATGTCTATAGGCGACGGTTACTACTTTCCATCAGGTGGGCCGTCAGTTTGTTTGCCATTCTAAGTTGTATAAAAAACAAAAAAAAAACGTTATTATATTACAAAATATACCTACGAAATGGAGTGATGACCTCAAATACATTGTAGGGGGGAAGGGATTGTTAGCAATGGAGTTTGACAGCCCTATTGCTAACAATATGCCTTATTAGGTCGTCCTCCACGTGGTTTCCCATGGAAACCATCCTGAACAATTCTTGTTGAATTTGTCACGATGGGCTAACTGACCTATTTTATCCTCATCTAGCATCTTTCACTAGTGCCCCGCCAGTGTATACCGATAGCGCGGGTGGGGTTACCATTCCATTATCATCCATTAAAAAAATACATTGTAGGGTATCAGTGGATGCAGATGGCTCAGGATTGTTCAACACCCAGTTAATGGCTAATATGATGATGATGATGATGATGTTTTTGACTGTCCACTGCTGAACATAGACTTCCCCCTTGGAAGATTTTGTCAGTAGTTGCCAAGCTTGGCAGGCGGATTGGCAATTGTAGTTGGGCTTTAAAAATGTGTTAACAGGGACGCTGCTGCCCATCCCTCACCCTCCCTTAGTCGGCTCTTACGACACCCACGGGAAAGGAAGGGGTGGTCCATTCTATGTCAGGAGCACACGGTTAATCATCATATCATCATCATATCAGCCATTAACTGTCCACTGCTGAACATAGACCTCCCTCTTAGGAGGTTTTGCCAGTATTTGCGACGATTGGCAGCCAGATTGGCAACTGTGGTTGGGCTTTGAGGACGTTTTAACAGGGACACTGCTACTTATCTCTCGACCATTAAGTTAATTATGAATGAATACCAATATTAATAATGTGAAAGTGAGTTTGTTTATTTGTTACCTGTTAAGTTCTAAATTAGGCTTTACTGTAACCTACGTTAAAATAATTGTACCCAATGAAATTAAAGTAAATAAAAATGTTTTCTTTCTGTAGTAATTATCATAAACATTTCAGCCTGTAAACATATAAACATCAGCCTATGGATGACCACTGTTGGACATAGGCCTTCCCCAATACCTTCCAACATATGCGATCCTTCGTATTTGGCACGAGTGAGACATATTATTGGTCTTTTTCATTCTTTAATGACACTAACCGAAAAACATTGGGGGAAGGGATTGTTAGTAATCCGGACTACCAGTCCCATTGCTGGAAATATATCCTGTCAAGTCGACCTCCACGTGGTCCTCCCTGGAAATCATCGTGTTGAATCCCAGGTATATTCGTCACGATGGGTTAACTGACCTGCCTTTTCATTCTCATCTCTCATCTCTCACTGGTGCCCCGTTAGCGTATATCGTTAGCACAGGCGGAATTGCCATTCCATTATCATCCATTAAAAAAAAGAATCGAAAAATATTTCATACTGTCTATATTTTTTTTTCTCATTTATTTATTTAAATCTATATTTCGATTATTACGATTGATACAGATTGACTCACGTCATTAAAATGATCTATTTTAATAGTCACTAATGATCCTACTAATAGGACCAAAAACATAAAAGTTACTGCCTACTAATAAAATTTACAGAAAAAAGTCCAAACATCTTCACGACAAGCACGCGCGAACCCGCCACAAAAAACGTAGGTCGACGATGTTTTGAAAAAAATCTACCGCAGTGTGAACTCTAAAAAAATAAAGTAGGTAAATCTCGTTGCAGCTGCGCCGGCGCATCGGGTGTGTAGCGTTTCGTACCGCGGGCGAATCAAACCATGGAACTGGGGAGTTTAGTCCTATTATCGTTTTGTCATTGTTTGTAATTTGCAAACGTGGAAAGTAGATTATTAGTGCTTAATTAAATACCTAGAAAATATAATATTTATGACTTTGTATCATAAAAAAAACAGATATATAGTGATAGAACTAAAATACAACACGCGATGGACGTACACTATATTTACTGCAAAAAAAGAAAATCAATAATGATTTAGAATTAATAATAGAAAGATATTGTGTAACAAGAATTTCCTTGTGTTTCTTTAAATAGCTTAGTCAAGTTAAATAAAGTTACTCGTATTTATTCTGAATTGGGATATTTATATACGAGTATACTAAACAGTGGGAATCACTCAAAGTGTTACTTTCAATGAGATCTACAGATCACGTTTGAACTATATAATTGTTGTGAATCGGTCACAGATATTTTTAACCAAGTTTAAAAAGACGGAGATTTCAATTTGATTTCAATTTTTGTGAGTTTACTACTTCATAAGTCTGTCAGTTTTAAACCGATTTCAAAAATTCTTTTTTTATCTGGAAAGAAGAAAGAAATATTTTTATTAAAGTAAACTTAGATTCAAGCATTTTTGAATAGTTATTTTTTCATTACCGTTCATTCGGAACGCAATTTCAGCCAAGAAATACGGGAAAGAAACTCAGCTGTTGCTTTTTTAAAAAAATACTTACGGATCGGTCTCATAGACATTTTATCGAAAAAGATTTAGTTGTATAGTTTTAAAATTAAAGTAATTGGATATGCCACAATTGTATGTGGTTTTTAGTGGAGCTCGATTTTTAATTATTAATTAGTGGCTATTCGCCCCACAGTGTGAAACACTTCACTGCGCTTTTTGATGGTGTGAATTGGATTATCAAAACTACGATAACGCTAATCAGTTATTTATTTACACTTTATTACAACAAGTAAAAAATAAAAATTACAGTAAATATTAATGAGAAGTGATATAAAAGGCGGCCTTATCGCATATAAGCAATCTATTCCAGACATTCTTTGAGTAGAGGATATTGAGAAAAAGAGAAAGTGGTTAAATTTGAGTTTTAAAAATTGTGACAACTTAACATGGTGGTCCGAAATGCCCCATTCGTGATCCAAACGACACGTGGTGTGAAATGCCACATCATTTACAGCGCAGCAGTGTCAGACAACTGTTTATTATAATGTAGTAAATGTAACATGTGTGGGTTTTTGTTGATGTTTCGGTTTACGTTTAAAGTCACTGTTGTGTTCTTGGAATTTCTCTGGATATACTTTACGAAGTTCTTTCGTTTTAGAATCTAGAGAAATTGAGAGTAGAAAACAAAGTTTATCCAAATAAATCCATATTATTTACACTATTTGACCTAAGAAGAACTTACGATATTAATCAATCTTTTAAGATCCTCTAATATGTATGTAGATATTTTTTATTTATTTCTTATAAACAACATAAAAGAGGACAGAAACTTTTAAGTTATATTTGCAAGAACATCATCATATCAGTCTTTAAATGTTCATTGCTGAACACAAGCCTGTCCTTTGGAGGATTTTATCAGTAATTGCCATGTTTAGTAAGCGGATTGGTAATCGCAGTTAAGATTTTTATTTTAAGAGCGATGCTACTGTCCATCCTTCGCCTTCGCTTAGCCGTTTGTAACGACGTCCACGGGAAAGGAAAGGGTGGCCTATTCTATGCCGGGACCACACTGCTATTATAAATAATACATATAATATATAAGAAAAAATACATAATTATACGTAAATATTTTACTATATCTACAATTAAAGTACATTATATGTTGTCTTTTACATGAAAATTAAATAAATTCATTCCAATAAATAATGAAAATAGAAAATGTTACCTAAATAAATGTAACAAAGGAAATACTAATAGATTTCGTGAATAGTTGATAAAATAAATTAAATTAATTTATTATAAAATTTCTATATAAATACGTAATGATATAAATAAAATTATTTATTAATAATTTCAACAAATTACTGAATAAAATTATACAATTGTATCTATCATAATAATATCATTGTAATGCCTTCCATTAGATATACTTAGTCGATCTTTTCTCAATTTTATTGAATCTATTCGCTTACAAAATTCTGCTTTTAAAAAGAATTTGTATTCGCCCCAACAGAGCACTCGTAGACTTAAATTATCGAGAAATTTCCGCACAATCGGTGATCTAGCGGTATTCTAGATTGGATTCTATTTGCAAATTACCTGTAACTTGGCTCTGACATTACTCGGCGACTGTGTGCACAATTGAGGGCATTCAATACAGCCTAAATCATATTGGAGACAGACAAACGTCTCTGTTGTGTTTCTTGGTGATTCCAGGATTTAGAGCTCATCATACCAGCCTTTAATTGACCAATGCTGAACATAAGCCTTCCCCTTGGAGGGTTTTGTCAGCAGTTACCATGCTTGGTAGGTGGATTGGCAGTCGCAGTCAGGCTTTAGAGATATTTTAAGAGGAACTCTGCTGCTCGTCTCTCGCCCTTCCTTAGTCTTTACGACACCCACGGGAAAGGAATGGATGGCCCATTCTATGCCGGTATGATACGGCCATTATTAAACCGTAGATAGATAGATAGATACTCTTTATTGTTTCCTCCAAAAGATTACAATAGTAAACTTATTATAGATATAAATAATTACAAGAAATAATCACAATGAGAAAACAATGGGCGACCTTATCGCTAAGAGCGATCTCTTCCAGGCAACCTTTGGATGGAGAGGAGTAATTATAAACAGTTATTAACAAAAAACACGATGACAAATTTTGTTAGTTCTAAATATGGGAGATGTGATACATATAATAATACACATATACATACATACATACACACATACATACATACACAGATACATACATATACACATATACATATAGGTGTATTTAATATCTATTTAAAAGTTACAAGTGACAGTTACCACTTTCCATCAGGTGTGCCGTCAGCTTATTTACCATTCTAAGTATTATAAAATGTATTTCAACACAGTCTAATAAGATTACTTACTAGTCAATACACATTTTAATACAGTTTAAGACGCTGTTTCTTTCTGTAATGCATAATCTACATAATTACGTGACTGATCTGTTGAGTTCACTGCCATGGATAAAATGTGGTTATTTAGCTCATTCTCAAACAGATGTTTTGTTCTACGAACAGTTCTAAAGGATGCAACTGCAAGTAATCTAGATGTTTCTGAGCCATGTTAAGGAGAAGGAGCTGTTAATAAATTAAATTATATTTTTACATCTATGAACCCACATCAACACACTGCTAGGCATGATATCAGTAGATAGATAGATAGACAGATAAACTTTTTATTTGAGCCATTTATGACACACGTAAATTTACAAATGAGTTTATATAAACAAATTATTTACACTTTTTTAATACCCTTAGAGGCCCTTTGAGGCGGTTGTTAGAGTTAGGGTATAGTATACTCTGTTATGTCCATGGTACCGCTCATGTCTATAGGCAACGGTTACCACTTTCCATCAGGTGGGCCGTCAGCTTGTTTGCCATTCTAAGTTGTATAAAAAAAATGAAAATAAAATAACTACGTAGTATGGTGACTTGTCTAACGACATACAAACCAGAGTATAGGAAAGGCCACACTGAAGTCATTTCTTACGGTAAATCTCAATAAAAATTCACCAAACAAAGAAATAAAATAAAAAGTCACCACAATCGTGTCTAGAGGGATGTCAAGTAGCATCTCCGCTTAAATCACTTGTTTGTATAAAGCGCGCGCATTTCTCTAGAACCAACGGTTCTGAGTAAATAATTTAAATATCGGTCACAGTGTATATTCGCAAAAAATCGCCGTCAGTAGGTCAATAATTTACAATATTTATAGTTATAATTTAGACAACTCACATATTTAGAAATAATAGGATCTTCATCATGCCTCCAATCAAACCGTTTACTCCTCTCCATCCAAAGGTTGTCTGGAAGAGATCGCTTTTAGCGATAAGGTCGCCCATTCTTCCCTCATTATTATTTCTTGTAATTGTTTATATCTAGAATAAGTTTACTATCGTAATCTTTTGGAGGAAACAATAAAAAGTATCTATCTATCTATAAATTGCCATTTCAAAGTGCTTGTAAACGAGTCTATTTGAATAAAGATGGATTAGTTTTAGCAAAAAAAAAGAGAATTGAAAATTAAGGAGTAAACGAAGTGCAAAGGAAAAAAAATATATATAAATAAAAAAAAAACTATTTTATTTTATGTAACTTAGAATGGCAAACAAGCTGACGGCCCAAGCTGCTGATGGAAAGTGGTATTTTGAAACAGCTGTAAAAAAGACATATCATATTCGATATTTCGCGAATAACTATACGATTTTGAGTGATAGTGATATTAAGTGATTAATCGGAGACAATATCATATTCATGTAGGTGTTGCTAATCGATTATTTTTTTAGTATTATGCGAATAAAAGAATATTAGGTTTAGATTCAAATTCGAATACGTTTTATAGTCCATTAGTAGATAATATCATTTATATTAAGTATTCATGTTTCCATTATTCATTCTGTCAGAGTCAAGATTTCATATTTCGTACTTACTATAGATATATTTGAAATTAAAAAATAAATTAAATTTCTAACAGTTTCTGACGGGAAATTTTCATTTTGACATAACTAAATGACTCGAGAAATTAAATCTAAAAACTATTTTATTATTAGTATTGAAACACAAATTGTTGTGTGATAGTTAACGTTGTAAAATTCATAAATTCTGTAATAATTCGGATGCTCTATGAGTATATTATATTTGTAACTTGTAATTAAATATTTTGTAAAAATAATTATTAATGTCGGTAAACATATTGATTAATACACAAATAAAAAATACGTGATTATATATTAAGAACCATCTCCTATATAAGAACATACTCGTATATAAGTATGTACGTTATATGTACTTAGGTAAACCTTTTTTAATTTTGAAAAATCACAACCACCACAACCATACTGTTTCCTCTTTTTTATTGTATGCACACTGCCCGCTGGTAATTAATGTTTCTTTCCACACAAGGTTTGCTGGAAGAGCACGTTGTAAATCTTTATTTAACATAAATCAAATTCAAATCATTTATTGCACGAATATGGGTACATACATTAGATGAAAACAATAATTACATGTCCATTATTCCACATTCTACCATATCGGCGTGTACAATATAAAATTAAAGTAATAATAACTTATATAACAATAAAAACAGTGTCAATAATAATAATAAAATATAAAAACTGTCAATAAAAATTGTATGTCTGATATTTATCACTGTAATAGTCATGTAACGTATAGTAACATTTGGCTGTCAAATATTCTTTTGTTTTTTTCTTAAATACATTTAAACTGTCTATTTCCTTAAATGCTTTTGGAAATTTACTATATATTTTAGAGATCATACCAAAAAAAGTTTTATCAAATAATGCTGTGACGTGAGGCTGAACGCATAACTATGTAATCTTTGTGTATAGTAAAGTATAAATATTCTTACTTCAAATTATTGCCAATCGCGCTCGTACTACTGCTATTCACGTATACTATGTCCATCGATACTGTGACTCGTGCGATCGCTGACTCGTTTATAGTTTCTTGTTCACCTCGTTTTCTTTTCTATGGTTTGTTTATACAATTGGAGTACTGGCAATATGTTTGTGCCCATTGTTGTTTCGCTTCCTTCCTCTTTTGTTAGCATTGTTATTACAGATTTCACATATTTATATTTGTAATTAGGGTTAGTTTTATATTTAATTTTCTAAATGTACTGATTACTTTATATAAGTTGAATAAACGTATTTTAATCGTTTATTTTTCTAATAATTCTTTAATAATATTTTTTTCTATTTCTTTATTTTTCATAACACAGTAGTATTTTTTTCAAACATACTGACGGCCCATCTGATGTAAAGTGGTAACCGTCGCCTATAGACATGAGCAGTACCATGGACATAATAGAGTATACTGTTTCGCCCATGATAGCCCCCATGCGTTGCCATTCTTGAGGACTCAGGTGTTATTCCTCTGTACCCAGCAAATTCACGCCATATCCCACTCTTGAAACCGAAACACAGCCATGCAAACACAACTGCTTCACGGTTGAAACACGAATGGGACAGAGGTACCCAAGCAATCGACATTTGTACAAAGTCTCCTTCTAGTAGGCATAGGTAATTTTGGTACCGCTTCAATATTTATATATTGGGTTTTTTTTTAATGGCATAAAACAGTCATTACCCATTTTGAAATCGTTCGTATCGATCGGATGTCTATATTGTCTATATATGGCGGTGTAGTGCGTCTGGCATGTTTGCAGAGAACAGGGTTAATGATTTTTTTGCTATTTTACGTAATTATAAGGCAAAATTTCATGACAGATTAATGACAACAAGTAATAATATTGTAAAGACTGTATTTCTCACAGCATACCTGACGACAAGAGATTTTATAACGAAATAATTTAAATTGGTATTTTATAATTGATGTATATTTTCAAAATAATAATAACAATTTATTTAATTAATAATATAAAAATGTTAACTATGGGTATATACCTGAAAATAAAGAGATTTATTATTATTTTTTAAATTTCACTAAAATTCTCATCTCCCCTCTTAAGGAGAGGAGATGGCAACTAACCCCCGGCAGAAGCACAGTCGGCCGGGGTTCAGGGCCCCAGGGAGAGAAACCGGCGTACAATGCGGGCAGAATCTAAGAGCACCGCTTTCTGCATCTTTCCCGGAAGTGAACCGCCTCTGAATCCCAACCGTCTGAGATGTTGTTCGAGACTGGTTGGGATAAGACCGTTCACCGACATAACGATTGGGATGATTTCGGTAGATGTCACCCCCCACATTTCGGTCACCTCGTGAGCCAGGTCGAGATATTTTCTCTTCTTCTCGGTTTCGGCTTTCACGAGGTTCTCGTCATGCAGTATGGTGACATCCACCAAAAACACCCTCGAGAGTGCCCGATCCATCACCACGATATCAGGTTTGTTCGCAAGAACGGTCCTGTCCGTGATGATGGATCGGTCCCAGTAGAGCCTTACGCTGTCGCTTTCGAAGACCGGCTGGGGCTCATACTTATAGTACGGCAACCTCTCATTCGCGAGGCCGTACTTCAGAGCTAGCTCTTGATGGAGTATTTTGGCTACCTGGTTGTGTCTGTGCAAGTACTCAGTGTTGGCAAGAGCTGAACAACCCGAAAGCACATGTCTGAGTGACTCTCCGGGATGGCGACATGCTCGACAGATGTCCTCAGTGCCATCCTTCAGAATGTGCTTTCGGTAATTGTTCGTCTTAACCACCTGATCCTGTATTGCACAGACAAAACCCTCGGTCTCTCCGAAGAGATCACCGAACTGTAGCCAGTGCACGGAGGTCTTCGTGTTTACGTACGGCCCGTGAAGGGCTTTGAAGAACCTTCCGTGCAACTCCTTCTCTTTCCATACGGCCTCCCGCTGAGAGGTACCCAAAACTTCGGGTTTTCGCCAGTCCTCTTTAGCCAGAGAAAGAGGGGTGAATCCTTTGTCACATTCTATGACCTCTCTATGCAAACCCTCGTCTCTTTTCTCCAGAAAATATGTCCTGAGGCTGTCAATCTCGCGGTTGTGCATGGTCTTAACGCTTAACAAGCCTCGACCACCAGCTTTCCGCGGGATATACAGCCTCATGACTGACGATTTCGGGTGATGCATTCTATGGAGGGTCATAGTTGTGCGGACTTTCCGATCCAGGGCTTCGAGTTCGGTTTGAGACCATCTGAGCACGCCAAAAGTGTAAAGGAGTACGGGTATGACCCAGCCGTTATAAGCTCGGATTTTATTGGCGCCCGACAAAGAACTTTTCAGTACTCTTGTAAGGCGCGCAAAAAATTCCTCGCGGACTGACTGTTTCATATCCGTCTCCTTCACACCGATGTTTTGTGACATGCCCATATACCGGTATGTTTAAGCCTCGGAGAGGGTTTTAATATTAGAGGGATCTGTGGCGATCCCTTCAGTTTGAGTGACCCGTCCCCTCTGCACATGGAGGACCGCGCACTTGTCTATTCCGAGCGCCATCCTAATAGAGCTGCTATAATCGTTTACGATATTTAGCAGCTCCGTCAGGCGTTCGATGCTCGGAGCTAGCAGTTTCAAGTCATCCATGTACAGAAGGTGAGACACTCGTGTACCTCCTCTCCGATACTGAAATCCAGTCCCCGAATTCTCCAGTAAAGTACTGAGTGGATTCAGGGACAGGCAAAACCAAAGTGGACTCAAACAATCGCCCTGGAATATTCCTCTCTTTATCTCTATCCGGTCAGCGGTATCCGTCAATCGCTCGCCCTGGATAGTCAGGATCGTCGTCCACTGCCTCATGCATGCCTCCAAGAACACTCGAACTGTACCGTCGATCTTGTACAGCTCGAGTATCCTCCGGAGCCATGAATGGGGCACGGAATCGAACGCCTTTTTATAATCTATCCAGGCGGCGGAGAAATTCCGACGGTTCCGCTTGACCACGTGGCCAGCGACAGCATCAATGAGGAGCAGCTCCTTCGATCCGCGGCTACCGCCCCTGCATCCGTTCTGAGCGCTAGATATGATCTTATTCTCGTACACATGACGAGAGATCTTAGCGCTCAGAACGGATGTTAACGTCTTATATATTGTCGTAAGACAAGTAATGGGGCGATATTTAGATGGATCCGCGGTATCGTCCGTCTTAGGAGCTAAATGAGTGATCCCGGTTCTAAGGAAGTTCGGGAGCGTCCTGTTTTCGAGGGCACTCTGGAATTGCACGGCTAAGGTCGCATGGCTGGCCGAGAACGCCTTTAACCAGTAGTGCTGCAATCCGTCGATCCCCGGACTTTTCCAGTTCGGAGCCCGACGAATCGCGGCAACCACGTCTTCCTCCGTAATGGCAATGGCGTTCATCGGCGTTATTCGAGCACATGCTTCCTCAACATCGTGCATCCATGCGCCCTCCTCATGTTCCACAGGTTCAGACCACAGCTGTCTCCAGAAGGCGACGAAATTGGCTGTTTCGGGTCTTTGTCCTGTGGGCTGTAGTTTTGGGCGCTCCAAGTTCCTATAAAATTATTATTATTATTATTATTATTAATTTGGTCCGAATTCTTTATTTCGACATTAAATATTAGATTACAGATCTTTAACATATTCGTTGGTGGGCCAATATATAAATCTATCTATTCTACTTAAGAGCTGCGCCCTTGTCGGTGGAGCTCTTGCCACTCACTACGATTTTCAGCGAGTCTCTTCACCTCTTGATACGACACGACACCAACTCCTTCCTTGAATCTGCCTGATGTAACTATGTCTCGGTCTCCCCCTCCCCCTCCTTCCTTCTATCTTACCTTCTATTATAATGTTCATAAGTTCGTCGTGTCATATCAATTGTTTAAACATTTTTTTCTTTCCTTTCGTATATATATATAGTTTATATTTATATTGTATGTTCTTTTGTATACAGATATTGTGACTAAAATATATAGATCATCATATCATCATCATCATCATATCAGCCTTTAACTGTCCACTGCTGAACATAAGTCTCCCCCTTGGAAGGTTTTACTAGTACTTGGTACTCTTGGCAGGCTTTTACATATGTTTTAAGAGGGACGCCGCTGCCCATCTCTCGCGCACCCTTAGTCGCCTCTTACGACACCCATGGGGAAGGAAGGGGCGGCCTATTTTATGCCGGGACTAAACGGCCAAAATATACAGTTACTGTTGTGTATTATCCACCCCTGTATAACTTACATAGTAGTAAGTGACTACCGCTACCAATGAGTACCCGCAATACCCGAGAAATAGTACATGTGCTGTATTTTAAACCAAGTGATATATACATATACAGGGTGAAATTCTTAAAACTATCTTAAAAAAATCATTCTATCTCTAAAAGCCTAACTGCGGTTGCCAAACCGCCTGTACTTAGCAGGCAACCACCAGCAAAATCTCCCCTTATAGAGAAGGCTTATGACCAGCAGTTAACAGCTGACATAAAATATAATATGACAAATATAAAGGAACATTTTTTTTTATACATACATACCTACTTAAATTTAACGGATCATTTGTAGTGTATTGCAATTCAAATAAACGCAGGTAGGTACAAGACAAAACGTAAACTCGTCGGTGTAAAAAAACTAAGCTAGATTGACAAGGCCGTTTGCAAACTGGGGGAATACTGTGCAAAAACAAGAAACACATGTATTGCGCACTATCGGTGGTAGGTGCTAGTGGGAAGCGCTTTGAAGTTTACAAATAAATTGAACGCGAAATTTCTTGTTTCATTTTTATTTATTTACTAGCCGACCCGGCAGACTTTGTACTGCCTCAATCGATAAATAAAAGATCTAAATTTTTGTATAAAATAAACTTGAAGCAAACAAAAGGAATCCATAATTAATAAAAAAAAAATCTACATAATAATAATCTGAAAGATAGTAAACAATTTTCATATTTATTCACCTTTTAAACCTTCTCTGGATTCCCACAAATAATTCAAGACCAAAATTAGCCAAATCGGTCCAGCTGTTCTCGAATTTCAGCAAGACTAACGAACAGCAAATCATTTATATATCATATCATCATCATATCATATCTGTCACGCCTGTCTCCCATTAGGGTAGGCAGAAACAATGGAACGCCAAATGCTTCGATTCAAACAAACCTCTATATATATATATATATATATATATATATATATATATATATATATATATATATATAAATCGTTCTACTATTTTGTTAACGGTACCCTGAAGCTAATAAAAAAGGCCTTTAAACTTTACACAACTTCATAACTAAACTCATTACTCGACTTTTATTTCCTGAATCACAATAACGCCGTAAAAAGTCCACCCCAGATTGCTAATCCGGCGAACTCGACGCGGAGGACACCTGGTGGCCGAAACTTTTCAACGGCTGCCCTCCTTTACAACATTTTGAATCGTTTATCTCTGTTGGGATGAGTGTGTTGCCAAGTTTCCGATTGGCCGTTATTGAGTTTAAGGTCTGCGGGTTAAAGAGATGCTTTATACAAAATATTAAGATTTATTTTATACTAGCAGCTCGTCCCAGCTTCGCACGAGTGGACATTTTTAGAACATTTTAAAAAATGGTTATTGTGACATAACGATAATAGTTGGACATATAGTATCGCGTAGTTTTTTGTAGTTATTGATATTTTCTTCAATATTGTAGAACATACTTTTGTACCATCACCAACAGTTTCCGCAGCGCACGCGACCAGAGATATTTTATAGCATTTTTTTACACCTGGAGTTACGTTACTCAAGTTTTAGTAAGGACCCTTAATCTTTTCTAGCAATAAATATATTTTACTCAGGATGAATGTAGCTTTCTAATGGTGAAAGAATTTTTGAAATCGGCAAAGTAGTTTTTGAGTTTATTCATTACAAACATACATACAAAAATATAAATCTTTCCTTTTAATAATATTAGTATAGATAAACTTTTATACTTATAAAAAAATACTTTAATGTACATTTAATTTGAATAATAAATGGATACAAATAGCTTGCTAACTAAAGGGAGTTCACTTGCATACTTTAAAAACAGGATAATTGTATACAGTGCCGTTTCAGAGATGCTTCCTCCCAAGAACGCTCAGGTTATGGAATGGGATTCCTGTCGAGAATACTTTAGTCCAAGTATATGGAGTATATTGTAGTCCATATTTTTTTATTTGTTTCCATTGCAAAATAATCTGGTTCGTAAAATGTAAGATTATTGCAAATTTCAAATAGATAATTTTAGTAACTGTTAAGATATAGCACCGTGACACATGGACAGACGGACGAACGATGTCGCACCTTAAGGGTTCCTTTCCACCTTTTTTGCACAGAACCCTAATTCGGACGAATTGAGAGACTCCTTTTCATGGAAGTCGCTTAAAAAAGTAATTTACCATCAATTGTATAAAGTCCATCTAAAATCGAATACTGACCCTTTGTCCGGCGACCCACACGGTATTGCGTAAACGAAAGTGCCGCAGCATCATTAGTTTCTGGTCGGCGGGGACCATTTGTCAATCTCTCGCCCGGCCGCTATTACGGGAATTTTGGATTTTAATTCGTTTATAAACATTTTGTTACGAAATAATATGTTAGTGTTAAGTTTAAAAACTTGTTTTAATCGACATTTATTATCATCTGTACTTATTTACTAAGAGTATTTACGCCAGGTTGTCTCTAAGAGATTGCTTTTAGCGATAAGGCCGCTCTTTGTATATGCACATTCTATATAAATACACCTTGTATGGATAGATAGATAGATACTCTTTATTGTTTCCTCCAAAAGATTACAACAGTAAAATTTATTATAGTTATAATTTGTGGGTTATGGCGTGAATTTACAGGGTACAAAGGAATAACACCTGAGTCCTCAGGAATGGCAACGCATGGGCGGTATCATGGGCGAAACAGTATACTCTGTTATGTCCATGGTACTGCTCATGTCTATAGGCGACGGTTACCACTTTCCATCAGGTGGGCTCTCAGCTTGTTTGCCATTCTAAGTTGCATAAAAAAATTCTTAACTAAATTAATTAATTAATTCTCTTCTCGAGACTTACCAGAGGGAGCCTTTGTACTAGCGTCGTTTGCTTGGGTCCACTTAGTACTGCTCACAGAGTACATTATATGTACTGATATTGTCCCATTCCTGTTTCTGCCGTTCTTTCCTCTTTACAATATATTAGTATAGATTATAATTTACATTTTATGAAAATGAAATAATGATATTTGACATAATATTGAATTTTCATTAAACCGAGCGAACCTGTGGACTTTAGGTGGGGCCAAACTTCTCAATAACGTCAAAATATCATTATTAATGATCGTGGACTCAGTGATTTATTGGAATTCCGATCATACCTCGGCCCCGAATCAAGGTCAAACACTTCATTTTCACCACATTCATCCATCACACCTGATGTAATATTATTCCATTTGATTTTATATAGAAAATAAAAAAAATATCATGTAAAAATTTAAATCTATCCGTTATAAGTATCAACTGAAGAAGGGAAGAGAGAAAGAAAAGCTTTATTAACCTCTTTGGGTACCTCTGTCCCATTCGTGTTTCAACCGTGAAGCAGTTGTGTTCGCATGGCTGTGTCTCGGTTTGAAGGGTGGGATATGGTGTGAATTTACTGGGTACAGAGGAATAACACCTGAGTCCTCTGGAATGGCAACACATGGGGGGTATCATGGGTGAAACAGTATACTCTGTTATGTCCATGGTACTACTCATGTTTATAGGCGACGGTTACCACTTTCCATCAGGTGGGCCATCAGCTGGTTTGCCATTCTAAGTTGTATATATATATTAACTACTAATTGTACTTACAAAACAAAACAAAAAAGAATAATCCCACTCAGGATTGGAAGAGATCTCTTACAAAGTTAAGCTCGCCTATTGTAATACTCATAAATTGTTTACATTACAAGTTTACAAAAATAACACTTCTTATTACAATCCTGTGGTAAGGATGTGTCGTCATTATAACAACTTACTGCTCGACCACAAATCCATCGACATATTCGGTACAAAATATATGCTCTTTAGGAAGAACTTGTTTTCTATTTTGTAACATGATTGAAAATATGTTTTATTTTTGTTTATACAGTTTTATCTTTTATATATTTATATAACATTTTAAGTATTTTCTTTATTTTATGTGTTTGCTTTATATGAATTACCTCAAGCTGTGCACATAATGTGATCGGATAGCCGAATCACAAATGTAACTATTATTTAAGTTTTTTTTATAGTTGTGATCTGTTTTATGTGCCAATAAAATAAAATAAAAAATATTGTACATTTTTATTCGAAATAAATTATAACAATGCAATTTTTGTGTACAATAAAATATAAATAAATAAATAATATTTAATTTGCTATAACTAGTTGTCAACGTGGCCAACACTCAGCAGTATGCCATGGCAGTTTATTTACAGCATTGTTATCCTTCGTAAGTCATACAGTGACTTTACGGACGATGACGGTATACTTCGTTTTAGTTCTTGTAATGATATAAGTTTAATAATAAAAAAAAATATCGTATGGTCCCAGCATAGAATGGGGCACCCCTTCCTTTCCCGTGGTTTTTTTTTTATACCACTGAGGTGGCAAACAAGCATATGGCCCACCTGATGGTAAGCGGTTACCGTAGCCTAAGAACACCTGCAATACCTGGGGCATTACACGCGCGTTGCCGACCCTGAAGAAACCTCTTTACCCCCATTTTGAAGAGGCGATTTCGTTAATTTAATGATCGATGAATGGGCAGTATTGCCAACACGCCAGCCACGTGTGGCACCTACTGTCAAACCCCCTTATGAGGGAGGCTTAAGTACAGCAGTGGGCAATTAACGGCTGAAATAATCATAATAAAAAATTATATAGTATAAAGTGTTACTCAGTCTATTTAATCTCACGTCTAACCTTTAACAGGAATGAACCTACAACCTAGTAATATTATCTAATACACTCTAACTGTTGTTTGGTCTGTTCACCTTAAGATATTTTTCTTTGTACTACATTTTGTGACATAAACGTGGGCGCGCATTCCATGTATCTTTTGACCAGATGTTGCGCAGTTAGGGACCGCTTGTTTGGTTTTTCCTACTTGTAGCATACTTGTTATTACAACCTTTATTACGTCTTATTTATAACTATAAATTAGATAGTACATTTATTTTTGCCTTTTGACTTTTATAAATATTCAGCTCATCGCTAAAAAAATTATAACGTACATTTATTTATTTATTTTACACTTTATTGTAAAATTTATAAAATTTAAATGTGAAGATTCGTAGAATGAATACAAAAGGCGGCCTTATCGCTAAGTAATCTTTTCCAGACAACCTTTAGGTAGAGGATTTTGAGAAAGAAGACAAAGGGTAGGTAACGTAATACTACAAAGACAGCATATACACACACATATATACATATACACATAATAGTACACATACAACAGGAGAGTATAATGGAGAAAGACGAAAAGAGAAAACAGGAAAATAGTACTTTAAACGAGAGATAGTAGAACTTAACAGACGTTTTTCAGCTAGCAAATGATTGAGTGCACCGAATAGAGGCAGGCTCCACAGGGGAATTGCCTGAACAGAAAAGAATTTCGAATAAAAGGAAAAGAAATGAGTGGGAAACTTAAAGCGGAGATTGTTGACATTGCCCGAAGAATAAGCATTAGCCTCTGAAAAATACGAATAGGACTTAAAATACATTTTATTCCATATTCATTTACATATTTAAATAAATATAGATTCTATTAGAATAATTAGTCCTATTGACTTCACTCGAGTTTTTTTTTTATACCACTGAGGTGACAAACAAGCATACGGCCCACCTGATGGTAAGCGGTTACCGTAGCCTATGAACGCCTGCAATACCAGAGGTATTACGCGCGCGTTGCCGACCCTGAAGAAACCTCTTTACCCCCTTTTGAAGAAACCCATGCTGTAGTCTCTTGGGAAAACCTCGGCAGGGAGCTCATTCCATAACCTGAGTGTTTGTGGGCGAAAACATCCCTGAAACCGCGTTGTACGCGACCATTTAGGCTGTAAGGTATGAGGGTGAACTCCCTGTCCATGGCGAGTAAAACTTAAACTATAAAAATTTGCACTAGGTCCGAAACTAGTAGACCATTTCTGAATTTTAACCTTCTAATCCCTGGCGGGTTACACATAAGATATCAAGGAAAAAAATCTTGTGGAAATAAATGTAGTTTATATATGTAATGATGTTTTTTTTATGATGGGTGAAAATGGTATGGTAACCCCGCCTGCGCTAACGGGATACGCTGGCGGAGCACCAGTGAAGGGTGATAGATGAGAATGAAAACAGGCCAGTTAGCCCATCACGATGAATTCATTAGGAATTAACCACAATAGTTACCAGGGAGAACCGCGAGGAGGTCGTCCTGGTTGGGTATATTGCTAGCAATGGGATTCTCTCAGTCTCCATTACTAATAATCCCTTTCCCCCCTATGTAATGATGTTAGTTTTTTTTTTTGTATTTTTTAATTCTGCATAACCACGCAGCTTATGAACGTAACTGTTATAAAAAAAAAAATTCTTGATACTTCACCTTTCCAATTTTTCCCCGTCATTTTAATTTTCATTTCAAAACAATTTACCAAATTCCGTTGTTTTCCGTTGGCTGTGTGATTCCGGCATAGAATAGGCCACCCTTTCCTTTCCTGAAGATATTGTAAGAGGCGACTAAGGGAGGGCGAGGGATGGACAACAGCGTCCCTCTTAAAACATCTCTAAAGCCTAACTGCCTGCCAAGCCTGGCAACTGGCAAACTGGCAAAACCCCCTAAAGTGAAGCTTATGTTCAGCAGTGGACAGTTAAAGGCTGATATGAAAGATGATGATAAAAATCGATATAATGATATAAAAATGATATAAAAAAGTAATTCAATTGAGTTTCTTGCCAGTTCTTCTCAATTGGATCTATATACCGAACTGGACGGTAGGGTAAATATAAAATTATAATGTAAAAATTTGACGTTCATAAGCGGCTAAAATGTCCTACATGAATAAATGATTTTTGAATTTTGAATTTTGAATTTTGATATAAATAATTATATTAATAGCCCTTCTTGCCCCAGTCGGGTATCAAACCTGCATTTTGCTAGCTGACCTTCAAGTTGTGAGTTGAACACGTCTGCTTTGTACAGACAAAATAAAGTCGAGTAGTCAGTAATAATAAATCAAAATCAATTTGTTTGACTAACGGCCGCTGTGACCATCGTGTCTCGCGATGGCTGATAACGTGACATCCAGAATTTATGACAAATTATAACATTTTAACGTTTCGTTTCAATACTAAAATTGTACAACAGTTTATCCACTTATTTATTGTTGCCTAATAAGTTTTGGGTATCGATTATCAATCGATTATTCGTACGGGATAAATGAATAATATTATAATCGATCATGTGAATGATAATACGATATAATCGTTTATTAACAATCAATTATAATTTCGACTAAGATATTGTCGATTAATTGATATAATCGATTACATCTCTTGTCTATAGGCAATGGCTGTTACTTTCCATGGAATGGCTCCTCGAATTGTTTATATTATATATATATATATATATATATATATATATATATATTATAGTTTCACTAGAAAGGTGAAATTTTGATTTCATCCTTTGTAACTTTTGTTTTAATCGATCATAGACTTGATCGATTAATCGTATGTAAATCGTATATTGCAAACTTGTCATAACAAAATAAATATTATCCGTAAAGCGTTTTATAATGTTAATTAGGTATTAATAATGAAAGCTATTCGTAATCGGCTTATCGATTGATCAATCGTAGACTCTTGACAATAACGCGATTGTTTGTAATCGAGTTTTGGACAAATTAATCAGCTTATGTACCTGCAGTGTCAGTCCGAGCTCCAATTATGAGGTAACTAGACGTTAATCAACATGGTCTGAAGGGAAAGGAATTGTTAGTAATGGGGACTAAAGACCCCATTACTAGCAAACCTTATTAGGTCGACCTCCACGCCGTGCCCCCTGGAAACCACTGTAACTAATACTTGTTACATTCGTCACGATGGGCCAACTGACTTGTCTTTTTACCCTCACCTATCACCTTTCATTGGTACGTCGCCAGTGTATACCGATAGCGCAGGCGGGGTACCATGTCATGATCATCCATGGATTGTTAGTAATGGGGACTAGCCTCCCCATTACTAACAATCCCCCCTCCTCGTATCCATATAGTTAGCTTTGTACAAATTTTACAAATTTTATTTACAAATTTTAAATATATAATCTTCATAAATCGAATGTTTCCAAGTAAATTATATTTCGCAACAAGCAGGATTTTACCTTATAATACGTGGAAAAAAGCATTAATTAGCGCTCACCAACGCCCTCTCTAAAAATTAAAGATTTTATGGCCGCTGTCCGGTGTTAATTGATGAGCGTCGGATAGGCGTAGACTTGAGGCCATTATGATTTCATAATTAAGTGCAAACTTTAAAGATTTTTATTGTGATAGAACAATAACAACGGAAATGCTGTAGGTGTATTGCGATTACAAACTTTAAGCTCGCTAATATATATATATATATATATATATATATATATATATATATCTTTTTTTATATATAATTTGATATTTTTGTGCATTGTAAGCATTTAAAAATTATTAAATCACTCTTACGCCACTTACCCACTTCTTTCTATTCTCCTTTAACCAAAGGTTGTCTGTAAAAGATTGTATTAGCGATAAGACAGCCTTTTGTACCTTTATGTATTATATATATTTTAATTTATAATTTATATTACTCTATTTTACTTGAATTGTTTAATTGACATTGTGTATTATGTTTTTGGTGCAGTGAAGAGTTAAATAAATAAATATATAAATAACCTCTGTTAAATCCCTTTATTTCTCCCTTTAAGTACTATTTTCCCGTGTTCTATCTTCATCTTCCAGTGTCACTCTCTACTGTTGTATGTGTGCTTTTAAGTTTGTGTATGTTTATGTATGTATTGTTTATGTATATATATATATATGTCTTTGTATATATTTATTTATATATAATAGTGCGCCACCTACCCTTTGTTTTTCTTTCTATTCTCAATGTCCTCTATCCAAAGATTGTCTGAAAGAGATGGCATAGCGATAAAGCCGCCTTTTATATAATTTCTCATTAGAGTTAAATGTATTTACTATTCTATAAATGGTGCAATAAAGTGTAAAATAAATAAATATATGACTAATATTATTTACAAACTAAGAGATTTATTATTAAACCAATCGTGTAGTGAGATTTACATTCACGATCTGAAATCAAATACCTAATAAAATCACAGCGCGATGTTGGTAATAAAAGTAAACAACATAAAGTATTTTGAAGGGCCATAAACATTATATGAGCTTAACCGTGTATCCAGCTAAATTGCCATGCCAAATATAATTGTGGAGATAAATCTAACTATTATAACTTAAGATGACCGTACACGGTACCACTGACGTGGCAAACAAACATACGGCCCACTTGATGGTAAGTGGTTACCGTAGCTTATGAATACCTGCAATACCAGAGGTACTACATTGGTTGGGATATGGCAGTGAATTTACAAGGTACAGAGGAATAACACCTGACTCCTCAGGAATGGAAACGCAAGGAGGGTATCATAGGCGAAACAGTATAAACTGTTATGTCCATGGTACTGCTTATGTCTTTAGGCGACGGTTACCTTTTTCCATCAAGTGGGCCATCAGCTTGTTTGCCATTCCAAGTTGTATAAAAAAAAAAACAAAGAAAACAATACAATTTTGGGATCTCTAATTTTGTTTAATATATAGTCCTTGTAAATAGTAATATGAGAGAGATAATGTTATAGGTGATAGAATTATTAAAATCGATTAAGTATTTTTCTGAAATTATCTATTAATAAACAAATATAGGATATTTTTTGTTTCTTTACTTTATTGCTTGGCGATAATCCCGCCATTTGTATCTATTATTATTAAAATTTACTAACTATATTTATAATTCTTATAAATATTGTAATAAAGTGTTAATAAATAAATAATGTACACCAAAAAAAAAAAAAAAAACACAAATTAATAATCTTTTTTTTAATTACTGTAATAGATCGTTTTTTTAATGGATCATAATGGAATGGTAACCCTACCCGAGCTATCGGTATACACCGGCGCACAGTGGGAACTCTCCTAAGAAAGCCATCTCATAAATACTTTTTCTAAAACTCTGTGGATATGCATGTATAATACCTCAAATTGTAGCTAAAGAGTTACTCTATCATTATAAGTATGATTCAAATCTGTCACTGTTCATACTTCATAGAACAGAGCATCTAAAGTCAAGGAATGAAAAAAATACAAAAATAATTATGAAACTTAAATTTCGTTTGGTATAATTTTATAGTATCAAAACAATAGAAGTCATATAGTGTGATACCATTTTAAAATGCTTAGAATGTGTACTTTACTATAAAATAAAAATATATTTAGTTTAGTACAATATTACTTAACCAAAGAACCATATATCGTTATATGTATTATTTTCTTTTCTCAAACTTTCAGTTGGAGATTTGACAGTTGCCGAAGCTTGCCGAAGTTCTGATTTTGGTTTAATTTATTAGGAAATATAATGTAATTTGAGGGCAAAAGATTTTTTTTTGCAGTTTTACTGCGTAATATATTTAAATCTAGTATAATATCATGGTGAGAATGTTTTTTTCTAAGTACGTATATTAAGATTTTTTTCTTTATTTGAGATTATCTGTCTGGACACTCAAAAAAATACTTTTGTCTCAATTATTACTTTATATTTTATCTTTTACGTTACTTTTAACAAGTATTTCACATAGTATTTAGTTCCCATTTCCATACAGACCTATTCTTTACCGCATAACCGCATAATGATGAATTTTTTAAATGAAGTAATTTTGCACACGTCTATGATCATTATTAAGTATAAAATAGTGCATTTACATATGAAATATTACAGTTCTTTATAAGCATTTGTTATTTCTAAACAATTGTTAATTACTTATCTCTCCGCAATAAGTGAAGTCTCGTGTACCGGACGCGACTTAAGTCTCTTATTGTTGAAAGTGATACAAATTATATTGATTATATCTCAAACTATGTACGAAATAATATTACCGAATCTTCAGATGCGAATATAGAATTTTTGCTATATTCGCAAGTATTTAGAAGTCCTTCATAACTCAGTTTCGTCAACGCTATACGAAATGTGGTCGAAAGAAAGAACAGTTTTTAAATCAAAATAGCAATTGGTTTAATGTCATTTTCACTGTAAATCTAGAAAAAACAACATGCGAACCTGAACCTACTACTTCGACAGAGAAAAGAGGAAGACCTTCTAAAAGATACAATGACAGTTCAGAGAGTACAAAGAAACGGAAAAACAAGGGACTGCTTGATACCTGTGGACTTGATTTCATACTGAACTCATATGTACAGGGTTTAAGGTCACGTGGTGAAGTAGATGAAGCATTCATCGTTGATATTTTACGAGCATGGCCGTCAGAAAAAAAGAGTGAAATACGCAGTAATTTTCTTAATGAACCGATAAATATAACAGCATATTCAAAAGATGAAGATCTTAGCATTTTTGTAGAATTGGATCTGAACAAGGCACAGTAAGAAAATATGATGAGTTGTTTGATAGCAAAGAATTGCTTATTGTTTCCATCATACAGTTGATTCGTGAAGTTACAGAATCTTGCTATCCGCAAAATCACAAGGTGTTGATTCATTGTGAAAGTGTGATACGTTACTTTTCTGTCTTGCCTTTTGGGCAACTTTTAGAAGATGATCAAGAGTCACGGAACAAAGACTATAAACAGTTCAGGCTTCATCATGCAAGACAATGTTCGAGGGTAGCCACTAACGAAGATGTTCTACACGCACTTTTATATACTTCTGACCCATACATACAAGTTTAAGAAAACCTTCCAATAAAAAATATTTAGAACTTTTTGATGAAGTAAAGCTCTTGAGTGACTTCTAAGTTATCTTTATAAGAGTTTTTGTTTTTTACGCAGATACTTTTACTTATTCCTGTATAAATTTCTTAGGACATAAATGTAAGCCTACAAATTTTATATTTCTTGTATTCCTATATTATTTATAACTATTAGAAATAAATTTTTACTCACAACGCATACATAATTTAAAAGCATATATATTTAAGATTATCAGGAAAAAAAATCATGTACATATCTTTATTAATACGGAAGTTATAGATTTATGAGATGAAAAGGAGTTAAAGTTCCCACTGTGCGGCGGGGCACCAGTGAAGGATGATAGGTGAGGATAAAGCAGGTCAGTTAGCCCATCGTGACGAATTCAACAAGAATTGTTCACGATGGTTTCCAGGGGGAACCACGTGGAGGTTGACCTAATAAGGCATATTGCTAGCTATGGGGCTGTCAAACTCCATTGCTAACAATCCCTTTCCCACCCGAAATAATAGACTGTTATGCTCTTTTAATAATCGGAAACAAGAAATATGTGTTAAAGATTGGACACAAAATAGGAGCAATCAAGTTTTACAATATTGTGTTGAATATTGAGGCCTAGTATGTGGATATCTTGAAATTTATGGCATAATCTTCCCTTCAAAGAGGCCAAAGGTGAGTTGCAAAGGTTATCTGGTAGTTATATCTGCAAAACATCATCTGACAGACTGCGCTCTCATTACGATCCTTTATTATGTATATACATATAGCTTACGTCATACTTTACATAAGTATTATACGAAAATATTATAAAATGGAAAGATTCGATTGTTTGTTTGTAAAAGGTGAATAAATCCGACTTTTTAAATTTTTGTCTAAAAATTAAACTACTAAATCGATATTGATAAAATTTATATAAGACTAATCTATAAGTATATCCTTTTATATAAAAAAAAAATTTCAAATGATAAATAATTACGGGTGATTCATTTATAACTTTTATATTTATTTTGCCTTATTATTTCTGCATCTTTTTTTATAATTTAATAATACTCATTTTAATTATTTAAAAATACGTCAAGTATATATATATATATATATATATATATATATATATATATATGTATAAAACTAACATATTTTACAGAAATTTATATTTCATTTGTTTGTTTTTCAAATTGGTTTAGAATAGACGTAGTTATGAGGTGACAAACATAAAAAAAACTACAACCGAATTGAGATTTTCCTTATTTTTAAAGTCGGTTGAAAAGAAGTGAATTCTTGATACAGGGTCTTAGTTCTCAATTATGATATGATCATAATATGTAGTAGCTCTCCATAGTATAATTACCAGAGGGAGACTTTGTACAAAAGTCGATTGCTTGGGCACCTCTGTCCCATTCGTGTTTCTACCGTGAAGTAGTTGTGTTTGCATGGCTGTGTTTCGGTTTGAAGGGTAGAATATTGCAGTGAATTTACAGGGTATAGAGGAATAACTCGTGAGTCATCAGGAGTGGCAACTCATGGGGGGTATCATGGGCGAAACAGTATACTCTGTTATGTCCGTGGTACTGCTCATGTCTATAGGCGACGGTTACCGCTTTCCATCAGGTGGGCCGTCAGCTTGTTTGCAATTCTAAGTTGCATAAAGAATAGTATTTATTACATAATTTGTAAGTCAGTATAGACACATTTGTAACTGTTTAACCAGAAAGAAATTTCATTATCTTTCACCATATAATTGCATTTGTCTTTTGCCAAATGTTAACTGGGAGAGAATGTTATAGTACAGCATTAAGTCCGCCTTTTGTATCAAGCAATTTTTTGTAATGTGACCAGTAAAGAATGAATAAATGGCAACGCATGAGGGGTATAATTTATACTATAATGGGCGTCACAGTATACTTTGTGATGTTGATGGTGCTATTCATATCTGTAAGTGACGGTGTCAACAGGTGATCCATTAGCTTGTTTGCTATTTGTAGGGCATAGAAGTTATATTTTTACACTAAATAAGTATTTGTCGAAATTATCAATCGTTTAAATAATGCCGGTTCCTTTTGCCTAGTATGGAACACTTTTTGTATATGTTATTTATATTTTATATTGTAATTGTATGGCAATAAATGTTTCTGTTCTATTCTATTCTAATAACGATAAGCATATTTTTAAAAGAAGACTTTTTAATTATTTATTGAGTCAACAAAACCAGCTCTAGTTACAGGTTACTCAATAGTTACTATATTTCATAATATTTACCATAGTTTTTATGTATATATATATATATATATATATATATATATATATATATATATATATATATATATATATATATATATGTATATATATGTATCATCATCATCATTACCATAACAGCCTTTAACTGTCCACTGCTAAACATAAGTTTCCTCTTTGGGGGATTTTTCCAGTGGTTACCATTCTTGGCAGGCGGATTGGCAACCACAGTTAGGCTTTTGAAATATTTTAAAAGGGATGCTACTTCCCATCCTTCGCCGTCTCTTAGTAGCCTCTTACGACACCCACGAGAAAGGAAAGGATGACCTATTCTGTTCCAGGATCACATGTACTTTTATCCCAATCACTGAACATATCCCGATTCCGTAGGAAATCGCGTGTAGAAGCTAGTTCAGTATAAAATAGGACTTCAATTCCAGTCATGTTTGCGAGCAATTTGAAATTATGCAGAATGCCACCGATATCGAATAATGGTCAAGAGAAATTTAATCTGCATAAGATGAAATTTTTATCAAACCACTAAAAGCTTAGGGAATTCGAGATTCCCTTGCAAGAGAGAATTTTCTAGATTCCCCTATGAGATTAGTGGAGATTTAAAACGCTCGAGTATGTTATTGCAAACTCACCGGAACTGTATATTTTCAAACGACTCCAAAAAGCTGTAGGTTGTATTTTTTTTAATATTCATTACCTCATAACTCCGTCAGTTGTAAACTGATTTGGAAAATTCTGTTTTTTACTATAAGCATGTACTTATGGTTGGTCCCATAGAAATTTTGCAATAATCGGTTGAATATTTATTTTATTTTATTTATTTATTTAACACTTTATTGCACCAACATAACAGGTATTGTTGAAGGATTTTCAATACGTATAGTGTAGTACAAAAGGCTGTACTATTGCTAAGCAATCTCTTCCAGACAACCTTTGGGTAGAAGGAATTAAAGCATAAGTAGGTAGGTGGCGCGTTAAAAGAAATAGATCTGTAAAAAAATAATATCTGTGACAGCATAGTCATGTTTATTTATGTATATATATATATATATATATATATATATATATATATATATATATATATATATATACACAGTTTAATTTTGAATTCAAAATAACCAGTTTTGCCACTAATGAAGTCGGTTTTTTTTGTAAAGTGCAATATTTAATTATTATACCCATAGTAAACTTATATTCGCAGCTTTGGCTACATAAAACAGGATAATATACTCGGTACCTCTATACGGTGCACTCGATCTTTGCCTATTTTTAAAAACCTAGTTAAATTCCACTACCTATCCTTATAATCATTGTTTGTAATTACTTCTCTCCATCCAAAGGTTGCCTGGAAGAGATCGCTCTTAGCGATAAGGTCGCCCATTGTATTCTCATTGTGATTATTTCTTGTAATTAGAGATGGGCAATCCACCTGGGTGGGTTTAAAGTCTGGTGGGTAAAAACCGGGTGTTTTGGGTTTATTGGGTTTAAACCCCATAAACACCCAAATTTTTGGGTGTTTATGATTTTGTACTTCATCATCGTCATCTCAGCCGCAAGACGTCCACTATACTGGACATAGACAATATTATTATGCAGCCTACAGAATAAAAAACTTTTAATTTGATTTTGAGTTTATTAAGAAAGAGATGAAAGTAAAATGTAAAACTACAGTCAATCACTGTCAGATTCAGAGTTATTACAAGCGATGAATTGTATAGGTTCGATAGGCTCTATTTCGTCTAAACTGTTATGTTCATTTACTTGCTCAATGAAAGCTTCTAAGGTATTTTCTTCATTAAACTGAATGTCCTCGCATTCAGCTTTATGTTTAAGATTCCAGTTATAACAAATGAATGAAATTTTTTCAGTTGTAAGTCGATTTCTTTTGTTATTATGTATGTAGCCTTGGATACTAAAGGAACGCTCAGTGGCTGCCGAAGTACAGGGAGCTGATAGAATACGAATCGCTACTTTGCTTAACTCAGTGGAACCACAAATACCTTTCCACCATATTAGGGGCTCAATGCTATCTAATGAGCTCCATACAAATCCTCTGGCCCAAAAGTTTTCTTTAGCTTTATAACACGCCAAATCTGCCATTACATTTGACAAACTTAAGTGTTGGCTTAAATTGTAGATAAACTCCATACCCTTAAGTTCTTCCTCTTGAGTAAGTTCGACTCCTAGAGTCCTGGGGTCTAGAATATATGCTGCAAAATGTATTGGCCTCATTGCCATATTGCATCTTGAAGATACTGATGTTAGAATCTGCTGTTTGCTTTCTTCGCTCAATGTCGAAATCTCATTTAATGCAAAACGTATCTTAGCTTGTACATCTCTAAATGTAATGTATGTGCGATGCAAACGATTCTGGTCGCTCTCTAAGTAAAATATGCTTTCAGTGACTGGTTCCAAAATACTTATACATTCCCCTGTCTTCGTCCAGAAATCATCACTTAGAATTAAATCTTTAATATCTCTTGAAATTACCACATCTTCTCTAACTGTTAATATTTGCAAAGCTATCTTATTTGCTTTCAAACTTTTTAACGAAGTAACATGACTTCCCCATCTTGTAGCACAAGGCAATTTTAGTGTTTGTGTAGAATCTTCACCCTGCCTTGATTTTATCAACAAGGAACTTAATCGTTGACTCCTTTTAACAGTTTTTATTATATTTATGGCTTGCATAATAAACACAGTTACTTCTTGTATCTTTACAATATCTTGGCACAACAAGTTAAGGATATGTGCACAGCAACCGAGAGGAACAACATGTGGATATTTGAGTTTTGTTAATTCGAATGCCTTTTGTATATTTCTAGCGTTATCGCCAATAAGTACAAGAAACTTATTTGCTCCATACACTTTCATTACTTTTTCAACTTCTTGGCTAAGGTATTCACTAGTGTGAGGATTACTTTCTGTATTCAAACTTTTAACGTATGCAGGTTGAGGTTTTGATATACTCGTAAGAAAGTTTATTATTCCTTCATTTCTTAAATTAGACCAGCCATCGCACTGAAGGTGTAAGTAACTACAAGCATTTAGTTCCTCATTTAACTCAAAACGCATTTCTCTATATATTTTATCTAAGTATTTTGTCGCTAAAGCTTTACGTGAAGGTATTTTAAATTTTGGTTGCAATTTTTCGAAAAATTGTATCCATAAAGGATGTTGCACCATCGATAATGGCGTCCCTGTTACAAATATAGCTCTCGCTAATTCTGTTTTTATATGATCATCGGTGTCTTGAAACTCAGCATTTATTGTAGTGTTAGCAGACGACGAGGGGCTTATAAAAGAATCATTTGTCTCTATCTCTGACGGTCCAGACATTTTGGTTTTGGACGAGCTATCTTTTATAAGTTTCATAGAGTCTTTTAATGTTTCTGGAGATTTTGGACAAGTGATAAGATGTTGAAGCATTTTGGCAGCATTACTGAATTTGTAGACCTTATTACAAAGCTTGCAAGAAACAGACTTGTTTGGTAAAGTACGGTAGTGCTCCCATATGCGTAAATCTTTAGGTCTCCCCATTGAACCTAAAAAAATGAACGATGATTAGTTGGTCTGACGAAAATTCAACAATAGAGTGCCTATTTTTTTACAATGATTATTTCTTGTTATTTACAATAAATTTATTAAAAAAATAATAAAATAAATACAAAAAACCTTTGTAAAATTACATCTCCTCGGAGGATTAAACGCAGACGCTAGTTTATTATCGTATTGTTCTGTATTTTTCTCAGCAACTTCTTTAATTCGATTAGGTACTTACGCATATTATGTTAAAAATAAATATCTAGTACACATCTTAGGCTATCCACCATTATTATCCAATGACGACTCTCAGCTAACTATGCACTATCATCCAAAATAAACGTGTATGGAAAATTTTATCCCAGTCGGTTGAGGATTGAGGATAATTGCATCAACATACGAACATACCTACATACTTTTATTTACATAACGCAAGCTAAATAAAAGCTTGTAATAATACATCTAATTTTAAGTTAAAATTGTTAAGTGATCATGATATAATTGTATCATTCAAAAATCCACTTACCTTTAATTATTTCTTGTTAAGTATAAATATTATTTCAAATCTGCTCCCTTAATATGCACTTTTTTACTGCTTTTCCTACCTAACACGTTACCAGGAAGTCACGTTACCAGAGTCAGAGTAATAGTGAACACGTTTGACAGTGATTGTCGTCGCCTCATATTCAGCGTCGACGAATAGGGGAATCCCCAGTCATAATGTATTGCATGCGTGGCGGTCTTACTTCAAATCCATAAACAAAGAGATAATTACAGAACTCGATACTAGATGGCGCTGTTTTTGTTTGAAGAAAGTTTGCGGGCTAAAATACATAGAATTTCATCAATGACTTCCACAAAGAACAACATTTCTGTTTTTTCTAAGTCCGTATCTCTTCCGTATATTTCATAAGATATAAGCTTGGGCTACATTGTTATGCAACGTGATTTTGTCGCTGTCTTGCTAGCAGGGTTGACAGATATACGATTTAAATCGTACTCATACTATTATTTGTCTATTTTTTAATGTACGATCGTAAAGATTATGATCGTAATTCGCACAAAAACATACGACTTTTTGGTTACCTGGCAACATTTTTATTATGAAACGAACATGCTCACATCATCAGTCACATGCAACAATTTATTGGGGATTTCCCCTTCACATCTGGCAGTCCTGCTTGCTAGAATATAGGTAAGTCAGCCACAGTTACTGACGATCGATATTTAAAGGGTATTGTTTTTGTGCTAAATATTTCATAAAAACGTTATTTAATACTTTGTGGATTATTAATTTAGTTGATAATCACTGGAAGTAAAATGGATGCTAATTTGAGAGATCAAGATCTTCGTATAAAACAGTTAATAAAAGAAAATCTACGTAAGTACTCTTTTTATACCTAGGTAGGTAAGGTATAATAAACACAAAAGGTACTTAGATCGCGTGTGTTCGAAGCATTTATTCTAATAAATTTAATTTAAAATTGTAGAAAGAAAAAAATGTCTGCCAAGCCGTAGCCGAAGCCGATCTCCAAATATATTTGGCGATAGTGAGACCCAGTGTCCAGATGATTTACCCAGCGTCGTCGCAACAAAGAAAAAAACGAGGATAAAGTAAAAGAAAATTTACTGAAAGAAGAAACAAACTGTTCTAAATGCTTAATTTATGGAGAAGAGGATAAAAGAAATGAGTATTTCGGACTGTTAGTGGCTCAAGAATTTAAATATATACGGCCATGTGTGCGAACGAGGTGTTATGAAGAAATTTTAAAGTATCTACGGGAAGCAAAAGGCCAACATGTTGATCAACTGCAACATGAAAACACTGAAAATTAATTACTTTCATTTTATTATAAATAGATTTTTAAAATTTCCTGAAATATTATTAGTTAACGTTTTATTTAATATTGTAGAATTGATCAATACAATTTATAAAAATAATTTATTGGTATTACTTACATATTTTCAAAAAAATACGTAAAAACCTATTTTTTTGGGTGATTATGGGAGTTTATGGGTGTTTATTGGGTTTTTACCAAAGCACCGGGTTTAAACCCGGTGCTTTGCCCATCTGTACTTGTAATTGTTTATATTTATAATAAGTTTACTATTGTAATATTTTGGAGAAAACAATAAAGAGTGTCTATCTATCTATCTATAATCACTTAGTCCTCCTTATTACCTACCAGATTTATGTATCTTATATATGTATGTTAGTGTTGTATATATTTATATGTATTTCCGATCCATCGACCATAACGCTCCCTTAGTCGCCTCTTACGACTCCCACGGTAAAGGAAGATGTGACCTATTCTATGCTAGGACCACACGGCAATATTTTGTTAGTTAGCTCTTAATTCTACCTTTATCTCACGGCCTAAATAAACATGCTTATTAGGAATCCTACAATAATATTTGTGTACATAATTATTTTCATATTATACTAAGCATGTATTAGGTTATAAATTTAATAACATATTAAACACAGGTATACTCTAAAACTAATTAGCATATTTTGTTATTTTAGATATATAATACATAATTAATTAGAGATAAAATTCGGCCCAAATTAAAATTAACAATCATATTTCTGCTGCCAAGCAGCTGTTGCTGTTTCACTGTTTCATTTAATCAATATGATCATCAAAAATTTAATAACATATTAAATACAGGTATACTCTAAAACTAATTAGCATATTTTGTTATTTTAGATATATAATACATAATTAATTAGAGATAAAATTCGACCCAAATTAAAATTAACAATCATATTTCTGCTGCCAAGCAGCTGTTGCTGTTTCACTGTTTCATTTAATCAATATGAGCATCAAAAGAAACCAGGAATGGAAATTGGAAATATATATATGTGGTATCTGTAAATTAATACTGTGCATGCTCATCTCACTTTACATTTATATATCTTTTACTTTATTCATAGTTTAAGTGGCGGACAGTTCACGCTAGGTTCCAAGTAGCGATCTAATAATATGTCTGAAGATGCCTCGGTTAGAGGTGAAACACATATCGCAAAAGATATGCGAACAAAATAGCAGTCGAAGACATGGCTAACATAACGGTTGTTGAACTTCTGATAGTAATATGGTCAATCTTGATAGTAATAGAGGGTAAGCAGTCGCACGCATACTAATGCATAGCGGAATTAAACAAAATAATTTTAATTAACTAATAAGTGTTGGTAAACGGTTATTACAACCTATGGACACCAGGAGACATCAGGAGTTTAAGCTCTAAGCTCTAAGAAATCTTAAAATGCCATTTTTGAAGAGTCCCAAACTATAGTTTCTTACGAAAACCTCTCTGGTAACTTTATTCGGGAGGAAACTCCTCTAAAACCATTGTAAGTGACTGTTTATAAAGATTTAATTGCCAATTCTTTTTCCAAGATTTACAATGACAAAAAAGCTGACAGCCCATTTTGTACAATAAAGAGATTTTTTTTAGAAATATACACACGCATTCCTTTCACTTTACAAGATCAAAACAATAATTCAATCATTTTTAAATACAGATAAAACTCCTTAGTTATGGGATTCTAAAAGTCTGAATAGCACAGAATTGAGTCTGTAATCAGATCCTTCATTTGAGAGCTCGACTTGTTAGACGGATAAGTGGACGAACCCGCTGGGCGTAGCTTGATCCAAACCTAGTGCTCACAAATTGCGGGTTATGTCGCAATTTGGAACGATTTCATTTAATGGACCATTTTGCCGTCGAATGATAGTGCTTGAAGACTTTTAGAGACGCCGGAGGGGAGGTTAGATAAAATATTGTTTTAAATACAACCAACGAATCGATTGAATACTTATTTGCAAGTATTAAGAGTTATTATCTTGTTATTTTTATGGTGACGATGGAATGTACATTATACTCTATGAGTATTTTTAGAAGTACAAAAGATGCCATTGAATAGGGTTATCAGATATATTTTTTTTTTATACAACTTAGAATGGCAAACAAGCTGACGTTCCACCTGATGAAAAATGGTAACCATCGTCTATAGACGTGAGCAGTACCGTGGACATAACAGAGTATACTGTTTCGCCCATGATTCTCCCCATGCGTTGTCATTCCAGAGGACTCAAGTTTTATTCCTCTGTACCCAGTAATATTTTGACATGTTATTTTGGTTGCATTATAGTACATAAAAACAATGCTTAGCAACTGTAAACCCGAGTTATTTATGCTTTTTTATACCTATACTAGCAAATTGACAGATACTTAAAGTACTAAATACTCTTTAGTCTCTGTCAAATACAAATGTCAAATTCAAAATAAAGCCTTAATCCTTTTGTAATAAAACACAGATTGTTTACAATATTGGACTCCGTCATTATTATTTTTCCCCCACCTTAGTTTAACGAATAAAAAAAGTACTGACGGAATAGAGGCGTGTGCGCAGACGCTTCCTCCTGTAAAATAAATGTAATTTGTGTTTTTTAAACTGTATGTGCCCTGAAGAACCTGTAAGAATTTATGTGTGCGTGCATATAGGAGTTGAGGAAGAAATGCCGATCACCTACAGCAGAAAACTCACGAAGCCGATGTCAGGTTAGTCCTCCTCGATAGACAGAGTCTTTCCCTTATAAAACGCTTCCACTGCGGTGTTTTACCTTAAACACACTCGTTGTATTTTATTTTAAAAATGACAGGAACAATTGTTACTGTACATATTATATATAATAGTGATTAATAGGATTGATAATTGCTAACTACACAAGAGTAAACTGTGTACATTGTAAAGAGAATTATTAAAATCGGTACAGAATTTACGTAATAAAAACGTAAAAAGAAATGATGACGATTGGATGTTTTAATTTCATCTATTTTGTGTTTTGTTCTCTTAAAAATATAAAATCGCGTGCAATAGTTTATTTGAGCATGTATACACAGTGCGGAGAGCGAGCCCTCCAAACATCCTGGACACGTGTTTACCGAGCCGTGATGTGCTTGGGCTTCAAGGAAATCATGTCTTGCATGGTATACTAGAACCTCTACTCGATAAACTCGATTCGATATAGTTTTATCATTATACGTGTTAACAAGTGCATTTTACTATACAAAAAAAATATTTCAATTGTCAACATGCACACACACGCATTATTGCGCACGCTTACACGAATGCTCGCACGATCGCACGCACGCACGCACTTACGTACGTGTAAATACATACACACGCACACAACAATAAACGAATTCTAAATTTAAATTTCAAAGTTATGTTTTTAATATTACATAGAAAATATCAGAATTCAAAACACGGAATTGCATGTTTGCAAATAGGTTTTACTTCACAATGAGCCGCTTTTCTGCTCTGGTCAGAAAAAAGTACATTTAATTGTAGTATTTTATTTAATACATAAATTTAGTTTTACCTTCAATCGTCTTTGCATCTTAAGCTATTCTGCAGATTTTTTACTTTATTAACATTAATTGGAGTATTTGACTTCAATTAGTGACTCAAAATATAATCAATATTGGAACTAAAATGGACAAATTCAACCGAGACAGAATATTAGTGTAAATCGAATAAACTCAAAACATGAAATTGTAATTTATTTGTTTTTGAAGTTGCGAATGTATTCAAGTCTAAAGTTTGTCTAACAAACAACCTGTCAATTGTTAATAAAAGCATATTGTAACAATTTACTCATACCCTTTATAGAATTAAACCTTCTTGTGTATAACTGCAAACGTCTCTTTGCGACAGAGATCCAATTTAAATCTAATTGGATGGTTTGTAACAATTAAGTAATTTAACTGTGCATTTTGTATATCATCATCATCATCATCATCATCATCATCATATTCACCATTATCTGTCCTCTACTGAACATAAGCTACGCCCATAATTTACCACTAGTAGTTACTTTTGGCAGGCGAGTTGGCAACCGCAGTTAGGCTTTAGAGATGTTTTAAGAGGGACGCTGCTACTCATCCTTCGCCGTCGCTTAGTCGGCTCTTACGACACCCACGGGATAGGAAGGGGTGGCCTAGTCTATGCCTAGTCTAGGCTTTGGTGATATTTAAAGAGGAACGCTGCTGCCCTTGATTTTTCGACCATTAAGTATTTTGTATTGTATTGAATATCAATTACTATTCTTTTTATTATTAGTTGTTCGTCGTCAATCATATATATATATATATAAAATTATATATATATATATATAAAATTATATATATATATATAATATATATATATATATATATATATATATATATATATATATATATATATATATATAATTATATAATTATGTTCAGCAGTGGACAGTTGAAAGCTGATGATGATGATGATGATGATGATTAGAATTATTTTAAATTCTTTACCATTATATGACTGCCAACAATTAATGATTGACTACTATTATTATTAGTAGAAGTTCTACGATCTTCTATATTAATCATTAATCTCCGACCGTTGTTCTGTCCACGCACATGTTGCGACACGTGTTTCACATCTAAACGAGGCATCTTTAGGCAAATTAATAATAAGCTGCTCGGAGTCCAGTGACGACCGTTCGGTGTTCATAGTTTATTAACCTGATAAATACCATTATTGCTATTATATATATATATATATATATATATATATATATTATTGTCTAAGATACATTGGCAACTGTTATATTGTCCTATACAAAGCTAATTAAGCCAGTGTTCTAAGCTCACTAACATTTCATATGTGACATTACAGAAATCTACTAAGGACGAATGTAATTACTAAATTCCATTATTGCCACAGACGAGAGAATTTATATTATATATATAAATTGTATAGGTACACTATAATTATGTGTGTACCTATTATGAAGCTAAGAGAACGTTCCTTCGAGAATACTATACACTAGAGACCTTAAGACAATAAAACTTGATTCTATGTATTCTAACTAAGAATTATAATATTATATTAATATAATTATCTTAATATATTGTAATATATTTTGTTCCACTAAGCACAAAATTCTGGACTTTATTCCTGGCCAGATATTTTAGTTTAATAAGTAAACTACTAAACTAATTTTGATGAAATATCCATGAAACTAAACTGATAATATATTCTTTTAGATTAAAAAAAAATAATTTCAAATCGGTCCATAAATAACATAAATGAGTACAACTAAATTACGAACCTACTTTTTTTGAAGTCGGTTTTAAAATCTCATGCTCAACCAATTTCAATGGAATTTTAGAAATTGATCCACAAATAACTCCTGACTGACATTCATAAAATAGTTGTTGATAATTTTTCTAATCTGGAATTTCTTCTTACATTTCATATTACATGAAGAAATAATTTTTCCTTGAAATATGTTAAGAATTTATTTTACATTTACTTTAATTGTATTAGGAATATTTTTGACTGTGTTAGCTGAGAGCTATTATTGGTGGGAAAAAAAGAAATATTTTGATACAGAATCCTAAAAAAACAAACGATGTATTAAATACTATTTTCATTTTAATTCACTCAAAAATACATTCGAGACCGTCTCCAGAACTACTAGTAGTTGACTGCTTATTTACGTACCTACGAGCATACTTAACGTTTTTGAATGCATTCGTTTCGCCTGCTTTTTGATTTCGAATAAGATACCATTTCAAATCTCGTGTTCAGCAAGGCTCGTTTATTGAATACCTTTTTTTTTGTAAATCTACCCTCAAGATGTTTTCTAGAAGCGTCTTGCTTAAAATGGGATGTCTCGACAATTTGTTTGTGCGAGTGAAAACGTTTTTGAACGAGCAAACACTTTTGTATACAAAATAAGAATATTTCTAAGAACGATTTAAATGTAGTTTTGCTGAACAATATTTTTCATAGAAGAAATAGGTAGCAAATCTTTTGATACAGTAAAGAAATTGTATTTTAGTTCTTAAAAATCGACTTCAATTGTGACAAAAGCATTTGTTTTGATCTAAAAAAGTTTATTATGGTTATTTTGATTACGGTATATGGTTATTTTGTTTAATTCCGCTACCATTAGTATGTGTGTAAGAGCCAACACTGGCAAATACTGATGGTAGCGGAATTAAACAAAATAATTCTAATCAAATAACCAGTGATATGGACTTCGGCAAAAAGAACACCTAGTTCAATAAAAGAGTCTACTTCAGTACACGTGTTAAATTAAAAAAAAAAAAAAAAAAACATTTTAAAACTATTTGTTATACATGTCATACTTTTAAAACTAAACAGAGAACAAAATATAAAACTCTTGCAAAATATATTCCAGTACGATGTCAATACGGTAACATAATAGTATGTCACACGATGTGACTTTATACAATTTGATTCCATTTCCATCTGTATTCGTTTTGATTCCAGTTATATTATATTTGTATAGTTATACATGTTCTATATAAATGTTATATATAATCCGGTTTGAAGGGTGGGATATTGGCTTGAATTTACAGGATACAGAGTAATAACATCTGAGTCCTCAGGAATGGCAACGCATGGGGGGTATCATGGGCGAAACAGTATACTCTGTTATGTCCATGGTACTGCTCATGTCTATAGGCGACGGTTACCACTTTCCATCAGGTGGGCCGTCAGCTTGTTTGCTATTCTAAGTTGTATAAAAAATTGTTGTGTATTTATATATCTATAATGTTGTTGTGTATAATATATATATATATATATATATATATATATATATATATATATATATATATATATATATATATATATTGTGTTGTTTCTTTATTATAATTCTTAATATATGGATTTTTTTAACCCCTGTGTGGGTGTTTTGATGACCAGTGTATTGTATTGAAATGTTTAGCTGTATCTTATGTTGGTAATCCTAAAAATAAATAAATTTATATATTGAAGTTATTTTTGTAGAACACTGTCTTGATTTATTTCCAGGTTGTTTGTAAGAGATTGCTTTTAGCAATAAGACTGCCTTTTGTATATGCACATTCTGTATAAATACTCCTTGTATATACATCTCTTTTGTACCCAGTAAAAAGTTTATTTTAATAGGTGATAATGGAATGGTAACCCCGTCTGCGCTATCGATATACACCGGCAGGGTACCAGTGCAGGATGATAGGTGAGGATGAAGCAGGTCAATTAGCCCACGTTACGCTTGATCATTATTATTAAATCAGCCTTTAACTGTCCACATAAGTCTTCCCTTTAGGGGGGTTTACCAGCAGTTACCACGCTTGACAGACGTCTTGGCAATTGCAGTTAGGCTTTGGAGATATTATAAGGGGGACCCTGCTACCCATCCTGCGCCCTCCCTTGGTCGCCTCTTACGACACCCACTCTTGTGAATATTAGGCTTCAAAAATCTTTACTAAATTTTATTATAATACATCAACAATCTTCGATTAAATTCAATTTACATTTAAATACAATACGACATTGATTGAAGTGTGGTAATTTAAGTAATATATTACTTAAATGTCAAGGTTTTAATCTAAAAACGTATATTACTATTACTATTATTATTTTTTTTTTCTTTTATAATAACCGCCATACAAAATTAATTTAATATTTCCTCAATTTAACACAAATGGAATATAACAAATTATTTTATAACAATGTTGACATCCAATCGTCAATAAATTTATGTTTATCACCCAATTTACAAAATAAAACATCTGTGTACGAACTAAATTATATGTTTTGTTGATAAAAATGTCATATTATAATGTGGCTATTGTCCAATCCGACATAACTTAAGACGGTCAGTTTAAAAGCAGACCAAATATGTCCGACCGCCCGCTGCGTAGTGCAGCGAATTTATGGCCATAAAATTCAATCGTAAACACATTTAAGTTCTAACATAATCATTGTTGAACGGTTATGTATGAATTATGCGTTTCGATTGCGTAGTACCATTGGATTGGTTTACTTTAAATTCAATAGTTTATTGACCAATATGAGACTTTACCAGAGGGAGACTTTGTACAAAAGTCGATTGCTTGGGTACCTCTGTCCAATTCGTGTTTCTACCGTGAAGCAGTTGTGTTTGCATGTCCGTGTTTCGATTTGAAGGGTGGGATATGGCGTGAATTTACTGGGTACAGAGGAATAACACCTGAGTCCTCAGGAATGGCAACGCATGGGGGGTATCATGAGCGAAACAGTATACTCTGTTATGTCCATGCTACTGCTCATGTGTATAGGCGACGGTTACCACTTTCCATCAGGTGGGCCGTCAGCTTGTTTGCCATTCTAAGTTGTATAAAAAAAAAAAACTTTGAATAGAGAGGTGAATCCGTTTGGAAAATTCTTTTTTAAATTTTAATTTACAGATTTCTTTCATAGAAATTTTATCAAAATCGGTTTAGTAGTTTAGTTTTTAAATCAAAACAACTGGTTTTGTTAGAATTGAAGTAAGTTTTTTAATATATAGTTTGGGATAAAAAAAAATAATTTTCCATATCGGTTTATAACTTTAAGTTTTGTTTTTACACCACTGAGGTGGCAAACGGCCCACCTGATGGTAAGTGGTTACCGTAGCCTGTGAACACCTACAATACCAGAAGTATTACGCGTGCGTTGCCGACCCTGAAGAAACCTCTTTACCCCCCTTTTGAAGAACCCCATGCTGTAGTCTCTTGGGAAAACCTCGGCAGGGAGTTCATGTTAGTTAGTTATGAGGTAATAAAAAAAAACATACAACCGAATGGAGAAGTTATGATTTGATAATGTTTTACTCAATTATAAAAATTACTTAGTCATCTAATACGACATTCACGGGCATGAAAGGTTTAGTCTATTCTATGTCGGGACCTTACCTAAAACTAATTAAAAAAAAATTTGATTAAGTAAAAAATATATGTAAAGTGAAGTAAGTTGCGAAATAATCGCATAACTTTACAGAACAGCATAGCAGAGATTCCTCGCGAACAAACTACAGTAGTGTGAGTTTGGTAGATACACCTACTGTATAAAAAAAAATATATGTGTTCTCTCTTTGTTTTCCTTCGTCATTTTCTTCTGTTGTATGTGTGCAATTAAGTATGTGTACGTTTATGTATGTATTTGATTGTGTATATATAATATATGTATGTGTATATACGTGTATATATGTATGTATGTATATATGTTTGTATATGATAATATTTATATAATAGTGCGCCACCTACCTTTTGTCTTTTTCTCAATGTCCTCTATCCAAAGATCTGGAAGAGTTTGCTTATGTTCCATTTATGTTCCAATGCACTTCTCTAAACAGAAAAGGTCAAAGTTTTTATTACAATGTCCGCTCGTCTAAGTCAATGATTCCAAAAGTGGGTACCAAGTTGGCTGGGTTCCGCGATACAGTAAAGGTTTTTAACCGCATTATAAGTCATATAATGGAATTTTTCTGTATTTGTGACTTGATTTTTTACATAACCGATTGATTGAAATAAAAAAATGATCAATTATTCTCCATTCTGAATACGAGTCAGTAAGTTTAAATGCAACAACTTTTTATTTGTACACTTTTTTTTTGTTTTGTTTTTGTTATTTTTGTTCTTGTTTTGATGATTTCTTTCTTTCTTTCTTTCAATAAACCCGTGTACATTTCATTCAAATCTGTTCATCAGTTTTAGTGTGATTGGGCAACAAACATAAAAATATATTTTGAAACTTTCGGATTTATGGTATATCATATATCATATTTAATTGTATGTATTTATTTATGTAATATTGAAAGTACTGATATAATTTTCTATTATATGCGCATGTCTTCACGAAGCACTTCATTATAACTTGTTGTTTTCGTAAAACTGGCTCACTAATTTAATTTAATTTATATTTGTAAATCACCGTGTCTTGGCAATCTCTTATGGACTACCGCGATACAGGTTCGCCTAGTGCGGGGTCCAATGTACTCGCTGTTGTAAATTTCTTGTATTTAATAAATAAATAAATAAAAAAATGGGTCTCTAAACTTTGGGAGCCACTGCTCCACACGACGACGTCGACATTAGCACAAAGTTGATGGGACACTATATTTCTTGATTCACGTCAAAGTTTGACCCAAATTTATCAGCGGCGATCATTTTCTCAAACATTTAACGGCCAGTATCGTATCTCTACTCATTCATCGACGCCATTACTCTTTTATCATTGTCGTAACACGTCGGCAGAAGCTTTTGGCATCCAATATCATTGTTCTCGGCTTAATTTATAAGTTTGGAGCGGAAAACATTTTGAAGGCACGTTAATAGTCGTGTTAGCGTTTGCTGGAGTACGATTGTTTTTCTAATAATATTATTATTTCAATAATACACTAAAAAATTTTGTCTCGCCAAAAAAAGGTAGAGTCTTTAATCGTGAAATAATTTAAGACTTAGTTTCATAAGAAAACCGAAAAAAATATTTAGTTCACAAGTTTTGAAAACGAAGTTGCGGATATAGACTTATAAAGAATCGTCATCATCATCTGAGCCATTATCTGTCCACTGATGAACTTAGGCTTCCCCCCATAAATTGCCATAAGGAACGGCCTTGAGCAACCTATGTCCACTGACTTCCTACAATACATTTGAGGTCGTCACTTCATCTAATGGGGAGGAGGTCGTCCTACAATGTGTTTGCTGGATTCACCACTCAAGAACCTTTCTTCTCCATTATTTATCGGTCCTTCGAGCTATGTGCCCAGTCCATTACTACGTCAGCTTGCTTATCCAGTAAAGTTCTTGTATATAAATAAATAATTAAAATCGCTCTCGCTTCATCTTATAACTTACCACTACACAAGACTAACGCCTGTCACTTAAAAAGAGGAATCGCTTTATATAGACATGGCAGGAGCAATTAATTTCTGTTATGTCAAGGCTATCGATGAGTTTAATTAACCTTTCCTCTGCCTCTGTTATAATTCGTTGCATCGTTAGTTACCCTAAGTTTGACAAAGTTTTCCTTGTACTAAACCATATGGTTCCGCAATATGGTCCCAGCATAGAATAGGCCACCCCTTCCTTTCCCGTGGGTGTCGTAAATCGACTAAGAGACAGCGAGGGATGGGCAGCAACGTCCTTCTTAAAACATCTCTAAAGCCTGACTTCGGTTGCCAACCCGCCTACTAAGCGTGGCAACTACTGGCAAAACCCCCCAAGGAGGAGGCTTACGTTCAGCGGTTAAGGTTTGATATGATGATGATGGAACCACAAAACCACCAGAGGGAGACTTTGTACAAAAGTCGATTACTTGGGTACCTCTGTCCCATTCGTGTTTCAACCGTGAAGCAGTTGTGTTTGCATGGCTGTGTTTCGGTTTGAAAGATGGGATATGGCGTGAATTTACTGGGTATAAAGGAATAACACCTGAGTCCTCAGGAATGGCAACGCATGGGGGGTATTATAGGCGAAACAGTATACTCTGTTATGTCCATGGTACTGCTCATGTCTATAAGCGACGGTTACCACTTTCCATCAGGTGGGCCGTCAGCTTGTTTGCCATTCTAAGTTGTATAAAAAACAAGTATCGCTGTGTGGTCCTAGTATAGAATATTTCGTTCTCCATGAGGGTCGTAAAAGGCGACTAAAGAAACTTAATGATCAAGGGATGAACAACAGCGTCCTTCTTAAAATACCACTAAAGCCTAACTGCAGTTGCCAATCCGCCTGCCAAGCCTAGCAACTACTGGCATAACACCCCTTTCGGGGGAGGCCTAAGTTTAATAGTGAACAATTATGATGAAATTTACTTGCATTAAGTACGTGCATCGTATCCTGTATTGCATTTCTAACTATATTCATAAACATACTAGTGGCCCGTCCCGGCTTCGCACGGGTGGACATTTTTAGAACATTTCACATTTTTATCGTTACGTCCGCTGCGTAGGGAGCCGACCGCGCAAATGTTGTTGCTCAGGGTGAATGTAGCTTTCTAATGGTGAAAGAATTTTTAAAATCGGTAAAGTAGTTTTTGAGTTTGTTCGTTACATACATACACATAAAAATACAAATCTTTCCTTTTTTTATATACAACTTAGAATGGCAAACAAGCTGACGGCCCACCTGATGGAAAGTAGTAACCGTCGCCTATAGACACGAGCAGTACTATGGACATAACAGAGTATACTGTTTCGCCCATGATACCCCCCATGCGTTGCCATTCCTGAGGACACAGGTGTTATTCCTCTGTACCCAGTAAATTTACGCCATCAAACCCATACCCTTCAAACCGAAACACTGCCATGCAAACACAACTGGTTCTTGGTTGAAACACGAATGGGACAGAGGTACCCAAGCAATCGACTTTTGTACAAAGTCTCCCTCTGGTAAAATTATATTCCCCTTTATAATATTAGTATATATGTATACTAAGCAACTAAATCGTAAACTACTCATACCCTTCCTCATTACAAGATTAAGCTGTACTTCCTACGAGCAAGCTAAATACTAGGCAATTGTATAAAATTGTATCTCAATTAGTGTATTGCTGCATTAGATTATTTTAGTGATGTATTCCAGATGTCGATAAAATAAAATTATCGATTAATAAGTCTCGACTTTTTTTATGTCGTAATCGACTATTTGATCTTTTTTTTAAACCACTGAGGTGGCAAACAAGCATACGATCTACCTGATGGTAAGCGGTTACCATAGCCTATGAACGCCTGCAATACCAGGAGTATTACACGCGTTGCCGACCCTGAAGAAACCTCTTTACCGTTATTATTATATTATTCTATTTCTGGTCTGTGTATTTATTGACCACATTAAAAATTTTACTATTTTGTCTATAATTTTAACTTATGTATAAATGTAATATATATTTTTATTTTAAATAAAAAAAATTAATAAATATTTTATAACTTTATCTGTTTATAGCAGCTCTTGTCGTAACAAGTCTGTTTTCAGGCATAGGTCTCCTCTCTATCACAGCATGCTTTCATGAAAATATTATCCCAGGATCTCTACTGTAGCATCCTTTAGCTTTTATAACAAAGCGATAGACAATGCCGTGTGTATCTAGTATATACTGGGCTACCCTTCCCATTTGCGTGGACGTCATAAGACGTGATTAAGAGAGTATAATGTCTGAATATTGAGCAATAACGTCTCTCTTAAAACAGCACCAAAGCCAAACTGCAGTTGCCAGGAGGAAAAGGGATTGTTAGTAATGGGGTCAAATAGCCCCATTACTACCAAAATATCCTATCAAATCGACTTCCATGTGGTTCCCTCTGGAAATCATTGTGGCTAATTCTAGTTAAATTCATCAGGATGAGCTAACTGACCTGCTTTCATCCTCATCAGTCATCTATCACTGATGCCCTGCATACCAATAGCGCAGACGGGGTTACTATACCACTATCACCTATTAAAAAAAACTGTAGTTGCCAACCCGCCTGCCAAGCGTAGTAACTACTGATAAAACCTTTCAAGAGGAAGGCCTATGTTCAGCAGTGGACAGTTAGTGGTTGATATGTTATAAAACAACTATGCTAAGACAGTTGATAATTTTGGTTTAAATAATATAAAGTTAATAATTCATTATAAGTATCGATAAGAATGTTACAGCACTAGCCCTCATATACTACCACTACAATCGAATGGGTAACAAGCGTGTAATCGATCAGTGGGGCTTTCGATTGGTCGAGAATAAGCAGTTGCAATTATAATAGGTCAATTCCGAGTCTGTCTTGTGATTTACTGTGTTTAGAAATATTTAATGATGCATTACCGACTTTGGAATAGGCTTGGAAAATAATGGATTTCAAATTTAAGTCATTTATTTATACGGACGACTCTCCACTAGGTAGAGTGACCTGAAATGCATTGCAGGGAGTCAGTGGATGCAGGTGGCTCAGGATCGTTCTTTATGGCAGTCTATGGGGGAGGCTGATGTCTAGCAGTGGACGGATAATGGCGGAAATGATGATGATGGTGGCTTATTTATTTTCCCCATAATAAAAGCAAAATAACTAAATTAAAAATTAAGTATTTTATAGCAAAATTGTGACACTATATATAAAAATAAGTATATAATCCAAAAAACGGAATAAATTAACTTTCTATAAATTTATGATCATTACATAGTATAAAACAAAGTCACTGTCGCTGTTTGTCCGTTCCTATGTAAGCTTAAATCTTTAAAACTATGCAATGGATTTCGAAGCGGTTTTCTTTAATAAACAGAATGATTCAAGAGTAAGGTTTATATGTATGCATGTATTATGCATAATATTGTAGAGAAACATTGATAATTTTAGAGGTTTCTAATGTGATGTAATGTGTACCCGTGCGAAGCCGGGGCGGGTCGCTAGTTTTGTATATTAAAAAAAACCTAATCTAATTTGTTAACAATTTGACTAATCAATCACAATATAGTGATTTTGCCATTGATTTTATGACAGCAATATCGATCAATGACAAATTAAGATTAGATGGAGCGATATTATTGGAGGAAGTGTAGTACATTCTCAAATCGTTCTTCATGCCAACACTTGTAGAATATTTTGTTATAGAAGCTTTTAATCAAATAAACATGTAAATGAGCCTTGTTTGTTTCCATAATTCAACATACATAATTCATTACAAAAATGTATGACAGTCTATTGATGTGAGCATCTCAGAATTATTTGGTATCAACAGGTTTCAAGCCAATTTTCAATTTTGTTTATAAAGGTAAGCATACATCTCCAAAGCCTAGCTGCAGTTGCCAATCCGCCTGCCAAGTGTGGCAACTACTGACAAGAGAGAGGCTTATGTTCAGCAGTGGACAGTTAAAGGCTGATATGTTGATGATGACGTCAATTTGTCCATTCCTAAGTTATACTGCAATAAATATTCTCTCTGTAGCATTTTGGCTATAAAACCGCATAATGTTTGAAATCATTCGATCTGAGAACAAGATATTTTTTATTCGCGAGCGTTGATCAAGATAGTTTTTTTAATGTTTCGTCATAAAGGCAATTACATCATCGCAATGATCAATAAAATTAACTCATAACGATGACGCGCAATTATGTTCGCAGCCATAAATAAATGATGTAGTCACCGAAGCTATAAATATATGCTTTTTAAGAATGATTAATATATATATATATATATATATATATATATATATATATATATATATATATATATATATATATATATATATATATATATATATATATATATATATATATATATATATATATATATATATGCACTTGTAAATTACGTTGTTAATGCATTTGTAAATATTGCGAGCAAAGGTAGACTTATCATTGACATAGATCTTTTCCAGTCATCCCAATACAGTTGAAAAGCACCGATGTCTCTCATCAGAGACTTATTGAGAAATCTCGTACTGACTATTTTTGAAGGATACTGCGAATTAAAAGGTGCTTTTTCTTTACAACAGAAAAAATGTGTGTTTTACAACCACTTTTTGGAATCAACTTCCAGCAGCAGTATTTCTGAACCGATATAACATCATAATTTTGATGGAAAGAGCATATTCCTTTTTTAAACGTGGGCAGTACATCTGCAATGCGATTGGTGTTGTGGGTGATCATGGGCGGCAGTAGTCACTTACCATCATGGGAGCCGCATGCTCGTTTGCCCCCTGTGTTATAAAAAAAGACAATAATCTGGAAGATATTAACATTGCTGAAAGATAAGACATTTGTAGATTTAAACCAATAAACGAAGCTTCTACCGCCACAAAATTACATACACGTAGAATTTTGGACGCCGAATAAACGAGCCTATTCTCGAACTACTTCAAATATGCATAAGTTTGTCTAAAGTCTGTAGACAGAGAGTTCTGAAGTTCCTCGGATATATTGGCAGACGTAATTCCGGACACTCTGATAAGGCTAATCTTAGCCGACTGTGTAAAGTGAAAGAGGAGTAGAGACCGTGCGACAAGATAGGTAGACACAATTCAGGAGATAATTAGAATTCTCTCTCTCTCTTCGTCCTCTTCATTACTGAAGGTCGTGTCCTTGAAAGGTGTCTGTTGCCTCTCTTATGATGTTATTCCATTTCGCACGGTATTCAGCCTCTCGCAGGACAGCTGCAATTGACAGTCCCGTAACGGCGGTTACTTAGTCCGACCATCGACTAGGCGATCGTCCATGTGGCCTTTTTCCCTCTATCTTGCCTACAACCATTAGTTTGTCTAGATTGTCGGACTGTTGTCGAGCAACATGACCGAAGTATCCAAAAACCCTCCGATAGCAGACTGTCGAGAGCCTATCTTTTATGCGGAGTTGCTAGAACTTAAAAAACTTGAACAAAAGCACAAAATCGTGCAGCTTGGAGTGAGTTGGTAGCACAAACTACTTCATAATCATCTCTTTTAATTTTAAGGATAGAGGGGAAAGAAATTGTTAGTATTTATAATGGAGTCTAAGAACTCCATTGTTAGCAATATTCGTTTGACTTCTACCTGGTTCTACCTGAACATCATTGTGATTAATTCTCATGAAATTCATCATAATGGGCTAACTGGCTGCATTTTCATTCTCACCCATCATCTCTCCCTGGTGCCCCGCCGTAAGAAGGCCAACCACTATTGCCTCTTTAACTTGCTTAAATTTATTTAATGTAATTAAGTACAGGTCGTGTGGGCCTGGCATAGAATAGGCCACCTTTTCCTTTTCTATAAGTGTCTTAAGAGGCAACAAATAGGGGGTGAGAGATAGGCAGTAGCGTCCCTCTTAAAACATCTCTAAAGTCTAATTGAAGTTGCCAATCCGCCTACCAAGTGTGACAATTACTGGCAAAAAACTCCAAAAGGGAGGCCTATGTCCAGCAGTAGACAGTTAAATTCTGACATGACGATGATGAATTAAATATTTCGTTTGTGTACATATTGTTTCTCTTTATAATCTGCATCATTGTTTAAAGGGAACAATAAAGAGATTTCATTCATTCATTTAAATAGTTTAAGTATCAAGATAACTTCATCGCAATTCCATGAAGTTTCAAATTTTAAACCGTCACCCGCATAGCATACTCTCTAACACGCCTGCCAGCACTAACGTTTGGACATATTCTGTTATTGTTATGTCCACAGTTGTTGAGACGTACGATGCAATTTTGAACCTAACCGGCTTAGATACGTAGTTTAAATTGGAATGATATTGCTGTTTATGTTTACATTATTTCACAAGCGTTGTCAACAGCTTCGATGTTAATTTTCTTTACTTTGTATTTTATTAACTTTCAGTCGACTTTAAAAAGGAGAAGCTTATCAATTCTATTTTTTATTAACCGACTTGAAAAAAGGGAGATTCTTAATTTGGTTGTATCTTTTTTTTATCTGAAAGAATATACTTACAAATTGGTCCATTAGAAATTTAAAAAAATCGGGTCAGTAATTTGGTTTTTGAATCAAAATATTTGGTTATGATATCATTGAAGTCGGTTTTTTATATGTAGAATACTGTTCAGTAAAGAAAATAAAAAAATAATATTAATATAAATGTTTTTATATTTTTTGTTCTGGTAATGTTAATTTTTCTTTTTGTTTTTTTATTTGTTATATAAAAATATTTTTTATTATAAATGGCAATTATTGCATTTTTTGCCACTTTAACAAGTCTACACATGAAATGTCGTGTGCTATAATTGTTGGTTTCATAAATTATTACTACATATATAAAAATAAAAACAAGCCTTGTCTATAACAAACGCAATGTTAATAATTTGGATTTTTGTGAATCTTAATATAACTTTGATGATTCTTTTTTTTTGACATGACAGAATTTTTTCTCATACTTATTCCATAATGACTCGGTCAAGATTGGATTAGGTTTATGTGGAACATAATTTTAAACTTAACTGATTGGAGTCATTATTTTACCATATGTGGTACTGTACTATTCAATAAATGTTTATTTATTTATTTATTGGAAAACCAACAGCTTACAATTTATAGCTTAAAACAATAACAACTTATCTATATAAAAAGCCAATAACAGGTTTTCACTGACTTAGCGATATAAATTTGTCGTGGCTAGCTATATGTTACCTATACGATTACATATAGTATATTGAATGAATGAATGAATATTTATTCGTTCATTCATTCATTATAGCATATTATAATAATACCAAAATATATTATCTGGTACCTATATATATTTACTTATATAGTTTTGTTTTTTAATATCAAAATGTAAAATATTCTATAGCATATATGTATGTTAGTAGATGACAATTAAAACAAGGTATAAAAGAGAGACGGTTCTTCACACAGACATTTTTATGCTTTGTGTTACTAGTTACGCTCTCTCAGAGCGGGAGGGATTGATAGTATTTTTTTTTATACAACTTAGAATGGAAAACAATCTGACGGCCCACCTGATGAAAAGTGGTAACCGTCGCATATAGACATAAGCAGTACCATGTACATAATAGAGTAAACTGTTTCGTTCATGATACCCCCCATGCGTTGCCATTCCTGAGGACTCAGGTGTTATTCCTCTGTACCCAGTAAATTAGTAATGTGGACTGTAACATGTAACATGATTTAGATATCACCAAGTTTTTAATTGCAATTAAATAAACAACATATACATAAGAAATTATTTAAACCCAAATCGGTGTATGTAAAAAATGAACACATACATTTCAATGACAGCTCCGAATCAATCACAAAAGGTCTAGCCGTAGCCTTGAGTTGACGGGAATTGATTATTTTTTTGCCGGTACCCTGAGAGTTAATGACAGTAATTAGAGTTATGAAATAAAATACGGTGTAAAATATAAGCGAAAAGCGATATGCTCACATTTATTTTATTTTTGTTTATTTTTATTTTATTTATTAGGCGCACATAACAGAAGTTTACAAATAAAAACTTAAATTATAATATGCAAGTTTTAGATAGAGACATAAAATAATAAAATTTTAAAGATATTAAAATTTTAGTAAGAATGTCTGTTGTGTGCATGTTAGGATGTTTAATACTCAATTATACTAGGAAAAAGGGATTGCTAGCAACGAGGTCTAATAGCCCCATTACTAGCAATATACCCTCTGAGGTCGATCTCCATGCGGTTCCCTCTGGAAACCATCATGGTTAATTCTTGTAGAATGCATCATGGTGAGCCAACTGACCTGTATTCATTCTCACCTATCATCTTCTACTGGTGCCTCGTCAGTGTATACCGATAGCGCGGGCCATTCCATTTTCATCGATAAAAAAAATTATGCTTAAACGACTTAAGGAATTTGAATGAAAAATACATAGATATGTTACATAACCCAGATATATTAGATATAATAATTTTATTATTACAATTGTTAAAATTTTGTTTTGCCTTTTTTTTCGAAGCAAAATTGTTTATATTTTTGAGTATTTTCTACTTGTAGTTACACAATTCTGAGTTGTAAATTAAATTATGCATTCATTTTTTTTTTCAATTATCAATAAAGATTAAAATTTCAATATAGTCAATATTAATAAAAAATTCTGAACTTTTTTCGTCGCAAATTCTACTATTGTATAAATTATCGCTTACCTCTTGTAGTTTGTACCAATGTGATTCGGAGGTGCATTAAAAAGAGCAAAGTGCGTGGGCTCACCGCAGTACAGGGTCCGTGGTGGGCGGTTTGATTGATTTCACAATAACTCATTGAAGGATTAAGATGTAATGAAAATGTTTAATAAAGTACCATTATAATGTTACAAGATAAAATCTTATCGGAGACCATAACAATAATTGACTTGCTTTATAAGTACTGATAATTGGAATAATAATTATAAATAGTGTTGAAAGTATTCAGATAAAAATTTATACCACACTTGTTATGGCATTTCATTCAGATGCTGTTCTAGTCGGCTGGCTCACATCTCAATGAACTGTTTCAATTAATTTGCTTTTCTTTTTTACTAACATAGTTTGTGAGCAAACTGTTACTAACAAAATGGACCAAATTGTTGCCTGAGTAATAAAGTATATTATTATTATTATTATAAAAAAAAACAAAAAAAAATATTATGCTACTTAGAATGGCAAATAATCTGACGGTTCACCTGATGGAAAGTGGTAACCGTTGCCTATAGACATGAGCAGTACCATGGACATAACAGAGTATACTGTTTCGCCTATAATACCCCCCATGCGTTGCCATTCCTGAGTACTCATGTGTTATTCCTCTGTACTCTGTTAATTTACTGTTATATCCACGGTACTGCTCACGTTTATAGGCGACGGTTACCACTTTCCATCAGGTGGCCCGTCAGCTTGTTAGCTATTCTAAGTTGCATAATTCTGAAACATTTCAAATCGCAAATTTTTGCGGAGCAAAATTCACTAGTACTACCATACCAAATATTGGAATCCAAACACTATTTATAACATCAAATCGTAATATTTCTGATAGTTCAACGTACTTACACAAACATTGTTCAATAACATTTCGTGAGCACAGAAAAGCTTGTCACATTTTTAGAGCAATGAACCATCTATATGTCGTTTCTAAATGTTGTCACATTTGTCAATGTAATCATCCACATAAACCACTCCCTTTTCAATCAAATTCCCAATAATAAATATGACGGCGCATAAATTGTCACATATTGTATGTATTGGATCTCAAAGTTTGTGAATACTTCGCTGAGCAATGTGGCATTCCCCTGCATATGGTATAACAGGTGTTGCAAAAAGCCTTCTTTATGGAGCTCGTATGGGCTGACTGAATACTTTATTTAAGGTATATTTAAGGCAATGATTGAATTCGTAATAGATGGGATTGCGTAAAGGAAAGTAGATTAACCATATTTGTTGTGATAATTGCCGTGTGGTATTTTTTTAATGGGTGATAATGGAATGGTAACCCCGCCTGCGCTATCGGTATATGCTGGAGAGGCACTAGTGAGAGATGATAGGTGATGATGAAAGCAGGTCAGTTAGCCCATCAAGAGCAATTCTACTAAAATTAACCATGATAGTTTCAAGGGGGGACCGAGTGAAGGTCGACCTAGTAGAGTGTATTAGCAATACACTCTACTAGGTCGACCTGTATGGGAAAATTATACCTCATTACTAACAATCCCTTTCCTCCCGATTGCCATGTGGTCCTATTATTAAATAGGTTACCCCTTCTTTTTTTGTGGGTATTGTAATGGCAGCTAAGGCAACTTAGTGGCCGTGAGATAGGCAGCAGTGTTCCTCTTAAAACTTTACTAAAGCCTAATTGTGATTGCCAATCCGCCAGCTTAGCATGGCAACTTTTAGTTAAAACTCCAATACAAAGGAGAGGCCTAAATTACAAAGACTTTAAACTACATTATAAAATCTAGAACTACCCTAAAATTGGTTGTTTTCAGTAATTTGTATTAATTTTACAGAGATTTTTTTTTTACAACACACGGGGCAAACAAGCATGCGGCTCACCTGATGGTAAGTGACTACCGCCGCCCATGGTCACCCACAACACTAACAGCATTGCAGGTGTGCTGCCGGTCTATTAAAAAGGAATATGCTCTTTTCTTGAAGGTTATGTTGTCGTATCGGTTCGGAAATACTGCTGCCGGAAGTTGATTCCAAAGATACCAAAGATATAATGGCAAACATAGATATAGATATAAAAAACTAGCTTGTTTACCATCTTAAATATTATAGAATTAAAAAAAAAGGACTCTAGAAAATAAAAAAAGCATTAAAATACTACATAAATACTCGTAACGACGGAAATAACTGTGAAACATATAAAAACTCCGTAAAACCAGCACAAAATTGTCAAGTCTTTGGTCGAGTGTAATTCTCACTTTCACGGACATTTGTGAGTTCAAATTTAAAAAAAAAAATGCTAAAATATCAAATACTCGGCTTGCCCTTAAACAAGAATATGCTACTGAATGGCTGAGAGACGCGGCGTAATGTAATAAGGAACATCTTGATGCTCGGGACAAGGAAAGAATCTGCGTTGCAAAGCCTTTTATTATTACTGAGAAGCCTTCATACCTCAGGGTTATTGTTTGAGCTCTACAATGAAAAAAAGACATGCTCACGACCGTAATCACGAATGGGAGAGTCAGAGGCTTTTATAGAATGTCAGCCGTGGTAATAATACAAATATCCATATTTTACTAGGATCTGTTGAATGTAATATTATCTAATATTTTTTTGGATTAATTGAATACATTTACAGTCTTTTTTGTTACTGAAGTATATTTTTTGGAAATATAAATTGGAGACATTAATTAAGGAAACGGGATAATAAATTTATTTCTATACAACTTAAAATAGCATGCTGACGGCCCACCTGATGGAAAGTGGTAACCGTCGCCTATAGACATGAGCAGTACCATGGACATAACAGAGTATACTGTTTCGCCCATGATACCCCTCATGCGTTACCATTCCTGAGGACTCAGGTGTTATTCCTCTGTACCCTGTAAATTCACGCCATGTCCCACCCTTCAAACCAAAACACAGCCATGCAAACACAACTACTTTACGGTTGAAACACGAATGGGACTGAGGTACCCAAGCAAAGTCTATTTCAGGATTGTTAGTAAAACAATCTTGGTTACGTTCCTTCAAGAAAAGAGCATATTCCTTTTTAAAAGGCCGGGAGCACACCTGCAGCTTTATCAATGTTGCGAGTGCTCATGAGTTAGTTATTATTAGGTGAATCGCAAGCTCGTTTGCCACCTCTGTTATAAAGAAAAAATGCAAGATTTGATGCTTTCAAATTGGTGATACCTCAAACATGATAATAAATTTAAACCAAACATAATAATGATCTAAAAATAAAAGAAGATAAAGGACTATAAAGTAGTTACCTTGAAATATATTTCGATTAGTTTAAACGTATATCCAAATCGAACGTTATCAAATATATAATTTCTTTCATACCATTTCCCTTACGAAATGTACGTCAGTACATTCATAAATGTTACTAATATTTCCCTGTTAGTTGCCACTGTGTCTATTCCCACGACCTCTCAACTTATTTACCTAGATGACGATCTAAAAATTTCTTATAAAGAAATAAAAAAAACTGTAGTCGGAAACTAGTTTTACGGCGGTATATTACAATAATAATGGTGTGTCATTATTAACAGGAAATGCCGAAACTGAGTCGGTCAATGTAACTGGTGATGCTATCCGGATATTAAAATTTGAGTCCATTGAACTGTTAGATCACGCGGAATATTTCGACTTGATCATCGTCCAAAATTACGAGTTATGAGTAATAAAAAGTAAAAATATCCATTAATCTGTTCTATAATTTGAATTCTAAATTAATTTTAATCTAGCCCATTGTATTCTCTACATTGTATTTTATTTCCAATAAAAAAAAAATATTGTATGTAATCTATATAATTAATTTGTAGAAATTGAATATTTTATAGAATTCCGTTGTTAGTTCCTTTACTGTTATCGATATTTTATGTAAGGTATTACTTTTTTTTTTTACAACTTAGAATGGCAAACAAGCTGACGGCCCACCTGATGGAAAGTGGTAACCGTCGCCTATAGACATGAGCAGTACCATGGACATAACTGAGTATACTGTTTCGCCCATGATACCTCCCATGCGTTGCCATTCCTGAGGACGCAGGTGTTATTCCTCTGTACCCAGTAAGTTCACGCCATATCCCACCCTTCAAACCGAAACACAGCCATGCAAACACAGCTGCTTCACGGTTGAAACACGAATGGGGCAGAGGTACCCAAGCAATCGACTTTTGTACAGTCTCCCTCTGGTTTATAACAAAATAGTCGTACAACACTTTGAATATTCATATACTTTATTCTATTGACACTTCGTGGTTGCATAGATTCAATTTCAAGCTTCCTCAATTTGAGGGCAGTGCCGACTCTTAACGCAGTGATTACTTTGTCTGTATTCCTTTCCTTATTCCCCTCTCCCCATGATATCTTCCATCTGCGATCCATGAGGCAGTAACTACATAAACAAACATTAGTATTATTTCCTTCCATAAATTGTTCGCCCGTCGTCGTGTCTCTCGTTTGGACGTACTCGTTTATCTTATCAGGTAACGGATACGGATCTGTTTCATAAATTTTATCGACTATCCAAAATGTTTTGTAACTTAATTTCCTTTGCTCGTGTTGATTTTGTATAATTAATCACTTAGTTGTAAAGCCAAGAATGTTAATTATTAATTTATAATTTTATGTACTCGTTAAGCTAAGGTAAGAGTGAAGTTTTGTTTTCAGCTTTTTAGAGTTTGAATCGATCGATTATGATTAATTAAAGGCAAAAATACGTTATGTTTTATAAATCAATTGTAAATTTCTAATAAATAACTGCAGATTTTTTATGATCTTATTTAGTAACTATTGGTTATTTTATAACATTTTATATGTGATTTTTAAGATTGAAATAACTTTTTTATTTATGAACCGATTGAAATAAAACAAACAGTAAATGTTAAGTAAAGTAACCAGGAACGTATTAGTGAAAATTGCATGTAAATTGGTTAAATCGTTTCTGAGATTAGCGTGCACAAACGTACAGACAAAAATCTAAAAATCATTCTTTTGGGTTTTATTGCGTTCATAAAGCCTCCCTATAATAGTTTTTCTTATGTATCTTCCATATACATATATATATATATATATATATATGTATATATATATATATATATATATATATATATATTAATTAAGCATATATATATATATATATATATATATATATAATAGCATGTTATACATTGAGAGATTTACTAAATCTAATCAATTAAATTTCTATAATGCATGGTTATGATATTATCATATTTATTACCAGAGTAGCAGAGAGTGTATTATATTACCACACAGAAATTTTGTACAAAAGTCTGACTTACTGCTGAGGTACTTCTATGCCATTCGTGTTTCTACCGTGAAGCAGTTGTGTTTGCATGGCTGTGTTTCAGTTTGAAGGGTGGGATATAACTGTGAATTAACAGGGTACAGAGGAATAACACCTCAGTCTTCAGCAATGGCAACGCATAGGGGGTATCATGGGCGACACAGTACTCTGTTATGACCGTGGTACTGTTCATGTTTATAGGCGACGGTTACTACTTTCGATCAGGTGGGTCGTCAGCTTGTTTGCCGTTCTAAGTTACTTAAAAAATAGTATACAACCAAAAAATAATGACGGGTTAAAATTATACTGATTATGTAATTATATAATTTACTGGTATGTATTTGGAACAAGGTTTATTGTTAAAATAATAAAAACTAGCTGCAGAAACGGAGTTGCGATGAGATGGAGTCATTAGTTTTTTACCGTATCGCTACTATAAATATAATTATTTCATTACTAGTTCTATCCCGCAGCTCCTTCCGCGTTAATCAGTACTTAAGGTGTTTCAACCGTAAAGTAGTTGTGTTTGCATAGCTGTGTTTCGGTTTGAAGGGTGAGATATAGCGTGAATTTACAGGGTACAGAGGAATAACACCTGAGTCCTCAGGAATGGCAACGCATGGAGGGTATCATGGGGGAAACAGTATACTCTGTTATGTCCATGCTCATGTCTATAGGCGACGGTTACCGCTTTCCATCAGGTGGGCCGTCAGCTTGTTTGCCATTCTAAATTGTATATAAATATAATCTACCCGCATACCAAATTTGATTCAAATCCGTTTAGTAGTTTTTGCTTGAAAGAGTAACAAACATTGAAACTATCGACCTAATTATATAAAATAAACCGGTAGTTATTTCATTAAAATAAAATGTGTACTTACGAACCTTTTAATAATAAAATTATTCAATGTTTTAAAAAATTTGAAAATATTGTACAAAGTGAATTAACCAATTTGTATAATATAAACAAATTTCGTTACATACATACATCATATTTATGTAAACATATAATCAGAGAAAAGAGATAAACTCATAAAAAGTAGGTTTTACTTTACAAAAAAAAAAATACCGACTTCAAAGTAAGAAAATTTACTAATTATTTTGTTATAAAAACTAAACTAATCAACTGATTTAGACGAAATATCAATCTGAAAGTATATCCGTTAAAATAAAATATGACTCTGTAGTAAAATCTTTATTGTACATACTTTACATTGGACACAAAAAGGATTTAAAATACAATAGCGGACTTATCCCATAGAGAGATCTCTTATAGCCAATCTTTGAAAAGCTGAAAGAAAACTATAGAATGTTCGAGAGTAAAAACTGTACAGCTAAAGATGCTAAAACTATGAATAATCTTTCATACCTACGTGTATGCACATAAATGATTGATTTATTGCTCGACATATAAATGACGGACTTCTAAATATAAATGACGGACTTCTAAAAGTAATTAGCGTTAAAATTAATGCAACCGTACTGAGAACATCTTACTACATTGAAGTCGGTTAAAAACAGTATAATCCGAACCGCCATGAATTCAAATTCAGGGGACGTTTTACAAAACAGTGACCGTGACAAAACAAATTTCCTGCATTACTGCCTACTCCACACCTTTTGTGACAAAGATAGCGGTTGTAAATAATCCGGTTGCTGCTTTTGTCGTGTTATACATAATTATCTGTCCAAAGGGCTAACCGACTCGGAAAACTGCTATTTAAGGCATTTAGTGAGAGGAGATTGTTTGAAGGCACGACATTCATTCCATAGCGAGCACATGTTAAGTGTCCCCTTTTGATCTATATCCTTTGAGTGTGACATTTACGATGATTGTGTGGATAAAGTTTATTATTGCGTGTAATAGAATCGTTGTAGGGTTGATTTTTGGCTCTTCTGATGCTACATGACTTTGTTTGAATTTTGTGTAAACATGTAGCATTAATGAACTATATTACATGTAACATGTACATGTTACCTGAACTATATTACATGTAACATGTACATGTTATATGAACTATGTTACATGTAACGTATTTATTGTTAGTATAATATGTTTAATAATAATATTAATTGAATTTATCGTATGTTATTTATTTATTAGACATAACAAATCAATAATCTACAACTTAAGAAAAAAAATTACAAAACGATGTTCATACAGTATAATGTAACGTAATGCACGCGTTTCTCTATATACTGCATATGTGCCAATAAGTATTAATATTTTAACCGACTTTAAAAAAGACGGAGGTTCTCTATTCGGTTGTATCTTTTTTTATGTATGTTACCAAATAACTTAGTCAGTCCTAAACCAATTTGGAAAATTCTTTTTAATCTAAAAGAATGTATATACAGATTAATCCCATTATGTTTGTTACCTCTTAACAGAGTTAGTTCAGAGTTTGATAGCCCCGTTGCTAGCAATATGCCCTATCAGGTCAACCTTCACGTGATTCCCCCTGAAAACCATCGTCAACAATTCTCGTTGAATTCATCACGATGGGCTAACTGACCTGTTTCATCCTCACCTATCATCCTTCACTGGTGCCCCGCCGGTGTATACCGATAGCACAGGTGGGGTTACTATTTCATTATCACCTATAAAACAAAACTCCATCAGATGTAAATCGATTTGGCTCCTTATGAATTTTAGCAAAATCGGTTCAATAATTAGGTTTTGTAATTAAAGTAACTATATTTTGTGAACACAATCATTATAATAGATACATTTTAAAAATAATATTAATGTTTAATTCTATTTATATAAATAAAAAAAATATTCCGTCGATCCGGCGCACAGGACCAGAGTGACATTTTAATCACCTGGCGTGAAAAGTATTCCCTTTCAATTCGTAACAATTGCAGAAACTGGAAAAATAGAAGCTCCTTATTCCACTTGGATACCTCGTTAGAGCTCCTCCGACAATGAAATACCGTATTTTAGAATCGTCAGCGAAAGCAATTTATAGTCTCACGTATTGGATGGAGCCTTTTGAATCTTACAAAATAAGATCTTGTAGATACTTCGATTAAAAAATTCGATTCTTGTGAAGTTGGATGGAACATCAGGTGCTGTTCCAGTCAAATCGTAAGATATTCACCGAATATTGTCCGTAGGGCCATTTTATTAAATGTAATCGCTTGGAAATTTGTATACTTTTTTTTTTAATATCCAACGTTACTTGTACAGTAAAATTTTTTCACAATATACTTTTGTAAAAAGAAGGCAATTGTTTTAAAGGTTCTTGTATAATACTGGAGTTAAACGAACGTGTAGCTAATCTGATATATAACTATTTGCTCTCGTAGGCACTCATAAAATTGCAATACAATTTTAGAGACAGTTATTATTTCATAATCATCATCATCATTTCAGCCATTATCCGTCCACTGCTGGACATAAGGCCCACCATATACTATAAGTAATTTATATTAAAGCGAAAATAAGTATACCGATCTCATATACCGCTGGTAAAGTGTATAAAAAAAGAACATCGTGTATACATACATACATATCTGTCACGCCTGTCTCCGATTGAGGTTGACAGAAACAATTGAATGCTAAATGCTTCGATTCAAACAGACCTCTTTCGCTTCCTCTGCATTCATCAATTTTATCATCGTATATAGAAATTGTAATTAATATAGTAATGATCGTTATTTTACACTTTAATAAAAATAAACAATAAGTAAGTTATAATAAGTAACTGGCAATCCAAAGAGGTAATGCTGCCAGTATCTTGGGTGCGCTGCCTCGGTGTGGTGCGTTGGGGGATTACTTATAATTAGTATAAGTATTTAAGGAATTGTATATTAACTTTAATTTATTGTTGCATTGTAATTAGATATATGAGTAGGAAAAATAGTAATAGTTAATTAGTTACTAACTGCAACCCACGGGTTTATTAACGCATATTGGGATAAATCCTGAGTTAATTATAATAATCTATATTATTATAGTTAATGGGCAGCAGCGTCCATTTTAAAACATCACCAAAGGTCTGACTGCGGTAACTAAGCTACCTGCCAAGCGTGGTAACTACTGGCAAACCCCTGAATAGGGAGAGATCTGATTCAGCAGTTCAGCAGTGGACAGATTTTTTTTATACAACTTAGAGTGGCAAACAAGCTGACGGCCCACCTGATGGAAAGTGGTAACCGTCGCCTATAGACATGAGCAGTACCATGGACATAACAGAGTATACTGTTTCGGCCATGATACTCCCAATGCGTTGCCATTCCTGAGGACTCGGGTGTTATTCCTCTGTACCCTGTAAATTCACGCCACATCCCACTGCCTTCAAACCGAAACACAGCCATGCAAACAACTGCTTCACGGTTGAAACACGAATGGTAAAGAGGTACCCAAGCAAACGGCTGATATAATAATAATAGTGTTTTTTTTTAATAATTAATCGTAATAATAATAAACTTAATTGTGAATATTTAATACAGGCTTTAAAATATCATGACAGAACAGAACGATACAATCTCTGTATTCCGAAAATTATCCAATACCAATAAACGTGTACAATTCCTAAAACATTTAATACCGTCGAGCAAACCATCAATGAATGCCAAACAAAGACAAATTGCAACTTTTCCCGCAAAACCTATTTACCAATGGAAAATTTTCCAAAGGGTAACATCGGCTGACTTTCCCATTGATTACATCAGCAGAATGTAATCATTTTAAAACCCCTCGATGGTGGATTGTAATTCAATTCGTAAAGTTAAGATTGTGACGTTGGAAACTTCGCAATTGTTCCAAAGAATCAGGTTACAGATTAAGAATTTTCCAAAGTTCAAAACGCGATCAATCAGGTTGTATTGAAAAGTTTCCATATCGCTCCTCTGTGGGGATTAATAAGAATTTATGAAAATTGTTCTGACATTGAAATGAGTTTGGAAGGTTACCACAAAGATAATATTATGGCTTAGTAATTTGCCCGAGAGATTTTACTTCTTTTTTGACGGTACGTTCTTGACAGGATCGATCTTGGTTTTTCTTATTTGATGGATGAAAATGGTATGGTAACCCCGCCTGCACTAACGGGATACGCTGGCGGAGCACCAGTGAAGGGTAATTGATGAGAATGAAAACAGGTCAGTTAGCCCATCATGATGAATTCATCAGGAATTAACCATGATAGTTTCCAGGGAGAACCGCGAAGAGGTCGTCCTGGTTGGGTATATTACTAGCAATGGGATTCTCAGTCTCCATTACTAACAATCCCTTTCCCCCCCGAATCGATCTTGGTTAGTATGTAGCAAAGTATATAGCGTAGTAGAGTCTGATATCATCCGCTCCACGATATCTTGCTATTTCTCTCAACTATCCGCCATTCTAGTATATAGTTTGAGAGGCGCTTAATTTGATTTAGTCATACCATTGTATGCGTGATCATACATGGAGTCTAGTACCATTCACGCTGCTCAACATGACAAGCTTCTTTATGGAGACTTCATTTTTTCGTGAGATTGAATCTGAGGGATTATTATTTTGCTTCCTTCTTTCTTATAATTTTAAATAGTAGACTACAACTCGATTACTTCTTTAAAATATCGATATCAAATTTTTACTGAATTAAGCATTAATTTGTTGAAGTCTATATCACTGGTTATTCAATTAGAATTATTTTATTTAATTCCACTATCATTAGTATGTATAAATAATAGTGGCGGTCAATCTTCGTATGTTGGCAATCACACAGATACTAAGGATAGCAGAATTAAACAAAATAATTCTAAACAAATAATCAGTGAAATTTAATTTATTAAATTTTCTTTTAGCACTAAAACTAGAAGAATAAAATTTTATACTTTATTAATTTTTATCTTGTATATTCGAAGAAAGTACTTAAATTTATAAAGCCATTTCATTTCTTTTGTTATTATTACAATATTTTTACTTTAAATAGCGTCTCAAAGGCAGCTATCGTTTTACTTTTGAATCTGTAGTAATAACCTAAAATTTGATCAATTTAAAAAGTCCATTAGAATATCTAGAGAAATTCCAAGAAATAGTTATATTATTCAAATTTGTCTTTAAGTTCAAAACTTTTCAATAAATATTAATTTGTCCTGAGTAATGTAAATTAACGTGAAAGTGTGTTTGCTTGTTTCATATCCCTTGGTATCTTAACAGTACAAGCAATACATCGTCATCTTCGATTTTCGCCTCTTATAGGTGTTTAGACAACATAAGGAAAATCCAAATTTTTAAAGCAGCCACTCTGAAGAGCGAGGTGGTGCTACAGCCAAACCTTCTTTCTTCAGCCAGGAGTATTGCCTCCTTCCAGCACTTCTTTTACCAGGAATCTTGTCTTAAATGAATAATTGGAGTGTTCTATAGTTTTTGTTAAGCGAAATACAATATTTTCCGACGCTTAACAACACATATGGCACTTTAATAATTCAAACATATGACACAAATATTACACTTCAATAAAATTACAGGGTACAAAGACATATTCTTTAGTTCTCAGCAATGGCTACGCACGAAGAATATCATGAGCCCCCCCCCATGCATTGCCATTCCTGAGGACTCAGGTATTATTTCTCTGTACCCTGTAAATTCACGCCATATCCCACCCTTCAAACCAAAACACAGCCATGCAAACACAACTGCTTCACGGTTGAAACACGAATGGGACAGAGGTACCCAAGCAATTGACTTTTGTACAAAATCTCACTCTGGTTTATACCAAATCACACAGTAATAAGTCAAGCTGTTAAGTCGCTATAAGGTAACAAATAAACAAACTTACTTTCACATTTATAATATTAATACGTATTACAAATATATTGTCCTCCTTTTTAAATAATTAGATAATAAACGAAATTGTATACCGTTTTTAAAATATTCAAACTTCTGACGGTTTTTATATTTACACCTAATTGCTGTGTTAATTGCCCTCTACACCGCGTTGAATATTGATCGACCGGAAAAAAAACTCGTGACCTTCTTTACATTTATCCGTTAATGTAGTAACAGACAGACAAACTTTTCCATTTATAATATTAATAAGGATATTCTTGCTCTATACCTAAGCGATAACGCACGATCAAAGGCGCGTGCGAAGAGATTACCTGCGTCGGGTCTGACACATACGTCATTATCACGGCCCGTATCGTCCGTCTATCATGCCGGTGCCTACGTCCCTTTGTTGTTAAATTTATATATTAATTTACAATATTACCTACGGTGTTCTAAGTTATTATATACTTGCTTTATGTCCGCTACTTCGTATGTATTTCAGAAGTAAAACAACCAACGTGACAAAAGTAAGACATCCAGAGGGAGACTTTGTACAAAAGTCGATTGTTTGGGTACTTCTGTCGCATTCGTGTTTCTACCGTGAAGCAGTTATGTTTGCATGGCTGTGTTTCGGTTTAAAAGGTAGGATATGGATGAATATACAGGGTACAGAGGATTAACACCTGAGTCCTCAGGAATGGCAACGCATGGGGGGTATCATGGCCGAAACAGTATACTCTGTTATGTCCATGGACTGCTCATGTGTATATATATATATATATATATATATATATATATATATATATATATATATATATATATATATATATATATATATATATATAGACATAGATTTTTTTAAAAAAATACTGTTTTATGGTTCATAAGGTACTAATTAGATGCCAATAAATGTTTCTCTTGTTTTCGTTTTGCATGCAAAAATGTTGAATCTCTATTCAAGTTTCATCTTACTAAATGAATATTTGAATAGGGATTCAAGTATTCATAAAGTACCTATTCAAAGTAAACAAGGTCTGTCTTTCAGAGATATAGTTGGGGAACTAACGAGATGGAATGTTCATATAGACGTGAAGAAAGATAAACTTAAATGTAAATTTTTGGTTTTATAATGTTAAATTATCTTATACAATTTGGTATTGTAAACAAGCTGATGGCTCGCCTGGTGATAAGTGGTAACGGTTGGCTTTAACTAACCAAGTATGGGTAACACAATATGCACTACAATACCTATGATATTTTGTTCTTGAGTACGTTTGTACAGTATTATGCTACAGTATTCTCTACTTTTACTACCATATTCCTAGAATACACATTACGGGCTTCAACCCAAAACATATGCAAATACAGCTGCTTGACTAAAGAATCACGAACAGGACAGAGTTAGAGATTACTATGCGCAGGGTTGTCATATTCGAAATTTGATTTTTACCCAAAGAAAAAAGATCATTCTCAATCCTGTTTCTATTTTTCTCTCTCCTTTTCTTATCGCAGATCTTATCTTTTACTGGAGGGAGACTTTGTACAAAAGTCGTTTGTTTGAGCACCTCTATCCCATTTGTGTTTCTAATGTAAAGCAGTTGTGTTTGCATGGCTGTGTTTCGGTTTGAAGGGTGGGATATGGCATTGAATTTACAGGATATAGAGGAATAACACCTGAGTCCTCAGGAATGGCAACGCATGGAGGGTATCATGAGCGAAACAGTATACTCTGTTATGCCCATGGTACTACTTATGTCTATAGATGATCGTTACCACTTTTTTAGTCAGCTTGTTTGTCATTCTAAGTCGCATAAAAAATGGAATCCTCTGTTATTATGTACTTTTAGGTAATTACTGTAACTACTTGTATACAGCTTATAAGTACTAAAACTATTACATAAAATTTCTAACAAAATTACCCAAATTTCACCATGCCTATTTAATTTTTTTCCAAAAATTTCTGCCAGAATTTCATTTCTCCAATATTTACTGAACAAAAAATTTTACACAATTATACAAATTGCGGAAAAAATACCCAATCTGGTAACACCGATCTTGTAAACATATTTTGTACCATCTCTTTGAATAAGAGAATTAAAATTGAGTAACTGAACTATAATAACACAAATGAGTAAAGCCCAATTTCACATTAATCAAAACCAACCGATCGGAAACGCTAGCAAGTTCTCGACTGACATTTATTGAGTTATGTATTTTGTACAAAGTCGTATATTGTTTGTTCTGACATTCATTATTTTCCAATATTTCAACGTTGTGTGTGTGTTTTTTTTTTTATGTTATCATTGATGTAACGCTCGGTCGGAATATTTGTTCCAGTTACATTCCGAGGATTTATGAATAATTAAGCCATTTCTGCTGACGAAATTTCGTGAAGCTCCGTACCGAAGTATTTTTCGTTCATTTCATTGTACTAAAACACTGCTTTGCAAAAAATGTACGCTCTCACAGTAAGACGAGAGAAACGTTCAGCGTTTTAGATTTATTTCAAAAATATTCGAATGGTATTAAAAGATTTGTAAGCGTTCTGTGGTTAGGCCTTTTATTGTTTATTTTTAAAATGACTATATTTTTTTTTTACAAATATTCTACTGAATTGGGTGGTATCTTTCGGAAATCCATATCACTGGTTATTTAATTAGTATTGTTTTGTTTAATTCTGCTACCATTTGTATATGTGTGACTGCCAACACTCTAAGATTATTAGGCACCCAAACTGCCGAACTGTTAAACTTAACAGCGATCTAATAATTTGCCTTCCAGACAACCCAATACAGTGAGAAAGCATTTCGTTAACAGCTATATATAACTATATATATATATATATATATATATATATATATATATATATATATATATATATATATATATATATATATATATATATATATATATATATATATATATATATATATATATATATATATAGTTAAATACATATGTTATAGGAAATTAATGAACTCACTGTAGTTTGCTTTTTTTATTATACCACTGAGGTAAAAAAACGTAAGGCCTACCTGATGGTAAGCGGTTACCGTAGGCTATGAACACCTGCAATATCAGGGGCATTACGCGCTGATGAGACGCTGTAACCCAAACTACCAAACATCCCCTGAAGAAGGACCTTTACGGATAAATTCACTTTCTCCCGCGCACAACCACACTTTGGAATCAACTTCCAGCAGCAGTATTTCCGAACCGATACGACAACATAATCTTCAAGAAAAGAGCATATTCCTTTTTAAAAGGCCGGCAGCACACCTGCAATGCCGTTAGTGTTGTGGGTGATCATGGGCGGCGGTAGTCACTTACCAGGTGAGCCGCATGCTCGTTTGCCCCCTGTGTTGTAAAAAAAAGTCGAAACAATTGTCGGAAACGACAAAAACGCAGTGAGTTCATTAATTTCCCGTTACATATATATACATATATGTAAGTATATCCTTTCAGATAAAAAAAAATACTTCTCTAAAGCGGTTTATAACTGACGGGGTTTTTTCTAAAAGATGATAATGGAATGGCAATCCCGCCCGCGCTGACGATATACCCTGGCGGGGCACCAGTGAGGGATGAGAGGTGAGAATGAAAAGGCAGGTCAGTTAACCCATCGTGATGAATACACCTGGGATTCAGCACGATGGTTTCCAGGGAGGACCACGTGGAGGTCGACCTGACATATTGCTAGCTATGGGACTGACGTGGTTATGAGGCAACCAACATAAAAATAAACCGAGTTTAGAATCTCCTTCTTTCAAAGTAAGTTAAAAAAGTAACGCATGTAAGGCATTAGCCCACATATGTAACAGAAATAACTCTCTTACAATTTGGCAGGAGTTCTTACGTTGTAATATTGTTATAATTGGCAATTATTCGTATATTCTTTGTAATGATGGTGATGAATGTATTACAGAGTCTTCTTCAAAGGTATAGAAGGTTTTCTAAATATAACAAATTGCGATTTTTGAATACGTACCTACATTATGAAATAAATAGGGAAGATCATTAACGATTACTTTGTATCTACCGCTATAAAATAAATGTAAATTCTCTATCTAAAATCAATAAATAAATAATATATATAAAATAATAAATAAAAAAAATAATTAGTAGTTTTTTTTTTTAACATAAACCCATAGATGGATACCGAGTTCTAAGTTCGAAACATTTCAATATGTCCAACATTATATTGAAATATTTGAATTTAGAATGCCAAATGCATATGAACAAGAATAGGTAACTTGTAACAATCAGTTTTTTTTTTTCTTAAGAAAAAAATAAGCCACAATAATTGTAAAATTATTCTATGGATATTATTATGTGTAAATAATGTTTGTTACCTTATAATTCCGTAAGTTGTAAACCAATTTGGAAATTTATTTTTTTATCTGAGAGAATATACTTATATATTAGTTCTATGGACCTTTTATCTGCCTCGGTACAGTAGTTTAATTTGTAGATCAAAGTAACTGATTTTGTCACAATTGGAGTCAGTTTTTTAATTATACTGCAAAAGCATGTCTGTTACCTGTTTATGTCTAAGCAAAATAAAGTCTATTATTATTAGAAATAAAAGCTCTTTTTAAGTAATAAATTTTATTATTATATTCCATTCTTTTCGATACAAAATTACAAATAAACATTACAAACCTACTAAAACAATGTTTAATTTCTTAAATAGTGTTTTGTCAAATATTGTTTAGATAAACCGTATTTTAGTATTTTTTTTTTATAGTAAGACCATGTACCGACCATATATGACCAATTTAAAAAAAGGTGGAGTTTTTCAATTCGATTGTATTTTGCTACTTTATTAACTCCGTCATTTATAAACCAAAATATGTTTTTTTTTCTGAAACGACATATTTTCAAATTGGTCCCATCTTATCAAAATCGATTCAATAGTTAATTTAGTTTTATATAAACATAACTCTGGTCTCGCCAACATTGAAGTTGGTATTTTTTTGTGAAATAAATTCTTAAATTATTTTAGAAATAGTTTTAATTTCAACTAAACTACATAGTTATTAGTTCTATCTAAACTGGATAGTTTAGATACGGCATAGTAATTCAAAATTGACATGAAGTGAAACGTGTGTGTGTCTGTTTTTTTATACAACTTGAAATGGCAAACCATTTAACAGCTCACCTGATGGAAAGTGGTAACCGTCGTCTATAGACATGAGCAGTATCATGGACATAACAGAGTATACTGTTTCGCTCATGATACCCTCCATGCGTTGCCATTCCTGAGGACTCAGGTGTTATTCCTCTGTACCCTGTAAATTCACGCTATATCCCACCCTTCAAACCGAAACACAGCCATGCAAACACATCTGCTTCACGGTAGATTCACGAATGGGACAGAGATGCCCAACCAAAAGTATTCTGTGTGTACGTAAGTGGTCAAATCGGGGCAAATGTGGGTCAGCACAATAACAAAGGGCACAGGAAATCCCGCCGACGTCTGTTCTCTAATGAGTTCACTGTTCAACTTTGTTTACGATTATTGTATATGGAATGTGGAGCATTGCGTGATTTAATTATTAATTTGACATAGTATTTTTAAATGTTAGGACACTTGTTTATAATTATAATGTTGTATCAAATTAGATGTGCTTTGCACGCTTAAATAACTTTTCTTTATAATAAAAAAAAAAATGCTTATAAAATGAATATGCACTTTTATCGAAGGACGCCATGACAGACTCCCTTAATTACATTTTCCAATGTTGCCAACCTTAGGTACAATAATTTCCAATGTACTACAATAATTACTCCTCTCCATCCAAAGGTTGTCTGGAAGAGATCGTTCTTAGCGATAAGGTCGCCCATTGTATTCTCATTGTGATTATTTCTTGTAATTGTTTACATTTATAATAAGTTTACTATTGTAATCTTTTGAAGGAAACAATAAAGAGTACTATTCTAGTCTATCTTTATATATTTTCTTATCTATTTATATATATATATATATATATATATTTATTATCTTTTATTATTCTAGTCTATCTATCTATCTTAATACGATATGACGAAGTTTTTTTTTTTATATAATGGGTGATAATGATATGGTAACCCCGTCTGCGCTATCGGTATACACTGGCGGGGCACCAGTGATAGATGACTGATGAGGATGAAAGCAGGTCAGTTAGCCCATCTTGATGAATTCAACTAGAATTAGCCACAATGGTTTCCAGGGGGAACCACATGGTGGACCTGACAGGGTATATTGCTAGTAATGGGGCTATTTGATCCCATTACTAACAATCCCTTTCCTCCCAATACGACGAAGTTATGAACATTACCATAGAAGGTAAGATAGAAGGAAGGATGGGAAGAAGGAGCTTAAGGCGTAGTTACATCAGGTAGATCAAGGAAAAAGTTGGTGTCGTGTCGTATCAAGAGGTGAAGAGACTTACTAACAATCGTAGTGAGTGGCAAGAGCTCCACCAACAAGAGTGCAGCTCTTAAATATGATAGATAGTATTTTTAACCGACTTCAAAAAGGAGAAGGTTCCCATTTAAATTTTTTTTTTTCATATCTATTCCCTAATTACTCAGAGACGCCTAGATCGATTTGGAAAATTATTTTTATCTGAAAGAATATATTTTCAGATTAATATATACAAGCACTATCAGGTTGAAAATAGAAATTTTATCAATACAAGTTTAGTAGCCTACTAGTAGTTAAGTATTTTTTTAGTTAAAAACTAATTTACACTAAAAAAAAATATTAGATATTTTTAATTAAAATTTAATGTCGGTTTTCATTGTACAAAGTAGTCTTTTGTTTACAAATAGTGAATACATTCAGCCCTTAAGTCCACCCTGTAGACTTATTTCTATGTGTGCAAAAGTATAAATAAATAAATATTAATACAGTCTAAAATAAAGTCCTGCCCTGTCCCAATTAATACGCGAAAACCTAATTGTTTCAACCCGTTAAAGCGTTAACAAATTATATAATTTTCACATTAATTATAAATAATAATTAAAATTGTATTATATAATATAAGTTTATTTATAATTTTATTGGTCTCTATACAATGCAACGTCAGTTGCAATATCAAACCAAATTACATTACATTGTTAACTGCATTTCGCGGTACTACTCATATGTATGAAGTAATTATACAGAATCGGACGTGTCATAAAAAGTGTCATTTCCATACATACTCGTAACGAACCAAAAGATTACACAATAATATTTAAATGTTAACAATATTATACGTATAGCATGTGACTTGTGAATTCGTTGTGAAAACAATCATAAATACTTTATTTTCACAACGATAATGAAGTTTGAAATTCACGTTTGCTGTGGTGATGTTATTTGTTGTACTTTATTTTTTATTCATTGAGCGACTTCCAAAAGTAATAATATAAACCATACCAAATTTTATATATATATATATATAAATATTCTAATCTGACGACTAATTCATCATCATTTCAGCCATTATCCGTCCACTGCTGGACATAAGCCCCCCTCCCCCATAAACTGCCATAAAGAGCGGTCCTGAGCCACCTGCATCCTGGTCGTCACTCCATCTAGTGGGGGATCGTCCGACACTGATTTTTTTTTTTTTAATATTGAGAAAAAGTTTCCTTTGAGATAAATTGATAACTATTCTTATTTATGGTAACTTTGCTATGCCTTTTAATTCCATTAGGTATACAATTACTGGCATTTACTGTAATCTATATGTTTTTTCTATTCTGAACAATATACATGTATAAATTTCATAACAATGGGTTGTTAGGTCACTGCTGTTAAGACACCGAGAGGTAACAAACTAACGCATTTTCACATTTATTATATTAATAAGGCTTAAAACCGTTATAAATTTATTAAATACACATTTCGTAGTGGCAATGTTATGTGTCATAATTTAATATTAAGTATCACAACTTTAACATTAAATTTCACAAATGCATTATCAAGTTTCACAAATATAACATTAAATTTCACAACTATAACATCAAATATCGCAACTGTAATGTTAATATCGCAATAGTAACTTTAGTTTTTCTTTACAGTACCGACATCCGATGTTCAAGGAGTACTGGGGAAGAAGGCCTCGCTACCGTGTGATATACAGCCTCTCAACGCTGAAGATGACGTCGTAATGGTTCTATGGTTTAAAGACTTAGACGGAGAACCGCTATACAGGTATGTGATTTTATTATAATATTTAAGCTTATTTTATCACAGTTTGGTTTGATGTTAAGCGATGACGTAGCCTAAAATAAAGTAACAAACCCAAATAATGTCTATTCACTCCAATCTTGAAGGACGACAGATTACATACTATCACTTGAAAAATTTAGACTTCGGGAGAGAAATATATTTCTTGGCTATTCGAATGAGAAAGCTAAGATACGTAATTCTTTTGCTTGTGAATGAATAAACAATACACTCCGCAATTTACTTGTGAAAGACAATAATATCAGTTTAAATTAAATATGAAATATTTGTAATTGTAAGTTTTTGTAAGTTTATCTACACTAATATTATAAAGAGGAAAGATTTGTATTTTTGTGTGTACGTATGTTTGTAATGAATAAACTCAAAAACTACTTTGCCAATTTAAAAAATTCTTTCACCATTAGAAAGCTACATTCACCTTGAGTAACTTAGGCTATATTTATTGTTAGAAAAGATTAAGGATCCTTACTAAAACTTTAGTAACGTAACTCAAGGTGTAAAAAAATGCTATAAAATACCTTTCGTCACGTGCGCTGCAGTAACTATTGGTCATAGAATAAGAGTATGTCGTATATGTATATATTGAAGAAAATATCAATAACTACAAATAACTTCGCGATACTATATGTTCAACTATTATCATTATGTTACAATAACCACTTTTTTTCATGTTGTAAAAATGTCCACCCGTGCGAAGCCGGGACGGGCCGCTAGTTAATTGATATATCATAAATAATATTATATTACGATCCTTTTTCGAAATCTCGTACAGACTCATTTCAACTTAGAGAGTTTTGTCACTTTCTTTCAAATTGAAAATTTCGCGAAAAATAAATAAGTCAATTAATTTAATATCTAATTATTTAATTATAAACAAATAAATAATTTAATTAATTTAATCACATTAATAGCTAAACCAGATTTATGATAGGGCGTAGTATCTTGAGAAAGCATCGTTGCATTTATTGGAATAGTTACTACGCCTAAAGTTGTTCGAAAGACTAATATTAATACTGTACTGTATAAAGAGAGATTAATTGCTTAGTTTACAAGGTATGATACCTTGATCATCAATCTAGATATATAATGATCCACGCCAGTTTTGAAAAGTTTATGCTCTGAATTGTCTAGATTGTAACTTTTCATTTAATTTTCTCAAATCCCTTGTGTAATTTTGAAGCTCTTTATTAGACATCTATGAGATTATCTAATTGATTTATTATCTTCATTGGACCTTTGACAGATTACTTTAGTATACATGTCTTGGGCCTATTCAACACTTATGTTTTTAGCTTCAATATATTTTTATATTGCTTTATCACGTAACATAATAAACGAAGTATCAAATAGTTAATTCTACCTATCTTTAAGATATACTCGTAGATATGTATAATGATTAATAAAATACACGAGATAAGCACCTTCATTTTGTTCTACAAAATTTTTCTTATACCACTAGTCGAATGACTTGATCCTTCAAGCTCCGTATTTGGAATAAGAAATTAATATTTAGTATATTTTCGAAACATTGTGAAAAGGTGTTTCTATATATATATACATATATATACAAATTAATTCTTCATGTAACAGGATATAGTACACAAACTATGGCTCAGTCCATCTTGTAGAGAAGAGTTTTGTTTACAATGTATCCTGGACACTATTATGCTCACGTTATTCCTCACATGTTGCAATTTCTTAGAACTAAGGGGCCAGTAATTCCACTGTTATATCTTTCAGATGACTTTTTATAAATTTTAATTTCTCCTCTGGATTAGTTACGATAAAAACATGTAGTAGACATATTTATGACCAGTTACATTCAATAGTAGGATATCCAATGCAATAACTATTAATTTCTATCTACAATTTTATTAATAGTTCTTAAATTATTTACTTTATCATTTTCATTGTTCGATTGTTGCTTATTTTTGTGTTTTAGTAACCACAATACTCTAACTATATCCAGGTTACCAATGATGCACTTCTATTGATACATTTCGAATTATTTTGCCCAATAATATTTTCTAAAGAATTTGTTGGAAATTTTGCACAACAGTTGGAAGTTTTATTTCTGACTTTTATAATTCAAATGATCTTCTTGACTGTATCCCAAATAGTATCCCATCAGTGTATATTTTTCTCTTTACTTTACGTTTATTTGCATTCATCTTCACATTCATTCCTTTTCTAGCTATATCATCTTTCATACAATCTATCTATTTATTTATAAGTCTAGCTATAAGAACAATATAAATACAAAAAAAAATACAAATTTGATGACACCGTAAAATGTATAATTTTTTTCTTAGCTACGACATCCGAGGTCGCTCAATGACACAGCCAAAACTGTGGTCTTCTCCACTGGTCTTCGGAAGCAGAGCATTTTTCCGAGGTGGAGCGACTCCAGCGGTCTTAATGGTAGATAATGTAGTTGCCATGGACGCTGGGGTATATAGATGCAGGGTAGACTTCAAGAATTCACCAACGAGGAATTTGAGAGTCAATTTTACTGTAATTAGTAAGTATTAACCGCACATCCAGATCTTTAACAAATATTTAGAGTTTGATTATTTAGGTTTATATCCCAAATAATTGGGTAATTTTCAACAAGTGCGACTCCAATTTCGGTGGACCCTTCAACTGTGTTTTCAACTTCGAATCTCCAAAAAAGACGATATCCCCGAAATATAGAAGGAATCGTTTTCTAAAATACTTTTTGGAGACATCAACTTTTCTAAAGACCCGAAACCAAATAAGTTCACCAAATTTAGACAGAAATCTCGATCTTGCTAATAATCACCCAATTGTGTTTATCTTCAGTTAATAAACTATTCACTTATAATTAATACTAATGATAATCATTATTTTTATACACTTTAAAAGTGATAATCAAACATAGAGCCCGTCTAATGATAAACATGCAAATTGTTGATCTAGGAAAAACTTTGAAAACATATTGCACGCGACCATTTAGATTATTGAGTCTATGTTAACGGATGAAAATGGAATGGTAACCCTATCTGTTATATCGGTTTATATACACAGGATACCACTGAAGAACGATAGGTAACAATTTCGGAAGATATTAATCACGACGGTTTAGGGTTAGAATACCCCTGAATCCTGGCGTTGTTTTTCTTCTAAATTTTCTTTCATTACATTACAACTTTTGCAATTAAATGGGTAAATATTTTAAAAGCATTGTTCATTTCAGTTCCGCCAAGCCGTCCTACGATATACGATTCATTGAGAAGAGACAGAACGAAATTAGTCGAGCCTTACAACGAAGGTTCTAATGTGATGCTCAGCTGCGAAGTTGAAGGAGGTACAGTATAATTTATCTTTTAACACCTTATACAGCAGGCAGATTCTAAACATATGATATTGTTTGCCTATAATAAACGATCATATACAATTTATTAACATGAACCACGAAAAAAAATCGACTTCATTCGTATCAAAATCAAATGGCTTAATTGAAAAATCCATATATTTTGATTTTAAAAACGAAACTATTAAACCGATTTTGATAAAAATTCTAAGAAATCAATCTGAATGTTAATCTTTTTAAACGAAAAAAAGAATTTTTCGAATCGGTCCATGTGTCTTCGAGGAATCAGCGAACATAAATAAAAATAAAAATTCTGCCGTTGAAAGACGAAGAGAACGTCGTCCTTTTTTGAAGTCAGTTAACAATTAGAATCGAATAAGTTTATTTTTTTAAGAGAATTAGCCATTTGTACAATATAGCTATGACCCCACACTTTACAAAGCCTGTGTTGTGGAAATCAAAGCAGGAAATTTAACATGCATGCATGGTTTGTATGGCCGTGTGTGTGTGTCTGTATGTGTGTGTAATTTAAAAGCTCCTATTAGGAGACACTTTAAAACTACGCAAATATCATCTAAATAATTGCTTCGAACACTCGCATCGATACTTCGACTCTAAACGATATAAAATCGATTCTGTTATCGGATTATTTTTAATCGATTGACTATATCGATAATAGCCTGCCGACTGTGTTATTAAGCCGACGTACACTGTACTTCTATAATTTAAATGAAATATTTTGTCTATTAAGTTGTTCGCTTAAATACTTTTTAAGTGCGGCTCTTTAAAGTGAGTTTTTTGTTTTTTTTCATTAAACTAATAGTTCTTATTTATGCCCATCAAATGTTTTGATAGTTATTTGATAGTAATGTTTAAATTAGAGAATAGAATTTATGAAAATCACAATGTTGTTATTATTATTCTTAGTAATAATAGTATTGTAAACTGGACTATAATTTTGCATTTTTAAGTGTGCAGTAAAAAGTAAATTACAATGAAGAATTAAGAATGTGTTTTATAAAAAGAAATCGTCTTCAATAATGGAAAAACCAGTTATTTTGACTTAAAAACTAAATTACTCACATCTCTATATTTTAGAATTAATATAATTTCATCGTGCCTCCGATCAAACTGTTTATAATTATTTTTTTCCATCCAAAGGTTGCCTGGAAAAGATCGCTTAAGCTTAGCGATAAGGTCGCCCATTGTTTTCTCATTGTGATTATTTCTTGTAATTGTTTATAGTTATAATAAGTTTACTATTATAATCTTTTGGAGGAAACAATAAAGAGTATCTATCTATCTATTAAACGTTGCCATTCTTGAGGACTCAGGTGTTATTCCTCTGTACACTGTAAATTCAAACCATATCCCACCCTTCAAACCTAAACATAGCCATGCAAATACAACTGCTTTACTGTTGAAATACGAATGGGACAGAGGTATCCAAGCAAACGACTTTTGTACAAAGTCTACCTCTGGTAAACAGATCGAATTATGAGATAATAAATATAAAAAATAAATAAATACGACCGAATTGGAAACCTTCTTTACAAAGTGGATTAAAAACAGAGGACCAGACTTTCCATTAATTGGACCGTCAACTTGTTTGCCATTCTAAGTTGTATAAAAAAAAAACAATCTGACAGTCTACTTGTTAAACAGTGGTAACTGTCGTTTAAAGACGCAAGCAGCGTTAAAGATATCACAAAATAATATCCTGTTCCGATCAAACTGTTTATAATTACTCCTCTCTATCCAAAAGTTGCTTGCAAGAGATCGCTTTGTTTCCTCACTGTGATCATTTCTTGTAATTACTTATATCTATAATAAGTTTATCACTGTAATTTTTTGGTGTACTGTATTATACTATATATATTTTAAATTTTATGATCTGATACTGCTTAGTAGTTTGTTTTCACACAAATTTTTTATTTATATAATTAAAAAATATATATATTATTCTCAAATTCATGTATAATATAGTATATATCATATATGTGTAAGTATATTTGTTATTCATATATATTTATTCGTTTATATATGTAATTTTAGTATGTATGTATATCAATAATTAGTAGTACCGCATTCGAGTATTCTAACACTTCCCTATGGTTGACTGGGAGAGAATGCTTTTAGCATTAAGTCCGCCATGTACACATATTTGTACTAATAAATAAATAAATAAATAATTAAACTTATTGAAAAAAGCAACAGCTGAGTTTCTTGCCCGTTTTTCTTGGCAGAAATTGCGTTCCCAATGAACGATAATGACAAAAATGACTTTTTAAAAATGTTTAAATCTAAGTTTACCTTAATTAAAATGTTTCTTTCTTTCTTTCTTAGAGTAAACTAGTCCATCTATCTGTCTATCTATATATCTACAACAACTGCGTACCCTCCGCAATACCATTTTTAAAGACTGGATATTGATCTAATTTATTTATGACAGATTAATGTAAAATAAATCAAATTACTTTCAAATCTTATCAATATTCCGAATTCGAAAGTGCTTCAAATTATTTTTAGATTACTGATTAAAATGTCATATCCAGATAGACTAAATCCTAGACTAGATAATTATACAGAATAATTCTTATCTTATTTAATCTAATCTAAGAACGAAAGAAGAAAGAAATGTTTTTATACGAGTAAATTAAAATTTAAACATTTTTGAATGGTTATTACTTCGTTATTTTATATTATTTTATTGCTCATTTAAAAAAAAAATAAGTGAAAAAGAATGAGAAAAAACTAAACTAAATCTTACATAGCCGTTATTACAATTTAATTTAATTTACAGGAAAACCAAGACCTCGTGTAACGTGGTATCTGGAAAACACAGTCATCGATGACTCATACGAACAGCGGCCCGATGGCATCACTGTGAACACACTGACCTTTCCCAACGTTGGCAGGCAGCATTTCAACGCAAGACTGATTTGTCAAGCTTCCAATACGAATTTAGCACCTCCAGAAACCAAAGTTCTCATATTAGATATAAATCGTAAGTATAATCATTATGTTATTTATTTTATTTAAAACAAACTAGTTCTCACTAGATAGAGCGATGACCTCAAATGTATTGCAGGGAGTCAGTAGATGCAGGTGGGTTTTTTTTAACGGGTGATAATGGAATGGTAACCCCGCCTGCGCTATCGGTATATACCGGCGGGGCACCAGTGAAGGATGATAGGTGACAATGAAAGCAGGTCAGTTAGCCCATCGTGACGAATTCCACCAGAATTAATCACGATGGTTTCCAGGGGGAACCGCGTGGAAGTCGACCTGACAGGGTGTATTGCTAGCAATAGGTCAGTTAGACCCCTTTACCAACAATCCCTTTCCCCCAGATGCAGGTGGGATAGGACTAGGTAGACTAGGTAGACTGTTCCATACGGCAGTCTATGGGGGAGGATGTTCAGCAGTGGACAGATAATGGCTAAGATGAGGATGTTGCTAAGAATAACATAATTTCATATTTGTTTTACATATTATTATATATTAGGCCACTATTTCCTTTCCCGTGGGTGTCATAAGAGGCGACTAAGATGGGTAGCAGCGTCTCCCTTAAAAAATCTTCAAAGCCCGATTGCAGTTGCCAACCCGCCTGCCGAGCGTGGCAACTACTGGCAAAACTCCCTTTATAGAGAAGGCTTATGTCCAGCAGTGGACAGTTATCGGCTGAAATAATAATAATAATAATAATGGTTTCCACCTTCTATTAGAAAGTTCACAGTTTGTTCACCAATTTGAATAGCGTAAGACAAAACCACAAAGGTATTGTTTTGTTGCATATATTTCCTGAGACATACAATTTGACATGAGATAATTCTTAGAACCAGTACAGGTAGAGGTACGATAAATAAAGCCCAGTTCTTAGCTATTCGACAGTTAGCGAAATTAATTTCTCAAATTTATCGCAAACTTTCCGCCAAAGTTAAATTCTAGGGTAACTGTTTCTGAGAATATTTAAATACCCGCTGATATTATGAGAAACAGTTAAAAGTTATATTTAATTTTGTTAATTTGGTGTTGTTTGAATCTTTATAAAATATTAGAGATGTTTGCTTTTCCTGTTTCACGTTAAATGTTCAAGAAATTATATAGAATTATGAAAGCGGGCGAAGAGCGAATTGTATGTAAACGTATGTAAGGATTGAGGTTTTTGGCATTCGGTTCTATTTACAGCCTCATTATTTCAGCAGTTAGTAGATCATACATGAATATAGAACTCCCCCGTAGACTGATCACCCCATAAGAAATGATCCTATACCTCACACTTACGTTGCCCTGCACTCCATTTACATATACTACATCATCATTCTGCCTTCGATTTTCGATTCGTAGAGTTTTTTATTGTCCATATATATTGTTAATTCATTGCAACTTTAGCTTGCTTATTATAAATAGTGAAATATCTAATTCATATATACCGACTTAGCCCAGAAGATTAGTAAACTGAAGTTTATTAAGTGGTCAATTTGTACAGGCAAAAGCAGTGTAAGACGATCCCCCACTAGGTGAAGTGACGACCTCGAATGCATTGCAGGCAATCAGTGGATGCAGGTGGCTCTTGGCTGTTATTTTCGGCACCCTATGAGGATGCCTGTGTCCAGCAATGGACAGGTAATGGCTGATATGATGATGATGATAGATTTACTGATTTACGTCGCCTTCTATTATTACGTTTGGATTTAGATCATCTATCCATTTTGAAGTTTGTCCTAATGGGAGATTGGCGTGACAGATATGTATACATATGTATTTGAGGCCTACTAATTCCTCATCTGTGGAAATATCAACAGTATTGATATAACATAAGGGATATCTTGTTTCAGTAAAACCGATAACTGTATCAATACTGTCAAAGGAGAAACAGGTATCAGCCGACAAGCGTTACGAAGTGGAATGCAAGACGACTGGATCCCGACCAGAGGCGTATGTTACATGGTGGAAGAACAACCGGCAGTTAAAACGGATGGCGAAAAACGTACTTTTTTTTTTATATATTTGTTTTATTTATTTTGTTATTTTGTAATACATGGATAGATAACAATGCAGTATTTCCGAACCGATACGACAACATAACCTTCAAGAAAAGAGTATATTCCTTTATAAAAGGCCGACAGCACACCTACAATGCCGTTAGTGTCGTGGGTGATCATGGGCGGCGGTAGTCACTTACCATCAGGTGAGCCGCATGCTCGTTTGCCCCCTGCGTTGTAAAAAAAACAATGCATGGTGAAAGAAGAAAAGTCCTCTGTGATCAATCTTCGTGTATATATATATATATATATATATATATATATATATATATATATATAACATAAAAAAATAGTCAGCTAGTAGATAAATAGGATAAGAATCACTAAAATTAAGCTAATAGCCTATTTATGTAATACTTATTTTACAATCATGAGCTCCCTGCCGAGGTTTTCCCAAGAGACTACAACATAGGGTTCTTCAAAAGTGGAAGGTAAAGAGATTTCTTCAGGGTCGGCAACGCGCGCGTAATACCCCTGGTATTGCAGGCGTTCATAGGCTACGGTAACCACTTACCATCAAGTGGGCCGTATGCTTGTTTGCCACCTCAGTGGTATAAGAAAAAAACCTGCCACGTTTAATTCTATACGAGGTAATATTTATATTATAGGCACGTTATTATATTTGCTATAATTTAGTAGTAATATTCGACAAATACCTTTGTCTACATCAATATAGATATTTTTTTATTATAAAAATTATTCCAATATAGCAGTTATGAAATATAATAATAAATAAATTGAGAATAAATTATTATTCACTGTAATGGTATTCGATAAATGCTTTTGTCAACCAACAAAGACTTTTTTTTTTTAATTTATTCTACTATAATAGTTATGAAACGTAATAATAAACAAATTGTGAATAAAATCATCTCTCTATCCTTATATTATATATATAAGATATTGAACAAAACAGGGATCGTTTCACGAAATAAGAGAGACCTCATTCAGGACCTTTTCCATTGTGTTCTAATTAATAGATTCTTTCCAGTACAGTTTTGTGGGTCGCATAATAATGTAGTCCTTTGTTTGCCCATGTTTTTTTTTTTTACTTCTGACGGTAATTATCAATTGTTTGGTGATGCTGTAGATCCTGTAATAGATGGTTGCTGGATGACGTTTGAAAAAATCATTAATTAAGACTGAGGCATTATTTCGTCTTAGTGAACAATTAAAGTGAAAATAAATCATTCTACCTTACCAATTTCGCTTGTATATTATTGATTAGAAGACTGTCATCATTGTGTTTTAATTTATTTATATATATTATATATATATATATATATATATATATATATATATATATATACATACACACATACATACATATATATATATATATATATATATAATGTTTATTGTAAATACATAATTGGGACTTAATGCGATGAATATATATGAACTATTTACCTGTAAATACCGTATTTGCCCACCTAATGGAAAGTAATGACCGTCGCTTATACTATAAACATAACAGAGTACACTGTGTTGCCCATGATACCATTCCTGCGTTGCCATTTCTGAGAATTAAGTTATGCTATGCCTTTGTATCCTATAATTTCATGTCTTATGGCACCTATACTTAATCAATCACCATTTGGTATACACACACATATATAGGAGAGAGAAGAATTTATAACCTTTGTATCCTGTTTTTATTCCGTACAGCTAACATGTCCCTGTCACGCGGACAAAGTCGCGAGTTTGAGCCAGTCCTTTTATAAATCATCATGTATATTTAATGTAGAATCAAATACTATTTATTGATGTTTGTTAATTTATTTACAGTTCTCTGAAAATAACGAAACACTGAGCGTACTGAGCCTCGTTCCGAGCGTGGAGGACGACGGGAAATATCTGACGTGCAGAGCTGAGAATAAACACATTCCGGACTCGGCTATCGAGGATAAATGGAGGCTTAATGTGCACTGTGAGTGATATAAAATTTATACACGTCGCGTGCTCTAAGTTCGATACATTGAATAATTAAAAATTGTATCCAACAAAAAAAGTCACTTTATTTGAGACGAAATTAGTTATTTTAAATTAAGAATTAAACTACTGTATCGATTCTGATATTTTTTTTAAAGACCAATCTGTGAGTATATCTGAACGAGGATATCCATTCTTGTTTCGGATTCTGTCACGCAAAGAGACTGAGGGAGGGAGACTGTGTACAAAATCTATTGCTTGTACCTCTGTCCCATTCGTGTTTCTACCATGAAGCAGTTGTGTTTGTATGGCTGTGTTTCGGTTTGAAGGGTGGGATATGACGTGAATTTACTGGGTACAGAGGAATAACACCTGAGTCCTCAGGAATGGCAACGCATGAGGGTATCATGGGCGAAACAGTATACTCTGTTATGTCCATGGTACTGCTCATGTGTATAGGCGACGGTTACCACTTTCCATCAGGTGGGCCGTCAGCTTGTTTGCTATTCTAAGTTGTATAAAAAAAAAGACTACGAGCATAGCCCCCTCCATAGTCCGCTGAGTAACTTGTAGCTTTTGCGTACGGGCCATCGTGTAGGACCATGTTTCGGTTCCATAAGTCGTCACTGGCAACGCTAAAGACTTCGTCTTCAATTGTGTTAATTTCAATTAGTTATTTGCAACAACTTTGCAGTCTCTTATTTACATGTTTCTTTTACTATTTTTGTCATTTAGAATTTTCAGAAACTTAAATATGTTTTTGTACTTATGAAATTAATCATTCACTATAACTGTACACTGACGTCTGCAAGGTGATTTAAAATCGACTTAAATTGAAGCATTTCCTAGACTCTTCAAAAGAGACCTAGTAAATGTTTTTAATAAATTCTTAATATAAAAACTCTAAGGAATATTAATGATTGAGATGTTTCTAATATTCCGTGAAGTATTTAAGAAAAATGCAATTTTCTTAAACTAAGTGAATTATGAATAATAAATATGCAACTTAGTTTTAAAACAAGGAAATTTGATGAGCATAAATGGAATTAATAACAGACTCAGTATGTCCATGGTACTGCTCATGTCTATAGGCGACGGTTACCACTTTCCATCAGGTGGGCCGTCAGCTTGTTTGCCATTCTAAGTTGTATAAAAAAAATCACGAAAACCTACCTGTGGTTGCCAACCCTCTTGCCGTACTATGTACATAACAGAGTATACTGTGTCACCCATGATACTTGTTACCGTTCTACCGATAATATCTGGTATATGAATTAATTAGAAGACTTACCATAATAGAAATACTGTTAAAGCATTTTTCTTTAACCGATTCATTTACTTTAACACCGTCAATGGCCAAAGGTCACGCGATAATTGCGTCTTTTAAAAACCTAATTTTGTTGTAATAGTCGAAAAGAATTATATAATTGCTAGAAAATTAGATTTAAAATAGTTTAATTAATACTATTAATCTTCTATAGTATGTAACTATAGTAAAAGAAACAATGAACTCCCTAATAAGAGATTTAAACTGCTGTTTGTCTTTATATACAATTATATTGTATCAAATTGTTTTACTTTGATAAACAATTTTGAATTGGTAATCTATGAAATGGCTTATGTATGAAAGTATTAATTAAAAAAATAATAGATTTATAACAGATTTTTACCAGAGGGAGACTTTGTACAAAAGTCGATTGCTTAGGTACCTCTGTCCCATTCGTGTTTCAACCGTGAAGCAGTTATGTTTGCATGGCTGTGTTTCGGTTTAAAGGATGGGATATGGCGTGAATTTACTGGGTACAGAGGAATAACACCTGAGTCTTCAGGAATGGCAACGCATGGGGGGTATCGTGGGCGAAACAGTATACTCTGTTATGTCCATGGTACTGCTCATGTCTATAGGCGACGGTTACCACTTTCCATCAGGTGGGCCGTCAGCTTGTTTGCCATTCTAAGTTGTATAAAAAAAAAACTGTCCATCGCTGGACATAAGTCTTCCCCTTAAATTGCCACGCTTGGCAGGCGGTTGGCAACCGTAGTTAGGCTTTGGAGATGTTTTAAGAAGGATGCTGCTATCCAATTTGGCCCTCCCTTCGTCGCTTCTTACGATACCCACCGAAAAGGGAAGGGTGGCCCATTCTATGCCAGCATATACACGGCTAAATACATTATAATAATATATTTTTTTTTTCCACAGATGTACCAGTAGTAGATCTAAAAATGGGCTCAAATCTGAATCCGGACGAAATAAAGGAAGGCGACGATGTTTATTTTGAATGTACAGTGAAGGCAAACCCCAAGACTCATCGATTAGTGTGGTTCCATGACGTAAGTTCTATAAATAGTTATTTTCTTTATTGTCCATGTTAGACACAAATAATGTGGGGTGAAATCGAAATTGCGCGCTTCCCGTAGCGTGTTCTAACACTGAAAAAAGAAAATCGGTCAGGTGCGAGTTGAACTCAAACGCTAAAGGTTCCGTACTTATACTTATATCACATAAAATGACCTTTTTTGCATTTCTCATATGAAATAGATACCTAATATTGATTCTGGTTATATTTGTGGTTAATATGTGGACCGCATAACTTCCTGTGTTTTTGGAGAGTTTTTTTGATAATTTCTCAAAAACAGTACCAGTTAGAAGCACCGTTTTATTTCTACTGTAATATTCACATAAGTTTTTATAAACTATAATTATTTTGTTTTTCCAATTTTAAAGATTTCGGATATAATAGGTAATGGTTTCCTTCTCACATTTTCGAACATAACTAAAAAATTTGTGTATCATAACAAAAAAATGTTTTAATATGTACAAATGAAGTGTTTTCATATTGATGACTTAGAATAGTAGCTTAATTTTGAAATTTTGAGTATAGTTTTGAACTGCTTAGCAAAGAAAATAAAAATATTTTATATATTATTTTTATTGCAATGTATCTATAGCATCGGCCAACTATCAACTTAGTCCAATTTGTTCGATATTTAATAACTAACTTTTACCTAGGACCTCGTTCGCGCGATTTCTATGTATGTTATTTTTACTATTGAAAGGGTCCTGCAAGTCCTTACCTCTTGGAAAGTGATGTTAAGCTTTCTAAAACTACAAACAAACAAATTCACTTCCACATTTATAATATTAGTAAGGAAGTGTGAGAAATATTTTTTTTTTTTATAAATGAAATGTAGATCTGAACCGACACATATCTCAGATGTTAGTTGGAAAACAATTATCCTTCTTTTTTTGCGTATATCCTTTTCAAGAATTCCTGATTCAAGACTGAACCTGGCATGTACTTTGTGGGGAAATATGGTTTGACTGATAAGGTGAAAGTAAGCAAGCGAATTACTGATCAAAATATTATTTGTTGCTTCGACGACGTTCGGGAATAATTTTTTTTGAACAAAGGGCCATACGATAATGCGGCTCACTTGATGGTTAGTAATTATGGCCACCATAAGCACCTGCAATATCAGGGAAATAGCAGATGTGTTGCTGGCCTTTAAGAAGAAATATAGTAATAATAAATTCTTTATTCTCTAGTTACTAGGACCCACACGATTTTTTTACAGATAATTACAACTACCTACTTATTTTGCATATTAGCCTTCAAATACTGGCAGTCTGGACAGTCCGCAAATACCTTTAGAATAGTGCTAGAGCTGGCCCGGACGCTACGCATCAGAGATATGCGCTTTCGCATAGTATTCGCATAGTTTTCGCGTAAAATCAAATCTATAGCTATAGCAAATTGCTGAAATATAACTCTGTGACAGACGAATGGACGAAACAAGTCCCATCGTAAAGATTTTTTTGTACCTTTTTTTAGTAAAGAATCCTGAAAACATTTTTATTAAAGGAACTTTGATCAAAACGGGCATAAAATTTCGAGCCTTCCACACTGTGTGTGACTGTAATGTTATGGAAGAAACAAAAACTTGGTCATTTTTAAATTTTTTTTTATACAACTAAGAATGGCAAACAAGTTGACGGCCCACCTGATGTAAAGCGGTAACCGTCGCCTATAGATATGAGCAGTACCGTGGACATAACAGAGTATACTGTTTCGCCCATGATACCCCCCATGCGAAGCCATTCCTGAGGACTCAGGTGTTATTCCTCTGTACCCAGTAAATTTACGCCATATCCCACACTTCTAACAACAACCACAGCAAACACAGCTGCTTCACGGTTGAAACACGAATGGGACAGAGGTACCCAAGCAATCGACTTGTGTACAAAGTCTCCCTCTGGTAAATTATTATTTATTTGCAATTCTAAATAGTTATGATTCCTAGAACCAAAGTGGCTACACAACGTGCGATTTCAGAGGGGCCTTCTGTCACGAACACTCTGGTTCTGGAATAATCTTCCTACAAAAGTTTTCCCTAAAGACTACAGTATAGGATTTTTCAAAACGGACGTAGTACCATTCCTTAAAGATCAGCAACGATTCAGCAAATTCCTCATGTTACAAGCAACCATAAGCTACGGTAACCCCGTTTACTATGAGGCAAGCCGTATGCTTGTTAATCACCATAGTAGTATACAAAAAAAAACCAAACTACTCTACTCATGTACTTATGTACTCATGATTGACGATTCCAATTACACCCCGCATAGTAAACGTATGGTAAATCCATGAATATTAAAGAAGTATCCGTCTAAAGTTTTCTATACAACAATTTGTAACAACTCCCATAGCCTTTTGTAACAGTAAACTACAAAACATTTGTACACGGAGAAATGTTGGCTCAACTATTTATGAATACGTAATGAACGTTTTAATTGATATGATTCGATTAAAACGAAATTATGGCCAGCAATTAAAGGAGTTTAGTAAAAATTTGTCATCATGAGCGAAACAGTATACTCTGTTATGTCCACGGTACTGCTCATGTCTATAGGCGACGGTTACCACTTTCCATCAGGTGTGCCGTCAGCTTGTTTGCCATTCTATGTTGTATAAAAAAAAATTGTCGATACGACTTATTGAAAAAGAAACTTCTTTATAATGGCATAAGAATCCCAATTGGCAACCATGGTAGTGTAGCTGGTTAACATACCTTAACTCCAATGGTCGCAGGTTCGACTCCCTCACTGCATCATTAGAGTTTGTATTAGTCTGTATGTGGAGTACAGGCCACATATATTATTTACAGCTTTATGTTATTATTTATCAAATTCTAAATTGACACGCATACCTATTGTTTCCTTTTGGCTTCCCTTCACGGCCCTAGTCTCTTAAGTTCCTATGACCAATATACATATATTGGGGGGAAAGGGATTGTTAGTAATGAAGACTGAGAATCCCATTGCTAGCAATATACCCAACCAGGTCGACCTCCTCGCGGTTCTCCCTGGAAACTATCATGGTTAATTCCTGATGAATTCATCATGATGGACTAACTGACCTGTTTTCGTTCTCATCTATCGCTCTTCACTGGTGCTCCGCCAGCGTATCCCAATAGCGCAGGCGGGGTTACCATACCATTTTCATCCATAAAAAAATATAGATATATTTTTAATTCCCATTCCTGGTTTCCTTTGTCGCCTACACTTACTAAAGTCTCTACCAATATTATAAATGTGAAAGTGTGTTTGTTTGTTACATTAAAACACCTTAACTTAATCTTGGCTTAACCAATCACTATGAAATTTAATATACACGTACGTTTGTCCCGGTCAGTAAATATATTATATATGTATATGTATATGTAGTATATATTATTTGGTATAATAAGTAGTCTAATAAACAATATGTGTTTGATATTTTTGTGTATTATACGTAAAAATTATTAATTCACTCTTGCGCCACCTGCCCACTTCTATATGTTCTCCATTAACCAAAGGTTATCTGTAAGAGATTGCTCTAGCGATAAGACCGCCTTTTGTACCTTTATATGTATATTTTGATCTGTACTCCATGCTACTGTATTTCACTTGAATTGTTTATAATGTCATTGTTTATTTTTATGTTTTTGGTGCAATAAAGAGTTAAATAAATAAATAAATATTCCGGTTACGCGGACAAAGTTGTAAGTAAAAATTAGTTTTCTCTGTGTTACGCTACTAGGTAGCGTGTAATAATTCTGACTTTTACTTTTTATTAATAAATTTGTTTTGTCCAAACAGAATTCAGAAATCTTCCACAACGAGGGTGCTGGTGTTATTCTCAGTGCTCAGAGCTTAGTACTACAAAGTGTGACGAGGGCAGCAGCTGGCGATTATACCTGCATGGCAGCTAACAGTGAAGGAAAAGGCACGAGTAACCCTGTCACATTGCTTGTTAGATGTAAGTACCAAATATATACAACTCTATCCACAACACCCACTCCTACAGTAAACTCTTTACAGTACAAGCCGCTAGACTCTGGAATTCTGTCCCAAATAGTACCAGAATGGGGCAGACCGTCCCTGCCTTCAAAGCACAATCGAAAAATTTTACGATTGGCAGTCAAGTGTCTTATATGTATAATAGTTATTCTATGTTTAATAATAATAATAAATTTAATTTATCGCCATTCTTTACAAATATGGTACAGAAACTATAATGTACACAATAAATGAATACACTGTGCAGTAAAAAAAAAATGTTGGGACACTTGATACGACACGACGAACTTATGAACATTATAATAGAAGGTAAGATAGAAGGAAGGAGGGGGAGGGGGAGACCGAGACATAGTTACATCAGGCAGATCAAGGAAGGAGTTGGTGTCGTGTCGTATCAAGAGGTGAAGAGACTCGCTGAAAATCGTAGTGAGTGGCAAGAGCTCCACCGACAAGGGCGCAGCTCTTAAATAGATAGATATATTTACACAAGAGAAGAAGAAAATACAAATAAATTTGTATAAAAATAGTGACAAAGAAAAAAAAATACAAAAAAACCAGTGTACCAGCAATTTAATGACAAGGAAAAATCATTACAAAGTGATATAAAGTTTATATATATTTGGTTATATTTATATATATAATTTTATTTATCTATACTCTATTACTAACTATATAGCTACTAATAATTTATTATTTACCGTATTATTTTTCACCATTAATGTGTAAATTCAATAAATAAATAAATGAATAGATATATAATTTATTCGCATTACTTACAGTACACAAATAACAACAGAGACAGATAGACATACACAGTAACAAAAGATAAAAGAATACATATACAAAAAAATAAGCAAAATTAATAAAAGAAGTAACAATTGTCCTCCTTCATGCGTGTGCTTCGGTAACATAAAATGGTCACAACTCATTTAATTATAAACATCATACCTAATTTATTTAAAGAGTGGAACTTGAATCCTTAAAAAATATTGGATGAATTTTTTTAACATTTCCTCTATGTAAAAACTCGGTCTAAACCTGCGCCACACTTAGCCGCCCGAGATATTAATTTTCTCATTAAGTCCATGTTTCTCGTAATTATCTCCCGGCCAACTTCGCCCCTAAAGCCCAGATTTTACGTGAAACTTGTAAGGATATCAATCTTCTTTAAAGTTTGATAGTTTCTTCTATTATTCACGGAGTTTGACCCTCTTTGTCATTAAATCTTTGTGAGTTCTGCCCCGTTGCAGTTTTATAACGACCTCCAGTTAGCTACGTTGTTAGACAAAGATTGGGGCGAGCGTCATTACGATGCCGTTACTTTTAAGAGGAGCATCGTCGTTCGTGAACTTTTAAAACGAGATGGAGCATTGGAAATGTGTAAATCCCATTGCGATTTTAATACTTTTCGTAAATTTCAACTTGGTTTCTATTAAACTGGAAAGAATCAGGGTCTTCCTAATGAACTTGATGTTTCTGACAAAGTGATTGTGACAGATGATAGAATTAGGTATTTTTTTAATCCTCTGGGAATTAACAATAAAGAAATGTTAGAGTCGAAGTCGAAGATATTTGAGTCGTTTCAAGATTTGTTGGAATTGTGATACAAATACTCAACTTACTCTGTATAAGGATTTGTACTAGAATAGCTGAAAGACATGAATTTGATTCTTATTCAATCATGTTACCAAAAAATTTCCAATTAATGTTTAGGCTATTACAACATAAGACATTATTAAACTAATAAGCAGAAATTGAGAGACATTTAAAACAGTCCATCAATTACGAGTAATTATGAAAACTTACTTACGTATTATTTTAATTGCATACATTTTTAGACACTATACTATACCATGATGTAACTTAAATTAAAAACGAGAGAGACTAGCTGTTTAAAATACAACTTTCTGAAAATTCAATTTTTATTATGTGTTTTTTATTTTGATTATGCAGCTGAAAATAGTAAACAAGCTAAAGACCTACCTTATGCAAACTAATACTGTACAATAGATATAACACAATATACTATGTCGCCGATGATACTTTTTATGTGATGCCATTCCTGAAGACTAAGGTGTTTTTTAATGGATTAAAATGGAATGGTAACTCCATCTGCGCTTTCGGTATTCGCTGGCGGGGATACCAGTGAGGGATGATAAATGAGGATGAAACAGTCAGTTGGCCTATCGTCATCAATTTATCAAACATTAACCACGATGGTTTCCAAAGGGACCCGCCCCGGACTAAGCTGTTATGCCTCTATATCCTTTTTTTTATACGACTTAGAATGACAAATAAGTTAAAGGCCCACCTGATGGAAAGTGGTAACCGTCGCCTATAGACATGAACAGTACCATGGACACAACAAAGTATACTGTTTTGCCCATGATACCCCCCATGCGTTGCCATTCCTGAGGACTCAGGTGTTATTCCTCTGTACCCAGTAAATACACGCCATATCCCACCCTTCAAACCGAAATACAGCCATGCAAACACAGCTGCTTCACGGTTGAAACACGAATGGGACAGAGGTACCCACTACCTAAGCAATCGACTTTTGTACAAAGTCTTCCTCTGGTTACTGTTAACTGTTTTGTCCTGTAATCTTATTGCTATATCAATCGAACTACCATTCAAACCGAAACACCCAAACAGCTGCTTCAGGGCAGAAACACAATTGGGACAGAAGTTTAGCTGCTTCTGTCTCATTCACATTTCTGCAGACTACTTTTGTGCAAAGTCTCCCTCTGGTAAGACACTGTTAACTGTTTTGTCCTTAGATGCTCCCATATGTGCGGAAAGAAGAGATGGAGAGTTATTCGGTGCACTCAAGCATGAGACTGTATCACTCCATTGTTCAGTTGATGCCAACCCCGCACTCGTCTCTTTCCATTGGACGTTTAACAATTCTGGAGAACAAACAGAAATTCCACCAAAGTAAGTGATTTGTCTATTATTTATTACTCTATTTTTTTTTTTATTTTAATTTCTATTCAACAATTTTTAATCTTGCAGATCTTAAATATCATTTATGAAAATTCTTTTATGTAAATAAAAAATCCCCATTTATAGTAACTTTTTAAAAGAATTTATTTGGCAATATTTTGCTAGATTACCATAGCACATCCCAACTATCCATTAAATTCTTAATATTGAATATAGATCATAGGAGGAATATTTGTTATTATCACATATAAGTACTAACTTTTACCTACGATATTGTCTATGACCAGAATCTTAACGATTGATATGAATCAATCGTTAAGATTCTGATTATTTGATTAAGTATACGATGTCATCATCGACATCTTATACTTTATTTGTTCTCCGTTACTATAATATGAATAGTTATAGTGTGTCACTTAAAAGTTATGTCACGTAATATTTATTTCATCAGGTTATATACGAGTCATGGGCATACGTCTACCCTCAACTACACACCAACGACAGACATGGAGTATGGAACGTTGGCGTGCTACGGTGCCAACACTGTTGGACAACAGAAAGTCCCATGTCTGTTCCAACTAGTCGCTGCTGGTAAGCATTCTTCATTCTTTTTAATTAATAAAAATAATTTATTGCGGGAAAATAAGATGTATATAGTTTCATATATATAGTATAACACCCTGTATATGGTTGTACATTTCATTGTAGTAAAATTACGTTTAGATGTCTTTTAAATAGCACACTCACATACAGTGGCATAGCTGAGTAACCAAAGGCACTGGGGCAAAATATAAACCAACTTAAGAATACCGGGGAGTTCCCTGCAAGTTTCAAACGAAAATGGGAATTCCCCTATATGGGTTTCAAATAAGTTGCCTTTATTAAAGTCGTGTTCCTAGAATGTGGTTTATTTATATTCCGAATGCAGGAGATATTGCCACTGTACTGTATTGTCAGTAGAGATGTCGACAACAAGCATAGGGGTGAAAGGGATTTTTAGTGGTGGAGACTAAGAATTCCATTGCTAGCAATATAAACCTAACCAGGTCGACCTCCTCGCGGTTCTCCTTGGAAACTATCATGGTTAATTCCTGACGAATTCATCATGATGGGCTAACTGGCCTGTTTTCATTCTCATCTATCACCATTCACTGGTGCTCTGCCAGCGTATCCCGTTAGCACAGACGGAGTTACCATTCCATTTTCACCCATAAAAAAATACAATATATAAACCATATAAACCATAGTATACCTTTCGAGAGACTCATCTAAATCTTGTCTAAGAAAGCTAGCGTGACAGACAATAATCATATCTCGATTTCTGTCCAGGTCGCCCGTTCCATCTGCAGAATTGCACAGTTGCAAATCAAAGTATTGACTCATTGTACGTGGAGTGTGTTGAAAATTTCGATGGCGGTCTACCCCAGACATTTCTAATGGAGTTGCTTGAATTACCTTCTCTGACTGTAAGTAAACCTCAAATAGTGATAAAAAATTATTTGCTGTTTTTAGTCTTTAATTTATTGTTTCTTGCTTCAAAAGACACAAAACTGTTATCCAATAAGCTACATTAGAGGCCTTTGGGAATAATGAAAGCGGACTCCTGACACTAAACGATGACTTATTTGCACAAATAGAAGTATAGTCTATTTTAATTAAATTTAATAAAAATTTAAACTAACCAATGACTGATCTGGCCATAGACAATCTAATGATATCCTCAACTTTTAATTTGTTACTTAATGCATTTAGACAGTGCTTCTACGATAATTTCAGCTAAACTTGATTACTATTAGAATCAGAATTCATTTATTTGCTAGAATAAAGTGCCTTTTTATAGGTATTACGTCAGAAGAAAATTATAGTCCAATCTTATTTTGCCACATTGTAGAAGTGCAAGTATTAAATTTATTTTTTAAACAAAACTAAGAACAAAATATAAAATCTCAGAATTACACATATATGTAGCAATAATATTTTATCACGTTCTTGTATTGAATTATTACATAATATCATTATATTACATCGTCATTAAATGTAGCAAAACTTTATAATTATCTTGTGATACCCTGATTTCCTATTTTATTGATTCTGGCACTTTATTTTTGGACATGTCAGCCATATTTAGACTGTACAATCTCCAAATATACAATTCACTAAAGATATAGTTAAAATAACATTGCGATTGTTCAGTGACATTGCAATCAGCGGAAACAACCCCCTTAGGACTTTAACCATACTTGAAACGATTCTAATTTGTCTTTTTTTCTCTTTAGGTCCGTTACAACGTTTCCACAAACAGGACTCCACCGTACTTCGAGATTCGAGGCCTTCCACCCGGTGTTAGTTACCGTATTGATCTCTATGCAGTCAACGCTAAAGGGCGAAGCGACGTGTCTACTATAGAAACTGTAACGCTTAAAGGACAGGCCAAGTTTACTGGTAACAATATTAATAATTATATGTCATAAATTATTTCTTAATAACTTCCAAATTTTGAGGAATGGGCAGCACTGTCTATTTTAAAATATGACCAAAGCCCAAACTGTGGTTGCTAACACGCACAAACACACAATTGACGATGATAATGATTATTGACAAAATTTCCCTAATGTAAACTGCTATAAAAAATAGCTCCATGCCTTATGGTAGTCTATGGGGGAGGCCTATATTCATGCAGTGAACAGACAACGGCTGATATAATAATAATGAATTTGCAAACTTTACTACAGAGCAAACTTTGTACAAAAGACAGCTAATTCATCTGCGAAAAACATATTGTGCAATGAATGGAATGATAGTAATAATACGGTACAAAGACATAATAACTTTGTTCTTAGGATTAGAAGTGAGAGATACCATGGAGATAACAGTATATTCTTTGACGTTTATAGTACTATTCATGTCTATAAAGGACAGTTTTACCGTTATATGGGACGTCAGTTTGATTGTTCATCCAAGTTGCATAAAAACAAGGGTTTAACCGAGAGGAGACAACCTTCAGATGATTGCTGTTTGAACATATCTTTTTGTATTGGACTGGCTGTTCCCTGTATACAAAACGTCTGTATTTATAAAAAGGTCTGAGGTTATAAAATGCGCAGTGAATTCTCTGAGACAAGAACAAAAAACTTTTGACCCGGAACTCCACGCATTGTAACTTTGTATTGTTTATGGTATTGTTAATACTTTTATAGTCTATGGTTTTCATTGGATAGGCCATTACTTGTTTGCCATTTCTAATAGTACAAGAAAAAAGATTGTTACGGGATATAGTGGTACAACGATGTTGATTGCTCCACGCGGTACTAAATCAGCAGCAAATGACAACTTAGACAAACTAATTAGTGCATTGCACGCATTAATATAAATGTTATTTCATATGACTATAGTAAAGTATTTTGATTTAAGCCTTCTTTGCATAATGGTAGAAATTTCCATCATAACATTGAATTCCCAAAAATTATTTAAAAGAACAAATTTAAACTGATCGTGTCTGGATACCTTTTTAATGTTCATTGCAGAAAAAAAAAACATAGCTGCCAAATTTATTTTTCTAACCATTTTCCCTATAATTTTGAACATGGATTATATCAACTTGATTTATTTCACTAATAAAAAAAATCATGCAAAGATGGGTTAACTATTATATCGTGTGTACAAAACAGTATTTATCCATTATAAAAGCCTAAATTTTAATATTATCATCATGTTGCTTTATTTGAAAAAGAAGAAGAAGAAGATTGATGAATGTGGAAGTAGCGAAAGAGGTTTGTTTGAATCGAAGCATTTGGCGTTCCATTGTTTCTGCCTACCCTAATGGGAGACAGGCGTGACAGATATGTATGTGTGTATGCATCGTCAATTATATTTTCTATTATTCCTGTCTACGGTCGACTGGTAGATAACGCCATATGGTGTTGAGTTCTCCATTTACACTTTCTAGGTGTATTAAAGTTTAATAAATAAATAAATCAACAAGATTAACAACACATGAGGAGTATTATGATATTACAGTGTACTTATTCTGTAATCTCTAAGTTACTATTCATGTCTATAGGCGATAGTTCCCTCTTTTTATCAGATGGTTGGTCTGTTTGTTTATATTTGAATTTACATAAAAAAAAATATACACATCTTTATTTCATGTAGTTTGCTAGTTACTCTATTAAATATCATATATTAAAGTCTTATTTGAATTTTAAATAAATTTTTCACTTCGCTAGATGACTTTTTTATTTGCATTTCTCGTACAAAATATAATTAAGTACAATTCCCTCTGATTGACTCGAGTATTTCCAACCATAATTTTAGTTACCCTCGATTTTATTATTACTTGAATTCACTAATAAAACTGCTTGAAATAGTCACGCCAACTGTACGAACGACTTCATTTTGCGAAACTTGATATTATTTATATTGCATAAAATTGTAAATGGCCAAGCTTGGGTTTATTTCCTTGAATTAATTTCATACTTCTTTAACTACCTCTTTATGTAGCTACTTTATTGTGAACGAAATACAGCGACGATTTATTTACTCTTATCAATATTCTGATTTGTTTTATATCTGTTTTGTCATGCTCAATATTTCAGTAGCATACATATTCCATAATACTTTCTGTTATTCGGATTTTATCAACAATTTTTTTTATGAGATGTAGTGGAAAACGATGTAATAGTATGGTGGTACATAATTAATTGACCACAGAAACCCATGTATGAGTGTAACTTTAAATCCAAATAAGACAATTTAAAAATCAATCTCTTTTAAATTAATAAAAATATCGCAAATTTTGGCTATAACCATATTACAATATCAGTGTTTTATTCTTGTGGGAGCAAAGTCATAAACCGAGATGTGACCATTTTACGTTACTATGGCACACTCACGAAATAAAAGAATATATTACTTCTTCCCTTGGCCGTCAGCTTGTTTGCCATTCTAAATTGTATAAAAAAATCTGCGAAATAAACTCAAACGATTTCAATGATATTGTATAAATATCAGCTTAAAATTAAGAGATTTTATGTTAGACAATAGTAAGCGACCATCGTTGTGTTCACCAATATCATAGGGAGCCCAATGACCCGGCCCACCAGACCGCCACCAATCTGAACATTAAACTGAGTATGAATTGTTTCAAGATACACTATTACGTCAATAATATAAATGTTGCCAATCATAGTTCAAATTTTAGGTGGTAATACAGATAATAACACGTTCTAAGAAACAAAATTTAATTACATATATTTATATGTAATAGAATTGAGAGATATTCATTATAGTTAAATAGATAATAGAAGCCAAGCTCTGTTATGTCCATGAGCAGTCATGTCTATAGGCGACGGTTACCACTTTCCATCAGGTGGGCCGTCAGCTTGTTTGCCATTCTGAGTTGTATAAAATTGTGTACTATAAGTAGTGCAAGTAAATTGTATATCTATCTATCAAATTCGACTGACAATAAAACTAATATAGAAAATCTACATACATGTTTATTGTCATATATTAAACCAACATAAATTACAAGTCGATTGTATACCTACGATATTCCTGTACGATTAAATATACAAATACAATAAATAACCAGCAAAATCTATCGTTATATTGACATCGTTGTAATTTGATTTTTTTATTTGTTTAACATCGTTATCAGGAAACGATGTAGACAATGTAGCTATATTTGCAGGAACTTGAAACAAACAATGCTGGAATCAGACAGGAAATCTAATTCAAATGTACTCAAACTACGTGTTCATATTTCAGCATTGTAGGTAAACACAATTTTGTATCAAAAATTGCATCTATTATTCCACGAAGCGGCTGAAATGAACAAAACTGCAGCTAATTTAGATTGCGTGCGGTAACAGTTATAAGTTATAATAGTTACTGCGAATGCCGGTTCAGTTTGTAAACGTAGGTTTTCCGTTGACATTAGCAGCTTTCAATATTATAATGATCGGTTGCGAGTGAACACTTTATTACACCTACACATTGCATTTACCTATAGGAATGTAATATCTACAAAAAATTTTTTTATATAACTCAGAATGGCAAACAAGCTGACAGCCCACCTGACGAAAAGTGGTAACCGTCGCTTATAGACATGAGCAGTACAATGGACATAATAGAGTATACTGTTTCGCCCATGATACCACTCATGCGTTGCCATTCCTGAGGACTAAAGTATTATACCACTGTATCCTTTAAATTCTCTGCCATACCCCACCCTTCAAACCGAAACACAGCCATGCAAACACAACTGCTTTACGGTTGAAACACGAATGGGACAGAGGTGCTCAAGCAAACGACTTTTGTACAAAATCTCCCTCTGATTAACTTACTAAATACCATTGCATATTCCTAAATAATCTTATTCTTCTGATAAGATTATTTAACATTATCATCATCATCATCATCATCATCATCATCATCATCATATCAGCCTTTAACTGTCCACCGCTGAACATAAGCTTCCCTCTTGGTTGAATTTGCTAGTAATTGCCACGCTTGGCAAGCGGATTAGTAATCGCAGTTAGACTTTGGAGATGTTTTAAGAATGACGCTGCTGCCCATCCCTCGCCCTTCTTTAGTCGCCTCTTACGACACCCACGGAAATGGAAGAGATGGCCCATTCTATACCGGGATCACACAACTATCTAATAAAATAAATTTAAAATTGGTCCAGGAGAGAGTAACACCCTGGGCATGTCACCGGTGCTCGCATCAATAGCGGCAATGTCAGCACTGCTCGCCACCGCTGTGTGTGGTGTACTCGCCGTGTTGTACAAGCGACATACGAACAGACACAGGCATTTGCCAGCAAAACATGCACCTCTGAGGTGAGTATCGATATTTTAGCCTCATTCCATTAGGATAGAACAGAACAGAAAATATGTATTGCCATAAAAACACATAATTACATCAGAAATTACAGAATTATTATAAATAAAAAATGTCTCGTATTAGCCAGAGGGAACTGGCTCAGCTGATGCTGCGAGTATCCCAGTGCAATGTACAGCTGCACAGCGCTGATCTTCAGCCAGTTCCTCTCTTAATATTTCTTCTACATTAATAGAATACATTTGTTATTATTTTACTCGCTTTTCGTACGTATGTATTTTGGAATTGATTAAACATATACTAGATTTTAAATTAAACCTTCAAAAAACGACAAGATTAAGATGTACATATTATTGCAGTGTTTTTTTGTATGATTTTGGAACAAAAGACAGTCATGAATACACAAATAGATAAACATATATAATAGAAATTGTATAATAATTTATATTATATATTTCTATTCTATTGCTTTTAATAGGATTTCTTAGATATTTTTTTTTAAACATATCCAATCCTACAGAAATCGTGTAGTTATAAATTTGTTAAGTATATAAAATTGCAAAGAATTAATCGTATATGCATAATGTGTATAAATTTTATGCTTAAAAACAGAATATATTATGTTTTACAACCTCGGTTCGTTGTACTAGACAATCAAAGTGCAATATACAGCAAAGAAAGAAAAGCTCGAAATAAAATATATCAACATAGTATCTATCTTTAATTTATGGAGAGAGATTCATGCTCAGAAGTGATTTAGAAATTGTTATTACAGTAATAATGTTTTAAAAAAAGGTTTTTGAAAATAACAATCTAAGAAGTTGAATTAGTAGATCATTTATTAAAGGAGATAGTTTTGTAAATGAGTGAGTCTGTAAATGAATGTAAATACTAGGTGTTGAAAGTAAAAAGATGTGACAAATACTATTTAGATTGACGTGTGGAAACAAAGCAGATAAAAGTTGCTGTTAATTTATAAAAAACAAATATTTGCGGGCTGGAACTGCATCTGCTTAATCGAGCTAGATCAATTAACTGCAATAAAAGAAGTCTATATAATTTTTAGTACCAAATACTAAGTATACATACCTTTTCATAACCATTAGTTGAGTCAATAAAAGGCCAAGAAATAATAAGCTCACTATCACATTTAGAATAGAATTCGAATTTGTACCACTGCCTATATTTGTTTATCTAGTGAGGCAGTGTATGTGGAGAGAACGGGCAGCTGTCCAACGCCAGTAAAACAAGAAGTGGAATCCAGATCAAGCAGTACGGAACCTCGGGAGAGAGTTGGCGCTAGAGGCGCATTATTGCATGCGCCTGACCCAAGAGATGCTGATGATGCCGATCCCGATATTATCCCATGTTTGTATGGTGAGTTTATTTATTTACCTACTTGTTCTTGTTTTTAGCTCAATCCCATTTTACGTGTGGTAAACTCTCTTAGCTTTGCAGCTTCAAGATTTTCTATCCCGGATTGTCTAAATAATTTCTTTACCAATATTTTTTTTTGTCATGCTGGTTCTAATAGGGAAAAGGAATCATCTTCTGTCTCTTTTTTTATTCGAACAAGCGCAAATATTTTCTAATCATTAATTCCTCGTCTCTTCGTATTACGTAACTGTACTATCTAAGATGGCTTTCTGTTAGTTTCTCCGATGCTACTTTGAAAGTTCCACAAATAAGTTTATTTCTAATTTTATCTAGTCTCGTTACTCCTCCAGACAATCTAGGTTGAACTATGTATTCATAATTATTTTTAAAAGTGATACGTTATATATTTAGAAAATAATCGCAATTGGAAATGTTATGTTAGTTAACATTATCTTAACGTTTAAAGATTTACGTTTAGAGTTTGTCCGAGATTGCGTTCCTGAATGAGCTGTATTGAAAAGGTGTCTATTCAAAAATGCTTAAAGCTAAGTTTACTTGAATAATAATATTTCTTTCTTTCTTTAATATTCAGCCCGTTTGAAATGTATCTACCATATGGAATAAGTTTTAAATGTTATAATAAGATAGCGAGGATATTTTGGATCTGCATTATAATAAGTTTAAAACTGTTATTACAAACACTTATTGAACAAAGCTTTTCTTAAAAGCAGCGATCTTAATAATCTTAACACTAGATACAAATACAAACTTGCTGTTCTGAAGTATCGTTTAGAAAAAGTTAATAGGTCTTTTTCGGGAATGGACAATAAAATATTATAATAAGATACCGAAGAATATTATGGATGTGAACTGTTATTGAACAAAACCTATTACACTCTAAACGATTACTTGAATGACAAATGTGTATGGTGTTAGTCGATCATAAACAGGCTTTTAACGATCATATAATTTTAAACATAATACATTGAAATAAATACACATAATGTTAACAGAGATTTAAAAGAGTAACTGTTGAGTTTCTTGCGGACTCTTCTGAACAGATAACAGCTTTCCAAATGCTGCATTCGTAAAAAAAAAGACGTTTTATAAGTGCATGTAAGCAAGTTTATTTGAATAAAGAGGATTTGAAATTGAATTTACTTTTTTCCCCTATCATTAAAATATTATTATTTACCAAAAGTTTTTGTAAACACACATGTAAATAGATGTTTCTTCTAACATCGCTACATAATGTAGTCGGTCACGTAGGCATTGGAAAAATTGTTGACTATTTTTTGTCCTATCATTCCCTTTTTTTTTATTTCCTAAAAAAACGAACATTGTTTTCGAATGAACATAATAAGCGCGATATTTTCCCTGTGTGCATTCAGATATGCGGCGTTTGTAATAGAAGACATCATTAGCAGACTTTTCCCTCCAACAAAATACTAAGAATACGAATCTACACATAATAAGATGCTCTATCTTTATAATGTGGATGGTGATACCGTACAAGAAAGTGGGCAGAATATGCCACAAGAGTATTTCTCGTTTCACGAGATTGATCCTTATGTCGGAGCGTTAATAACTATTACGGCTTGCAGTTGGGTAATTTTAATTTCTGTGTCACAGGTTCTTGGCTCGGATACATAGTAATGAGGGTTTTTCTTAATAGTGTGTGTGTGTGTGTGCTTTTTAATATAATGTCAGGTATTATATTGAAAAAATTGTGTAAAATTTATAAATTAAATTTAAATTTAAATTTTTATTTTATAATACAGTCGCGATTGCTTTTAATTCTTCTAGATAAATTTAACGAGATTAACATACGGACACCAATATTTATGATATATTATGTACAAAGTATTTTATATGCTAAAAATCATACTGTTCTTTAGCATTTGAGTAAAATCAATATTAGTTTAAACGATTTTTATTCTTACTAAATATAAATAAAGTCTATCGAAACATTATATCGACTTAATTTAAAAAAAACAATAGATAGTTTCCGAAATTTTTACCTGATGATTATTTAAAAGATGCTTTGCCACCTAACTGAACTGTTAACTATGCAATTAGATTCTTAATAAGCTATCACTGAAAATTTTTAATTTTGGTGGGAAAAAAAAGTTTTTTAAAACTTCAGAAACAAAATATGAAATGTTAGGGGTTGCAAAAAGTTTTAGTTTCAAGTTTATGTGCAATATTTCAATTTAAATTAGCAATATTTCTGAATGTGCATGATCTTGGCTCACCTGATGATTATTGATGATTAGATCTAAGATGGAGTGCATTTACCCAAAAAATAATTAATACACCATTATTTGATATTTATTTTTGAATTGTTTTTATTTGTTATTATTATATGACATTATATGTATAATTTGCAATATTTTTTTTTTGTAAAGCTATCCGTCAATAAAAAAAATTGCACGCTAATATCGGCAAAATATGTTCGAACTATAACGTCTTTAAAATATCCAGTATGTACCTACTGCACACACATTTTTTTTTAATGGATGATAATGGAATGGTAACCCGGCCTGCGTAAACGGTATACGCTGGCGGGGCGCCAGTGAGGGATAATAGGTGAGGATGAAGTAGGTCAGTTAGCCCATCGTGAAGAATTCCATGAGATGTCACCACGATGTTTTCTAGGGGGAACCACGTGGAGGTCGACCTAGTAAGGGATGATAGATGAGGATGAAAGCAGGTCAGTTAGCCCATCGTGAAAAATCCCATGAGATGTCACCAAGATGTTTTATAGGGGGAACCACATGGAGGTCGATCTGTTTAGTAACATTGCTAGCATTGGGGCTTTTATTCCACAACGCTAACAATCCCATTCCCCCTGCACACACATGATTATCCACATAAATTTACCTTTACCTTTATTCGTTTTGAAAAGTTTAAAGCTTTGTTTTTTCCGGAACACACAGAAATAGGGAGGTTTAAATAAATACAATTTCTTCAACAGAACGGAGGCCTGTATCGAACGGGTACATGAGTCTCCAACGTCCACCGTCCACTGGTAAAATAACGAAGCTGAGCGGAGACGATGTACGCTCAGAGCCGGACGGGGGCGCGTATTATACGGACTTTAGGAAGAAGGATTATAGAATACCGTTAACTAGTGTAAGTATATTAAATACTAACCACTCGCCCTGGCTTCGCACGGGTACATATCATAGACTAGTCGTTCCCCACGGCGTCGTCCGCTTCTATGTAGTTCACGTATATTAACCTTGCAAATCACATATAAAATGCTATAAAATAACCGATCAGCTGAATTAGCTAAAACTTTGTGAAGTTATTAGGTACGTAATTATCATTTATGTATATAAAACACAATATAAGACTATATTGTGTTTTATATACATAGAAGTATACCAGAGGGAGGCTTTGTACAAAAGTCGTTTGCTTGGGTACCTCTGTCGCATTCGTGTTTCAACCGTAAAGCAGCTCTGTTTGCATATATATATATATATATATATATATATATATATATATATATATATATATATATATATGGGTGGGATATGGCGTGAATTTACAGTGTACAGAGGAATAATACCCGAGTCCTCAGGAATGGCAACGCATGGAGGGGTATCATGGCCGAAACAGTATACTCTATTAAGTTCATGATACTGCTCATGTCTATAGGCGACGGTTACCACTATCCATCAGGTAGGCTGTCAGCTTGATTGCCATTCTAAGTTGTGTAAAAAAAAATATAACAAATGCTTACTTTGTTACAGTCATATCATAGTTTAGGACGCGCCAACAAAGGTGTGAACGCGTGTAGCCCTAGCTCCGCCACTGGAGTCACGTCATCCCTCACCGCCCACCGACTACGACCCGAGGTCGTGACGACCTCGCACCGTGTCCAGGAGAGTTGTATATAAAACAATTTTGTACAAATATTATTAAGTATTGACTGTGTTCCTTTAATAGTGTAAACCTTTTGTAAAGTCTTTTAAATTGTAAATTGCAAATAGTTTGGGGGAGAACAGAGAGGTACTGAGATTCTCGTGTCAGAATATATTAAACCTTATGGTCCTATAACTAGAGTATATTTCACATTTTTGGTAATAAAATGCCGCTTTTCAATAATCAGTTAGTATATAAAAAATATATATATATGTGAGAAATCCCACTTATAAGTACCAAAAGAATAAATTTATATAATTTATATATTATTATGTTTATTATTATGTATATATTATGTATAATATTATGTATATTATATATATAATAATTTATAAATTTATTTATTTACTTCAAGTAATCTGTTACATAAATAATAAATCACTCTTATTTTTTAATTATGTTATATTTTATTCCAATTTAATTTTTAATTTTGTCTGAAAATAACATTTCATTGCAAGTTTTTAATTAAATCAATCTTAATTACTCGAATTATTTTATAATTTATTAGTCAGACAATCTTAATTAACATTTCAATACTCACATATCGTAAATAAATCACATAATAATGTATTGATATTTTTAACACATTAATTTCATTAATAACACATAAAATTACTGTTATATACCGAGAAAAATTAATCATATAATAAATATTTTTACGATTCTAATAAACTTATAGAAAAGTTAACTTCGAGTTCCTTGTCAGTTAAATTTACAACGAAAGTTAATCGGCGGATATTAAAATGTTGATTAATAATCCGCCTTTGGAAACCAAAGTTATTCTTTATGCAACTTGAAAATAAATTATAATTTTAATTATTAATTATTTTTTTAACAATATATAAATGTAATTTAAAAAAATCAGTTTCCCATGTATAGATTTGCAGCACAAACAAGACGCAGAGAATAAAAAAAAATGTACTTAACAGAAATACATTTGAAAACATTAGAAGTGTTATTTTTGACAGTTTCTTTTTTAATGCCAATCGTTGAATCGTCTAAATTGTTTTTGAAAAGATAATAATAATAACAACAATAATACATAATTATAATTTATTTCGTTAAAATTTACAAACAGAACAAAAAAGTTCTTTTACCTTCTTTTCTTTATTTATTACAGTTAGCAGTAACTAAAAAAATACGAAAAGTGCCATCTATTATTAATTAATGGAACTATAAAAATTGCTGTTCGGAATTTCTTCTTGTTCTCCCCCGAACAAATCCCTAAGAGTATTATTATATGTGATATCAATGCTTGGCGATAGTGTGACGACGTCCAATACTTAAAAAAAAAAAAAAACTTAAACCCTTTATAACATAACCATAATCATTATCTTCTTATTTTCAAATATTTTAAAGTATTTTATTAATAATCTTAACGACTGATTAACATTAATAACGATTTTGTAAGTTAATTATATTTAGTTATTATAAATTAATTGACACATGAAACTGTATACTCAGATGCAACGATAAATTTTGTTAATTATACAGTATAGTTCCAAATTGTAAATTTTGTGTGCGCGAATAAATTTCAATTTTATTTTGTTATATTAAAGCCTAGATTACAACATACAATATACACAGATTATTATAATGTAACACCATTTTCTTTCCACAATTTCTAGGAGACACCTACATATATCTGAGTGCAGAAGTCACCAGCGTATACAGATTTGTTAAACGGATTTCAACAGTCAGTGAGGATGTAATAAACCATTTTGAACAATGACGATTTTGCTCCACAAAATAAACAGCAATTTCATTCGTGGCAAAATTAATATGAGATTAATACTTAATTATCATTTGCTCTCTCTGATTCTGTTTTGTTTTATGGACTTCAAAAAGTAAGTTTTAATTTGCTTGTTGTTTCTGTGTGTGTGCGTGCGTGGGTGCGTGCGTGCGTGCATGGACGCACGTGTATTTGTGGGTGTATGTAAGTGGGAGTGTGTGTTTACGCATTGTCTTCAATAATTCTGAATATATTTAAACTGTTATTATTTCTTGTTGATACGTCATTTTACAAATTTTATATAATATCACCATATAATAATTTGAAGAAATACAATTTTTTTAAATAATAACACCAACAACTAATTATAAATAGTCTCCCAACGTACCACATCGAGGCAATGTACCCAAGATACTGGCAGCATTACCTCTTTAGATTCCTAAACTTATCTTTTGCGCAAAGTAGCTACCAGCTCTTGGGTCACCAGTAACCTCGATGAGGCGCGCTGTGATCGTCCGATAAAAATGTCTTACATCTGGGCCTCACGAGTCCATGGTCTCTACAGCAAATTGCAGGAAATAATATAAATAGTTATTGAAATTAATAAAGTTCGCTACAATGTTTTACAGAGGAAATAACACCTGAGTCCTCAGGAATGGCAACTCATGGAGGATATCATGGGCGAAACAGTATACTCTGTTGTGTCCATGGCACTGCTCATGTCTATAGGCGACGGTTACCACTTTCCATCAGGTGGGCCGTCAGCTTGTTTGCTATTCTAAGTTGTATAAAAAAAAATATTAATTTTGTCACGATTGAAGTCACTAACTTTGGACATGTAAAATCTTATTCTTATATCTTATACTTATTCAGTCACAAAATATAAGAATGTTCATGCATAAAAAATATAAAATTACAAAGAATCATATTAATTTGGTAACTTAACAGTAGACAAATTAGTTATGCATTCGTGCCTGTCTACAAATATTTTAACTTACATAACATCGTCAAGTTAACCAGGTAACGTAACATAACAAATATTTACTTTTCTGTTAAACGATTTAATATTATTAACGTGAATGTGTACATTTAAGTAAACTTACAGTGTAACCATTTCTGACAATAGCTAAGTCATTGAAACGTGTTATATCTGACACTTTAAGTTGAGTTTAAACTTCTCGAGTGAACGTTTGAAGGTAATGTTCAAAATCCATTCTATCATGAGTGATAGTACAAAATCTTGGAAAGTCACACGCATTCCTGCCTATATACAATATATTAATGGCCACAAAACAAGCGATCTTTAGTTATTTCATCATTGCGTTGTTTTTTCTCGTTTATTTGGTATTGGCTCAAAATTTCTTCTCCTCCAACAAATCCTTGTCAACTGTCGTTTCCATGCTCACTTCTCTTTTATGCATATCATCTTTCACATTAACACTTTCTTCAAAACATGGCTTTTATTTCTATAAATGACATGATGGCGATCTATAGTTTTTTAAGATTAGTAGTAATTATATATTAAAATTTATACGTAACTATGCGAGTAACGTTAAAATTGTCCTAGTCATTTTCAGTGTACCAATAAATCCAAAACAAGGATAAATTAAAACTCAAATAGCAATTTTCATATTTCTTTATTGCTGTATCAAATATAATTCATCAAATTCTGGCGTTATTATTGTGGGATATCTTACTTGTATTCCCACAACGATGTTTACGCGTTTTAAAAATACAAACCGACTTTTTAGGCTAACTGTGTCAGCGAAATTCAATTACTACTATGAGACAGGGGTCGCAAGTTTCAGTTCTTGTATATATTTCTTACTTCCCTTACTAATTACGCGGGTCAAAAGCCAGTTCAAAATAAAACTAACTCGCTTCCGCTTCGCCGCCCTCCCATCTCGTGGCCCTCGCCACACGCAACGTATCGTTAACTTGAACGGTTAAATTTATCTATAGTTACCGATTCCTCCATTCGAATCACTGAATTGTTACATATGTATAATTCAGCCCGAATTATGTTACCGAGTCGGCTGTTCGACAAACAAATTGGATATTACCACATTTTATTACTTAGTTATTGTTCGACAGTATCCATTATTCTTAATTAAAGTACGGTACGGTTGAAATACATCAAATTGGCTTTTTGGCTTTTTTTTACGTGAGTAATGATTTATAATCTGTATTATGGATTGTAAAGCTAACGACTGACCTAAAAATTTATCGAAGTAACATTCGCTATGAGTGTGAGCGTGTAGATTACGGCTAGGGTTGTCAAAACTATAATAATATAATGGCATTAAATTAATTATTTTTTTGTTGAATTTATGACAATTATTTGTTGTTCCATTAAGAAGAACAGAGTTGGCTAAGCAAGCTCCCCTATCTCTTGCATTGAAACTACTCAATGATATTTTGAACCGGTATCCGCAATTGGATGTATTTACCTCCAACTTGCTGGAGTTTCGTGGAATGACCACAAGGTGTATGTGTGCAGAAATTCAGAATTTAAATTTATTTATGTGTATTATACCTTTTTTATATATGTTATTGTACTGATCTTTTCCTGGGTGAGCGTATTGGAAGACTGTAAAGCTCACCCAGTAGATGTAATGTAATAAATAAATAAATAAATCCACAATCTATACATATTTTAATGTATTCAAAAGAATAAATAAATAAATAATATATATAGCTCTTTTTCCATTTAGTATCTCATTTGTTAAAAAAGGTCATACAATACAACCACGGACGAAGTTGTGGCATACAGCTACTATATTATATTATACGACGTAAAATCGAAATCGTTACGTTTTAAGGGAATGCTCTACTACTGAAACTGCGTATTTTTCTCAAAGAAACATTAGTTATTAAATGCTACTAAAAAGGATATTAATAATTTTTAATCAGCCTGTATAATATTCTATAGTTTAGGCAGACAACCGTAATACTCAATGAATTAATGTTAGCAAATTCGGTTCGGTAATAATAGATACATCTATAATTTTTTGTGCACCCTAAATTGAAATTCACCCAAACTAAAACGCTGTATTTATTTATTTATTTGAAAATTACTCACCACACTTACAGTTTTCCAAAACGTGTAGTGAGCCATAGTTTTATTTTACAAACTTACAAATTTTGTACAACATTTTAAAAATATATTTATTTTGTCATTAATCTGTCAATAATGTATCTTTTGCTCAAGTGAAATAAAGAATATAATACTAAAATTCGTAAATGTTCCTCTGGTATTTTTTGACAACCCTAGTCACAGTGTTAGGTTTTAACAGAGTACTTTTTTAGCTGGGCGCTTTAGATAACTACGTGTGCTCATATTGCATGTTACAAGTATATTAAGTTCAAATGATCCAGCTCAAACTCTAGTTTTTTAAGAGAATTTATTTATAATATTATATTTATAATCTTTAAACTTTTTTTAATTAACTGGAAAGGCTATTAAAAATATTACGACATAGCTATAACCAATGTAGGGTTGGCAGAGTTTAAAAAATAATTACTTCAACTAAATCGAATTTTTACATTCATTTTAAATAAAAGCATGCATTCAAGATTTTAATTTACTTCTATTTCCGCTGAATTAAATAATAAAATATGTGTAAATGTAATAAAATTAATGTAATATGTATTTAAATTTTTATTTGAAATATAAATTATTATATAAAATGCTGTTCTTGAAATAACACTATTAATACTCTTTTTTGTAATTATATTTACATTTAAGTTACATTTATATTTATTTATAATAATTTCTCTCAAATTTATACTAATATAATATAAATTTCAAAATGTATTTAGAAGTTGCGTCCGCAGCTAATGTATATCTTTAGTTCTAAGCTGCAATGTCTGTATGTATGTAAATACAGTTGTAAATATAAAAAAAATCTATAACGAAATTTAAAAATCTAGTCTAATTTAGGTCTAACGGTGCTAAGTACTGTATATTATTAACTATTACATAATAGCGAACTTCCATTACAAATTTCAAAATATGCATGCATGTAACTTGTATAAAAGTTTGCCAGCGGCCTACATTATCAACTGGTATATATAATATATATATATATATATATATATATATATATATATATATATATATATATATATATATATATATATATATATATATATATAAGACGGTTTTCAAAGCACGAAGAACACAATAAGAGAGCATTCATATTGAATTTTAAAGAATATATCCTAAAGGTGACTGGTTGAATGCTACTAGCATCAAGTCCGCCTTTTGTACTTTATTCTATTTTTGTTTATTTAATATATAATATAATATAAATTAATAAAAGTACTCATGATATATGAAAAAACATATTAGCACTAAAATTGCGTGACTTATCTTGCAATATATTTTTTTTTTTAATATCAATAAATTATTTAGTTATATTTATATACAGCTTTAATATCAATATTTATTATTTTATAGTGAATAGGTAAAATTTATATGAATCACATTCTGTTTATTTGACACGATATATTAATATAATTATATTTCGTGACAAAATTAACTACAGCGTTACAAGCAACATTTTATATTAATCCGAAATACTAATTCGACATTTGATATAAGAGTCACTTACGAGTGTAATGTTTATATATATCAATAAACAAATTTTACAATAATATACTATTTTACACTTTTCTTACAAAAATGACTATTTCTAACGCTTGAGTCTAAATGGTCACGTACAGTGCGGTTTCAGAGAATTTTTCTCTCATGCTCAGTCTATGGATTTAGCTCCTTGCCGAAGTTTTCCCTAGAGACTACAGTATGGGATTCTTTAAAAAAGTTTCTTCAGGGTTGGCAACGCGCACTTGACACCACTAGTCTTGCAGGCGTCCATAGGCTACCGTGAACAATGAGACTGGCTGTAAGCTTGTTTGCTACCTTTGTGGTATAAAAATATATATTTAAATTGTTTGCCGTTTACGCGTCTAATTTATTTTTTAAATATAATAAATAATTTTGTAAATAATAATATAGATAATTAAAAATTGCAAGCATAGACATGTACAAGTCTATGCATGGATTTGTCCATAATATCATGCGACGCACGTTGCGTCATATTTATATGCATGCATATGCAAGTAATCAGGTACCCCTGCATATCTTAATATACGTAGTGGGAACTCGCTATTGTCGGCGTCACAGTATAGGCTAATGTCAATTGCCGGTATGCTCATACTAAGTATGAGACTCAACTATTGTTAAAACGACGTTTCTTGTAAATGTTTCCAAATAAAATGTCAATCGTTTACGAATAATTTTGTTTTATTGCTATTTTTCGTACCTATAACAATTGTAATGTTATTATATAACACCAGAGGAAGACTTTGTACAAAAGTCGTTTACATGAGGACCCCTGTCCCATTCGTGTTTCTATCGTGAAGCAGTTGTATTTGCATGGCTGTGTTTCGGTTTGAAGGGTGGGATATGGCGATGAAATTACAGGGTACAGAGGAATAATATCTGAGTCCTCAGGAATGGCAATGGATCGGAGATATCATGGGCGAAACAGTATACTCTGTTGTGTCTATAGGCAACGGTTACCATTTTCCATCAAGTGGTCCGTTAGCTTGTTTGCCATTCGAAGTTGCATAAAAAAAAAATTGTATGTTCCATGTGATTCCGGCATAAAATAAGCCACCCTTTCCTTTCCCGTGGGTGTCGTAAGAGGCCACTAAGGGAGGGCGAGGGATGAGCAACAGCGTTTCTCTTAATACATCTCAAAGCCTACCTACGGTTACCAATCCGTTTGTTAACTACTATCTGTGCAACTACTGGCAAAATCCCCCTAGGGGGAAGCTAATTCAGCTCAGCAGCGAACAATTAAAAGCTGATATTATGATGATGATGGAACTTTGTACAAAAGGCATCTGCTTAGGTACTTCTATCCCATCCGTGTTTCTGCCATGAAGCAGTTATGATTGCATGTTTGTATTTCGATTTGAAGGGTGAGATATAGATTTGAAATTACAGGGTACAGAGGCATAATATCCTAGTCCTTAGGAATAGAGAGTATCATGGACGACACAGTCAACCTCCACTAGTGGCCTGCATTACCTTTAGCATGGGCAGGTGCATCGTTCTATCTTCATTCATTACATAAATTCTAATTTCCTTTACTTCTCTTATAAATGAAATGTTAATGCTTAGACAGGACTTTTGTTTGTGAAGTAATGAAGTAAAAATATAATATTTCCTCTTCATCCCTATTTTCAACCTCTCACTTTCATCTTTAGGATATCTTAAGAAATATTTTTGACGAGCATGTGGCTCACCTATTGGTAAGTGACTACCACCGCCCATAAGCACCCGCAACACCAAAGGCACCGCTGGTGTGCTGCCAACTTTTTAAAAAGGAATATGCTCTTTTCTTAAAGGTTACGATGTCGTATCGATTCGGAAATACTGCTGTTGGAACTTGATTTCAAAACGTAATTGTACGTGGAAAAAAGTGCCTTGAAAAACGCATGGCGGAGGACTGCTACTCATCCAGATGGTTGGAGAAACCGCGTGCTAGATGCCCAACACTAAACAATCCCTTTCCCCCCAAGGAGGGATTGAATTGGATTCTAACAATATACATAGTCTATAATGTTCAAATAGTCCTACCCAAGAAACCATCGTGGTTAATTCTTGAAGAATTCACCACGATGAGCTAAATGATCCGACGCCACTCAGACTTTTCTTTGGTAAATTCATTGATAACTCACCAACGTGCGTCAACATCACAAACGGATGATCATACTATTTGGGGTAAAAGTCGAAGTGAGATAAACCGAAACTGAGAAAAAGAGAAAATATCTCGACTTTGCTCACGAGGTGACCAAAATGTGGGGGGTGGCGTCCACCGAAATCATTCCAATCGTTTTGTCGGTGAACGGTCTTATTCAACTAGTCTGGAACAATATCTCAGACAATTATGATTCCGAGGCGGCTCACTACCGGGAAAGACGCAGAAAGCGGTGCTCTTAGATACTGCCCGCATTGTACGCCGGTTTCTCTCCCTGGGGCCCTGAACCCCGACCGACTGTGCTTCTACCGGGGGTAAGTTTGCCATCTCCTCTCCTTAAGAAGGGAGATGTGATTTTTTTTTAAATTTAAATAATAATAATAGTAAGTCCTACTTCGTTATAAGCAAGGCAAGGGAAGGAGGGATTGGTAGTAATGCAGTCTGACGATTCCATCGCCAGCAGTATACTCTATCAAGTCTACATCCGCACAGTTTCTCGCAACAAATTCTTTCAGAAGCAAGATTTGATGCATTACACATGAACAGGATCAACTAGTAAGGCCGGTGAACCTAACTGAACCGCTTGACCTCACTATGTCAGTTTACTAGCTGCTTTTTCACGCGTATCAGTAATAGAAGTCTAAGAGCCTCATTGCTTGCAATATACCCTATCAGATCGACCTCTACGCGGTTCCCACCATCGTGCTTAATTGTGGAATTCGTCACGATTTGGATAATCGTGGACTGACCTGTCTTCATCCTCACCTCAGGAATGATCCCTCACTGGTGCTACGCCAGTATATATCGATAGCGCGGGCGGGGCTACCATTCCATTATCATCCATTAAAAAAAAATCTTTATGTTGTAGGTATTAAGATGTAAATTTACATCAAATAAACAAACAAGTAATTATGTTTTAAACGCGTCCAAACACGAACGATATCAATTACTTGTTCATCGTGTTACAGAACTTCCCTTTGATTTGTTTATCTCAGTTTTAATTGGAACAATGTAACAGTGTAACAAATACTCGAGCACGTTGACAACATCGACTAATTGATTTACGACACCAGATAGCCGGTTCGATTCCCGAGGCGGGTAATTTAATTTATGTGGGTGGCGACAAATTTGTAATTCTCCCCTCTCCCCCCTCTATGCCGGAACCGATATTTTTACGATCGGATATCCTGTGTGATTAATAGTCTATCCGGACCGTTTTGTATGTACACATTGCTCGATCCCTAAGGACTACCCACGCATGCAATCCTTTGATGTAGTGTTGATAATCGATTGGTAATTTGTCGATAATTTCATCGAATAATAATCGGTTGGCCTATCGATATTTATTAGATATTTTTTTATTTATTTATTCATTAGTGCATGTATATGTACAAGACATATTTATATGTACAGTAGGTGAAGATGAAGTAGGCCAGTTAGCCCACCGTGACGGATGTAACAATAAATCAGTTACGATAGTTTCCAGGGGGAACCACGAGGAGGTCGACCTGACAAGGTATATTGCTTGCAATGGGGCTACTAATCCCCATTACTAACAATCTCTTCTCCCCCAATGTCTTTGCTATTAAGCGGCATTGGCAGTAGTTGCAGTAGTAACTGGAATGATTATGTATAATTTATTATTATTATAAAGGAATTTCTCTCGCCGCAAGCGGCCATTACCAATTTATAGTTGGATAACATAATATTATACTTATTGTAAAACAAACATCTCTTTATAATTTAGTTTCACGTGAAACGGAAACATTTATGGTACGTTTCAATCTAGAATTTAAATAAATCGAATTATCTTTATGCTCGCTGTACATACTCGTAAAATGACAAAGTGTAATGTTTCGTTTAACAAAAACTCAACTCGACTTTATTATGGTGTATTTAGGTTGAGATTAAGTTACGATTTATTGTTTACATTACTTTGTTGGTTCTTAAATAGTGTTGTATTAAATAATTTATTAAATAAGTTTGATATCGATGTCTATATAAATACGGGAGATTAATTAACTCACTATTTTTGTCGTTTCCGACAATTGTTTCGACTTCATGCGAAAGTCTTCTTGCGGGGGAGTTTAGCACTTATCAGCACAGCATCTCGCCTCGCACCGCGGACCGCAGCTCGCCTAGCTGATGATATCGTCGATGCGAGCGTGGGTGGGGGCGGAGATAGCGGTGACCGGGACACTGGTGTTGTCAGAGTCGCCATCTTCCGGATGATGTCGAAACGCTTAAAAAAATATTTAAGATTGATTCATAAAATCTTCTATTATAATTAAGTTAATTGACGGCGGTAGTTATCATCAGGCAAGCCTCATGCTCGGTTGCCCCCATGTTATAAAAAATATCTTTTAAATATAACGAGATTCTTCAATAATCTCTAATAAATACCTTAAATTTGAACTTAGGGTATCCATATTGGCGCCGTGTAATTTTTTTTAACAGTTGCAGCTGTCGTTTTTTGGCACGCGTTTCCATATATAATATGAAATTCAAATATTTCTATTCAATGAATTTTCTGAAAATATTATCCAACATCGGTACATGTATAGAAGACACACTTTCAACATTATAGCAATTATGTTATTGTGAGCACATATGTATATGAATTTCAATCACTAAATTGGATCTCAAATTTTATATTTTAAAACTGCCAGTTTCAATTACAATCATCAGATTAGTCGTTAACAGTCCACTGCTGAACATAGATCCCCCCTCCCCCCCATTAGGAGTTTAGCCAGTAATCGTTACGGTTGACAGGCGGACTGGTAACCGCAGATAAGCGTTGGTGGAATTTTAAAAGGGACACTACTACCCACATCTCAATCATTATATTCTCTTAGTTACAACAGCCACATGAAAGAAAGAGATAGCCCAATCTATGACGGAGTCACACGGAAAATTTTTTAGCATGCAAAATCATATTTATTGTCATTATTCTGAGCACTTTTTAAAAATATCGATATATCAAAGCGATAGGTACGTATGTGTATCTATAAATGTATTTCCGATCATTCACATCACTACACGCGGCCGATATCTGTCGTGCAACGAACACGCGTCGCATTTTACAATGCCCCCCGCCGACTTCTCTCCAACTTTATGACGGATGAGATTTACTATGATTTTTATATTTTTCAGCTTTAGTGTCCCATTAAAATTGATAAAACGTACGTCTTTATTTTAAATGTAATACGTTGTCGTAAATATCTGTACAATAAAAGCGGGAATTTGATAAATAAATAGCGTATTCTGATCCCGCTCATTAGTATCGACTTTGTATTTCGAGGAACGAATAAATCAATCCGGTAGTAAGTGAGATACTTATGTAGGTGTTTGTCAAAATAAAACTTGAGTATAGACGAAATAATCTCAAATTCCATGTTATTATTGATGCCAATTTGATGTTTATTTTTAGAACTATAAAGTGACAATAGAAATTTGTACTTTGACTTAAATAAATGACGTTATTTATTATATTTTGACGATCTACGCCATGACGCATAATATACGCTATGTGAAGAACCCGATATTAAATTTGGCATTTTTCTTCTATATTCTTACTTCATCAAGTGAGTCGTTAGCTAGTTTGCCTTTTTAAGACCCAATTGCAGTAAGCTTGGGCGTTCAACGCTAAACAGAAACATTTGCTGTGCTCGTCAAATACAGGGTAAGTCCTATATTATATCTAAGAACATTAATATGCTTGGTGTTTTTTTTCTTTGATCGGTGAAAATGGTATGGTAACCCCGCCTGCGCTAACAGAATATGCCGGCGGAGCACCAGTGGAGGGTAATAGATGAGAAAGAAAACAGGCCTGTTAGCTCATCATGATGAATTCATCAGGAATTAACCATGATAGTTTCATAGAGGTCCACTTGGTTGGGTATATTGCTAGCAATGGGATTCTTAGTATCCCTTACTAACAGTCCCCTATGCTTGGTGTTGACATCTCTACTGACAGTACAGTACAGTTCTGTGACCACCTCGAAGATAAAGTGAAGCTGACATCTAAAACAGTCGATATGCTTAATAGAGCGAAGCAATGTTTCACGCTGTACGTACAGCTCGCCATCGACAGGAATTTCATCCCATACCTTAGAGCCTAGATGGTCGTGTACAGTGGAGTTTCAGAGATGTTCCCGCTCATAAACACTCAGATTATGGAATGAGCTTCCTGTCGAGGTTTTTACAAGAGACTATAGTGTGAGTTTCATAAAAAAGGGAGTAAAGAGGTTTCTTTTTCAGGGTAGGGAACGTGCGCGTAATGGTCCTAGTATTGCAGGCATTCATAAACCATGGTCTTCGGTCAACTTCTTTACCTCCTCAGTGGTATAAAAAAATTCTCAGTTGGAAATTTTGTACTTTCTTTTAATTATTTTCTCTAAATCTCTGGTGGGCTATCGAATAGTTAGCCATTATTCGTTGCAAAGTTTGATATTTCTTTTAATTGTAACTTGAATAAAAGATTTTAAGTTCGTTGCGGTATTTGCGATGATTTTAAATAAACTTACAGACAGTATTAATTTTTTATCTATCTATTTTGTGATATGTTATATTATATTATATTTGATGTAATATTTACGAAACACCTCTTAATTTATTGGTGACTTTTGTTTTGTTCCATCAAGAGCTTCATCGACAATCCACTATATTCATGAAAACTACGACCACTCTGTCAAAAGTGTACGAATGAAGAGAGAGGGATTTTTTAATAGAATGGTAACCCCGTCTGCGCTATCGGTATATGCCGGTATGTTTGTATATCAATAATTACTAGTACCGCATTCGAGTATTCTGCCACTTCCCTATGGTTGACTGGGAGAGAATGCTTTTAGCATTAATAATAATAATAATATAATAATAATAATAATAATAAGGTTCTTCAAAGCCCTTCACGGGCCGTACGTAAACACGAAGACCTCCGTGCACTGGCTACAGTTCGGTGATCTCTTCGGAGAGACCGAGGGTTTTGTCTGTGCAATACAGGATCAGGTGGTTAAGACGAACAATTACCGAAAGCACATTCTGAAGGATGGCACTGAGGACATCTGTCGAGCATGTCGCCATCCCGGAGAGTCACTCAGACATGTGCTTTCGGGTTGTTCAGCTCTTGCCAACACAGAGTACTTGCACAGGCACAACCAAGTAGCCAAAATACTCCATCAAGAGCTAGCTCTGAAGTACGGCCTCGCGAATGAGAGGTTGCCGTACTATAAGTACGAGCCACAGCCGGTCCTCGAAAGCGACAGCGTCAGGCTCTACTGGGACCGATCCATCATCACGGACAGGACTGTTCTTGCGAACAAACCTGTTATCGTGGTGATGGACCGGGCACTTTCGAGGGTGTTTTTGGTGGATGTCACCATACCGCATGACGAGAACCTCGTGAAAGCCGAAACCGAGAAGAAGAGAAAATATCTCGACCTGGCTCACGAGGTGACCGAAATGTGGGGGGTGACATCTACCGAAATCATCCCAATCGTTATGTCGGTGAACGGTCTTATCCCAACTAGTCTGGAACAACATCTCAGACGGTTGGGATTCCGAGGCGGCGCACTCCCGGGAAAGATGCAGAAAGCGGTGCTCTTAGATTCTGCCCGCATTGTACGCCGGTTTCTCTCCCTGGGGCCCTGAACCCCGGCCGACTGTGCTTCTGCCGGGGGTTAGTTGCCATCTCCTCTCCTTAAGAGGGGAGATGAGAATTTTGGTAAAATTTAAAAATAATAATAATAACTTTATTGTAGCTAAAAGTCGGGTATACAATTTCTTATACAGTGATTACTACACTAGGCTCGCAGGCCTGTATCGTAGTAGTCAGTGAGTGGCTAATTTTGTTCATATTTATTGCCATTTACAATCCGGTTCCTGTACAAGTCCGCCATGTACACATATATGTACTAATGGATAAATAAATAAAGGTCAACCCTCGTCTTTCTTAATGTACATCTTTGATATTCTAAACCAGACCGCAGTACGTTCATTAGGAACCTAATATTGGTTCCCCGCGCGTACATCCATAGTTGATATTCATTATTATAGTTAGTTGACTATTGCCACTTCCCTACAGATCGTCAGTTTGTTTCCTATTACAAATTATATAAAAAGAATTAACGAATTTCTACCGTGTCATTAATTATCGCTTATTCTTATGCAACGAAAACATTCTCCCGGTGTCTAAATAGGCCTAAAACGTTGCATTACAATGGTACAAATTGTTATATACAAAGCTGGGATTAATGATAAGTCATCAATTAGCGTTCAGACGGAATTGAAACGTCATCGCGCGTGAAATGTAATTAATCATAGAATTTGTTTAATTGTGGTGAGTAGTCGGTTTGTGTTGAAAAAATTGGGGCCACGAAATAAGAGTGTTGTAAGCATAAAGTTGATAAGAGAATAAACAAGTTGTTTTTTTAATTTAGTAAATAATTTTATTAGAAACAATAAATTTTGCTCAGTAAAAAAAAAAAAACTAACATGAAATATTAAGTAAATTGCTTAATAATAATAATAATCATTTTTAATTCAATTTGGTCCATTTTGTTAGTGACAATTTTCTTACAAGTCAATAATAAAAAAGAATGAACATACGACTAAAACATTTCAGTCAGATGTGACCCAACCTACTAGATCAGCGTCTGAATGGAATGCTTACTTGTACGCGAGTTATATTTCTTACGTATTACTTTTAGAATATATATGGAATATAATTAAGATTATGTTATAAAAAAAAAACAGACTTCAATTGTGGCAAAATGAGTTATTTTGATTTAAAAATTAAACTCATTAACGTTTTTGATGAGATTTCTATAAAACAAATTCTGTAAGTATATCCGCGCTCGTTGCCGACCCTGAAGAAACCTCTATACCCCTCTTTTGAAGAACCCCATGTCTCTTAAGAAAACCTCGGCAGGGAGGTCCTTCCATAACCTGAGTGTTCGTGGGAGAAAACTTAATTAATTAAAATTGAATACTTAGGTACATATATATATATATATATATATATATATATATATATATATATATATATATATATATATATATACACATATATACTAACGTTTCGAAATGTTACTAACGTTTAAAATTATACTCTTAATTTGACGTTATTAGGTTGAATTTCCTTATCTGACAGTGAAACATTATATTTCAAATAAAGCTCAGTTTCCTGACGCGATCGCCGTGCTAGTGGCTCCAAAGTTGAGTGAGCTGATAATTTATGGTTTTGATAAACCATAGGAAATAAATTAAAAGTTTGTCCAACGTAATACGTAATTAATTATACAGATTACAATAATGAACTGCCCACGGGGACGATTTCGGTGTTTAAGTGTCTTCACGGGACATTTAATAAGCTTAAAGTCATATAATAAGTATAAAATTAGTTTAATAAATGCTAAGTAAGCGTCAGGGTGGCGTCGCGTCACTGAAATCGGTAAGTATGTATGAAATATGTAAGTTGTTTAGTGTTCATAATTCATTCGTATAATTTGTATTAACTCACACACGCCCTCTCTCAGCCTACATATGTGTGACAAATAATATTAATATAGTATTGTAAAGTTCTTGGATATATAAAATAGTGATGGAATCAAGTGCTTATCCAAGTCACATCTTTACAAACCTTATAATTGATTCTGGTCCTTCGAACCGGATAAAGTAAAATAGAGACCTAGTGTTTATATTAGTTCTTTTATTTGTGACATTATTTATTTATTATATTAATTTTAAATGAAATTACCGTCTGTTGACGTGATATCAACATATCAGCCTTTAATTGTCCACTGTTGTACATAAACCTCCCCGTTGGGCGGTTTTGCCAGTAGTTGCCACGGCAGGCGGATTGGCAACCGCAGCTTTAAAGATGTTTTAAGAGGGACGCTGCTGTCTATGCCTCGCCCTTAGTTGGGTTTTATGACACCCACGGGAAAGGAAGGGGTGGCCTATTCTATGCCGGGACCACACGATATATATGATTTCACTTAGTAAAATTTCATACTAACTTTTATACTGTTTTCGAGCAGTGAGTGTTATCCTGCATGTTTATCCATGAATATCATTACCACATTCGAGTTGTCTGTCACACTGTTGAATATAGGTCTTCCTCATAAGGGAGTTTTGACAATAGTTGTCATGTTTGACAGGCGGATTGGCAAGCGCAATTAGGCTTTTGGTGATATTTACCTTACGCTTCTTCCTTTTCCTCGACCATTAAATTTTCTTAGTCGCTTCTTATGACATCCACGAGAATCGAAGGGGTGGCCTATTCTATGCCTGGAACACACTGCAATGACTCATGTCTGTAGGCGACGTCTCTATAGCAGACGTAGAGGTTTGCTATTCTAAATATAATAAAAAAAAAAATGTTAAAAAATAAAAGACACACGATGACAAAATGTACACTGTAAATAGAATAAGTACATCGGAACTACGATAAAGCGATGGACCGAGCTAAATTATGTTCGCGCCGTAGCGAGGGCCTAATGACGTGTCAATTACTGGACGATAGCGCAGCTGATCCGGCCGGGGCCGTTTATTCCAGATGAGGTGAGAAAATGTAGATAAATGTCCAGTGGGATGGTGCACAGTCTTTTTTAAATAAATTTCTAATTAAAAATCTCTACAGTGTAGTGCTTTAGTAATGTATTATTACTCTAGAATTAGGAATGGATGGCGCAAAAATTACACATTTGAAAAAACTTGATAAAAATCTATTATAGTAGATTCATATTGTATAATTTTTATTATTATTTTAACCGTTAACTGCCCACTGCTGGACATAAGCCTTTCCCAAAAGGAAAGTTTTGCCAGTAGTTTCCACGCTTGGCTGGCGGATTGGCAACAGCAGTTAGGCTTTGGTGATATTCAAAGAGGGACGCTGCTGGAACTATGTATATTAATATAAAAATATGATGCAACATTTATTATTATGTCAACCGTTAACTGTCCACTGCTGGACATAAGTTTACCCCATAAGAGAAGTTTTGCCAGTAGCTTCCACACTGGGTAGGCGGGTTGGCAACCGCATTTAGACTTTTAAAGATGTTTTAAGAGGAACGCTGTTGCTCATCCCTTGCCTTTCCTCAGTCGCCTCTTACGACACCCGATAAAGGAAGGGGTGGCCCATTCTATGCGGGACCACACGGTGATATAAATCATATCAGTCGTTAAATATCCACTGCTGAATGCCTTCGCCTTTTGGAGGATTTTGCCAATAGTTGCCACTTTAGCTGGCGGATTGGCAACAGTAGTAAAACTTTGGTGATGTTTAAAAAGGGATGCAACTGGAACTATATTAATATAATAATATGACACAACATACATACAAAAAAATGCAATCGAATTCCGACTCTACGATATATCAATGCAACGCCGAAACTAGTGCAGCTGAAAGTTGAAAATTTGCATAGACGTTCAAAACTTGCGCCGCGTAGCCACTCACCGAAATTGACATTTTGGAAAACTTTAACTAGTTACTAACGCTAAAGGCGCGGAAAATAACTAGTTTTCAACGGATTTGAAAATGAACTCCAAATCGATCGTTTAAATTGATCGTTTGAATTGACACTTTAAGCCAGGACCACAAGGTTGATAACTCTTTGCTATGTTTATTTATTTTTTTCCATTTTCTCTTTATTAATTTTATAATTATGTCACATAGAATAGAATAGAAAATATTTATTGCCAGAAAAACACAATTACAATAGAAATACATATATAAGTGTCCCGTATTAGGCAAAAGGAACTGCCTCAGTTGATGCTGCGAGTGTCCCGGTGCAATGTGCACAGCTGCAAAGCGCTGGTTTTCAGCTAGTCTCTCTCTTAACAAAATACAGCAAAAATACAAATGGGTACAACTGCAATTGTCTCTTACATATGTACTACATTGCATTTTAATTTTTCTTGTCAAAATCTGTAATTAACTCTCAGATGGTTACCATATTAGTTTTTAAAATTGAAACTGTGTACCTACACAGTTTCAAGTTCTTTTTCCTCCCAAAGAACTATTAAATTTTATTATTTATTTACTTATTTATTTATTATTTTATTATAATATATTCATGTACATAATATTAGATAGATAGATATTTTTTATTGTTTCCTCCCAAAGATTACAATAGTAAATTTATTATAGATACAAACAAATTACAAGAAATAATCACAGTGAGAAAACAAATGGGTAACCTTTGCTGATACTAAAAGCGATTTCTTCCAGGCCGACTCATGTTATTTAGACCTCACCGAAGAGCCGCATGTATTTGGGCAGTACGACAATTTTGATTTATCTCGAAGAAGATTGTCAATATAATGCTCACATTTCCAAGTATGTTTGAGAAATATTGAGTATCATTACATTACAATAAAATTTATACTTAGACATGACTTTTTTTTATATTTTACAAAAACTTCAATTACAGATGCAATGAAACAAAACCTTTGTAAATTCTCTGGCTCGTTAGTATAAGAGCAATTGATAGAGCGCTCGGCACTCTCGATAATGCGACGGGAATTGTTTAAAAAGCATCTCGAGAGCCGATAGAGCGCTCTCCTAGTGCGACTGCTCACCTATTTTACATTGTCTTCAGTGATAAACGTGAAATGTATTTTTAAGAGTTTTAAAAGATTAAACTGTATGGACAGTTTTAAGACTTTTTACCTTGTATTGACAGCTTTAACGGTTTTAATGGTTGGTTTGGACGGTTTTATCGGTTTTATTGGTTTTTTCGGTTTACCGGTTTTAATAGTTTTATTTTTATTATACTTATATTATTATAATATTATTTTTATGATTTTTTTTTATTTATACAACTTAGAATGGCAAACAAGCTGACGGTCCACCTGATGGAAAGTGGTAACCGTCGCCTAGAGACATGAGCAGTACCACGGACATAACAGAGTATATTGTCTCGCCCATGATACCCCCTATGCGTTGCCATTTATGAGGACTCAGTTGTTATTCCTCTGTACCCAGTAAATTCACGCCATATCCCACCCTTCAAACCGAAACCGTATAGTGTTTGGGGCTCTTTACTAAGTGAGCTTAAGACAAAATGCAAAGTGCGTTTCTTTTAGTGAACATTACGACACATTTAAATGCACTCTATTAGTTGTCAAATTATAATTTGTATATCATGCAAGTAATATCAATATTTATTTATTTATTTATTACATCAACTGGATAAGATTTTCAATCTCCCAATACGCTCATCCAAGAAAACGCCAGTACAATAATATATATATATATATATATATAAAAGGAATAATTATATGTATTATAAGTTTATATTTATTTACCCGAGGGAGACTTTATACAAAAGTCGTTTGCTTGGGCACTTCTGTCCCACTCGTGTTTCTATCGTGAAGTAGTTGTGTTTGCATGGCTATGTTTCAGTTTGAAGGGTGGGATATGGCAGTGAATTTACAGGGGGTACAGAGGATTAACACCTGAGTCCGTAATAATAGAATAAGAGTCCTAATACCATCAGGTGGGCCGTATGCTTGTTTGCCACCTCAGTGGTATAAAAAAAATCTTATAATTTTAGACTTTACTGTACAATAAAGTGTTACAAAGAAGCTTAACATTTAATTTTAAACTTTCGCGTTATTTACACATGTTTCAAATACACTATACAAAAGCAGGTATGTACGTAATATTTACCTGCAAACAATTTTTTTTTTCATCGCTTTAATTCCCGATAGTGTATTTAAAATAAATATCACTATTTTTATTTTTATTTGATACCTTATTGTCTATTGGACTGTATTTTTTTTATTATTACAATCTTATTGGCAAATGTGTGTGGGTCGCATGTTTTGCAAAAATAAATCTTTCTTTTTTCATTGAATCAGAGGGCGCCACTCCCACACGAGTGGTAATAATAACGAAATACAGATCTGGAAGATTAAAAAATTCGGTTTTACATGAAACATAATACGATTTATTTGTTATAATTCAACTAGGATATATATTCTGAGCATTCTCTCCATTCCAAAAAGTGCCCAATGCGCCTATAGAAGTTTTTACTTAAAATAAACTTTGTATAAAAGTCGTCTGCATGGATACCTCTGTTGTGTTTTTGCCCTGAAATAATTGATAACATCCTTCTTGGACTAGCAAGTCAATTTGAAAATTTTGAATACCCTTTTTAGATCCTCTAGCAAGGAAAATAAAAATACTTTTTCCGTTATTTCTGTTTCAATATGTGTGAGTCAATATTTATTTTTATACAATTTAGAGTGGCAATCAAGCTGACGGCCCACCTGATGGAAAGTGGTAACCGTCGTCTATAGACATGAGCAGTACCATGGACATAACAGAGTATACTGTTTCGCCCATGATACCACACATGCGTTGCCATTCCTGAGGACTCAGGTGTTATTCCTCTGTATCCTGTAAATTCACTGCCATATCCCACCCTTCAAACCGAAACACAGCCATGCAAACACAACTGCTTTACAGTAGAAGCACGAATGGGACAGAGGTACCCAAGCAATCGACTTTTGTACAAAGTCTCCCTCTGATAAAATATGTAAAACTATTCCAAATTTCAAATCCACAGCGTATTCTCATAACGCTGTGACAGACGGACGGACAAAGTCGTACCATGAGACTTCCATTCTACCTTTACGGTACGGAACCCTAAAAAAAGATTGCCGTTTCAATGTGTTTGTGTTATTTTTTTATTCATCCTTTCCCAAGTTGTTAAATTACATCATGACGTCAAAGTGCAGAAAGGAAGTCACAGAGCTCCTATGATATGCACAAAGTGCTTCAAAGAGATTTTATTAGTTGATCCCGATGTGAACATACTAACATAGTAACCGGATCGAAACAGTAAGGGAGTAACCCTTAGAGTAAGGGAGTGCGTTGAGATTTACATGTCTATTGGATCAAATACTTTGAATCACCAATAATATAAAACAAACTCGCTGTCCGCGTCTGTTTCTCCGCTTACTTCTTCACACGTATTTTACTATTAAATAGTTTTGTCACTTTCTCTCAAACTGAGAATTTAGCAGAAAAGAAAGAGACAACAACAACAATACAATAACTAAAATAGATTTACGAAACATTTGACTTTTTATGAAATCTCTCAATATTACTCTCAAGAATTTCCATCAGATGGGCTGTATGCTTTTTTGCCACTCTGGTATGGTAACCCCGCCTGCGCTAACAGGATACGCTGGCGGAGCACCAGTGAAGGGTGATAGATGAGAATGAAAACAGGCCAGTTAGCCCATCATGATGAATTCATCAGGAATTAACCATGATAGTTTTCAGGGAGAACCGCGTGAAAGTCGATCTAGTTGGGTACGTTACTAGTAATGGGATTCTCGGTCTCCATTACTAACAATCGCTTTCTTCCCTTAAAAAAAATTAAACATAATAGCATACATAAAAGAAATACACGTAATGAAAAAACTTGAGTTGGTGAAAATATCACTTCAGTACTAAATAACTCATAAACAAATGCAATTAGCGGTTCGTCAGACGAGCATTCAGTTTTTCAGGCGAATCACGAAACTGAAAATGCTCATAGTTGAAACTGAAACAATCGCAATTACTGGAGCCTCTTAGTTAGGGTTGTCACTTCTTAATATTTAACATAAATTTACTATCTATTTACTATCTGTCTATTGTAACGGTTGACTGGTAGAGAGGGCCATCAGGCATTAAGTCCGCCCTGTAGACTTTTTTTTTATACAACTATGTCTATAGGCGACGGTTATCAATTTTCATCAGGTGGGCCGTCAGCTTGTTTGCCATTCTAAGTTGTATAAAAAAAAACTTAGAATGGCAAACAAGCTGACGGCCCACCTAACGCCACGATATGGCAGTGAATTTACAGGGTACAGAGGAATAACACCTGAGTCCTCAGGAATGGCAATGCATAGGGGGTATCGTGGGCGAAACAATATAGTCTGTTATGTCCATGGTACTGTCCATGTCTATACACTGCTCTAGTTTAGTCTAGTCTATACTCAGCTGATGTCACACCTGATGGAAAGTGGTAACCACTTTCCATCAGGTGTGACATCAGCTTGTTCGCCTTTCTAAGTTGCATAAAAAAAAAATAGTGTGATTAATTATATCATCATATTATTTTATTTACCTTTAACTGTCCATTACTGGACATAGACTTTCCCCATAAAGGAGGGTTTTAGCAATTTGTTACTCAAATTCCTATGATTGCATATCACTTATTCTTTATTTAAATGTAAATATTTTTCAGTTATTACGTTTAATTCTAGTATACGCACTACGAACTATTAAAATCCGAAACTGCGACCGTTTTTTAACAGTTGCTGCGTTGCAAAATTGATACTGCCCATAAAAACGTAATAAATCTTTTCAAGCGTGGATCATTTGGAACGGATTTTTAATCAATATCGCAAAATATTGAAGTAAAATTTATTCGCGTTAAACAATCACGTAATTTTAATACTGGCTGTTATTTTAACTTAACTAAATCTTATCTTACGGAAGTCTATCGTCATTTCAGCCATTATCTGTCCACTGCCGGACATAAGTCTTCCCTATAGATCGCCATAAAGAATAATTCTGAGCCACCTGCATCCACTGCAATGCATTTCAGGTCGTCACTCCATCTAGTGGGGGGTCGTCCTACACTGCGTTTACCCGTACGCAATCGCCACTCAAGAACCTTTCTTCCCCGGTTGTCGACTCTTCGAGTTATGTGACCAGCCCATTGCCACTTCAGTTTGCCTATCTTTCGGGCTATGTCGGTTACTTTGGTTCTTTTGCGGATACCCTCGTTTCATTAATTTAGATACAGATTAAAAATTATAGTCGTTTAGTCATTAATTAAAAAAAAAATTTACATTATGTCTGAAATTAAATATAATACCATACAAAAAAGAATTAAATTAAATTGAACATTACAAGTGTAGATTAACAGTATTTACATTGTAACGCGTGTAATATTATGATACTCTGTGATGTAAAAGATATGTTTTTTATATACCACAATGGTGGCAAGCAGAGGGAGACTTTGTACAAAAGTTGATCGCTTGGGTACCTCTGTCCCATTCGTTTTTCAACCGTGTAACGGCTGTGTTTGCATGGCTGTGTTTTGGTTTGAAGGGTGGAATATGGCGTGAATTTACTGGGTACAGAGGAATAACACCTGAGTCCTCAGGAATGGCAACGCATGGGGGGTATCATGGGCGAAACAGTATACTCTATTATGTCCATGGTACTGCTCATGTCTATAGGCGACGGTTACCACTTTCCATCAGGTGGACCGTAGCTTTGCTAAGTTGTATAAAAAGAAAAAGGCTGCAGCCCGTCTGATGGTAAACGGTCACTGTAGCCTATAATTATTACCGATATTCTAATAACGCGTCGAATTTTAATAAATTTAATAATTTAACAAGGTGACAACCCTATTGATAGTGTACACGCGCTGGCACACTGATTGCTAAACTTCACTGCGAATGTATCCGAGCCGTTTGTCTGATGGTAAACGGTCACTGAGCCTATATTACTGATATTCCAATAACGGGTCGAATTAAAGAAATTTAATAATTTAACAAGGTGACAACCCTATTGATAGTGTACACGCGCTGCCACACTGATTGCTAAACTTTGCTGCGAATGTGTCCGAGCCGTTTGTTTTCGGTCATTCAACTTTTGACATCTGCATTTAGCGCCTATATTGACATTATGACATTTGTCAAAACAGAGAATGTCTTTTCAGTTGTAGATTTTTTGAAGTGTCATAAATAATAAGCTGTTTTTTTTTAATCGCAATAGCTATACTGCCTATTTTTTTTTTAATAGATGGTAGTCACGCCTGCACTATATGCTGGCAAGGCACCAGTGAAGGATGATAGGTGAGGATGAAGCAGGTCAGTTAGCACATCGTGATGAATCCAACAATTGCTCACGATGGTTTCCAGGGGGAACCACGTGGAGGTCGACTCGACAGGGGATATTGATAGCAATGGGTGCTAACCTAACAATAATTATATTATTAACAATCCCCTTCCTCCCAGGCAGGTCAGGTTGACCCATCGTGAGGAATTCATCATCATCATCCACTATGGTTTGCAGGGACAACCGCGTGGAGGTCGACTTGGCACGGTATATTACTACAATGTAACTGCTAGTTCCCGTTACTAACAATCCTCCCCCCCTCCCTTCCGCTCCCTGCTCTATACTACTTAGATCACAATAGAGTACAGCGCGTTGTCTGCGTTGCCGCTTTACTTCGTCATCGTATCACGTGACGTCATGGCGTCAGCGCCGCGACCGCGACCGACACGACAACGTTCGTTGTGAAGCGACAGCGCAAGCTAAAGCCGTGTCTACACTAGCGACTTCAAAATGACGAGTTTTTAATTTGAAGGACTTTCATGTTTATTTATTCACTTATTCCTTTGTTAACATGTTTTTGCAGAATAAATGCCAAGTCGACAATGCAAACAATAACATAGGATAGTATTTACACATTATTATTTTTTTTTTGATTTTATATTTGTTTACGTTATTGGCAGTTCAGTATTGTGTTGGATGCAATAGAATTAATTTTTCGGTAAGACAAAAATCCGTAAACTAATAAATCTTTTTCAACAAAAAATAATACACCAACTTGAATGGCGGCAAAATGAAAATAACTAATTTTCATTTAAAAATCAAACTACTGATTTAATTTTGATGAAATTTATATAGCACCGATTTAGAAATACATATATCGCTTCAAATAAATAGAGATCATTTTCCAAATCGTTTTGTACGTGGCAGGATTCTGAGGTAACAAATATATATATATATATATATATATATATATATATATATATATATATATATATGCTAAAGATTTTTTTCAAAAATATTAATAATATTAAGCAGTTTGGTTTATATTAAAACAGGTTGACAATTTACTACATAATTTAAAATTAATATAGAAATATTATTGAAATATTAAATGTATATTATTTTTATATTTTAATTATATTTCTATGAACTGTAATATTTTGCGTTATATTAATGCGATACCACAGTGTGTACGACGCCGTGTATTCCGGTCTTCACCGACGCGCCCGTGCGATGCGGCAACGTCGCACGCACCGATCGATTACATCGCACACCGCGGTCGCACTGTTGCCGGCCAGTAACATTTTAGTCGCGTCGCACGCACGACGTCTATTCTATTTTTAAAATACCAGTTTGTAAAAGGAACACAATAGAGAAGTACAGTGTTTGCGTGTTTCCCGCTAATATTTCATTTGTCGCAATGAGTATGGTCGAAGAGTTGATCGACGAGGTTGAAAAAAGGCCAATGTTATGGAACAGGCGTCACCTGGCACACTCGAATCGAGCGAAAGTGGACAGAGAATGGGGAGTTGTTGCGAAAATTTTGCGCAGTGACAGTAAGTTTATGTTTTATATTGTTGTCTCTTTCATATGAAGAGTATATTGTAGAATGTGAGTGTAGTTGTAGTGGGGACAAATGTGTAAATGAATATGAACTTTAACGTCATTGCAATAAGATCGGTTTTTACCTCTCACTATATATATATATATATATATATATATATATATATCCATATAGAAATGGCAACGCATGGGGGGTATCATGGGCGAAACAGTATGTGTGTGTACTGTTATGTCCATGGTACTGCTCATGTCTATAAGCGACGGTTACCACTTTCCATCAGGTGGGCCGTCAGCTTGATTGCCATTCTAAGTCGTATAAAAAAAAAAAGTAAGGTTAGAAATGATAATTCCGAATCGATCCGTCTGCCTATCTTAAATAATATAACAGAAAACTGTATAAATGATTATAGTTACATAGTCTGTATAAAAATATTTATTTATAATTTCATATGTCAAACTCTTCACTGCTGAACATACGAGAGAGTTTTGCCAATAGTTGCCACGCTTGGCAGGCGTGTTGGCAACTCCAGTTTGGATTTTGGTAATGTTTTAAGAGAGACGCTGCTGTCCATGCCATGACCATAAGCTCCTATTTATAGATTATTGTTAATAAAATTCATTAAATTAAACACGTTTTATTTTTAATTACCCGCTTCCCGCGGCGTTGCCCGCTTTTAACTACGTAGTTTCCGTACATTGCCATTGGAACTCTTCATGAATCCGGTCTTATATTGTATTATATACTTAAATGATAATTACGTACCTAATATCTTCATAAAGCGTCAACTAATTTAACTAATCAGTTATTTTAAAGCATTTTATGTGTTTTTTTTTTCAGATTGATATAACTTTTTTATTTATGAATCGATTGAAATAAAACAAGCACTAAATGTTAAATAAACCGCAACATAATAGTGAAAACTGCGTTCAAATCGGTTAAGCCGTTTCTGAGATTAGCGTGCATAAACGTACAAACAAACAGACATAAAGGGTCCCCTATAATAGTTTTATTTATTATTATTACGATTTTATTATATGTATTGATAAAGATAAACAAATATAAGGTGTTTAAATATGTATTTAACAATTCAATTTATGTGACAAGATAAAAAAATGCACAAAATAATAAAGACCACGTAACTGAAGCAATCAAAATTTCTAATTAAGGTTATTTTTTTTAAATTGACTTTTTCTGTTTTTTTTTCAGAATACAAAGTGAAAAATAAATGGCGAAATCTCCGAGACCAGTTCTTAAGAGAAGCAAAGAAACTTGCAGTACCTTCATCAGGCACCAATGATCAGCCCCTGATATCCTTCTACAAAGGCAAATGGATGTACTTCGAGAGACTTCTGTTCATGAAGGAAACAGTTGATGACCAAATCAAAAAGAGAAGGAATTCTGCTACAGAAGATGCAGAAGAGGAACTAGATTTCTCGAAGCAAGTAAAATTGGAAGAAATATCAATCACTGAACATTCATTGCCGTCTGAGTTTTATAACGATTATATGAATTCGTATCAACAAATTTACAAAACACAAATCAGCGAAATGAAACTGGAACCCGAGGAACCAGAAGAAGTTACCGTTTGTCCAACAATAAAAAGGGAAAATGATTTATCAGAAAAGATAACAGTCTCAGATGACGATAGAATAAAAAATGAAGTGGAAATCGATGACGATATGCACTTTGTGAAATCTTTAGTACCTTTTTTGAGAAATTTAACTCCTGTGAGAAAGTTAATGATAAGGAATGAAATACAAAGTTTGCTGATGAGGGAACTTATCAATGAAAATCAGAAAACTTGCAGTTGCAATAAGACATAAATATTGACATTTGAAGTTATAATATCTAATAGTGATATATTTTTTTAAGTTAAGAGAAAAGTGATAAAACATCGTTATTTTAATAACATTCTTCTCTATAAATAACATTCTTCTCTATAAATCCTTCCTAAGTATTAATTATTGTTATGTTAAAGATAGTTGTACAAAAGTCGATTGCTTGGGTACCTATGTTCCATTCGTTTACTACCGTGAAGCAGTTGTGTTTGCATGGCTGTGTTTCGGTTTGAAGGGTGGGATATGGCGTGAATTTACTGGGTACAGAGGAATAACACCTGAGTCCTCAGAAATGGCAACGCATGGGGGTATCATGGGCGAAACAGTATACTCTGTTATGTCCATGATACTGCTCATGTCTATAGGCGACGGTTACCACTTTCCATCAGGTGGGCCGTCAGCTTGTTTGCCATTCTAAGTTGTTTAAAAAAAACAAGTACTTAATAATTGAAAAATATGAATTCTCATTATCGTTCTTTTGTTTTCAAAATACGACCGTATATATATATATATATATATATATATATATATATATATATTGTTGTAATTACGTGTAGTTTTATTTTTCACACTCCTACCTTCTACTAATAAATAACAAATAAATGGAAAAATAAAATCAATATCATAGTTATTACTTTTCTTATGTTTTTCTATATTTACTACAGTGATCGTTTACCATCAAATGGGCTGTATTCTGGATTGCTACCTTTGTGGTATAAAAAAAAAATTACTTGCTATTCTGTCTTTATAGGTAGGATAAATCAAACGATTGTGTTTTCTACCGCTTTCTTCTTTTTTTTTTATACCACTGAGGTGGCAAACAAGCATACGGCCCACCTGATGGTAAGCGGTTACCGTAGCCTATGAACGCCTGCAATACCAGAGGTATTACGCGCGCGTTGCCGACCCTGAAGAAACCTCTTTACCCCCCTTTTGAAGAACCCTTCTTCTTCTGTCTGTTTATGGTCCAATCAGCCGTTAACTGTCCACTGCTGTACATAGGCCTCTCCCATAAGAGGAGTTTTGCTAGTAAATGCCACGCTTGGCAGGCAATTTGCACATTTGAATTTGGTGATGTTTTAAAAGAGATGCTGCTACCCATCCTTCGACCATAAAGTTTCTTTAGTCACATCATACGACACCCACGGGAAAGGAAGGAGCGACCCATGTTATACCGGGATCATACTGCATCTGTATGTCTGTATATAGTTTTTGTATCTGTTTTTAGCAACATTTTGCAAATACCTTTGATTTTCAAGACAATAAATTAACATAGATATAATATTTTTTTGCCATAATCAGATATGGTTGGGAACAACACTACACTATTACTAGATCAAAAGTCACAGGTATTTACTGTTTTAGTATGTTTTATTATGAAAATATATTAGTGATCGTATAAAACAGACGGTCAAATTGATTTAGTGTCTAATCGTAAATTACTTAGTAGATAAATCGGTACCAACCCACGGACACGAACAAATGTACCGATAAAAACTGTTGGGGCAGAAAAATTTATGAGGTTTGTTTAATTTCCATAGTTTTTTATTAATTGTACATTAATGATAATTGTATCTCAATTAATGGACGACCTCAGATTTGCAGTAGTGGGCACGTTGTCTTGCTTAAATCGAATCTCGGATTCAATTTTCGGTTGGATCAATTTAGAAAACATTTTTTTTCCTAAATGTCCCAGATCTGGATATTTCGGGTTGTGCTCTCCGATTTTCTTATCCTGGTTTCTTATAACACAAGGTATTCTAGCTTGAGGATCGAGTGGAAATGGATTGTCAGTAATGGGGTCAAATAGTCCCATTACTAGCAATACACCCTTAGGTCGACCTCCACATGGTTCCCCCTGAAACTATCGTGGTTAATTCTAGTTGAAATCGTCATGATGAGCTAACGGATCTGGTTTCGTCCGTATTTGTCATCTCTCACTGGTGCCCTGCCAGCGTATATCTATAGCGCAATCGGGGTTACCATTTCATTTTCAGCCAATAAAAAAAACCTTGAGGATCAGGAAATTAATGCGACTTTGTGGCTTTTATCATAATTGTTTTATTATATACTACAATATCAATCTACCACAGTTGCCGTTAGAAGACTCAAGCTTTTTAATATGTTTGTAAAGTAATTCGATGATCACGTATAAAATATTGCATTTAAAACTGAAAAATAAGCAAATTAAAATTGGTCTAAGCTACGTCCCTTGATGGACTAACATGGTAGTAAATCTGCGAAGGTCTAGATGTATTCTATGGGCGCGTGTTAATTAGCATTCCACTACTGGATACAAATATTTTCACAAGAGGAGGATATTAACTTAGTACTAATACATTATCATCACAATATCAGCTTTAACCTGTTTATTGCTGAACATAAGCCTCCCCCTAGGAGGCCAGTAGTTGGCTTTAGGGATGTTTTAAGAGGGATACTGCTGCTTATCCCTGGCCCTCCCTTAGTCACCTGTCACGACACCCACAGGAAAGGAAAGAGTGGCCTATTCTATGCTGGAACCACTGGAAAATTATGGGCCTGTTGATTTGGCATAGAGTTTTGTATCGTGTTTTACTGAATTCACATAACCGGCTCTTATGACGTCTTGATTAAAAGAAGCTAAAACTTATTGATTGATGACTACATTTACATACAGAGTCAACCTAAATTTAACAATGGATATGATTTGGTATAAAACTAACCTCCACATATTCCTTGACTTTGAGGAATTAAAATCAATAGATATAATATTAAATTAGCTGTTCGTCTTCGATCTGGTCATTATCCATCAAAAAAATATGCACATATGATGGGAAAGTCCTTGTCACCTCATTGTCAAACTTGTGATGCCATCGATTATGTGCATCATATTCTATTAGAGTGTCGTATTAACACGAAGGAAAGAGAAGAATTTATGCGCCACTTTAACTTGAATAAATTTTATGTTGGTCTTATTCAATCTATATTAGCTGAACTTAAACCAGAAATTTTTGAACACATCTGTAAATTATTGATGCCCATTAATTCTTCTCTTTCCGTGTCTAGGGAGAGTAGATAAAATTTTGTTTGATACATCAGTTCAGAGTACCATAGGCTGATATACCTGAAGAAGGTAAAAGCCCTTAAAATGATAATAAAAAAAAAAATGAATATGAAAAACAATAGTAATCGATCACAACTCTTTTTTTATGTGAGATGCGTACACTTTTTCAATGTAATCAGAACTCTATTTGGAGCATGAGGCCCGCATTCACTGATGTTTGCAGAGCATTAGCTACAGCACGCCCCGGTGCGATTTTGTTGACACACTCGTCGATTCACTGATTGTTGCGTACTCCACTCGCAGTTCTATTATTCCAATATGCAGATAGAGTTAATACTGAAACTTCAACGTTGATTTGTTTTACATGGCATTTATAAAAAGTTTCATTTCCAATCGTGTTAATGTTATAAATACAAAAGATGTAACAATGGATGGATGTTTGTTACTTCTTCACGCAAAAACACTTATTAGACGGATTTTGATGAAGCTTTATAATTTATTACAGTTATACTATTAATATTTACCAGAGGGAGACTTTGTACAAAAATCGATTGCTTGGGCACCTCTGTCCCATTCGTGTTTCAACCGTAAAGCAGTTGTGTATGCATGGCTGTGTTTCGGTTTGGAAGGGTGAGGTGAAGGGTGGGATATGGCGTGAATTTACAGGGCACAAAGGAATAACACCTGAGTCCTCAGGAATGACAACGCATGGGGGGTATCATGAGCGAAACGGTATACTCTGTTATGTCCATGGTACTGCTCATGTCTATAAGCAACGGTTACCACTTTCCATCAAGTCAGCCGTCAGCTAGTTTGCCATTCTAAGTTGTTTAAAAAAATACTATATTTTAGAAATTTATTCGTAGAACGCGTGTGAGAGTGAGCTACTTAGAGCGTGGCGCCAAATTTAATGCGTTCAAAGGAACAATGAGTTATTATTTAGTAAAGCTACTTTTCCGCAGGTATAACTTAATATTACTATAAAAGTAAATTATATCGATTACAATTTTATATAAAACTCCAATGAAGAAAAGTTCTAAAAAGGATACTCCAGAGTGATAATATCAAAATACAGTGGGTTGATGTATACAAGTAGCCCAAAGCAGTACTTTATGGTAGAGGTGGATTATATATAGCAATATCTGTGTATTTTAGAAACAATATCTATACATTGGTCCAATAATGAATATGTTAAAAGTCTTTTATCCAGAAAATAATACTAGATAACAGACTTTTAACATATTCGAAAATAGATATCCCACCGATATGGGCGATATCGAAATAGGTGATGACCTTTTTTCGCCGTCAATATCTTTTTTTATGCAACTTAGAATGGCGAACAAGCAGACGGCCCACCTGATGGAAAGTGGTAACCGTCGCCTATAGACATGAGCAGTACCATGGACATAACAGAGTATACTGTTTCGCCCATGATACCCCCACGCGTTGCCATTCCTGAGGGCTCAGGTGTTATTCCTCTGTACCCAGTAAATTCACGCCATATCCCACCCTTCAAACCGAAACAGATGCTAAGAACTTTGAAATTCCATCAACATTTAACAACCCTGATGAAATGAATAAAACTTTTCTCGACGTTCCTGGTACGCATAGTGTTACCATGTCTCAGTTAACTTACTATGAATTTAATAGATTTAGCTCAAATACTTTTAGTCTTAAGCCTGTTAGTCGGGATATTGTTCTAAAAATTATCACTGAATTAAAATCAAATGCGCAGGGAAATGATAGCATTAGCCGTGACATGTTACACCTCACGCTACCATATTCTTTAGACGCAATCACGACAATAATCAATGAATCAATACTAAGTAGTACCTTTCCAGAGATATGGCAGATGGCTATTGTGCGTCCGATTCCTAAAACCAATAATCCTACTGAAATTAAAGACCTTAGACCCATAAGTATACTACCATCTTTATCTAAAATTTTGGAAAGAGTAGTATACTTACAAGTGATGGAGTATTTAGAGGCAAATAGCATATTACCTGACTTGCAATCTGGTTTTAGGAAAAACCGTAGCACCTCTACAGCTTTATCAGACGTGGTAGGCAATATTTTAGAAGCAAGAGATGATGGTAAAGGAACTTTGTTGGCTCTTTTGGATTGTTCTCGGGCATTTGATTCAATTAACGTACAACTGCTTATATCTAAATTATCTTATTATGGTTTTGATATAAAAACAATTCAGTGGTTTAATAGCTATTTTTCAAACCGAAGTCAAATCGTAGAAATTAGAAAGGAAGATGGGTCGTTTCTTTCGTCTCACCCTCTTTCGGTATCTAGAGGTGTTCCACAAGGATCGATTTTAGGACCTTTATTGTTTATTATATATATCACCGATATCATCAGTTGTATTCATCACTGCAAATATCACATATATGCTGATGATTTGCAGCTGTTTATATCTTGTGAACCCAAAGATACGACAGAAGCTATACAGAAACTTAATGAAGATCTTAAAAGAATTACTACATGGGCGGAAAATAATACATTAGCACTAAATCCGATAAAATCCAAATTTATGATTCTAGGAAACAAAAAGCAAATTAGTAAAATCGCATTGACGAAACCGATTGTAAAAATAATGAATGAAACGATTCATCAGGTGGACTCGGCACGAAATTTGGGACTCATTATAGACCCAGAGCTACGCTTTGAAAATCATGTTAATGATGTTGTACGACAGTGTTTTTATAGACTAAAAGTTTTATATAAATTACGCGAATATTTGTCAATAGAATTACGAAAAAGACTAGTTGACTCGCTCATTCTATCGAAATTAAATTATGGGGACGTTGTATACGGTCCTTGTCTCTTAAAAAGAACGGAACGCTTAATTCAACGCGTCCAAAATGCTTGTGCGAGATTTTGTTTTGATATACCATGTAGGAGTCACATCACACCTTTCTTGAACGAAAATAATATGATCAAAATGTCCGCCAGGAGAAAGCTTCATTTTGCTACTTTACTCTTCGGAGTAATTGCTACTGGCCAACCACGCTACTTGCACGAAAAACTGTCGTGGAGGCAAAACTATCACAAGTATGCTGTTCGTCCAATTGTGAATGTACTCTGCATTCCAAGATATAGGACGGCTGCTTTCAGGGGCAGTTTCAAATACGCTGCCACTCGCTGTTGGAATGATCTTCCTCCACCAATTCGAAACCTGAAAAATGTACATACGTTTAAGAGTAATCTAAAAAAATATTATCTACACCAACAAAAAGCCAATTAAATTGCTGGTCTCTGTCCGGGATCTTCCTTACCAGAGACTTTCTAATGAGTATCCTATTAGGTGCAGCTAGGAGTTCTATGATACATATATGAACAGTTATTTCACTTTAATATAATACACAATCAATAATATATTTTTTATTATTATCTAATTACTGGTTGCTATTGATTACATTATTGACATATTGCATATTGCAAGAGGAGCATATTGCAACTCAAGGAGGTAAGTACTTACCTAGTTTTTGTGGTCCTCGATTGAATGTGGGGATGATTCAACTATATTCGATATTTAGTTTCTTTAGCGTCTGTAGTATTACTACGTAAAAGGAAAATACTTATTCTATACGTATTTTATGTTTTTCGTGTGATTATTATTATTCAACATTGACAACGTCACAATTTATCATTCAATATATACCCACTACAAATTTATTATATTTATTTCATTTTTATTTTTTACACAATACACTTTAAGCACACCACTGTGTTGGTCAAGTTTTCAAACATTATTGTTATTATTAGGACCCCGCGGGTTGGCGAGGCTCGTGCTGAAAATCAGCGCTGTAGTGTCCCTGACACTACAGCATAATGCTGAGCACGCACCTCATTTTGCAGGTATTGCGACGCACGCACACACACACTCATTTTTGATGAAATTGTTATAATACGAATCGTTTTATTTTTCTTTTTTAATTTTATATATATTTTTTTTTTTTATAAATATTTTTTTGTGTTGTTTCTTTATTATAATTCTTAATATATGGATTTTTTTTTTAACCCCTGTGTGGGTGCCGTCGCATATTTCTTGTAAAATAAAGTTTTTTCTTTCTTTCTTTCTTTCAAACACAGCCATGCAAACACAACTGCTTTACTGTTAAAACACGAATGGGACAGAGGTACCCAAGCAATCGACTTTTGTACAAAGTCTCCCTCTGGTATTTCTTTCTTCCATCTAGTTAAAACTGATAGTCCACTATGTAGAAGGTGCATGGTTAAAGAAAAAAGAAAGAAAAAGTGGCTAAATTGATTAAGTGATGGAGTGAGCGATCCTTGAATATCTGGGATCATTTCTAGAGTTACGCGATAATCCAAACCGTATTTTAAAAAGTCTAATTTGACATACATTCATATCAGCTGCTGAACATAGGCCTCTCCCATAAGGAGGGGTTTACCAATAATTGCTATACTTTGCAAGTGCGTTGACAACCGTAGTTAGGCTTTTGGTGATATTTTATGACGCTGCTGACCACATAACAGCTCAATCATGAGACTAAATGCGGAAATACTCGAATAATCTAAACTATTTAAGGTTAGGCATTTTGTGCGTGGGTCTTGAGGATTTTGGATCACTATTATACTGTGCACGTGGGTTGGTGTTATTTGGAACTGTATCATCGTCGCCATTATAACTCATCTGTCATTCACCGTTGATCAGTCTTCCTCATATTTTGCAATAAAGTAGGTATGGCTAATATTGTAATCGATCCAATATCTATATATTAGATTCTTCAGAGGGAGACTTTGTACAAAAGTCGATTGCTTGGGTACCTCTGTCCCATTCGTGTTTTAACACTAAAACAGTTGTGTTTGCATGGCTGTGTTTCAGTTTGAAGGGTGGGATATGGTATGAATTTACTGTGTACGGAGGAATAACACCTGAGTCCTCAGGAATGGCAACGCATGGGGGGTATCATGGGCGAAACAGTATACTCTGTTATGTCCATGGTACTGCTCATGTCTATAGGCGACGATTACCACTTTCCATCAGGTGGGCCGTCAGCTTGTTTGCCATTCTAAGTTGTATAAAAAAAAAACTTTAATAGGTTATTTTATTGATGAAAAGACATGTACTGTGAAATAAAATTTGTTTTCTGTCTTCAATGAAGCACACTTTGTAAATATTATTCTATTATTTAACGTTTTCCTTTCTACGAGAGTTGTAAATCTGGAAGTTGGGAATTTTTGATCTTTCGGATGCAAGATTATACGTGCAACCTTTTTTAATGGATGATAATGGAATGGCTACCCCGCGTTATTGGTATATACTGGCGCGGTGCCAATGAGGGATGACAGGTGATAATGAAGTAAATCAGTTGGCCCATCGTGAAGAATTCGACAATAAATCTATTACGATGGTTTTCAGAAGGAACCACATAGAGGTCGACCTATTTCGGTGTATTGTTAGCAATAGCACTGCTAATCTCCATTGCTAACAATCTCTTCCCTCCATATATGTATGTGCAAGTTACACTTTAACGCTTTGCTTATGACCCGGAATTAGAGCGACGATGAGCTGCCAGAATTTATTTGGTAATAATCTAATATTAAAACATAACAAATGTAGATCATTTAATGGAGTCGTGACAGATGTTAAAACATGACAAAAAAATTTTGATGATAAATATTGACACGCGTATCTATGAAGGTAGGTGTTAAATTACTCTTTCAAGGCCATAGAATAGGCCACCCTTTTCCTCCCGTGGGTGTCGTAAGAGGCGATTAAGGAAGGGCGAGAGATGAGCAGCAGCGTCCCTCTTAAAACATCTCTTAAGCCTGACTGCGGTTGGCAATTTACCTGCCAAGCATGGCACTTACTGGCGGAACCCCCAAGGGGGAGGCTTATGTTCAGCAGTGGACGGTTAAAGGCTGATATGATGATGATGATGAGTAGTAATACAAAATGGTAATAATTATTTATTTATTCATTAGTACAAATATGTGTACATGGCAGACTTAATGCTAAAAGCATTCTCTCCCAGTCAACCATAGGGATGTGTCAGAATACTCGAATGCGGTACTACTGATTGTTGATATACTCTATGATAACGATTATCTCTATTTATTGTTTATATATTAATTTTTTTAAAATAATGTTTATTAATAAATACAGAAATAGGAAATTTATAATTTCACCTTGTCACAAAGGAGATAGCATACAATTTCCTTCCAAGCATACTTCAAGGTACACAGATCAGGAATGCTTGCAACACCAAACGCATTAATCGCTTGTTACTGGACAATTATTCGATTAACATCTTGTATTACAGTGCCTAGTAATTTCACTAGCAATACTCACCTTTCAAATTGGAACATGATATTCAAACTAGCTACTTGACAATAGAATTAATAGACAAGATTAACCCTCCGCTAACCGTGTGTTTTTTTGCACACCGTCGACCGTCACGGATGATATCGTCCCAGACGATAATTTAACCTACTTAAAGGTAGGGGAAAATTGCAAAAAAAATCGGGGAATATGTTTTAGACTTATTTTTTCTATTTCCATAGGTATATTTACAGGGTACAGAGGAATAACACCTGAGTCCTCAGGAATAGCAACGTATGGGGGGTATCACGTGCGAAACAGTATACTCTGTTATGTCCATGGTACTGCTCATGTCTATAGGCGACGGTTACCACTTTCCATCAGGTGGACCGTCAGATTGTTTGCCATTCTAAGTAGTATAAAAAAAAAAAAGATTTTGACTTGAATACTTTGCCCGCTGGTAAAATAATATTTTGTAATCTCTTCAAAAACCGTAATTTCTAAGATTTTACTAAAAATCGACATTTTTGATTTAAATTAGTCTTAAGAAGAAATGTTTTAGAGATTTATTCTTCATATAAGCGCCTTTCAAAAACATTAGCCTGTAAAGTACGCGCGCGTGTAAAGTATTTTAACAGAGGGGTTCCTGGCTCTTTCCTTTTTTTCTTACAAATATATTTATTTATTTACCATATACTTTTGCACACATTGAAAAATGTCTACAGGACGGACATAATGCCTGATGGAATTCTCTACCAGATATGCATCAGCTCCAAACTTGGCGCGGACAATATTGTCCTAAATGGTTGGTGGAGGGTTAAACAATAGCCATGTAGAAGACATAAACAAAGACTTTCTCAAGCGCCACACCAATGCACTTACGTAATATAATTATTTTGACGCCTGTGAGTTATTAAAATATTGTAAATTATATTGACAGAGCCGTCAATGTCAATTTATCAAATTGATCAATAAAAAGAACAATAGCGCGACATTGCGCAATGGGCCACAATAATCGCATCCATTGCCCTCCACCCACGCGCATTGAGTGTATGCGTTCAACATAAATATTCATTGGATAACACATTGTGACACGTATTATGTACCGATGTAACCTTGTGAACGTTTTTCATTCAATTCTGTTACGGATATCATTGTTGCTTTGATAAGGTAGCGTCAGCAAAAAAGTGGATGTTATTTTCTAATATTAAAAATATTGTAGCGTATATAAATCGCACTGAAATATTATTTCAATTATTTATGTAAAAATCTCGTATATAAAATTCTCGTGTCACGGTGTTTGTTACCAAACTCCTCCGAAACGGCTTTACCGATGTTTATGAAATTTTGTGTGCACATTGGATAGGTCTGAGAATCGGCCAACATCTATTTTTCATACCCGTAAGTGATAAGGGTGACCCACCCCAAAATATTTTTTTTTTATTTTTTGGACAATTTTTTTTATTTTTATTTTATTATAATTTAGCATTGAAAAAAACATACAACATCAAATTTTCATCGTTTTACGATCAACCCCTGTATTTTAATTGCGATTTTTATATTTCGCAATAAGTGGTAAAACAACGTTTACGGGGTCAACTAGTTTTATTATAATATTATAATAATATTATTTATGTTAAATAAATATTTAGTTCTTAATGAAAAAAGATACAATTATTAATTTCATACATTGAGTGAATGAATGAGTGAGGAATAACATCTGAGTCCTCAGGAATGGCAACGCATGAGGGGTATCATGGACGAAACAGTATACTCTGTTATGTCCATGGTACTACTCATGTCTATAGGCGACGGTTACCACTTTCCATCAGGTGGGCCGTCAGCTTGTTTGCCATTCTAAGTTGTATAAAACATAAAAGAAAACAGACAATAATCTTGTCTATTGGCATTTGAAAGTCTTTAAAATAATTATTATAAAGTTTCATAGTTCTACATATTAAGTACTTGCTCATACTTGGCAAGTTGTTACTCTGTACATTATAAGTATTAAAGTGCTTTTAAACACCTACCTGCACATATTTACAGAGAATTCAAGTATTCACACACACTACACACGCTGATAGTGTCTTTGTATGTGTATATAAAAATCTAGATATCTAAAGAAATAAATATGCTAGCCAGAAAAATCAACAAGGTATACTCTTTTATGTCCATAGTACTGCTCATGTCTATAGGCGACGGTTACCACTTTCCATCAGGTGGGCCGTCAGCTTGTTTGCCATTCTAAGTTGTATAAAAAAAAAGGTATATTTACAGATTTAACAAATTTTTATCAAAATAACCGATTCCGCCACAATTTACAATTTTTTTTTTTTGTAGAACAAAATCTTAATTTATTCTGTAAACCCTACAACCGTAATGCTGTATTATATTATTTGATATAACTATTCTCGGACAATTGAATTGCATTCAATGGAATAAAACGTTATCGTGTCTTACAATAATAAAACATGTACTCCAACGATGAATCTGTATTGTGCTGTTAGTAACTTTCCCCCACAAAATTCCTGGGGATTGCAGTTTTTTTATTTATTTATTTTTTACAACACAAGGGGCGAACGAGCATGCGGCTCACCTGATGGTAAGTGACTACCGCCGCCCATAAATTACCAACCTACAACATTAATGGCATTGCAGGTGTGCTGCCGGCCTTTTAAAAAGGAATATGCTCTTTTCTTAAAGGTTACGATGTCGTATCGGTTTAGAAATACTGCTGCTGGAAGTTGATTCTAAAGAATGATTGTGCGTGGAAGAAAGTGCCTTGAAAAACGCACGGTGGAAGACCACCACTCGTCCAGATGGTTGGGATGAAACTTTAGTTTATGGCGGGTTGTACGGTGGTGAAAATCAGCAGCAGGTGTCAATCCGAACAATTCCTCCAACAAACCATAGATGATAATGAAATGGTAACCCCACTTGCGCTATCGGTTTACACTGACAGGGCACCAGTGAGGGATGATAGGTGAGGATGAAGCAGTTCTGTTAGCCCATAGTGGTGAAATTTGGATGGATGGTTTCCAGGGGGAACCGAGAGGAGATCGACCTGATAGCTTTTATTGCTAGCAATGGAGTTGCTAATCCTTATTTCTAACAATCCCTTTCCCTCCGGGATTTCAGTTAATCATGGCCGTAGCTAGGGGGAAATGAGGGTATTGAGGGGCAATGCCCTACCTTAAAATAAATTGTTAGTAATGGCACAGATAATATAATACTATACTAGTGCAGATACATCATCTTGAACAAACAAGTGAAAAGCTCTAAGTCGGTTTATTCTTCGGCTTAATTTTTAATTGTTCATATGTGCGCTGCGTGTTGTGGAATGTTCTACCTATACATATAAATAATAATTACCTATCTATTTGAATCATTTTGGCGGTATCGTCTTGCGTTTATACATATATAGTTCAGTAGGTAAGTAATGCACGAGACTGCGTAGGAGTTTAAATAGCTCGCTTTACATGAATCGTAGTACGATTTACTTTACGTAACTCTCCAAATGTTTTTTTTTTTTTTATAAATAGATAAGTACTTAGTATACTCGTGTTAACATATCGTTCTATATTTGTCATTACTGAACTAATTTAGTTACTTTAATTCCATATGCTTTATGTATTCTTGCGTTCATTGCATGTAAATTTTGTGATAGGAAAAGCGTTTTTGTGGAACAAAATGTTAGTACTGTTCGAGGATGATGATGATGAAATCAGTCACTAACTTTTAATGGAATAGTAACCTACCACCGTTTGCGTTGTTGGTACTAGCAGAGTATTTACCAGTCAACATATAATATAAGGATAAAGTCAAATCAGACGGCTCATCATGATTAATTCACCAGGAATAAAGCACGAAATAATATACCCTGTCAATGTCGATCTTATTTATTACCTGGATATTATCGTAGGAAATTTTTGATAAATTCGTTAAAATGAGGTCGCTTCATTTTTAATGGACTTCAAAAAGAAGTAAGTTCTCAATTTGGATGTATTTTTTTTGTCTGTTACATCATAACACCGTCAGTTTTAAACCGATTTGGAAAATTAGTTTTTTATCTGAAAGGATATACTTACACATTGGTCCTATAGAAATTTTATCAAAATCGGTGTAGTAGCTTAGTTCCTAAATCTTACAAAATCTTTAATCATCACCTATTTCATTTATATTCTTTTACTGGTGCCCTACCAGCATATACCAATAACGCAAGTAGCATAACTATGCCATTATTATCCACTCGCTTTTACACACGACTTCATCAATGTGAGCAGTATATATAGTTTAACAGACAAATAGTAGCTTTAATGTTTCTGTAGAAGTACAAACCTCCTTCTGAGGTTATCAAAAGAATCGTATAAAAAACTTAAGAAAGGTGGCCATCAGAGCTCCGTAATTAAAGGACGCAATCCCATCGAGTTTGGGCTCGTTTAACTCGTCTTGTCGAGTACTTTGATACTAGATGGTAACCAGGGTCCGATGATGGAGTTGCAAGGTGGCCATAGGAATTCCGTAATTAAACGACTAGAGTCTAGTGTCTGAGTGTCTAGTGTCGGTGTGTCTGAGTGTCTAGTCTCCGAGTGTCTAGTGTCTGAGTGTCTAGTGTCTAGTGTCTGTGTGTCTGAGTGTCTAGTGTCGGTGTGTCTGAGTGTCAAGTGTCTGAGAGTCTAGTGTCCGAGTGTCTGAGAGTCTAGTGTCCGAGTGTCTAGTGTCTGAGTGTCTAGTCTCTGAGTGTCCAGTGTCTGAGTGTCTAGTGTCGGTGTCTGAGAGTCTAGTGTCTGATTGTCCAGTGTCGGTGTGTCTGAGTGTCAAGTGTCTGAGAGTCTACTGTCTGAGTGTCTAGTGTCTGTGTGTCTGAGTGTCAAGTGCCTGAGAGTCTAGTGTCTAGTGTCTAGTATCTAGTGTCTAGTGTCCGAGTGTCTAGTGTCCGAGTGTCTAGTGTCTGAGTGTCTAGTCTCCGAGTGTCCAGTGTCTGAGTGTCTAGTCTCCGAGTGTCCAGTGTCAGAGTGTCTAGTGTTGGTGTCTGAGTGTCAAGTGTCTGAGGGTCTAGAGTCTAAGTGTCTAGTGTCTGAGTGTCTAGTGTCTGAGTATCTAGTCTCCGAGTGTCTAGTGTCGATGTGTCTGAGTGTCAAGTGTCTGAGTGTCTAGTGTCTGAGTGTCTAGTCTCTGAGTGTCCAGTGTATGAATGTCTAGTGTCGGTGTCTGAGTGTCAAGAGCCTGAGAGTCTAGTGTCTAGTATCTAGTGTCTAGTATCTAGTGTCTAGTGTTTAGTCACTAGTGTCTAGTGTCCGAGTGTCTAGTATCTAGTGTCTAGTGTTTAGTCTCTAGTGTCTAGTGTCCGAGTGTCTAGTGTCCGAGTGTCTAGTGTCCGAGTGTCTAGTATCTAGTGTCTAGTGTTTAGTCTCTAGTGTCTAGTGTCCGAGTGTCTAGTGTCGATGTGTCTGAGTGTCCAGTGTCGGTGTGTCTGAGTGTCAAGTGTCTGAGAGCCTACTGTCTGACTGTCTAGTGTCTGTGTGTCTGAGTGTCAAGGGTCAGTGACTGAGTGTCCAGTGTCTGAGTGTCTAGTGTCTAGTGTCTAGTGTCCAGTGTCCAGTGTCTAGTGTCTAGTGTCTAGAGTCCGAGTGTCTAGTGTCCGAGTGTCTAGTGTCCGAGTGTCTAGTGTCAGAGTGTCTAGTGTCAGAGTGTCTAGTGTCCGAGTGTCTAGTGTCCGAGTGTCTAGTGTCCGAGTGTCTAGTGTCCGAGTGTCTAGTATCTAGTGTCTAGTGTTTAGTCTCTAGTGTCTAGTGTCCGAGTGTCTAGTGTCGATGTGTCTGAGTGTCCAGTATCGGTGTGTCTGAGTGTCAAGTGTCTGAGAGCCTAGTGTCTGAGTGTCTAGTGTCTGTGTGTCTGAGTGTCAAGGGTCAGTGACTGAGTGTCCAGTGTCTGAGTGTCTAGTGTCTAGTGTCTAGTGTCTAGTGTCCAGTGTCCAGTGTCTAGTGTCTAGTGTCTAGTGTCTAGAGTCCGAGTGTCTAGTGTCCGAGTGTCTAGTGTCCGAGTGTCTAGTGTCAGAGTGTCTAGTGTCTGAGTGTCTAGTCACCGAGTGTCCAGTGTCTGAGTGTCTAGTGTCGGTGTCTGAGTGTCAAGTGTCTGAGGGTCTAGAGTCTAAGTGTTTAGTGTCCGAGTAGTCTAGTGTCTGAGTGTCTAGTCTCCGAGTGTCTAGTGTCGATGTGTCTGAGGGTCCAGTGTCGGCGTGTCTGAGTGTCAAGTGTCTGAGAGTCTACTGTCTGAGTGTCTAGTGTCCGAGTGTCTAGTGTCCGAGTGTCTAGTGTCTGAGTGTCTAGTCTCCGAGTGTCCAGTGTCTGAGGGTCTAGCGTCTGAGTGTCTAGTGTCCGAGTGTCTAGTGTCTAGTGTCTAGTGTCTGAGTGTCTAGTCTTCGAGTGTCCAATGTCTGAGTGTCTAGTGTCCAGTGTCCAGTGTCCAGTGTCCAGTGTCCAGTGTCCAGTGTCCAGTGTCCAGTGTCCAGTGTCTAGTCTCCGAGTGTCCAGTGTCTGAGTGTCTAGTGTCGGTGTCTGAGTGTCAAGTGTCTGAGAGTCTACTGTCTGAGTGTCTAGTGTCCGAGTGTCTAGTGTCCGAGTGTCTAGTGTCCGAGTGTCTAGTGTCTGAGTGTCTAATCTCCGAGTGTCCAGTGTCTGAGGGTCTAGTGTCTGAGTGTCTAGTGTCCGAGTGTCAAGTGTCTAGTGTCCAGTGTCTGAGTGTCTGAGTATCTAGTGTCGGTGTCTGAGTGTCAAGTGTCCGAGTGTCTAGTGTCTAGTGTCTAGTGTCTAGTGTCTAGTGTCTAGTATCTAGTGTCTAGTATCTAGTGTCTAGTGTCTAGTGTCTAGTGTCTAGTGTCTAGTGTCTAGTGTCTAGTGTCTAGTGTCTAGTGTCTAGAGTCTAGTGTCTGTATGTCTGAGTGTCTGAGTGTCTAGTGTCGGTGTCTGAGTGTCAAGTGTCTGAGGGTCTAGAGTCTAAGTGTCTAGTGTCTGAGTGTCTAGTGTCTGAGTGTCTAGTCTCCGAGTGTCTAGTGTCGATGTGTCTGAGTGTCAAGTGTCTGAGTGTCCAGTGTCTGATTGTCCAGTGTCGGTGTGTCTGAGTGTCAAGTGTCTGAGAGTCTACTATGTGAGTGTCTAGTGTCTGAGTGTCTAGTGTCTGAGTGTCTAGTGTCTAGTGTCTAGTGTCCAGTGTCTAGTGTCCAGTGTCTAGTGTCTTGTGTCTTGTGTCTAGTGTCTATTGTCTTGTGTCCAGTGTCCAGTGTCCAGTGTCCAGTGTCCAGTGTCCAGTGTCCAGTGTCCAGTGTCCAGTGTCCAGTGTCCAGTGTCCAGTGTCCAGTGTCCAGTGTCCAGTGTCCAGTGTCCAGTGTCCAGTGTCCAGTGTCCAGTGTCCAGTGTCCAGTGTCCAGTGTCCAGTGTCCAGTGTCCAGTGTCCAGTGTCCAGTGTCCAGTGTCCAGTGTCCAGTGTCCAGTGTCCAGTGTCCAGTGTCCAGTGTCCAGTGTCCAGTGTCCAGTGTCCAGTGTCCAGTGTCCAGTGTCCAGTGTCCAGTGTCCAGTGTCTAGTGTCTAGTCTCCAGTGTCTAGTGTCTAGTGTCTAGTGTCTGAGTGTTTGAGTGTCTAGTGTCGGTGTCTGAGTGTCAAGTGTCTGAGAGTCTAGTGTCTGATTGTCCAGTGTCGGTGTGTCTGAGTGTCAAGTGTCTGAGAGTCTACTGTCTGAGTGTCTAATGTCGGTGTCTGAGTGTCAAGTGTCTGAGTGTCCAGTGTCTGAGTGTCTAGTCTCTGAGTGTCCAGTGTATGAGTGTCTAGTGTCGGTGTCTGAGTGTCAAGTGTCTGAGAGTCTAGTGTCTGATTGTCCAGTGTCGGTGTGTCTGAGTGTCAAGTGTCTGAAAGTCTACTATGTGAGTGTCTAGTGTCTGAGTGTCTAGTGTCTGAGTGTCTAGTGTCTAGTGTCTAGTGTCTAGTGTCCAGTGTCTAGTGTCCAGTGTCCAGTGTCTAGTGTCTAGTGTCTAGTATCTAGTGTCTAGTGTCTGTGTGTCTAGTCTCCGAGTGTCTAGTGTCGATGTGTCTGAGTGTCCAGTGTCGGTGTGTCTGAGTGTCAAGTGTCTGAGAGTCTACTGTCTGAGTGTTTAGTGTCTGTGTCTGAGTGTCAAGTGTCTGAGGGTCTAGTGTCTGAGTGTCTGAGTGTCAAGTGTCGGTTACTGAGTGTCCAGTGTCTGAGTGTCTAGTGTATGAGTGTCAAGTGTCTGAGAGTCTACTGTCTGAGTGTCTAGTGTCTGTGTGTCTGAGTGTCAAGTGTCTGAGTGTCCAGTGTCTGAGTGTCTAATGTCGGTGTCTGAGTGTCAAGTGTCTGAGAGTCTATTGTCTGAGTGTCTAGTGTCTGTGTGTCTGTGTGTCAAGTGTCTGAGTGTCCAGTGTCTGAGTGTCTAGTGTCTGAGAGTCTACTGTCTGAGTGTCTAGTCTGTGTGTCTGAGTGTCAAGTGTCTGAGTGTCCAGTGTCTGTGTGTCTAGTGTCGGTGTCTGAGTGTCAAGTGTCTGAGGGTCTAGTGTCTGAGTGTCTAGTGTCTGAGTGTCTAGTGTCCGAGTGTCTAGTGTCCGAGTGTCCAGTGTCTAGTGTCTAGTGTCTGAGTGTTTGAGTGTCTAGTGTCGATGTCTGAGTGTCAAGTGTCTGAGAGTCTACTGTCTGAGTGTCTAGTGTCTGTGTGTCTGAGTGTCAAGTGTCTGAGTGTCCAGTGTCTGAGTGTCTAATGTCGGTGTCTGAGTGTCAAGTGTCTGAGAGTCTATTGTCTGAGTGTCTAGTGTCTGTGTGTCTGTGTGTCAAGTGTCTGAGTGTCCAGTGTCTGAGTGTCTAGTGTCTGAGAGTCTACTGTCTGAGTGTCTAGTCTGTGTGTCTGAGTGTCAAGTGTCTGAGTGTCCAGTGTCTGTGTGTCTAGTGTCGGTGTCTGAGTGTCAAGTGTCTGAGGGTCTAGTGTCGGTGTCTGAGTGTCAAGTGTCTGAGGGTCTAGTGTCTGAGTGTCTAGTGTCTGAGTGTCTAGTGTCCGAGTGTCTAGTGTCCGAGTGTCCAGTGTCTAGTGTCTAGTGTCTGAGTGTTTGAGTGTCTAGTGTCGATGTCTGAGTGTCAAGTGTCTGAGAGTCTAGTGTCTGATTGTCCAGTGTCGGTGTGTCTGAGTGTCAAGTGTCTGAGAGTCTACTGTCTGAGTGTCTAGTGTCTGTGTGTCTGAGTGTCAAGTGTCTGAGTGTCAAGTGTCTGAGAGTCTAGTGTCTGATTGTCCAGTGTCGGTGTGTCTGAGTGTCAAGTGTCTGAGAGTCTACTCTCTGAGTGTCTAGTGTCTGTGTGTCTGAGTGTCAAGTGTCTGAGTGTCTAGTGTCTGAGTGTCTAGTGTCTAGTGTCTAGTGTCTAGTATCTAGTATCTAGTTTCTAGTGTCTAGTGTCTAGTGTCTAGTGTCTAGTGTCTAGTGTCTAGTGTCTAGTGTCTAGTGTCTAGTGTCTAGTGTCTAGTGTCTAGTGTCTAGTGTCTAGTGTCTAGTGTCTAGTGTCTAGTGTCTAGTGTCTAGTGTCTAGTGTCTAGTGTCTAGTGTCTAGTGTCTAGTGTCTAGTGTCTAGTGTCTAGTGTCTAGTGTCTAGTGTCTAGTGTCTAGTGTCTAGTGTCTAGTGTCTAGTGTCTAGTGTCTAGTGTCTAGTGTCTAGTGTCTAGTGTCTAGTGTCTAGTGTCTAGTGTCTAGTGTCTAGTTTCTAGTGTCCAGTGTCTAGTGTCTAGTGTCTGAGTGTTTGAGTGTCTAGTGTCGGTGTCTGAGTGTCAAGTGTCTGAGAGTCTAGTGTCTGATTGTCCAGTGTCGGTGTGTCTGAGTGTCAAGTCTCTGAGAGTCTACTGTCTGAGTGTCTAGTGTCGGTGTCTGAGTGTCAAGTGTCTGAGTGTCCAGTGTCTGAGTGTCTAGTCTCTGAGTGTCCAGTGTATGAGTGTCTAGTGTCGGTGTCTAGTGTCTAGTGTCTAGTGTCTAGTGTCTAGTGTCTAGTGTCTGTGTGTCTGAGTGTCTGAGTGTCTAGTGTCGGTGTCTGAGTGTCAAGTGTCTGAGGGTCTAGAGTCTAAGTGTCTAGTGTCCGAGTGTCTAGTGACAGAGTGTCTAGTGTCCGAGTGTCCAATGTCTGAGTGTCTAGTATCTGAGTGTCTAGTGTCTAGTATCTAGTGTCTCGTGTCTAGTGTCTAGTGTGTAGTGTCTAGTGTCTAGTCTCCGAGTGTCCAGTGTCTGAGTGTCTAGTGTCGGTGTCTGAGTGTCAAGTGTCTGAGGATCTAGAGTCTAGTATCTAGTGTCTAGTGTCTAGTGTCTAGTGTCTAGTGTGTAGTGTCTAGTGTCTGAGTGACTAGTGTCTAAATGTCTAGTGTCCGAGTGTTTATTTTCTTAGTGTCTAGTGTCTGTGTGTCTGAGTATCTAGTGTTTGTGTGTCTTAGTGTCAAGTGTCTGAGTATCTAGGTGTACGAGTATCTGAGTGTCTAATGTCAGTGTTTCTAGTGTCTGAGTGTCTCGTGACTGTGTCTGAGTGTCTAGTGTCTCAATATCTGGTGCCCGAGTGTATAGTATGTGAGTATACAGTGTCTGAGTGTCTAATGTTCGAGTGTCCAATGTCTGATTGTGTCGTGTCTAGTGTCTGTGTGTTTTAGTATCAAGTGTCTGAGAGTCTAGTGTCTGTTTGTCTGAGTGTCTAGTGTCTGAGTATAATTAGTCATTTTCCTAGCCAACATATATCAATAGTGAATATAAGGTTTTCATTCTACTTTTATTTTATAAAAAATCCTATTATAGTTTAAATAAGGTAATATGTTTGCTATGTATTTATTTTATTTTTACACCTTATTATAAATAAAATTTTGTAAATAAAAGCAATTGTAAATAAAACCAATTTTATAAATAAAAGCGCGTTACATTTTGATGGTATAATTAAGAACATTTAACACTTTCTTTTTCCTCTTGCTATCACAATGTAACAAGCTTTTATTTATAAAATTGGAACTGTGATAAAAATAGGAAGATTTAATATTTAAGGTGTAAAGTTTGGGCTAACTGACTTGCTTTCATCGTCATCTATCAACACTCACTGGTGCTCCGCCAGTGTATACCGATAGCGCAGGCGGGGTTATCATTCCATTAAAATCTTAAAAGACCTAATGCCTTACTTTAAAAAGAAAGATTCCAAAAAAATTAGATTCGCTTTTTCAAAGTCACTTAATTATAGCTTCTGCCCCGCCAGAAAGTTTTTGCCCTACCTTAAACTTGAATCTAGCTACGGCCCTGCAGTTAACTTCGTTTAATACTTTAGTTTTTTTAAAGTCGAGGTTTTATTTATTCGTTACATCTACTATGGCTTTTACTAATATTATAAATGAGAAAGTGAGTTTTTTTGGTTTATTTATTAATTTATATCTGACTTTAAAAAGGAGGAGTTTTTCATTTCGTCGGAGTCTTTAATTTTTCTTATATATATATATATATATATATATATATATATATATATATATATATATATATATATATATACAGCATATTCCCTAATTACTCGAATACCTATGAACCGGTTCGGAAAATTATTATTTTATCTGAATACGTACAGATTGGTTTTATAAAAATTTTATCAAAGTCGGTTTAGTAGTCCAGTGTTTAAATCAAAATAATCAGTCGGTTTTTTTTTTGTGGAAAACAACTTTAATTATCTCATTTTAGTCTCTTACAAAAAAACTATTAGATAAAAGAGAGAAAGAAAGATTTTTAATCTTAATAATGATTCCGTAAAAAGCATATAAAAATCAATTATACATGTACGTACGTTTTTTGATTTTTTTTTTTGTTTCTAATGGTTGAAAAAGTAAGCGAATACAAACAAATGCGGACAGTGACTTTGTATTTTATACTAGTTAAACACACTACTGTCTGGTATATTACTAGCCCTCAACAAATTTAGTTAAACAAAATATTGTTAATCGAAACAAAGTTCCGATATAAACTGAAACCCGGTACAGGGTGTACGCATCGGCGGCTACAATCAGCTACTCGTTTCAAGTAATAAAAACTTGAGGGACTCACACTTTATAACTGTAAGGGCTGTATCTCACAGAACGGTATTTTTTTTATACAATTTAGAATGGCAAACAAGCTGACGGCCCACCTGATGGAAAGTGGTAACCATCGCCTATGAGCAGTGCCATGGACAGCCCACTTGATGGAAAGTGGCTACCGTCGCCTATAGACATGAACAGTACCTAACAAAGTATACTATTTCGTCCATGATACCCCCCATGCGTTGCCATTCCTGAGGACTCAGGTGTTATTCCTATGTACCCTTTAAATTCACACCATATATGTCATATAAAGAAATATCTAATTTATTTGGAGTGATATGCTTAAACACATTTCGTAATTTGTTTTTATTTATATAGATAATAAAACAAGGAATCATAATAGAAATATATATTGCTTCGTCAAAAAAAAAAACAAGCGATTTTAATCGTAAACGCGTTATCCTTTTTAGAGCAAAAAATTTCTTGGTGTGATCAATAACTACTTGTACGCATTCAGGAATGACAATGCTTAATCAAGCGTTATGCACGTCACAATATATTATGATAGATAGATAGATATTATATTGTTTCCTCCAAAAGATGATATGTGGATATAACATGTAATACTTGATGCTTCTCATATTATATATATTTTAGGGAACTTTCGAAATTCCTTAAGAAAAAAAAATTAATATTATAAACGCGGTATACCGTTCGGTGTGATTGATCCCTTATTTCGAGTTCCGATAATAAAACACACCTGGAGTCCGCCGCGGGCTCCCATCCAGGTGCCTTTTAAATCCGTCCGCTGTTTTTAAACTCCTCTTTACGACTTTCCAAGTTCAATATCTGTCTATAAAGATGCGGATGCCTGTATAACTTGTAGAACGTTCTAGATAAAAACTAGGTATATTATGTTTAGAAATGAGCCTTTTATTCATGTGGTATAGCTTTTTGACCACAGCTACAATCCATAATGGGATAGGCAGAGGCGTTTTTTTAATGGATGATAATGAAATGGTAAGCCCGTTTGTTACCTCATAACTCCGAGAATCGTAAACCGATTTAGAAAATTCTTTTCTTTTCTGAATAGATATACCTAGAGATTGGTCTTATAAAAATTTTATTAAAATCGGTTTAGTAGTTTAATTTTTAAATCAAAAATTTTTTTTTTATAATAGCAAACAAGCTGTCGGCCCATCTGACATAACAGAGTATACTGTTTCGCCCATGATACCCCCCATGCGTTGCCATTCCTGAGGGCTCAGGTGTTATTCCTCTGTACCCAGTAAATTCACGCCATATCCCACCCTTCAAACCGAAACACAGCCATTGCAAACACAGCTGCTTCACGGTAGAAACACGAACGGGACAGAGGAACCTAAGCAATCGACTTTTGTACAAAGTCTCCCTCTGGTACATATACATTTTATAACGGAATGTAGGCAATAGAATATCGAATTTCTCAGACTTAATATTAAATTCCGTTAGTTCAGCTTCTCTAGTGTTAGTTTAGGATCTCAGTCCTTAATACAATTGGTGAATATAACATTTTCTATTCAATTACCGAGGTAAACCGTACGTACTCATTTAGAGGTGGTATTGTGACCTGTTTCGGGACAATGTAGTTAGCCCGTAGGTGGGATAGGGCGAACATGATTTCTATATGGCCTTACATCGCCAGAGGGAGGCCTTATACAAGTGACTCTATTTATTTACTAGCTGTTGCCAGCGACTTATTCCGCGTTTCCGTCGTTTTTCGTAAAACAAGTAGCCTATGTCCTTCCTCACGGTTCAGTGGTTTTGATGTAACAGACACGTTTACCTTCACTGCTCTGCTCCTATTGATCGTAGCATGATGAAACGTATACTATAACCTGTCCAGGAGTATGAAGAATAATTGTACCAAGTTTCGTTAAAATCCGTCGAGTAGTTTTTGTTTGTATAACGAATATACAGACAGACAGACAAAAATTTTACTGATTGCACTTTTGGCATCAGTATCGATCACTAATCACCCCCTGATAGTTATTTTGGAAATATATTTCATGTACAGAATTGACCTCTCTACAGGTTTATTATAAATATAGATTTGGATGCGCGCATAATGCCTCTGGTATTGCAGGCGTTCATAGGCTACGGTAACCGCTTACCATCAAGTGGGCCGTATGCTTGTTTGCTACCTCAGTAGTATAAAAAAAAAATTATTACTTTCGTCGCCATTTTATTTCTGCTATGGACTTTTATATAAAAACGATTGCGGACGGATTATTTATCATAATCAACATATCAGCCTTTAACTGTCCACTGGTGAACACAAGCCTCCCCCTGGGGGGTTTTGCCAATACTTGCCACGCTTGCAGGCGGAATAATAAGTCGATATTGATAAAATTTCTATAGGTCAATCTGTAAGTATATCTTTTCTGATAAAAAAATAACTTTTTTTTACAACACAAGGGGCAAACGAGCATACGGCTCACCTGATAGTAAGTGACTACCGCCGCCCATGATCACCCACAACACCTGCGGCAATGCAGGTGTGCTGTCGGCCTTTTAAAAAGGTATATACTCTTTTCTTGCTGGAAGTTGGTTCCAAATAATGGATGTGCGTGGAAGATGCCTTGAAAACGCACGGTGGAAGGCCGCCACTCGTCCAGATGATTGGGATGAAACTTTAGTTTATGGCGGGTTATACGGTGGTGAAAATCAGCGGCAGGAATCAATCCGAACAATCCCTCAGAATACTCCCACTTAAGTCCGCCAAGTACACATATTTGTACTAATGAATAAATAAATAAAACTTCCTAAATCGGTTTATAACAGACGAAATTATGAGATAACAGACATACTGCTATGTACATGCCTATAGACATGCTCATGGCTATAGACGACGGTTACCACTTTCCATCAGGTGGGCCGTCAGCTTGTTTGCCTTTCTAAGTAGTATAAAAAAAAATACAACGGAATTGAAACATCTTTCATTTTTAAGTCACTTAAAAAAAGGTAAGTGATAAGTGACTACCGCCGCCCATGATCACTCACAACGCCAAATATGTTGCAGGTGTATTTTTTTTTATGGGTGAAAATGGTATGGTAACGGTAACTCCGCCTGCGCTAATGGGATACGCTGGCGGAGCACCAGTGAAGGGTAATAGATGAGAATGAAAACAGGCCCGTTAGCCCATCATGATGAATTCATCAGAAATTAACCATGACAGTTTCCAAGGGGAACCGCGAGGAGGTCGACCTGGTTGGGTATATTGCTAGCAATGGGATTTTCAGTCTCCATTACTAACAATCCCTTTCCCCCCTGCTGGTGTACTACCGGCCTTTGAATTAAAAATAGTTTGTATTCTATACTATATTTTTTTAAATATATTAGTTTGTATATTTAAAAGTTGATTAAAAAAAATAGAAAACCAATGATGAATAGAAAACAAAACTCCAATTGGTGCACCTTTTATAAAACATGAATAAAACAAATCTAATTTGTTCAGTGTATACGTTACGAATTGAAAAACAACCATGTAAACAGGTGTTTGTGTGTGTATCTAACTTGAATTAGTATGTCTACACCATAACATGTTACAATGGTATTCATTATTACCTCTTTCTAGCAATTAACGACACCAGAGGGAGACTTTTTACAAAAGTCATTTGCTTGGCCACCTCTATCTCATTCGTGTTTCTACCGTGAAGCAGTTGTTTGCATGGCTGTGTTTCAGTTTGAAGGGTGGGATATGGCAGTGAATTTACAGGGTACCGAGGAATAACACCTGAGTCCTCAGGAATGGCAACTCATGGGGGGTATCATGGACGAAACAGTATACATTGTTATGCCCATAGTACTGCTCATATCTATAGACGACGATTACCACTTTCTATCAGGTGGGCCGTCAGCTTGTTTGCCATTCTAAGCTACTTAAAAAGAAGACTTTAAAATTTAAAAATTTAAATAACTAACTAATTTAAAAATGAGTTTGTTTGTTTGGTAAGCTTTCAATACTAAACCGCTGAATAGATTATGATGAAAAATGAAAATATATGAAAATTGTGATCTTATTACGGTTCACTTTGTTCTCTTTTTCTTTGAGCGATAGTTTGTCTTTTAATATTTGCCAAGTAACGGCTGATATAACGATGAAGATACAATGTAAAGTTGTATAAAACGAAAATGCCAAACTAACCGAGTAACAATAATATAAAATATATTCTATTTGTAGGTCTGTATATTAATCAATTTAAATCAATCTCGATAGTATTAATTCCATTAATGGATAGACAAATCGATGGGGCATTTAACAAATTGTTGCTCGTGATTTTGTGGAATTGATTCGAGTATAATTTACACTTTTCAGTATATATCTCTTATTAATATTTTTTTTTACAACACACGGGGCAAACGAGCATGCGGCTCACCTGGTGGTAAGTGACTTCCGCCGCCCATGCTCACTTACAATACTAACAGCATTGCAGGTGTGCTGCCGGCCTTTAATATAATAAAATTAAATTCTTTATTTGTTACATTACCGAGTACCTATAATAACATGTTTTCTGACATTGATCCCTCTATAGAGTCGAAAATAAAGTTTAAAAATTAGATAAAACGGCATATGGCGTTAATATGTAGTTAACGTTTTTGGTTTGTTGTCGGAGATTTCTTTTTTATATAATGTTTCTTTAATCATGAATTAAGTCAGAAGTCTTAATTTAAAAAAAATGTAATAATCAAATTTATATTTATATATAATTATAAAAAAAATTTAAAATATTTTTTTTTAATACTTATACAGGTATTATATTCAAATAATGTGTTGTTCTAAAAAAAAATGGATGGCTTTGTTAACAACAAGAGCATTATTATTGACAATGTTGTTGTAGCTTTCAATTGTATTGTTTAATTTAGTATTGTTTAACTGGCGGAGTTATAAGGTAATAAACATAAAAAAAAAAATACAATCCAATTCTGAATCTCCATTTTTTTTAATTGATTTAAAATTTTGTATTCGTTTAATATATTTTGTAAAAAAAGAGAATAGAATGCAATGTAAACAGTCTAGTCATCCTGATTAGTCAATAAACGTGATCGAAGTGGCAGTAAAAATAAAACTAGCAATACGATATACCTAAAGGTACCTAAATACTATTTATTGATTGTTATCTCCAAGGTTGCTTGTAAAACAAACTTAATAAATCCACAGATGGATACATAGATAGTATAGGGCATGTACAATAACATTCTTCAAACGTTGTAATGTTTGTTGTCAAAATGTTTGAATTCACAAAAGAATTTCGATGAGAATATTGGAACACAGATAAATTGATAGATAAATAAATAAGATTAAAGTTTACTCTTCGAGTGTTCCGTAGAAATAGGTTTTGTTGGGTATCTATCAGAGATGGAGATTGTACAAAAGTCGATTGCTTGGGTACCTCTGTCCTATTCGTGTTTCAACCGTGAAGCAGTTGTGTTTGCATGGCTGTGTTTCGGTTTGAAGGGTGGGATATGGCGTGAACTTACTGGGTACAGAGGAATAACATATGCGTCCTCAGGAATGCCAACGCATGGGGGGTATCATGGGCGAAACAGTATACTCTGTTATGTCCATGGTACCGCTCATGTCTATAGGCGACGATTACCACTTTCCATCAGGTGGGCCGTCAGCTTGTTTGCCATTCTAAGTAGTATAAAAAAAATGCTATTTATAATAATTTATCAGAAATTAAATTATTAAGAACTGAGTGGAGTACCGCCACTGCTAGCCATGTGAGGGTGACACCCTCTTTAGACACCCTCACTTGCATACGAAGGCTTTTGAAACAGTTTAGTGGAGTGACTTACCCTAATTGCATAACCATTTACAAATATACGAAGCGTGTTTAGAACAATTCTAGTTTTGGAATTCTGCGTTAATTAACATACAATAATATATAGTTTCCGGAGAAATCTAGAGACTAAAACCGGCGTGTATGTATGTATGTATGAGACGATTTATGTAAACGGATGAGGCAAGATCAATGGCACGCGGCTATCTTTATCTCTGCCAACGTCAAGTCCCATAAGGGTAGCCATTTTACATCCCATGATCCAACCGCTTTTTCTAACTCTCACATAAGTATTGTGTATACTCTATACACACAACTTATTTTAATGTTTATTATAATTATTATTTTATTAATAACTAGCTGTTCCCCGCGACTTCGCCCGCGTTTCTGTCGTTTTTCATAAAATAAGTACCCGATGTCCTTCCTCACGGTTCAGTGGTTTTGATGTAACAGACACGTTTCCATTCAATGCTCTGCTCCTATTGATCGTAGCGTGATGAAAATATACTATAACCTGCCCAGGAGTATGAAGAATAATTGTACCAAGTTTCGTTAAAATCCGTCAAGTAGTTTTTGTTTCTATAACGAACATAAAGACAGACAGACAAAAAAATTACTGATTGCATTTTTGGTATCAGTATCGATCACTAATCACCCCGCTGATAGTTATTTTGGAAATATATTTCATGTACAGAATTGACCTCTCATCAGATTTATTATAAGTATACCAACAATTTTTTCTCCACCTATGTTTTTGATTAGGTTTAATTTGAATCAATACGGTTCCAGTTTTATCTAACGGAACCCCGAGCGCGGTGTGAATTCTTTTTTTATGGTTTGTTTAACATCGTGACTGGAAGTGAAATTTCTTTGGCTAGCTCTCGATAGATCAGCATGATTAAGCATATTGCAAGCGGTGAAAACTCCCTTCTTATTTACTAGACCGAAAACCGTTTACCATTTACAGATAAGAATATTACGACTGCGGAATATATTATCGAGACTAATAGTTTCACCCGATTTTATTTGCCTGTCAATATTATCAAGGAGCTACTAGCTTTTACTTTTTCTTTTATTTACATGTGGAAAATGCACAATGGGGGGTGGAAAAGGGTTATTAGTAATGGAGACTAAGAATCCCATTGCTAGCAATATACCCAACCAGATCGACCTCCTCGCGGTTCTCCCTGGAAACTATCATGGTTAATCCATCATTATGGGCTAACTGACCTGTTTTCATTCTCATCTATCACCCTTCTCTGGTGCACCGCCAGCGTATCCCGTTAGCGCAGGCGGGGTTACCATACCATTTTCACCCATCTAAAAAATACCATTTAAAAACAAATTTGGATATATTTTATTTTTTATCGAAAAGGATACCCTTTCAAATTAGTGTCATAGAATTTTTATCAAAGTGGTTCAAAAAGTTTAGTTTTTAAATCAAAATAAGCTTTACTACGATTGAAGTAGGTGTTTTATTTGAATGGCATCTTTAAATTACGTGTATAATAATATCAATATACCAATATATTGGTCAATCGGTTTCAACCTTTTTTTTTTTATGTAAATTTTATAAGCAACCATAAAAATGTTGCATAAATACTAGCATTCAATGGCCAGACGATACTGTTCAGACGGTATAAAATACCTTAAAGAAAATTATTCTTTACAGCTTCAGATCACGTTTAGGTATCTCGGAAAAATTTATAGTTGCGGTATTTTTATTATACCTAGATGCTTTATACCGATTTCAAATGTAATTCGATATTATAAATTCCGAGTAAATGAGTCGAAGTTATTTAACCATTGTTTTTAAATCAATGACGTCGTTTTCGTATTTTAATTTAAGAATAAACGGATTCACTTACATGTAGGTATTTCTGTCTAACTAGTCGAACATTCTCGACTAAAATACACGTAAATTAATGTCGTTATTGTTACATTAAAATAAAATGTGTGTTTATAAAATGTTTAACAACAAAATTTTCATATTATTTAAATTATATTAAGGGAGTCTATGAAGGCACAACAATCCTGTAGTTGCATTAGGAGAATGTAAGTGTACTCCATTTGTTAGAAAAGGATAGAGATCTGTCCATCTCTCGGTCAGTAAACATATCCCGGTCAAAGTATCATACGAGGTCAAAGTAGTAAGTAAAAGTTAGCAAATAGATAAAAAAAGAAAACTATTAGGGATGACACATTAAAAAGGAAATTTAATCAGCGCCAGTGGCGAACGGCGAGCGACCTAACGATTTGTCTACGTCACAATTCGGAGGGACAAAAACAAACAAACTTATTGACACGACCCGCTCCCTGCCTATGATTGATGGTTGAAAACTTCGAGAGGTTATTTCCCCGTGTTCTGATGGTTGTGCTCATGCGAAATGTCAATTTCTAATTTGTTTTAAGGTTAATTATAGAAAAGTGTTTCCCAAGGAGGGTTTTTTTATGGGTGAAAATGGTATGGTAACACCGCCTGCACTAACGGGATCCGCTGGCGAAGCACCAGTGAAGGGTGATAGATGAGAATGAAAACAGGCCAGTTAGCCCATTATGATGCTCTTTATTGTTTCCTCCAAAATATTACAATAGTAAACTTATTATAAATATAAATAATTACAAGAAATAGTCACAATGAGAAAACAATGGGCGCCCTTATCGATAAGAGCGATCTCTTCCAGGCAACCTTTGGATGGAGAGGAGTCATTATAAACAATTTGGTGGGCGGCACGATGAAAAATTTTGTTAGTTAGCTTTACATCTTGTATGTTAGGTAAATTTACATCAGTTGATAATTTGTTCATGATGGCTCGATGCCAGTACAGATTTCAATTTCCTCAGAAATATTTTATTTCGTGAATATCCTCTCTTTGATGTCACATTTAGGTAATCTAGGTTGGAATTAAGCATCCCTGGTGTTTGATAGTATCCGCCTTTGTATCGCCGTGTACACATTACAAAACTTCTTTTATACAAAACTTCTTTTAAAAGGCACAATTTATTAACATCCCGCAGAAAAGCAGCCAAGGATTTTTCCGTGACGAGGGTACAAAAAAGGAAAATCCAGGCCAGTCCTAATTGAATGTGGAACAACGTTTATGGAAATAGGTATATAATTTTATTCCACGTACATAGATGTGTTTGGGATAGGGACATCGGGCTATTATGAAAATGGCCGCCTGAATGATATTATTAATACAGAATAAGTAATCCACAGCGGGATATTGCATTGCGAGGGATTTCGGTCTAAACTAATATGGGAGCCGGCGACATTAGCCAGATTAGTTCTTTCGCTATTTTGTGGGACGTCAGTACTGTTGACCTTTCTTGGAATTGTATGGTTACTAACTTGGCTTACAAAATATCAGAGATTGAGTTCTTTTTACTCGTATACCTACATCTGTGTTGAATCATTCGTAACTTTGAGTGTTGACAAATAATGATAAGTCAATCTAATAATGTAATGATTACAATGATTTGAAACTTTCATGTGTGTTTCAATTTAAGGGATTTTGAAACACAATGCGAAAAAAGGTTATGATTTGTAGATATAATAAATTTAACATATTTAAAATTAAAACATTAAAAATATTTGAATTTAAAACGCAAAATTAAAAAGTAGATTTCGCTTCACAACTTTAAACCAAGAACTTCCGACCGAAAATTAGCTAACAAGAGAGTAGACTCGTTTATAATAAAAGTTAATAGTTTTAAATACAATTCATTTTTATGTCTTATGATTTTATATATTTGCTATATATCAAACAAGCGTACGAAAAATAAAGACGAATCGGATATCTCCTCTTTTTGCAAATTGCTTAAAAATGTCCTAGATAGTATATATATATATATATATATATATATATATATATATATATAACATATATATATATATATATATATATATATGTATATATATATATATATAACATATATATATATATATATTACTTTAGATAAAACTACATAGAAAACTTAAGTGGATTTACAAGGTACAGAGGAATAACACCTCAGTCCTCAGGAATGGCAAAGCATGGGGAATATCATGGGCGAAACAATATACTCTGTTATGTCCATGGTACTGCTCATGTTTATAGGCGACGGTTACCACTTTACATCGGGTGGGTCGTCAGCTTGTTTGGCATTCTAAGTTACATAAAAAATTCATATATAGAAAAAAAATCCACATAAATACAAATCCACAAACTAAAGTTCCATCCCAACCATGTGGACGAATGTAAATTTTTCGCCGTGCGTTTTTGAAAGCACATTCTTCCATGCATAATCACCCTTTCATCATAATCAATATCCAGCAGCAGTATTTCCGAACCGATATAACATCGTAACCTTCAAGAAAAGAGAACCTTCTCGAAAGGCCGACAGCACATCTGCTATTCCTCTAGCGTTGTGACTATTCATGGACGCCAATAGTTACCATTAGGTGAGCCGCATACTCATTTGCCCCCATGAAATAATAAAAAAAAAAAAACTCAGAAATATTGTACAGATTAACGAAATTTGAACCCAACACAATTGGACTTGATAATAAACTGCTATTTTATTGTTTAATCGCCATGACTGAAACCGTATAAAATACTAGCCAACCACTCGAGCGACAGCGGCGTTATAAAATTAATTTGTGTTATTGACGAGCGGAGCCACGAGCGGAGCGGAAGTGAGTAGTTATATTTAATCTCTCTCATTTCATTTAAGAGCTTCCTCTTGTCAGTGCAACTAATTCATGCATCTTCTTCCAGCCAGTTCTATCCCAAGCCATATCCTTGACCTCCCTATACCACATGACACTTAGAGTTTCTTCATTGTTGTAGTCACATCTAATATTCATATAATAATAAAAAGGTTAATTTATAGTCAAAAATATGTCCGTCTTTTTTTTGGTTTTCATCCTAGTCCTTTGTTTTGTCTAAGGTCATCATCAGTTTTGTCTGAAGGACGTCTTAATGGCCAGCAAACTGGTCAAAGAGGCCGTCACAGTGACTAATTACATTTTAAATCCTAATAATATTATTAATATTTAAGTTAGGGTATTTATTACTGAATTATATTTAAATGACTGAATGGATTTTAATGTAATGTAGCAAAAAATATACCATATCAAACCACAAATTAAACATATGACAATTTTATCGTCCTAAACTATGCAGACAAAAGTAAAGCTATAAAATTCAGTTTTTTGTCATGATGGTAAGAGATCACCGCAATCAAATAAAAGACAGAGATTGATGGCTTATATGGAAAATTGTGGATCTTCTGATAGACCTAATGGTAGAAGAATTAAACAAAATAATTCTAATCAAATAACCAGAAGAACTAATTAATTATATATATTATGTTATTCTGGTTACTACTTTGCAACAGTCAAGCCGACAACTTATTTCTTATTTCAAGTACCTATCACAAAAAAATTAACTTAAACTAAGATAATAAAGACTGAAATATGAGATTAAGATTAGACTTAAGATTTTTGAATTTGAATTTAGAACTGTACAATAGAATTTGTATGCAAGAAAGATTTTTATTTGTAACGGATAATCTAAAAAAAATTAACTAATTCTAAACATAATTTCGCCTAAAAAAAGTTACTTTATCAGCGAGTAAAATTGGACAGCATTTTATTAAAAAAAAAGCAGAGATGATTAGAGATTACCTCTCTACTCAAGGTGGGCTGGTAGTAATGGATATTGATGGCAAACAGTGGTAATCCGCTCCCGCTCACATCCACCACTGTATCCCCACTGCGTCCCAGCACGCACAGTAGCAATTTGTATATTTTTTTGTGCGTGCCCCACAAGTAATTGTTAGTATTAATTCGGCTTCATGTTATAATGTAACACGCGATCTCTATAGCAATATTTTGGAAATCAAATTTTTATTATATCGCCCTGTGTACTCGTAAAAATAGATTGGATCGGTCAAACGGGAAAGTATTACCTGCAGAGATGAAATGCTTATCGGTGTTTTGTTTAGGCATGTAATTTTTTTTTTAATGCAATTTAGAATGGCAAACATTCTGACGGCCCACCTGATGGAAAGTGATAACCGTCGCTACACTTCGGTGATGAGAAAATTGAAATTTTAAATAAAGGTTTATTTCATCATCTAGTAAAATTAGGTATCCACTATAATTCTCTTACAGATATTTCTACTAGTAGGAGCTAACAGATTTTATACAGGTAAAGTAATGGGAAAACTTGGCTTTCTTGTAAATATGTGAATTTTGTTTCTCTTTGCTTATTTTTATATCTAAGTATTAATTGTATGAACTTTATTACATATTGTATATATATATATATATATATATATATATATATATATATATATATATATATATATATATATATATATATATAAAAATATAAAAAGAAAATTATAAAAATATTATACATAGATAGACAATAAACATAAAAATTTTGAAATAAAGTTAATATAAACCTCTATCTACTAAAATAATGAAAACAGAGGCGTTTATTTGTTTGAACGCATCAACCTCTAAAACTGCCAGTTGTATTTAAAAAATCTTCTTACATTTGATAGTTCATTTCTTAGGAACGATATATATTGGTTATTCAACGAACACGGACATAGCCGCGGGATAGAACTAGCTGTTTTAATATAATTGATCACCGACATACAGAAAATATTAAATTCATCCATTAACTAATAGTAATCTCTTAAGGTGACGAGAGAAAATCACACGAGCTAAGCCGAGAGACGACGTTAACCTAAACATTGCATCGCTTATTTAATAAAGCTTAATACTATTTGTGTAATATGTCTGTGAGACCAATAAATAAATGTAATATATCTATTCTATATATTAGTCTGAATATGAGTATGTTTTGTACTGTATTGTTCACTATTTGTGTAGTGGAACGTGTTGCTAGCAACAAAATCTATTTTAAAATATTTTGTTTTTATACAACTTAGAATGGCAAACAAGCTGACGGCCCACCTGATGGAAAGTGGTAACCGTCGCCTATAGACATGAGCAGTACCATGGACATAACAGAGTACACTGTTTCGCCCATGATACGCCCCATGTGTTGCCATTCCTGAGGACTCAGGTGTTATTCCTCTGTACCCAGTCAATTCATTTATCTTTATTTTCAACTTGTGGTGCCATCAGGTGTAGTAATATAAAATTATTGTTGTGACGGTGTCCATACTTTAAAAAAGAGGGCCTAATCCGAGTAACGTTTTACCTATCAATTGAATAAATAGACAGTAGAAATTGTATGGAACTGACATTAGAAATCGTGAGATCGCATCTAAGAAAAATTGGTAGACAAATTAACTAAAATTTATTTCGACAAATCCAATCGTCAATATTTATCGACAATTTACATACAATACTAAGTGACATCATTTTACAATTAAAATCGCCGAGATATCGAGTCGATTTATCGTTACCCTAAAGATTGTCAAGACGAATTTGTATGGGATTGACATAAGAAACCAAAAGGTCATGCGCAGGTCAAGTTGGTCGCTCTGTGTTCATAAATAATTGATTGCTAATAAATATGTGCAACTTTGTATAAAACAGTGTTTAAATTCTATACATAATATTAATACAGTCCATGCTATCAACAAATCGTTTATTAAGATGATACTGCATAGACTTAGATTGCATTTTTTATGCAACTTAACATAGAATGGCACACAAACTGACTGCTCACTTAATGGAAAATGGTAACCGTCGCCTATAGACATGAACAGTACTATGGACATAACAGAGTATACTGTTTCGCCCATGGTACGAGTATAGGTTAAATTGCCTTTTTTTTCTTTTTTTTTTTATACAATTTAGAATGGCAAACAAGCTGACGGCCCACCTGATGGAAAGTGGCAACCGTCGCCCATAGACACGAGCAGTACCATGGACATAACAGAGTACACTGTTTCGCCCATGATATCCCCCATGCGTTGCCATTCCCGAGGACTCAGGTGTTATTCCTCTGTACCATGTAAATTCACTACCACATCCCACCCTTCAAACCGAAACACAGCCATGCAAACATAACTGCTTCACGGTTGAATTACGAATTGCTTAGCAAATTGTCACTAAAATATATATAAAATAGTTCAGTTTTGTGGTGAACTGTTAAGTTTTTGAACAGTTTGAAATAGCCTGCTGCTACTCAAACTAGAATACCTTCAGTATTAGAAATCAGATAAAGAGTATTTTGTGATACAATCGAGAATACCCAAAACTGAGTCAGCTGATTGCAGGTGTGCTGCCGGCCTTTAAAAAGGAATATACTCTTTTCTTGAAGGTTATGTTGTCGTATCGGTTCGGAATTATTCCCAATTCCCCAGATTGTCGTCAGCATATTTATTTACAAGAACAAAATAACTCTTAATCCCTCTAGAAAATCGTAGTGAGCATACGCCGCAGAAAATTACTTACTAATAAATACATAAGTTGAGGATATAAAGGGGTGCATAACTAATTCGTTGCCCGAAATATTCGGGAGCCAAATATTTTCTCCCTCTTGAGGCTAATAAAGTTTAATGGGATTATTTTAGCTGCAATACGCCTGATTTATATTTGCACTAACTGTTTTCCCACGGCTTTTCTCGTGTTATTTAGTATATAAAGTATCCTATGTTAAGATATAACCTACTCGTGTACCAAATTTGTAAATCCTTTCACGTTTATAATTAGAATGACTAGTTAGAGAGAGAGACGTATTTCAATAGCATATTACATCGAATTGCAGACCTCAAGGACGATGTGTTCGTATCAGTTTGATATCAAAAAGATTTGAATTAGCAACTAATCTGCCGGTGATGGATTATTCCAGTAAACAATTCAAGTAAAGATCGTAAGCTTACTCTCTTGCACGTTGTGTTTTAATAAATTCAAAATACGGGCATATTAAGTGTTAAATTTATCACAATAGCAACACAACAAATGTCTTTGACTTCCCAATTAGTGATTATAGTCGTGAGCATATACATATTTTTTTTAATGACAGGTTTCTTTTTTATCATTTATATGTGTTCAATTGATTTTCTGAAATAATAAACCTCTGAATAGGGCTTGGAAAGCGAACCCGGTCAAATGGCACAGTAACAAATCTTGAAAGGCACAACACGTTTTTTGAAATAATTATCCCATCATACAATTCTGTTTTGTTTACCATGGGGGCACACAAGCATACGGCCCTTCTGATGGTAAACACAATTACCGTAGCCTATGGTCGTCTGTAACACCAAGAGTGTCACGCACGCGTTGCCGACCCTTAAGAAACCTTAACACACTTTTTGAAGAACCCCATGCTGTAATCTCTATAAATAGCATTAGTAAATTACTTTATATATTTATATATAGCATTTGTATAAAAATATTTTTATAATAATTAGAACTCACAATTTGATATAAACACGCGAGTTTGATGAATTACATCTTTGTACTAAAACTAGTTCTAATAAGTTTAATTGGATCGCTGCTATAGTATTTTTAACCATACTATATAGAAACATTTTATGGTTAAAAAGTACTATATTTTTATATTCTTCTTCTTCTTAATCGATACCTTATATCTCAGAATTAGTATCGTGAAACATGTCCACCATTCGCATTAATAGCGTAAGACCATCTTGTAATTGTATATATTCTAGATTTTCTATAGTAACTTTTATTAGATTCTCTAAATGCATAGATTTTTTTTTCAATGAGTGATAATGGTATGGTGACCCCGCCAGCGCTAAAGGTATACGCTGGCGGGGCACCAGTGAGTGATGATAGGTGAGATAGTGTAAGTAGAAATCAGCACGATGAAGGAAAATCCAAGGAATAAATGCATCGATTATGTTTATTTTTTACCAGAGGTGGACTTTGTACAAAAGTCGATTGCTTGGGTACCTCTGTCCTATTCGTGTTTCTACCGTGAAGCAGTTGTGTTTGCATGGCTGTGTTTCGGTTTGAAGGGTGGGATATGGCGTGAATTTACTGGGTACAGATGAATAACATCTGAGTCCTCAGGAATGGCAACGCATGGGAGGTATCATGGGCGAAACAGTATGTGTGTGTACTGTTATGTACATGGTACTGCTCATGTCTATAGCCGACGGTTATCAATTTCCATCAGGTGAGCCCTCAGCTTCTTTGCCATTCTAAGTCGTATAAATTTTTTTTTGGCATACAGTATCAAGACTCATTTTCACGTTATTTTGAGTAATTTTGAGTACAGAGTACACTATGGATTTGATTCTCGGTCTAGACAATTTAAGAAATCTTCTGAATTGGGTCGAAACTGGGTGTTCTCATGTCTCCAAATGTTTATTGCCTGGTACCCATTATACAAGGTATTTCTAGCTTAAGAACTACGTTGATTGATATAATTGTTTGACACTTAATACTATTTTTATATTAGTGACCTTTTCTGTTTTTGTCTGCATATAATAATAACTTTATTTAATTTTCTGTTATTCCTGAGTCTTTCATCTCTCATTTCTGATGGACCGTATTAAAACTACTTCTTTCGTTATGCCAAATTCTAAAAGTATATGAAATTTATTGACGATTAAATGAGCTATTATCACGCCAAGAGTTTTCAAACGAAGTCTCTTTTCAGCTGATATTAAAAAGAAGGACTTTCTAATTTTTACAAAATTTTTCATTTACAGTGCGGTTTCTCAATAAAAGAATTTTCTCCCTCGAACGTACAGGCTGTGGATTGAACTCCCTGCCGAGGTTTTCCCTAAAGACTCAAGTATGGGGTTCTATAAAAAGGAAATATTAAGGTTTCTTCAGGGTCGACAACGCGCAATACCTCTAGTGTTGCAGGCATCTATAGGCTACAATAACCGTTTACCATCAGACGGGTTGTATGTATATTTACCAACTTTGTGGTATAAAAATAATAAGGGATAAGGGTATGAAGATAATGAATAATCTAGATGTAGAATGAGGTTTAACAGCTTAAAATTTTAACAATGCAAGATATTTGTCCACAAGTTGCGGTGGCGATGTAATTTTAGGACAGCGTACATTACCGCACTGTTGTTCACATCTATCGCTTATCCTGTCCCGTCCCACGAAATATTGCGGGCGTCTTGTGAACCAATTTCAGGAGGATTATCGGGACGACAAATATCCCGGGATAAGGTAGTGGATGCGGACAAATGACGACTCTTAGTGTTCCCGGATTGTCGATACAGAAGATATCTTTTAGTGTTCACTTCGGGAGCTCATAGCGTAATATTGCATTTATTTATCTTCCAACTAGTTCTGTTACAGGATAGGTAGAGAGAACTGAGTGGCAAAAACTTCAATTTTTACATGTAACTTGTTCTTTAGTCTATTTTGTGATTTCTTCTTATACCGTAATATACGTCTTTTCCAGAGACTCTTTGTATTTAACTTTTTTTTTTCAGGCAATATTTAATAAACAATCTGTACTTTTTTCCATTTTCTTTGACATTATTTTGTTATTTATTTACCCAATAAAGAAACTGGTATCAAAGGAATGGCAGTTAAAATAAGGTACCATATTTTGTGTAAAACAAACGTGTACAAATGAAAATAAAAAAAGACAGACGTCCCAATATTATGTTTATTGTAATTTGACGGTGTTAATGTGGAAAACTTAATTAACAGTAATGCTATTATCCATTGTCGATTGGCCGTAATCATTCCGATCATTGGACCGTAAATTAATTAAAACACGAAGCAAACTCGGCAATCAGTAACCGCTCAAAAATCCGTTCCGTCGGAGCGTAACGAAACAAATCGTAACCGGATTAAACCGGTTCAATCCGGACCGGTAAACGATCACGGCTTTACGTACTGGGTTATCAGCGGGCGAATAGGCATGGGGGCAGAAAAAGGGTGGGCGGTTGTAATTTGTACGAGAGTGTACCGCGTGTCAGGGGAATGTGTAATTACTGATGTTAATTCAATTCTACAGCACCCTGTACACGCGAAGTTATTTTTATCGCGTTCAAGACACCAATAGTCCTTAGTTGAAGTGTCATATTGGGGATTTCCAGCGTTTCGAATGGGCAATGACGTTGAATTACGTAAGCAAATGGGCCGATTATAATGGCTTAGATTAGAAAGGAAGTTCTAATTTAAGTATATTCTCTTCTAAATTGGGATGCGTAACTTTGGCCCAATTTAATTAGGTCAAAAGTGGGTGCCTCGTTTTGTGATCTCTTATTCTTCCAATATTCCTTTAATAAGTCTGCATTTTACATCATCCCCCCCCCCTCCTCTCCCAGGAAGGCCTATGTTGATGATGATGATAAATTTTGTGCATTTCTGCAATTTATGCCCCATGCAGGACTTTAAAATACTGTTTGTTATATACATAATTTCTTAACGACTTAATTTCCTAAACATTTCCACAATAATGGCAGACAAATCGAGAGAAAATAAATTAAAATATATCTATATTATATACACATATGCGAAATATGGGAAATAAACGAACTCACTGTGTTTTGCCGTTTCTGACAGTTGTTCCGACTTTATCCGGAAGTCTTCTTCAGAGAGCGTATGCTTTGTATCAGAGCGTAATTTGAATTAATTTGTTAGGAACTTAGTTATTTTTCCTTTAACATAGACACAATCCAGACAATATGTACTCATATTCGTGCAATAAATGATTTGAATTTGAACTCGATGTGACAGAACTAGAAGTTGTATGATTCAAAATGCTCAATGATGTAATACGAGGCATCGTGCCTCAACTGACTCAAGTACAAATTGCCTTCACACTGAACGAAAATTTAGAGGAAATCGAATATCAAGATGTGATCCGTGAACATCTGTACTCGATCTGTGAAATGCAATATTTATGGATATTGCAGGGATTTGTACAGCTGAAAGTATATGTCTTTTGCTCGTGCAAACAAAAAAACTTTAATCATAACAAAGTACATCGATGAACAATGACATATTTTGTAGACACATTACATTAAATATATTTTACTTTAGAACATTAATTTAGATCTAACTTTTGTTGGACTAATTTATTATAATCATAGAGACCATGTTCGGTTTTTTTTTATACAACTTAGAATGACAAACAAGCTGACGGCCCACCTGATGGAAAATGGTAAACGTCACCTATAGACATGAGCAGTACTATAGACATAACAGAGTATACTGTTTCAATCATGATACCCCCCATGCGTTGCCATTCCTGAGGAGTCAGGTGTTATACCCAAATTCACGCCATATGCCACCCTTCAAACTGAAGCACAGCCTTGCAAACACAACTGCTTCACGGTTGAAGCACGAATGGGACAGAGGTACCTAAGCAAATTACTTTTGTACAAAGTCTCCATCTGGTCTCTATCTAAGGAAGGAGTGAAATATCTCCTAAACTAGCGTAAATACATAAGACAAGTTATGAAAGTGCAGGAAGTAAGAGATAAATATTAGGATATAGGTGGTTGGATTTTATTGTCCTTGTCTTATCCTTAAGGGACTTGGGGTGATCATAAATATAGTATCATATCTATGTAGATTTTGTTTAGTGATAAACAATTATTTGCTTTACAAAAGAAACGACATCTTCAATTACCACAAAATTATTATGAAATCAAATCTCAGTAAGTAAGATTGCGGAAAGAAAAATACGCGTAATATGATTCCCACGGCCATTATCTTCTATACAGCTCGTCCCTGGTGAAGAGTTCACCTTTATACCTCAGAGCCTGGATAGTCCCGTATAGCGCAGTTTCAAAGATGTTTTCTCCCTTTAATGCTCAGGTTATGGAATGAGATCACTATCGAGATTTTTCCAAGAGACTACAACGTGGGAATCATCAAAAACTAGGTAAATAGGATTATTTAGGGTCTCCAACGTGCGCGTGATGGTATTGGTATTACAGATGTTTCGAGGCTACGGTAACGGTTTACCATTAGATGGGCCGTATGCTTGTTTGCCACCTCAGTGGTATAATAAAATGTGAAATTCTGTTTAGGATGATGTAATGATAATCAAATGCCCTAGAAGGTATTTTAATGTTTGAAAAGGCATACACGCATATCAAGCAACTCAACAGTGTCACTACGAGCAAAGTTTTCATAGATAACAATCCTTTGAAAATCTTAAGCTGTATTGAAATCGTATCTTAAACATGAACAAATATCAACTATCGGTTTAAACTCAATTATGAAGGAGCAATTCAGGTGAGCAAGTTATCGGGAGTTACATCCTCTGAGTCAGCAAGTCAAATAGTGTCGCGCGTGTAGGGTTGGCGAAATGACTCTCTTATAGTTTCAAAGATTCGTGATTTGCATTTAAGGTTGTCTGTTCGGATATCAGACATGGCAGTCTATTGTGGAATGCTCTTGTTCGGCTTTGGACAGAAGTAGATAGAGACGTATCGCGAGGACCTCAGTCGCGAAGGAGGGCCTCCTCGACGATCCACTATATTATAAAAATCACGACCACTTTGTTAAGAGTGTACGACTGAAGAGTTCGGATATCCCTGTCTTGCTTTATGCAGCTACTTTTACACAATTGAGAAGGATGGGATATGATGGTGAAATACACAGTACTGAGCGTAATATTGGATACAGAAGCGTTTGTTAGTAACGTAAAATAATGGTCTCTTTGCCACCAGTATATTCTGTTAGGTCAACCTACACTCAGCCCACGTCGAAACTATTGTGCTTAATTCATCACGATGAACCAACGTATCTATCTTCATCGTTATCTATCATCTTTCACATGCACCCTGCCATAGGCCTATAGTGACCAATTCAACAAAAATAACCAACTACCCAATGACACATTATTAACAATACCTTTTCCCCATTCCAGAGGTGTTTTTTAACGGATGATAATGAGATGGTATCCTCGCCTACACTAATAGTATACGCTGGCGGGGCACAATTGAGGGACGATAGCTGAGAATGAAAAGGTAGGTCAGTTAGCCCATCATGATAAATACATCTGGAATTCAATACGACGGTTTCCAGGAGGGATTAAGTGGAGATCTACCTGACTAGGTATATTGCTGGCAATGCGACTAGTATACTGCATTACTAACAATCCCTCCTTCTAACGCCAAAAGGTAATCACCCTCACACGATTAGAAGTAATAGTAGTAAAAAAGTATGACCCTACCATACAAGTAAGTTTTAATGAGCAATTGCAGGCGTTTGTTTTCTAACGAATATTGACCTTTCCTGTTACAGTGTTAATAACGTCCGGACTTCGGTTGTTTAAATTAGTTCGATGCAAGACATTTAAGTTTGCATGTTGGTTCTATGGTTCTGATTCTAAAGGATTTTTTTCACACATTCAGACTATTTGGTTGATTTTTAAGTTAGAATACCCTGTGTTATGAGGAACCAGGAAATGAATTATACCAGTGGGAGACTTTGTATAAAAGTTTTTTGTTTGGGTACCCCTGTCACATTCGTGTTTCAACCGTGAAGCAGTTGTATTTGCATCGCTGTATTTCGGTTTAAGGGTGGGATATGGCAGTGAATAGGGTACAGAGGCATAAGACTTTAGTCGGTAGAAACAGTATACTCTGTTATATCCATGACATTGTTCGTGTTTATTGGCGACGGTTACCACTTTCCATCAGGTGGGCCGTGAGCTTGTTTGCCTTTCTATTTAAAAAAAAATAAAATATCCGAGCAAACCACCTGCAACACTCAGACCCGAGTTCAGAAACGGTTCGTTTCCTAAATTGATTAGATCGGGAATTAAGCCTAGAAACTTTTTTAGGCAAAGCAACGTCCTCACCATTACAATTATTATTAATTTATTTGTTTTTTTTGTATGATAATAATACCCTCTAGTATGAAGAACTTTTTAGGCACCTTCTTTATTCACAAAGACCTTTGACCTCAGCTTGGTCTTCGAACGGATTAGGAAGAAAATCACAAATATGAACTCAAAATTCAGAGGTTTATTATTAGGAAGAAGTCCACCTGCCGTAATCATTGCATTAATGGAAATAAACCATCTGCTTTGTCCTGTGATCTTTTTAAAAGTAGATCTGGCAGTAGAAGTAAAATATTTTTTTTGTAAATATAAAAGCTTAGTAAACTATTGACTAGTACGCGTCCAACTGATAAGTCGCGTCCAAGATAGTGTGGAGGACTCAAATTTATTTTGTCATTTCAATCGACTTAAAAAAAAGGTAGTTCTCAATTCTGGTGTATTTTTTTCTTTTTATCTTTGTTACCTCGCAATTTCGTTAGTTCTAAACCGATTTGGAAAATTCTTTTATTATCTAAAAGGACATACTTACAGATTGATCTCGTAGTATTTTTATGAAAATTGGTCTGGTACTTTAGTTTTTAAATCTAAATACTTAGTTTTGTCATAATTGAAGCCGGTTTATTTTTGTGAAAGACAATTTAATTATTTGACACGTTTTTATCCACTCCAATTATTATGTATGCTTTAAGGCTAAACATGAAAATTTATTTATCAGCTATATATATATATATATATATATATATACTCTTATACATTTTTATGATATGGGGTATGTAATGCAAAGAAATCTTTCAGAATGGCATACTTACCCAAGATTACAAACAAATGCATACCCATACATCCAGCAAACTTTAAAATCCAGCAAAACTCAAGCTGATTAGCTAATCCTTTCAACATGACAGTAATTTGCTATCAATTCGCTAAAATTTTCATCCAACTATTAAAACAAACAAACTTTTATAATATTAAAGTAAAATTAAGGATATTCAGACGAAAATTTCCCCCACTGAAGTATAACAACTCCACCCCAATAGTGGCCATATTAATTTTAGAAGTATTGTAAATCAGTAAAGTGCCACTTTCGATAGCACACACCCAACCTTAATTGCCGCTCGTCAAATTGAATCCAGAAGCACGGTCACGCGACGCTGCGACCATTGAAAATAGCTTTTGTTGGCCTCGTGTGAAACACCCTTTATATCGAAGCGTACACTCTGTGCGGTGTAGTATGGCGCGGATGACAGATGATATTTCAGTTAGTAAGGCTTTACGTCATACGTTTAGTATGGACATTTTGTCTGCATAAAAATGTCACATTATGTAAACTATGTACTGACGCAACACGTGTTAGTAAACAATATTAGGTTTTCTATTACGACTTGACTAAAATTTATTATACTAAAATATATGTGACAAAAATTGTCCATAGACAAAATATCCTTCATTTGGATAAATTCCAGCAGCAGTATTTCCAAACCGATAGGACATCATAATCTTCAAGAAAAGAGCATATTCCTTTTTAAAAGGCCGGCAGCATACCTGTAATGCCCCTGGTATTGTGGGTGATCATGGGCGGCGGTAGTCACAAGTTTAACCCCCTTATTCATAAAAATTAAAATGTAAAAAATGCATAAAAATTAAATCCTACAAAATTTTTTAATATTTAAAGTATTAAATATTAAAAATTTTTGTTACTGTCTTTTAAATTGAGATTTTAGTGTAAAAAAAAACAAAATACTTTGATAGCGTAAACAGGATTTTATGAGGTAAAAATGTAAAAATTGGCAACACAAAAAATCTATTAGTTATATAGGCGGGTCATTCACATGCATGCTATAGACAGTTAATTATAGTCAAAAACAAAATAAAATTTAATTATTTTTGTTTTCGATCAGCACAGCTAAGTGTCCTCTCTGTTTTTCTCGGCTTTTAAATAAGTAATAGAATAATAAAAATTACTATTTCAAAATGCTTAAATTTCGGCTTACTTGAATAAAATTAACTTTTTCCTTACACAAAATTTCACGTTAATAATTATTTAAAAGTTTATTTCAGTAAATGAAATATTTTAGAAACGATATCGTACAATAAATGAAAATAAAAAATAGCGCACTTATTTTAAATGCTACTGAAGGGCCAAGAATGGTATAAAATATTTTGAGTAAGATTTCTGGAAAACCAATCTGATTATCGTAACTGGCACTTTTTTACAATAAAATGTTTGTTCAATGTATTAATTAGACTTCCATAATTTTCTTAATATTGACTTTTTCAACCCAAACTCACATGATACGTTATATATTTAGATTAACCCTGTCCGCCGCACCATAACTGTAAAATTACTTGCTTTGACTTCCACGAGACAGGTTTTGCCTAGTGTGGGGTCATAGCTATATTGTATCATAGGCCAATTTTGTTTAAGGAAATAAAGTTATTCTTTATACTTTTCACTTGTCATCGACACCACGCTATAACGTACAGAGTGTACTTGCTACTCATTCTGTCAAACTTAACGGTACCATGTTATTAGAGTGTAGTAACAGAATTAAAAACAGATTTTAATCAGAAATACTCAGTCAAAATTATATAATATTTTTTTCCGCTTGTCACCCATTATAAAAACACAAGTTTTTGCTGTTTTTACGCGTACTTGTACACACTTTTAAACGTCATCATCATGATATTATCAGTCATTAACTATCCATTGCAAGACATAGGCCTTCCCCATAAGTGGCTTAGCCAGTAGTTGCCACGCTTGGCAGGCGGATTGGCAACTGCAGTTAGGCTTTTAATGATATTTCAAGACAGACACTTTTGTTCAGCTCTCGGCCCTCATCACATCAGCCGTTATATGCCCACTGTTGAACACAGGCCTTCCCTAAAGACTGCTGTAAGGAACGCTCCTGAACCACCTGCATCCACTGACTCCCTGCAATGTATTTAAGATATACTCCATCTAGTGGGTGATCGTTCAACACTACGTTTGCCAGTATATAGTAAACCGGAACGCATTAATGAAAACCGTATTCAAATTAGTAAAGCCGTTTCTGAGATTAGCGTGCACAAACGTACAGATAAACAGACAAAAATTCTAAAAATCATTGTTTTAGGTTCAATTGCATTCATAAAGCCCCCTTATAATAGTTTCTCTTATATATCTTCGATGACAGCGACCAGTTACGATTTTATTATATGTATTGATGATTGATTTAAACAAATAAAAATAATTTTTACGCATTAAAAAGATGCAAAAATATAAGACATAATAAATATAGAAGTTATAAAGGAATCACTCATAACTATTTATCACGAAAAATTGTATGAAAAAGTTGAGCCGATTTTCTCGAAGTTTTCGTATCTGTCTATTGTATTATAATGTAAGGTTTATATATTTAAACCTCAATCACAATAACACGGCTGAACAAATTTTGAAAAAAAAAATTGTGTACTAGTAGATTATATGCTAAATTAATACATTGGATAATAAATATACTGATGCAGATAGAGTAGGACAGTTAGTATTAATTTTATCAATATTTGAGTTGCTTTTTAGGGTTCCGTACTGAAAGGAAAGAACGGAACCCTAATAGGATCACTTCGTCGTCCATCCGTCCGTCCGTCAAGACTCTTTTTCTTATAAACGCTTGAAGGTATCTAGTTCAAATTAATATCATATACTCAGATCTGCAATCTCTTAAAGCAGTGAAAAAATCAAGTTTCTAAATCGACGCAATCAGATACGACCGTTCATCCTTCATTTATATCGCATCTTTTGACATTCGCAAAGTTAATCAAAAGCGAAAACGGTAATAAATACTTCTCGTTGACCTACATCCATGAAATTTGGCAAGTGCTTCTTGTAGCACAAGTAAAGGAAAAACAATCCCAAAACCATTTTGTGGTTATTTCACAATAAAAAAAAATTAAACTTGACGATTTTGTAGTTGTTCAGAGCAAATAAGTATTACAATTAACTTTATCCATTCACATATATTGTTTCTTTTTTTATACAACTTAGACTGGCAAACAAGCTGACAGCCCACATGATGGAAAGTGGTAACCATCGCCTATAGATATGAGCAGTACCATGGACATAACAGAGTATACTGTTTCGCCCATGATACCCCCCATACGTTGCCATTCCTGAGGACTCAGGTGTTATTCCTTTGTACCCAGTAAATTCACGCCATATCCCACCCTTCAAACCGAAATACAGCCATGCAAACACAACTGCTTCACGGTAGAAACACGAATGGGACAGAGGTACCCAGCAAGCAAGCAAGCAATCGACTTTTGTACAAAGTCTCCCTCTGGTAATGTACAGAAGGTATTTACAAAGTTATATGTAGAAAATATTATATAAAAACGGAAATTAGAATTGCCAGAGGAGAACGATCGATATGGAGAGAATGACGGCAGAAATGAATGTAAGAAGTAAACGTCACTGCCATGTCTGCACGACGAGTCTGAAAGAAAGAGGTGAAATATCTATGTACAATTTAATTAACCAGCTTGATGGAAAAGAAAGTAATAATGTTAATAAATGGCCATGAGATGAATATGAGAGAGAGACTTTGTGCAAAAGTCGATTGCTTGGGTACCTCTGTCTGTGAAGCAGTTGTGTTTGCATGGCTGTGTTTCGGTTTGAAGGGTTGGATATAGCGTGAATATACTGGGTACAGAGGAATAACACCTGAGTCCTCAGGAATGGCAACGCATGGGGGTATCATGGGCGAAACAGTATACTCTGTTATGTCCATGGTACTGCTCATGTCTATAGGCGACGGTTACCTCTTTCCATCAGGTGGGCCGCCAGCTTGTTTGCCGTTCTAAGTTGTATAAAAAAAAATGTACAATATTTATTTACAGACGCCACAATTTTGTACAGAATCCTCGTTTTGCGAGTCCTAATCGCACTTGACCGACTTTTTTATACCACTGCGGTGGCAAACAAGCATACAGCCCACCTGTTACTATTTTTATCACAGTAACTATCAGCTATCACGTATTGGAATCTTATTTTACAGTCTAATATTAAATAGGCAATTTACGTCAGCTGCGCAAGAATACATAATTACGAATACAATTGTGAATTTAATTTCATTATACACTATTATCGTTTGTATATTTGTTTATCCCGTAAAAACCTCTTTAACAGAATTAGTACATGAAAAAAACTGTATCTTTTTAATGTAACTTTTTTTTTTATACAACTTAGAATGGCAAACAAGCTGACGGCCCACCTGATGGAAAGTGGTAATGTGGTGGTAAAATACTATACATGTAAGCAGTTGTATTTGCATGGCTGTGTTTCAGTTTGAATATGTGTGAATTGGTGGGATATGGCAGTGAATTTACAGGTTACAGAGGAATAACACCTGAGTCCACAGGAATGGCAACGCATGAGGGGTATCATGGGCGAAACAGTACACTCTGTAATGTCCATAGTACTGATCATGTCTATAGGCGACGGTTACCACTTTCCATCAGGTGGGCCGTCAGCTTGTTTGCCATTCTGAGTTGTATAAAAAAAGTATATGTATACCTTTAATAACAATTAATCGAACCATTAAAGCGCTAAGAGGAAATACTTTGTAAGAATACTACTCAAAATAAAGGAACTCTTACTATACTCATGTGAGGAGTGACCAACTAATGCATTTGGTCGTTCAAGTGACAGTATTATCCGGTCCGTAAAGAGTTTCGATATAATCGCGTGACACAAAAACGTCTGGACTATTACTGAATAGAATACGCTGTGTGACGATGTCACACATAGACATAATATACTATGTACTAACAGACTGGCAATTCGGACACAAACACGAGACAAGAAAAGATTGCATTAGTGTGCGTATTTTGTAAATGTGTAGTGTAAATGACACTAACACCAACACTAGACAATGTAATATAACAACAAGTGTAAATGTGTACACTAGACAGATTTAAATTACAAAAACGGGACATAAAAATTATTACACTAGTGTGCGTGTTTTGTAGTTGTGTAGGTACACGAAACAGATTTAAATTAAAATAACGGGACATGTAAAGTATTACGCTAGTGTGCGTGTTTTATAATGTGTACACGTGACAGATTTGAATTTGTATCGCATTGAATTTAAAAAATTGTAATTTCAATTACGATTCGGGGACGTTACGAACTTTATTTGGATATTTATTTGCAAACAATTGTTGTATAAAATATTTCTGTTAGTTCTAGAACATTGTTTTTATAGATATAAATATTTATATCGTAATTATATAAAAAGGGTGCAAATTTGTGATTTATTTTCCTGATTTATGATATATTCAGGTATAGCACATTTAACTATAACATTTAAAACGAATTACACTTCAAATTTTAACAAAAATAAGACATTATTGATACTCTCACCAAATCTGCTTCGAGCTTATAAAGCCCTATTTTCTATCTCGTTCTAACATATATGTTATTGTGTTTCCTCTCTTTTACGCTTATCTATATACTTTATAATCTAAGGTGTCACACTAGTGCCATCTTGAGATACGATAGTGAAGCGACGTTTTTATGCAATACACATATATTGTGATTTTCAAAAAAAAGACGGTATGAATATCTTATAAGAGTATTTCTAATGGAAGATAATGGAATGGTAGCCTCTCCTGCGTTATCGGTATACACTGGCGGAGCACCAGTGAGGGATGATAGGTGAAGGTGAAGTAGGTCAGTTAGCCCATCGTGACTTATATTCCAGGTTTTCTGGAGGAACGCTAGAAGATCGACCTTAAAGGATAGATTGCTAGCAATGGAGCAATTTGACCCCATTACTAACAATCCCTTTCCGTCCCTATAAGTTATAGTACATCTATTATTATAATAGTGATAAAATTATTATAGTATTCAGCACCTTTAACTGTCCACTGCTGAATATAGGCCTGCCACTTGCTATATTTTGTCAATAGTCGCCACGATTGGCAGGCGAGTTGGCAACCACAGTTTAACTTTAATGATGTTTTAAACGAGACGCTGCGGCCCTCGAACATTAGGTTCTTAGTCATTCCTTACGATACAAGGAACAGGAAATGAAGGGGTGACCAATTCTTTGCTGGAACCTACATAGCAAAAAAATAAGTACGTATTGATTTTTCCATATATTGCCATATTATATTCCTTTGAGTAAGGCAAAAACATTACCCTCATTGTTCCGTTAATGGTAAGTACTAAATGTACGGAATCAGAGGAGTAGCAATTTTATTTTCGGATCATTTGTCAGGATGAGATCCGGCTGTCGTTGAAGTGTATCTCTTAAGTAAACTTCCGAGGCGGCTTCCGTCTCGGACGCGAGGCTGCACTGCTTCAATGCAATAGTCCTAATATAGACATTTATATGTATATACATATATATAAATAGATACTATTATAGACATATATATGTGTACGTATATTACATATAGCGATAATGGATGACCTACCCATTGTTTCACTCAGTATAATCTTTTGTTGTATTTATATGTGTTGTTTTTTTTTTAATAAATTTAGTACTGTAATCTTTTTGTTTGCTATTCTAAGTTGTATAAAAAAAATACCTCACAGAGGTTACACTACTACTACTTACAACTTAGGTTGTCAGTTGTAAATCGATTCGGTAAATTCTTTTTTTATCTGAAAGTATATACTTACAAAGTACTTAGTTAATTGTAAAAAAAAAAAAACATAACAACAAAAAAGATAACTATCAGAATTAATTTCAAAAATGAAATCGAAATAGTCAGGTAAAAGTTTAATGCGTTTAAGTGAGGAACTGGGGCTACAGAGAAAAAAAAAAAGACAGGAAAAAGAAATAAAAATCACAACTGAACGAAATAGGACTACTGTAAAAGTGTTCGAGTTGGCGGAGATAATGAAAAAAGTTGGCCAAATGATCACTCGGCGGCCGAAGCTGGCTGCGTAATCGCAAACTCGTGTGCAAACTGTTTACCAATAAGGTTAAAAGTGAATTACGCTATGGAACGGAGATATGTTTGAGGACTTTATTTTGCAAAAATATTTGAAATTCGAAATGTGTTTTAACGTATTTCTATAGAAGTTTATTAAATGACCTTTTTTTTTTACAGCACAGGGGGCAAACGAGCACGCGGTTCACCTGATGGTAAGTGACTACCGCCGCCCATGATCACCCACAACACCAACGGCATTGCAGGTGTACTGCAGATCTTTTAAAAAGGAATATGCTCTTTTCTTAAAGGTTATGTTGTCATATCGGTTCGAAAATACTGCTGCTGGAAGTTGACTTCAAAAAGATGACTGTAAAAATGTGCAGGTTCTAAATCCGACTGCATTTCTCAACTTCAACTTCAAAAGGAAATTCTCAATTTTTTTTAATATTTTTTCTCACAAAATAACAACATAATAAAACTTACAGCTACATAGGTTACAATTCAAAATAATCTTTGTCATATTTAATTTTAAACTTTCGCGTGGTTTATACATCTTTTAAATACACAATAGGAACTTAAGGTGATGTAAAATTCTTTACAGGTTAATAGTACCTACATACCTGCTTCTTGCATTAAGTTCCAATTGTGTAAAATAATTACAAAAAATCTTTGTGCGAGACATCTTACACATATACATAAACATATAGCTTAAACGGCTGGTCTGAATTCTAATTAAATGTAATACACAGATAGTCCATACCCTGAATTCTAATTAATTCATGTAATTAAATCCACAGGTTAAAATTAGTACTTATTAACCTCAAAAAAATTATATTAAAATTTAAGTAAAATTTTACATTAGCACTTCCAGATCGCAACCCAACTACACTACTCCTGATTCTTTACAACTTGCCAGAGATAATTACTTCCTAGTAGTAAAAACTAAGATCTTTTATATTTGAACTGAGGAGGTGGAGGGGGGAGCCTTTTTAACCTCTTAATAAACCGTAACACTGCAACTACACTCGTTAAGCCAATGTTCTGTTATTCTTTATGGCTGCAGATTTTACTATTTCTTTTATTCTTTTCTTTTTTTTTTGGCTTTCAGAATATGAAACTATTTTAAATAATAAAAGTCTAGGATTGTTTTGAATGTTTATTTTAAAACTGACTTCAAAGAAAGAGAAGACTTGATTCGGTTATATATTTTTTTGACAGGCGGATTGGTGACCGCACTTAGACTTTGATGATGTTTTAAGAGGGACACTGCCGCCTATCCCTCGACCATTAACTTCCCTTAGTCGCCTCTTATGACACCCATTGGAAAGACCTAAGAACGCTTGCAACAATAGGAGTGTAACGTACGCGTTGCCGATCATGAAGATATCTTAATATACCCTATTTGAAGCACCCCATACTTAAATCTCTTGGGAAAACCTCGGCAGTGCGCTCATTTCACATTCGATGGCGTGCGGCGCGATGGTAAAATGTCGCTGTGGGGATCATTTCAAACAATTGCTTAGAACATAATTCGTTGTATAAACGGTAGAATACACAAAGAAAATCAAAGTCTCGCCTTAGACTTCAGGGCTGGATATGCCTGTGAGCTTGGGATCGTCAACAACTCTCATAACGTCTTTGGTCTGAATCAAGAAGACCAAGCTGATATCCAGATGCTCCGGCTCACAAATGAGAACAGTACTCCATAAGGGATCGGACTTGCGACTTGTACAACAATAGTCTTTATCCCGGAGTCTTTGGTTTACATTTAGCAATAGCTTTTTGGACGCCAGCTTGACCCTATCTTGTAGATGACCTCGGAACTTTATAGTGCCTGAAGATGTTGACACCGAGGATCCCAATACTTTTGGAGATGACAATGGATGTGTTCTCGAATTACGAAACCACATTAAATTTTTAGCGGTGAACGCGCAAACTTAGATGGGTTAAATTGGACTAAGTTTAGTCGTCTCCAATCAGAGACTCCGGCAAGAGTACTCTCGGTTACAGACACAAGTTGTTCTCGGTTAGTCTCAACAACATTGTAAGTTGCATATAAATATGGATATCATTATAAATATTACAATTACTACAGTCTGTGTATATGTTACAGAATGACACTTTAACGGCCCTAAAAATAATAAATTAGGGAAGACTATTATTCATCTCGTTTAATCAAATTAATCCAATCCAGCAAACGAAGTCATAGGTAAAACTAGTCAAGTAACGAAGGTTAAAACAAATATGAATATTACAGGATAGCAATTGGTATTTATAAGGGATAATCGTTCCACCTTTGGGGCGGTAAACAAGTATGAATATTAATTTACAAATTATACTATCTACCCCATATTTGTTGTACGAGGTCTGTCCGGAAAGTTCGTATAAAAGTGTTCTGGAATGCGAGAAAGAGGAGTGGGGAGGCCAGGTAAGCGCAGGACCCCTTCCTTATGTCCCTAACAATGCTTCAGTTCTGGTCTGACCGCCGTGCGGTGCGAACTGGCTTGTCACGCCATCTGTGAAGTTACCTCTTAACGAAACCCCGTCGGCATGGAGCCCGCTTCCGTTGAAGAGCAGCGCGTCGTAATCAAGTTTCTCTCGAAACTCGGCAAGAATGGCCGTGAAATTTTTGCCGATCTCAGAACAGTTTATGGGGATGATGCTGTGAAGGAACCAACCGTCCACAAGTGGCTAAAAAGATTCAGAGAGGGCCGAGAAAGCGTTCAAGATGACCCACGTTCAGGACGTCCTTCCACTTCACATTCCGACGAAAACGTGGAAAGAATTCGAACTTGGGTTAATGGGGACCGTCGTTTAACGGTCAGACAGTCGTGTGGCACGAGTTCGTCCAGAATTGGCGCGAGAGGGGCGTTGGATTCTTCACCACGACAATGCCCCTGCCCACACCTCTCTTGTTGTCCGTGAGTTTTTGAGTAAAAATTCCATTACGGTGACCGAACACCCCCCCTATTCGCCGGATTTGGCCCCGTGTGACTTCTTCTTGTTCCCAAAAACCAAATTGGTACTTCGGGGGCGGCATTTGGGGGACATAAATGAGATAAAAAAAGCTACGACGGGGCAGCTGAGAAACCTACAACCAGAGGACTTTCAAGGAGCCTTCTCACAGTGGAAACGGCGTTGGCACAAGTGCATTATGTCACAGGGGGAGTACTTTGAAGGGGATAAAATTGATTTACCTGAATAATTGTAAAATAAAATTTTTAAAAAACTTTTATACGTACTTTCCGGACAAACCTCGTATCGTGCACCTCGCCCGCGGGCATGATGCTAATTAAGTTGAGATTTAGTAATAATCTTAGTAGATTAATCATTGGTAGGTACAGCGGACGAGAGGCGCAATCTGCGTGTACTGTGTTTTTTAATCAGTTAATGTTTTTTTTTGTACAACTTAGAATGGCCAACAAGCTGACGGCCCACCTGATGGAAAGTCGTAACCGTCGCCTATAGACATGAGCAGTACCATGGACATAACAGAGTATACTGTTTCGCCCATGATACCCCCCATGTGTTGCCATTCCTGTGGACTCAGGTGTTATTCCTCTGCGCCATATACATTCACACCATATCCCACCGTTCAAAACAAAACACAGCCATACAAACAAAATTGCTTTACGGTTGAAATACGAATGGGACAGAGGTACCCAAGCAAACGACTTTTGTACAAAGTCTCCCTCTGGTGCTCATGTACATAATAAGTTGTAAATTCTTACTAGTATTTCTAAACTGAGGTACAGAGGAATAACACCTGAGTCCACAGCTGTACAGCTCATGTCTATAGGCGACGGTTACCACTCTCCATCAGGTGGGCTATCAGCTTGTTTGCCATTGTAAGTAGTATAAAAAATTCTATGGCCGTGTATTCCCGGCATAGAATAAGCCACCCCTTCCTTTCCCGTGTGTGTCGTAAGAGGCGAGTAAGGGAGGAGGAGGGATGAGCAGCAGCACTTCACCTAGAACATCTTTAAAACCTAAGCATGGTTGCCAATCCGCCTGCCAAGCGTGGCAACTGCTGGTAAAACCCCCTTATAGGGGAGGCTGTGTACAGTGTACAGTACAAAATATAATTTCAGCCAAAAAAAAACTAAAGTAGGCAATTAAGTTACAAACAAGAAGTCTCATTTAAATATTTATGATAAATTACTTAATTACTGTAATTAAATTCTCAAATAATAAATATAATTGGATATTAAAATGACACAATTGATAATATAAGTCGTAAATTATAGAATCGTAAACATTTATAGGCTCGCGTGTTTATATGTAAAACGAGCGGCTCTTTTCTGTAAGTTCGCCTCAATTAGCATCGGGGACTCACGTGACGTTTTTATAACAAAGTTGCTTGTGCTCTTAAAATGACCACTTTATATGAATGAATAGATGAATGAACGCTCACTCCCTACAGCCTAAATGGTCGCGTACAATGCGGTTTCATACGTGTTCTCTCCCACGAACACTCAGGTTATGGAGTGAGGAGTGTCGAGGTATTCCCAAGAGACTACAGCATGGGTTTCTTCAAAAGGGGGGTAAAGAGGTGTCTTCAGAGTCGCCAACGCGCGCTTAATACTTTTGGTATTACAGGCGTATGCTTGTTTGTTTGCTTATTGCTTATGTTATGCTTATTTATTTTTTGACCATCTTTTCTTTAATTTTAAACATGAATTATTATCACCTAGATTTATTTCACCAATAAAAAAAATGCAAAGGAGGGTTAAATGTTATTTTATTACTTACGTTTTATTATTATTATTTATAACATATATGTAAACTTTAATTCCTTCTACCCAAAGGTTGTCTGGAAGAGATTGCTTAGCAAAAATACTGCCTTTTGTACTACACTATACGTATTGAAAATTGTTTAACAAATCATGTTATGTTGGTGCAATAAAGTGTTAAATAAATAAATAAGTGTGTATCATATTATATGTTTAATTTTAACCAAGTATTATTTAGTTTATCTTTCAATGTACAGTTTTTACCCTTAAACATTCTGTAGTTTTCTTTTAGCTTCTCAAAGCTTGACTGTAAGAGATCCCTCTATGGGAAAAATACGTATTAAATCTTTTTAACATGTCCGTAATGTAAATTATGTATAATAAAGATTTTATAATACAATAGAATTAATCACATGTTGCACGATAGTATGATTGCCACCATGTGTGCCACGCATAGAATGGGCCACCCCTTTCTTTCCCATCGTATCGTAAGGCGACTAAGGTAAAGCGAGGGATGGGCAGCAGCGTTCCTTTTGAAACATCTCTAAAAGCCTAACTGCGGTTGCCAATACGCCTGCCAAGCGTTGCAACTATTGGCAAAACTCCCCTATTGAGGAAAGCTTATGTCCAGCAATAATTTGTTAACGGCTGAAATAATAATAATATAATAATGATTCATATAAAGTGACCATTTTAGTTTACCTAGTATGTAAGTGGTTAAAATAACTTTAAAATTAATTGCATCGTATACGTAAAGTACGATTAATCAAACATTGCTGAATAACAATTAAAAGTGCATACTTAACTAATTGCACTAAGTGTTACTTAATCCCTTTTGGTTTTAAGTTATTATAGGACTGCCCTAAAAAACCTGTGTAATGTTTTCAGGCTTCATGTATATATGTGAGTTACTTTATTCCACCATAACTGTTAAATGTCTGAATAGGTTTTTTTTAATGGATGATAATGGAATGGTAACCCCACCTACTCTATCCACATTATCCATATTCATCAGTGAGGAATGATAGGTGACAATGAAAGCAGGTCAGTTAGCCCATCGTGACAAATTCCACTAGAATTGACCACGATGGTTTCCAGGAGGTATCGCGTGAAGGTCGACCTGATACACTAGCGACTTTTTTTAAAGGACTTCAAAATGAACGAGGTTCACAATTCGGTTGTATACTTTTAAATGTTTGTTACCTCATAACTCCGTCAGCTGTAAACCGATTTGGAAAGTAGTTTTTTTATCTGAAATCTTAGACATTAGTTCCGTAGAAATTTTATTAAAATCAGATCAGATAGACCCTACCATGAAATGAAATTCCGAATTTTCAGGCTCAATTTCGTGTTTTTGTTCTTACCAAAATCGACCCTATGAATGTAGCCTAACATTTCATTTGTCATAAATCCTACCATAAAAGTAAAAAGGAACGATACTTTAGCACTTTTAATATTTTTAAACGGTATGTATCAAGTAATTTTAACATAAAATTTTTGTTTCGTTCGAATCCGAAATTTCGGAAAACATTTCATGGTACGCCCTCAGTTCAGTTAGTTTAGTCTTTAAAATAAAATTTTAATTTATTTAACACTTCTTTTGTTAGGGGAACGTTTTTTTTTTTTACATAAAAATGTATTTAGATCTTAATTATTTAATAAATGCGAAAGTTTCTCTAAATATTTAGAAATTTTGCATATTTATACTCGATTACACTTAAACGGCTGTACGGATTTTAATAAAATTTGATACATGGATAGATTATCTTCTAATTTAATACATAGGATACCTTATGTACTGATTTTCATGCTTAACCGTAAAAAAAACAGCTAATCTACATCTACACTAATATTATAAAGAGGAAAGATTTGTATTTTTGTGTGTATGTATGTTTGTAATGAATAAACTCAAAAACTACTTTGCCGATTTCAAAAATTATTTCACTATTAGAAAGCTACATTCACCCTGAGTAACATAAGCTATATTTATTGCTAGAAAAGATTAGGGATCCTTACTGAAACTTTAGTAACATAACTCAAAGTGAAAAAAAATGCTATAAAATATCTTTCGTCGCGTGCGCTGCGGAAACTATTGGTGATGAACAAAAGTATGTTTTACAATAATGAAGAAAATATCAATAACTACAAAAAACTCTTCGATACTATACGTCTAACTATTATCGTTATGTCTAACTATTGTCCACCCGTGCGAAGCCGGGACGGGCCGCTAGTGTTTAAATAAAGCAGAAGTTTTGGCTTGCCGTAAATCATTTCATACCGGATTTGGTGTCCACGGAACGGTGACCCGTGAAGACCCTTCGCCCGTGCCTCATCACGTTTAATTCAACCCGAGCTCGCTTCCAATAACTGTCGCTGGTTTTCCACACGATTTGACCTTATGCTTCGGTCCGGTTCGGTTGGTGGGCGGTTCAATTTGCCCGGTTAGCTGTTCAGAAATAACGCATGAGCCACAGGAGCCTTGCGTTGTGGTTTTTGCTGAATTTTTTATATAGGCACGCTTGAGGGGAATCCTAAATTTCCACCAGACAAAATATCTCGCGTCTTCTTAGAAGATTTATCATGATTATTTGTTTTGATTAATAATTCGTCTAACGCAGTGATTGGGATTGTTCGAAATGTTGTTATAAATTAACACTTTTGTTTATATCGACCTTGTATATTTTTTATATGTATTTTATACACGTGTGTAAAATACATATTAAAATTATATTATACCTTAATCAGATATATATAACAAGATAAAACACCTTAAGACTGTACTGTTTTTGGTACAGCCACCTAACGAGCTTTTTTACTATATCTTATGTCTACTTCAAATATGTGCATTGTTTATTCATTTAGAAACTACAGCAAGGGGTCCTACAAAAAGGGTATTTCTTAAGTATTGGCAACGCGCGCGAGACATTTCTGGTGTTATATGCACCCATAGGCTACGATAACCCTATCTATCTATCCTATTTAAGAGCTGAGGGCCTACCATGAAATGCGTTCCGAAATTTCGGAGCCAAACGAAACACAATTTTGATGTTAAATTTACATAATACATGTCGTTTGAAAATAATAAAAATGTTAAAATATTGTTCCTTTGGACTTTTATGATAGGATGTATGACCAACGAAATGTTAAACTCCATTTATTGGCCCGATTTTGGTATAAACAAAAACACGAAATTGAGTCCGAAATTTCGGAATCTCATTTCATGGTAGACCCGCTGCTCTCTTGTCGGTGGAGCTCTTACCACTCACTATGACTTTCATCGAGTCTCTTCACCTCTTGATACGACACGACACCAACATTTTCCTTGATCTGTCTGGTGTAACTATGGTGTAGTTACTAGTGGGCTATAGTTAACGTTTACCATCAGACGGGCTGAATGCTTTTTTTGCCACTTGTGGGTATAAAGAAAAGCAAAATATCCTCATAGTAATCACAACTTGAGCTTGGCATATGTTTCATTAACTTCATCATCATCTCAGCCATAATCCGTTCACTGGTAGACGTAGGTCTCTTCCATTGTTGGGGGGTTTTGCCAGTAGTTGCCACGCTCGACGAGCGGATTGGCACCCGCAGTTAGGCATTTAATGATGTTTTAAGAGGGACGCTGCTGCCCATCCCTCGACCATAAGGTTCCTTAGTCGCCTCTTACGACACCCACAGGAAAGGAAGGGGAGGCCCATTCTATGTCGGGAACTTTGTTTAGTATTATCTAATCTAAGTTATCTGACTAGTTAAGCTATTTTCATTTATTTCTTTTTTCATACATTCCATACTTCTTTGTTGATACGTCCGTTTCTCTTTTACATCTTTGACTTTGTATAAAAGTCGATTGCTTGGGTACCTCTGTCCCATTCGTGTTTCTACCGTGAAGCAGTTGTGTTTGCATGACTGTGTTTCGGTATGAAGGGTGGGACATGGTGTGAATTTACAGGGCACAGAGGAATAACACCTGAGTCCTCAGGAATGGCAACGCATGGGGGGTAACATGGGCGAAACAGTATACTCTGTTATGTCCATGGTACTGCTCATATATATAGGCGACGGTTACCACTTTCCATCAGATGGGCCGTCAGCTTGTTTGCCATTCTAAATCGTATAAAAAAAACACTCACAATTGTTTTAGATAAGCGTAATCCTCGTGTAAGTGTATGAGGACGGTAGATATAAAACAAAAATATAAGGACACGTTATATATTAATATTTATATATATATATATATAGAATAAAAGATAACAAATAACGTTACCCTCAGTGGTTACCCACATCAAACGCACACAAAATGAGACAAAACGATACGAAATAATTGCGGATGCTCTCCTCGCTGCCGCATAAATGGGGAACACCATCCGGACGAAGGCACCGGAAGTTTACTTAAGCGCCGCGAAACCGACGAGACCCGCGTCACCTCCGGCTGGCGGGATGTACACGCCGAGCGATTTTTTGTCGCTTCTTTTTGACTATGTCGACAGTTATAGACTTCTGGACTAGTGAACGTATGAGATCGAATGAGATAAATACGACCGATAGCTCACTAGTGATACTTATACCATAGATAGGATGGTTATCGATCTCTAAAATATATGAAATATATAATGAGTCTGAGAGATAGAATGAGATATAAATGTCACTGATTTACGATAACAATTCAATTGGTAGATTTATTTGCCCTCTTATATAGAGGACATGAATTCTTTTAGTAACTCTTCTGAAGCATCTTTCTTTCTGAAAGTTATTCAGACATTTCTAGCACAAAAACTAAAGAATATCAGTTTTTTTTTTATTTATTTTTTTATACAACTACAATGGCAAACAAAATGACGGCCCACCTGATGGAAAATGGTAACCGTCGCCTATAGACATGAGCAGTGCCATGGACATAACAGAGTATACTGTTTCGCCCATGATACTCCCCATGTGTTGCCATTCCTGAGGACTGAGATGTTATTCCTCTGTACCCTGTAAATTCACGCCATATCCCACCCTTCAAACCGAAACACAGCTATGCAAACACAGCTGCTTCACGGTAGAAACATGAATGGGACAGAGGTACCCAAGCAATCGACTTTTGTACAGTCTCCCTCTGGTATTTTGATGAGACTAGAGTATATATATATGAGATTGTTGATCTATAGGCGACAGTTACTACTTCAACCAACTTCAATAAGAAGAATGCTCTCAATTCGATTGTATTTTGTTTATGTTTGTTACCTCATAGCCCTGTTAGTTGTAAACTAATTTGGAAAATCCTTTTTTTATCTAAAAGGATTTTTTTTTATTTTTTTTATACAACTTAGAATGGCAAACAAGCTGACGGCCCACCTGATGGAAAGTGGTAACCGTCGCCTATAGACATGCACAGTACCATGGACATAACAGAATATACTGTTTCGCCCATGATACTCCCCATGCGTTGCCATTCCTGAGAACTCGGATGTTATTCCTCTGTACCCTGTAAATTCACGCCATATCCCACCCTTCAAACTGAAACATATCTACTTTCAGATTAGTATTGTATAAATATTATCAAAATCTATTCAATAGCATAGTTTTTAAGTACTTAGCTACGTTTTAGCTTATTTATTATTCCCATTACTAATATAAATTTACTCATATAACGAGAAAATATGTACAATAATGTACAATAATATATTAATGTTATATCTATAAAAAAAACTATTTACGTCAAGACAGCGTTCTCTTAATCTAATTTCGTAGGAATCGACAAATAATCTCACCGCGTGTACACACCTTTACCCCATCGCAAGTGTTTGCTTGCGTGCGTCCACCAGTTACGTTTAAGTGATACACAAAAGATACCATAAGCAAGCAGCATTAGAGGCATCCTTTCTTATTCTATTTAATTAACCATAACTGAAGCCGTTGCGAGGAAAGGAACTAAGGAAAGGTAAGTGAATGTAATGAACGGAGCACATTTAGAAATTGTATTAGGTAAATAAATATTTATTACAATATACAAATGTTGAGGAAGGAAATTGTGTAAAGTCTGTAAAACATGTTTATAAAACTCAAAATATGAACATAAAACTAATTAATTTTATATGAATATATGAATCTATATACCCTAGACCAGTGTTTTTCAAAGTGTGGGTTGCGACCCCTTAAGGGGTCCCCGAACCTCTACAAGGGGGTCGCGGAAGGTCGCGATGCAGTGAAACAACAACAGTTCCGTAAATACATCAATCAATTAATAATACATAATGAAGTGAATAAAGATACTTTATTATGTATTATTAATTTTATTTTATCGATACCCAACTGTGAATTAAAAAACAATTGTACGGATTTCATAATTGTACTATTTTGGCTGACGGTTGTTATGAAGACTCGATGAGGTTTGTGAAGTTGATAAATAACGAGAATAATTCAAGATATAAAATGTAAACTTGTATATTGAATAGACTGGCTAGCACAGAGGTTGTATCGCGAGTGAGTATACGAGTAAGATAAAACATTCAAGTTACGTTGATTAATTTAGGTCACTTACAAATTAGGTAACGGTGCAAAGTTCGCTTTGAAATTATGAATAATCATTGTGCAATATAGGCACATTATAATAAAATTTATATACATTCAAAACCGTGGGGTGTAGGGGGTCGCAAGATATTTCTAAATATTAAGGGGGTCGCAAGATATTTCTAAATATTAAGGGGGTCGCAAGATATTTTTACATAATAAGGGGGTCCCGAGATATTTTTATATAATAAGGGGGCGTCATGAAAAAGATTGAAAAACACTGCTCTAGACTATTAATTTTTACCCGCGACTCCGTTCGCGTAACAGCATTATCTTGACTGATCAGAGTAAAGACGTGTGCCGAGTCAGTACTTCTTTGATAGTTCACCTTTGAACGTGTGATTTCAATTTTTCATTTTGCATAACTGCCTACCTATAATGTTTGTACTACTATAATGTTTATTTATTTATTTATTTATTTACACATACACTAAACAAACTTTTCATTTAAATAATATCATTAATTAAATACAATCGCTCTTTAAAAAAATTATACATGTTACATATAACAAAACAACATAATGGAGATTACCCAATTATATAATAACATTACTATTTTACTTTGAATTTAGAATAAAAAGAAAAACATATAAAAAAAACAAAATGAATGTAGCAGTGTTTGTGCAAAGGACCTAACTCAGCATATGTCGCTGTTTCAAATCTGAAGCTACGACACTGATTTTCAGTAGGCCCTAAATACGTAACTCACGGACACATGTGTGCAAGAGGTGTTATGTATAAATATATAAAAAATATATATAAAACAGTGATAAATGTATAAGATAAATGTTGTAACTCTAAGTTTAATTCAGTTAATTGTAAGTAAGTATTAGCGATCTCATGTGCATTATTTAATTCTTGTTTTTATTTGTGAAAACCTGTAATTGGTTTTTTATTTTTATTACCTTTTTTATTTTACCAGAGGGAGACTTTGTACAAAAGTCGTTTGCTTGGGTACCTCTGTACCATTCGTGTTTCAACCGTAAAGCAATTGTGTTTGCACGGCTGTGTTTCGGTTTGAAGGGTGGGATATGGCGTGAATTTACAGGGTACAGAGGAATAACACCTGAGTCCTCAGGAATGGCAACGCATCCCCCCATCATGGGCGAAATAGTATACTCTGTTATGTTCATGGTACTGCTCATGTCTATATATACCACTTTCCATCAGGTGGGCCGTCAGCTTTTTTGCCATTCTAAGTTGTATAAAAAAAAACTTGATGTTTTTTTTAAATTAACTGTGGTTTTTAAACCTGTTTGTAAATTAATGCTTGGAAATAAATCTTATTAAATAAAACTTCTATTTTGACCGTGGTAACCGTCGCCTATAGACATGAGCAGAGTAGAAAAGAATAGAAAAGTGTAAATTAAATCGATACTTCTTGCGTGATTTTAATACAAATTAAATAGTTTTAATGTATTTAGTAATAACATAAACCTACGTAACATAATTTCTGTAACTCTGTATTTTTGTGACATTAATTACAATTTAACATTATAAGTGAGAATTACTAAGCACTTTCAAACTCATCATAACATCTCTTGAAAACGAATTAGTAAAAATTGCACTAATTACTCTTATTCGTGGACATGTTTTAGTTACTTTATAAGCGGTACTGTAGTTAAAATATAATTTAAACTTACAGTTACTAGCCTAGACTAATTTAGCAACTATTAATCTTATTTAGTTTCGTGTTTATTCATAATGGGTCATATAACCGTTTAAATAGGTATCAAAAAGGTTTCCCCTAGGCATTGTAAAGGGCCAGACATTTAATCTAATCCCATCTAACCTAATACAAGAGATGCGTACACGAGTTAGTGTTATTTTAAACATACAGGTTTATATTTTGAACGTGCACGTAAACAGATACTCTTTATTGTTACCTTCAAAAGATTACAATAGTAAACTTATTATAAATATAAACAATTATAAGAAATAATCACAATGAGAAAACAATGGGCGACCTTATCGATAAAAGCGATCTCTTCCAGGCAACCTTTGGATGGAGAGGAGTAATTATAAACAATTTAGTGGAAGGCACGATGAAACATTCTGTTAGTTCGTAGTGTATTTTTTTTAAGCGAGTTCAAAAAGAAGGAGGTTCTTTCAATCTAGTTATACTTTTTTTATGTTTAATATCTCATAACTTGGTCGTTTCTAAAACGATTTGGATTTTTTTTTCTGAAAGTATATACTTACAGATTGCTCTTACAGAATTTTTTATTAAAATCAGTTTAGTTTTTAAATCAAAGTTACTGGTTTTGTCACAACTGAAGTCTGATTTTTTTATTTTGTGGAACACAATCTTTAATTATAACAGGATGGAAATGGAACGATGAATCCTTTTACGTTATCAGTATAAACTGTCGGGGTACCGGTGAGGAATGATAGGTGAGGTCGAAGACAGATTAATTAGGTCATCATGATGATTTCACCAAGAATTAATTACAATGTTCTCGCGAAGAGGTCGATATGTCAGGATATATTTCTAACAATGGGTAAAAAACCATTGTTATCTAGTAAATGTATACTATTAATGTTAGGTACTCAATTGTTTTATTCTAGTTTTATATTGTCCTCATAAAATATTTCACCAAGTTACTAATTGCAAGAGATACTTTTTACAGAAGTCATCTGCTGGGGTATTTCTGTTTTACTCGTGCTTCTGCCGTGATGCAGCAATGGCATGGTTTCAGTTTGAGTGGATATGGCATTTAAATTACAGGGTATTGAGGCTTAACATCAGCTTTACTCACATTTTAAATTATTATTCGACAACTTTTTAGTCGTTAAGAATTGTAACCTATGTGTAATGCTATGGGTAACGCAGTATACTGTGTATGTTCATGGTACTATTCATGACTATAGGAGACAATTATCACTTTCTATAAAATGGCCTACTTGTTTGTTTGCTATTTTATATAAAAAAGTGTCTACTTTTTCAATACGACTGAGTTCACAATAGCGTCCCTTATGTTTACAACTTGCCTTAGATCCCCAGGTGAGTGTTAACGCGATGAGGTTCCTGGGTCAAGACATATGGACATACGGACTTTAATTTTGGACTGGTCATCTTTTCTGTTTAGGTACCCATTTACTGCCTTATGTGTTGCTAATTTTTACCCGCTACGTTGTCCACGTGGACAACGTTGCGGGTAGAAATTCCAACGTCCTTCTCTTTCTTTTTTCAGCCATTGATGTCAAGAAATAACAAGCAAATTCATTTTTATAATACTCGTAATAATTTTCGCATCTTAAATCCTTACATCTGCAGACATAAAAGAAAATCTTTGAGCAAAACAATCGAGTTATCTTTGTATAATTCTATTTGCCTATTTCTTTTGAACTTTATTTGTGCTCTGCAATATTTGAACTATCGATATAACTTCGTAGAGAAGAGAAAACAGCAAAAAAATAAATATTCCTCTTAGGGATTATGTTACTGTAAATGTTAGCGAAAACTAACTTTTAGACTTTCGTGTTTCGTGATTTATGGATTACAAGAGACGGGAATTAATGCTATTAGGTAAAATATAATAATCCGTAATAATATTATGGGTTTCTTCAAAAAGGGTATATTAAGGTTTCTTCAGGGTCGGCAACACATATGTAATACCCTTGTTGTTGTAATACCAGTGTTGCAGGCATCCATAGGATACTGTAACCGTTTATCATCAGACGATCTGTATGCTTGTTTGCTCCCTTCGTGGTATTAAGGTTAGTCTCATAGGAAGACTTAGTTCAAGTCTTCTGCTTGGATACCTCAGTCCCGTTCGTGTTTCTGCCATGAAGCAGTTATGTTTATATGGCTGTATTTCGATTTGAAGGGTGGGAATTGGCAATGAAATTACAGGGTACAGGGACATAACACTTTAGTTTTCAGGAATGACAACGCACGAGGATATCATGGGCGATTGATTACACTCTCTTATGTATATGTTATGTTTGAAGAATACGATATAACAGTGAAGATACAGTGTTTAGAGGCATAATACCATAATCCTTAGGAACATTATTAAGTAACTCGTGACTGAATGTAATATGATCGAGACGTAGATTTTTATGCAACTTAGAATGGTAACCTAGCTGACGGCCCACCTGATGGAAAGTGGTAACCGTCGCCTATAGACTAGTATACTGTTTCGCCTATTTGGTATCTTATATACTTCGAACTTTTGATATAATCGCGTATCTTAACACAAGTCGTGCGTACTATAATGTCCAGATTGGTGGCGGCGTGGTGAGCCGGATCGTTGGGCTTCCTATAATATGGTTGAATACAACGATGGCTGGCTCATCCGTCATACTCGTGAACGCGTGCTTCTAGTAGGGACTGGTTTGTTCAAGGTTACTGTGCTTCATTATAGTTTTTTATCAGTATGAAGTTTGTAATAGTCGAATTATCCATAGCCATTTTTGTTGTAAACTCAACGTTTATTTGAAAACTGCAACAGCTGAGTTTTTGCAATTGAAGTTGCATTCCGAACTGGAGACGGTAGATTAATTAAAAAAGACTATACAAAAATGCATATACTTAAGTTTATTTGAATAAATAAAATTTAATTATAAAGATTTTGAATTAATTAAAATAGTAATTTACAAAAAAAATAAGCAAAAGCACTTCAGAGATCTCTCCCTTTAAGTTGTTTAAAAATAAAATAGTACAGTACCTTTAGAGCACGTATTACGTTTTTAAAACTCGAGAGTCCCTTCAAGGTGTATTGTTCACTCCGTAGCTGCTCTATTTGCGTTTCCTGCACACGCACACACACACACAAACTGTGATTTCACATTACTTTTTCTAAATAGAGTAGGGGAGTAAAATTTTACTCTTGAATTTCTTCACTAACAATGCCTTCCGTCAGTCCGGAAAACAATCGTCGACTAATTCCGTACTTTTCCGCCACTCGTTTCCATCCGTCAGTTCATTATCTCGCATACTAGCTTATTTCATCTCTGCCTATGCAATGTGATTTCATGGCTGCCTTTGAATTTGTTGAACCAATCTATACTAATATAATGAAATGAAAAAGTTTGTTTGAATGCCTTAATCTCTGGAACTACCAGAGGGAGACTTTGTACAAAAGTCGATTGCTTGGGTACCTCTGTCCCATTCGTGTTTCAACCGTGAAGCAGTTGTGTTTGTATGGCCGTGCTTCGGTTTGAAGGGTGGGATATGGCGTGAATTTACTGGGTACAGAGGAATAACACCTGAGTCCTCAGGAATCAGGGGGTATCATGGGCGAAACAATATACTCTGTTATGTCCATGGTACTGCTCATGTCTATAGGCGACGATTATTATTTTCCATCAGGTGGACCGTCAGCTTGTTTGCCATTCTAAGTTGTATAAAAAAAATCTTTTTTTTATTTAATAGCTCATTTCTTGAGGAATGTTGTAGCTTCAACATTTTGATGTGATCACGATGAAGCCGTTGGTACAGTTGATTTTTTCTAAGTCACTCATCAGTCATATCAGCTTTTACTGTTCACTGCTGAATTTAGACCTCCTCCTCCTCCATAAGGTGGGTTTAGGTTGGCAACCGCAGTTAGACTTTGATGTTTTAAGTTTAATGTTTTAAGAGATGCTTCTGCTCATCCTTAGACGATGAAATCTTCTTAAAGTAGTAGTCTCTGCAGATGTATCAGGAATATTCTTTAAGACAGTCTATAGGGAGAGTTATGTTCGGAAGTGGACGGATATTGACTGAGAGGATGTTGAAATTCTCTTAACAGCCTTTTATGAGATTTACGGAAAAAGAAAGGGTGGCCCATTCTATGTCAGGACCACATGGTAATAATATTTTTATATGTACCATAGTAATAACCGCAAAAAACTTCGACTTCGATTATGGCACATTGTCTTTAAATGATTTCTCAGTTAGTCTGTTTTTTGTGATTACATGACTATACCAATAATTCTAATTTATACGGCGGTTAACTCCACTGAACAGTAGAGTTTACTGTCATATTAGTTGTATATGAATTTGTGATGAACGAAAGTGACTTCTCTTTGAGGAATTTTATATTTTAGAAAGAAAAACCACTTTTTACAATAATAAAAATCGGTTACAGATATGAACTGAACAATAAATATCGCAGAATATACTGCAACGCCCATGGTACCCTCATGCGTTGCCATTTTTGACGACTAAGATTTTTTAACAGATTGAGGTGGAATAGTGTACACGTTTATATTAACGGAATGATGAAGATGAAGTCAGATTATCATTGGCTTATGGTGGCGAATTCGAGAGTAATTAAATACGATGGTTTCCAGAGCTGATAGTGGGGATTTGGACCTGAGGGGGTGTATTGATAGTGATGGGAACTATTTACCCCATTACAAAAAACCTCTGTAGCCTATATTCATAGCTATATCCCATCCTTCAAACCGAAACAGCAGAATATTAATATCAGTACTTACTATTTGAGAATGAAATGTAAAGTACTGCACACAAGACCAAGAGGTTTAAGTGATACTAAAATTTTTTAAGTCTTTGTATGTGTTTATATGCTAATGAAATAAATAAATAAATACATTCATGAAATCTCACAGCTGTTTAATGACTCGGGCCCACTCTAGTCTCTACTAGAGAGGATCTTTGGGCTGAGGTACTAAAGTAGACGCCATTTTTATATGTATTGTAAATGGATTGAGAAGCAAACTAGCAATTCAGCATCATGAACGGAGAATACAGAAAATATTGCATCATCAATGATAATCCTCATGCATTGTCATTCATGAATAAGTACTAAGATGTTATGCCTTTCTAACTATGATGTTGGACCGAGAATGTTTCTAAAAATAAATAAATAAATAATTCTCTCTTAATATCGCTCCTCCAAAGCAATTACGCCATATAATTTTATCTCTAATACCCAAGTCGAGAATAATCTTCCTTCAACGCCAGCAATTTCCCAACTCGGGGCGAACTTCTAAGACATTTTGCCAAATTGCTTCAGACGCTGGCCTCCTGGAGGGTCGTCAGGATACACGGAAACTACTAAAAATCTCGTATATATCATAGTGGATACATAAAAATTCATTGCTTTCCTTCGATTTATCCGAGCAGTTTTCTTTTCATTGCTCGAGTACGTATTATTTTATGCACCCCCCGGTATCCACGTAGCTCATTTTACTGCGTATTGGAAATGAGTTATGGGCCCAGATATTATGTTGTGTTCTATAAACTTGAGATATATGCCCCCGGAACAAAGTCAATAGACGGTCAAGTGTGAATCGAGCTCGCGCACTGTAGATTCTTTATCAATAACTTTCTTATGCAACTTAGAATGGTAAACGTGCTGTGATGGTATGGTAACCATGAGCTCGGATATCACATAAATTATTATGACGATCATGGTTCCTCTCACGAATTGTCACTCTTGAGCAGAAAGAATGTTATTTAACAAAATTGTATCTTTGCCTGAGTTATTGGTATACGCTGGCGGGGCACCAGTGGGAGATGAAAGATGAGGATGAAAGCAGGTCAGTTAGCCCATCTTGACGGATTCAATTAGAATGTTATGTCCATGGTTCTGCTCATGTCTATAGGCGACGGTTACCACTTTCCATCAGGTGGGCCGTCAGCTTGTTTGCCATTCTGAGTGGTATAAAAAAAAATAACCACAATGGTTCCCAGGAGGTACCACGTGGAGGTCGATCTGGTATAATATACCGCATATTGCTATTAATAGGGCCGTTAGTTATCATTACTAACAATCCCTTCCTTCCAGGAAAAGGATGTTACGCTTCTTTTAGCGAGAGATATGCTCTTGAAAAAGGACTGTATATTTTTACGAAATAATAAGACGGTCGCTGCTAGTGGTAGAGGAAAATATAATGACTGAATCATGACATTGTCAGATATAGAAAAACAAAATAAAAATATAAAATTTAAAAATATACTCTAAAAAGGTGCGTTCTGCACAGCTTCCGTACCCTATAATTATATCATACCCTATAATTGCATATCTCGCATAGAATAGACCACGCCTTCCTTTCCCGTGAGTGTCATAAGAGGCAACTAAGTGAACTTAATGGACGGGAGGTGGGAAGCTACGTCTCTCTTCAAACATCATCAAAAGTCCGACTGCGGTTGCCAACCCAGTTGCCAAGCGTGGCAACTATTGGCAAAACCTTAGGAGGAAGCCTATGTTCAGCAATAAACAATTTACGGGTGTAATAATGATGATTACTCTCTTTTTTTATACAACTTAGAATGGCAAACAAGCTGACGGCCCACCTGATGGAAAGTGGTAACCGTCGCCTATAGACATGAGCAGTACCATGGACACAACAGAGTATACTGTTTCGCCCATAATACCCCTCGTGCGTTGCCATTCCTGAGGACTCAGGTGATATTACTCTGTACCCTGTAAATTCACGCCATATCCCACCCTTCAAACCGAAACAGAGCCATGTAAACACAACTGCTTCACGGTAGAAACACGAATGTGACAGAGGTGCCCAAGCAAACGACTTTTATACAAAGTCTCCCTCTGGTAAAACCGAAATGATCTTTAAATCAAAACAGTCATATAAGCACACTCGCTTCACGGTAGAGACACGAGAGGGAGAGAGTAATATATATATATATATATATATATATATATATATATATATATATATATATATATATATATATATTTCTTTGTTATTCTTAAAAACAAGAAGATAAGGAACAATTGTATTCTATTCACATTGTCAATTGATTTGTATTGGGCCCAACAATCATTGGGCAAAACGAGAGAATCAAGATACGCCCTTACTGTACAGCATGTCTCAATCGAGCCCACTGGTCCCTTACAATTTGCATAATAACTGCTATTTGTCGAATAAAACCCCATTTAATTCCTATTGTTAAAGGAATAAGATTGAAAATCGTGTCGAACGTTTCAGTTGTAAGTGGATTTAGTCGCGTATTACTGTCGACCCAAAGTTTAGCGTTTTAAAGGCAAAACAGGGGTACATAGGATGTTTGAATTGGTGTTTATTTGGTTAGGATTTGAGGATAAGGAAGTTCTTTTAACGGACGAAGTAATAATAGCTTTTTTGTTTTAAATAAGAATCAAAGACTGCCTTACATTGTAAGATGGCGGGCCTAATTGTGTTTGTTGAACTGAAACGTTTAAGGATTGAAATATGACTCTTCAGGCTATAGTTTTAAGATATATATTAAATTTTACTTATTCCGTGTAGTATGTAAGGTAACAATATTATTTTATACATAAACTAATTGTAAAGAGTAACTATTGAGTTTGTTGTGAGGTCTGCTTAGCAAGTAATAATATTTAGAACCCAGCAGTTAGAATCTATATAATTAAGATTGCCACAAAAAAACCGTCTTCAATTATGGCAAAATTTATTTTGTTTCCAAAACTAAATTGCTGAACAGATTTTGGTAAAAATCTCTGTGAGACCAATCTGTGAATACATCCTTTTAAATAAATAAAAAAAAATCTCAAATCGGTTTACAGCTGACCGAATTATGCCTTTTTATTTTTGAAAAATATAGTTAAAAAAGTTCATATTAGTTAATAATAATATAACTGCGAAATAATTTATAATTTTACTAAATTTTTTTTTGTAACCGTGATAATGGAATAGTAAACACAATAACCACTTTTTAAAATGTTGTAAAAATGTATACCCGTACGTAGCACGACGGGCCGCTAGTTTATTTTAAATTAACCTGTTATTAACTGGCTATGCAAGTTATTACAAAATGCGATTAGCCATTAACAGTTTTTTGCAATTTCACACTCCCGTCCCTGCTTATTAACTTATAACGCGATAATATGCTAATATAGTGGTTGGTAACGGATTAGCTCGCGGCCACATTACAGAGCAGCCTTTGATGGGATGCAGGCGTTCAGAATGTAGATATTGAGTTGGTAATTATAGTAGTTAAGCGTACATGTATGTATGTAGGTATTACACGTTATAATTGCTCGTCCTTGTAAGGCATCCTCTCGCATCTTCGCTATACTATCGTATCGTTTAAGATTTAATATTCTCATCAGTTATATGTATATACTACTTGGTACCTTAAAATCTGTATCATAGTGTCGAATTTACAAAATTCTTAAAAACATTTAAAATTTTAAGTAGGTTTTTTTTTCTTCACCAATTCACAATTCCTGTCAGACATTCAAAGGTGGACTGGAAAATATCCCTTTTATGGGATGACTAGTTCTTTTCTTTAGAACTCTGTATCCTATAATTTAAGGTTTTACTGTAAATTAGCGGCCCGTCCCGGCTTCGCACAGGTGGACATTTTTACATTTTAAAATGTGGTCATTAAGGCTGCACACGCGACGAAAGCTTAAAAATGGAGTAACTTCTCCCGTTTTCCCAACATTTCCCTTCACTGCTCTGCTCCTATTGATCGTAGAGTAATGAAAAGTATAATATAACCTGCCCAGGTGTATGAAGAATAATTGTACCAAGTTTCGTTAAAATCCGTCTAGTAGTTTTTGTTTCTATAACGAACATACAGACAGACAAAAATGTTACTGATTGCATTTTTGGCATCAGTATCGATCACTTATCACCCGCTGATAGTTATTTTGGAAATATATTACATGTACAGAATTGACCTCTCTACAGATTTATTATAAGTATAGAAGATAATGTAGGTTTTTTTAATGGGTGATAATGGAATGGTAACCACGCCTGCACTATCGATATATACTAGCGGGGCACCAGTTAGAGATAATAAATGAGAATGAAAGCAGGCCAGTTAGCTCATCGTGAAGAATTCCACGAGAATTACCCATGACGGTTTCCAGGGGGAGCCGCGTGGAGGTCGACTTAATAGGTACATTGCTAGCAATGAGGCTGTTAGACCCCATTACTAACAATACCTTTCGCCCACAATAAAGTGTAACAAACAAACAAACAAACAAACATTATAAATTAGTTCGTTATTTAATTAATATTATTTTGTACACACATAGTATTAGTAGTAGCGAAATTAAACAAAATATTTTTTTTCAAATAACCAGTGATATTGACTTTTGCAAGGTAACTCTTAGTTCAGAGGGAGCTTGAGAGAGAACTTGGGCACCTCTGTCCCATTCGTGTTTCTACTGTAAAGCATTTGTGTTTGCATGGCTGTGTTTCAGTTTGAAGGTTGAGTATGGCAGTGATTTTACAGGGTTCAGAGGAATAACACCTGAGTCCTCAGGAACGGCAACGCATGGAGAGTATCATGGGCGAAACAGTATACTCTGTTATGTCCATGGTACTACTCATGTTTATGGATGACGGTTACCACTTTCCACCAGTTGGGCCATCAGCTTGTTTGCCATTCTAGGTTGCATAAAAAATATATAAAAAAAAGTTAAAAAAAAATATTTTATATTAATTTTTCTCCAATAATAAATCGAACACTTATGGTGTTCTATATATTTATAAGTTGGAGGTACTATTTCCTAACTACATGTAGTTTGAGGAATACACATACATATAGGTATAAAAAAACCACAAGGAAACTACGAAATTTTTACGCCTTTGGATGGGAACCCAAAACGTAATTACGCAGAAAACTACGCTAGTTGTTTGCACCGAGTTTATCGCTAAAACAGTGTTGTACATGTATCGATAATTTTTATATTATTTTTATTATCATATTATGAATATATATAAACAAATCATACCCGTTTTTCATTTTTATTTTATATTACACTATTTTTATTTTTAAAATATGTGCAAATCACCAAAAAAATATGCAAAGGACGAAATTACATATTTCATTATTTATTTAATTGATGTGGTCAATAAAGAATAAATAAATGACTTCTAATTAGTTTAAACTAAATTATCGTGGTAAGATATCCTTAATTATGGCCATCACCATCACCATCATTTCATACATTATCCGTCCACTGCTGGACATAGACCTCCCTTATAGACTGCCATAAGGAATGGTTCTGAGCCACCTGCATCCACTGCAGTACATTTGAGGCTGTCATTCCATCTAGTGGCGGTCGTCATTTGCGTTTGCCCGTAAGGGGTCGCCACTCAGAAAACTTTCTTCCCTTTCTGTTATCGGTTCTTCGAGCTATACAATCAGCCTATTGCCACTTCAGCTTGCTTATCCTTCGGGTTATGTCTGTTGCTTTAGTTCTATTGCGAATATTCTCATTTCGGATTCTATCACGCAAAGAAATATCAAGCATAGTTCTTGCCATTCATATTATGAATATAATATGTATATGTCACAAAACTTTTGTATAATCTCCTTCTGATAACCGAGAATGTACCCGTAACGTAAAATATCGTAAGCAGCAACTGAAAATATATTATATATTTTAATGTTAGAGGGCGCCACCTTTGTTTGACGATTGAATTATATGAAAAATTATAATATATATCAAAAAGGCCTTTGTAATCTCATTACAGCAGATAATTAATCCACTTTCAAAATATACAATTTTTGTTAGTTTTCTTTGTATAGTTAGAAATTAATTTCTTATGAATCTCATTATTCCGAGATTAATTTTACATAAGATATTTCAGTTATTACGTTTTTGCAAAGTGGATTATGATTAATTGTAAGAAAATTAATTTGTTGAACACAATATAAGTTTTCTTTGTAACAGAATAGGCAAAAATTTCTTACCTTTAATCTATTTTTGTTTAATTGGTATCCAATATCTAGCAAACGTCAATTATAAGATTTAATATTTATAATATTATATTGTAAATGTTATTACAAATATAATTAAGACATAGAATTATATAAATTGAATAATTTATTACATCTCTATAATCACGACAGATCTGTTAAAAGGTAGGCAGAAAGAAGAAAGAATTAAAAGTATATTAGTTCTGTCACTATTAAAATAGTTATTTTTTACATAATATTTTACAAAGCTAAATGTACTTTTTACATTTACGCTTTTCTTTAAACCAACTCGCTTGCACACTACTGTATTACAAATTCTGGTATTACCTTGCAATTTCTTTACAGAGCTCGTATTTCGACCGCATATATTCTGCTTTCATTCTTTTAGTTGCAGACCAACTCTCGTGCCTGCAAGCGACGCGAGAATAAATAAATGTCGATACATTTAAACCTACATCACTATGCCCAAAGTATATTTACGAGTTATAATAATGTCGTAGCAAACGTGAGCGTCTATCGACCGAATTACACGTTACAATGTATCGTATAATAATATTTGTGAGTGATGCCTGTCTATGGGGTAAATAATAAAAATATAAACATATACCCGACTCAAATAATTCCTTACACGTATCAGACATTCGGTAAACGTATTAAATTATTAATAGGTCGTCACTATTTTTGGAAATACCGTAAAAATGGGAGTAATATCTTAACTTTTAAGTATTTAGATGTAACGTAGTATTTATCTATGTATAAGAGAAGCTTTGTGTTCGATGTATTTGAAATAAACTCGGGCTTTGGCGATATTTTAAGAGGGACGCTGCTATCCATTCCCTGACTATAAACTCCCCTTAGTCGCCTCTTACGTCACTAGGCATGTATAAATGTTTGTAATGAACCTTTTTGTATATAAATTAGACAGTCCTCTCGTTAGTATACTCGCCGAGAGGACTAGATTATTATTAGTGATTAAGTATTAATATAGTTACTATATATATATATATATATATATATATATATATATATATATATATATATATATATATTCATTTATGCCTATCGGTGTTTTCGATTGTAAATATATTTTATTTATTTATTTTTTAACTATAACATTTAAGATTGGTACACATGTATGACTGTAACTACTGATAAACTGTCAGTTTTTCTTATATTGGGTTTGCTGGAAGAAATCTCTTTTAGAGATAAGTTCGCCTTTGTACACTATTATATTTGATTTTTTTCTATTTCAATAACCTTTTTGTTATTGTACACAAAAAGGAGAATAGTTTTTAAATTACACTTGCCAACAAAAATCAAAAAGGATCCAAGTTGTCTAAAATAAATAAATAAATATAATTTATATCATTACTTAAAGAGAGTACACAGTACACAGCTCCTCAGTTCCGGGATATAAACTCGTCTAAGCCCAACGGAGAGTTCGTAATATCCCCTCTACAGTCTACAGGTATATAAACGTTACTCAAAATTTAATTTCACTTTAATTTGACAGCGAGCGGATAGATTATCTCCAAAACGGCCACCCAATCAGAAACTTTGGCGCCCTTAAAGGAAAAGCGCAATCAAAAGAAAATTAACCGAGTAGATATCTCTTGCAATTTGAAATGGAAAAAGTTGGGCCAACGGAACCAATTTGGCAATCCCGCGAGACACACTTGGATTAATTAAAACGGAGTTGAACCGGCGACCCTACATCGATACCCTTGTGGAAAACTTTTCACTTGGCGGGCCCACCTTTGTTTTTTGGCTAATTGTTTTGTTGATAGTTTGTTACATTTTGTAAATGTTGATGAAACGAAATCTATTTGAAGTCGTTTGTTTATTACATTTTAAAGCTTACGATATTTTCGTCATATCTGACGTTAACTGTCCCCCCTTCTCTATTTATATGTATAAGTAATAAGTATAATTTAGAAGTAGGAAGACCAACAGAATAGATCTATTTCATCGAACTTCCTAATTCTGAAATCTACTGAAAAAAAAATGCTAAAAACTTAAGCCACCACATATTTTTTATACAACTTAGAATGGCAAACAAACTGACGGCCCACCTGATTGAAAGTGGTAACCGTCGCCTATAGACATGAGCAGTACCATGGACATAACAGAGTATACTGTTTCGCCCATGATACACCCCATGCGTTGCCATTCCTGAGGACTCAGGTGTTATTCCTCCGTACCCAGTAAATTCACGCCATAACCGAAACACAGCCATGCAAACACAACTGCTTTACGGTTGAAACACGAATGGGACAGAGGTACCCAAACAATCGACTTTTGTACAAAGTCTCCCTCTTGCACTATAAGTAACCGTAAAACGCCATGCTTGATCCATGGCATTCTATATATCACTGGATGTCCATTAAACACATTTATTACTGGAAACTACTCCCTATTAATCGCTCGATGTCTATCAATATTTATTTATATACAACATTATCAATCTTTATAGCTATTATAACTAGATATTTATTGGCTCTAATACAATAAATACTTGGATGTTTGTTTACAGGGAGAGACTTTGTATAAAGTCATATCCTTGGGTACCTCTGTCCCACTCGTGTTTCTTCCATTCTTTAAATGTCTGTATTTTAGTTTGTAAAGTGAACGATTATCGTGTACTGCTGAATATAAGCCTTTCTCATAAAGGGAGTTTTGTCAGTAGTTGCCACGCTTGGCAGGCGGGTTGGCAACCGCAGTTAGGCTTTTAGTATTGTTTCAATAGGGACACTGCTGCTACTCTTCAGACCATTAAATTCCTTTAGTCGCCTCTTATAACGCTCACGAAAAAGGAAAAGATGACCTTATGTGCTGGGACCACTTCGAACTGGGACTTTTCGAATACAATTATATACGTAATTATAAAAATATGTATAGTAACTACCTAAATACAGACAAACCGAGAATCAGAGAGAGACTTTGTACAAAAGTCGTTTGCTTGTGTAGGTACCTCTGTCCCGATCGTGTTTCAACCGTGAAGCAGTTGTGTTTACATGGCTGTGTTTCGGTTTGAAGGGTGGGATATGGCGTGAATTTACAGGGTACAGAGGAATTTCTAAGTCCTCAGGAATGACAACGAATGAGGGTATCATAGGCGAAACAGTATACTCTGTTATGTCCATGGTACTATTTATGTCTATAGGTGACGGTTACCACTTTCCATCAGGTGGGCCATCAGCTTGTTTGCCATTCTGAATTGTATAAAAAAAGTTTATATTTTTAACTTCACTAAAATAAAATACGTAAGAAACTACAGTGGTGCGACAGTCGACAATTAAGTAACTACTTCACAATATTAACCCTTGAACCGCCACAGACTAGATAATAGCTAAGTCGGCTCCTTTGTAGTTTTTCCGAATGGGAGACTACGTCCGGTTTCCGGGCGTCGCTTGTACAGGAAGTTTGTCCGGGTGGGGGCGCTTCCGCTGATGTCACTGTCCTTGGCGCTGCGGCGGTGCCTTCGATTTTTATTACCAATGTTTAACTTCGTCGTAAAGTAACAGAGGTTATCGAACTGATTATATTAAGAAATGAGTTTTTTTTTTACCGTGATATGTGATCCATTCTGAACGAACTTTAAAAAGAGAATTTTCCACTCTCAATGGTTGATACTTGATATTTGAGTGGATACGCGCCGTTTTATTTTGCTTTAGTAACCAAATCGAATCTTGCACCCAGAGTGTGTAAGCTGCAATCCTCACACACTATTGATATATGCATTTCCATACCTTGTCTCTTGCATGCATGCTAGTTCTGGGAACTTTTAAGAGAAGCTTACCATAAAGTGCTTATGTTGAAATTATTTCGAGGACAATTGAACATTTTTCAATAATATTTAATGATCTAAAAAGAGCTGTTATAGCAAATGTTAATTAAGCAATAACTTTCATATAAACCTATTACTAAAAATATTACGTCTACAACATAATTTTGCATTTGAAGTTTTCAATTACTTTCTTCTTGTTATTAAAATTCAAATTTTTAGTTATAACTTTACATGAATCTTATTGCATGATTACCATTTTAGTTCACTATCAAAGTAGTGATCAAGCAACCAATTAGATATGCTCAAAATTGTTCAATTGTTTTGAATCATTTCAAATTCGACTTTGTTAGACTTTGGTACTCAATCTTCTATACTGGCATTTTTAATTTGTCCCACAAACTTGTTACCAGAGGGAGACTTTGTACAAAAGTCGATTGCTTGGGTACCTCTGTCCTATTCGTGTTTCTACCGTGAAGCAGTTGTGTTTGCATGGCTGTGTTTCGGTTTGAAGGGTGGAATATGGCGTGAATTTACAAGGTACAGAGGAATAACACCTGAGTCCTCAAGAATGGCAAAGCATGAGGGGTATCATGGGCGAAACGGTATACTCTGTTACGTCCATAGTACTGCTCATATCTATAGGCGACGGTTACCACTTTCCATCAGGTGGGCCGTCAGCTTGTTTGCCATTCTGAGTTGTATAAAAAAAAAAAACTCAGTATCAATAATAACACCTTCATTAATTCATATGTAACTAACGTCTATAAGTCATTAAATTCTATCAAACATGCCATAAACTCTGTATAGGTGGACGAAACAGTAATGAATGTTGTGTTTACGATACGTTTGATGAGTGTTCAATGATAGACGGTTATTGGCTTCATGAACACTGTAAATTGGAAATCATATCGTCAATGTTAGACATATTAGACATTTTAAATTAGTACTCAGCTCTAAAACTGTTAGAGCGTAATGGCAAAGAACTTTTTCAATTCGTTTTATTCGAAATTTAAATATATCGCCGCTTCGCTCTGTTTAAATGTGGTGTCTCATTTGATTTGGTCAATTTTGGAAATATAGTTTTTAAAGTTAGCTTTAATATTTTTTTTTATACAACTTAGAATGGCAAACAAGCTGACGACCGACCTGATGGAAAGTGGTAACCGTTGCCTATAGACATGAGCATTACCATGGATATAACAGAGTATACTGTTTCGTCCATGATACCCCCATGCGTTGCCATTCCTGAGGACTAAGTTGTTATTCCTCTGTACCCTGTAAATTCACGCCATATCCCACCATTCAAACCGAAACACAGCCATGTAAACAAAACTTCTTTAAATTGTAGTAAGTTGTGATTTGTAACTTAATGTTTTATAATTATTAAGGACATAATAATGTAAACTTAACATTGTAACGTTTGTTTGCTAGAGATTCATACGTGAGCTTGGTAAAGGTGTTCACCATAAATGATGTCGTTTGTTTATAAAATATTACACCTTTTTATTTATATTTGTGATATTGGTGTTACAAGACATTTTGGCAAACTACAATAATTAATTTTTATACCATCTCTATCATATCAGCTGTTATTATTTACTGCTGAACATAAGCCTATGGGGAAGGCTTATGGAGTTTTGCTACGCCAATATTTGCCACGCTTCGTAGGCGGGTTGGCAACCGCAGTTAAGCTTTTAGTAATGTTTTAAGAGGGACCTGCTGCCCATTCCTCCACTATTGAGTTTAATTAAGTCCATTGTACTATTCGTTTTTAAACAATGGTCACCACAATCGCCTATAGACATTTCATAAGTCACATAAAAGAAAACTAAGTTATTCTCAAAAATTAATATATTTAATTAAATATCTAATAAAACATTATATCCGAACATTAAAACCATTGAGAAAAAAGCATATTTCTTCTTAAAAGACTAGCAATATAACTGCAATTTCTCTTATGTTGGCTATGGGTGAATGTAATAACTTACCATCGTGTGAACTATATGATCATTTGCCTCCTATTTTTTATGAAAAAAAAAAACTAAGGAAAACTTCATTTGAACGAAACCTGTTCTGTTCAAATTACCAACCGTCTACAATAACCGTATCTAATTTATTTTTCACATTCGCATCGTGAATAAAACCGACGGTTCCCAAGAAAGGGTCCATGATTAATAAGTACTCCGGCCATAATCCTGGCGTTTTGTTTTACTGCAACAAAGCAGTCTTGACGTGGCCCATTAGACGCTCCCGCCCATTCATTCCTCCCTCCGTCCGTTCACTCATTCATTCTACGATCACCTGGGGACCTGGCAGCTTTCGGATAATCGTCGAAAATTATTTCGTTTCCTCGTACCTTTTTTTTTTTCCCGTTATTTACTTGTTACGTTTGTTGTGCTTCCCTGGTTTGGTTTGGCTAATAAATGCTACCAATTCCCAGTAGCTGTGTTTAATATTATTATATTTTGTTAAGTTTGGGGGGGAAGGGATTGTAAGCAATGGAGTTCGACATTGCTAGCAATATGCCTTATCAGGTCGACCTCCACGTGGTTCCCCCTGGAAACCATCGTGAACAATTCTTGTTGAATTCGTCGCGATGGGCTAACAAACCTGGTTCGTCCTCAGCTATTATCCTTCACTGGTGCCCCGCCGGTGTATAGCAATAGCGCGGGTGGGGGTTACCATTCCATTATCACCCATTAAAAAAAAATTATATTCACGGTTACAATGATGCAAGTAATTGTTGCTACATCAGCCTTTCGAGAATTTGAAGGGTTAAAGGAGAATCTTAAATTGTTATTGCTAAATTTAAAATAATGAATTCTATACTTACGATGTATTTGAAATAGTTAAAAGTGAACGACGTTAGCGAAGTGCAATTTACAGACGTAGCGCATAAAGTGGTAAAGTTGAATAAGTCTCGAGTCTTAATTTTAATATTACTCAGTAGCAACATAAGCAGACTTTTTTTATACAACTTAGAATGGCAAACAAGCTGACGGCCCACCTGATGGAAAATGATAACCGTTGCCTATAGACATGAGCAGTACCATGACATAACAGAGTGTACTGTTTCGCCCATGATGCCCCCCATGTGTTGTCATTCCTAAGGACTCAGATGTTATTCCTCTGTACCCAGTAAATTCAGACTTCAAAATAGACGGGGCATAAGTAAATTTTATAAAAATCTATATGTACAATGGGAGTTTTATAAACTTATTTTGTATGTCGTTTCGGAGAATTGTTCCAACTTCATCCTTTAAAATTGATTTCTAGTAAACCAAAAAGACGTCGGTGGCAAACTTTCTATATGAATTTACTTTTAAAGGGTGGGAAATGACGTGAATTTGCAGGGTACAGAGGAACTACACCTGAGTCCTCAGGAATGGCAACGCATGGGAGGTATCATAGGCGAAACAGTATACTCTCTTACGTCCATGGTACTGCTCATGTCTATAGGCGACGGCTACCACATTTCATCAGGTGGGCTGTCAGCTTCTTTTCCATTCTAGGTTGCATAAAAAAAACTAATGAATAAGAGCAATAGGCGTTGTCACTAACAGTCCTCTCCTACCCTCCAATCGTTAGGATTAAGGCTTATTTAAATCTAACATTGTCCTGAAAACTGTAACCATCAATACGAAACAACATGCATTAATCAAAACAGAAATTACTGAAAAAAAAAACTGCGTAAACAAATACCAGAGACAAAGATGTCCACCCACGCAGATTAAAGGAAACACCATCAATTTTGTAAAATTAGAAAATAATATAAGTAGAATTATATAATTAAAAAATAATAATGAAACAACGACATAGGGCACCGACCGGTTACTGGAATTAACAATGAGTTTATAAATTTATTTAATCATTAATTGGTTACCCAACACACATTTTGCTATATTTGCGAACCTTAATAAATTTTGTGCACGCCATGTGTCCTAATTGGGACAGAGGCGGTCAAACGATACACACATTATGTAGATAAAGGCTAATTGCATATCCAATCTATATTATTATTATTATGGTGAAAGTGGGATTTAACGACAATATATTTATAATGCAAAGCTAATGTTCAAAGTCTTTTGGAGGGAGACTTTGTACAAAAGTCGATTGCTTAGGTACCTCTGTTCCATTCGTGTTTCAACCAGCTGTGTTTGCATGGCTGTGTTTCGGTTTGAAGGGTGGGATATGGAAATTTACTGGGTACAAAGGAATAACACCTGAGTCCTCAGGAATGGCAACGAATGAGGGGTATCATGGGCGAAATAGTATGTGTGTGTAGTGTTATGTCCATGGTACTGCTTATGTTTATAGGTGACGGTTACCACTTTTCATCAGGTGGGCCGTCAGCTTGCCATTCTAAGTTGTATAAAAAAATTACAAGCTGTGTCTTTTTTTATGGGTGATAATGGAATGGTAAACCCCGCCTGCGCTATCGGTATACGCTGGCGGGGCACCAGTGAGGGATGATAGGTGAGAATGAAAAGGCAGGTCAGTTAGTCTACCATGACGAATTCCACTAGAATTAACCACGATGGTTTCTAGGGGGAACCGCGTGGAGGTCGACCTGATTGGCTCTATTGCTAGCAATGGGCCAGTTAGGCCCCATTACTAACAATTCTTCCCCCCCCCCCCCCCGCCTATTGGTATGTTTTTTTTTAATGGATGATAATGAAATGGTAATCCCACCCGCGCTATCGGTATACACAGGCGGGGCACCAGTGAAGGATGATAGGTGAGGATGAAGTAAGTCAGTTAGCCCATCGTGACGAATTCAACAAGAATTGTTCACGATGGTTTCCAGGAGGAACCACGTGGAGGTCGACCTAATAAGGCATATTGCCAGCAATGGGGCTGTCAAACTCCATTGCTAACAATCCCTTTCCCCCGCCTATTGGTATGTTAGATCAGTGTTTTTCAACGTGGGGGTCGCAAAGCCTCTATAGAGATAAGAGAAGAATTTTAGATTACTATTGCTACTCTGGTTATCAAGTTTGGTACATTGCTTTGATCTCTTAGCCACCTTTTAAGATATTCTAGAGATGAAGTCTATGACATTGGATGAATAGTATTTTGTATTCTATTACCACAAATATCAAGTATAGGGGGAAAGGGATTGTTAGTAATGGAGACTGAGAATCCCATTGCTAGCAATATACCCAACCAGGTCGACCTCCTCGCGGTTCTCCCTGGAAACTATCATGGTTAATTCCTGATGAATTCATCATGATGGGCTAACTGGCCTGTTTTCATTCTCATCTGTCACCCTTCACTGGTGCTCCGCCAGCGTATCCCGTTAGTGCAGGCGGGGTTACCATACCATTATCACCCATAAAAAAAATATCAAGTATGAGTATTAAAAAAGAAATAAAATGTATTTTTATTCTAATACCTTTTTTTATTTTTTTTTTTATTTAAGTATCATACATAAATACATAAAAAATATTGGATTTTTAGTACCACTTAAACCTCTCGGGCTTGTGTGTGATACTTTACATTTCGTTCTCAAATGTCAATATTTACATTAATATTCTGCTGTTTTAGCAAGGTTGGACAGTAAATAAGCTTTCAGTTTAAACTTTATGTTTTTGACAGTGATATTGCTTCGCAAGTCGGTAGATAAAGAATTTACTAATCGCGGTATAAGGTAGGCGCTCGTTCGCTCGCCATAGTAATTTTTTGCTCGAGTAGTGACTAGCTTGTTTTGCGCGGCGGAGCGAGTATGTATAGCAATATTAGTAATATTTGTTTATTTTTTTAACAAAACTTCAATCAGTGTAACAAAATATTACTCCCAATCAACTACGCTTGGACAACACAATATTATTCTTTTATTATTTTCAACTAATAGTTGCGTTCGCATTCCAAATTTAGTAAACAAAATAAACAAATATATTTTTATTTTTGTTAAAAAAGAAAACAAATTCCATCGTGAACATTAATGTACCAATTAACGACGTGTCTTATTCATTTTCATTTAAGAGTTTCCTCTTGTCGGTGCAACCAATCCATGCATCTTTCTCCAGCCAGCTCTATCCCAGGCCATATCCGTGTCTTATATGTACTTTATATTATATTCATATATTTAAATTTAGAACATCGCGTGTTTACATTAATAATTTACTCAATACCGTCATCATCATTATTTCAGCCATTATCAGTTCACTGCTGGACATAATCCTCCCGTATAGACTGCCATAAAGAACGGTCCTGAGCCACCTGCATCCACTGACTCCCTCCAATGCATTTCAGGTCGTCACTCCATCCAGTGGGGGGTCGTCATACACTGCGTTCACCCGTATGCGGTCGCCACTCAAGAACCTTTCTACAACATCGGTTGTCGAAGCTATGTAACCAGCCCATTGCCACTCAATATAGTTAATATAAATTGAATAAAAAAACTATATTTTTTTTATAGTTACTTAAAAATATAAATACTTCAATTTATATTATTAAAAAGGGTCTACCGTGGTGACCTCGTGCGTGAGCAAACGCAATGTAGGATGACTCTTGACGAGATCGAGTGACAACCTTAAAATATTTCAAGGAATTTATGTATACGGGCAAATCAGGACCGTACTTTGTGGCGAAATAGGGGAAACCGTAGATCAATAACACCTAGATGGAGTGTTTCTCTGCAAATGTTTCCGCAAAAATAGCTTTTTTTTTATAAAAATTTAATATAAAAATTATTTTTTATGGTCGAATTGTGTAAGTCTTTGTAATTGGTGGATTTTAATTACTTTTAAGTTGTCTACTAATAATATGATTTATTTGGTAATATTCTTAATATGAATTATTAAATGTCTAATAAAATATTTAGTGCTGCCATCTATCAACGACAATAATCTTGTAGGGGATATGTTTACTTATTGGGATTAAAAGTAGATTATTTATAAGTATTAATTTTTATTTACCATTAAATAATTCATACAAATTCATTATTTACATAGTTTAACTTTTTGAACACATGAGTTTTTTGCTTGTTCTTCTTGACTGAAATTGCGTTCCGAATGGACTGTAATGAAAAAATGGCTATTCAAAAATGCTTAAATCTAAGTTTATTTGAATAAAAATATTTCCTTCCTTCTTTATATACCTAACTTTAAATGGTTACTTTTGTCACAGAAACATATTTTACCATAATATTATCAATACATCCATACTTTCATACATTTGAAGTTCCAAGCATTTAAACATTTGATTTGAAAAACAGAACGACGCAGTCAATTAACAATTTGGCTAATCGTTTTTCGGGAGGTTTTTTGATAGTTCATGCTCCATCTAAATGTATAATAATCTAAGACCTATGTTAAGCAATATTTATGACTACAATTATATTAATTTTTTAAAGAAATGTATTTAAAATTCAAATATTAGTATTGGATATATTGGAAATAAAAATAAAACCATTTTACGCCCCATCCAAAACAGATACAAAATAATTATACTGCAAACGCCTACGAGAGTGATAACGAAGTTAATCAAGGAATGGAAGCACCAGATGGCCCCGATTCGATGAGGCGTTAAATGCTGTGTAACAATAATTTTATAATCCGCTAATTGAACACCCCCCTCTTCTAAGGATAATCAGCAAATTGGCTAATGATATTATTTCGGTGTCTGATGAAGGTCGGCCCTTTTTGTGGTGCAAGTGTCAGGAGGAGCGTGTTAAAATATTATAAACAGTTTGTATTTATTTTTATACTCGTACAGTGTCCATAATGCTGTTTGTGTCTATTCTATAGCTTATCATCATCAACATCATCATATCAGCTTTTTACTATCCACAGTTAAACATAAGCCTCCCCTTGGAGGGTTTTGCCAGTATTTGCCACTACTAGTAGTTGGATTGGCAATCGCAGTTAGGCTTTTAGAGATATTTTAAGTAGGACGCTACTGCCATCTCTCGCCCTCCCTTAGTCGCTTCTTACAACACCCACAGGAAAGGATGGCCCATTCTATGCCGGGGCACACACGGTGAAAAATTAATATTAGTATAGATTAATAAAATAATAATATAATAATAATTACCAGAGGGAGACTTTGTACAAAATTCAATTGCTTGGGTATCTCTGTCCTATTCTTGTTTCAACCGTGAAGCAGTTGTGTTTGCATGGCTGTGTTTCGGTTTGAAGGGTGGGATATGGCGTGAATTTACTGGGTACGGAGGAATAACACCTGAGTCCTCAGGAATGGCAACGCATGGGGGGTATCATGGGCGAAACAGTATACTCAGTTATGCCCATGGTACTGCACATGTGTATAGGCGACGGTTACTACTTTCCATCAGGTGGGCCGTCAGCTTGTTTGCCATTTTAAATTGTATAAAAAAAATAAAATAAAAAATAAATTAAAACCGCCATTCTCCTTTCACTTGTGACAAATTTAATAATATCAATTAGGAACACATTTTATACGTATTAGTCGTATCACAAACGAGTTTTCAGGTTCCAATTTCATTTATGTAATAATATTAATCCATTGAGTGAGTTTTAATGTTGTACCGTTGCGATTTATCGATTCTAAAGGTAGTGAGTTTGAGTCTGGCAAAAAAAAAATTTTATTCATTTTTTTTATTATTACGTAATTTGAATTTAAATAGATATATGAATATTCTATTAACAGTAACATACAATTGTACACAATACATAATTAATTCAATACAATAAAGATTTTACAAGTACGAGATAGAAAAAACCTCAAAATAATGATAGGTACAATAACGGGCCATTGTCCATTAAACAAACATTTATACACAATAGGAGCCACAGACAGCCCTCTATGTCGAGGCTGTTTTGATGCTGAAGAAACGGCTGCTCACGTAATCCTGGAATGTGAGACTGTGGCCCATCAACGTTTAGAAATCCTCGGAACGGTGAGGTCGCTCCGTGAGGCCTATGAAGAACCCAGGAAGCTTCTGCGCTTCTGGGCGGAGCTAGGTTGGCTGTACTAGCCACGACTCATACGCACAACGGCCCAAATGAGAGGCTAAGCGCGGAAAACAGTCTTTCTCACATTCACATTCACACATTCAAGATTTTACAATAACACCTAAACATATTATTAATAATCTATATATATATATATATATATATATATATATATATATATATATATATATATATATATATATATATATATATATATATATATATATATATATATATATATATATATATATATATATATATAAATATATATATATATATATATATATATATATATATATATATATATATATAATATAGAATCACAAAAAAAAAATCAATGATCAGTCCCATTCATAATCCGTACCCGACCCAAAGGTCCCCATGATACTTGCAGCATTTCCGCGTTGGATTGCCAAAGATATCCTTTGAGCCAGATACGAACCAGAACGGCGATCATGGCCCCCATCCGCAATGCGCAGACTCAACTCTTTTATGAAGGATTTTGCTTCCGCTCCCCACACGCCCGTGGTCTCAAAAGCAAATAGCATAAATCAAATATTTTAATGGGGGGAAAACTGTGCTTGTTACAGCCTATACTGTAAATACTATAAATGACGTAGTGGTGTAACTTGAAACAGTCATGCTTGCTATAAAGTTCAAACTTGTGGCGGCGTGGTGGGCCGGCTCGATGTGCTCCCTCTAATATTGTTAAGTGCAATAATGGCCGACTCATCCGTCATACTCGTGAACGGGTGCTGCTTGTGGGGACTGGTCTGTTTGGGTTACAAACACTGATTAGACTATTTGCTTTTGCAATAACATATGCTGATAGGCACTCTATTCTCCCAAATTTGAATTTAAAAATGAATCTATAGTATTGTAAACATGTACAAAATTTATTTGAAAAAAATACGAGCTGAGTTTCTTGCCACTTTTTCTCCTCTCGAAATCATTTTGAATTGACGGTAGATTTGACATATCATAAGAGTCTGGAATAAACCTACATGAATAAAGATATTCTACTTTTGAATTTGAATTTGAACATACCTTCATAATATGTTAATTAATAAATGTTAGTATAGCTTAAATGAATATTTTAATGATAAACATAAATAATAATCATTTTCTCAAACATGCTTGGAAATGTGAGCATTATTTTGACAATCTTCTTCGAGATAAATCAAAATTGACGTACTGGCCAGATACATGCGGGCAGCGGCCGTCAAAAGTTGTATGAAAATCCATATCTGTCGTGTTTTGCGGCCAGATAAATTACTATGTAAATTCATATCTGTCCTGTAATTTAAAAATGGAATGACCTTTTACTTCGAAACATGGCTACCAAGGAGGTAGCTAATAAAAGGTTTTATATAATTTCGAACTGTCTTGCAAATAGAAAGCTGTTTATTAAAAAAAAAAAAAAGCAAAGAAACATTGTGGCGCGTGAAATTTTTTTTAATATTTAAATTATAATTAGTAAGAAACACTAGATGTCGTGTCGTACAGGGAGGTCAAGGATATGGTCTGGGATAGAACTGGCTGGAAGAAGATGCATGAATTAGTTGTACCGACAAGAGGAAACTCTTAAATGAAAAGGGGAAAGTCGAAAATATTACCTTTTTAATTTGTTTTGTTTCACTATATTATATAATTTTAAATGTTGTGTTCTAAATATTGTTAAATAATGCATGTACTTGATTTATAATTGTTCCATATATTGTACGCTTACATAGCAGGACATGGAGATACTATTTAATTAATGTAATACCTTAATCTGACCTATGATCCACAATAAAGACATTTATTTAATTATTAAATACAAGAATTTTACTATATGAGTACATTGAACCCCGCACAAACTTAACAAGTTTGACTAGTCTTCTTTGATTTCACTTAACATGAAAAAAAGCAATATTTTTATTCAAGTAAATTTAGATTTAAGAATTTATAATATTAATAGAATTCTGAATAAGTAATAATATATGTAATATATATATATATATATATATATATATATATATATATATATATATATATATATATATATATATATATATATAAATTCCACATTACATTTGAAAACATGTGACGTGGGAAAATAAGTCATTTTCTAATATATATATTATTAATGTGGAATTAGCCTTTGAAAATTTATTATACTACAACAAGACTGGTCAAATATTTATTATACCACCTTTTTTGTGAAAGAAGTACATATATTTTTCTAATATTATTAGTACATATTTAAAATGTCAATTATACATTTATAAAATATATGCATTCTAACTGCATTGTGTTTAATTTACAATTTATATAAATAAAAATGCAACAGCAGAGTTTCTTGCCTGTTCTTCTCGCCGGATATTGTGTTCTGAACTGGGCGACTGAACGGCTATTTAAAAATAGATTATTTAGCTATTTATAGGATTACCAACATATGATACAGCTAGACATTTTAATACAATACACTGGCAGATTAGATATTACTGTTCACATATATATATATATATATATATATATATATATATATATATATATATATATATATATATATATATATATAATTATTAGGCGACGGTTACCACTTTCAACCAGGTGGGCTGTCAGCCTATTTGCCATTCTAAGTTGTGTAAAAAATAATAATAATATAAAATAAATAAATTAAAACAAAAAATATTTAACATCAAGACAACAGACGGTGTTTTTAATTGCAATTAATATAATTAATAAATAATAATATATAACAACAAGAACCGGCATATTTTATAAATAATCATCATCATCATCACCAATCTATTTATTGTTATAGCAAACAGACAAGGTGATATGTGTTGTAATTAAGCAACTTTAAAACATGGCAAAATATGAATATATTGCTTAAACTTTCGTTACGTGGGCAGATTATAATGTTAATTAAATTTTCAAAACTTTATCAGGTTCTGATTAGATTTAACCATCTCTGTTAATTACAGTCAAGAAGTGAACGAGAATTTTCAAGTAATTTTTATTTATTTAATATATATATATATATATATATATATATATATATATATATATATATATATATATATATATATATATAATAATTTTTAATTCTATATATATATATATATATATATATATATATAGAATTAATAGAATTATACGAAACATTTCATTTTAAATCAAAATCGCCTGATAGATTTATCGTTTGTAGGGTAGATAAAATATTTACAAGCCGCCCAAACTATTGGTTTTGGCAGCGACGTGTAATTCAGTAGAAGTAACTTGCAGTCAATAGTAGTTAGATGGATGGGCGCGGAGGGACCATTACTGAGGTAGCTAAGGAGCTCCCGCTGATTAATATGCTTAATTGATGTCTTTCTTTTGTTTTGTTCAATATTTAACTAGTTATTAGTTATAATCGTGTCTGCTTCTTTACTTTAAGCTTGACTGAGTAGTAAACAATAAATATTTAAACACATTTAGAGGAAGTTCCATGATTATAATATTATGAGGATGGTACATAAATGGGCTTTTTTTACAGAACTTAGAATGCCAAACAAGCTGATGGACCACCTGATGGAAAGTGGTAACCGTCGCCTATAGACATGAGCAGTACCATAGACATAACAGAGTATACTGTTTCGCCCATGATACCCCCCATGCGTTGCCATTCCTGAGGACTCAGGTGTTATTCCTCTGTACCCTGTAAATTTACGCCATATTCCACCCTTCAAACCGAAACACAGCCATGCAAACACAACTGCTTCACGGTAGAAACACGAATGGGACAGAGGTAATCGACTTTGTACAAAAGTCGATTGCTTGGGTAGCAATCGACTTTTGTACAAAGTCTCCTTCTGGTAAAAATAACATAACATAAATGGGCTCAAAGTTGGATTTGTTTAGAAGTGTATTTACTATGGTAGTAAATTTCTACTTAGAAAGAAAGAAATATTTATTTAGTGCCTATTTTTACACATAATTACAAAAACATTTAACAATAAACAAAAATAAAGAGAAATGCATGAAAATGTTATTCAGCTATACGTCATGTTCTTTTGAACATGATGCTGATTTTCAGTGACACCAATTTGATGGAGAGAGAGAGCATCATCAAAATCAAACAGCAAAAGTAAAGTACTGGACAGAGCTAGTAATAACAAATGGTGTGAACAATACATACAATATGTGAACAATACAAATAATACATACATAGGAGAGACATCATCATCTTCCTACCTTTATCCCAATTATTATTTGAGGTCGGCATAATATGGTTTTATCCATATTACAAAAAGATTTGGTTTTTAGTTTTACGACCGGCCACCTACCTGGCGTCAACCCTCTTTGGGAATGCATCTGTTGGTGGTTTCTGCCACCTGCGGTATGGAGGAAAGGATTGAGGAAAAAAGGAAGGAAACATTGGAAATGTGTAAAGGAAATTAGTAAATGAGAAGAATAAGGGACTTATAAGAGACACCGAGAGATAAATACATTTACGTTGGATTACTTACAGGAAACTTGAAAAATTAAAAACGTAACTTTTTTTACGGTACTTAGAATGGCAAACATTCTGATGACCTACCTGATTGTAAATGGTCACCTATAGATATGAACAGCGCCATGACCACCATAGAATATACTACTGCTATGATACTATAATATCTACGGTATTCCTTATGTATGATTTTTCCTGAGGACAAATTTATTAGGTCTGCGTACCCTATGATTTCACTGCGATATCCCATATTTCAAACTGTAACACAACAATTCAAGCATACTTGCTTCACGACATAAATACGTGTGGGACAGAAGTACTTTTTTTTTGCTTTTAAGTTTTTGACGATAAGACCACCCATGGTTTATTCACTGTGATCTATTCTTGTAATTATCTATATTAAATTTACTATTGTAATCTTTTGGAGGAAACGTTAAGAAGTATTTATCTACCCATACATACAAATTCACAAAGACAATGTGTCAGATCATCTTGTGAATTAGATGTGTGTAGTCAGATTTAATATTGATAAACTGGTAATAGATGTAATCGAAATAGAAGTAGTTCGAGATATTTTATGGCTAGATAAAGCATCTTTAATTTCGTACTGTCTAATGATACTGTTTCTTTTACAGAGCAAATTCTACTTATTAGTATCACAAATGTTTATTTAATCTATTTATAGAGTTCCAAGTTAAAAATACTGAAGTCACGTCCCAGACAAAGTACGCTTGCAACCTCAAGGTCGTTGGTTCAAAAAACTACGTAGAATTCTTCTGTAGTCAGACATTCACTTAGACTAGATTGTAATCTAGCACAATATTTCTATTACTTTTGTATCAATATAAACTTTATGAATATTTTAAAGAACTTCCAAATTAAATATAGTGAGATTCAACATAAAAATGTACAACAAATGGATATGATAAAGTTTCTAAATGAATATATAGTTTTATGTAACTTGGAATAGAATGGGAAACAAGCTGCCTTACAGTGAGTGTAGTAATATTGTTTTAATGATGATAATGGACTAGTAACCATAGATGGGGTTACCAATGGGGTTGCCAATACCACTTTTAGTAACCTGTATTACCAGTATATATTGGCATGGCACAAATAAGAGATGATAGTTGAGTATGAAAGCAGGCCAGTAGAAAGTGTCCAATGGTCACGAATGCACTAGAGATTATCTACAATATTTTCCAGTAAAGATCACATAGAGTACGACTTAACAGGATATATTGCTAGCAATGGGCACTAGCCTCCTCATTACTAACAATCCATCTCCCTCCAGCGAAAAATTTTATTAGAGGCCTTGTGTATCATCATCGTCATCAGCATGATATCAGCCATTATCTGTCCACTGCTGAACACAGACCTCCCTATTGTCACAAGGAACAGTTCTAAGCCACCTGCTTCGTCCTCCCGGAGATTCTTACCACCGGCTTGCTGAAATTGAAAATAATTCTTTATTCTTTTTGAAAGAGCTCTATGCTCTTGTCTCTTGGGAATATATCGGTAGTGGGCACATTACATAATCAGGGAATCTTCAGGAGGAAATACCTCTAAAATTAACTATGAGCGATTATCTAGCCGTTCATGTTCTTCTTCAAATATTATATATGCTTCACGAAATGATGGGAATATCAAATGTATAATGTTCACCATCATCAGGTATTAGATGAGAGAACCATTTTTTTTTTTATTTTTCTCAAGAACATAATCTTATAACAGCATCTGCGTGAAGTAGCTTTTAATAGTTTTGTTGTTATTAAATTAACATCAACAGCGTCTTGAGTTTGCCACAACTTCACACGAGAATAAACACGTACCTAAATCCTTGGTAAATGAAATACATTTCACGGTTATAATATAATTAAGTTCAGTCGACCTAATTTCTGATAATCCGGTACAGAATTTATCTGTCGTTTGCAAAAAGAAGCACAAAGCCTGTGATGCCGGATTTGAATTAATTCCACGCCCGCATTCCTTTTGGTTTCACCTATATATGCCCTTACTACTTGTTTGGAATAGAAATTATGCCAAATATTTGAAATATGAATCCGTATATTTTTTACCTATAAGGTGGTATATGGTGTTATTTCAGAGGAGCATCGTAAATTTACATTCAAATTGTTAAGATAAAACAATTCGATTGATAGTAACGGATCCAATTCTGGCAATAAATTTTATAAGAGTGACTTCCACACAGTTAATTCCTAGTGAATTCATCACGATAAGACATCTGGTATAATATTATTTTTGTATATCATCCCTCACTGGTACCTTACCAGCGTAAAGCACTAGCAAAGGCGGACTTATTATTTTATCGTCATTTGCCTTAAAAAACAATAATATTACTGCTGCCAAGAAAATGTGTATGCTGTTCATCTGATTGTAAATGACTATTTATTTATATTTATAATAAGTTTACTATTGTAATATTTTGGAGGAAACAATAAAGAGTATCTATCTATCTATCTATTGCTGCTCATGTAGCCATACCCCAATATTAGAGGAACTGCAAGTAATGTTGCCGGGCTTTTAAGAAGAAATATGTTTTTTTTTTCTAAAAATTTCAGTATACTGCTATTAGAGAAGTAAAGAGTGGAAAGCGGTCATTCATTCAGATGGTCCGGATGGAACCTCAGCAGTGGGTTTTAGGGTGATGAAATTCAGTAACTGGTGTTAATATTATATATGCCAATTGTTGCGCTGTTGTATTGAGACGACGAGGTTTGTGAAAATGTATAATCCCAATGGCTCGGTTATAACTGGCAAAATTAAAACATAAAAATGATCTTACCAAATATAAATGTAGGAAATTAATACAAAACTGGTGGGGCGATACATTGACCTAGTAGGTACGTGCAGTGCTAAATTAACAATTATTAAATTTCTTAGTAAACCAACAACTTTATTGCACTACACGCATGAACATAGATATGGCTCCATATCAACCATAGAGACACTTCCTACAATAATCGACTGATTGAGTATTTCTGTTCCATTCGTTTTTCTGCCGAGAAGGAGCTGTGCTTCTGTGACTGTGGTTTATAACAGTAGGAAAAAAAGGTATAACACGTAACTCCAGATGCATGATGAGTTCATTAGTATACTCTATGTTATCCATATTGCTATTTATGTGTAAAAGTGACGATTGCTATTTCCCATTCGCTATGTGCTGTATGTGCTATCAATTTGTTTGCCATTCTAAATTCCTAAAAAAAAGAATTTCAAAAAAATTTTGGCCAATGCAAAAAAATAGTAAGACGTCCCTTAACCCTTTGATCGAAAAGAACCGTTACAAATATAAATAATGGCAGTGTTTAACACCGTTAGTAGGGGCAAGGCGGGACCACCCACGTCGAGATGCACGACGCCAGATAGTCCCAATAAATTCGCGAGTGGCCATTTACTTGACGTCACGATCTCCCGCCCTAAGTGAAACCCCGAGTTAACATGACTTATTATTATAGCGTTTTTTGTTTATCTGTTCCTTAAACATAAGTTGGAACGCAACTGTTTTTTGATAGTGATTTATCAAAGGAATCCTGTATCAGAATACAAATTGCGGTTAAAGGATTTGTTTTTCTTAATATTGAAATAATAATTGAAAAGTTTTTAGAAATTTTAGGTTTAGGATTGGTAGATTAGTAGCTGGAGATTACTTACTAAACATATGAATTATAATGGCCCAAGAAATAATGGCTAGATATAATATTTTCTATGTCATGAGAATGTTGTTCCAGGTGACCTTTTGGTGGTCTACCAAAACTTCTAAAATTTACCTGATCATACATATATATGATTAGGTAAATTTTAGATGTTTTTTTGGCAGGATGCTTTTAGCTTTTTCAATTGGCTTGATCTTCAAATTTACTTTGGCTGGAATAAAAGTTAGACTGAACTAGAACTAAATCACTATATGACTCATCAGTACAAAACACAGTTCAACTATTAAGCATTTTTTTTAAATATTTATATTAAAAATATACATATATATTTTTTAATATAATGTGTTACCACCCCTTTTACATCTCCATAATGTAATGAGCAACTAACCCAACAATGCAAAATACATCAATGAAAAAGTACGAAATCTCTGCAAAAGAAAAAAGCCGCCGAGCCGCCTGGCAAATGTGGTAATATGCATGTATTTTTCTTGTATAAGAAGATACCCGTATATAGAAATAAAATGTGTGTATGTAAGAATGTATTATTGCGTTATAGTGACTCAAAATCTTCATATTATAAGAGAATGAAAAGTCCAATGAGTATAACATCCAAGGTAATGCCTCTAGTAATCTAAGTGTTCTTAAATTATGGTTGTCTCTAGCTATCAGATCATCGAGGAAAGGGATTGTTAGTAACAAGATTTAACAACCTCATTGCTAGCAATACACCCTATCAGGTCGACCTCCACGCGGTTCCTCCTAGAAACCGTCGTAGTTAATTCTTGTTCAATTGGTCACTATGGGCCAACTGACCTGCCATCATCCTCACCTGTCACCCTTCACTGGTGCCCCGTCAGCATATACCCCGATAGCGCAGGCGGGATTACCATTCCATCTTCACCCATAAAAAAAACTATCAAATCATCAGAATCATACGCTTGATTACCAGTCTTGTTGTAAGCATAAAAAAAACGTCAACCATTGAATATCGACTCGCATTAAAAAGATATAAATAACGAGAAAACCAGTCGTGTGTTTCCAAGTTTCCGTTCAGAGTTCAAAAGGAAAACACCTTTGAAACTAATGGTTCGAGAGATGATAAATGTGAGCAGTTATAGAGAGTTTACTCGTGTATGTATTGCGTTATTGCGGTCCATATAGATAAGGAAAAGGAAAAAGATATGGCCTCGCGATCATTTATAGGAACTCACTAATATACTATTTATAATACGAATCTGGATTTCTTGCAGGGATGTCCATAAACTACACTATACTCTGGGTATATAAATTTTATTTTACAATAATATAGGGTATGGTAGGTAGGTAAACAATAAAAAAAGATACTACGAAGCACAATCCATCAAATTCAACATAATCCGATCATGATGTTATTGTAGGAATTAATACTGAACTAGTTTTATAATTTTAAAGTTATTCAATGGTAAATTATAAATATCAGACACCTCATTAAAATGTAATACTTGTGATATATCTGGAGAACAGGATGATGACAAGAAACGTTATTATTGCATGTTGAAATTAAATAAATTTGTTAATTTTAGGGTACCGAATAAAATTCTTATGTTTTTCAAAAGTCTACATTACTAGTTTTTTAAAGGGCTTCTAAGACAATTTCTTCGGAGTTAGTAGTCTTGGATTATTAATACAAGTTTCTTTTCACAATTTCCAACACAGGACAAGTATCATCCCGGTTTCAATCATAAGGTCTCCTCATAAATAATCTTTTGTGGCAGGTGCGTTCAGTAACCAGAGGGAGACTTTGTACAAAAGTCGATTGCTTGGACACCTCTGTCCCATTCGTGTTTTTACCGTGAAGCAGTTATGTTTGCATGGCTGTGTTTCGGTTTGAAGGGTGGGATATGGCGTGAATTTACAGGGTACAGAGGAATAACACCTGAGTCCTCAGGAGTGGCAACGCATGGGGAGTATCATGGGCGAAACAGTATACTCTGTTATGTCCATTGTACAGCTCATGTCTATAGGCGAGTGTTATCACTTTCCATCAGGTGGGCCGTTAGATTGTTTGCCATTCTAAGTTGTATAAAAAAAAATCTGTCTGGTTTTAGTGTAGAATTTTGGCCTCTGGAGCCACTGCAGTTTCTGAGTAGTATCTCCTTCGAAACGGCAGTACCTTTTTTCCCTTAAATTCTCCACTTCTTTTCTATTAACTTCCATTACTTACTCCCAAGGAATCCCTCCTTTTTTCTCGATCCTTTCCCCATATCATAGGTGGTGGACACCATCAAAAAATGCGTCCTCACGGAGGATTGATATCAAGCAGGTGACCGGTCGTAAAGCTATAACCCAAAATTTTGGATAATTTGGCATCGACATAATTTTATTTTTAAAAAATATTTATAAAAATAAAATTATGTCGACCCCAAAATTTATATAATTAGAATAAGAGCAGAAAAATGAGGTATGATATGTGTAATACAAATGAGTAAAGGTTATTAATATCTGTCAAGTGAAGTGACAGACTTTTAGCGTTCACTTGTTTTCAATTTCTATATTAGAAAAATATGGGAACTTAACATTTTTTTTACTCTCCGCCTACCGGAATCTATTTCCGCCATTTCAGTGGGAGTTTCTATTATCGAAGTTAGAGCTAAAAGCTTCAAAATAAATTCAAAAGGTAAATTAGAAATATCTATTAACGAAAGACCAGAAAAAAATGCGTTATCAGAAATTCGAACAATATTACTACTGGTCTATAATGCATTTCCATGTAATATTAAGAGAGTGAATTTATGTAAGTAGGAAGTGTTTCATTAAAGGATTTTAAAAATGCAATTGGAATTGTTATCATTTCTACATATTATTAATATCGCGGATCTTGTTTAAGAATTTATAATTCTACGTTATTCATTGCCCAGTCAACTTTCTTTAAGAGCGATTAAGAGTTACCTTCCTGTGTGGTTCCGGCAAAGAAAGGACCATCACTTCCTTTCTCGTAGGTGTCACATAAGGTGAGTAAGCGAATTTGATAGTCTAGAATGGGCAGCAGCGTTCCTCTTAAAACATTACCAACGTTTTCCATCGTGCGTTTTCCAAGACACTTTTTTCCACGCACAACCACTCTTTGGAATTAACTTCCAGCAGCAGTATTTCCGAACCAATACGACATCATAACCTTCGAGAAAAGAGCATATTCCTTTTTATGTGTTATTGTGGATAATCATGGGCGGCGGTAGTCACTTATCATCAGGTGAGTCGCATGTTCGTTTGTCCCTTGTGTTATAAAAAAAACCAAAGCCTAATTGCGGTTGCCGATCAACTGCCAAGTGTGGCAACTACTGGAAAAACCCCTCCAGGGGCAGGCATAGTTAAACAGTGGATAGTTAAGAGCTGATATGATGATGATGATAAAATATCTATAATGGAACAAACCCTGTCAGTCTCTAAATAAATCAATATCTAACAGCTAATATTTAATAGTTTTCAACTAATTTCCCATACACATACGAGAGAAGGACACAAAATGAGTTGAAATAACTCTGTCCAAGTCGCAAGAACAATTAAATTTGAAACTCGCGACCCTCTTTGTGTAATATATTGTCACCCGATGACCCTTTCGGATGTCGACAATAGTGAGATTATTGTGTATTGGTGTATTTAAGATATGTTTTTAGTTTGGGTACTTCTGTTACATTTATGTTTTTGACATGAAATAGTTGTTTGCATGACTGTGTTTCGGTTAGAAGGGTGGGATATGGCAGTGCAATCACAGGTACAGAGACATATCGGTCTTCAAGAATGGCAACCTATGAGCAGTATTATGAGTGACACTGTATATTCGGTTATACAGTCTCCATATAGAATAGACCACCCGTTCCTTTCCCGTGGGTGTTGTGAGTGGCGACTAAGAGAACTTAATGTTCGAGGGATGGGCAGCACCGTCCCATTTTAAACATTACCAATGCCTAACTGCGGTTACCAATCCACCTGCCGAGCCAAGCGTGGCAACTACTAGCAAAACCCCCCTAATGGGAGATGCCTTATCAAAAGTGGATAACTAAAGACTTATATGAAAGTAATAGTTGTTGAACTGGCCTGGAATATAAAAATATCTACTGTTTTTTTTTTTTGTTGGGTGGAAATGGTATGGTAACCCCGCCTGCGCTAACGGAATACGCTGGCGGAGCACCAGTGAAGAGTGATAGATGAGAATGAAAACAGGCCAGATAGCTTATCATGATGAATTCATCAGGAATTAACCATGATAGTTTCCAAGGAGAACCGCGAGGAGGTCGACCTGGTTGGGTATATTGCTAGTAATGGGATTCTCAGTCTCCATTACTAACAATCCATTTCCCCCCTAATATCTACTGGTTAGGTCATACAACTATATTAATATAATATGAGGACCAATTGGGAATAGGAGCAGTATGTAGAACAGAATCTGATCGTGTATTCACCCCGCGAACCGAGCCCGTAAGTTAGGCGAGCTATCAGTTCGCTCGTGTACCAGTTCGCACTTCTTGCTCGTGTCACATAATTTCGGGGTACGTTGTTTACTTATCAGCTGCTCAAACTATCCGGTTTGGGAGTATTGGGTAACTGGTTAACTGAACGTTTAGAGGCACAAATGGAAAAGGCCACTCCGATCATGACAAAATTAACATTCCGTATATGTACAATAAGGTGAACAAGAAGCTGTCAATCTACTCTGAAAATAAAATCAAATGTAAGAGAAAGATAACTAATTGGCTACTAATATTGTCATATGATCAAACTGAAAATTTGTTGTGAATTCCAAAATAAAACTAAATCTAAAACTACAAAACTATAAATACTACTCGCACACACACACACACGCACACGCACACGCACACGCACACGCACATGCACACGCACACGCACACGCACATGCACACGCACACGCACACTCGCACACGCACACGCACGCGCACGCGCACGCGCACGCGCACACGCACACGCACACGCACACGCACACAACTTACCTCCCAATACTTGTATTAATATAATAATATAGATGATCAGTAATATATTGTAAAACTGCGGAGAGAGCCTGGAGATCTGTAGTACAGGTTTCGACCTAGTTCAGACTCCAGACTCTCATAAGGATAATAATTTTAAGTTAAAACACTAAATAGTCACACAATGTAAAATGTTCCTTGTGAGTAGTAAATAAAGATTATTATTATTATTATTAATAATCATCAACATACTGCTGTACATAAAACTCCCCATAAACTGCTATATGGAACAGTCCTGAGCCACCTGCATTCACTGACTCGCAGCAATGTATTTGAAGTCACCACTACATCTAATAAGGGATTATCCTAAACTGCGTTTACCCGTACGAGGTCGCCACTCAAAAGTTTTTCTTTCCCATCGGTTGTCGGTTCTTCGAGTTATATGACCAGCCCATTGCCATTTCAGCAACCTTACCCTTCGAACTGTCGGTCAGTTTGATCCTTCTGCAGATATTGTCATTTCGGATTCTATCATGCAAAGAAACTCCAAGCGTAGCCTTCCTTATTCAAATATTGGCTAGTAATCTAAATATTTTAACGAGAATTTTAATTAGGCAACCGTAGTTATACTTTGGTAATGTTTTGAGAGGAACGCTGCTGCCCAACCCTCGATCATTATGTTTCTTTAGTCGCCTCTTACGACACATACAGTAAAGGAAGAGAATGGGCCATTTCTGTGCCTAGACCATATGGCCTAGTATTTTTACTTGAATTTAAACACACCGCAACCATATATTGAAGTACATCCCTGTTTTTGTTGTCATTAGGCAAGGTCCAGCTAGAATAACTCCGTTTCCAAACTACCTACGTATTTGATTAAGTACTCGACCAAGTTTCATGGGGACAGCTGTTAATAGTGATGTGTATTAGAAACCGAGTGAATGATCGGTATTTTGTCGTAATCATCGTCATTCCAATCAATCGTTGTCATTACTGATGAAAATAGATCTTCTTTCATTTTAAATACACAATCGGGACTTAACACAATTAGAAAACTTTTGCAAAGCTTTATTGTGACCACGATGTAGTGTTATCCACTTCGAAACGTCGGCTGCAAAGAAGCAGGTATGTAGGTACTGTTTATCGTCAAAGGTTTGTTTTATCGTGTTAAGTCCAGATTTTGTATTTAAAATATATGTAAATAACGCGAAGATTTATAATTAACTATATATCTTCTCTTCTTGCATCCATTAACTTTATATATTTTTGAAGTAACTCCACCCCATCTCCATCTATGAGGAAAGGAAAGAGATTCATTATAAAATTCTTTGTCAAATCATAAAATGCGCACATGCTAAAATCTGTCTTTATTCAGCCTGTAATATTGATTGTGTACTATTTTGATAGCAATGACTACAGAGTAGTTTATGTGTAAATTCAGAATCGTAAGTACATCTGTGTACAAAATTCTATTCAAATCAATTCAGCCATTTGAGTGCAAACATTTGAATGTCTTATACTATTTACTAAGTTAGGTAGAATTATTTCTTCTAATATTTTTTAGTTTTTTTTACATATATACATACATATATATCATATTTCTGTTACGATTATATAATGATATGAATATTTACTAACATAAAAGAAATTTTAAAAAACAATTTCAAAGAATCTAATTTGGCAGCCCATCCCGTCACTAGTACCGAAACTGTCCGGCCCGGTGGAAACTGAATAGAGTCCGAGTTTCATGTTAACAAAATAGATACTTTGTAGTTGGGTATGATTAAGTAGTTTAGACTTGTTCGAACGTTAGTTTTAGAGGGAGGTTACGCAATCTGTCAAACGATAGACTGTACGTAGATAGGTACGTCACTACATTGTTTTACTTGAAGAGAAATTATTTTGGTGGAAGAGACACGTTTGCGATTTCAATAATAATATTGCTTTGCAAAGTGGGCTGGGTCAAACTGGTCGCAGGACTTAAGGTCCCTGCACGGTCAGGGCTGCCCGTTTTATAATATAATATATAAATAGCTACTTGAAGTACAGACATCTAACTAAGTCATTCATCTCGATCTCTCGTGCAGTTATATATACGTATGCCTTGTAATTGTTCTTGTAAAATCCCCCAAGGAAGATTATGTTCAGCAATGGACAAGTAAAAGCTGGTATGATGATAATGATGATGATGAGAATATTTACAAATAGAAAGACAAATAGCGTGATGGTCGGACAGAAGATAGCTATGAACCGCGCTCATGAATAAGGACTCCTACTGAGTTCGAATCTAGTCGAGTTCACCCGAAGTTAAAACGCAAGCAAAATTGATATAAATAATTACATTAAAAAGAGGATATAATAATTTATTTTACCTGTCTATCTAATATCAAAAAGAGAAAATATTTTGTTGTCGTTTGAAATGGATAAACTCAAAAACTACTCAATGGTTATAAAAAAAAAATCACTTATTCAAACCTACATTGTCAGCGAATAACATAGGATATATATGTATTATTTTCAAAAATTCTATCTACCCGTGCGAAGTAAGACTGGATCGCTATTCATTGATAAGTTTATGATAACCCTATTTATAATTCGAACTCCTAAAGAAAGAAAAGTGAATTTTGATGGTAACTGCTCCTTCACAAAGATGAGTACGTTACTGCCATCTCTACCAGGATAGTTTTTTTATATATCTACTTCCCAACAAAGTTGAAGAAGTTTGACGCCCGTATCTAATTTAGCATAATAACCTCATAAGGCAGGTGTTGCGTGTTGTAACCACATTGCCATAATTGGGCTACCGTATTCGATTATAGGCCGGGACAATTTAGGAAAACGCTGATTTTTAATGGCCTTGCAACTAAATGTTTTAAGATCACTAATTCTTGTTATCTGATTTCTAGTTTTTATACACGTGATTCTGCAATTCTAATTGTTAATCCTGACTTTTCTAAGACGATATAAAGTTATTTATTTTCGAAATATAAAGTATATTTTCTAAAAGAGATTACCACAGGGAGACGATGTACAAAAGTCGTTTGCTTGGACACCTCTGTCCCGTTCGTGTTTCTACCGTGGAGCAGTTATGTTTGCATGGCTGTATTTCAGTTTGAAGGATGGGATATGGCTGTGAATTTACAGGGTACAGAGGAATAACACCTGAGTCTTCAGGAACGGCAACGCATGGGGGGTATCATGGGCGAAACAGTATACTCTGTTAATCCCATGGCACTGCTAATGTCTGTAGATGACGATTCCCATTTCCCATCAGGTGGGCCGTCAGCTTGTGTGCCATTCTAAGTTGCATTAAAAAAAAGATATATTGGTTGTACATGAGTGGGTTACAGTCACAAATGAAAGTAATTTTGATGCCTATCAATTAATAGGTCACGCAAACCAAGCCGCGTATTAATTATGCAAGTAAATTCTACTTTACGAGAAATCAACTAGTATTATCTACATTATAAATTGTTACCTTGGTCGTATGATCCCTTTTTTTTAACATGTGGAAAATGCATCATGCAGAAACACACCCCCGGGGGAGGGTGTGAATACTGCCGGACTCCTACCGGCTAAAAACCATATGGCAATCCCTCGCCGCGCCTTAGTGTTGGGGTCCCGGGTTTGGTCGTATGGTCCCTAGACCACCCCTTCCTATCCCGTGGGTGTCGTAAGAGCCGACTGAGGGTGGATGAGGGACGGGCAGCAGCGTCCCTGTAAAAACGTCTCTAAAACCTGACAGCAGTTGCCAACCCGCCTGCCAAGCGTGGTAACTACTGGCAAAACTCCAAGGGGAGGCTTATGTTCAGCAGTGGACAGTTAAAGGCTGATATATAATGAAATTGTTACTTATAGTGGAACTAATTTTTTAATTGGTGAAAATGGAATCACTGTCGATATACGCTGGCGGTCCCGTGTGTTCCCGGTAAAGAGTAGGCCACCCGTTCCTTTCCCGTGAGTATCGTAAGAGGCAACTAAGGGAACTTATAGTAAACGGCAGCAAAGTCCCTTTTAAAACATCTCCAAAGCTTAATTGCGGTTGCCAATCTGCCTGTCAAACGTAGCAACGACTGGCAATACCCCTCGATAGTGGGAAGCTTATGTTCAGCCGTGTACGGTTTTTTTTATGGTTTACGGTACAGTATTTAAGGCATCCTACAAGGCATGGATACAGGTGAAGGAATGGCAATGAATATAGAAGAGTACATGGTGTATTCACTAGTAATATATGCGCAATATTTTAGGAGCACGAGGAAGGTAAAAGAACGGCTGGATACTGCAACAAATGACTATGTAGTCGGCCTCAGAACCGGCGACCTTTTACATCTACCGGCCCCCAACTCGAGGGACGATCGATCGCTGGCTGTAAGAAATGACGCAGGGAGCCTATGAAAGCACAACAATCATGTAGTTGCATTACAAACGAATGATTTGTATAGAGATTTGAAGAGACTTGTAGAGAGCGATAGAAGAGTACAGCAGTTAGGGACAGCGAAGGCGGATGAGAATAGTCGACTACCGGGCACGCGACCGCCCCGAGCAGTGTACAGTTAAGGCTGATATCGTGATGACGATGACGATGATACGCTGGCGGGCCTCTAGTGAAGGACGATAGGTGAAGATAAAGCAGGCCAGTTGGCCCAGTGTGACGAGTTCAACAATAAATCAATCACGATGAGTATAGATAGAGTTCTAAGAGGGACCGCATGAAGGTCGACCTGTAATACTGATAATAGGCCTATTAGATCTCTTTACTAACAATACCGCAAACAAGAAATAATTTCCCTATTTTAGAATTTATATTAAACTTAAAATGCTTGTATAAATTGCTAGAAGAAAATAAATACACAAAATTGGGTCAAACTACCCAAAGGCCTTTCCGCTAGCCTCGCCGTCAAATTACGCAGTCTTTTTTTCTTTGTAGATGTTATAACTTATTTATAAGGTAAAATAGTATGTGTAATTTATTTCATAGGCTTGATTATACAGCATCTTGCTTTGATGTATCTGGAACGGGACTGAAAATATATTTTTAACCGACATTTTTTTTTATATACAAGCTGACGGCCTACCGGATAGAAAGTAGTCTTTCAATAAAAATCACATAAGTTACCTGATCGTAGACAACCTACTAATGCCTAATTGTAATACAAATTCAAAGCAATTGATTGCTTGTTTCGATGTACATATATGTACATATACGTGATACACCACACATTTACATTTATTTATATTACACTCTATAATTCACACTACCTTACAAACTCACACGTCTATACCTCTTTAAAATTATTTATCATTCAGTATTGTGGTGCTGGAGAAGGATGGAGAAAATTAGCTGGAGGGATCGAATTAGCAATGAGGTGGTCCTGCTTAGGGTTAAGGAAAAAAGACAAATTATTAGAACTATAGAGGACAGAAGGGGAAAAATGTTGGGACACTTGATACGACATGACGAACTTATGAACATTATAATAGTAGGTAAGATAGAAGGAAGGAGGAGGAGAGGGAGACCGAGACATAGTTACATCAGGCAGATCAAGGAAGGAGTTGGCGTCGTGTCGTATCAAGAGGTGAAGAGACTCGCTGAAAATCGTAGTGAGTGGCAAGAGCTCCACCGACAAGAGCGCAGCTCTTAAATAGGATAGATAGAAAATTGTATTACTTATTTATTGCTATATTTTTATAGTTTGTTATGTTTTAAATAAATTAGATAGTCCTCTCGTGAGAATGCTTGCCAAGAGGACTAGATCATTATTAGTGACTAGCGGCCCGTCCCGGCGTCGCACGGGTGGACAATTTTACATTTTAAAAAGTGGCCATTAAGGCTGCACACGTGACGGAAGCTTAAAAATGGAGTAACTTCTTCCGTTTTCCCAACATTTCCCTTCACTGCTCTGCTCCTATTGATCGTAGCGTGATAAAAAGCATACTATAACCTGCCCAGGAGTATAAAGAATAATTGTACCAAGTTTCGTTAAAATCCGTCGAGTAGTTTTTTTTTCTATAACGAACATACAGACAGACAGACAAAAAATTTACTGATTGCATTTTTGGCATCAGTATCGATCACTAATCACCAAGTTATTTTGGAAATATATTTCTTGTACAGAATTGAAAATTTTTCTACAGATTTATTATAAGTATAGATTAAGTATTAACATAGTTTTTAAGTATACTTACTAACAAAAATGGTGGATCCAAGTTGTCTAAAATAAATAAATAAAATTATAATAAATAGTAAATTTTCTCAAAGAAAATGGGTAGAAACTGTTATTAGTATAAAACTGTAGCAACATAGGTTTTGTTTAATTTATATATTAATTAACCGACTTCTCGGACACTTATTGTTATTGTTTCTTTCACGCACATCCATTCTAAGTTTGCCTTACTTGCTTTAAACTCATAATTTTCGTTTATATAATTAAAATCCGTTTTTGGCTGTATAAGAGACTTGGCATGTAAGTTATTTTTTAATAGAGTTGTGGATTTTTGTGTTAAATGAAATTAAAATTTGCTATTATTTTTTTTTTTAGAGAATGTTTCTATGGTAATTTCATACAAAAATTGCGGATATCTTCGTTTCGGATTCTATCACGCAAAGCAACATCATACAGAAGATCAGACACTACCAACAGTTATGTTTACCTTTATTTTACACACTAACTAACTAAATAGTACACGTTTTTAAGTTTATATTTAAAATAGAGCTTGGACATATAAATTAAAATTTAATTAATCCTTATTCAATTAGACTTGTCGTGATTTTTTTTAATCTACTGCATGGTTCGGAAAATTGTTATCTGCTGAGAAGAATCCGCAAGAAACTCAACAGTTACTGTTTTAAATGTTTGTTTAATGAATAATATCAATAAATCAGTGTTAATAAATTAATTGTTTAATGTATGTATGTATGTATATTTATATAATCATAATGTGCAATAGTTCTCTATTGTATGTGTTGTAATTTTTTCACCGCATAATAAAATTTCTGTTTAGCCAAAGGTCGACTGCGAGTGAATGCTATATAGTATTAAGTCCGCCTTTTGTACCAGACATTTTTTGTAATGTGGTCAATAAAAAATAAATAAAATAAATAAATAAAATAAACGAGATCTGTTATTAATAATTACAATTTCAAAGGTAGATACGTTAATTTTATTCAGACTTATTCCATTGAAACTTTTCATAAATAAAAGAGTAACAGTATTCGAACAGGAGATCCAATAGTTAGTGCAATAACAAAGAAAGCCAAGATCTCAGAGGGTAAATAACAAGTTCGAAACGAAAGCCAATACGTACTGTGGAGAATAAAGGAGTTAATATTATCCACCGTCCTATAAAACTGCATACTTTACGCAACTAATATAACTTTGTTCATTGTGTTTTTAACGATGAATAATATTTGTATAAGTTTATAATAAACATAGCATTGATAGTCCAGTTTAGTACCTAAGGTTAATAACAGATGGCGCTGTCAAAAAATTTGACGGCGCTATAGTTTTATTTGTTATTTATGCTAGATAGGCGTTTTATAATTAAATAGTAAACTTCTTCATCTGCAAGGATTCAACATGACTGGTTTTTTTATCTCGACACCAGAGGACCCTCGTCCATAGTGCAGTGCTAGATTGTGTTTAAATTATTTTGGTCCTTGTAGCCGGATGCCAATCTACCCCAGGCTTGGGTGGTAAGAATGCCGTAGATAAAACCTAGTAGTGGCAGCTGCTTGGTGCTACTCAAGAAGTGTACGAGACAGCATACCAGAGGACGCTCGTCCATAGTACAGTGTTGGATTGTGTGTAAAATATTTTCATTAATCTGATGGTTATTGAAACTAAATAACTGGATAGGTTATAGTTTACTTATTGTTATCATGTTACTATTTTTTTTAATGGATGAAAATGGAATGGTACCCCGCCTGCGCTAACGATATACACTAGCGTGGCACCAGTGAGGGATGATAGATGAGAATGTAAAGGTGGGTCAGTTAGTTCATTGTGATAAATACACCTGGAGGGGGGAAAGAGATTGTTAGCAATGGAGTTTGACAGCCCCATTGCTAGCAATATGCCTTATTAGGTCGACCTCCACGTGGTTCCCCCTGGAAACCATCCTGAACAATTCTTGTTAAATTCGTCACGATGGGCTAACTGACCTACTTAATCCTCACCTATCATCCTTCACTGGTGCCCCGCCGGTGTATACCGATAGTGCGAGTAGGGTTACCATTTCATTATCATCCATTAAAAAAATACACCTGGAATTCAACAGGATGGTTTCCAGGGTGTAGCACGTGGAAATCGACCTAACAGGGTATATTGCTAGCAATGTGACTGTGATAGTCCAATTTACTAACAATCCCATCATGTTACTATTATAATAGGATGAACTCTGATAGTACTCTTTTATGGGAATACTGGCTTTTATCTGGGATATGTCGATTTGGAAAAATAGTAGCCTATGCCCTTCTCCACCCCGAATAGTAACAAAATTTTTTGATGATTTGTCAAGCCGTTAAAGTACTGAGGGGTAATAGATGAACAGAGAAACGAACAAACAAAATTGCTTATATATTTAACCGACTTCAAAAAGAAGTAGGTTCTCAGTTCGGTTGTATTTTTTTTATTACCTTATAACTCCGTTGGTTGTAAACCGGTTTGGTAAATTTTTCTTTTATCCGAATACTTACAGATCGGTCTCACAGAAATTTTACCAAAATCAAAAATTTTACTAACGCTAGCGAATACTGTTAGCGTCAACAGAATAACCATTCCATCATCACCCATTAAAATAGGCTGGCCTGAGAGTAGAAGAATACAATATCTACTTTTATAGACTATTATACTAGGAGAAAAGAATTTAAAGCGAAACCAGTACGGTGAGAGGGGATAGATAGTTGGAGAGTATTATTGGAACGAAGGTTACGATCGTTAGTTTCAAAAAGGTTTTTAAAAAAAAAAACTCATGCAATGCAACAATAATTCTCAAAATCTATTTAAAACTGGCAAAGATATCGCATAATATAAACAAAAATACAGACGTAACCTCCATCTTAAAAAAAAACACTTAAAAATTTAGGCAATAGAAAAATATGTCTTTATATACCTATTTTTTTTTTCTTTTGCATTACACAGTGCATAATTCCACCATTAGTCCGTTCGTAATTCATTAAAAAAATAAGTGTCCCATAAAATGGCAATTAACATAAAACAGAAACGAGCAACGAGGGTGGCCATAAATTAATTAAGCAAGTAATCTGATTTGCCATTAAAATGCTTCTGGTTTTCTGAAGAGTGCATTTAAAAATATGTATATATATGTATATACCATGTTTTTATTTATACCATAATATAAAGATGGGCTTTTCCAGGCAGAAAAATCTGTGACACTGCAACCTTTCCATGATCATTTGTGCTCGTTTCTATAAATGACTGGAAGAGGTAAAGTGTATTTTCCAAAGGAGATGTATCGTTTATGTATGAGTGGGCTACAGCCACACATTCAGTGCTGCGGCGTTTCTTCCTCACTGTGACAAAATCTGTAAACGTAGCGTGAATTTACAGGGTACAGAGGAATAACACCTAAGTCCACAGGAATGCAACGCATGAGGAGTATCATGGGCGAAACAGTATACTCTGTTATGTCCATGATACTGCTCATGTCTATAGGCGACGGTTACCACTTTCCATCAGGTGGGCCGTCAGTTTGTTTGCCATTTTAAGTTTCTTAACAAAATAATTAAATTTTCGCTAATTATATATGGTAGCTTCTAATTAGCTATTACCGAAAGCACATTCTGAAGGATGGCACTGAGGACATCTGTCGGGCATGTCGCCATCCCGGAGAGTCACTCAGACATGTGCTTTCGGGTTGTTCAGCTCTAATTAGCTTATTATTGTCATGTATTATTAATAGATAAGTTATTACAGCTGTAAGCTTCCAAAAAAAAAATTAATAAATAACAGCTTCGGTGGTCTAGCGGCTTAACACACTAAAGGTATCCATATGGTTACGGGTTCAATCCCAGGTATGTATGTTTTTTTTTGCCTCCCGTAGGAGTGCAGCTTGTTCCCGGATATTATTTTCCAGGTTTTTTAGCTAATTTAATTTCCTTCTACGTTTTCCTCACTCTTTACTACCATGTTCCCTTCATTCCTCATTTTTCATTCTACTTTTTCCCATTTGTCGTAACGACTTATTGGTTTATTTTAAATTTCCGTAAATTTTCGTCCTCAGTTTGAATCAGTTAGGTATGTATGTATACTTTTATTATATATTTGTTTGTATTAGTGAGTGGATGTATGAGTATACTTTATTTGCATTATACAAGGTATCATGGGCGAAACAGTATACTCTGTTATGTCCAAGGTACTGCTAGTGTGTGTAATTTGCATTATACAATATAAGGAATAAGCAAGATAGTAAATGTAACGATATAGTTTTTTACAGTTACAGACGGTCCAGGTGTTTTCTTTGTATCATATGTACAAGCAACCCGCTCTGACTTCACACGGTTTTTTAATTATATTTAGCCCATATTACTTACTAATAACGTAGCTTGCTGTAAGTAAAAAAAAATCGGTTAATTATTTTCTTAGTTTAGCCATAATAAACAAAATATCGCATGTTTTATGTTTTGTAACATAATCTACAAATAAATCTTCTTAGTTTAAAACTAGATGGCGTTTCGGAATATGTCCGTTGCTATTTATCTCTTTATTAGCCCGTGTTGCGGTTTCTTGTTAGCAAAACACCATTCTAAATTTAAATTTTAAATTATTTAATAGTGATTTATTTAGAACATCAGTTGCGGCGGCGTCTCGTCGTCCGATAGTGATCGACGAGAAATTACACTTCCTTCCTTATTGTTGCCGGGCGTGAAATACGAGACCGAGCATGGCATAAAATATGCCTACATTTTATGGAGCTACCGAAGAGTGGTAGACATTTTGCGCTACACGCTTGTACAGATGAACTAACCATTTTTACCATGAATTATTTAATTAACTGTATTTATCGATATTTTAAGACCCCACAGGTTGCTGAGGCTTGTGCTGAAAAACAGCGCTGTTTTTCAAAATGCTGAGCACACACACACACACTCATTTTGGATGAAACTGTTATAATACGATATTTTTTTTTGCTTTTTTTGTATATATATATATATATATATATATATATATATATATATATATATATATATATATACAGTTTTTCTTAAAGAATTAAAAAAGATATTTTACATAATAACCGTATAGTGATCGACCTGATAGGGTTGACAGTATTATATTACTAGCTACTAGATTGTTAGTTACACCCCATGCGTTGCCATTCCTGAGGACTCAGATGTTATTCCTCTGTACCCTGTAAATTCACGCCATATCCCACCATTCAAACCGAAACACAGCCATGCAAATGGTGGGGAATCATGGGCGAAACAGTGTACTCTGTTATGTCTATAGTACTGCTCATGTCTATAGGTAACGGTTACCACTTTCCATCAGGTGGGCCGTCGGCTTGTTTGCCATTCTAAGTTGTATAAGAAAAAAACTCGCAGTTTTCATCTAGTACCCGTAAATACGTCTCTCTATTAATTAAAATGGCAACACACTTTTATCTACCAATGACAAATGTGTACAGTTCCATACAAATCAAGTAACCGTAACACGGCCATTAGGATCTGCATTTTAAACAGCGTACAACAATTTCGCAGCGCAGTCGGCTATCTTAATTCAGTACTGGATTCATTAGCATTTGATTTGTTTGTCCCTTTATTTATTCTGTCGACCGGCCCGCTTCGCCTTTGTGGGACGAACGATGTCTGATGAGATTTTTAAATTTAAATGTAAAGATGTCAGGGGTTTGTTTAAATTAATGTTGCAGAGTTATACAAAATAATTGAATAGAAGTAAATAGAAGAGTATGAAGTGTATTGAATTTTGGTATGTATGTATGTATGTATATCAATAATTACTAGCGCCGCATTTGAGTATTCTGACATTTCTCTAAGGTAGAATATAAGAGAATGTTTCGAGCATTAAGTCCGCCATGTAGGTATACATATATGTTATTTAACTTAACTGTCCACTGCTGGACGTATGCCTTCCCCATAAGAGGAGCGTGCATTTACCGAGTACTTGGCAGTATAGTATAATATAGTATAGTAACACTTATTTACTAGTCATTTATGTAGTTCTTTTTTAAATTTATTTATAATTTCAGTTTTGAAGATTTGTAATAAATGCTACGGAAACCTCGGTGTACGAGTTCGGCTCGCTTTTGGCCGGTTTTATTTTATTACGCGATAACGTAGCAAGTAGGCCCACATACCACCACTCTTTACAGCCCCAGGATGTTTTAAGTGGCGTGGCGACTAAATGAATAAAACACATTTAGCAGTGTAACAGAAAGGAAAATTCTAAATAAAATTTTGTACAAAAGTCGTTTGTTTGGGCACCTCTGTCTCATCCGTGTTTCAACCGTGAAGCAGTTGTGTTTGCATAGCTGTGTTTCAGTTTGAAGGGTGGGATATGGTAGTGAACTTACAGGGTATAGAGGAATAACACCTGAGTCCTCAGGAATGGCAACGCATGGGCGAAACAGTATACTCTGTTATGTCCATGGTACTGCTCATGTCTATAGGCGACGGTTACCACTTTCCATCAGGTGAGCCGTCAGCTTGTTTGCCATTCTAAGTTGTATAAAAAATAAAAAATACCAAGCCATTCGGCCGGCATGATGATTGCATAAGAAGTTGTATAAATAATTTTATATATATTTATAAATATGCTCATGGATTATAACCCCTAATGTGGTGGGGGGAAAGGGATTGTTCGTAATGGAGTTTGACAGCTTTATTGCTAGCAATATGCCCTATTAGCTCGACCTCCACGTGGTTTCACCTGGAAACCATCGTGAACAATTCTTGTTGAATTCGTCACGGTGGGCTAACTGACCTGCTTCATCCTCATCTATCATCCCTCACTGGTGTGTACCCCGCCAGTGTATACCGATAGCACGGGTGGGGTTATCATTCCATTATCACCTATTAACAAAACCCCCTAATGTGGTAGTTAGAGTCATTCATCATCATCATCATTCGTTAACTGTCTACTACTGAACATAGACTTCCACCTATTGGCAGACTTTGCCAGCAGTTGCCACGCTTGGCAAGTAGGCTGGTAACCGCAGTTAGGATCTTAAAACATTAGTTTTAAGAGGGACGTCGTTGCCCAACCCTCGACCATTGGGGGAAAGGGATTGTTAGTAATGGAGACTAAGAATCCCATTGCTAGCAATATACCCAACCAGGTCGACCTCCTCGCGGTTCTCCCTGGAAACCATCATGGTTAATTCCTGATAAATTCATCATGATGGACTAACTGGCCTGTTTTCATTCTCATCTATCACCCTTCACTGGTGCTCCACCAGCGTATCCCGTTAGCGCAGGCGGGGTTACCATACCATTTTCACCCATCAAAAAAAACCCTCGACCATTAAGTTCCCTTAGTTGCCTTTTTAGACATTCACAGGAAAGAAAGGAGTGGCCTATTCTATGCCGGGACCACATGGTAAGTCAAGTCAAAGATATTAGACAACTGTTAAAGTCTTAGTCACGTTTGCTACAACTTTAACAATTGCCTTATATCTTTGACTTGACTTACCGTGTGGTCCCGGCATAGAATACTCGATATGCCCACATTTCGTCGAGCACTATTAGTATTCAATATGGTAGTGGGTGTAAAAAGGAAAAATATGCAAGTTGAAGTGGCAATGGGCTGGTCACATAGCACGAAGAACCGACAACCGACGGGGGAACAAAAGTACTTGAGTGGCGACCCCGTACGGGCAAACGCAGTGTAGAACGACCCCCCGCTAGATGGAGCAACAACTTCAAATACATCGTAGAGAAGCAGAAGAGTTAGTAGAGTCAAATGACGCGTAGAAATGTCAAACCAGGAGCTCGTAATACGAAATAACCAGCCAAATACGGGCAGATGTCGTTCAACTGTCACGTGACCGCAGACTGGCTGGTTTGTAGCGTTCGTAATATGAATAAGCGAGGCAGTTCAATTTACGCCGTAATCTGCCTGGAAATAAGATCTCATAATACGACCCCAGTAGTGGCTCGGGACTGACTCTTTTAGCAGTCAATGGGAGAGTCCTGAGTTTAGCAGTGGATAGTTAACAGCAGAAATAATGATGATGATAATTGAAGGAGCTTGTCTATAACTTTACTCGAACTGATGATGTTTTCTATCACAGTCTACAAAGATTTTTTATATCTCACAAGATTTGAGGTCAATAAGTCAGGGTATTATATGATGCACAACACTTAATAATAAAAAAAAAAATTAAAACGTCGTTTATAAGTACAGTTTAATTTATTTATTTTTATTTATTTATTTTTATTTAATTATTTATTTTTATTTATTTATAGAATCATCAACATAAGATACAGTGAAACATTTCAGTACAGTATACTGGTGGATTAAATCTAACTGTTCTTACATTTATATGTAACCACCTTTTTTTAGGCAGACAGGCGCAGGCATTTTATTAAAACAAATATATGTGTACACGGACACAAAGCAATTTCATGATTGGCTATTATGTTTTTATATGCACTTCACGACCAGTTTGTATACAGTCTGTTAAGTGGTACTCGGTATAAGTTGAACTAACCAGCGCCGCCTCTGGTTAGCACCTCGACATTTTAATGCGCTGAGGAATCTTACGTTACAGTCCATACGATATGCAAGTGTGCGATAATAACTTTAAGATTGATTTCGTTTCGCAAATAAGAAGTTTTACATTTTAAAATAAAAATGAATTCTTATTTTATTAAATATAAAATAAGAAGATTTTTTTAATGAAATAAATAAATAAAACGTACTGGCTAACAACAAAATATTTTATTAACATATTAGGGAAAATATTTGAATTAAGAATATATAATCGTGTATGTAAATAGGTTTTCCCCTACAAATAAGCAATATTTTGTTCATTAAAATTACTCGAGACTATGTGCCTTTCGAAACATGTATATAAAAATTTATATCTAAATAGATAAATATTCTGTCTAGCCAAAACTAAGAAATGACTGAATTCCATTTTTTTTTTGTGTTATTCGTTATAATACAGTGGTAGTTTAAAAGATAATAGTCTAAAAACCTCTAAGATTTAGGTGAACAATCGAAATATTAAAAATTGGTAATTTTGTATGAGAATTACTATTTTGATTACAATTACTAGATGGCGTTGTAGGTGATACGAAGTTCACCGGATCATCTAGTAAGTAATAATAATTATTAATTTAAAAATTTTAAGTGAATTGTAAGTGTAAATATAGTAGACTTAAAAATTTAAAGTCTTATGCTGTGATAGTAGTTTTATAGCCCACAAATGATAGTTAAAATTCTGTGTTCTCCGACTGAACTGTGACCTCTCACAATTGTAGTAAATATAATACTGAAATGTAAGAAATAAATAAGTTTCCTACATTTCTTAGTACACTAGGAGGAAAAATACAGAAAAATATTACTGCTAAATTCAGTTATTCGCATAATCCCACCAGACTTGTTGAACGTATCACTGTTATTATGACTATTTCGCCAAGATTTTCCCTCTTACTACGCGTCATTACCGAAGGCGAACAATTTGGAATTGTGCTATTAATTTAAGCTCGATGAGGTTTTTTTTTTTTTAATATTATGAAAGTATAAAACGAAGGATGGATGTATGTTTATTACTCTTTCACGTAAAAACTACTGAATGAATTTGAATGAATTATATCCTAACTTAGTACATAGCACACTTTATATACTGTTTTACAATAGTATATCTGCAGGATACAGCTGTTTATAAATAAAAATGAGAGGGAGACTTTGTACAAAAGTCGTTTGCTTGGGCACCTCTGTTCCTATCGTGTTTCAATTGTGAAGCAGTTGTGTTTGCATGCCTGTGTTTTGGTTTCAAGGGTGAGATATGGCAATGAATTTACGGGGTACAGAGGAATAACACCTGAGTCTTTAAGAATGGGAGGTATCATGGGCAAAACGGTATACTTTGTTATGTTCATACTGCTCATGACTATAGGCGACGGTTACCACTTTCCATCAGGTGGGCCGTCAGCTTCTTGCATTAAGAAACGGAGTATATATACAATTGTGCTTCAAATAAAATTGTTCATCATTTTCAGTTACTTAGTTATATATTATTTATTTTTTCCTTATTTATATATTACTTTTCTTTTTAAAAAACATGAAATGATAAAATAAGCTTACCAATCTAATGAAAAATTCATAATGGCGCCTATAGACATAAAAAGAAATCCAAATATTACGTTCCTTTACAGAATGTTTATTAAATGCAAAGTTTTCTACTAAACGGGAAAATTTGCGAGGATGGTATTAATTATACTTTTAATATTTATTATATTTTCCCATAAAAAAATATTAAATATACTCGTAAACGATATTTGTTACATGGATAGATTATATCCTAATTTTACAAACTAGAGTTTTCAAGCTTCAAAACCCTTTTTTTAAATTTCCTGTACGATTATTTTTCACTGAAATACAGCCTGTTGAAAATCACCCAAAAATTTCAAAAATTTTTATGTTCCCTTAATTTTTGCGAGGAGAGATTTTTTATGTATTGATTCACGAGGGCGAAGTTGCTGGATACAGCTAGTAATGAAGAACTTTTCTTTCTTCTTCCATTCAATTTTATTTTAATATAATATTTACAAAATTTTTACAATTTTTACAAAAGAACTAAAATAACTGATATAGCCCGAAAGATAAGCAAGCTAAAGTGGCAATGGGCTGGTCACATAGCTCGAAAAACCGATAACCGATGGGGGAGAAAAGTTCTTGAGTGGTGACTGCGTACGGGCAAATGCATTGTAGGACGATCCCTCACTAGATGGAGTGACGACCTGAAATACATTGCAGGGAGTCAGTGTATGCAGATGGTTCAGGACTGGTCTTTATGGCAGTCTATGGGGGAGGCTTATGTCCAGCAGTTTTCGATTAATGGCTGAAATGATGATGATGATAATAATTTTTACAATCAGAATTCGATGTTAAAATAAAAACGCGCACACTATTCAGTCGCGCGGCCATTATCATCTCTCAGTACCTGTTGAACACTGATCTCTATTATCGCGGCCAATTTACAAAGATGGTCGCGATATCGACGTGTCATTACCGAGCCAATTTGTACTTAATGGCGTGAATTAAGAGCGGGCAGTTTTAAAACGGACCGGTCAATTCTGGGAATCGCTGAATTGATTGCCAAAGGAGGTGATTGGAGTTGACAGTGATAGATAGTTTGAACTGATACCAGGTTGTAATTTGTGATTATGTCAGTGTGATGTTTTATGGTGCAACCATATAAGGTGGTCGGGGTATAATGGAATTTCATGAGGACAGATGGGTAATAAATTTCAAGTTGCTGACTTATAAGGCTGGTCGGGAAGGAATTGTTGCAAATAGCGGTACTTAATAATTTTCATTTGTGATTTAGGTTATTTCAGGTAACATACATTTATTATTTTTAAAATTTATGTTCACTTTTTTAAATGAATATCTAAAATACATATATAATGGGAAATTAAGGAACTCAACATGTTTTCTGACTCCGACAATGGAATGAACTCCCTGTTGAGGTTTTCCCAAGAGCCTACAGCATGGAGTTCTTCAAAAGGGGGGTAAAAAGGTTTCTTCAGAGTCAGCAATGCACGTGTAATATAATATGGTATTGCAGGTGTTTATAGGCTACGGTAACCACTTACTATCAGGTCGGTCATATGCTTGTTTGCCACCTCAGTGGTATAAAATAAAAATGTGTCGATTTCCTTCTAAAATCTTCTTCAGGTGGCTTACGGCTCCTTGCGTCGTATGGTCACATCTCGCTTTGAGATAACATACATTTAACTATTAAATTTTTTGTTAACCCAATTTTGTTTTTTGACAAATTTTAGGAATACATTTCGAGTCGTATTTTATTTTATTGTATTTATAACTGTTACAATATTATTAAGAATATATAACCAATATTCAACCTTTTTTTATGCAACCTAGAATGGCAAACAAGCTGACGGCCCACCTGATGGAAAGTGGTAACCGTCACCTATAGACATGAGCAATATCATGGACGTAACAGAGTATACTGTTTCCGCCCATGATACCCCCCATGCGTTGTCATTCCTGAGGACTCAAGTATTATTCCTCTGTACCCCATAAATTCACTACCATATCCCACCCTTCAAACCGAAACACAGCCATGCAAACACAACTGCTTCACGGTAGAAACACGAATTGGACAGAGGTACCCAAGCAATCGACTTTTGTACAAAGTCTCCCTCTGGTATATTTTTTGTGCATTTTTGTATTGGTACTTATATTTTATATGGGTAATAAATATTTTTTCGTTTTTCTTTTTTATTTGCAGACCATAATGTGTCTTGTTATTGACTCTGATTAGTAAACAATATTTTAAACCACAGTAATGATATCTATCCATCTATCTGGCTATCTGGCTGTTAGGCTTTGGTGATATTTAAAGAGGGTTGCTGCTGCCCATTCCTTAACTATTAAGTTCCCTTAGTCTCCTCTTACGACTCCTACAGGAAAGGAAGAGGTTGCAGTTTTTTTTTTACAACATAGGGGGCAAACAAGCATGCGCCTCACCCGATGATAAGTGACTACCGCCGCCCATGATCACCCACAACACTAACGGCATTCCAGGTGTGCTGCCAGCCTTTTAAAAAGGAATATGCTCTCTTCTTAAAAGTTATGTTGTCGTATCGGTTCGAAAATACTGCTGCTGGAAGTTGATTCCAAAGAGTGGTTGCGCGTGAAAGAAATTGCCTTGAAAACGCGCGGTGGATGACCGCCACTCGTCCAGATGGTTGGGATGAAATTTTAGTTTATAGCGGGTTTTGGTATTATGCAGTACTAAACTGGTAACTGAGCCGTGACCCGAGATGGGGGTTCGAAAGTTTAGGTAGTGTATTAATGTAAATTAATATTATGTATAACTAGGAAAATGATTTAGAAAAAAAATAAAAAAAAAGTTAAATGTATTTATTGGAACCATAAAAAATTAAAGATTGATTTTTTGTTTGTTACGATTTAACTCAAAAATTATTCAACCAATTTTATCGAAAACAATATCTCCTCGGAATATATTTTCTGTAGAGGACACGTGCGAAACCGGGGCGGGTTGCTAGTAATTCATAATTAACATAATGTGAACATTGATATTTCATTGTGGTTGGTATACCAATGAATAATGTATGACATAACAGTGTTCTACATATATTAATGCTACAGTATTGTATATTATATTGTAGATTGTTTATAGATTTAATACTAGGAACAATCAGCATTAATGGATAAGCCAGATTATAGTTTTGAGAACGTAACAGATATATCCACTAGACAGCCACAGATAGTTGAATGACATTTTCAAGATGGCGGCCGTTCCTAAATACAATCACATTACATTAATTGCTTATATCTAAATTGATTTAGACATTTTATACTATATATTTTAGGATTATTTATTTATTTATGTATTGTACACACCAATTATTTATGAAAATATGACAGAGGTAATCAAATGTACAAAGGCGAGCTCTAAAAGAGATCTTTTCTAGCTACACCCAAAGTGAAATGGAGTATCAACGGGAAAGGAGTATCAATGTCAATTTATCTTATTGATATTAAAATTTATAAAGAATAAAACCCGCCAGCGTATACCGTTAGCGCAGGTGGGTTTTTTTTTTAATGAATGATAATGGCACGGTAACCCCACCCGTGCTATCGGTATACACCGGCGGGGCACCAGTGGAAGATGATAGATGAGGATGAAGTAGGTCAGTTAGCTCATCGTGACGAATTCAACAAGATGGTTTCCAGGGGACGTGGAGGTCGACCTAATAAGACATATTGCTAGCAATGGGGCTGTCAAACTCCATCGCTAACAATCCCTTTCCCCCCGCGCAGGTGGGGTTACCATCCATTAAAGAAACTATCTGTCCACTGATTTGTTAAATAAACTTTATTATTATTAATACACACACAAAGTGTATTTGTGTTCTTTTCGTAATTCGTTTGTGTACTGTCCACATGCTACACGCTAGGTACATGAGGGTGCGACATAAACCATTCAAACGAACCGCGAACAAATGGCGTCGGATTAATATTGATTAACACATATTAACATTCATAGCATCGGCACCCCGCCAGGGATACGTTTAACCACATTAAAATGTTAACTCTACTTTTTAAAAATGGAACACGAATAAATGACTCGGTAAATCTACTTTTGCGGACGCCATTTTTGTTTTTATTCCGCGCCATTGTCACTAATGTCGTTGGACGGCGCGGCGCGGCGCGGCGGGCGATTTGAAATTATGCGTCGTTTTTAGTCAACTCCGCCGATTTAATTATTTCCAACGCCTTTTGTGTCCAACTGTGGGCGTAATTAGATGATTTTGTGCGGATTAGGGTCGTAGGAATAATTTGTAGTAATTAAATTCGTATAAAGAGTCCGCTTAGATACCTTACTAAACAACTTTAGACCAGTATAATTATATTTTTAATTACAAAATATTTTTAATCAAAACCATCAAAGAGAAATAATTAAACGATACATATAATAAAATCGTAACTGGTCGCTGTCTGTACATGGAAGATATATAAGAAAAACTATTATAGAGGAACTTTATGAACGCAATAGAATCCAAAACAATGATTTTTAGAATTTTTGTCTGTCTGAAGGTTTGTGCACGCTAATCACAGAAATATCTTAACCGACTTGAATACAGTTTTCATTAATGCGTTGCGGTTTGCTTCACTTAACAGTGATTGTTTTATTTCAATCGGTTCATAAATTAAAAAAGTTATATCAATCTAATGAATCACATATAAAATGATACATAGCTTTTAGAAAATGTAATTCAAACCTGTACTTTATATGCATTAATTAAAAAAAATATGCTATTTATATTAATTAAAATATCCTTATTTTACTTATCTGATGACATAAAATGTGTACAATTAAATAAAAATATTTATTTATTGTAATTATGACAAATACGTATCGAAACAAATACAAAGGAGTACTTATACATTATTAATTTAAATAAAAATTAATTTATTAAACTTTAACAATTAATTTATTTTTGTATCTTAATTTCCCGAAATAATAATATGTTTATTGTAAATTGTAAATTGTAAAATCTTTATTGTAAAAAACTCAGATTAAACATTGGTAAATGATTTAATATACATCGGCGGACTTATCCCATACAGGGATCTCTTACAGTCAACCTTTAAGAAGCTGAAAGAGAACTGTAGAATTGTAAAAGTTTAATTTAGATTTGCTGGAAGAGAACTCTTACAGAGTTAAGTTCGCTTATTGTTCATCTTCATTTAATACAAATTATAACAATGTAATCTTTGTGTACAATAAAATAAATAAATAAATAAATAAATAATTTACTAGAAGAAATATTTATTTTAAAACAAATAAAACATCGATACAAAAGGAAAAGTAGTGCATACGAGTAGCGACGCGTAGACGTATATTGCAACGTTAGCGTAACATTTGGAAAATCGCAAGAAAGTCCGTTAGAGAATTTTCCACGGGCGAACTAGTATAAAAAGTGAGTTAAACTCCATCGGACTGTATGACAACTGATAACGGTGGAACTCGAGTTTGCGACACTCCTGAGGAATGGCGCGAGTTAGTGCAAAACTTTTCGTATAGAACAGTGTTTTAAGAAGCGGCGTAGTGTTGACCGAGGTTTATAAATATTTTTATTTTTTAACCTTTATTTTATTAAAATGTCAATGTTTGTTTTTATTAAATTAATATATCATCAGGTTACATACAATATATAATTTTTGTAAACTTATATAAAAAAAAATTACATTTTATTTCAATATTACGGTGAAATCATTATTTTAAGGAGCAATATGATATAAATTTTTTTTAATAATTTCAGCCATTAACTGTCCACAGCTGAACATAAGCTTTCCCCATAAAGGGAGTTTTACCAGTACTTTCCACGTTTGGTAGGCGTGTTGGCAACGACGGCTAGGCTTTTAGAGATATTTTAAGAGAGACGCTGCTGCCTATTTCTCTACCATTAAGTCCTTTAGACACCTCTTTCGATACCCACAGGAAAGGATAGGGTGACATATTCTATGCTGGGACCACACACGGACAAAATTTTTTAATATTGTCAATAAAACAGAAATTTCACAAATTAAAAAAAAATTATGGTATGATACTGGTTAGCTGACAGCCCACCTGATGGAAAGTGGTAACCGTCGCCTATAGACATGAGCAGTACCATGGACATAACAGAGTATACTGTTTGGCCCTTGATACCTCCCATGCGTTGCCATTCCTGAGGACTCAGGTGTTATTCCTCTGTAGCCAGTAAATTCACGCCATATCCCACCCTTCAAATAGAAACACAGCTATGCAAACACAACTGCTTCACGGTAGAAACACGAATGGGACAGAGGTACCCAAGCAATCGACTCTTGTACAAAGTCTCCCTCTGGTAAAGTATTAATTTAAAAATTTAAACATTACTGAATTAATGTAATTTATCTGTATACCTTGAAAGTATACACAGCCACATAATTATGTTAAAACGAAAAAACACCTTCACACTTTGTTAATTGAGTTTAAATTAAAAAAAAAAAAAACTCACACGCAACACTCCACGGAGTTCATTGTCCGCGGCCCGTTTGGGTCTCTTTAGAAATTCCGCATAATATAATTCCATGGTGCTACATCCTATGTCGGGGGCGATTCACAAAACTTTTGGTATAACCTCGTTCACGAGCCTGCCTACTGAATATTTCATTAAGACAGACATTTTTTTACTGAGCCACTTCAATTTGCATGTTATGAGTTAGTATGAACGTTGCCTTAGCAGGTTTCTGATGTTTTATGTCCGCACATTGTCTAAGATAACGTCCTTTACGACTATGTCCTCCTGGTAGTTTCATTTCGTTGTTCTCAAGCGTGTACATCACGCTTGTCTCCAATCGGTGTAGGCAGATGCAATGGAATGTCTATAAAGAGTTTCCGTATAGAACCTAGTTTATTTTATATATTTTACTAACTCTCGCCCGCGACTTTGACCGCGTGACCGGCGTATTCGGTATTTCAGTTATGAAACCTATCACAAACTTATTTTACTATGTTACCGGTAAAGTAGCCTATATCCTTTTCCATCTCACATGAATAGCGGTAACCGTCGCCTACAAACATGAGCAGTACCATGGACATAACAGAGTATACTGTTTCGCCCATGATACCTCCCATGCGTTGTCATTCCTGAGGACTTTGGTGTTCCTCTGTACCCTGTAAATTTACTGCTGTATCCCACCCTTCAAACAAACTTCTTATATTTTATATATATATATATATATATATATATATATATATATATATAAAATATAAATGTTAAATAAATAAAAATAACTTGAAAATTCTCGTTCACTTCTTGACTGTAATTAACAGAGATGGTTAAATCTAATCAGAACCTGGTAAAGTTTTGAAAATTTAATTAACATTATAATCTGCCCACGTAACGAAAGTTTAAGCAATATATTCATATTTTGCCATGTTTTAAAGTTAATTACAACACATATCACCTTGTTTGTTTGCTATTACAATAAATAGATTGGTGATGATGATGATGATTATTTATAAAATATGCCGGTTCTTGTTGTTATATATTATTATTTATTAATTATATTAATTGTAATTAAAAACACCGTCTGTTGTCTTGATGTAAAATATATTTTTGTTTTAATTTATTTATTTTATATTATTATTATTTTTTACACAACTTAGAATGGCAAACAAGCTGACAGCCCACCTGGTTGAAAGTGGTAACCGTCGCCCATAGATATGAGCAGTATCATGGACATAACCCACATTGTCCATTAAACAAAAAATAGGAGAAAGCCTATGTTAAGTATTGTAAACTTAACGTCTGATATCATTGTTCAAAATTAACCTTTTTACATACATACATTGATAGATTTATTATATTATAAAAAAATAAAGAGAATTGATAAATAAACCAGAGGGAGACTTTGTACAAAAGTCGTTTGCTTAGGTACCTCTGTTCCATTCTTGTTTCAACCGTAAAGCAGTTGTGTTTGCATGGCTGTGTTATATATATTGGTGTGTATATATATTGGTAGATATAAAAAATTCTTAATGTAATCTTTAAAATGTACTTAAGTATTGGCTCCATATTATTTTGTCTCCAATTATTATTGATTTTGTGGACTAAAAAAAATTGTGCATTATTATAAAAGGCCAATTGGAAAACAAACGTATTAAATACAGCGAAAAAAGTGCTAGCCCCAAAAAGAAAATAATCAAGCGATAATATAATTGAAATCCCATTAGATGTTGGTGATGAAAATGAAGTGGCCCCCAAGGCGTAAGAATCAGATGGCAAATAAAATGTGAATCGACCTTTTGTCTTGCCCGAACGGACGAGTGAGATTCAATTTGTCAGGAATCTGTGGGTGGTACAAGTGACACGATTAGCGGAACACGTGCCGCAACATGTGCGTGGACTGAATGGTGGTAAGCGATTGATGACTAATATGGAAGATCGTTTAACTTCTATTAATAACAATAGTAGTCAATACTCAAATATTGGCAGTAACACGCATGCTAAAAGTTGTGGAATTAAACAAAATAATTCTAATCAACTAGCCAAAGTCAGGGATTTCCGCAAACATAAATCTAACTCAATAATATATTAAGCGAAAATTTAATATTGTAATAATCCTTAAAAACCCATAATATCATACATATTCATAAATTCCCCTAAAAGTTAGTTGGTAAGAAGAAAATTCCATTCATCAGAGGGAGACTTTGTACAAAAGTCGATTGCTTGGGTACCTCTGTCTCATTCGTGTTTCTACCGTGAAGCAGTTGTGTTTGCATGGCTGTGTTTCGGTTTGAAGGGTGGGATATGGCGTGAATTTACAGGGTGCAGAGGAATAACACCTGAGTCCTCAGGAATAGCAACGCATGGGAGGTATCATGGGCGAAACAGGTATACTCTGTTATGTCCATGGCACCGCTCATGTCTATAGGCGACGGTTACCACTTCCCATCAGGTGGGCCGTCAGCTTGTTTGCCATTCTAAGTTGTATAAAAAAAATTTTAAAAATTGAATTGGTGAAAATATTTGTTTTTTAAATGTCAAGACCAGCTTCATCCAGGTAATGATATAGTGGCTAGATTTATTGTGTTCCTTATAATATAGTTGAGTGCAATTAAGCTTGGCTCATCCATCATACTTGAGAACGAGAACCGCTTATAGGGACTGATCTACTCTGGACATTGCAACTAATTTTATGTATAAATTTCTTTGAATTTATAATTTTGTTAGAAATTAAGATATTATTAGCATATAATTTATAATAAATTCGTAATTTGTATTCATACAAATGCATAATATATAAAATTCAAGTTTTTGAAAAAAATTACACATGAGTTTGTAGCCATTTTTCTTAGATAAAATTGAGTTTCGAATGGGCAGTAGAAAGATAAAAATGACTGTTCCAAAATGCTTAAATTTTAGTTTGGTTAAATAAAAATATTTTTTTCTTTTTCTCTTTTTCTTTTTTTCCTAAAAAATAGAATTTTCTTTCTTTCTTTCATAAGATTTAAACAAAGTAATTATTAATTTTTAATTAACGTTTACCGCTCAACACTCATCACTTGCGGAGCTGGCGACACCGAGAGGACCGCCTCAAGGGATTCTGGGCTTTTTGTCGTCCGACACCTGCCAAAAGATCGAGTTTCTTGTTTGTGAATTCTTATTGGGAGCGACAGACAAGCAGTGATTCAGTCCACACGATCGCGGTCGCATCGCAGTCGTCACGTTGCACTATGAAAATTAAAGGCGAAATATCGATCAAAATTTTTTACCAAAGAAGTTTCTGCCACGTTTTTTTTTAACTTTTTTACACTTTAATATAATGTAGCTATTTTGCATAATGTTTAAATTAAATATATTTATTTTAATCATCGTCATCGTCATTTCAGCTATTATCCGTCCACTGCTGGACATAGACTGCCATAAGGAATACCATTTTTATTAATATCATAATTAAATTTGTATATTAATTTGTCATTATTGTATTTGTAATTTTACATTATTATTATATTTATTATAAATAATGCAATTTACAATGCTTCGTATTAGTCAACTTTTAGACGATACGTAAGAGTCCCATAATAAGCATAATAAAAAAATCACCTATTTTATTCACAATGATTACTTTCCGTATTACAAATAATAATACAAGAAATAAATAATTCATATTTAAAAATTTTATGTTTTATTTAATATATATTATTAAAACTAATCTTTAAATCAATACATTTTAATACGATTAGCATCGCCTTTAAACAGATCAGTAGGTAGTATTTAACATACATACAGACATATAACTGCTAAGCGTGACAACTACTGGCAAAATCCCCTAACAGTGACAGTGACAGGCTGATATGATAATAATGAATGAGGAAGCTCGAAAAATCAATAATCGATGGGGAACAAAAGTTCTTGAGTGGCGACCCCATACGGGCCAATGAGGTGTAGGACGACCCCCCGCTAGATGGAGTGACGACCTGAAATGCATTGCAGGTAGTCAGTGGATGCAGGTGGCTCAGTACCGTTTCTTATGGCAGTCGACATGGCGATTTTTTAAGAGCATAGTAGATGGAAAAATAGAGAGCAAAAGAGGAAGAGGAAGACTAAAGAATAACTATAATACATGGGACAGATAAAAGAAACACTAGGTGTCATGTCGTACAGGGAGGTCAAGGATATGGCCTGGGATAGAGCTGGCTGGAAGAAGATTCATGAATTAGTTGCACCGACAAGAGGAAACTCTTAAATGAAAAGAAGTAAGAAGAAGAATTTATTTGTAATTTAATCGTACAATGTGAAGGAAAAAGTCGTGGATCGTCAATTTGCAGCATGTATGGCTCAGAAGGGAAATCTATTAGCCCTCACGCAACGGGACGTGTAGGCCTATATAGTTTTTCGAACCGCCGACGTTTCACCGTCGACGACCGTTTACAAGGGTTATTTATGTTTTCTGATTCAACCCCATGGTTGCATTGTATTGGTATTTTTCTTGAAATCCCTACCTGTGTTTCTGTTTTCCCTTTTTTTTTTTATTTGACAAATATATAGCTAATGGTGTACCTGAATGGGGAAGTGGTGACCTTTGCCAATGAATATAAATTGCTTTATAGTTATCATAGAAAACAATGTGACGCCCATTTTATTTATGTGCCGCCATTCATGGTTTGTATCATATATAATTGTAAGTTTAGATTGTGTTATTTACTCTTCTAATATAGTTAATTATTTATTATAATAATATTTTATGTATGTATTTATTATATGTATGTATATTTATTTATTTTACAAATTATACCGTGATACAGTATTTCTACTAATACGGCGGGTAGAATAAAATCCTCAGCACTTTGTATAAATCTAAATTCATATAAACTTGAAATTAGTTAAGTTAGTGTCGAAGAAATTAAATTTAAGTTTCATTTAAGCTATGGGAAAAGATCGGAGAAACATACAAAATGATGTCTCTAATACTTTGGTAAAATAATAGGCATTAGTGTATCTACATCATTAGTCATATAGAAAAACTGAATATATATAAATTGTTGCTTTAAATTATGTGTATGTTCATATTAATTAACTAATTATATGTTTATAATATATTAAACATAACTCTATGTTTCTTTAGTGCATAGCCTACTTATTTCTCGGTTTGCCCAATGGTTGACTGATAGAGAACACCGTCCAGTATTAAGTCCCCCAAATATATATAGCATTTCACTGTGCGTTAAAATTTAAATAAATAAATATGAAAATATTGTATATTACTGTAGTCTAATTATTAACTGTATATTTTTTTTATACAACTTAGAATGGCAAACAAGCTGACGGCCCACTTGATGGAAAGTGGTAACCGTCGCCTATAGACATGAGCAGTACCATGGACATAATAGAGTATCCTGTTTCGCACATGATACCCCCCATGCGTTGCCATTCCTGAGGACTTAGGTGTTATTTCTCCGTATCCAGTAAATTCATGCCATATCCCACCCTTCAAACCGAAACACAGCCATGCAAACACGACTGCTTTACGGTTGAAACACGAATGGGACAGAGGTACCCAAGCACTCGACTTTTGTACAATTCTGGTTCAGTTCTGGTATCTGTTTATTATTGTTTGATTACTTTTAATTCATATAATTATATATAATATGAATATGCATGTCGTGATAGACTTTAATTGAGGAATATTTTGTATAATTGTAAACTTATATTAACCTATATTAACATTTATATAGTTAATATAAGTGTATACTTTGTTGACTGTTCTAAAATAAATAAATAAAATGTCTACATACCAAGTATTTTCATTACCATATGCTACCATTTTAATAGCAATATAGTCAGTCATGCTAGTACAACTACTTCAGGACAGAAACACGAGAATTGAAATTAAATGAAATGAAATGAATGTATTTTGCTAGACTGATGACGAGAGACTATAGTAGTCACTCTCCGGTATTTTATTGATATTCCTGTAATATCTAATTGAACTGTCAAATCTTAAAATCATTAAACTAAATTTCTAATGTAAGTAGTATATTCTTTTATTTTAAAATTTATTATATAAGTAGGTAGGTATTATATGTATTTATAGTGTATGTATTTATGTAATATTTTATTATAAATTTTAATATTTTATTTAACTATGTATTTGTTTATGTATTAATAGTTGTAGCACTTCAGCTGCCCGCTAACGAAATGCTTTCTCACTGTACTGGGTTGACTGGAAGAGATCTCTGTCAGAGATAAGTCCACCCTTGCTCACAATATTTATAAATACATTATTTTATATGTAACTTACAAGTGCAATAAAGTATATATTATATCGAAGTTAAAGTGGAAGAAATTAAAGGCCAAATAATATTGAAAGAACAAGACTTTCTGAATCCGAGCACTTGCTAAGTGATTTTAAAAAAACATTAACATTGAATTGCCATTTTCTATTTTCAAGAGAATCTAAAATTTTCTTCGAATTGCTTGGAAACAATTCAAGAAATACAGCGGCCAACGTAGTTTACCAGGAATAGCGGGGAAGCTAGGATTCTTTTTTTATAGGGCAGATAAAAAAAGACCTGAATCAAATAGTGGATTTTTTCCTGCAACTTGGAATGACAAACAAGCTGACGGCCCACCTGATAGAATTTTAATTAATTTTTTTTTTACAACACAGGGGCAAACTAGCATGCGGCTCACCTGATGGTAAGTGACTACCGCCGCCCATGGTCACCCACAACACCAGCGGCATTGCAGGTGTGCTGCCGGCCTTTTAAAAAGTAATATGCTCTTTTCTTGAAGGTTATGTTGTCGTATCGGTTCGGAAATTAATGATCGAGGGATGGGCGACAAAAAAATCTCACTCTAAAGAAAATGCTCAGCTTCTTCAGTGTACAGAAGGTATATAAAATATGAAATTTAATACGTCCACTGTAAATCGATTCCACCCTAATATATAAAATAGTTTGTTTTCCTTGTGCCTATAATTATTAATATATATCCAAGTATTGGGTACGTATTTAACATATATGCATGGGATTATATAATTTTGTTTGATTGATATATATATGTATGTGTATATGTATGGCATATGTGTGTGTGTATGTATATGTGTATATATATGTATGTATGTGTATGTGTGTATATATATAATTTTCATATATTTTTTATTTGCAAAACATGCTTTTTTAATTATACAGCACTATCATACCTACTTGTACAACAATTAGTCCATTACCTTAAGGTTGTCTTGAAAAGATTGCTCTGAGCAATAAGACCGCCTTACTGTACTTATACAATTGTATCGTTGTGTTTGTAAATTGTCTCGCTTATTTCCTATATTGTATAATGCAAATAAAGTATACTCATTCATTCATTAATAAAATTTCAAAATGAACGTTCTCATTGCATATATTAAAACACTACAATCATTATTAATGATATAATAGGTCGCACCAACACCCCCAAGACTCGCTCCCTAAAATTAATATTCAACAAGCTGTCATTTGTACGAGCCATAAAAGCTAAGGACAACACTATCTCAAGTCATTATATTTTGTAATATCCACCGTAGAATTGTAATTGGCGTTGTAAAACTGATGGACCCTAAACTTTGATAAATTATATACCTAATAAGATGTAAAATACAACATCGGTCGTAATATAACTTGAACTTTGAACGACTTTGGATATAAGACATTCTTGAGGTGTAACTTATTTATTACGGAATTAAGTTTATCAAGAATTTACTCGTTTGCTATGACATTTTGTGTTACGCGATATTGCGGGTAGATATGAATAGATAGATACACTTTATTGTTTCCTGTAAAATATTATAGTTGTAAACTTTGTTGTTTTACAAAGAAAAACCGACGTCAATTGTCACAAAAACAGTTATCAGACACCAGTTAACAGTTACCAGAGGGAGACTTTGTACAAAAGTCGTTTGCTTGGGTACCTGTGTCCCATTCGGTTTTCTACCGTAAAGCAGTTGTGTTTGCATGGCTGTGTTTCGATTTTAAGGATGGGATATGGCGTGAATTTACACGGTACAGGGTATTACGGGCGAAACAGCATTCTCTGTTATGTCCATGGTACTGCTCATGTCTATAAGCGACAGTTACCACTTTCCATCAGATGGGCCGTCAGCTTGTTTGATAGATAGATACTCTTTATTGTTTCCTCCAAAAGATTACAATAGTAAACTTATTATAAATATAAATAATTACAAGAAATAATCACAATGAGAAAACAATTTGCCATTCTAAGTTGTATAAAAAATGTAATGGAACTCGGTACAACATTGTAAACTTCAAGACAAGTGCATATTCCTTTTGAATAGGCCGGAAGCACCCTTGCTCCTCCTCCGGTGTAACAGAGTATACTGTTTCGCCCATGATACGCCCCATGCGTTGCCATTCCTGAGGACTCAGGTGTTATTCCTCTGTACCCAGTAAATTCATGCCATATTCCACCCTTCAAACCGAAACACAGCCATGCATACACAACTGTTTCACGGTTGAAACACGAATGGGACAGAGGTACCTAAGCAATCGACTTTTGTACAAAGTCTCCCTCTGGTAAAATCCAAGATGCTTTTTTTGCAAAATAATCTTCTTCAACAATTATAATTTACAATACATACATACAATACATAAAGTTTTAATTAAAATATTTGAGTAATATTAATTATTAATCACTACACCTACATATTATACCCTATGCCTTTATAATGGACTATTAATTTACATGTAATAATGTTTTAATCACAAAAAAAAAATGATCAGTCATATTCATGATCCGTACCCGACCCAAAGTGGGGGGAAAGGGTTTGTTAGTAATGGAGTTTGACAGCAGCATTGCTAGCAGTATGCCCTATTAGGTCGACCTCCACGTGGTTCCCCCTGGAAACCATCGTGAACAATTCTTGTTGAATTCGCAACTGGGCTAACTTAACTGACCTACTTCATCCTCTCCTATCATCCTTCACTGGTGCCCCGCCGGTGTATACCGATAGCGCAGGTGGGGTTACCATTCCATTATCACCCATTAAAAACACCCGACCCAAAGTTCCCCATCACACTTGCGGCATTTCCGTGTTGGATTGCCAGGGATATCCCTTGAGCCAGATAGAGAAAGAATCTTCTATATTATTATATTATTAGAGCTTGTATTCGATTTTTATATAACAATCTCAATTTACAATGCATTGCAGGGAGTCAATGGATGCAGATGGCTCAGGAGCATTCCTTATGGCAGTGTATAGAATTTTTTTATTGATTGACAATATAATGGTAACCTCGCCTGCGCTATCGGTATACGCTGTCGGGGCACCAGTACAGGATGATAGATGAGAATGAAAAGGCAGGTCAGTTAGCTCATCGTGATAGATAGACCTGGAATTCAGCGCGATAGTTTCCAGGGGGGACCACGTGGAGATCGACTTGCCAGGGTATATTGCCGGCAATAGAATTGGTACTCCGTATTACTAACAATCCCTTCCTCCAGTCTATAGAGAGGCCTATGTTCAACAGTGGACAGAAAAATATATAGTGATTAACATCAATTTACAATCGTAACCTAAATTTTTTGACCATGCTTTGAAAAATCTGTTACTAAATTTATCATCATTTCAGCCATTATCCGTCAATTGCTGGACATACCCCTCCCCCATAGACTGCCATAAAGAACGGTCCTGAGCCACCCGCATCCACTGACTCCCTGCAATGCATTTCAAGTCGTTATTCCATACTAGTGGGGGGTCGTTCTACACTGCGTTCGTCCGTATGCGGTTGCACCTACACAAAAACTCTTACCTTTCTACTAAATTATGTATCAATACAAAATTCTCTGTCCAACTTGTTGAAATCCCTAAACACATGACAGTTAAAGCCAATGAAAAAGCCAATGAATCTGTGTGAAAGAGACTAGAAACTATATTGATAGGACCCTATTTATACGTGATGCTTACAACATTTACGACACGTGACGTTAAACCCTAGAGGAATTACTAAAACTAAACAGTACAAGGAATAAAGAGAACTGAAAGGTTAAACACTAAGGGGAAACTACTAAAATCCCAACGGATCAAAATTGGGCAGCCTGATTTGCTCCTATGCCTATTGGGAATTATGGTAAGCTCCAAGAATTCAAGGATTTTTACTAAGTTAGATGTTATTTTGCAAAATTCCATATCACTGGTTAGTTGGTTAGAATTATTTTGTTTAATTCCTCTACTATTATACATGTTACTACTAACATTTGAAAATAAACTGCTATTAGTAGAGGCTATATAACTTCCTATTTAGTTATTAGTCCTTGACTGTTACTCGATCTACACTCATCTTACAAATTGTATCGGAAATAAACAAAATAGTTAAAGACAGAGGAATGGCATCTAAGTCCTCAGGAATGGAAACGCATGGGGGGTATCATGGGCGAAAGGAAGGGGTGGTTTATTCTATACTGCGAAGTACACGGTGATTTATAAACCTCTAAATTTATTATATTAATAGGATTTTGAGTGTATTATGTTTTGTATCAGCCCTCACAAGCTTCTAGGGATAAAAATCCTTGGCTACTACAAAATGACTTGTTTTTGGATATTCGAGTACTCACGTTTACTTTGAGCCAGTGTTGCTATCAGCTCGTATAACAAGGGGAAGGAAACGTAATTTTACACCACAGATACTATCAGCTATTGCGGTGAACGTGAATAATGAATGCGCGTTCCGGCGAACTAGATGTGCTTTATTGATTGCATATCGTGATTGCCTTGTGTGTACGTAGACGTAGGTGGTAGATAAGGGAAAATATTATATGTATTTTGTATGGAACTGGTATAAAACAGAGAATCTTTTTTTTTTTATACAACTTATAATGGCAAACAAGCTGACGGCCCACCTGATGGAAAGTGGTAACCGTCGCCTATAGACATGAGCAGTACCATGGACATAACAGAGTATACTGTTTCGCCCATGATACCCCCATGCGTTGCCATTCCTGAGGACTCATGTGTTATTCCTCTGTACTGTGTAAATTCACGCCATATCCCACCCTTCAAACCGAAACACAGCTATTTCTTGCAGCCAAACAGTTTCTGTTTGAATGATAAGATATGATAGTAACGTAATTATAGGTCGTGGAAGCATAATATCCTATTCCACAGGCATGGCCACGTATGAGGGGTATCACGGGCATCATGTATTATGTATAATGTCTAACACAATTGATGTCTATCGGCGAGAGTTGCCTTTTACCCTAATATTTTTTTTATACTACTATGATGGCAAGCAATGGCTCGTTTGATGGTAAACAAAGGTTACCGTAGCCTACAAACGCCTGTAACACCAGAGATGTCACACGCGTGTTGCTGATCCCTAAGAAACCTTAATACGTCCTTTTTGGAAAACTCCATGCTGTAGTTTTTAGGGAAAACCTCGACAGGAAGATTATTCCATAACCTGAGTGTTTGCTGGAGTGATGTTCCTCTGAATCTGTGCGTGACCATTCCGGTACTAAGGTATGAGGATAGATTCCCTGCCGATGGTAAGTGGTAAGATGGTGAAAGGCTGTAGGCCTCATATTGAAGAGTTCTTCAGAACATAGTCCGTTAGATGCTTTTACTATAAAGGAAACCAGCTTATTTACTATTCCAGTTTGTATAAAAATGTAACTTGTTCAAACTGTAATGTATGACCACTATTTCTCGTGCCATCCCCCCAAGTACGTAGCGCATAAAAATTATTTACACATTTTGCTGGTAAGTCAGCCTCACTCGGACAGATTAAGTCCTCACGTAGCGGCCATTTTTCTTTTTCTCAGACAAGACGAAGTATGGCTATATCAGCAGAGTCGTAAATAAAAATAAGTAAAGAATATACTTTGTATAATTTATGGGCGTGGTCCTGGGAAGGGATAATTGTTAACATGCTACTTCACTTTTGACGGTTTCAAGTATTTTATTTTGTTTGTTTGTTGTAAGTCATGAATTTGTTTACTATTCTTACCAAAAAAAAAAGTATCCTACATAATTTTCTCCTGCATTTTTGCTTTTTACACCATGTAATTAATTAAAAACCTATCCTTAAAGATGTAATATTTAATATGTGACCAAATGATTCAGTGTAAAATAGCAAAAGATTTGGAAACTCTAAAGAAACTCTACAAAGTCTTATAAATAACATCTTTAGTTTTTAATTAAAGAAAAATTTTGTATAAAATAAACAATATTAAAAATAATAATGTCAGTCAGACTGTAGGCAAAATTTTAATTTTAATTTATTTATAAAATAAAATATGTTAACTATACTTAGTAATTTCAAAAGAGATATAAAGGAATATTTTATTGTAAAAATAATTCTTAGCATTATTTAAATAATAAATGACCTGTCAGATACAGAATTTTACAGATTTGATCTTTACATATTTAGACTACTAGTTATGGGAATAGACAAAGTAATTTTTTTATAATAGCAAAATAGAAGATTGATGAATATGAAGGAAGCGAAAGAGGTTTGTTTGAATCGAAGAACTTGGCGTTCCATTGTTTCTGCCTACCCTAATGGGAGTCAGGCGTGACAGATATGTGTATATATATATATATATATATATATATATATATATATATATATATATATATATATATATATGTAGAAGAATCTATAATCACCTTGAAATACGATTTATCACCATTTTCTTTCACACCAAAATGTTATAAGGGGTGATTAAGGAAAAAGACAAATAATATAAAAATAAATATAAAACAAAGAATATTTTTTGCTAATATTACAGATATGAAAGCAAGTTGTTTCGTGTTTAGTTACTTCTTAGCACCTTAATGGCTCAACCAATCTCTATGAAATTTGGTATATAGAATGGAGAAGAGCTTAAGCTATTATTTATCCTGGTCAGTGAATATATTCTGGTTACAAGAATGAAATCGAAGGGAAACTAGTTAATACTTGTAGATATCTGTAAACTCCCATATTATCTTTTATTCTTAAATTTTTACTACCACAATGAAGGAGCAAAAAGATTATTATCGACGAGGTCTAATAGCCCTATTGCTAGCAATACTGCTACCAGAGGGAGACTTTATACAAAAGTCGATTGCTTGGGTACCTCTGTCCCATTCATGTTTCTGCCGTGAAGCAGTTGTGTTTGTATGGCTGTGTTTCGGTTTGAAAGGTGGGATATGGCGTGAATTTACTGGGTACAGAGGAATAACACTTGAGTCCTCAGGAATGGCAACGCATGGGGGGTATCATGGGCAAAACAGTATACTCTGTTATATCCATGGTACTGCTCATGTCTATAGGCGACGGTTATCACTTTCCATCAGGTGGGCCGTCAGCTTGTTTGCCATTCTAAGTGGTATAAAAAAATACCCAATCAGGTCGACCTCCACGCGGTTCCCTCTGGAAATCGTCTTGGTTATTTTGTATAAATTGTCACAATGGGCAAACTGACCTGTTTTCATTCACCTATCATTTATTACTGGTGCTCCGCCAGCGTATATTAATAGCGCACGTGGGTTTACCATTCCATTTTCATCCATAAAAAAACTATTACAGCGAACAATGTGTAAAACCAAGTAGTTTAATATCAGATTCGCTCAGTCAAAAACTGAGGGCCTAGACAAACACTACTGTCATACAGAGAGACTCGCAATTTGCAAAGAAAACACTGTGCACCAAACTGCGAGCGCAAAGAGTTTGGTGGTCTTATGCGTTCCATTGAAGCCACTCGGAGGCTGAGTAAGGAAAAATCGGGCCTCCTTCTTTTTTCTTTCAAGCGCTTTTCAAGCTATGAAAGGGGTTGTCAATATTTTGAGCGCTATGAATAGGCTCGTAGATGTCAATGAAGGCTTAAGTGTATGAGGTGCTTTTCCACTGGGCTTTAATCGAGATGCGTTTTCGTTTCTTCTTTTTTTAGTTCGTAAAATCGAAACTGACATCTAAGAATTTTGAGGTTTTGAACAAGTTATATTAATCGTTAACTGTCCACTGGTGAATATAGCCTAATTTTGCCAGTAATTGCCACGCTTGGCAGGCAGGTTGTTAACGGCAGTTTGACTTAGTGATATTTTAAGAGAGATGCTGGTTCCATCCCTCCACCATAAGCTCCCTTATTATTGTTTATCTGAAAAGGTATACTTACAGATTGATCTTATAGATTTTTTTTAAAATCGGTTCAGAAGTTTAGTTTAAAATCAAAATAATTACTTTTGCCATAATTTAAATCGGTTTTTTGTGGAACACGGTCTTAATTATTAATTTAACCGTAATTTCTTCCCCATACAGTTTCTTTAAAATTGTGAAATTACACTGTACAAAATACGTTCCGATCTCGTAAGCAAGATGTCGACACAAATGGGGAAGCGCTTCTATCGCGCTCACAACCTTTTGAGATAGCTCAAAGCCAATTAGATGCGGCGACAACTGGAGTGCTAGGATAGTGGCGCTCAATAGGATGTTTTTACAACGAAATACCGCTTCTATAGAAAACTTTGTTAAGAGATCTTGGGGGAGTTATGAAGACTTTTGGCATTTTACTACAATAATAGAGTGTAATTTAAAGACGTAACGGTTTAACATGCCAATATTCGCGGGTTTGATTCCTGTTAAATACATTTTTGTATTCATAAGTATGTTTGTTTATAATTATAAAAGAAATATGTTATTTTGGCCATTTAGAGAGAATGGATGAAGGAAGAATCACAAAAGAGATTTATGGAGCACGAACGAGTGGAGATGTCGGTAAGGGTCGCCCTAGATGGACGTATGTCGACCAAATAGTCGTCGTGCTGAAGAAGGGTCAAATTAAAAGTACCCTTAACCGGCGAGCGTCTGTGTGTAGATTGATGAGTAGAGTGAGGAAGCGATTTAGAGAATTTGGTGTTCTATTGTTTTTGTACCTACCCGCTTAACACTTCAGTTTTAAAACGAAGTACATAATTTTTTTCAAATATTATATTAGGGGTATATTATAAAAAAAAGCGTCAGGGGTGTTCTTCTCTAGAAATCTGTCCGACTCTAGAATAAGGGCATACGGGTATTCGATCCCGGCCTCCCGAGCCGCTGCAGTGTCCCAGTCCTTTCCGCAACTGCAGTGTCCTCCCCCTTTCCTTTCCCACATAAGTCCCTTATTCCCCTCATTCACCAATTTCCTTTACGCTTTTCCAACGTTCCCTTCCTTTTTTCCTCAATCCTTTCCTCCATACCGTAGGTGGCGGAAACCACCAACAAATGCATTCCCAAAGAGGGTTGACGTCAGGCAGGTGGCTGGTCGTAAAACTAAAAACCAAATCTTTTTGTATTATGGATAAAATCTTATTACGCCGACCCCAAATGATTGGGATAAGGGTAGGAAGATGATTATATTATAAAAAAAAAACTTTGATATATAAAAAGCTTGTGTCACGATATTTATTCATAATTAAAGGACAACAGCATACCTGCAATGCATTTGGTGTGGTGGGTGATCATGGGCGTCGGTGGTCACTTACCATCAAGCGGGCCGCATGCTCGTTTGCCCCCTGTAAAAAAAATCTCCGAAACTTAGAGCAAAAATATTTGGTAAATAAATATTTTTGCTCCAACTGGAGAAGTAGGTCAATTTTTATCGTAACAAGTGACACTCAATATTTTTACGGGACAAAACAATATTTCCCGGGTTCAGTTAAATAAATATTTTTTTTCATACATATAACATACATACATATCTGTCATGCTTTTATTCATGTAAACTTAATTATAAGTATTTTTTTAATAATCTTCCAGATAATATAAAAACCCTCTCTGAAGTGACATTTAAAAAAACATTGCATGAAAAAAAAATTGCTAGTTGAAACGTATTTTTACTCTACTAGGTATTTTATATTGGATTGAAAGAGTGTAAATTTATACATATTATCGTTATATTTAATACATATCTTACTTATTGACTTCTGTATTTTTATTAGTACATCTCATTTTTTTTGTTGACCATCTGATATCCAATTGTTATTTAATTTTACTATTTAAACTAATCGACTGAATAAATTAAATTTTATTATTCTAAATATTTTAATTAATGTTATTTTATTATTATTATATTATTTCGTACTGTTTAAATACTTAAAAAAAAATTAAGGTTAAATCATGGTAATTTTTGTTTTCAATATTTGCACGCTTGACTTAAGTAGATTTTGTCAGGTACTTTTAATTTATAAGATCAAATGTTTTATACCCAAAATCATTGCAAATATATATTTTATTATTATTATTATTATTATTGAATTAACCTTTTTCACGAATCTGCTGACCAATTTTAAATACAATTTCAAGTTATCAAATAAGAATAAATCTAGAAACGGACTGCAAGATGAAGTAAAAATACTTTAATTTACGTTACCTGTATGAAATGAAATGAAATAGCATATTTTCGTTCGATTCCGTTAAATCTGGGTGTGGAACATAAAATAGCTCGCGAACTGGTTGAATATAAAATACCCGGAATTATTGGATACGAAAATATTAAAAGTTGAATGTAAAAAATTCAAATTTCGACATTTTTATCCATACGATAGGAACAAAGGATTACACGGTCGTAAAATATACTTATTTTATACTCGCACTCAATATTGAACATATTTTCTAGAGATATAAAAATATAATTACATATTTCATTGATTTATTTATTGATTTTACACTTTATTGTAAGATTTATAAAATAATAAATACAGTTAACTTTGAATAGAAGTGATATAAAAGACGGCTTTACCGCTAAGCTATCTCTTCCAGACAACCTTTGGGTAGAGGATATTGGGGAAAAAAACAAAGGGTAAGTAGTAAAGTAGCTAGTAAAGTAGGTATAGTGTATTTTATTAAATCATACTAAACTTGTTAATAAATTATAAATGCAAAAGTTAATGAGGATATATGTGTTAATAAAATATTTGATATGTCTTCCGAGAAAAAAAGTATTACCGATTTAAATGAAATTCTGGTGGAGGGAAAGGCATTGTTAGTAATGAGGTTTAATTGACCCATTGCTAGCAATACACCCTATCAGGTCGACCTCCACGCGGTTCCCCCTGGAAACCTACTGTAATTATAGTGTAATTCGCCACGATGGGCTAACTGGCCTGCCTTTTTATCCTCACCTGTCAACCTTCACTGGTGCCCCGCCAGTGTATATCGATAGCACAAGCGGGGTTACCATTCCATTATCACCAATTAAAAAAAAAACATGAAATTCTGGTAGGTTTTACAACATATTGGCCATTAACTGTCGTCTACTGAAGATAGACCTCCCCCTATTGGGGGGAGGGGTTGCCAGTAATTGACAAGCTTGGCAGACGTGTTGGGAACACAGTTATACTTTAGTAATGTTTTAAGAAGGACACTGCTGCCAATCTTTCGGCCATTAAGTTCCCTTAATTATCTTTTACGACACCCAAGGAAAAGGATGGGGTGGCCCATTTTACGCCGGGACCACAAAGGTAGGTTGTATTCTAATTTAAAACATAGGAATTATGTGGGCGAAGCTGTGGAATGTAGCTAGTATTGTAATTGTAAAATTTGTAAAGATGTATTTGTAATTTAAATAAATTGTAATAGTTACCCGTCCTGGCTTTACATGGATATATTAATGAAGAAAAGACCAGATTTTCCCTCTCACTCACTTTCATTTATGGAAGTTCATTTACCCATTTTTCTACTTTTTTATTCCACGATGTTTCAAATCTTTTCTCTCACACAAACCTTGTCCTAATAACTACAAACACAACAAAAAAGAATTATCAAAATAGGTGCAGCCATTTTGAAATGATGCGACTGATATACATTTTGCAATTAATTTTTATTTTAAAAAAATACAAAATACACAATAACTATATTTAATAACTTAATTATTGTTAATTAGTGTTAATTATTGTTAGTTAATTATGAATTAATCATTAATTATTAACAAACAGATTTAATTTCATTAATGAAATACTGGATTCTAAATATTTAGACTACATTCTCTATATGATACTTTAATAATCCCTGTAGTTGTTAAAGTAATTATACACAGCGAACTTGTATAGAGTAATTCAAGCAAATAATATTCAACACCATGCCGCGTCTGCCGAAACTTGTGGCTTAATTAAACGATAGCTGAACTCTTGAGGCATGCATCCAGAAGCACCCTCTCAGGTGTTGCCTGTATGACTAGATTTAGGGGTGAGTAATGTAGAGCAATATCTATATATATATATATACTTCCGTTTTAATATCCATGTATTATTTTATTTAATGGGTGATAATGAAATGGTAACCCCACCTGCGCTATCGGTATACACCGGCGGGGCACCAGTGAGAGATGATAGGTGAGGATGAAGCAGGTCAGTTAGCCCATCGTGACGAATTCAACAAGAATAGTTCACGATGGTTTCCAGGGGCAACCACGTGGAGGTCGACCTAACAGGGCATATTGCTAGCAATGGGGCTGTCAAACTCCATTGCTAACAATCCCTTTCCCCCCAATATTTACGTATTAGCCTAATAATGAATATGACTATAATAACTAATATGAATATAATATCGTAATAAATATTATGTTTTATGATATGGGTGATAACCAAATGGGTGATGGCATTTTTCGCTGTCAATATTCAGAGAAAACCTGTGTATAAATATCGGTACAATACCGTATGGTCCCAGCATAGAATGGACCACCCCTTCCTTTCCCATGGGTGTCGTAGGAGGTGACTGAAAGAACATAATAGTCGAGCAATGGGCAGCAGCGTCCCTCTTAAAACATCATCAAAAGCCTAATTGCAATTGCCAATTCGCTTGCCAAACGTTGCAACACTACTGGCAGAACCCCTCATGGGAGAGACTTAGCAGTGGACAGTCAACAGCTGATATAGCGATGATGGGATCGATATCACCCATGACTAGCTAAACATAACCTATCACCTGTAACTTGGGCGTCGTAAATTCTAACATCGTTTAGCATAAATTGCATCTAAGTAATGTTGCTATCCAAGTTCCGTGTTACGAAATACCTATGTGTGTGTAAAATATAGTTGTACTATACATATAGTTTGTGTGCCCCGCCATATACCAGACTCGGCTACTATTATAAGCCCTTTATTCATAAAAACTAAGGCCTACAAGTCTATTATGACTTTTAAACTATTTTGTCACATTCAAATTGGGAATTACCGTAGACAAAACAAGAGTTCAATAGCTTAATTAGGTTTAAGACAGACTTAATATTTCTATGAATAAGGGAGTGAGAATTTTTATAACAGTTAACGATCGATAATCCCTAATCGACATTTATGAAATGTATTTATTTATTGGAAAACTAACAGCTTATAATTTTTAGCTTAAAGTAACAACTTATCTATACAAAAAGCCAATAACAGGTTTTCACTGAATTAGCGATATGAATTTGTCGTGGTTGGAGTAATTATAAAATTTTGAAAACTATTAAAAAGTACACTATAGTACATCATAACAATAGCCACTAAATTAAAATAAAATTATATTGAGTAAAAAACTACGAATGTAGGATGTGTGTATGTGTGCGTGAGTGCATGCGTGCATACATGCGTGCGTGCGTGAGTTCGTGCGTACGTGCGAACGTGTGTGCGTGCGTGCGTGCGTGCGTGCGGGCATGCGGACGTGCATTCGTGCGCGCTTGCGTGCGTGCGTGCGTGCGTGCGTGTGTGTAAATAATTTATTGTAGAATTTTTTTATAACTTATTTTTTATATTTTTTTATGTATTTTTACATTACACATTCAAATAATTTTTACATTTGTATATTAAGTATTAATATTAAACTATTTGAGTTTATTTTTTATTAAAAATGCTTTTAGAATAAATTCAAAAACACACAGTTGCACATCAAATGTTTATAGATGTAGATTTCTCACTATACATTCATCTTATTTCATTTTTTAACGTATGCTCTTTATAATGGAAATTTTATGTATTTACTATATTTGATATTTCCGAAAATTGTTTCCACTTCATCCGAAAGTCTTCGTTAGAGGGCGTACGATGCTTTGCGTCACAGCATCTCGCCTCCTCGCACTGCGGACTGCAGCTCACGAGACCGTGAAGACTTCGCCGCGTCGGTCGCAAGCTTGTTAATTATGTTGTCATATATTATTATATGTTATCCGACAAAATATATATATATATATATATATATATGTATATATATATATATATATGTATATATATACAGTTTGAATTGAATTGTATATTTAATATATTATAAGAGTATATTAAAACTGAGAGTAAATAATTGTGGATATTAAATAAGTAGTTGGGAAATTTTCAGCTCACATTTTAGATTTTCTCCAACTTCAATATAGTATATTAATTCATCACTTATAAGCTTACAGTATACTCTATTACGTCCATGGTACTGCTCATGTCAATAGGCGACGGTTACCACTTTCCATCAGATGGGCCGTCAGATTGTTTGCCATTCTAAGTTATATAAAAAAAACTTTTATAAACAAAAATCAAAGATAAACTCTTACTGACGATTGCGAGCTAAAATAATTACTTGTTAAACGTAACTGTTTTCATTTTCAAATTCAAAATTAATATAAGGCAATATCATTGAATTTATTATCAAGTAGATAAGTTCTAAGCTATGAATAGAGTACAGTCTTCTCGGTTCACAGTAAAATGCAATCATAGCCATCGTGTCGAGATTAGACCGAGCTGAGACAGTTTCATTTAGAATGTCGGCAACGGACAGCCTGTGAATAGTAAAGAGGAACTGGGAGCCGACTGGAACAGGTTCGTGCTGGAACGGTCAGCGGCGCTGAATCGAATTGAATGGAATTACCTGACCCATTCGATATCTGTGCACATCTGGTGTTCGATTGACTATTGATTTTTAATACACGTTCTAGTGTTACTTAATTCATCAATACTAGCATCTTTAACAATAACAGTTTAATGAAGAATGACAAAAATGAATGTTAAATGTCTAATATTAATTGATAATTCGATTGAAGATACTTGTAATTAAGCAATTAATTCTTAAATTGATATTATGATGTATCGATTATCGATAAAATCGATATATTGTCAAAATGATATAAACGAATCTATATATTTAATATTATTTTTTGTTAAAATGTTCTGCAAATTATAGATAATTAGTCCTTAATTGTTTGTTGTGAGAAATAATAATAAGAAATAAATAAATTTTCATCACTAAATAAATTATCAATAGAATGTTGATATTAGAACAACACTATCGATTATATCAAATAATTAATAGTGTTGTTCTGAATTGGTTACCGATATAATCGATAGTATTCATTATGTCGCATACTACATCGATTATTAATTAATAATCGATTAAATTAACAATCTATATTAAAATTATTCTAGACGAATCGTCATCATCATATCAGCTGTTTATTGTCCACTGCTGAACATAAACGTCTCCCATAAGGGTGATTTGACAGTAGTTGCTACGCTTGGCAGGTGGATTGGCAATCGCAGTTACGTTTTAGTGATATTTTAAAAAGGACACTGCTGCCCATTCCTCGATCACTAAGTTCTCTTAGTTGCCTCTTTCAACACCTACGAGAATGGGTGAATACTACCGACAAATTATTAATTTTTTGCTATTATAATTCTAAATAAGATATTATATTTGATATATTGCATGGTAAAGTGCTTTATGTATGAGAAATACTGAATAAAACCATGTCACTCACAGGCATGGATATACATATATATAGAAATCACAAGAATTTACAAACTGAATTAGATCAGAAAAAAATGTAAATGTAAATATCGAAACAGATTGTCAAAAATAGTACCACACATGGTATTTTGGAGAGAAAGTAAGTTTAGATGATTAACAAAAGCAATATGGCGTCTAAGGATATGATTTGGCACTGGAGGAGGTTCGCTATCAATAAATGTCTTTTGTGACACCAAGAATACAATTTCAATGACTGGATAATATTGTAACAAATTCTTAAACATATAAAGTGAAAACAAGTGTTGTCCTCCTCTCTCGTAGTTGCTGTACCTAACCAACCAAGGGTCCATAATTGAAGTTGAAATGTTATCTACTAATCACATTATGGAATGCGATAAAAAAAAAACATTTAAAAGCATACAAATTATTACGATCAGTACGGGTACATCACAATTTTCCAGACAATTACCAATTACTTAACTCTAAAATTAATATTAAATTTCAAATCTAAAATTTAATGGAAATTAATTACAATTTATTATTAACTGGTAGCATTCTTTTGTCGTTTAGAAATTAATTAACAATATAATAAGATTTTTCTATAATCCATGAAAATACATTAATGTTACAATTAAATGTTAAAACTAAAATTTAATGTAACTTAATGGTAGTTCTCTTAATGATTTTGGTATTACTAATACAAAAAATAATGAAACACATTAAATTACTGGTCTCAGCATAGAATGGCCCATCCTCTCCTTTCCCGTGGGTGTAGTAAGAGGCGAGTAATGGAGGGCAAAGAATGAGTAGCAGCGTCCCTCTTAAAACATCTCTAAAGCCTAACTGCGATTGCCAATCCGCTTGCCAAGTGTGGCAACTACTGACACCCGTCTAGGGGAGGCTTATGTCCACCAGTGAACTATTAAAGGCTGATATAATAAATACTATTAAATGTATTTCTATAGAAAATAAGCCAACAAAATTAGCTTCCTACATAATATGAATGTCGTTCACAATTCCAGTGACCAAGGAAAATAAATATTGTCAATATCCTAAACTAATACCAACACACATACTCAAATCTCATCTCTACCAGGTACGCTTTCCTTTCCTAGAAATTGGTTGTATATTTAATACGTTGTTCAGTATCGAAACTATCTGATAGTGTTGCCTTATAACTCTCAAGTTATCGATAGTATTTACCAAATCGCCATAATATCGATTTTATTTTCACACTTTAATTTCTCTTAATTAAAAGTTCTAAGAATTAAAATTCAAATTATTACTATTATTTTATTGTTCTTCAATTTGATTTAAAATATAGAATATCGTTCCCAAATATTAGTTTTTGTAGTGTCCTGAAAATTTTACATACTTGGATTTAGCTGTCTTTGATTTTACAGATCTTAAAAAATAATTTAAGTATCGATTGGAGTATCGATAATATCAATATGAAGTTTACGCAATTTAATCGATTAATCGATGATAATCTAGAATTACTATTGGTAGTATCGATTATTATTATCATTAAATAGTTTAAGACATTATTAAGGATTAATCCACAGTATCGTTTCATTACTTGATATCAATTGCCTCGATAGTCGGTTATGAAATTATATCGATAGTGTCCTGTTCTGCTATAATCGATTGAATTGTTAATTATTGATTATTCTATATTCTGTATTGAAATTGGACTTGTAATTTTGAAAATTATGAATTACTTTATGTTATTGTTAATTAGAGGGTTATAATCGACTGTTAGTATTATACATAAATTATTATATTTTTTTATAACTATAATCGATTGTCGTTTATATCGATATTATTCGACTATTAGCCAACATCATTATTAGATGTAAGATTAGTTATATAAGTTACGGTAAGCAATTACCTCTTACTAGTGTTGTTTCACGTTAAGTACTTGTTGTGTTGTTTTTCCCGAAAAATTAATATTATATCAATTTTGTAAAAAAATCTTCGCACTATAAAGACGTTATGCATGGTTATATGATTATTAATAAATCATGTTTAAATGAATGGCCAAATCTGTATGTAATCTGATATATTATGTAAGCTATATTCTAATTTAACACACAGGATCTTTTAAATTGTACTCTATATTTAAGCGGACCAAGCCGCGAGATATAGCTAGTCGATCGATACATTAATATAATTTTTTATATCTCGTATGTGTTTAATACAGTTCAATAAAACATATACGTTTTACCACAAAACTTGCAATAGACAAGTTTTTAATACATAGATATGTATTAAACTTTTATATCTACTATGAATTATTATATTATTAATAAATATGAAAGATGTTTAAAGTAATAAATCTCGTGTATAAAATTCTCGTGTCACGGTGTTTGTTACCAAACTCCTCCGAAACGGCTTTACCGATATTTATGAAATTTTGTGTGCATATTGGGTAGGTCTGAGAATCGGCCAACATCTATTTTTCATACCCGTCAATGATAACGGTGACCCACCCCAAAATATATATTTTTATTTTTATTTTATTATAACTAAGCATTGAAAATTACATACAATATCAAATTTTCATCGTTTTACGATCAACCCCTGTATTTTAATTGCGATTTTTATATTTCGCAATTAGTGGTAAAACAACGTTTACGGGGCCAGCTAGTTTTATTATAATAATGAATTTTGCCACATAAAATTACAAATAAACTATATTAACTGAAAAATATATAACCAAGGCAGAGACTTTTTAAACTCTGTTTAGATAGACAGTGTTTTAAATTATTTTTGTGGCAAGACCGTACATTCGTAAAATGGTCGTATGTTCTTAAAATGATCCTTCGAACCGGATATTTTGAATTGGGCACAATATGTTTTATAAATAAATAATAATATTTTTATTTGCTACGATTTTGGATATAAAACATTATATCTTATAAATTAAAAGTACTTTACAAAATCTACTTAGATTAAGCGTGCAAATATTGTTGACTTTTCACTGTCAACATTAATTTTATTGTGACTAATTTATTTTATTTGGGAGTCTGTTGCGTAATGATTTGATTGCATTTTTCTGTTTTAGTGGGAAGTATTTTGGATGTTCCTTAAACGCATAGCTGTTTTATATAAATGCAAGTTACACTTTATTGTTTTTTTTTACAACACAGGGGGCAAACGAGCATGCGGCTTACCCGATGGTAAGTGACTACCGCCGCCCATGATCACCCACAACACTAACGGCATTGCAGGTGGGCTGCCGGCCTTTTAAAAAGGAATATGCTATGAAACTACCAGAGGGAGACTTTGTACAAAAGTCGATTGCTTGGGTACCTCTGACCCATTCGTGTTTCAACCGTGAAGCAGTTGTGTTTGCATGGCTGTGTTTCGGTTTGAAGGGTGGGGCATGGCGTGAATTTCCTGGGTACAGAGAAATAACACCTGAGTCTTCTGGAATGACAACGCATGGGGGGTATCATGGGCGGAACAGTATACTCTATTATATCCATAGTACTGCTCATGTCTATAGGCGACGGTTACCACTTTCCATCAGGTGGGCCGTAAGCTTGTTTGCCATTCTAAATTGTATAAAAAAAAACTGTGAAATTAGAAATATAGAGAGATATGTATTAACAATAGAAAAATAATAGATTTTATAAAATTCTATCTATTTTTAATATTATGTCCTTATTTTCAAATGGCTGGCCATATAAGAACTTCAATAAAGTTCGTTCAAGTTAAATAAGAATCGCAAACTTCCGTCGCTACGGAAGGCATTAAGTGGAAGACTATAACGGTAAGTTTTAATAACTTGTGGCTGCCTTTTTTAATTGTGCTTTTAAAAATATTTCGCCACAGATATTAATAAAATGTATGAAGCCAATTACGTAGAAAATAGCTATATATCAGAGGGAGACTTTGTATGAAAGTCGTCTACTTGGGTACTACTGTCCCGCTTGCATTTTTGCCGTGAAGCAACTGTAGTTACATGGTTGTGTTTCAGTTTTAAAGGTATATTCTATGCAACTTTGGACAACGACAGCGAAATTAAAGTAATTAATAGTGATATAATACTTAGTCCTTGGGGGAAAGGGATTGTTAGTAACGGGTTCTAATAGCCCCGTGTACACTATCAAGTTGACCTCCACGCAGTTACCCATAGATACCATCATGGTTAATTCTTGTTGAATTATTCACGTTGGGCTAACAGACTTGCCTTCATCCTCACCTATCATCTATCACTGGGGCACCATAAAAAATAAAATTTTAGTTCTCTGGAATGACAATGGATGAAGGGCATCATGGGCGTCACAGTATACTCGGTGCGCCAATGATTAGCGTTGGTTGAAAGGTCTTTTTGTTATATATATAGTATTTGTAATAGAGTATATAGCATATTTTATATTCCAATTACGTGGAGGAAGTCACGAGTAAAAATCAGTAAAGAATTGTTTTTATCATCATCATCATCATATCAGCTTTTAACTGTCCACTGCTGAACATAAGTCTCCCGCTTGGGCGGGGGGGGGGGAGAGGGGGGTTTGCCAATTGCTATTTTTGGCAAGCAAATTGGCAACCGCAGTTAGGCTTTAGAGATGTTTAAGACAGATGCTGGTGCCCATAACTCAGCCTGCCTCAGTCGCCTCTTGCGACACCCACGGTGTCCAGTGAAAGGAAGGGGTGGCCTATTCTTTGCCGGGACGACACGACCTAACAATTATTTTTATTCCTGATAATTCTAATTAACTCCTATTTTTGCTTGTTTGCCAACTTCGTGGTATAAAAAAAAAACTCATTATAATAATAGCAAGTATAGGATTATGTATTTATTATTATAATTTTAATATTATAATATATTTGCTTGTTATTCTAACACTGTACGTACAAGTTTAACTGAGTCGCTATCTGTGAAACGGAATGCAAATATATTTTATAAAGAGCTCGACGACAAGCGAACGAAGGCGAGGTCAAAGTACTTTCCAGACATTGATTTAAAAAAAAAAGAATAAAAATCTTGAGTATTTGAAAACTTAAAGGCAACACTAGAAATAAACAATTAATATTTTGCACTCATTTTAAACCATACATTTTTTTTTATTTACACATACACTAAACAAACTTTTTACTTAAATAATGTCATTAATTAGATACAATCAATCATTACATCAAGATTTACCAGATGGAGACTTTGTACAAAAGTCGATTGCTTGAGTACCCCTGTCCCATTCGTGTTTCAACCGTGAAGCAGTTGTGTTTGCATGGCTGTGTTTCGGTTTGAAGGGTGGGATATGGCGTGAATTTACTGAGTACAGAGGAATAACACCTGAGTCCTCAGAGGTACGGGCTGCAGTGTCCCTCTAAAAACATCACTAAATGCATAACTGCGGTTGTCAATACCCCTGCCAAACGTGGCAAATATTGGCAAAATCATCTTTATGGGGGAGGCTTATATTCAGCAGTGGACAGTTAATGTCTGATGATGATGGTCAATAAATGTAAATTTATATTATTTTCTTAAAGGGAGATTTGTTTTTGTACAACTTAGAATGGCAAACAAGCTAACGGCCCACCTGATGGAAAGTGGTAACCGTCGCCTATAGACATAAGCAGTACCATGCATATAACAGAGTATACTATTTCGCCCATGATACCCCCCATGCGTTGCCATTCCTGGGGACTCAGGTGTTATTCCTCTGTACCCAGTAAATTCACGCCATATCCCACCCTTCAAACCGAAGGACAGCCATGCAAACACAACTGCTTCACGGTAGAAACACGAATAGGACAGAGGTACCCAAGCAATCGACTTTTGTACAAAGTCTCCCTCTGGTAAGTTAAGCTTTAGAGATGTTTTAAGAGGGACGTTGCTGTCCATCCTTGCCCTCCCTTAATCGGTTTTTACGACACCCACGGGAAAGGAAGGGATGACCTATTCTATGCCATGACCTTACGACAATATGTTTTTGTATTTTATGCACGAAAAATTATTAATCCATTCTTGCGCCACCTGCCCTTTTCTATCTGTTCTCCTTTAACTAAAGGTTGTCTGTAAGAGATTGCCCTAGCTATAAGACCGCCTTTTGTACCTTTATGTGTATATTTCAATCAGTATTTATGTTACTGTATTTCACTTGAATTATTCAGTTGTCATTGTATATTTTTATGTATGGTGCAATAAAGAGTTAAATAAATAATAATATCATATAACATAAGCCACAAATTGGAACGAAATGAAAAACACCTTAACATGGGAGGCACTTAAAAATACTGCTTTAAACTAGTTTCGCACTTGAAGCTTTTACCCGAATAAAATAGAGCGTGCCACGTGTATCGCTGAAAAGGACTATTAGCGAGATAGTATCGCTGCACCCCGTTTAGTCGCTACTCGACGCGCAGCTAAAATACTCCACTATGTACTGCAACCATGAATTTTAAACTATTACGCTTTAAACACTTTGTTTTTATGCAACTTAGAATGAAAAATAAATTATGAAAATAACACAAGTATATACTATATGAATATATATAAAAATTAATGCCACTTTTCGTTGTAATTTTATAACTCAAGAACGGGCCCACCGATCCAAACCAAATGTTTAGGCTTTGTTCGAACTATTTAGTAGATGATTTATGTGTAGTTTGCACAAAATCGGTCGAGCGGTTCTACATTTATCATATTTTTTGTAAAAAGTTAATTCAATAAATGGCGGATCATTTTGTTAATGGGGATTTTTGTGTCACATTCATTCTTTTTTTACATCTACGAAATAGGTAGCTAGGTAGATACAGATAAAAATGTAAAATGTTGTAAAAATGTCCACCTGTGCGTATGTATATATATATATATATATATATATATATATATATAATATACACATATATTTCGTATACATATAATAATAAAGTTTCAATGTCAATCAATTGGCAGACAGTTTTTTTAATGGAATGGTTATCTCGCCTGCGCTATCGGTATACACTGGCGGGGCACCGGTGAGGGATGACAGGTGAGAATGAAGTAGGTCTGTTGGAAGCAACGGAATGAAGATTCTGACGAATTCAGCAATTATTAACCACGATAATTCGGGAGGAAAGGGATTATAAGTAATGGGGATTACCAGTTCCATTGATAGGAATATACCTTCTTAGATCAACTCCCCGTAGTCATTTCTGGAAACCATCGTGTTGTATACCAGGTGTGATCATAACGATGTGCCAATTGACCTGCCTTTTCATCCTCAATTATCATACCTCACTGGTATCCCGCTTGTGTATACCGTTAACGCAAGCGAGGTTACCATTCCATTATCACCCATTAAGCCACAATAGTTTCTAAAAAGAACTGCGTGGAGATCGACTTGATATGGCATATTGCTGGCAAAGAAACAGAATCTATTACTAATAATCCCTTTCCCCTTACGGAAAGGATTTTCCTCTGGAGCTCTACTCTCACTCTAAAAAAAACATAGATACGATAAATACCTGTAAGTAAAAAAAAAACACAAAAAACACGCTGATTTTGCAAGTGTTCAGCCACGACTGTAGCCTATTCCTAGAATAAGATGGGCCGTACTCTAACAATAGGTTCTTCTAAACCTACCGCAAGCACCAGTCTCTCACAAAATTGGTCTTCATATCAAATTGTACCTCATGTTGTTACTTTATTCTATCTTTTGTGAAGATAAAATAAACCATTCATTCATTCATTCATTCATTCAATAAGAATAAATTATGCAGACGAAGTCGCAGGTACGTGTAGTCAACTGTAGACCTTCAAACACCTCAAAGTGTAGCCATAAAAGTGAAAGAATGACATTACTTTCATATCAGCGCAGCAGTTTCAACTGTCGTCGAGATTTACACAAAAACTTGCCTATGTCGTCCGAACAAACGATATCGCTGTGAACAATAACCATTGCGTGCTCCGAACGGGCCACAACACGGAGGCATCACTAATCTACATAATTGCACAACTCCTGTCGCGGTGTTTTATATAAGAAAAAGAAAAAAAATTATAAAGGACACCTGCGAACGACTAACTTTTGCCCCTAAAAATTATTTATATCAAAGTTCTTTCATAAATCAGGATAAACTTGTTTACAAAGTAATTTTAGAAGCGACCCGTTTTTCACCAGTAATATATTATGGTGGTCGGGCATAAACGAAAGCTTACATTTATCTTTTCTGATCTATCTAAATGTAATTGTTTTCGAAATTGGTTTTGGAGTCATAACACTATTACAATCATATTAATATTATTGGTCTAGTCGCATTTAAATATAGTGTAAACACTATTATAATATAACAATTGGCTCCGATATAAGTTAGACTTGGTCGTGTGGTCCCGGCATAGAATAGCCCTTCCCTTCCTTTCCCCGTGTCGTAATAGACGATCAAACGATTAAAGCTGTTGCTTATAAGTGTTTTTTTTTTCAGGTAAAGAAAGTGGTAACCGTCGCCTATAGATATGAGCTATACCATGGACCTAACAGGGTGTACTGTTTCGCTAATGATACTCCCATGCTTTGCATATACCCTGTAAATTCACTGCCATATCCCACCCGTAAACCGAAACACAGCCATGGCTTAGATAGATTAGACAACATTAAAACATTTATCAATACAAAATCTATTTGTAGACACAACTTTACGTTCTAAATTCAAATATTTTCAATCTACGAGTAGATACAATAAAATATACTTTCAATTATAAAGTTTTCATCATCAAGTCGTGTCTACATGTAATTTATCTTGTAGCATAAATTCATTTGAAGAATTAAGCAAACAGAGAACTGTCTGTCTTGTTATTACACTATTCTATTGAAATGCTGAATATGAAATATTAAAATAACAATAAACCAAATGAGATGTTTCGTTCGCTCTTGCTTCTATTCATCTAAATCAAAATACATTTTTATCTTTCACGTGCACAAACTTTGGTTATTTCTTATGAAAGGTGATTCTCGAGGGATGAATAACTGAGAACACTGGCTTCTTAAACTACCGACCGAAGATCAGGATTACTTTTCAAATAATCGTAAATTTCTCGAATGAAATTGCCCTATTGAAGAATATTAGAATAACGAAAAATCGTGCATTATCCTTCAATAGTCTATTGCTTAGTGAATGGACAGATATTGAATTGTTATCCGAGATTTAGGCATTTGGAAGATTAAGGAAATTTTAATCTAACGATCCATCGTAATGCTCTTTTTTTATACAACTTAGAATGGCAAACAAGCTGACGGCCCACCTGATGGAAAGTGGTAACCGTCGCCTATAGACATGAGCAGTACCATGGACATAACAGAGTATACTGTTTCGCCCATGATAACCCCCATGCGTTGCCATTCCTAAGGACTCAGGTGTTATTCCTCTGTACCCAGTAAATTCACGCCATATTCCATCCTTCAAACCGAAACACAGCCATGCAAACACAACTGCTTCACGGTTGAAACACGAATGTATTAAATTTATTATACATTTTCCTTTCAAAAAAGAGGTCCTCTATTCATCTGAATTAATTTTAAATATAATATGCTAATTTATTTTTTTTTTTATCATAAAAGGAGTTTTGCCAGCAGTTGTCACGCTTGGCAGGTTGGCAACTGCAATTGGGCTTTTAGAGATGTTTTAAGAGGGACGCGGCTGTTCATCCCCCGACCTCCCTTAGTTGCCTCTTACGACATCCACGGGAAAGGAAGGCGTGGCCCATTGTTGTAAAAGTTGAAGCTGTGTTATATAACTAGTAGTAAATATAATGATTTTAAAAGAAACTATAAGACTGGCTCGTCGCAAAGAGCTCCTATAGTGTTGAAGAATTCATAAAATATACATATGTTTTTTTTTATGGATGATAATGGAGTGGTAACCCCGCCTCCGCTAACGGTATACTCTAAGGAGGTACCAGTGGGGGGCGATAAGTGGATAATGAAAAAGCAGGTCAGTTAGCCCATCGTGTTAAATATACCTGGAAATCAGCACGATGGTTTCCAGGGGGAACCGCGTGGAGGTCGACCTATCAGGGTATATTGCTAGCAATGGGACTAGTAGTCCGCATTACTAACAATCCCTTTCCCCCCAATATAAATATGTTGGCAACCACAGTTTGGTGGGAGAACAATATTTGTTAGTAATGGGGTTCAACTGACCCATTGCTAGCAATACATCCTATCAAGTCGACTTCCACACGGTTGCCCCTGTAAACCATTATGGTTAATTCTAGTGGAATTCGTCACGATGGATTAACTAACCTGCTTTCATCGTCACCTGTCATCCCTCACTGGTGCCCCGCCAGCGTATACCCATAGCGCAGGCGGGATACCATTCCATTATCACCCATTAAGAAAACACAGTTTGGCTTTTAGCAGCCCTCCACCATAAGCACCCTTAATCACCTTTTACGACACCCATAGGAAAGGAATAGGTGGTCCAGTCTATGTCGGGACCACACAGCTAATAAATATCTACCATTATACATATATAAATAATAATATCAGCTAATTGTCTGTACGACTTCCGCGTGTGTCTGCATATAAAAATGTGTTCCAGATAAGGAATTCCAAGGAATCCAAGCAAACGTTACTAGGGCTGAAAAATTTTAACGGTCGCCATAAAACGCCATGCAAGTGGTCAACCACGCCTCATTGTTTATACGTGGACGATGGGGTTACGTTCACAAAGGCGTTGAATAGAATAGTAATGATATATTATTAAAACACGACGTGACGTGATATGTTTAATTCATCTTGTAACCTCGCATACTTTAAACGTAGCATAAAAAGCACTTAGTGGCATAGTGAAAGAAAGAAAGAAAGAAAGAAAGAAAGAAAGAAAGAAAGAAAGAAAGAAAGAAAGAAAGAAAGAAAGAAAGAAAGAAAGAAAGAAAGAAAGAAAAAGCTTTATTGACAACCTATTGCATTAACAAAATAAATGCAACAATATTAATTTGTTACAACTGGTTGTCTCCGTGGCCAGCACTCAGCATCACCAGAGGGAGACTTTGTACAAATATCGTTTGCTTGAGTACCTCTGTCTCATTCGTGTTTCTACCGTAAAGCAGTTCTGTTTGCATGGCTGTATTTCGTTTTGAAGGGTGCGATATGGCGTAAATTTACAACGTACAGAGGAACAACACCTGAGTCGTCAGGAATGGCACGCATGGGGGTATCGTGAGCGAAACAGTATACTCTGTTATGTCCATGATACTGCTCATGTCTATAGGCGACGGTTACCACTTTCCATCAGGTGGGCCGTCAGCTTGTTTGCCATTATAAGTTGTATAAAATAAAAATGTCAGTTTATTTACTGCCACAACGCTCTTATTTTGTGTAAGGGATACAGTGATTTCACGGACTACTATTTATAGTTTTAAAATTATATTCAAATAAAAAACAATACATATAAAAAATAAATATAAAACAGTAGTCAAAAAGACAAGAAAATATCAGTATATACAAGTGAAATTGCTTGCATACCAATGAATTAAATATTACCATTCTACGTGTTTTTTTTTAATGGATGATAATGGAATGGTAACCCCACCCGTACTATTGGTATACACCGGCGGGGCACTAGTGAAGGATGATTGGTGAGAATGAAGTAGGTCAGTTAGCCCATCGTAACGAATTCAACAAGAATTGTTCTTGATGGTTGCCAGGGGGAACCACGTGGAGGTCGACCTAATAAGGCATATTGCTAGCAATGGGGCTGTCAAACTCTATTGCTAACAATTCCTTTCCCCCCACCATTCTACGTGTATGAATATACAATTGTATATAAATGTATGCAAACAAAACGTATACTGATTTTTGTTTTTTTTTTTTTTAATATTAGTTGAAATATATTTTTATATTTTATTTACTCCTATATTGGAATTATTGAGTATATTACTCTCCTTATTAATATAAAAAATTTAGAACTTTAACGGCTAAATAATAAAAACCACGGGACCTCACCTCGCCCGCCCACACAATCTAGCGGGTCCAGAGATTACTTATTATGATGATAATGAATTATAAACGCCCTCTAGTATAAAATGGATGTAAACATCACGATCGATCGATCTAAGTTGGTATCACAATCGACTGTGTTGCCCACTTTTTGTATGTATATATTATTATGAAATTTATGACTGTTTTATTTACAAAAAAAAAATATCAATCATTAAAAAATATAAACTTTTTACATAAACTTAAGGACGAAAAAATATAATTTCAAATTTTTATCGCGGTCAATGTCGCGGGTGAAAACTAGTATTATAATATGTGAGTACAAATACATTACGTTTAAAATTTGATTTCTAATCATGACATTCTGAATATTTTTATAACGCCCCGTTCCAGTATGAACGGAGCTGTACCAAAGTGAAGTATGAAACCGCGCACCGCCGTATTTTATTTTTAAAGCTAAGCTTCGTTGGAGTACCATATGTACTGATAAATGGTGGGTAAAGTATTTTATAATAATGTTTATATATAGTAGATAATTAATTTTTTTTTATACAACTTAGAATGGCAAACAAGCTGACGGCCCACCTGATGGAAAGTGGTACCCGTCGCCTATAGACATGAGCAGTACCATGGACATAACAGAGTATACTGTTTCGCCCATGATACCCCACATGTGTTGCCATTCCTGAGGACTCAGATGTTATTCCTCTGTACCCTGTAAATTCACGCCATATCCCACCTTTCAAATCGAAACACAGCCATGCAAACACAACTGCTTCACGGTAGAAACACCTAAGACAGAAGTACCCAAGCAATCGACTTTTGTACAAAGTCTCCCTCTGGTAAATACATAGTTTTTTTAATTATTGTTATAAATCTTTATGATATTTAAAAATATATAAGTAGGTATAGATTTGGATAAGGTTCGAAATAGAGTCAGAGTTAAGATATCTATTTTCAACCGTCTTCCAAAAGAAACAGATTCGCAATTCGAATGTATTTTTTATTACCTGTTAGATACGACATAAATAACAACTCCGGTTGATGCAGTTATAATTTTATCTTCTACAATTTGAAAATCTTACAAATCTAGTATAATAAGAACGTAATACAATAAGTAACAGTGTTTCTCTCAAGGAATCACGTAGCAGTCTCGTTTAAATTGCGCAAATAGAATTATCAAAAATTCGTAGGGTAGTATTATGCGAGCCGCTATAATTGTGCCGGTATGTCGCTTGGACTTGTATTGATATGAACATACCTCATAACTCCGTCAGATTTAAACCAATTTGAAAAATTATTTTTTATCAAAATAGATTCGTCTCACAGAAATTTTAATATAACCGGTTAAGTAGTTTAGTTGTTAAACTAAAATAACTTGCTATATCACATTTGAAGTCGGTTTTTTTTAAATACAATTTACCTATGTACTTAATAACTTAAATGTATATAATTTAATTATATACATAATTCTAAAGTTTAGGGTTTCATACACTACACACGCATGGATCAATATATAAAATATCGTTTCTATTAAAATAGGATGTAACCTATCCAGGTCAACCTCCACGCGGTTCTTCCTGGACACCATCATGACTAATTCATCCTTGTATTCGTCATGATCGACTAACTGACCTGCCTTCCATCTTCACGTGGTTCCTCCTGGAAACCATCGTGGCTAATTCTAGTTGCTTTCATCCTCATCAGTCATCCCTCACTGGTGCCCCGCCAGTGTATACCGATAGCACAGGCGAGGTAACCATTCCATTATCATCCATTAAAAAAAACCTACCCGTCTACCAAATTACATTGAAATCCATTCAGTCGTTTCTGCATAAAATAGCAACAAACATCTACAGAAATTTTCGCGTTTATAAAAAGAAGTGGGGTAGTGTTGCAATTATTCTTTAGATATGTGTGTTCCATTCCAATAGCTCTCTGCCTCCCTCGTCTCTCATATGACAGATATGAATCGTTTCTACCTCCCAGTGTATTGACACTTAAGATATTGGTAATTTAGCTAATTGACTTTGATCAATTGCTGTAGGCAACGGCGTCTTCTTGGTCGGCGTATATTCTTGTTTTCATTTACGTAATTAAGTAAACACGTTCGTTACAGTCATATCTCTATGTGTATGTATTTATTATTAAATATATTACTACCGGCCAAACCCGATTTCAGGACAAACTAGTTTTGCCTAGGCTAAACTAGCTCTTCCTGTACACGATAGGATTAACTAGTATAGCCTAGGCAAAACTAATTTGTCCTAAGCCCGATAGGACAAACCAGTTTAGGCCAGTCCAAACTAATTTGTCCTAATATAAATACGCACAATCTAGGATGAACTGGTATGACCTAGTCTACACATCATAGTATATACAGAAAGTCAAAATAAGCCCGTTAGGATAAACCAGTTTAGGCAAGTCCAAACTAATTCGTCCTAATATAAATACGCACACTCTAGGATAAACTGGTATGGCCTGGTCTAAACATTACAGTATATACAGAAAGTCAAAATAAATAGATAAACTGAATAAAATACTCCGTAATTTGGAAAATAATCATTTTTAATTAAACCATAATAATTAGGCCATATAAGGTTCTAAAAGAGATTGTTTTAACAATAAGACCGCCTTTTGTACTAAACTATACTTATTGATAATTCCTCAACAAGTCCTGTAATATTGGTGTAATAAAGTGTTAAACATGAATAATAAAATGTAAAATGTCATGTAACAACCATTTAATTTTAGTTTAAGTTTAGTTGATTAGGCACCTTACTTTGTACTACGTACATACAGTAAATATTATTAGTAATTAAGTAATTATTGATAATTAAGATTATTAACCAATAAATAAAAAAAAAATATGTTAATATCAAAAAAGCGATAAAAAATATGGGATTTAATGCGAAAACACATTGTAAAATTGAAATTTGTATGTATTGCTTAGACTTTTTTATGTGTGTATTTGTATAACCTTTTTCACATTTCATCTTATTTATATAAAAGCTGTCTCATATTGGGTGGTCCCACTGAAAATCAGGGTTGTGTACCAAATACCACAGCATATGCCGAGTGGAAGTTCCAGTCGACAATTACTGAAGTACGTGTAATGTTCAAAGTTTAACATTTTTTTTCTATTTTGTATTTATATGTGAAATAAGTTTTTTTTTATTGAGTAAATGTCTTTTTTTTCTATTTGTAAGGCAAAATATGTAGTTAGGTCATGCTTAACAGAGGCCGATGATAATGTCAAATATCATCGCTGACGAGGGCATGATTTCATTGATTTTATAAATTTCGAGGTCTCTATTTTAGAACTAATAAAAAGTTTATATGTCCTACAAAATTAGTTTCATGCTTGCTTTATGTAATTAATTTTACGGAAATTAATTCGTTTTTAGGAAAAAGTTGTATGATATTAATTTTATTTTAATACACACTGCACTAATGCAATATTTTCTATATATAGTGCAGTTAACTTGATATATTTTACGTGATAATTAAACTTGCTGTAAACGTGTTGTAACTTTACTGTCCCCAGTTAAACACTAGCTGTACATTTAAAATACATTTTTAGTTTTATTTCGTACTTACAACTATAGAGCAATTTCTAATATTTATAGATTTTTTATAAAGATTTTTTTGTAAAGGAAATTTTAGTTTAACAGTGTCAAATGTAAGATGTAACTAGGAAAACTAAAGTCAAGGGGTGGGCAGTATCTTAAAACATCAGCAAAGCCTAACTGTAATTGTCAACCTATTTTCTAAGCATGGCAACTACTGGCAAAACCTCCCTAATACTCTAGTAGGGGGAAGGGATAATTAATAATGGGGTCAATTAGCCCCATTACTAGCAATACACCTTGTCAGGTCGACCTCCACGGCGTTCCCCCTAGAAACCATCGTTTTATTGTATCACCAATAGTTTACGCAGCGCACGCGACGAAAGATATTTTATAGCATTTTTTTACATCTTTTTACTAAAAGATCCCTAATCTTTTCTTGCAATAAATATAGCCTATGTTACTTAGGGTGAATGTAGCTTTCTTATGTCTAATGTTTCTAATGAAAATTGTTTCACAATTTTTGAAATCGGTAGAATCAAAGTAGTTTTTGAGTTTATTCATTACAAACATACAAACAAACAAAAATACTAATCTTTCCTCTTTATAATATTAGTGTAAACGATAATAAAATTAATGACAGATCAACTTACTAGGGCTTTTACAGATCACAGATTATACTGTGGTACTAAAGGTATTTCTGAATAGAATCTTAAGACTTTGTAGCAATTAAAATCTTCTATTCAAAAAATTTTTTTTATACCACTTAGAATGGCAAACAAGCTGACGGTCCACCTGATGGAAAGTGGTAGCCGTCACCTATAGACATGAGCAGTACCATGGACAGAGTATACTGTTTCGCCCATGATACCCTCCCCCCCATGCGTTGCCATTCCTGAGGACTCAGGTGTTATTCCTCTGTACCCAGTAATAATAAACAAAAACTTTTAATAAAGCAATTAATCTAAAAACTGATAGGAATTGAACTGTTGTTTTAAAGGGATAAAATTTTCGTAGAGTGTACTTCATTCAGATAGCTGTCCATTCCAGGAGAAGCTAGTTAGTGCTGCAGGTTTCTTTCCCATTAAAACCTTAGGTTTAGGTATACGTTACCAGAGGGAGACTTTGTACAAAAGTCGTTTGCTTGGGCACCTCTGTCCCGTTCGTGTTTCTACCGTGAAGCAGTTGTGTTTGCTTAGCTGTGTTTCGGCTTGAAGGATGGGATATGGCAGTGAATTTACTGGGTACAGAGGAATAACACCTGAGTCCTCAGGAATGGCAACGCATGAGAAGTATCATGGACGAAATAGTATACTCTGTTATGTCCATGGTGCTGCTCATGTCTATAGGCGACAGGTACCACTTTCCATCAGGTGGGCCGTCAGCTTGTTTGCCATTCTAAGTTGTATAAAAAAGAAACCCTTTTTGCAATAGTGTTTGAATTACGGCTACTGATAAAGTGATAGACGTTCATTCATAGTACGATATTTCCTATGTCACGATCATCGTCGATCATTCCTAAGTCATGAAATGCTCTTCTTGCTTTTATATTTCTTGGTAAGAATATTTTATCTTGGATCTTATTAACACTCGAGATCAGGATGAGGTAAGGTCAAGCGTGAACCCATCTTGTTATAAAAAAAAAAAAGATTCATTTTTTTTTACGATTCCAACGTAAATTATATTGTCATTTAAATAAATGTATTATCAATAATAATATAATAAAATAATTTATTAAGATACGTATTTGAGTAGACTATATTTTGAACTCGCTAACTAAACCAACAAATACAACTCGCGGTTAACTTCCAACAGTAGTTAAGTGTGACAGCACTTGCTTGGTGTAAACGGCGTATGTACCAACTTCCTTTATTATATGTGAAAAGTGTTACACATTTGGTAACTTCATTTCGTTCTACTGCATGTATGAAACTTGTTAACTATATTAGACATTTTGTTATGAAACGTTGATAACAGTTTGTGTGTAACAACAGACTGACTGGAAACATTGTATTATAATACTACTTTTTACTGGCGACTTCGTTCGAGAGACTTGAATATAGATATATAAATAGACAGATACTCTTTATTGTTTCCTCCAAAATATTACAACAGTAAACTTATTATAGATACAAACAATTACAAGACATAATCACAATGAGAAAACAATGGGCGGCCTTATCGCTAAGAGCGATCTCTTCCAGCCAACCTTTGGATGGAGAGGAGTAATTATAAACAGTTTGATCGGAGACACGATGAAAATTCTATTATTTCTAAATATGGAGACGTAATACATGTAGTAATGTAAATATATTGATTAACTGAGGTAAAAAGCCCGTATTTTTCTTCTTTCTCTATTTTAGATGCTACGTATTTGCTACATTTCATATCGATTGATCTAGCATTAAAGTGCCAAGAGATAACAAACAATCAAACTTACTTTCTCATTAGTGTGAATTAATAATTAGAAATATTGTATTTTTTAACAACTTAAGTTTTTTTAATATATTTTAATATACAAACATATAGATAGATAGGTACTCTTTAGAAAGGAATAATTTCAATAGATTACAATCTTTGAAAGGAATAATTTCAATAGATTACAATAATAAACTTATTATAAATACAAAAAACTACATATAGTACCTTAGTCCTCATGAATAACAACACACAAAAGGCATCATGGGTGTATGTAAACAATGTGTAGTGTAAGTATTCCGTGCTGTAAAAAAAAAAATAGAAAACCAGCCAAATGCGAAGCGGACTCGTGCACCGAGGGTTCTATATAAATTATAATTATAAAAAAAAAAAATATTTTGCAGTTTTTTTGTGAAAGTTACGGTTTTCATATTTTTTCCTTCTTTTGTAGTACTATGCTATATATTATTTCTTGTAAAATTCTAATGTACACGATCAACGAGAATTACGCCATTGGTGTTGACTCCCTTGCAAATTGTCAAAATGTACACTATAATGGACATACCATTATAGTGTATATTTTGATGGAATTGTCTTAGAATTTTGATTTGTCCATCGCTTCCTGGGATTAAAAGACATGAATATTTAATATTAATTTAGGAGTGATATCTCCACGAGTTCCTAACAAAAAGGGCCTTGGCAACAAAAGAGTTCTATAAGGATACAAATGTTACAGTTCAAAATTGGCGTAGATAATGCGTAAGCGTAAGCAGAGCTAATTGATGCCAGAAACATCAGTGTGACAGGAGACATAGTATAACCTACTCTTGTACTGTGAGACAGAACACATGTTCGTTTGCCCCCTGTGTTACAAAACAAAATAAAAATAAATAAACGTGCAAACGATTTTTATACTTCTATCATTTCTTTAGATTTTAGTCCAAGGCTCTTTTTTATAACAGGGGGCAAACGAGCATGCGGCTCAACTTATGGTAAGCGACTACCGCTGCCCATGAGCACCCGTAACACAAGAGTCATTGCAGGTATGCTGCCGACCTTTTAAAAAGGAATATGCTCTTTTCTTGAAGTTTATAATATTTTGGTACTTTGTACGAAGATCAAGGGGATCGGCGGTTCGAGCACGAATGAGTGTTTTATATTTTGTTATATCACTCATTTACTGTCGAGTGAGCAAAGTGAATCATATGTTTTTAAGCGACATCAAAAAAGAAGAGATTTTCAATTCGCCTCTATCTATTTTTTTTTTCTTTTTAAGTATTTTACACAGTTCAACAACGTTGAAACCATTCTCGACAGTGTTTATTCCTGCGCTGCGTTCTTTATAAAAATGGAACGATTGAAGTACTCGTAGATTCTTTTTTGCAAGTCAAAATATACTTTTTTTACATACGAAACGGCATGCTAAATTCAAGTATTTCATATATATATATATATATATATATATATATATATATATATATATATATATATATATATATATATATATATATATATATATATATATATTTATATTTATGAATAATCACGTAGACCATCGGTGCGTTTTATTCGTTTTAAAATAAGAATTAGTTTACTCATAGTGGAAGTTACTGTTTCTACTGACTTTAAAAAAAGAGAGGTTCTTAATTTGTTTGTATTTTTTTTTATGTTTGTTACCTTATAATTCCATCAGTAGTTAACCGATTTAAAAAAAAAATATTTGAATAGATCTGTTTATAGATTGATCACATAGATATTTTATTGAAATTGGTTTAGTAGTTTAGTTTAGTTTTTAAATCAAAAACAAGTTTTTTCACTATTGAAGTCGACTTTATGTTGTGGAACACAATTTAATTATAACTGATGCTGTCAAAATTGAAATGAGTTTTATTAAATTTGTAATTAACTTATTGCAAAAAAAAATCCACTTGAAACTCGCACTTTATAAAGTGTAAACGTGGACCTCGAATGTGTGAAACATTCCATTCAATATCGCATCCGTGATAAGTATTTACAATTCACAGCTTTTGCTATATTAAATTTTAATATGATTTTATGTTAAATTGAAATTTATTTTGAAATCCCCTTACCATTTATCATATGAAGAGGGCCATAGAGTTTATAACTACAGCGCTGGAAAGCGCAGCGTGATTACACTCTCGAGCGCTCGAGCATTCGCGTTTATTGTTCCCGCTACTTGGCCCAGAAACTCTGTGTAATTACTAGAACTGCTTTATTTTAAGGTGTAATTGTCGTGGCATAGTACGTGATAATATTTTCGCTGTGTTTATTTTTGACGTCGACTTCACAGGATGTTGACAACGACCTGGCTTTATTATTATTGCGCAAAATATTTAGCTTTTATTACATCACCCACTCTGGTGGTGTGATTTACATTTGATCTCAGACGTTTTGGTGATGTAGTGGTTTAATATAGTACCTCGCCCACTGATGGATTCATTCTTATATTTATATTGATTTAGGTGTATTCTATGTTTTTTATATAACTTATAATAGCAAATAAGGTGATGAAATGTGGTAACCGGCAACTATAGGGGGGAAAGGGATTGTTAGCAATAGAGTTTGATTGCCCCATTGCTAGCAATATACCTTATTAGGTCGACCTCCACGTGGTTCCTCCTGGAAACCACCGTGAACAATTCTTGTTGAATTCATCACAATGGGCTAACTGACCTACTTCATCCTCACCTATTATCCTATACTACTGGTGCCCCACCGGTGTATACCGATAGCGCCGGTGGGGTTACCACCGACTAGACTATAAACTATATATATATATATATATATATATATATATATATGCCACCTCAGTGTTATATACATATATATATAACACTGAGGTGACAAACAAACATACGGTCCAACTGATATTAAGCGGTTACCGTAGCCTATGAACGCCTGTAAAACCCCTGACATTACGTACGCGTTACCGACCCTGAAGAAACCTCTTTTCCAATATTAGACACTTCCAAAATTCACTAAGAAATTACTGCGACAAGACAATATTATAATTTTCGAGCGAACAAAGCCACGGGTGGCGTTTAAGTCTATTGTTGTTTAATACCCATAAACATGGTCACAGTATTTTGTTTCTCCCTACGCTGCGAAGGTGACAAATAAAATTTTCTCATTTGCGTCGCAGCACCGTGCATACAGTGCCATACTCCGTACTATTGAACTTTCCGATATGTCAGTTTCGTTCGATACGAAGTTTACGACCATTACGTAGTTTAGTTCCATTCGAACAGTCACTCGGGGAGCGTTGTTAAGAGTTTAGTATTTTGAATGTACTTTATAAAAATATCTTTTGTTTTAAAATATTGCTTATAACTTAGTTATACTCGCTGTTGGGTATCGATAAATAAAATCAAACAATATTGTATACGATTCTAGTATACTTGTCTATGTAAGGAACTTGATATTTTCCAACAATCCTTGCAGTGTTACATTAAGGCTGCCAATTTGTTACTTTAAATTTATAGCCGTTATTCCTTTAATGTTTCTCATATCGAATGTTATGCAGAGCAGTTATTGGAGTGCAAATTTAACGATGTTTTATGTAATATTTATTTTATTATCGTATTAATTTGTAATCTGTTGCCTTGCTATAAATAAATAAATAACAGTGGATTAGTTCGACTGAGCACCTACTCGAGGGGATATTGTTAGAAATGCAAAAAAGATACTTAACAATATCTTTTATAGTTTAGTTTTATTTATAAACGTAAAGATTACTCAATATGTACTTAGATGAATAATTGTCTTGTATTGTAAAATCTTTATTGTACGTATTTTACATTGGACACATTAAAAGATTTAATATACAATGGCGGACTTATCCCATATAGGGATCTCTTACAACCCTTGAGAGGCTATAAGAATCATGATAATTCGTGTTTCTACCGTGGAGCAGTTGTGTTTGCATGGCTGTGTTTCGGTTTGAAGGGTGGGGTATGGCGTGAATTTACAGGGTACAGTGGAATAACATCTGAGTTCTCAGGAATGGCAACGCATGAGGGGTATCATGGGCGAAACAGTATACTCTGTTATACTGCTCATGTCTATAGGCAATGGTTATCACTTTCCATCAGGTGGGCTGTTGGTCAGCTTGTTTGCCATTCTAAGTTGTATAAAAAAAATCATCTTTCTGTGCTTGTTCTATATCAATTTGAAGTCGATATAATATATTTTTGTCTTCCATTTATTTACCTTTACAGTCAAGCCATGGCATATTTCAAGTAACCCATCTTTTTGGATCTTACTCTGCATTATTACATCCACAATAATACTTAGTGTTTTCTTTACTACATTATCATTTCTATGCTTAGATAAATGTTTATGAAATAGTTCAATTAAAATAGATACTGTTATTAATTCGGTATTTTTTTTTAATAGGTGAAGATCATCCCTTACTGGTGTCCCGCCAGCAAATACCGTTAGCGCAGGCAGGGTTACCATTCGATTATCATCCATTTATCATAAAAAGACTACGCACAGCGAAAAACAGCGCGCTGGTTACGACACAGCCGTGAGCCACGCTCATGAATTGGGATTCCTATTGAGTTTGAAACAAGTTGGGCATTTCTGAATTAGAAACGTGAGTTGAGCTCGCATAAATAATTACAATACAATATGAATCACGGCAGCTATTCAACAATTTCAAAAGTCTTATTCATTATACAGTTGTATTCATTGGAATCGGTTAATGCAACCAAGTATTGTTGTTTTTTTTTTTTCTTATACAACTTAGAATGGCAAACAAGCTGATGGCTCACCTGATGGAAAGTGGTAACCGTCGTTTATAGACATGAGCAGTAACATGGACATAACAGAGTATACTGTTTCGCTCATGATGCTCTCCATGCGTTGCCATTCCTGAGAACTAATGTGTTATTCATTTGTACCCTGTAAATTCACGCCATATCCCATCCTTCAAACCGAAACAGCCATCCAAACACAACTGCTTTACGGTTGAAACACGAATGAGACAGAAGTACCCAAGCAAACGACTTTGGTACAAAGGCTCCCTTTGGTTATTATAATAATTATATTATTTGAATATGCTTATCTTAATTTACAATTAACTTATGTAACATTATTGACCCTACACTCAATGAAATACATGCTCGTTCAAAATAAAGTTTTAAATGTAATCAAAACGGGAAAGGAATTAAACCCCAATAACCAGTAAATACCCGAAATGCGGACTGTAAACATTATTTTAACGGAACGTTAATATTTAAAAGTAGATGGAGCAATTAGTGGCATTTCACTAGTTGGTAATTCAACCGGAACTGTAATACTGTATGTACTCGTACAATTATGAAGTCGATATAGTGGCTGAATATAGCGGCAGCGATAGCGGAAAATTTTTAGACACGAGCATATGAAATACAAATTTAAAAGCTAAGCCAAGATTAATTTTTTGTTGAATCAATAGTTTTCTACTTTTTTAGTAGCGAGAAAGAATCGAAAACAAATTTCGTAGCTAAAGTAGTCGAACCATGCTCCTGATCAATACAGTAGAAAACTAAATCAGCTCTGTACAAAGAATATTACATTAATCGGTAAAATAAGCCAAGATAGATTTTTTGTTTAATTAAAGTAATATTTTTTTATTTTTTCAATAGCGAGAAAGAATCAAAAACAAATTTCGTAGCTAAAGTAGTCGAACCATGCTCCTAATCAATACAGTAGGTAACCAAATCAGCTCTGTATAAAGAATGTTACATTAATCAGTAAAATAAGCCAAGATAGATTTTTTGTTTAATTAAAGTAATATTTTTTTATTTTTTCAATAACGAGAAAAAATCGAAAACAAATTTCGTAGCTAAAGTAGTCGAACCATGCTCCTGATCAATACAGTAGGTAACCAAATCAGCTCTGTACAAAGAATGTTACATTAATCAGTAAAATAAGCCAAGATAGATTTTTTGTTTAATTAAAGTAATATTTTTTTATTTTTTCAATAGCGAGAAAGAATCGAAAACAAATTTCGTAGCTAAAGTAGTCGAACCATGCTCCTGATCAATACAGTAGAAAACCAAATCAGCTCTGTACAAAGAATGTTATATTAATCAGTAAAATAAGCCAAGATAGATTTTTTGTTTAATTAAAGTAATATTTTTTTTTTATTTTTTCAATAGCGAGAAAGAATCGAAAACAAATTTCATAGCTAAAGTAGTCGAACCATGCTCCTGATCAATAGGTACAGTAGAAAACCAAATCAACTCTGTACAAAGAATGTTACATTAATTTGGTTTTTATTTTTTCTAATTACAACTATGAAAAAAAAATTATCTAGTACCATTTAAATGCTATCTGATGACGATCAAGAATTGTTAGATGTGTGTGAAGATGCATTATATCTGTGGATGTAAGGATCTTTCATCTATGTTTCTACCGTGTTATGAACAACCGGATAGAAATGTAGATAAAACAGTAACGCTTCGTAGAGAACAATAATTTTAGTTACGCCCTCTACAATTGAGATATTAATTGCATATCTATTTATAATGGTATTTAAAATTTGAAATGCAATAAGTTTCCCTCAATTTATAGGAAAGGCCTATGTTCAGCAGTGCGCATATAAAGGCTGATATGTTGATGATGAATGAAATAAACAGATACTCTAATTCAATATCTTCATATTCCGAGGATTTATAACGCGCCCTAATACTTATCGTATTGCATAAATTGACAAAAAAAATGCTCCCAATTTCACGTGCATCCATCGAACGCTGGCACCTAAAACTGAGGTAGTCATAAAAATACCTATATATAAATTAATATTATATATTCTCTCCACAGCGACCGTACCTTTAGACACGTATTAAAACGACCGACATCATCTGCATTGCAGATAAATGTCATATGTTATATTAATTTAATTAACGAATTTTATTTCGTTCCGACTTTATTATCATTAAGTCATTAAGCCTGCGTCGACATCTCTTATGAATTTATAACTTTATGAAGAACAATGATCTGCAAATGAGTTAAAGTTCGAAGTTTAATGAACTTGGAGTAAACATGAGGTCTGTGTTTAACAATTTACAATTAAGAGTAGAAATGACGATGACGATTGTGAGAGCAACGACGTTGATTTTATTCTTATTTATTAGGGCGACTACTTGATGAACTCAACACGATAAATTCTCCACGGTAGCGGTTCGATTCCCGCACATTACAAACATTTTTATATCTACGGACTGACATTTTATTTTATTTCAGTAGGTATACATTATTTATTTATTTAAACAACTTTATTGACCATAATAAAAAATCGTACAAAAGGCGGACTTAATGTTAGTAGCATTCTCTATCGGTTAACCTATGCGATGAACAGTGAATTTTGAACGTGGTACTTCATTATTGGAATAGGTTAAGAAAATAACAACTAATAGTGTATACCAATACACAATAAGTAATATATACATAAATATAAATAAAATACAGAAAATTAACAATGCTATATTAATTTATACGGTACAATATTTTTTTTTGTTCAAGCTAACTCTCCAAAAATATGCGTACACAGCGTGATCAAATCATGATAAATTAATGAATGAATGAATGAGTATACTTTATTTGCATTATACAATATAGGAAACAAGCGAGACAATTTACAAATACAACGATACAATTGTATAAGTACAGTAAAGCGGTCTTATTGTTGAGAGCAATCTTTTCAAGACAACCTTAAGGTAATGGACTAATTGTTGTACAAGTAGGTATGATAGTGCTGTATAATTAAAAAGGCATCTTTTGCAAATTAAAAATATATGAAAACTATATACATATCAATCAAACAAAATTATATAATCCCATGCATATATGTTAAATATGTACCCAATACTTGGATATATATTAATAATTATAGGCACAAGGAAAATAAACTATTACAAAATAAATAATTATATAAATACATAAATAAAGAATAGAATGTAACAATATGTGTGTGTATGTTTATATATATACAACGCCTAGTTTTTTACATTACAGGTAATTATGTCCCTGTGATATATATATTAAAAAAAAAAATTATTAAAATTAAATGTTACTCATGTACAAAGTATGTAGATCCCCATTCTCGGTTCATTTTATTAATTTTAAAATAAAAGATTACTACGTAATAAATATTTTAGTCAGTTTAAAAGAAACCCCATAAAAATATAAACGAAAGAATAATTAACCCGATTATAAGACAATATATCGATGTTCAATACTAATATAATACATAAACAATCGATTTTACTGCATGATTCGATTTGTTACTCTGTTTCTCTGATTTTTTTTTTATTGAATGGTAATGATATGGTAAACCCGCCTACGCTAACGGGATAGACTGGCGGAGCACCAGTGAAGGGTGATCGATGAGGATGAAAACAGGCCAGGCCATCATCATGATGGGCTACATCATGATGAATTCATCTGAAATTAACCATGATAGTTTCCAGGGGGAACCGCGAGGAGGTCGACCTCGTTGGGTATATTGCTAGCAATGGGATTCTTAGTCTCTATTACTGACAATCCCTTTCTGATAATTTCAATACTTACCATTTCATTATGTTTTATTAAAATATATTATACTTTAATTACCATAATCGTATTGGCCGTGTGGTCCCGGCATAGAATAGGTCACACCTTCCTTCCCATGGGTGTCGTCAGAGACGACTAATGGAAGGCAAGAGGTAGGCAGCAGAGTCCCTTTTACAACATCTCTAAAGCTTAATTACGCTTGCCAATCTGCCTACCAAGTATGCTAACTACTGGAAAGACCCCCCAAGGGGGAGGCTTATGTCAACAATGAACAGTTAAAGGCTGATATGATGATAATTATTTTATTACAATAAAATTCGCCATTTTTGTTGTAGTACAAATTAAATTTGTTTATACAGAAACCTTTTGGTTGACAAATGTAAAAATATATCAGTGGCTCACAGTTAACTCAATAAATTCACGAATCGAAGGATAAACCAAGAAAGCATCCCGTCGTATCGCATGAAAGCATGACATGTTACCTCGTTTGTGTACTAGTGCTGCCTACTATGCGATTATCAATTAATCGAAAGTGTTAAACTTGACTAATCTAAATATCGATCGACCTATCGGTAGTAATTACCATCGATTGTAAGTTTTTTTATACACATATTAATTTTTTTTTATACAACTTAGAATAGATAGATAGCAAACAAGCTGACGGCCCACCTGATGGAAAGTGGTAGCCGTCGCCTATAGACATGAGCAGTACCATGGACATAGTATACTGTTTCGCCCATAATACCACCCATGCGTTGCCATTCCTGAGGACTTAGGTGTTATTCCTCTGTACTCTATAAATTCACTGCCATATCCCACCCTTCGAACCGAAACACAGCCATGCAAACACAACTGCTTCAAGATAGAAACACGAATGGGACAGAGGTACCCAAGCAATCGACTTATTATTAATTATTATTTCAGCCGTTAACTGTCCAAAACTAGACAGCCTTCCCCATAAGGGGAGTTTTGCATTGGCATTCCAAGCGTGGCAATTATTGAGTTGCCACGCTTGGAAGGCGGGTTGGCAACTGCAGTTAGATTTTTAGAAAAGTTTTAAGAGGAACGCTGCTGCCCATCCCTCGCCTACCCTTAATCGACTCTTACGATAACCACGGGAAAGGAAGGGGTGGCCTATTTTATGACGGAATCACACGGCGATTATTGTTAATTCGCTTATAAATTAACTGTGTAGCAACACTATTGATAGTATCGATTATATCATTAATTATTACAAAACAATAAATTATTCGATTAATTGTTATTAATAAATTATGTGTATCGATTAATCGTTGATATCTTAGTTAATTCTATGAATAGACTGTACAGGATCTTTGACAAATCTCTATAATCCTCAGCAATATTTTATTTGTTAATTTAGTCATTATTATAGCAATAAATAGAAAGTTCATAAGGTGACAGAAATTAAATCGATTATATCGGTAATTTAAATCGATTTAGATTTACGATTAAAATTGAATTATCGATTTTTAAATACCTAATGATATTGAACATCACTATATACCTACAGTGTGAAACACGTATCCTGGCGATGTCGTCACGCGTCCCACACGTGCCTCCGACGACGTCACGACGTGATGGCTGAAATAACGTGATCCCAGGACCTAGGTGATTTCTAGATTTGTATTTCTATTACCTATTTCTGTTTACTATATCTATTTAATGTTAAGTCTGTTTTAATAGATGTTGGCAATTTACATAGTCGACCATTTTTTTATATTTAAATATTTTTAAATACTGTTTAGGAATCCGTGCCTCCAAAGGAAAAACGGAACCCTTATAGGATCACTTCGTTGTCAGTCCGTCCGTCCGTCAAGACTTTTTTTCTTAGGAACGTGTAGAAATATGAAGTTGAAATTAATGTCATATACTCAGATTTGCAATCTCTTAAAGCAGTAAAAAAATTAACCTACTAAATCAATACAATCAAAAGACAAGTATGCTATATAAATGGAACATAAACGGTCGTACCGTTTATGTTCCATTTATATAGCATACCTTGACATTAGCAAAGGGCATCAAAACCTGTAGGGAACCATAAATTTGTACTTATTTCACAAAAAAAATAACTTGAAGATATTGTACGGAGCCCTCGTAGCGCAAATCCAGCTTGCACTTGACCAGCTTTTTTATATATAAATTACTTTAGCTCTTCTGTTAATTTTAAAATATAGTTTTACGAGTCGTTTAGAACGTAATTAAAATGTAAATAAACGAATAATTGACCGTACCATAAAACAGTACGCTGATCTCTAATAGATCAATTCATATTTAATACTTATGCAATGTATTCAGATTTCGAGATAGGATGGAATGGTTTAAATTGAACCTTCAATACTTATGCGATTTATCCAGATTTAGAGTTAGGATGAAATGGTTCAAATTGATACTTCAATACTTAAGCGATGTATCCAGATTTCGAGTTAGGATGGAATGGTTCAAATTGAACCTTCAATACTTATGCAGTGTATCTAGATTTCGAGTCAGTATGGAATTATATTTTTTTTTATTTCTGTCGTTTTTGAATATGTATTTATTTCTCTTTAAAAAATAATCAGTTTCACTGATTCAACGTTTCCTTAAAAATATGCTAAAGGCCTGTAAAATCTTAATAATATACTGAAATTATAACTACACGTTGAATGTACATGGAAAATATATAAAAAAAATATGTGGAGTCTTATTAAGAGCAATAGAAGTCAAAACAATATCCTTTAGAAAGTTTGTCTGTCTGTCTGAATGTATATAAAAATTACTGCACCAAATTAAATGCAGTTTTAACAGTTGTGTTCCCAAAGGTCTATCTTAAAATCTGATATATCTATATACGCCATCAAGAAGTTATATATTTTTGTATATTCTTTATTGTACTTGTAAGTTACATGTAATATAATGCATTTATAAATGTTGTGAGCAAGTGTGAACTTATCTCTGACAGAGATCTCTTCCAGTCAACCCAATACAGTGAGAAAGCATGTCGTTAGCGGGCAGCTAAAGTGCTATAACTATTAATATATTATTAATTTTCCTACTTTTAAATCACGCGTACAAAATGGCAGTTAAAAAGCTAATTAAATGTAAAATATTTTTCAATTTACAATCAATTTAGTTAATTTTTGTTTTTCAATAATTTTATTATAAAAATATCACGAACAATCACTAATAAGAAACACCTACTCTTCGAAGAATTGTTAAACATCTTTATTTGGACACAATAATTTCTAACTTCAAGTAAAACGAACGAAAAACTTTAAACGAACGTTCGAAAATTGAAGCCGCCTAATTGCGAAAGAAGTTCCGTTTCGCAGGAAATTGTAGCGAAACAGACAAGCCCTCTTTTGTGGCGTTGTTTCCACGGCGTGTTTCTTGACTCAGTTCCTCGGGGAATTCAGGATCCGCAATGTGAAATCTTACAGTAGCTACATAAGATACGGTAGCGGATTCTGGAAAGAGAAAATCGTTGGCTATGAACATAAAACATCTGCCCTTCATACGCTTTCTGTTTTTACCTAATGGTTAACCGGTGGAAAATGCCATATGGTATTAAGCTCGCCATTTGTACAAAGATTTATTGTGCAATAAAGAATAAATAATAATAATAAAACATTCTCATCGCCTTAACAATTAATCGATCGTTATTTAATTTAAAAACATTGGGAGAGTACCTGAAGAAACTACGCAAGCTGCCAGACGAAGACGCCGCTCACTTTAGTCCGGTTATAACCATGACGTGGTACAAACCACGTCGAATCGTCGGCAATAAAGAAACAAGTATGTAGATATTATTTTCCAGCCAATTTTTATTCAACGCGTTAAGTCCTAATTATGTTTTTAAAATAATCAACCATTTCTAGGGTCCCTTTTCATATTTTTTTACAATATAGGGGGCAAACGAGCATGCGGCTCACCATCTGGTACGTGACTACCACCGCCCACGATTACCCACAACACCAAACGTGTAAGTATACTGCAGGTGTGTTGCCGGTCTTTTAAAAAGGAATACTACGCTCTTTTCTTGAAGGTTATGTTGTCGTATCGGTTCGGAAATACTGCTGCTGGAAGTTGGTTTCAAAAAGTGGTTGTGCGTGGAAGAAAGTGCCTTGAAAAATGCACGGTGGAAGACCGCCACTCGTCCAGATGGTTGAGAGGAAACTTTTGTTTATGGCGGGTTGTACGATGGTGAAAATCAGCAGCAGGTATCAATCCGAACAATTCCTCAGATAAAGTTAATTTTCCAGTTTTCCCCGTCTTATACAATATAGTGATTTATTTATTTGTTCAACTCCTACGTTATATACTTATTCCACAATTATTCCATATTCATCCATTAAAAGAGATCTATGTAAATCCATCTATATACCAAATTTCATTCAAACACCCGTATTTTTTTTTATACAACTTAAATTGGCAAACAAGCTGACGGCCCACCTGATGGAAAGTGATAACCGTCGCCTATAGACATGAGCAGTACCATGGACATAACAGAGTATACTGTTTCGCCCATGATACCCCCCATGCGTTGCCATTCCTGAGGATTCAGATGTTATATCCCCTGTACCCAGTAAATTCACGCCATTCACGCCATTCACGCCGTATAAACTTTCTTATGTACAATATTAGTAGTATTCCCTCTCCGATTTCCACTCTCGATTGTAATCTATTGAATTGTATTGAATCACAATAGCGAGTATACAAAGGCGATTTATTCGCATAAAAAAAAAACAATTTTCGGCATCGGAAAACACGAAACCGTTCAAAGACTATCTAATTTTATAATCCGACGCACCTATAAACAATTCAAAACGCGATCCGTTGCCTTCAATAAATTGTAACCGTGCGGAATTCCTAAAGAGTATTTTTGCGAGGCATTTTTATCGATACTAATCAACGAAGAAAGCTGGAAATAAAGAAGAGCTCTTTAAACGTAGTTTACCTGTGTTCTGATACTTTTAGTGAATTATTTTGAGTGCCTTCGTATTTGTTTCTGGTAACATTATAAGATTTATTATAATTGAATCATGTGATTAAAGTTTTTGTGCAACTTACAACAGCAAAGTATCTATAAATAAAGAAATACATTTATTTAAGTAAAGTAAATTAAAGCATTTTTCAATAGTAATTTTTTCATCATTCTACCGTCTATTGGGAATATAATTTCAGCTAAGAAAAAAGCAAGAAACGTCGCGGTGGTTTTTTTTTTCCATAAAGCTAAATTATATGAATTATGTTGTTTTAATTATATATGTACTATATATTTTAAATTTTATAATCTGATACTGCTTAGTATTCACACAAATTCATTGTTTATATAATGAAAATTTTGGATAAAACATCAGCTGAATTTCTTGCCCGTTATTTTTGGCTAAATTGGTTTTTGAATGAGCGGTTAAATAATGAAAAAAGACTGTTCAAGAACGCTCAAATTTAAGTTCATTTGAATAAACATATTTCTTTCATTCTTTCAATAAATTTGTGTGAATACATACTATTAAGATGTATTAGATCATAAAATTTAAGATATGAGTAGAATAGATATACCCATAATAATCTGGTTATGTTATTATTATTATTTAACCGTTAACTGTCCGCTGCTGATTATAGGCCTTCTCATAAAGAGAGTTTTGTCATTAGTTGCTAATCTGGGCAGGCGGAATGGGAAGCACGGTAAGACTGGTAATATTTTAAAAGAGACGCTGCTGCCTATCCTTTACTCTCCCTTAGTCGACTCTTACAACACCCACAGGAAAAGCAGTAGCCTATTCTATGCTGGGACTACACGTACTTGACGCCCAAGTAATATGAAACATAACCCTGTAATCACAGCATTGTTACATAAATATAATTATAAATGCTACGCAATCACACCATTTGCCAGATCATCCCACTAAATACCCGATGTTGTGAGGAACTGAGCAACGAACATCTTGCATCGAGCAACGAGCATCTGAGCATCGAACGAAACACAACCTTAAAACACCCAGATATGAGCCAATACAGAAATTTGGTTTCTAAATTGAGCTGACCATTTACGCACGGCATCTTCCTGTCACAGAGCCAAAAGGGATTGTTAGAAATGGGTATTAGTAGCCCCATTGCTAGCAATACACCCTGTTAGGTTAACCTCCTCGTGGTTCCCCCCTGGAAATCATCGTGTTCAGTTCCAATCGATATCGAGATCACTTTATATTATTTTCAATTTCGTGTATATATATGTTTTAATAGTATCGCATTCGAGTGTTCTTCCCTATGGTTGACTGGGAGAGAATGATTTTAGCATTAAGTCCACCATGTACACATAAATCCATCACGTTGGGCTAACTGTCCTGCCTCGTCATCCTCACTTGTCATCCGTCACTGGTGCCCTGCTAGCGTATACCAATAACGTAACATACCATTATCATTCGTTTAAAAAAATCCTGTCACTGTATCACAGAAGTTATGTTTTAGATGATTTAAATTGTAGGTCAAAGTAGATTAAATTGGCATATACGAATCTTTAAAACAAGTCAGAATCTTACGACATTATTGAAACATCGCGTATCCAGATTAGAATCAACAACCGGAAAGCGTTTTTTTTTCCACCAATACTAATCAATTTCGAGCGTAATGGCATTGGCCCGATCAGTTCCCCACGAGTATTAGGCCAGACATATATCAATTCGCGATAAAAGATCGCTTATCTGTACGGTACGGTCGAGCCGCATTCGTATGCCGGTCGCGCGCGCCGCGGCAAAATGAAACGTACCACCTCCTAATCCAACCATTCGTCTAGATCCGTACAGATCGAAAGGTGTACCTTAATCACTCAATTGGAATTTATTTGTTTGTTTCTTGGTGATAAAACAAATTGTGCAGATCGACACTCTGATTCGGGACGGCTCTGTTTCACTCATTTGCGTTGCAAATCTGTTTTCGATTGGATGAGGAGGCGGTGGATTTTCCGTGAGAAAATTGTTTGCAATGTATTCGTTACAAGGGCAGTAAATAAAAACACAAAATACTCTGCTCTGTGAATTGGGTTTTTTTAATTTCGGGGATATATTCAAATACCTAACTATTAAAATCCCACTGCTGGGTATTTTCATAGCTTATAAATGGAAAATATATTATTGTCACAACTAAGTGGCTTAGTACAAGTTTTTACGTTCAGTTTTATTTTTAGCACTATTGTATTTTACTTCTTATTCTTATTGGCCTCTTAAAATATCTTGAATTGTATGCTTATTTCTAACTTGTTTAAATTATTTTGTTAACAATAAAAAAGGATTAACATTGCTGCATAATAATATATATTTTACATTGCAGCATTGTACAGCGTACAGATCGCCAACGACAGGGAGTTCACCCCCATACATTTTTTTTCCCATAATTATTTGGTTCGCGATTGGGAGATGAGTATTTAGCTGAAGCGTCTTAGTTGACTTAAGCTGCGATTTGATACAGCATAAATCTTTATTAGCTATTTAATTCTTGCACGCGTAATTTATTTTGATAGTGCTTCGGGTGCTCATTTTTCACAGAAGCACCCTCATACCTTAGAGCCTGGATGATCACGTACAGCGCAGTTTCAGAGATGTTTACCCTCACGAACGCTCAAGTTATAGAAGAAGTTTCCCGTCGAGGTTTACCCAAGAGTCTGCAGCATGAAATTATTTAAAAAAGAGAAAAAAGGTTTGTTCAAGGTTGGCAATGTGCGCGTAATGGCTTTGGTGTTGTAGGCATTCATAGACTACGGTAACCGCATAACATCAGGTGAGCTGTTTATTACCTCAGTGGTATAAAAAATATATAGTAAATTATAATTGAAACAAACACATATTTTTGAAGACTTTAAGTATGGAATAAATAAGGAATTTTTATTGAAATATAAATTTTAATTATACTAAATGTCTTAAACTTCCATTTCTTAACAGATTTTTAAACAATACCTATTTGTTTATTTATTTTGTTACAAGAAAATCAACAGGTACAAACTTCGTTGTATAAACAAATAAACCAATTAAAGAACCGATAAATTTCTTGAGTTTCTCACTGATTAAGAATAAAAATGACAATAGAAACGTTCTTGTAAACAAGTCTAATTAAAAAGTATACTTTTGAACTCGTATTTTTAATACAGTATAAAAAGGAAAAGATTCTTAATCACAAGAGTTTTAATTGAAAGACTTAACTCCAATAGATTATAACGGGGCTAAACTCTAACTAAAATATTATTTTTTATTCTTGTATATAGTGACAGTTGACTACAGATTATTTATGGTAATGTACGTGTAAGCATAGTTATACGTATATTGTTTTTAAAATTTATGTTTATTTTTTACCATGTTTATGCTGTGGATGCTGTGACGCGAAGCGTCGTACGCCCTCTGAAGAAGTCTTCCGAATGACGCCAAAACAATAGTCGAAAATGACAAACAATACAAGTTCATAAAATTGCCGTTGTACATATATAGAGATGTAATAGAGCTCGTATTTTGAAAAATTTATATATTGTTAGAAAATTTTAAATTATAAAATTATTATACTTCCATATACAAAGGTATAATTTACAGGGTACAGAGGAATAACATCTGAGTCCTCAGGAATGGCAACGCATGGGGGTATCATGGGCGAAACAGTACACTCTGTTATGTCCATGGTACTGCTCATGTCTATAGGCGATGGTTACCACTTTCCATTAGGTGGGCCGTCAGCTTGTTTGCCATTCTAAGCTGTATAAAAAAATACAAAGGTGCCATGTGACCCTGGCCTAGAATAGGTCACTCCTTCCTTTCCCGTGGGTGCCATAAGAGACAACTAAATGAAGAAAGATAGGCAGCAGCGTCCCTCCTAAAACATCTCCAAAGCCTAACTGCTGTTGTCAACCCGTCTGCCAAGCGTGGCGACTACTGGTAAAACCTCCTTAGGGGGAGGTTTAAGTGCAACAGTGGACAGTTAAAGGCTGATATGATGACGATGATGATACAAAGGTAATATCTGAAAAGAAAAATCTAAAAACTAATAAAGGTGCAGTTTTTATCTAAACACAAAATACAGCTAATTTATCGAAGTATATTATGGAATACAGGATAATTAATTCTGCATTTGCAGCGATCGCTTTTGTCATCAAACAAAAGGGTCAAACACAGCAGTTTCCTGGCTTTGCCTAAAAACCGGTAGCGTTTAACATTAATTACCGCACTGCAATCCAAATTTTGTACTATTACAAGCGTGACACACGTACAACATGATTGGAAAACAATATAATATAATAATTATATCATATTTCAATTATTTTGTTAGTATTCTTTATTCTTTATTGTACACAAAACATAATGTAAATCACAATTCATTATAAACATAATGTACAAAGGCGAGCTTATCTCTAATAAGAGATTTCTTCCAACAAAACCTTTCCATGTTAATGTGTTATTTTATAAATAAAAATAGGCAGTCATACGATCTACATATATTGTATAAACACATAAGATATGTATAAACAAAGAATAATACAAACTACACATTATAAATTACATAAAATACATAAACCCTGTAAACATATACATATACTTACACATACATACATATACACATATATACACATACATATATATACACATATAAACATATATAAATATACATAATACATCAGCATAGTGATAAGTAATGCTCTCTTAGACGACGCTTAATAGTTATGTATTTAACAGTTATGACATAACATAACGTAACGATTAATAATTGTGTTACTAAAAGTTTCATAAGTATATCTTTATGTAGTAATTTATAGTTAAATTTACATGTATTTTAGCCAAGAAAGCCAAACTAGTTTCAATACCATCCAGGATCCTTAATCATGAGTTAGCTCCTGCTGAGCTACTTCTGCTCGCACTTGCATCACAGCCGCTCATGACTAATGGTCCCGGATGGTCCCGAAACTAGTAGAGCTATCTTGACTAAAATAGATGTAATATTAAAATCGGCTAATGGGACGGCAGTTTTTTATTCTTTGAACTTGGCTGGACACGCCGCGTGTCTCTAGATAGAAGCCGGTAAAACTAGTTAATAGTAAATTGACTTTATTTATGGTATCTATTCTACCATATATTCTATTTTTTTTTTTTGATAGTTCAAAACTATTCAAGCCATTTTTACTCCGCAGAAATCAGGGTGTTCGACTGTTAACAAAATTCGAGATGTTTGTAAGATAAAATAAAATGAAAATATTTGAATTCAGAATTCGGAATCATATTTTTACAAGCAGATTTCTCTTAGCAACAGATTCTATCCTCTGTAAAGAACAACGCTAGACTGTAACGTAGTAGCGTAATATATTTACATCACAAGTGAGGCGAACAAACATACAGCCTGTCTGATGGTCAACGGTTACTGTAACTTATGAACACCTGCAACAAAAGAAACGACACCAGAGGAAGGCTTTGTACAAAAGTTGATTGCTTGGGTACCTCTGTCCCATTTGTGTTTCAACCGTGAAGCAGCTGTGTTTGCATGACTGTGTTTCGATTTGAAGGGTGGGATATAGCGTGAATTTACTGGGTACAGAGGAATAACACCTGAGTCCTCAGGAATGGCAACGCATGGGGGGGGGGGGATATCATGGGCGAAACAATATACTCTGTTATGTTATCAATATACTCTCTACATGTCTATAGGCGACGGTTATCACTTTCCATCAGGTGGGCCGTCAGCTTGTTTGCCATTCTTAGTTGTATAAAAAAAAAGACAAATTGAAAACTTCTTCCATTTTGAAATGCGTATGCAAGTTTAAATTATAAAATAAATTGGTTTTCAATTATTCCTGGCCCTCCAGCTAATAAATAAATAAATTTATTTACAATAGAAACATGAAATAAAGCGAGACAGTAACGTTCGGGTCTTGTTCGTTACATTCGTTCCTTTAATTTACTTGATACTTCCCCAGTTACAACTACATTTTAAGAGCTATCTCCACTATGTTTTCTATTCTCAACACCATTATGTCACACATATAAACCGTTGCCAATGCGCTCACTGCAGCCGCTTGAATTTATAGCGTACATTTAGCTCGCATACTTTACACGGTGCACTCTTAACGGTACAGTATATTACGAGGCGGCGTTTGGGATAGCGCGTAGCGCTGCACTGGACTAGATGTGTGCATTTTTAAGTTCAATACTATAATAATGGAAATGAGGGATAAATACATGGGACAGATAAAAGAAACACTAGGTGTCATGTCGTATAAGGAGGTCAAGGATATGGCCTGGGATAGAGCTTGCTGGAAGAAGATGCATGAATTACTTGCACCGGCAAGAGGAAACGCTTAAATGAAAACAAGACTATAATAATAATATTACATGCTATAGATACTATAAACAGCTCACAGGACGAACGTATAAATCATGTAGGAGCTAATACTGTTTCTTGTGTGAAGGTATTGGAGTCAAATATTACAAGATCATGTTTATTATACACCCGAAAGCATCTAGTGTAACTTATCAAATAAGGATTTTCGATATGCTCAGAAGCATAAAGCAAGCGACATTCTTAAATCATCCAAAAATGAATAAAGAAATTCATAATTTAAGCTGATATTCAATCTTAATATCCTAGAACTGGGTAAACGCAATGTAGGACGATCCCCCACTAGATGGAGTGACGACCTGAAATACATTGCAAGGAGTAAGTGGATGCACGTGGCTCAAAATCGTTCTTTATGGCAGTCTATGGCTTATGTCCAGAAGTAGACGAATAATGGCTGAAATGATTATCCTAGAATCGCAAGAGTTCAAGGAAGCTAACAATGGGCCAAAATCTTTTCAGTATATGCCTGTATAGAGAATTGCTTTAATTCAGCCGCGAGAAGACAAAGTCCAATGTAATAGCCTGATCAATTTTTATTTTATACTACTGAAGTCGCAAACAAACATATGGCCCATCTGATAGTAAGCAGTTACCGTAGCTTATAAACACCTGGAATATCAGGAACATTACGTACGCAATAATAGCTGATCCTGAAGAAACCTCTTTACCTCTTTTTTTTAAGATCTTCATGCTGTAGTTTCTTGGAAAAACTTCAACAGAGAGCTTATTCCATAACCTGAGTGTTCGTGGGGGGAAAATATCTTTGGAACTGTGCTGTAGGGTAATCCTCTGTACCAGCCTTCGTTTCTAAATTCAATTTAAGAGCCTGGTTGTACATCAGGCTCTTAAACTGAACTCCCTATCAGTAGCGAGCTGTACAATGGTGTTGGCCAAATGATTAAGCAAATTATTACAGAAATCTCGAATAGTTTATGTACTAAAGGCCGGAAATATTACGGAGTTCAGTAATGAAGATGAGAATGATAATAATAAAAATAATCAAATATTAATGAATATATTTACGTGCATAAATATGAAGACACCTTAACAGAATTATCTTGACGTACATAAATCAAACATATGACTAATAAATGACTTGAATTAGTATTATAAAAGTAGTTTATTAACAGCGAACTCCCTCTCGTATGAAACCTTTCAGAAATATTATCTATAACGTCGTGTTTATCAATCCTCTAAACTTTTTTCGACATGTTTATGTAAGAACTCGAAATCGAACTTTATGTGGAGCCAATTATCCTCTATTGCAACTAATTTTACAACCAACAACAAAAAGTTTACAGTTCTCAGTACGAACTTCTTATGGAAGGCTTAAAATTGTTCGTCCTTTCTTTGAGACAAATGTATCTCTGGTGGAAAATCCATTTTTATCCTATATAAGCACGGACCAACCGTAAACTGTTACCGCCTGTCAAGTGTAGCAACTACTGGCTAACTCCTCTAACGGAGAGGTTTATGTTCAGCAATGGATAGTTAATGCCTGATGTAATGATGATAAGCACGGACATATACCTGTATTTATTTCATGCAATCAAGTTTGGTTCTCGGCATTTAACCCTTAGTTCTCTTAGCTACTAGCTACTTTGCAAGAAATTTGGTATAGATATATTGTATATATATTATAATAGGTTAAGATTTGACCATTAATTTGTTTTTTTTTTTTTTTTTTTTTTTTTCTGAATGTGTTTGCTGTTGGCCGTGTGTGGCCTTTACAGCTTCACCGGACGCGAATGCAGGGGCGAGTGCTGATGGCACTCCAAGCCCGCGAGAGGGGAGCGACAGAGGTGTCGACTCTTTCTTATGGACTGCGGTGTGTGTGTGCGCCTAAGGGCGCCAGAGTGGCTCGGCCTCGGCTTAGGCCACCGCACTTCGACCCCCGTCGAGGGACGGCGAAGGGTCGGTACGTCTGGGTGGGTGAGATTGCGACGCGGTTGTTATGCGCTCGGGCGCAAACCTGATCGCGCGCGGACCGTGTGTCGCGAGGGTTCTTCGCCCCCGCCGGCGGGGGCGGTGTGTGCGATGTGTGGGTGTGTTTGTAGGGGCTCTTGTCGAGGGTTCCGCGGTAGGTAGGGAGGGAGACGCGTTTGCCGTCGTAGTTGGATCATCGGGGTCCAAGAGTGCGTGCCTCGGGCGACGACGTTTTGGAGCGACGTTCTCTATGGGGTGTTTGTATTTGACCGCTCTTACTATGAGCGGATTTGAATGGGACTCGGCTGAGGCGAAGTAGCGTCGAGACGCTTGCTTCATAAATTGCCTTATAGTGGGTATTTTGAGGTCGCGGTGTAGATCCACGTTGGGCACGTACCACGGGACTCCCGTGGCCCGTCGCAGAAATTTGTTTTGCACCACCTGAAGGGGGTGAAGTAATGAAGGAAGGGCGTGGGCGAAGACGACACTAGCGTACGTCATCACCCGTCTTATACATGCTTTATAGAGCGTCAGCTTTGCGTTAAGCGACAATTGGCTGCGCTTGTTAATAAAGGGATGGAGGCGTCCCAGTATAAAATTGGCCAGGCCTCGGACGCGCTTAAGATGAGATGCGAAACTCAACTTGGAATCTAGTGTCACGCCTAGGTATTTGGCTTCGTTCGTCCAGGGGACGGGCGTGCCAAACAGCTGAATAGAGGCGGGATGGGATGGTTTTCTTTTGACCGTGAAAAGCACGGTGGCGCTTTTATCTGGGTTGACTTCGATGCGCCATTTTCTGAACCAGTAGGCCAGCTCGTCCACCGCCCGTTGAAGCCTGTTGGCTGCACAGGCGGCCGACGTGCTGTCCACATATAGGGCTGTATCATCAGCAAAGAGGGCGATTTGCACTCGGGGCTGACGCGGGATGTCGTTGGTGTACAACGAGAAGAGGGTGGGGGAGAGGACAGCGCCTTGAGGGACGCCGGCTCTAATCGGTCGTGCGCTGGAACGCACTCCATTGACGCGATAGCGATATGACCTATTGGACAAGAAGGCTCGTATGATGTGCACGAGCCTGTCTGGCACTCCCATCTTGTGCAGTTTGAAAATCAAGCCGCTGTGCCAGACTTTGTCAAAGGCCTTCGCTACGTCGAGGAACAGGGCACATGTGACCCCGTTGGATTTCAGGTGTCGGGCGTTGAGGACGTGTTCTACTACGCGATGTACTTGATGAACAGCTGAGTGCTTGGCTCTAAAGCCGAACTGCTCATCGATCAGGATGCCTTTGGACTGTAGCCAGTTTTTCAGGCGTGCGAGTATTAGCTTCTCATACAGCTTCCCCAGCGAGCTGAGGAGACTGATGGGGCGAAAACTGGTGGGAAGGGACTTATCTTTCCCAGGTTTGGGAAAGCCTACGACATCGGCTTCTTTCCAAGCATCTGGAAAGATGGCATTGGTAATTGCCGCATTGAAGATCGCTACTAGGAGTAGCAGAATGGTTTCTGGCAGACTCTTAAGGAGTCTGTTAGAGATACCGTCGGCACCATTAATTTGTTTGTTCTTCCCAGTTAATATATATAACAATAATTACTGACACAACAGAATCGTTCTGTCAAAACCTTTTGCGTGAATTGTAGCTAGGACTAGTTTGTACGGATATAGAAAATTGGTGATTTTACATTCTTCAGGTTATATTTCAAAAATTTTTTTGTCATAAGAAACTTCTTTGAACTTCATTGTATTATTGAAAATAAAAAATGTCGAATCAATGCGGCCATTTTCGAGTTTTGTGCTCAGCAATACATTTAGCAATTCATTTTTATTATATTTGTATCATCGCCTCGCCTCTCTTATAGATTGAGAGATTTCGCCAATAGTTGCCCTGTTTGACAAGCGGTTTGGCTACCACAGTTAGACTTTGATGATGTTATGAGAGGGACACTGCTGCCCATCTCTTGATCCTTAAGTTCTCTTAAGACTCTTAGTCGCCTTTTGCGACACCCGCGGAAAAGGAAAGTGTGACTCATTTTATTCCGGAACCACACGGCGAAAGCTGATGGCCTATCTAATGGAAAGTGGTAACCGTCGCCTATAGACATGAGTACCATGGACATAACAGCGTATACTGTTTCGCTCATGATATCGCCCATGCATTGTGATGACACACATGTGAGGACTCAAGTGTTATTCCTCTATACCCTGTACATTCACTGCCATATCCCACCCTTCAAACTGAAATACAGTTATGCAAACACAACTGATTCACGGTAGAAACACGAATGGGACAGAGATGCCCAAGCAAACGACTTTTGTACAAAGTCTCCCTGTGGTATATGTATATTATATCTGTATATATATTATATTTATACAGTAATGAAAAAATCTTTAAATTTCTAACATTTGTCTACAAAGCCCGTCTTACCTATGTTTTTAATTAACTTATGTACATTTACAGTTTTACTGCTATCTAGTGTTACATTTACATTTTAAGTAAACCTTATAGGGATCCCTGGTTAATTGAAATTGGATACTTAATGTGTGGTTACTGTACTCATTATAGGGCTTCCTTAATTACCTCTATTATAATTTTGTTCTAATGGGTTCACGAGGCGTATACGGGTCTTTTATTTTCATAGACTCTCGAGAATCTTTTGAAAATTTCGCAAATATATGCAGACTAAAGAAAAATATTAACTAAAGGTTGTGGAACTTACTATAATATTCACACATACTAATGGTAGCTGAATTAAACAGTTTTTTTTTAAACAACTTAAAATGGCAAACAAGGAGAAGGCTCACCTAAAGGAAAGTGGTGACCGTCGAATATACACATAAGCAGTACCATGGACGAAACAGAGTACTCGTATACTGTTTCGTCCATAATACCCCCCATGCGTTGCCATTCCTGAGGACTCAGGTGTTATTCCTCTGTACCCAGTAAATTCACGCCATATCCTACCCTTCAAACCGAAACACAGCCATGCAAACATAACTGCTTTACGGTTGAAACACGAATGGGACAGAGGTACTCAAGCAAACGACTTTTGTACAAAGTCTCCCTCTTAAAATATCCCTAATTCCATCAGCCGTATCTTTTCACTGCTGAACATTGGTCTCCCCCATTAGGTGGGGGTTTGCCAGTAGTTGCCACGCTTGGCAGGCGGGTGGCAACCGTAATTAGGCTTTGGTAATGTTTTAAGAGGGACGCTTCTGCCCATCCTTTAACCACTGATTTCCTTTAGTCACCTCTTGGAACCACTGGAAAGGAAGGGATGGTCCATTCTATACCGGGACCACACAACACAGTATTAAACAAAATAATTTTAATCAAATTAATTATCAGCAATTATATTTTAACTTAATTATTTTGCGCAACGTAACTGCTGTTTTTATATTCATCTAAATTACAAAATAATGATTATGTCGCTCACCATCATCATCATCATCATTTCAGCCATTATCCGTCCACTCCTGGACATAAGCTTCACCCATAGATTGCCATAAAGAACGGCTTCTGCAATGCATTGCAAGTCGTCGTTTCATCTAGTGGGGAGTCGTCCTACACTGCCTTTGCCCGTACGCGGTCGCGCATTCAAGAACCTTTCTTCCCCATCGCTCTCCAATGATCAGGGAAATCTGTGAATCTTTTTGCCTGTAAAGTTACTTCGTTTTTTTGTGTTTTGTATCCTTTTTCCATAATGTTTAGATTTGTTTTGAATTAATAAATAACTAGCATTCTATTACAACGTTTACTTTTTGCACGCACACATGTGAACTCATACTGCGACTGAACTGCGAATTTACTAATATAATTCACTGCACTGTAGAACAGGTCACCCCTTTCCTTCCCATGGGTGTCGTTAGACGTGACTAAGGGAGTTTAGGGTTAAGGGCAGCAATGTCTTTCTTAAAACATCACTAAAAACCAAACTGCGGTTGCCAACCCGCCTGCCAAGCGTGGCAACTACTGAAAAACCTCCCTTATGAGAAGGCTATATTCAGCAGTGGATAGTTAACAATAACTGCTTATGTTGTGACTTCTTCATAGAAGTTCATTATGTCAAATTAAACTAATTAATTAACATTTAATTAATTATAAACTAATTTATTCTTGAAAATAATTAGACATTAATTAAATCTTATCTGATGAAAAACCTGTATCAAAATGTATAGTAGAACGATACACCTACTTCCTGCGAATGCAAATATACACGCGTTGCATTCCAGCTGAAATGTCACCACGTCAACCTGCAGTGTAGTGAGGAAGGATTAAATCCATTAATCCGACGGCCGGCCGTCGCCCTGACGCGGTCAGCGAGCACTGACAATGCTACTGTTGACACACTGCCACGTGGACGTAATTGAAACTGTAGTGAATCGTAAAACAATAATAATATGTTTAAAATTAAGAAAAGTCTAAATTATTTATCTACTATTAATTTTTTAATGCAACTTAGAATGGCAAACAAGCTGATTAACCCCACCTTTGAGCAGTACCATGAACATAACAGAGTATACTGTTTCACCCATGATACCCCACATGCGTTGCCATTCCTAAAGACTCAGATGTTATTCCTCTGTACCCTGTAAACTCTGTACCATATTCCACCCTTCAAATCGAAACACAACCATGCAAACATGACTGCTTTATAATTGAAACACGAATGGGACGGAAGTACCCAAGCAAACGACTTTTGTTCAAAATCCTTTTCTGGTCTGCTTCGCATGGGTTTATGTATACAGAATTTTAGAATATTATATATAGCCTGTAATAACGTAGCTTTCTATAGGTGAATGAATTTTTAAAATTGATTTAATAGTTTTTGAATTTATTCATTACAAACAAACAATTGAATCGTTCTCTTTATAATATTAGAGTAGACTAGCTTTTGTCCGCAACGTCGACTGCGTGTCGGGTATATGTTAAGTGACTGGATTAAAAAGTAACCTATATCCTTTTTTTTTCCATAAAGTACCAAATTTTTTAATGATTGGTAAAGCCATCAAAGTACCAAGATGTAAAAAAACAAACAAACAAACTCACTTTTACGTTTATACTATTAATAAAGATATTCTGTATATATTAAGTTTACTTAATTAAACGTTATTATAATTAATATGAGATAAATTAAAAATGAATTAAATCAATAAAGAATGGCTGTCTAATTTGGTATTTAAAAACTGATTAAAGATTAAACTTATTAATTAAACCAAATTAAATAACTTTATATATTATCTTTATGATATTTAAATCAAAATCTACTACTATATTTGTATAATTTTCAAAAATATACACAAAAATTAATTGGTTACAATTTCATATTAACTGTAATATATGAAATTGTAATGTATAAAATGTAATGAAAGTATATGAAATTGATAGAATTAAGCATTAAAATAAATTACATATTTCATTCTTTAAAAATAAATACACAAAAATCTTTACACGTTAACAAGCAAACAAAAATATATTTATTCAGTATTTATAAATAAGAAATGTATCTAATAAACTTCCATTGAATAAAAAAAATCTGCGAACAAACGTAAAATAAACGATTCGATCCCATAATACGGCTGTGTGATTCAATTAATTTGTTTAATGAAATCCGAAACAAAGCCCGGCCGTCACCAAACACATTTCGAAATAAAACAAAACACGAAATTCAGAACAAACAGCGATTGACGTGGACAGTTGCAATTTTTCGAATTTCGAATCCACACCGAAAGTCAGATGAGTGACGGGTACAGATTAAACCAGTTAGACTAACCACACAATTTGAGTATTCCATTTGCACGTGTATGAAACATTTATTTTAGTGTCGGTAAATACGAATGTCGCCGTAATTCGCCGTGCTGTACCGACATAGAATAGACCACCCCTTTCTTTGCCGTGGGTGTTGTAAGAGGCGACTAAGGACGGCAAAAGATGGGCAGCAACGTCCCTCTTAAAACATCTCCAAAGCCTAAGTGCGGCTGCCAATCCGCCTGCCAAGCATGGCAACTACTGGCCACCCCCCAAAGAGAAGGCTTATGTCCAAATGTGAACAGTTAAAGGCTGATAAGATGATGACGACGAAATACGAATGGTAACGCATGAAAGGTATCATAAGCGTCACAATATACTCTGTTATGTCCATGGTACTGTACATGTTTCTAGGAGAAGGTTGCCACTTTCCATCAGATGGATCATAATCTTCTTTGTTATTCTAAGTTGCATAAATAAAAATTCGATATACAACAAACAAAAATAGTACCTTTTTTTTAAGGAAGTTGCTTTAGTCTGCCTGATGGAAAATAGTTACAGATGATTAGAGACATACACGTCATAGAAATCATAGAATAAACATAAACACTTGTGTCTATGGGATTCCATTATCATCACCATATCAGCCATTTAACTGTTATTTGCTGAACATAAGCCTTCCCCATAAGGGAAGCCATTCTCATAAGCAAGTAGTTGCCACGCTTGGCAGACGAGTTGGCAACCGCAGTTAGGCTTTTAGTGATATTTTAAGAGATCACAACACAAACACTCAATTATATTAAGAATTCTATTAATAAAATAACCTCAAATCAACGAATTGCTGCTTTCCCGTTTAGAGCTATTTCAATTTTTTTATCATTATACATTCAGACATTAAAACGTTTACAGCCATGACAGTTTCAGTTAACTTCAACATCAATCACTTACTATCTCAACTGAAAAATATTTTGCATTAAACATAACTTACTTCATTAATATGGCCGGATATAAATCATCCGTAAAAGCGGACGCTATCAGACCACTTATTAATAACCGGTTTTGGAAAAACTTTTTTAACTGAAAACTACTTATGTGCCAGCACTATTTTCAATGCGGACACATTGAAAATTCACTGTGATCTAATTTTTATATTACAGTTAAATTTAATAAAAATATTTTATATTACTTTGGATATTAAATTAATCATCGTCATCATATCATCATTAGTCGTTATCTGTCTACTGCTGAATATAGGCCTTCCCCATAAGGAGGGTTTTGCCAGTAATTAGCAGCTTGGCCGACAAGTTGACGACCGCAGTTATGCTTTGGTGATGTTTTAAGAGGGACGCTGCTACTCCTTCCTCGACCATTAAGTACCCTTAATCGCCTCTTACGACACCCAAGGGAAAGGAAAAGATTCTATACCAAGACTCTTAATTACTGGCTTTCTTTTTTTTGCAAATTATTCCTGTATTTGTCATAGAAGTGAAGCTTATTTGATAGAACGCTCCCTTTAAAAGATACGAAAATTTTTTTATTTCATCTTTCAAGTTAGGTAAACGTTTATCGCTCTCAGTTTCCCCACATTCAGAGGCACTTCACGTAAAACTGCATTATTGGAGTTGTCGAACCCTATCTCGAATGCATTACCGCACGGCCGCGCTCGCTGCATATCGTAGCCCGCGGTTTGGCGCGATGACAAATCGGGGAATAAATCAGTGACGCACCTGCACTGACCCTGTTTGACCTCTCCACCCATTTGACTTGTGAACTATTGTAGTAATTATGTTTTTCTATTCAATTGTGTTGTTCTTTTTAATCGTTTCTAAAGTCGATGTTCTTATTTTTTATTTTTGCACTTTTAACTGCGGTTGCCAACTCGTCAGCCAGACATGGCAGTACTGGCAAAACTCCTCTTATGGAAAAGGCCTATGTGCAGCAGTGGCCAATTAACGATTGATGTAATATTTATTAATAGTTATTGTGATATTAAAAATAAACTATAGAACCGATTTTGATAAAACTTCTATGAGACTAATATATAAGTATAATAAATAAAAAAAGTCCGTATCTATAAATAATCTAAACTATTTTTTTTTTATCAAAACAACGGGTTCTACCACAATTTAAACAGTTTTTTTCTTTTGTGGAACCCAATCTTAAATATGTCAGAACCTTTTTTACAAGTAAATTACTATTTACCTGCTTCTTTATTGCTGACGTTTCGATGTGGATTTGATTCATAATTTTTTTCTTTCACAGTTATTTATTTAATTCTACTATTTGGGCTTGATAGTTTCCCAATATGTTTTTTATAGGAACATAATATTACTCATATATTTGTATATGGTATATTACACTTGATAAAACACCATTATCCTTAATCCATTAAAAGTTCCGAATACTAAGTTTAAAAAGTTTAACGTTATTCTTCTATCCAATCGCCAACTTAGTATCTAATTAAATTAATCGAAATCAATTCAGGATAGTTGCTAGCAGTCCAAAGCAAAGGGAAACTTATACACAAGCAAGACTACGACAAAGGGGCAAGTATCCATTGACTCCGGCCACTTCCTGATTCCGCTCCTATAAAAGTAAACGGATAGTTAAACTCAAAGCAGACTTTAGTGTTTACTTAAGATTTTATTAAGGTATTTAACTGACGAACCGCTATAAAGGCGCAAGGGAACTCTTCTCTAATAGACCTTAGCTGCAATAACGAGCCATTAATGTCGCTATCGAAAGGGATGTGTATTGCAAAAAGGGTATTCAATTTTCGTAAAGCTGATTGAAATAAACGAGTTATTTTTTTTTTTAACTATACACGATCCCTGCGACAAGATGCAAACGAATCTGTTGATAGAATCGTTATTGATACCGAGTTAGTGAGGTAGAGTGATTATAATAAAATACCGAAGGATATTCTTGATCTAATTTAAAACTGTTATTAAAACACACTTATTGAATAAAACCTATGACACACAAAACAATTACTTGAATGACAATTGTGCATGGTATTAGTCGAATACGCACGGGCTTTTAAGTGACCATGTAATTTTAGACATAGCACATCTAAATCAATATACATAATGTTAATAGAGATTTAAAAATCCCAAAAAGGGTTGACGTCAGCCAGGTGACCGGTCGTAAAACTTAAAGTCGAATCTTTTTGTAATATGGATAAAAATATATTACACCAACGCCGAATAATAATTGGGATAAAGATAGGAAGAGGATGTTAACAGAGATTTAAAGGGGGGAAAAGGATTGTTAGTAATGGAGACTGAGAATCCCATTGCTAGCAATATACCCAACCAGGTCGATCTCCTCGCGGTTCTCCCTGGAAACTATCATGGTTAATTCCTGATGAATTCATCATGATAGGCTATCTGGCCTGTTTTCATTCTCATCTATCAACCTTCACTGGTGCTCCGGCAGCGTATCCTGTTAGCGCAGGCGGGGTTACCATACCATTTTCACCCATCAAAAAAAAGAAAAAAAAAATCAGAGATTTAAAAGAGGAACCGTTGAGTTTCTTGCGGATTCTTCTTAACAGATAACAATTTTTCGAACTCTGAATTCATAAAAAAAATAACGATTTTAAAGATATCTATTTGAAAATAGATAATTTGAATTTAATGGCAACGTTCGATGGCTTGCTCCTTCTCATGCAAGCGTTAACCAAAATGATTTTATAATAGATAAATTTGTTAGCCAGTCATCTTTTGAAATATTATATAAAGTTAAACTATTTGACTGCTCAAGTCCTCTTGTTCATTGATTCGCTTTTGTCATTTATTTTAATTGTCTATAAACTAGACATGCTCCTCTACTATGAGCATCGTTTTATTAGTTCTTTGACGTACATCACCTTTATTATCTCACTGTCTAGCTTCTGTTTTTAATTAAAATACACTTCTATATTAAATAAAATTTTAGCTGCGTGGGTGGTCGTTGCGTTGATTTGTCTAACTTTGTTTCTACAGCAAATTATTTGCAGACTTACTTAGAAATAACTTTTTAAGCGCCTTCCAAAATAAATAGCGTTTCTAATTTGTTTCAATCTTTTTTTGTGACTACGCTAAACAGAGTTTTGCTATTTTGCTCCGCATGAAGGAACAGCGGTATCGATAGTATCGTATCGATAAAATAATATACCAATATGGGTGTAAATATATAAGAAAGAATGAGAATGTAAGTATCGATATCAATGTACAGTTAGTGACAGTATTGTGTAATAAGGAAAATGATTAATCCTTCTCTTTTGTTTTTTTTTTTTTTTTTACGAAATATAATTTAATTTTAATTAAATTAAACTTTCACATTTACAAATATTGTCACTCACAAATTACAGGTAAACAAAGCCTAAATGTAGATACATTTTACTTCTTTTCAGCCACTAATAACCACGATGAGGTGCTATAGATACCATACTTTACCAAATTTAATTTCAGAACAATTTAAAATATAATTTTATTGTATTACTTATTTATTCATGACAACGCATGGGGGATATCATGGACGAAACAGTATACTCTGTTATATCCATGGTACTGCTCATGTCTATAGGCGACGGTTACCACTTTCGATCAGGTGGACCGTCAGCTTGTTTGCCATTCTAAGTTGCATTAAAAAATATACTGATTCGTACAAGGAAAGCCGAGATATTGCTACTAGAATAAATATAAACGAGAGGAATTGAGAATAACTTTACCTTTTCAAATGCCATACAATCACTGCAATTGTCTGGTCGTCAAGCTAGTGTACCAAATTTTATAATCAACCAAGCGTTAAATATCTGAGTATACAACCGAGAACACAAAGAATAGAGTCAATTAAGAAAAGTTCTTTAATGCGTTTACTCAAAAACAAATCACCCACACACTTACACGTAGATGCAAAATTTTAAATTACCCAGCAATTTTGAGGAGGTGTCGAGCAAACAGCGCTGTACCACGACTTATTAAAATTATCTGTATTAGCTATAGAACGTGTGCACGCTCGTCTTGTAATAGCTCATTAAAATGAGTTACGGCGCCGTGTACCAGAGCAGTTCATTGTTCTAACCTGTGCACTAAATTATAAATGAGACGAATTACCGTGTACGAAATTAATATGAAATTAAAGGGGAAACCATTGACATAAAAATAATTATTATTCTATAAGACAAGATAAATATTACAATTCAAATTCCTCATAGAATTCATCATCATCATCAACGTTTCAGCCATTATCCGTCCACTGCTGGACATAAGCCTCCCCCCTCATAGACTGTTATAAAAAACGGTCCTGAGCTACTTGCATCCACTGACTACCTGCATTAGGTCATCACTCCATCTGGTAGGGGATCGTCTTATAGTGCGTTTGCCCGTACGCGGTCGCATTCAAGAACCTTTCTTCCCGATAGGGAACAACCGATAGGTTGTCGGTTCTTCGAGCTATGTGACCAGCCCATTGCCACTTCAGCTTGCTTATCCTTCGGGCTATGTCGGTTATTTTGGTTCTTTTGCGGATTCTATTACGCAAAGAGACTCCGAATAGCTCTCTCCATAGCCCGCTGAGTAGCTTAAAGTTTTTGCATACTAGCAATATTGTAGGACCAGTTTGTAATTAATTTGTGTTAAAGTCAATGAATCAAGGCCATCTCGTCGCTCGTATGAGGGTTGTCCTCGGCTTGGACCCTTTTGACCCGACTTCGACTCTAGAGGCGACTACCCCCGCGTCACTGGCTCTGAGCACTCTCCTGTTATTAGAGTGAGGCATGATCTTCTGATCTTCTTTCTTGTTTTCTTGTTGTATGGAACAGTATTTGTATGTATTGTATCCGCAGTGACACATTTTTCCTTCAAAATTTCAGAATCATAGACGTTAAAAAGTACGACTTATTTATAGAACCATGTTCCGTATATGAAATCAGTAACATCACTAGTTTCAGTTCAACTATGATGATTCAATGACTACAATTCTGTGCCTCTAGTGAGAAAGGGTTCAATTCAAAATGGTCACTTTTCAGGAGAGCCAAAAAACTATTTTATATAAAGAAAAAAAATTCTGCTGCTTTTATTATTTGCTAATTGAACAAGTTAATGATTGCATTTATAGTGATTTTTTCTCCTCTTTCTTATGAAATTGTCGGTTTTTGTGTAAAACCTATAGTTTTAAAAATAATTCTATTATACCTAATTACACTTAACAAAAATATTAAAATTATCATGTGAAAATAGTTTTAAGTTGAATTAAAACTATTTTATTGAAGTATTGAAGAAAAACAATGTTGTGTATTTTACGCTATAAAAAATAATCGCTATTAAATGGTGTAAAAGGGTTCAAATCGAACTGATTCATTTTACAAAAATAATTTTTGTAAAATATTGTAGTTTTATTTCTAATTATGACTTTTTTACCACAAATATTTTATTAATTGTAGCCTTTTACATGTTTACTATCTCTATTGTTTTTAAAGATATCGTTACGATTCTTATACCATTCGAAAGAGAAAAAATTGCTTATTTAAAGTAGCCTAAAAAAGAAAAAGGCTATAACTTGAGTTATACCCTTTCTCACTAGAGGCACAGAATTATGAGTATCAGATTTTTTTTATAACACAGGAGACTAACAAACATGCAGCTCACGTGCTGGTAAGTGACTACCGCCGCCCATGATCACCCGCAACACCAGAGGCATTACAGGTGTGCTGTCGGACTTTTAAAAGGGAATATGCTCTATTCTTAAAGGTTATAGTGTCGTATCGGTTCGGAAATACCGCTGCTGTAAGTTGTTTTTAAAGAATGGTTGTTCGTGGAAGAAAGTGCCTTGAAAACCGTACGGTGGAGGAGGACGCCACTCTTGCTTCAGTATTCGAACTCCGTACCTCAAACTCAAGACCCTGCGTCCTAAACCCGAAAACTCTCTTCTCAAACCTTGGATAATATTAAATTACTCATAACAATGGAACATAAAGGCATGTGTAATTCCGTAAATAAAATAAATATATCAGGATTAAATCGTATTCAAAAATACCCAGGAGATCAGCATTTTCGTATTTATTTCAGAACGTTGGAATAAATAAAAGAAACTTTACTAATTAGTTTTACTTGGTACTTCGAAAAGTTCTTTAATTGGAGATATTTATATAAGTGGATTCGAAAAGGGATTTAGAAAATAATCTACTTTTTTTTTTCAAGAGGAAAAGTTGTTGTATTACGTCGAATAGATATAGCAGCTTTCAGACGTTTTCACGTTGTTTTTTTAGAGTTCTGTGGGATAAACAGTGAAGCCTTATAACTGATGTCCAGAGGGAGACTTTGTACAAAATTCGATTGCTTGGGCACCTCTGTCCCATTCGTGTTTCAACTGTGAAGCAGTTGTGTTTGCATGGCTGTGTTTCGGTTTGAAGGGTGGGATATGGCGTGAATTTACTGGGTACAGAGGAATAACACCTGAGTCGTCAGGAATGGCAAGACATGGGGGGTATCATGGGCGAAACAGTATACTCTGTTATGTCCATGCCACGTATCTGAGTTCTCAGGAATGGCAACGCAAAGAGGGTATACTCTGTTATGTCCATGGTATTGCTCATGTCTATAGGCGACGGTTACCACTTCCCATCAGGTGGGTCGTCAGCTTGTTTGCCATTCTAAGTTGTATAAAAAAAAAAATATTTGACCATATCAGAGAGTCTTATTTTGTAATTCTTGTATGTACGTTATTGTACTGTTATAGTATCATATTCTGATACTAGATGGCGTTATAAATATAATAATTAAATTGAGTTCCAGACAAAAGCTCGACTTCACTTGCAGCAAATCCAGTTATTTTAATTTAAAAACTAATAAACCAATTTTGATAAAATTTTTACGAGATCAATTTGCAATTATATCATTTGAGTTAAAAGAATAATTTTCCAAATCGGTTTACAACTGACAGAGTTATGAGGTAACAAACAATAAAAAAAACATATAACCGAATTTAAAACCTCCTTTTTAGAGTCGGTTGAGAATATAATACTCATAAATGTGCAAGCATAACATAAAATACAGTAATAGAATTCAGAGACTATTTAGTCTAACATTAATTTTGCCATTGTTTTCCTAAGGAAGAAAATTTACTTTTTATGCAACTTGAAATGGCAACAAGCTGACGACCCACCTGATGGCAAGTCGTAATCGTTGTTAACTTATTGAAATTATGAGATTCTGAGCTTTAAAATGATGTTTTTCGACAGTCGTTTAAAATTACAACCCGCCCAGAACTAGGGTGTACTCAAAAACGATAGGCGAAATCCGACGCCAGTCGTTTTAACTGCCAATATCAGTGTCATTTGTCTCTGACCAGCTTTGTGATGCAAAAATAAATTTTATACACCCCGAACTGAAATTTTGACTTTATTTCTTTAACAATAGAGATGAAAATTTATATTTGCATGACAAATATTGAATTGTACACCAATAACTGGCTCTCATAGTGACATGTTCGTTTCGAGAGAGTATCGCTTTATGCGTCTAATTGCGTTAGGCACTAAAATATTTTAAGTGTCCATTTTGAAGTATTGTATATGAAAGCATTTTTTTCTGTTCACGTATTGTTAAGTTTTACATTGTGTTTTATCTACACTAATATTATAAAGAGGAAAGATTTGTATTTTTGTGTGTATGTATGTTAGTAATGAATAAACTTATAAACTATTTTGTCGATTTTAAAAATTCTTTCACCATTAGAAAGCTACATTCACTCTAAGTAATATAGGCTATATTTATTGTTAGAAAAGATTTTTTTCTTATGTGTAAAAATGGAATGGTAACCCCGCCTGCACTAGCGGGATACGCTGGCGGAGCACCAGTGAAGGGTGATAGATGAGAATGAAAAATGAATTAACCATGATAGTTTCCAGGCGGAACCGCGAGGAGGTCGACCTGGTTGGGTATATTACTAGCAATGGAATTCTCAGTCTCCATTACTAACAATCCCTATCCCCCCGCTAGAAAAGATTAAGGATCCTTACTAAAACTTTAGTAATTTAACTCAAGGTTAAAAAAAATGCTATTTAATATTTTTCGTCGCGTGCGCTGCGGAAACTTACATTTTTATTTTTATATATATATATATATATATATATATATATATATATATATATATATATATATATATATATTCGTATATTGTGTTAGTTGTGTGGCCGTATAGTCTTAGCATAGAATAGGCCTTCCTTTCCCGTGGGTGTCGTAAGCGGACTAAGGGAGGGCGAAGTAAGGGCAGCAGCGTCCCTCTTAAAACATCTCTAAAGCCTGACTACGGTTGCCAATCCGCCTGCCAAACGTAGCAACTACTGGTCACCTCCTAAGGGGATTATATTCAGCAGTGGAATATCTAATAATCTACCTATGCACCAATTTTTATATGTATCTGATCAGCCGCTTAGATACATTGTTATCATCTTCATTTCAGCCATTATCCGTCCACTGCTGGACATAAGCCTCCCCCATAGACTGCCATAAAGAACGGTCCTGAACCACCTGCATCCATTGCCTCCCTGCAATGCATTTAAGGTCGTCACTCCATTTTAAATACAATTCAGTAACAAACATCTAAACATAATAATACTTGCACCAACATGAGAAAAGTACGTTGTATTTTCATGAGAAAAGCTCACAGGAATAAAATGCAATGGTTCGTACAGACGAAGCCGTGAAAAACAACTAGCCATTTGTAATCCGTCCACTAGCCTAGAGTTTTTTAAACATTTCGTTCTAAAACCACGAAATGAAAGTGCGAACGATCGGCGTACCGTCAGCCAAATTGCGTGCGTCCAAAAGCAAAGCAAAACGACACAGCTCTGCGATAAAACAGATATCGTACAAATACATGAATATAAGAATAAATATTTAGGTAGAAGTGACACTCAATGGACGTAAGCAGGTCGCTGGGCTTGACGTCCTTAAATGGTCTGGGTTGGCTACATCATTATATAAAATTTAGGCGCAAATAAAGGAGTGGAATCATGCGTCTCTCTCACTTGCACGCACATGGAAATGATAACGTATAGTGCAGTTTTAAAAGGAATTTTCCCCCGCGAACGCTCAGGCTGTGGGATGAGTCCTCTGCCGAGGTTTTATTTAGTAACTATAGTATAGGTTTTTTTTAAAAAAGGGTATATCAAGGTTTCTTTAGGGTCAGCAACACGCATATGACACCTCTAGTATTTTATTTATTTATTTATTTATGTTTAGATATCTTGGATCCATTTTTGTTAGTAAGTGTACTTAAAAACTATGTTAATACTTAATCACTAATAATGATCTAGTCTTCTCGGCGAGCATTCTCACGAGAGGACTATCTAATTTATTAACAAACATGTTCAGGATACTGTTACTACTCCCGCGTATTCGACGTAAAAACGAAGCTGTCTTTTTACGCCAGATTGCGTCAAAACTATCTGTGCGAGCGTCGGCAAACATCTGCAGGCGTCTATAGGCTACAGTGGCCGTTTGCTATCAGAAGGGCTTTATTGCTATCTTTGTAGTACAAAAAAATCATCATACTTATATCAGTTATCGCGTCGTTGTAATAAATAATACCTACCCTATTATACAGCGTGGGTGACTTTGTTGAAATAATCGTGCTTCAATGTAATTTTAAAATAGCTTGTTATACCAAAATTTAGTTTAATAAAATTTTTTAATTAGATTTTTGTTTACGCTAATCTCCTAAACCGCTCAACTGATTTTCATGAAATTGTGTAAATAGATATTATTTGCTCCAATTTGAAAAATAGGACAGGTTTTAGTTAGTTAATATAAATTTAACTTTTTATATAATGATAACTTAAATAACATAATTGAATCATAATTTTATTTTTCCCTTTTTATAAAAATGTAGATATTAGCATATCTATATCACTTAAAGCAATTAAACATGTGCCAAAATATCACTACTTTTTTGGCTTTTGTTAACAATTTCAAGACTGTGTAAAGCAAACACACTCATTTTATTTCATTTTATTTAAAAAATATTAATTATTGTCAGAAAATCCTATTCAGAATATTAGATCTAAAGTAAAGAATGTTCAGCATTAATTTGGCAACATTTTCGCGTAAATACCTTACTCATAAAAGAAAATATACCGGTGTCACTTCCACCCACTTATTTATTCTTATAACATCGTTTTACATAGACTATTTCTAGTTTTATTTTATATGTAGAAGGGTTGGTTATGAAACGAGAAATGGAGTCAACTAAAAATAAATTTATTATATATATATATATATATAATAAATATATATATATATATATATATATATATAATAAATTTATTTATATATATATATATACAGGCCACTCCTACCTTTCTCATGGGTGTCGTAAAGGACAAGTGATAGGTAGCAGCATCCCTCTTAAAATATCACTGAAAGCCTCACTGCGGTTGCCAAACCGCCTGCCAAACGTGGCAACTACTGGCAAAACTCCCCTTATGGGAAAAGTATATATTTAGCAGTGGACAGTCAGACATTATTCATAGTGATCGGTTAAATCGTTAATCTACAAAGAAGTAACAAATAAACAAACATACTCAATTTCACAATATTAACAAGGATTGTCACATGAAATGCTATTCGGATTATTACGAATAAACGTGTAATTGATTTAATTTGTATGTCAATCCAGCCATGTTTTAATATAGGATTACAAAGGGATAGTATGAGCTTCGGATGTCGGGTACAATTGCATGATAATACTAATGCTGTGAGTATTATTATCAGACAAGGCATTAGATTGTGCATAATTTGATTGGATTGACATGTTGAATGGTATGTTATAAATAAATATAATTTAAAGAATTTATTTATAGTTTAAAAATAAACGTTTAGAATTATAGTTATGTATTGTTTAAAAAAAAAACACTTCAATTGTTGTAAAACCATTGCATGGTCAAAACATTGTGTTGTTTTTAATTTTGAAACTAAACCGCTAAATTGATTTTGATTAATTTTACATGAGATCAATCTGTAAGTATATCCTTTCAGATAAAGAAAAAAATTTCCAAATCGGTTTAAAACTGACAGAGTTACAAGATAACAGACATGAAAAATACAACTGTATCGAGAACCTCTTTTTGGAATCGGTTAAGAGTAAATTTATATTACCCCCCTCCCCCCCAACTGTGTATGAAAATGTGGAAAGTTGCGTCACAGCAATATTTTGACCCAAAAACTCATCATCACGTTTCCATTAACAACTGGAAACTTCGAGAACAAGTCCAAATGAAAAAACCCACCGTTATCTTGAAAGAACAGTAAATCGACTAAGTTTTTAACGAGCCAAACAGCCATTCCAAAACTCATCTCATAGTGTATTGCGTTAATTCTACATCCACAGGCTCGGCCATAGAATTTATAACTTCCTCAGTGCTCATTTGTAAACTGTGCAAAGAGGTGAATTCCCAATACGGAAACAGTCAATCTGTGACCACTGCGAAACTTATTTCGCCAAGGTTCCGAAACTGAGTAAACGAGCAAGCATTTGTAACTAATTACGACTTTTTCTTTTTATGTTGGGCTTTAGAGCCCAACTGAGAGCCTCTTAAGATAATGTACTGACATTTATTGGGTTGAGAACATTGTGGAGATAATTTTGAGGTGAAACAGGTGTTACGGTTTATCTATGAATACGTGCCTGCGCTAAACTGTATTACCTATAGTTAATCTTCTTAGAAGCATTATTGTTTATGCATATTATTGATTTTCATATGCCATCATCATCATCGTACGAATCGTCATCTGTCCACAGCTGAATGTAAAACTACCATCAGCTACGAAGATATTCCTTATGGCAGTTTACCTTTGGAAGAATTTTTCCAGTAGTTTGTAGAAGCGTAGGCTTGGCAGGAAAATTGTCAACCGTAGTTTGATTTGGTAAGAAGGTGATGTTTAAAATGAACGTTGCTGCTTGTTTCTCAATTATTAAGTTCCCTTCATTGCCTCTTAGAACACCCACGAGAAAGGAAAATCCAGTTCTATCCAGGGACCGCAAGGCATTATATTATAAACCAGAATCATCATAATTTCAGCCATTATCTGTCTACTGTTGGACATAAGCCTTCCCTATGGACCGCCATAAGGAACAATCCTGAGCCACCTGCATCCAATAACTCCCTGCAATGCATTTGAGATCGTCACTCCATTTAGTGGAAAATCGTCCTACATTGTGTCTGCCCGTACGAGATTACCACTTAAGAATCTGTCTTCCCCATTAATTTATCGGGTCTTCGAGCTATCTGACAGTCCATTGCCACTTCAGTTTGCCTATTATATACCACAGTTGGTGAAAAATCAGCATACTATTCGTCTAATGACAAATAGTCACAGTTGCTTATAGACATCTGTAATATCACAAGTAACATACGCGTTGCTAATCCAGAATCCTTTTTTGAAAAACATCAAATTCATACAGAAAGCATTTCATTAAACACGATATAAACCAACTTTTAGAACATCAGACTTGAAATACAGCAGTGGTATCTACCAAATAATTATACAGCCATTTTTATTTTAATATTTTCCATTAGGTAATCTGTTAAAGTACTTAGCATTCCTACAAAAAATATTTAAACAGAAAGGATAATTACTTCTTATTTTTGTTACAAATTTTAATCTAATTTGGATAAATGCTTACCCTGCTTACCCTTGTCTTTTTTTCTTGATGTCCTCTGCCCAAAGGTTATCTGGAAGAGATTGCCTAGCGATAAGGCCGCCTTATCGTATCATCGTTACCATCATTATCATCATTGTACCAGCCTTTAACTGTCCTCTGCTGAACATGAGGCTCCCTCAGGGTGATCTTATTGTTGCCACGCTAGGCAGGCAGCTTGGCAACCGCTGTTAGGCTTTGGAGATATTTTAAGAGAGACGCTGCTGCCCATCTCACGCCCTCCCTTAGTCGCCACACCTGCAATGCCGTTGGTTTTGTGGGTGATCATGGACGGCGGTAGTCACTTATCATCAGGTGAGCCGCATGCTCGTTTGCTCCCTGTATTGTAAAAGAAAAAACCTATATATGTGCATACACGTATATAGGTTTCGGTCATGCGAAATAAGCCGCGGATAAAAGCTAGTTATAAAATAAATATATAACTCCTAAAACCTTAATACAGTAATAAGTTCTCTGTCTTGATATCTTCTCGGCCATACAAACCATAAAGTCTCGATGTCTAGTTAAAAGCCGCCTCTAATTCTATTAACACGGATTAGCTTCTAGACGCTGGCTTGTGGAAATACTATAAGTTAATAACCTCGCTGGAAGTGAAGATAGGATAACCCTATTAGCCGACTGTTGAAGAAAATAGGATAATGTTTTTAGGCGGTATAGTTTTTTATGCAATTTAAAAAGGTAAACAAGCATCTAAGCTAGCATGGAATACTCTGTGACGCCCATGGAATTTTTTAGTGTTATGACTCTATACCTTGTAATTACATCCCATATTTTAAACAAAATACAACCATCTAACCTGTCAAATCGATCTCTATGCAGATCTTGCTGGTAATTAATTTCTGTCACATTGGAAGTGACAGGCCAACAATAACTTGATTTCATTGTAGCTCCATTGCTAGCAATACAGTCGACTTCCTTGCGGTTACCCTTGGAAGCCATCATGACCAATTTCAATTTATCACAATGGGCTAACTGATCTTTTCATCCTCACCTATCACTCGTTACTGGTACCCCGCCAGCGTATATATTTGGCGCAGACAAGGTTACCATTCCATAATTATTCTTTTAAAAAAACCTGACTTTATCGTCATCGTTTCATCGTCAGCTGGTACTCCATTGTATACCGGCAGCATAAAGCAAGTACATCATTCCATCTTCAACCATTAAAAAAAATATATTTATTTCTTATTAACCCCATTATATTATAATGTTAGATATAAGAACTGGACTTAATGGTATATAGCTCAATCGTAGGCTATATACTACGAGTATATATTCCAGTCAACATTTGGCGAAACAGAAATGCAATTATACTGTATTGATAAAATACAATAGAATATATAAAATTATATAATTATTTGTTATTACACAAGAATGGTATTTAGAAATATTATTCACTATTTTAACATTTAATTAAAGAGCCTCCCCAGAGCCCGGGGTATTGCTTGCTCAAACAATTAAAGTTATCGGCCAATTTTATTAAGGTCTCCGACTGCCTTAAGGCTGATAGTGGGACATTCTGCAATTATTCTTGGTGTTGTATAGATAAATACGTATTTCTGTTTAACTACACCGTCTATGCCCCTCTGAGGACTGGTTTAGTTTAATATTTGATTATTGTTGTTTGCACAATTGTATAATTGAGAGACTGCGACATTGTTACATTTAAATTCCCCTGTGTAACAATATAAATTTTGTGTCAGCCCTGAAATAACACTATAACCTTTACCAACTTCACTATCATCCAGTAAGGATAAGTTGTTAAGTCAACGAAACCAGCTCTAGTTACAGGTTACTCAATAATTATATCTCATAATGTTTATCGTTGTTTTGATATATATATATATATATATATATATATATATATATATATATATATATATATATATATATATTTCATATGTATCAGTATATCCATATATATTAAAAGTAATGTTTATGCATTATATGTGTATTTCTTATGTATTGTGTATTGCTTTAATTTGTTACTATAATTGTTAAATATTTTTCACCACATCTGCCCTTCATACGCTTTCTGTTTTTACCATTTAGTAAAAACCTAGGCTGGTAGAGAATGCATTAAGCTTGCCATTTGTACAAGATTTTATTCTACAATCGTCTGCTCATATTTGTTTGTTTATTTCCCATCGATTAGTAGATGCGAATAGAAAGCCAAATGCTATTGTGAATAAAATACCCAGTACCCATACAAATGTAAAATTATCTTACTATTCGATTAAACCCACTGAAAAGGCGTAGAGATATTGCATCTCTGTGCGTCTTTTACCAAATTTATCATGGGGAATGCGCTAAGGAATTGTTCGGATTGATACCTATTGCTGATTTTCACCGTACAACTCGCTATAAACTAAAGTTCTATCCCATTTTCATCAGTGACGGTCATGCACAACCACTCTTTGGAATCAACTAATCAGCAGTATTTCCGAACCGATACTATATCGTAACTTCCAAGAAAAGAGCATATATCTTTTTAAAAGTCCATTATTTCAGGAAGACTCTTCAGACAGATTTCTTCCACGCACAACAACTTCAGTTCAATTATATTTGCCTTTAACTGTTCACTGCTGAACATAAGCTTCCCTCTTAGGGGATTATGCCAGTATTTGCCATGCTTGGCAGGCAGATTGGAAACCGCAGTTAGGCTTTAAAAATATTTTAAGAGGGACGTTGGTGCCCATCCGTTGCCCTCCCTTAGGCACCTCTTACGACACGAATGAGAAAGTAAGGGGTGGCCTATTCAACGCCGGGACCACACGGGATATTTATAATAATACTACTTCTACTAGTCCAAGACAATGAATATTAATACGCTGAAACGAACTAAACCATTGTGGCACAGCAATAAATAACGCAAACCGGAAGCAAAACAAATATAAATTAACTTTCAATTAAGCGTTCACGATCGAGAAGTAAATAAATAATCGCAATATATTACACTCTTTAATATTTCCACTATGCTATGCATGCGGCTTGTGAAAAATGAAGGTCCTACACGATTTATGTTGGGACGTTTAGTTTCGACGACGGCTCGAATCGGTTTCCATTCGTGAAATCGTTGCGCTGGCACTTTTTTCGAGTTCCCTGAAGGATAGTGTAATAAGAATCTTGGAATCATATCTGAATTTGGTGAAAAAATGAGAGTGATGCTATTTGAAAGATACCAAATCTCATCACTTATAATCCCTTCCCTTTTAATAACCGATCTTGTAAAATAGATCAAAAGTGTAGCAATTTTTTTTTTAATAATCTATAAATGTAGGGGGAAAAAGGATTGTTAGTAATGAGGTCTAATAGCCCCATTTTTTTTATACAACTTAGAATGGCAAACAAGCTGATGGTCCACCTGATGGAAAGTGGTAACCGTCGCCTATAGACATGAGCAGTACCATGGACATAACAGAGTATACTGTTTCGCCCATGATACCCCCCATGCGTTGCCATCCCTGAGGACTCAGATGTTATTCCTTTGTACCCAATAAATTCACACCATATCCCACCCTTCAAACCGAAACACAGCCATGTAAACACAGCTGCTTCATGGTTGAAACACGAATGGCAATATACACTCTCAGGTCGATTTTCCCCTGAAAACCGTCATAGTTAATTCTTGTCGAATCCGTCATGGTGGGCCAACTGACCTGCATTCATTCTCACCTATCATCTTTCACTGGTGCCTCGTCGGTGTATACCAATAGCGCGGGCGGGGTTACCATTCCATCGTTATCCATAAAAAAAAACTCCGCCTACGCAATTGGTATAGGGGTAATGAATCTGTTAGATCTCATTACTAACAATCCCTATTCCCCTGAAAAGGCAGGTCAGTTAGCCCATTGTGATGAGTGCACCTAGAATTTAGCACGATGATTTCCAGGCGGGACCACATTGATGTGGTCCCCCCTGGAAACCATCTGGTTGGATACATTGTTAGTAATGGAACCCCTAGTCTCCATTATTCATCCATATCATATCCATCGACCTTATCCCCCCCCCCCCCCACCGCCTAGACGAGGTTACAACTCCATTTTTACTCATTAAAAAAATAATTCATTCATTCATTAAGTAACGAAATTAGAATCACTAAAAAGGTCTTTTTGAATCATACAACCTCAAAACGTTATTTAAAAAGATTTTTTAACCCACTTCTTACAGGTAAAGCGGCTTGATTCAGCAAAATACATACTTGTGTACGTTATACAAATGTAAATATTTACTATATAAAATATAAGCCCGCAGGATATCCCACCCCGCCAGCACTAATAGTTGGTGCTTACACAGTGTCGTAATTAATCACCAGCTTAATCCCTGGGGAAACTGTTCTCTGCGAAATATGTATATTGCAGGCGCGCAGGCCATGGAAAATATTGCTCTTAATGCAAGTCGGAATGTAGACATAAATGGTTTTCTATATTAAGTATATTTTATTTATATTTCACTAATATTAATACTCTACTGACTCTTGGCCACAACAGAACATCAGTGTTTTGCTCTTTTGAGGGCAAAGCAATAAACTGAGTTGTGACCATTTTGCGTTACTATGGCACGCGCATTAAGAAAAAAAAAAGGAAATTGTTGTTTTATATATTTTTCTCAAACATGCTTGGAAATGTGAGCATTATTTTGACAATCTTCTTCGAGATAAATCAAAATTGCCGTACTGGCCAGATACATGCGGGCAGTAGCCAACAAAAGTTGTATGAAAATCTATATCTGTCGTGTTTTGCGGCCAGATAAATTACTATGTAAACTCATATCTGTCCTGTAATTTAAAAATGGAACGACCTTTTACTTCGAAACATGGTTACCAAGGAAGTAACTAATAAAAGGTTTTATTTAAATTTCGAACTGGCTTGCAAATAGAAAGCTGTTTATTGAAAAAAAAAAAACAAAGGAACATTATGGCGCGAAAAAAATTATTATTGTTCGTTATTCGTCATTGACTTAAAAAGTAAAATTGTGTTTTTGATTTCCGTACATTGTTTGAGAAAAGTATAAGCCTTGGCCACAACTAGGCATTGATGGACTCACGTAATTTGCCTTGGCTACGCCTCGGCCCACATTTGTCCTTTTTGTCCACAATTGTCATTTACGTTCGTCCATCAATGCCTCAGTTGCTGGTCGCTGCAGTAATGTACTATAGCTTTTTGTTTTTTTTTTATCTCTTTTACTGTGTATTATGTGTATGCTTGTATCTATGTGCTGTAAGTAATGTAAATAAATTATCTATCTATATATACATATATATATCAGACTTGATATGGAAAATTTTTAATTGAATTACTTAAAACGCAGAAAAAAAGCGCGTTTTATTTTTAATTAAAAAAAATAGTTAGCCTAACGTTAAATTAGATGACTAAATTTTGAAAAGTTTTCAATACTTAATTCTCTATCTATACAATCGGAGGGTACAGAGTAGTATGGGTTGGCTTGATTCCAATGCTACCTCTGTTGTGGTTGCCATCCACTCGCTTCATACACTCCATAGAGCAAACCAATTCATGCTCGTATATAAAATACATACAAAATAAATTATATATTTTATATAACAAAATATGTATAATTCAATAAATATAATAATCGGTTGGAAGGGTGGTATATGGCAATGAAATTACAGGGTACAGAGGAATAACACCTGAGTCCTCAGGAATGGCAACGCATGGGGAGTATCATGGGCGAAACAGTATACTCTGTTATGTCCATGCTACTGCTCATGTCGGTGATGGTGACGGTTATCACTTTCCATCAGGTGGGCCGTCAGTTTGTTTGCCATTCTAAGCTGCATAAAGAAATGTATATATTAATATACTATTTTATATTGTACTAATATAATGTTGTTACTCTAATTTTAATTTAGTTGATTGTAAGTATTAGCGATGTCATGTGCATTTAGTTAAATCTTGTTTTTGTTTGTGAAAGCCTGTATGTAATTGCTTTTTTGTTTTTACTTCTTTTTTATTATTAAATTTTCTAGCTGTTGGTTATTTTTTTCATAAAAAACAAATTCATAATAATTTAGGCTGCTATTTTGTTGATATGGCTTTCAGATGTAGAAAAACCATCAAAATTTAAAACTTCCACATGGTATATTAAGATAAGACATAAGATCTATCCTAAACAAGCCAGCTTTTAAACACAAATTGCGCACCTATTTCTTAGAAAAATCACTTTCCCTTGCTGGTTACTCTGTTTGAGTCATACATTACTATTGCAGTTGTTTTATTGAATTGTTTTATGTAGTAATATTTTATGTATTTATTGTATGTATATATTTTTTTATTTAATATATTATGTCTATGTTTATATTGTATGAATTTATCAAGTATTGTTTTATTTTTCCCTCTATGCAATAATATGCCGCCTACGTAATTCTCTATTTGTCTAATGGTTAACTGGTAGAGCACACTGCTCGGTGTTAAGTCCGCCAAATGTACTTAGAATTTTACTGTGCATTAAAGTTTAAATAAATAAATAAATAAAACATATACAGATTTTTAAGTTAGAATTTTAGAAATACGTCTATAAAAATTACGTCTAATTTTGATACAGTAGTTTTTCACTGGACGTTTATACCACAAAATCAGATTATGGAATGAGCTCCCTGCCGAGATTTTCCCAAGAGATTACAGCGTGGAGTTATTCAGAAGGGGGGTAAAGAGGTCACTTCAGGATCGGCAACGCGCGCGTAATAACCTGGTATTGCAGGCGTTCATAAGCTACCGTAGCTTTTACAATTTACCATTAGGTGGGCCGTATGCTTGTTTGCCACCTCAGTGGTATAAAAATAAACAAACACACATACTAGTATTGGTAGATCAACAATGGTCTTATTAAGATATCTCACGTCAATTTAAAATGTCTACCACAGAGACCATCTAGTTACTATTTTATTATTTAATTTATTTAATACTGTATTGTACACACTCATCATATATATGTATATATGATGAGTGTGTATGTGTATATATATATATATATATATATATATATATATATATATATATATATATTATAGATTATGTAAGTAAATAAGCATTTATTATTAATATGTTTAGGTGTTATTGTAAAATCTTTATTGTATTGAATTAATTATGTAGTTTTTAATTATTATTATTTTATACTGAATTATGATTAAAAATGTATCACATCTCCATATTTAGAACTAACAGAATTTTTCATCGTACCTTCCTCTAATTTGTTTAAAATTACTTCTCTCAATCCAAAGGTTGCCTGGAAGAGATCGCTCTTAGCTATAAGGTCGCCCATTGTTTTCTCATTGTGATTATTTCTTGTAATTGTTTATATTTATAATAAATTTACTATTGTAATCTTTTGGAGGAAACAATAAAGAGTATCTATGTATCTATGTAAGCAAACAAAGCCGAGGGAAGCAGCTAGTAAGTCATAATGTCCGTAGCCATCATATAATACATGCATGGCTATGTTTTCAACTACAAACACAGCATTATAGCAGTGAATCAAACGCGGTTTGGCGCGACGACAAATCGCAGCATAAATCAGCGGCCGACGTCCGTTTGGACGCATTATGCAGTATTTTCCTTTTCAGAACATATTTATTGTTCATTGCTTTGCCATGTTTTCTTAATATTTTACTATATTATCTTGTAAGTAACTACGAAACTTACATTTGAGTACTATAAATATTGATATAAAGGCCTTAAAATATTAGTTAAAGATAAAAAAAAATCTTTGAGGTCACTGCCAACTGGTAGTTTACCTAGGAGTCTGTTCTTTTTATTTAAGGCAAACATATAACTTTAGAAGAACATATAATACAATTACCCGTTTAAATAATACATCACCATTATCATCACCATCATCATCACCACTAGCACTATCAGCCAGTAAAGTTTGAATAAGCTGAATTAGGATGAAGGAGCACACACGAAAACACTATGAAAATTAAATTATTAAAGGAAACCAAAATTCAGTTATTATTTTATTTATTCATTGCATCAAAAACTTAAGAATATACATTGATAATTAAAAAAATTAAGTGAAATATAACTAGTATAAAATACAATTTAAATTATATACATAAAGGTATAAAATGCAGTTTAATTGCTCTTACATACAATCTTTGATTAATGGAGAAGGTGTGTGTGATTTCAGAAAATTATTTATTTATTTACACTTTGTTGCACCATTTATAAAAGGGTAAATACATTTAATTGTTAACAAAGAAATTATACTTTAAGAAATTAATTATTTTGAGTAAAAATAAAATGTGTGTCTTAACAAAGGCCCTCAATGGACTCTGCAAAGTAAACAAGGTCCAATTACGCTTATGTCCAAAATTTTTTTGTAGATTTTGTCACAATGAGGAAGAAACGCCGCAGCACTGAATGTGTGGCTGTAGCCCAGTCATACATAAACGACAGGAAGCACAGTTTATATATAACCTGAGGAGATCAAAAACATCGCTACAAAACACATCTTAAAACACCTATCATTGATAGGAATTAGCAGCGAACTTGAAAAAAGGACGAGCACAAAAAACCATAGAAAGGTCAGTGTCACAGGTTTTCCTGACTGAAAAAAACCGTCTCTCAATAAAAATAATAAAACAATGAAGAAGTAAGTGGCCCAAGAGTGAATCATTCTATGCCGGGACCACGTGGCTAAAAATAATGGATTATTACACTTAATTCAAATTGCAATACGGTTTCACCCTCTCCAGAAATAACAGGCTCCTCTTGGTGTAAACTTCACTCCACTTCAAGTGAACAGCCAGTTAATCTAATAATCAAGAGTTGTCGAGATACAGAATTAAGTGTAAATTTGTTTTATTCCAGTCCTGAAGCTACTGGCCTACTGAAGCTTCTGTAAAAGCATGATTAACGCCTGCCTTTTGGTGTACTTTATTTTTCTTAGACGTAAATTAATTAAGATTTTAACACTAATAGAGTGAAACTTTTTGGTAGTTAAATAGTGTTACGGTTTAACATATAATACCTGCCTCATTTCAAGGATGGTAATGTTTTTGTTTTTGATTTTTTAAATAAATTAAATAAATCTTTCTACAAAAAAATTACGAATAATAAATATTTTTTTTTATACAACTTAGAATGGCAAACAAGCTGACGGCCCACCTGATGTAAAGTGTTAACCGTCGCCTATAGACATGAGCAGTACCATTTACATAACAGAGTATACTGTTTCGCCCATGATACTCCCCATGCGTTGCCATTCCTGAGTACTCAGGTGTTATTCCTCTATACCCAGTAAATTCACGCCACATCCCACCCTTCAAACCGAAACACAGCCATGCAAACACATCTGCTTCACGGTTGAAACACGAATGGGACAGAGGTACCCAAGCAATTCGTCATCATTACCATACCAGCCTTTAACTGTCCACTGCTGAACTGCCTTTCCCTTGGGAGGTTACCAGTACTTGTTATGCTTGGCAGGCGGATTGGTAACCGCAGTTAGGCTTTAGAGATGTTTTAATATGGACACTGCTGTTTATCCTCTGCCCTCCTTTAGTTGTCTCTTACGACACCCACGGGAAAGAAAGGGATAGCCTATTCTATGCCGGGACCACAAGGATATGAAGTATTTATTATTATTTAATTAATTTAATTTAATTATATCAATAATTATAATAATTTATTATAATGAATTGAGTAGCAATAAAGCCGCTTTTTGCATCATTTTCCGTTAAAATTTCTCTGTATTTGTTACTAGCTTTTACCCGTGACTTCGTCCATATAACTGTGATATGTTTACCGACTAGGATAAAAGACATAGATTTCTCCATTCCATATAGTACGTGTGTACCATATTTCATAATGATTGGTCAAGCTGTTAAAACGCAATGTGGTAATAAATAAACAAATAATGTCTCTTATACACATTAGTAAGAATTTTTGTAACTGGTTAAATAAAGTGTAAATAAATAAATAAACCTATAAAAATAATTAACAAAATTCGTTCATATTAGCGACTCAATCGCAAACAGTAAAGGAAATCAGATTCGATAATAATTTTGGAAGTCGCTTTTTCAGAACAGAGGTTCTCGTTTCGATAGACAAGGAATGTTTGAACGTTTGTGATAGAAATTTTTTTATTATGATTGTCATAGATTAAAAATATTGTTACTGACAGGAATGTTTGTATGTTTGTAATAGACATTTTTTTTACTATTAAGATCACAGATTATGGATAGTGTTGCTGGCAAGTTGGCCTACCGGCCTTATTTATATTTTTATTTTTCACATTCTTTTACACTTTTTCTCAATTCAAATCTATTCAAATGTAAGAACAAACCGGCCTTATTTATATTTTTATTTTTCATTTTTTTTTTATACTATTTCTCAATTCAAATCTAAGAACAAATTTCAAATTCTTTGCCTCAAATATACAGGTTTTAGGGACTTATATTTTTCATTGTACTCCAGTTAAAGACAGTACCTAAGGCGTTCTCCCTCTACGATTAAAACGGACATTAATTATACATCACAACTATTAAATACAGCGCATTGACAGTGAATCAAAATAATTACAAAGTAATTAACAATTTCAAAAGACACTCCCGTGTATTTGGAGGGAGTTAGTTCGTAAACAGCAGCTGCAGCGGCAACTGTAACTCTTGCAATTGCACGCGCCAACAATTACTAGATTTAAGGCGTATTTAAAACGAAACATCGGCTTCACAGTCCAGTCTTTAGTCGAAGACAGAACATGAAATATTTAAGCAGTCCGCTAACGAAGTTGCAACGCGAGATTGTAAATGAAAATTACTCGATTCAAACGAGGAATTCGTTGAAACTAAATTTTATTTCTGGCCATATTTTAGGCGTTTTTAAGGTTGGAGAGGAACGGATGTATCGGTGTCAAAGAGACAAAAAAGCGCCAGCGCACCGTAGAACTGCACAGGTTGCGCGATTTGCTAGCACGGGTGGCCGGAAGGGCCCTTGATCCCCCCCCCCCTCTCTCTCACTGATGCAGCATTTAAATATTTTATACAACTTATAACAGCATACGTGCTGACGGCCCACCTGATGGAAAGTGGTAACCGTCAACTCAGTGGCGTAACTATATTATCTAAGATACGTGGTAACGTCAGAAGTGGTCCTCCCTTTATCTAAGCTCGCTGTTGTGATTTCATTCTTATATAATTTTATCAGCGAATTCGTTTGAGTAAACGGTATATATTCACTAACCATGTATATATATATATAATTTAATTGTTTTAAAATTTAATATATATATATGTATATATATATATATATATATATATATATATATATATATATATATATATATATAAAGTAACATTTTCAAAAGTGAAAATACACCATGTCATTGAAATCAGCAACATAATTTCCGCACCTCGTCTACATATTTCATAATCCGATACGTTCCGTTCATTCATCACGCGGGAGGGACGCGGACGATCAATCTCGCGTTCAGTACAATGACACCTCGTTATGTTCAGATATTATCGTACAATTTGTGATACTCAGCATTGTGTTCGATATAGGAATCCACGTTGATTTGCTGTCGCCGCTTATTTGAAATTATTTTCTGGTAATATTATCCATTTATTTTTTTCCATTTATTATTCACTAACCATGTATATATATATATATATATATATATATATATATATATATATATATATATATATATATATATATATATATATATATATACATATATATATATTAAATTTTAAAACAATTAAATAGTTCAGCCATTAAGACGCTAAAAATTATTAAACATTCATAATATTGGGTAAATATGTATATTTACCTACAGTGTCTATATTTATTTGAAAATACGTTGTTGAAATCTTGATAATTTATTTGTATAGTTTGTGTACCTATATTCCTGAGTTTTCTGTATCAAAGAATTTTACGATGGTATGGTTATGTTAAAAATATGTAAACTTAGCATTTACCTATAAGAGAACGATCATATTTGTATCTATGTTTACCTTTGGGTATTTATACGCAACTTTTTACTCCGCAAAGAAGAATGGTCTTAGTCGTTACAAATTAAATTGTTCTTAAAAATAAACTATGATAATTAAAAAAAAATTATGAAGATCTATTCAAATTTGATGATCTAATCGCTTAATATCTGATATATGTATATGTATATATATATATATATATATATATATATACATCTAAACTTTTTATTTTTATTCTATTTACACGTTAAGAATTATTTAAGATTTAGATTAGGAAACAAACTTAAAGTCAAACTGAAGAAACAAATTAGAACCAACTCTTCTCAATATGTGTCCCTAATCACCGAAATTAGACACAGTAACCAGTTTACTCCGCCTCGATCCAGTTACATCCAGTTCGCGCCGCATTCGTCTAGTTCTTGCCGGTTCCAAAGATTACAGACCATACTAGTTGCGAGAGCTTATTAAACATCTACAGACTTAAATGTAAATTAGCACTAAAATTGCTGTAGATGTCAGAGTTAACAACGCTGATCCTCTTTGAGCAAGAACTTCGCTACTGGGTCGGAGAGTGCGAGATAGTCTTAATGAATCGCTAAGACAGTTCGCAATTCTAGTCACATGCATCTCGTATAAATGGGCAGGAGTTCTCTCGGAATTAATTGTTGCAGATTAGAAATCTTTGGGTTTTAATTTTTGAAACACGTTTCCGTATCAAGTTACAATTCATTTGCAGTTTGGCGTTTACCTTTAAAATGAATTAAAATAGTAAAATATCAGCAAAAATTAGTTTTAAAATTTGTTATTTATCCCTTAAGACATTCATAGAATTAAGTTGAATCTAACGCCAATCTGTAGATGTGAACATACGTGAAAATTTTTAAATATTATTTTTCTTTTTTGTGCGCCTTAGAACGGCAAACAACCTAACGGCCCACCTGATGGACTTCCCATCGCCTAAAAACATGAATAATACTATGAATATAACAAAATACACTGTGTCGCCCATGATACCCTTCAAGTGTTGCCATTTCAAAGGACTATATTTCAAAGGTATTATATATCTGTAATTTCACTTCTATGTCCCAACATTCAAGGTTCAATTTCGCTTAAGATTCAACCTTTTCAAGACAGTTTGAGTGTTTATAACGAATTAGTAACATCGCCATTATCTACCAATTTTCGAAAATCAATAGATTATTTTTCAATATTTGCTTTCGAACTAAAAAGTAATCATACAATATTACACTTACTAAGCTATCATAGAAAATTTCAATTTTGATAGCAAAATATAAATGATAAAATTTATTTATACGCAATGTACTTTATAATTAACGGTTTTTAAAACGGTAATCGTAGCGTTGTAGTTTTTTTTATTTCTTTTATCAATACGAAGTTTGTGATAGACATTTTATCCAGCCTTTATTTTTTTTTTTTTGTTGTACACTTAACTCTTATTTGAGAAAAGCAACAGCTGTGCTTCAACGGCAGTTCTTCTCAGCTGAAATTGTATTTCGAATAGATTCATAAAAAAAACTACTATTCAAATATGCTTATTATTAAGTTTAGTTGAATAAATATTATGTTTATTTTTTATTTATTTTATTTTTATTTGGTAAATAAAAAAAATTTAACGCTCTTATAACATAAATCTATGGGGGAAAGGGATTGTTAGTAATGGAGACTAAGAATCCCATTGCTAGCAATATACCCAACCAGGTCGACCTCTTCGCGGCTCCCCCTGGAAACTATCATGGTTAATTCCTGATGAATTCATCATGATGGGCTGACTGGCCTGTTTTCATTCTCATCAATCACCCTTCACTGGTGCTCCGCCAGCGTATCCCGTTAGCGCAGGCGGGGTTACCATTCCATTTTCACCCATAAAAAAAAAACACAAATCTATGGTCCTCTCAGTTATAAAAGTTAGGAAAAAAAAGCGAACAAATATACACCCATCTACATATCTACAAGTTGAAATAAGTTTCCTTGTCCAAATACTGAGCCATTTGGGGATCACGCGCATAAACTCATTTTTCGTTGAGTCCAACTCGCCGAGAAATCAAATTAGAACTTGTTGGACATTATTCCGTCTCGGTCACACGTTACACGCTCTTTAACGCCAAGTTGGTAACACAGTTACTAGTTCAAGCCATCGTTCCCTCGCAGTATTAGTAATGAAACCTTAGAACAATCTTGTCCGACGTAGTAACGAAGTTTAGCAACTTTTGAATATTACATCAGAAGGTTACTAATAAGGACGCCACTGTAAACTAATTTCTAGGGCAGATAAGTGACTCGACATTCTAAGAAGGTCCACTTTTGTAAACTTAATTACAGTTAATTTCCTTTAGATGTTGGCACTTAGATCATTAATTAAGAATAGTGTATAGTTTTCTTTTTCTTTTTATAATATAGCGGGTAAACGGAATGCGGCTCACCTGATGATAAGTGACTACCTTCGACCATTTTTGTTTTTATGGGTGAAAAGTGTATGGTAACCCCGCCTGCGCAAACGGGATACGCTGGCGGAGCACCAGTGAAAGGTGATAGATTAGAATGAAAACAGGCCAGTTAGCCCATCATGATGAATTCATCAGGAATTAACCATGATAGTTTCCAGGGAGAACCGCGAGGAGTTCGACCTGGTTGGGTATATTGCTAGCAATGGGATTCTCAGTCTCCATTACTAACAATCCCTTTCCCCCCAACCTTCGAACATTAGCACTCGCAGCAAATAGAGTATATCATAATCTCCACTTTCTGTAGTCAGTTTGAATCCCTGTTATTGTCATAGGTGAATGAGTAGCTGTAAACTAAATATTAATCCTTATAGATTGATATTTAAACATTTTTTTTATGCAACTTACAATGGCAAACAAGCTGACGGCCCACCCGATGAAAAGTGGTAACCGTCGCCTATAGACATGAGCAGTACAATAGACATAACAGAGTATACTGTTTCGCCCATGATACCCCCCATGCGTTGCCATTCCTGAGAACTCAGGTGTTATTCCTCTGTACCCTGTAAATTCACTGCCATATCCCACCCTTCAAACTGAAACAAATCCCTGCGAACATAGCTGCTTCACGGTAGAAACACGAATAGGACAGAACAGCCCAAGCAGACGACTTTTGTACAAAGTATGTATAAAAAACGTAATAATCAAATTTTAACCTTCAAAATCAAAACCTTTAAGAAAAGATCATATTCCTTTAAAAAAAAACCGGTAGCACACTTACAATGCCTCTGGTATTGCAGGTGTTCACGTGCGGCGGTGGACACTTACCATCAGGTGAACCGCTTGCTCGTTTGCCCCTTGTATTTGAAAATGTTACTTTTATATATATATATATATATATATATATATATATATATATATATATATATATATATATATATATATATATATATATATATAACATTTTCAAAAGTGAAAATACACCATGTCATTGAAATCAGCAACATAATTTCCGCACCTCGTCTACATATTTCATAATCCGATACGTTCCGTTCATTCATCACGCGGGAGGGACGCGAACGATCAATCTCGCGTTCAGTACAATGACACCTCGTTATGTTCAGATATTATCGTACAATTTGTGATACTCAGCATTGTGTTCGATAAAGGAATCCACGTTGATTTGCTGTCGCCGCTTATTTGAAATTATTTTCTGGTGATATTATCCATTTATTTATGGCAACCTATTGACGACCCACCGTTATGTGAAAGGAGGATATATATATATTTTTTATACAACTTTGAATGGCAAACAAGCTGACAGCCCACCTGATGGAAAGTGGTAATCGTCGCCTATAAACATGAACAGTACCATGGACATAACAGAGTATAATACTGTTTCGCCCACGATACCCCCATGAGTTGCCATTCCTGAGGACTCAGGTGTTATTCCTCTGTACCCTGTAAATTCACTGCCATATCCCACCCTTCAAACCGAAACCCAGCCATGCAAGCACAACTGCTTATATTTACTACTATAAATATATATATATATATATATATATATATATATATATATATATATATATATATATATATATATATATATATATATATATACATATATATTATTATGCTATATATACTATATTTGTTAAGTAGGTATTAAATATTAAACTTATATCAGTTCTTTCTTAATGGATGATAACATAATGGTAACTCCACCTGTGCTATCGGTATATATCGACGGGGCACCAGTGAGAGATGATAGATGAGGATGAAACAGATCAGTTAGCCCGTAGTGACGAATTCACAAAGAATTAATCAAGATGGTTTCCAGGCGGAACCGCGTAGAGGTCAACCTAATAGAGTATATTACTAGCAATGGATCTATTAGATCCCCAATATTAACAATCCTTTTCCCCCTATATTAGTTCTATTCACTGACATAGTCCGAAGGATAAGCAAGCTGAAATGCCAATGGGCTGGTCGCATAGCTCGAAGAACCGACAACCGATGGGGAAGAAAGGCCCTTGAGTGATGACCCTATATGAGCAAACACAGTGTGTAATGCATTGCAGAGAGTCAATGGATGCAAGTGGCTCAGGACTGTTACTTATGGCAGTCTATGTGGGAGGCCTATGTTCACTTTTCCCCCTATATCTTCTAGTTCTATTAGCTGATACAGCCCGAAGCATAAGCAAGCTGAAATGGCAATGACCTGATCACATAGCTCGAAGCCCGATAGGGAAGAGAGGAAAGAAGAAATAAAACAGATAATAGCAGAAATTATGATGATGATTAGGGCAAAGCAAAAAGCTGAGTTGTGGCCATTTTGTATTACTGTGGCACACGCATGAAGAAAAAATTGTTACTAATTTTATGCATTCTGATTTTGTTTAGTTTTTTTTTTTTTTTTTTATACATGTATCTTTTTTTATTTTTTTTTTCCTTTGCATTTGTGTCTATTTATCTATCTATTAAAATTAAATGCATTGTTTGATTATTTATTATTGTGCATAACACATTACTTATCTACTTTAATTAAGATAATATCATCGATATGGTCATATTTGATGCTGTAAAATCGGATTGTTAATAATTTACAATTAACTGCGCAGTACATATAAATAAAACAACCGCAGATATCTGAAGCCAGATAAACTAGACGTGTCTGGGCACAAATCGAAAAACTTTAAATGGGTCCAATTTCTAGCGCCGGTCCCGTTTGAGTCCGCATTCGCCCCGTGAGACGTGGGGCAATTAAAAGAATTGCTACTCTGTGACCCAAGACTGTGACTGTTACTGGAAACATAGGGATTAATATTATATGAGCATACGACGCGTTTATAAGCTTATTTGGCACCTACTAAATGAAACTGTTACAAACAAGACACAGACTGGGCTAGATTTTAGACAGCTGCTTCTCGTAATTGTAAACGTAAACCAAGATATTATATTCTGAAACTAAGATACCTTATGTTATGAGTAAACACAAAAGTCTAACTAAACACTCATTTGTTTACTGCCAAATTTGTGTAGATTGAAATTACAGAGTCCTGTTACAGTAGTAACTTAGACCTCAGAAATGGCAGTGCATAAAGGATTCTATGATCACCGCAGTATAGTCTGTGATTTTATGGTATTGATTACGTCTATAGGTGATTACCATTTTTTTTTTGATGGGTGAAAATGGAATGGTAACCCTGCCTGCGCTAACGGGATACGCTGGCGGTGCACCAGTGAAGGGTGATCGATGAGAATGAAAACAGGCCAGTTAGCCCATCATGATGAATTCATCAGGAATTAACCATGATAGTTTCCAGGGGGAACCACGAGGAGGTCGACCTGGTTGGGTATATTGCTAGCAATGGGATTTTTAGTCTCCATTACTTACAATCCCTTTCCCCCCAGGTGATTACCATTACATCCTGTTACCTAGGTGAGCCATCGGTTTGTTTCCTGTTTAAAGCTGTTTATTAAGGTAAACTGTAAATACGATTGTTATTTGAAGCTGCTTGAAAATCTGACAAGCTAAATGTAGAAGATCAAAACCATCTGCGATACTAATAAATGAAAAGAACTTTAGCGAAGTATTGCTTTTAGGCTTTGAATGAAAATAAATATTAATTCAAGCGTATGCAGACATAATAAATATATATACGAAGATAATTCCTTAAAACATCTGACGACACAAATTGTGTTACAAATATGATATTTATTTAAATCTTTGGTATCGTGTTTCACGCACAATATTTGCCTCTATATCTCGTTAAGGGGATTTTTCTTTGTTCGCCTCTTGTTCTCCGACGTTGTTACAGAAGGAATTAAGTCTTAATGGGCTAGTTGAAACACCTCTAATTGTTTTGAGATAAAACAAATACCTATTTTTATTGTTTATCTCGCTGATTCAGATCTCAAAAAAGGTTTGATAAAGACATACCATAAATGACAAACTAATAGGCCCAAGATTTCTATATATATATATATATATATATATATATAGTCCTATGGTTGGCGCATTACCATTTGATTTCGGACTTTAATATATCGATTACTTTAGTACAATTACGAATTTTATATTATTTTATTTATTTTCTTTCGAATTTTATCACAAAGGAAAACATCGATCTTACGACTTTCCATGCTTTGCTCAGCAACTTTGAGCTTTTACATCTAACTAGCAATATAGAACTATATCTTGATAACGGAAAATGATAGTACGAAATAGTCAAAGATCGTTATTTTCAAATTTCATTAGATATTTAGGTGTAATAGGCCACCCCTAACTTTCTCGTGGGTGTCGTAAGAGCTGACTAAGGAACGGCGAGGGATGGGCAGCAGCGTCTCTCTTAAAACATCTTCAAAGCCTAATTGCGATTGCCAATCCACCTACCAAGCGTGTCAACTACTGGAAAAACTCCCAAAGGGAAGGCTTATGTTCAGCAGTGGACAGTTAAAGGCTGATATAATGATCTATATATTTGCTATGATTACCTGCTTTATTTAGACTTCAGAGAAATGTCTATAGAGAAAACTCTCTTTTTGCTGATGTAAATATATTGCCTCTATTCAGTAATCTTGGTGCGGTTGATGCTGATACATAAAAATGCAACGAATAACCGACCCGGGCCGTCACTGACAATCTGAATATTTAACCGTGTGCCGTCGCGAGTCAGTGATTGCATTCGAAACGAGGCTAGGGACTCCGCCGGGACATCCGTGCTGGTTTGTGTTCGCAACACGAACATTAACTGTGGTTTAAATTTTGACTTTAGTGCCGGTCTAAACGTTTTATGACAAAATACTGCGGATCGATTCCAAAATATTATTCTCTAAAAGGTCCGTAGGTGATTTGCCGTCTTTATTCGATCGTTTATTACCGCTTGTAAAATGAAGAAGATAGGGTATATTCATCTATATCTTATATTAAGTGGCAATAAACATGTATTTGACTTAATGTGCTTGATCGTTTATGGTCTCCATAATTCCAAAACCTATCCCGTTCGTATGTCTGCTAATTTTTTTAAATGAGTGAAAATGAAATGGTAACCCCGCCTGCGCTATCAGTATACGCTGGCGAGGCACCAGTGATAGATGATAGATGAGGATGAAGGCAGGTCAGTAGGCCCATCGTGAAGAATTCAAAAAGAATTAACCACGATGGTTTTCAGAGGGAACCGCGTGGTGGTCGAGCTGATAGGGTGTATAGCTAGCAATAGAGCCGACCCAAACCATTTCTAACAATCCTTTTCTCTCTGTGTGTCTGCTAATGGGTGATAATGGTATGGTAACCCCGTCTACGCTATCGGTATATACTGGCAGGGTACCAGTGATAGATGACTGATGAGGATAAAAGCAACTAGAATTAGCTACGATGGTTTCCAGGAGGAACCGCGTGAAGGTCGACCTGGCATATTACTAGTAATGGGGCTATTTGACCCAATTACTAACAATCCCTTTCCGCCCATGTGTCTGCTAATAGGTGCTTATATAATGTATGATCACATGTAAAGCTGCACGAAATTATGTATCTAAATGAAGGCATTGGTGTCTGAGACACAGGTTAGGCTTAATTTAGACATTAATGTGTTAGGCATAGTGTTACATTTTATATATTAAACTTTGAAATAAATCCATAAGTGTATTTTTATAAGTAATAAATCTTTATTATTATTATTATTATTATAACATATTTACTTTTCGATACATTCAGTGGCCTCCAACGCTCATGATATCCTTCATACTTTACCTTATAGACAATATCAATACAACTATTTTTTTTTATACAACTTAGAATGGCAAACAAGCTGACGGCCCACCTCATGGAAAGTGGTAACCGTCGCCTATAGACATGAGCAGTACCATGGACATAACAGAGTATACTGTTTCGCCCATGATACCCCCCATACGTTGCCATTCCTGAGGACTCAGGTGTTATTCCTCTGTACCCTGTAAATTCACGCCATATCCCACCCTTCAAACCGAAACACAGCCATGCAAACACAACTGCTTCACGGTTGAAACACGAATGGGACAGAGTTACCCAAGCAATCGACTTTTGTACAAAGTCTCTCTCTGGTATATACTATATGTTAATTTAACAGTGGATTCGATTCTTGACTACATCCTCACCTATCAGCCTTCACAGGTAGCTTGCAAGCGTAAACCAATAGAGCAGAGGTTACTATTGTTTTTTTCATCCATTAAAAAAAAATATACAAGAATTGATGCAATAACATAAAACAAAATTACCAATAAAAAAGTACATTTAGCACAAAATATATTTAGAGAGGTAACGAGTATAGAGTGAAACCAATTTGAAACAGCGCTATTACAGCAGAATGAGACTGTAATAAGGGTCACAATTGTGTACAAAGTTGCCTAGTTAGGTTTTTATGTTCTATAAAAGAATTTGCCTTTTTAACACGTCGTTTAAATTCACAAGGGCACCGTTTGGATTCCATCGAAGCTTTGGAATGGCAAGTTATAATAATAAATAAGTTAAGTAACTAATATACAATAGCTCTTGTAGATATATATATATATATATATATATATATATATATATATATATATATATATATATATATATATATATACACATATATATTCAAGCAACTTAGAATGGCAAACAAGCTGCTGACGGTCCACTTGATGGAAAGTGGTAACCGTCGTCTATAGATATGAGCAGTGCCATGATACTCCCAATGCGTTGCCTTTCCTGAGGACTCAGGTGTTATTGTTACATAGTTATAGATACAAATTCATCTCTTTTCAAACTTAATAGAGCTTGTATTTATTTATTTATTTATTTATTTACTTATTTATTTCAAACAACATGTCATCTACTATGATTACAGTTTTTATCTCAAGCAAATAGTTTAAGTATAAAATTACTGGTTACATTCATTTTTCAAAAGAAAAGGAATAATTTATTTAATTTAGCCAAAATAACATAAAAGGTGAGGTGGATCAATATATAGGTTTGTTTGAGTTATTTCTTCACATCAAAGAGAATGATTATTTATTTATTTTTTTTATTAAAATTATCCAGAACGACAGATACATAGACAGACAAATACACAACTACAGTTCGTCTCGGTATGAGTTATTAGAAAGAAAAATGATTTAGTTAGTGATATACATAGACATTAAAGCAAGTAATAGTAAAAACAAACACAGTATTAAATATAACTTATATAGGATATAACTAAAACGGCTTGATTCGGATTTTTAATATTTTATTAAGTGGAAAATTAATCACGTCAAATAGTCGTTATGAAAATTTAGAAAAATTTGAGACTTTCACCTGAAAATCTGTAAAAACTCATTTTCAAGAAGAAATATAAGAAGCGAGCATAGCCAATATAAGCTAATATAGCAAATATAATAAAATTATAAATAAGCAAAGTCTGTAAATATTTACAGAAATTTATTATGTATATATATATATATATATATATATATATATATATATATATATATATTATATATATAATATTTTGCAAATGCTACTTTTGTTTTAAAAACATATATCAACAGATTTAAAAAATGACAATCTGATCTAGCAAACATATATTCGAATCTCACCCGTTATGTACCTGAATGTAACTAATTAAATTATAAGATTAAACAATTTCAGATTTTATTTTTTGTTCGAACGCAGTATCAAGAACATTAGAAAAGTCTCTCTCCCTCTAAAGTCTAAACACATCAGCAGACAATTCAATGGCTAAATAATAAAAATAATACAAGACAAACGAAGCATAGTCGATGGAAAATCCATATCGTTTTATACCCTACAGCGTTAGTTGCAACTGAAATCCGTATTTCCATGCAAATGAACGTAGAGAACCCAGGTAACGAACGCCGGTACAATGTTATTAAATTCTCATTTGGTTTCATCGACGACCGTAGCAAGCATTGTTAAGGGGACTAATTCTCAGAAGGTACATAATACGCTTAAATGGAGATATGTCGAGCTTGTTATTTTTAAAAGACCTTATTTAATCATTATTTGGAACCTGATGCGCCTTTACAGAAAGCCATTAGTTGGTAAAGTTTAAACAGGTCATCAACATTTTGGCCATTAACTGTCCTTTACTGAACATAAGACTCCTGCTTGGGGGCTTTGGCTAGTAGTTGCCATGCTTGGTAGGCAGATTAGCAACCGCAATTAGGCTTTAGAGATGTTAAAAGAGGAACGCTGTTGTCCATCCCTCGTCTTCCCATTAAACAGGTCCTTTCGAGTAAATTAAAGGTGAAGACAGGATAGTAATTTCTTTTTTGTTTTCTGAACTAAGAAACTCAGAAAACTGTTATCCATCAAAGAGATATCTATTCTTATTGAAACAGCATTTTTTTTACTGTATATTTTGTTTCAGCTCAGGACCATACCTTGTAGAAGTTTGTATAAAAGCCTGTACCCAGTAGTCTTCATTAATGTAGTTTTTTATTGCCTAATTGTTAAAATAATAGATGGGCACTTGTTTGATATTCCGTTAAGAACAGAGTTGGCCAAGCATGCTCCTCTATCTCTTGCATCGAAACTACTCCATGATGTTTTGAGTCGGTATCCGCAATTAGACGTGTTTGCCTCCAACTTGCTAAAGTTTCGTCGGATAACCACAGAGTGTTTGTGTTCAGAGATTTAAGATCTAATTTTATTTCTATTTTAATTTAAATCTTAATAATTTTAATTCCTTTTAATTATTCATATGCGTTATTGTACTGATGCTTTCCTGAATGAGTATATTGGGAGACTGTAAAGCTTACTTAATTCATAAAATAAATAAACAAAATAGCCCATTATTTGTTACTGTGCTATGGGAAAGTGACATTTTTTATACTGATATGGTGGCAAATAAGCCTACGGTCTATTTAATAGTAAACGAAAAAGCCTATAGACGGCAAAACTAGGATATAACGCGCACATTGCCAACCCTTAAGATACATTATTACGCCTTTTTTGAAGAGTTACATACTCTAATCTCTAGAGAAAACCTCAGCGGGAAGATCCTTCCAAAACTTAAGCGTTCGCGGAGGAAAGCTCCTTTGAAATCAAATTTTGCGTGACCATTTTGATTCTAGGATGTGAAGATGGAATCCCGGCCAATGGGGAGTAGTATTATGGTGATTGCAGTTTACAGGTATTCGCTATTCCGAGCTGAATAAAAAAAAAACCATATAATTTTAATACATAGACATTGAATTTATAAACACCAATCATAAATAACACAGTAGTTGCGGGGTGGCATGACAAATTCCCCTATATATCATCTCCGCGACATTTTGCGGTGTCTTTATTGCATTACTGCGCAACTCCTTTATTGCTAACGTGAAGTATGTGAACTCTAGTAACTAGATTCTACTTGATAATGGTTAACATTTTAAATTGCTTCATACATTGTGATGTTCCATTTTGAACCATAAACTTGGGTGCATTAGAATCCACTTTGATCTAGAGCTTGTGGTATAAATGCATTTAGATTGCAATTTTAAAGATATAAATACGAGAGACTTGACTTAGAGTAAAAATATTAATTTAAAAGATTTAGTTTATTAACTCTAAGTATCATCACAGTATGTCATTCGTCATCACATAACTATGAAGTAGATACTCCGCAGACTTTCATGAAGATGAGTCAGAGACTATATCTACCAACTATGTATGGCATTATTTGCTTCAAGAGATCGCCATATATGGCATACGACGATCTCCTAAAGCAAGTCATGCACTCGGACTCCTAGCAATACAATTTAGATTCTCAGTGTAACTATTGAAGATTATCCTAAACTGTACTTGGCTGTACGAGGTCATTCCTTTATTATTGGGCCTTGATTCACTAAGCTGTACAGCGGGCTGTTACATAGCCATAACTATGTACAACATATGAATACGAAAGTGCTGAACTGCATTCTCGGGACAGTCAACAATTAACAATCATGCCATCAATTTCCAGGTATTTTTTATTATAATTCAAGACTGACCGGATTTGAACCTCAAACGGACAAGACGTTATACTATTTTTATAATCTTATAATATATTTCCTATCTGTGAAAGAAATGTGTTTTGATTAATGACTTGTATTAATTAAAATATCTTTTTTTAAAAGTCTCCTCTGATCCATACTCAGGACCCATAATGTCCGTAAGTACACTATAATTTCTTTTTCAGTTTGGTTTCATAAAAATTTGTCATGTCCATTTGTTTAAATTGCTTGAACATTTTAAAAACAAAATCCTATTTAAATTAAAATTAACTCTCGATAATAATTAGGTTATTTTAAGCACAAATCCAAACCCTTCGGAACGCGTACCATTGGAGCAGTGTGAACCAACAAAGGATCGAGTGAAGCGTTAATTGCTGGTACTAATTGTAATACTCATACAACGTACGGGGTCGGCACTTGTCCATAATGACTCAGCTTATTATGCATGGGGTTCTTATGGACTGCTACCCCATTAAACGGTCCTAAATGTGGAAATAAAAACTTAAAATTGGACTTAATCACTCGTTATATTTCACTCCTTTCTTTCCTGCTCTCAACTTCATAATTGGCCATCAAAATTTTTATTGTGTTCTAGTGAAATGGCTGCATGAAAGTTTACTTATAAAATTTCAGATTTTGAGAACTTTTCTTTCCAGTCATCGATTGTTCGAGTTATATGGGCAGCCTATTGCCACTTCAACTTATTTATTCTTCTTCCGTGAATATTCTTATATCGAATTATGCCTTACATATAATATTTTTTTAATTGCAAAAATACTCCAATAATCTCAAATGGAGTTGTCTGAAGCATTTGTCAAATATTGCCATTGTGGTGAACGAATTGTAATAATTATTTATATATATTATTTTTTAATAATTTATGGCTACAGCTAAAATAACTGCCGGCCTTTGATATCGTATTTGCGGTCAAATAATAATTATAATGTGCAAACCACTTCTGAACTATGAAACCACAATAATTAAATTTATTGAAAATTTATAATACACATATAATGAGAGAGCTATAACATATTGGTAGAAGAATATTGATACAAACAGAGCATACCTATCTCGTATGTACCTTCAATTCTAATTCAGCATTTTTCATCAGCAGAGAGTTGGATGAAAATTTTAATTGTCGTACAAATTTGAGATGTTGACCACATTCGAACTCACCACAATATCAGCCGTTTACTGTCCACTGCTGAATATATTCCTTCCTCTATTATGGGAAATTTTGTCAGTATGGGAAATGTTGCCTCGTTTGGTAGACAATTTGGCTTTGATGGTATTTTAAGAAGGGATATGTTGCCCATCTCTCAGTCATTAAATTCAAGTCATCCTTTAGAAATCAATGGTTAAGCAAGCGCTAAAAATTTTTTGTCGTTTTTTGACCCATGTTTCTTTTAATTTGGTTTATCTTACGTGTATTTTATTCGAGAAAGTTTGGCTAGTTTCACGACCATCCGGGACCTTTAGTCACGAGCGGTTGTGACGCGAGAGCGAGCCTTACTGACATGTTTTTTAGTTTAAAAAATATTCCGTTTCTCTAGGAAAACACTCCATTCAAAGGACGGTAACGATTTCGATTCCAATCTTTATAGAAATCTCAACCAAAATAACTGAGAGGAACATTAACGAATCCGGAAACGACTAAATATCACATAAAATGCTTACTTTTACCGTGAAAAATTCAAAGAAACCAAGAAAAAGAAAACTTCAGTCGAAATTCTCTTCTCCTTAGAACTGTCGACAACGACGCCCCCTATTGGGATGATAACATTGCGATTCAAATAAAGGGGCGATATTTTGCGGGTCCTCGTAAAGCACACGCGTCTGCGAGCCGACTCAGCGAGTTTTTACGAACTTTTACAACCATACGATAAGATATTTCTTAAATAAAATCGTATTGATAATAAAGAGGATGGAATCGCCATTAACATTATTTTAAACAAATATTCTCTTGAAACTGAATGTTTATGAAAAGTTAAATAAAATAACGATGAGAAACTCTCTTATAAAATGTGAGATTCGAAACATGTTTCCAAGAGAAATGTTTTTGAAAATGTCCAATAACTCTCACTTGAAAGGAATAAAAGAAAGGATTTTTTTTATAAATTTCACTCTATAGTATTATAAACTATAGACTATATAATACATAATACATATATATAGTAGAAGGTAGTACCTTTTCAGTAAAGTGCTTTTGATAGAATGGTTATGATTTTCATGACAAAAGCGGTGGATTGTCAACGTAGCTTGACGGTTGAAATTCTCGCGTACGAGATTACATTTCCTTTTGTAATATATCTACATATGTTTATAAATATAGTACTTCAAAGAGATTTTAATAATTGATCCCAATATTTACAATATGAAATATATATATTTTTTTAATTTTGTACACAAATAAATTGAAATTTGAATGGGATAACGTTTTTTGGGTCGTATGTTTAAATTTTACAACGCGGAATCCAGTCTTTACGTAGATTTTACTTCATCCCAAACAGTTTCAGTTTGTTTTGTTTTCGACTTTTTTGACAAAAGTAATACGAAACTAACATGGGAGTAAACTTTGTTGATTGCAAAATAAAATTTCACTACAGCTTTTACTTAGCAAAAAAAAAAACTAATTACTGCACTAATTTTGATTAAATTTCAATGGAACTAATTTAAAAGTGTATACTTTCACATAAAACACAGAATTTTTCTAAGTCGATTTATAAATGACGAAGTTTTAAGATGACAAATAAAATGAGTACAACCAAATCGAAAAGTTTCTCTTTTTGGAAGTCTTTTGAAACAATTAGGATTGTGTTCCATAAAAAAAATTACTTCACTTACTTCAATTGTGACTAAACCAATTTTATTTATAAAATAAACTACTGAATCGATTTTGATAAAATATCTACGGATCTAATCTGTAAATATATCCTTTCAGATAAAAAAATAATTTTACAAATTGGTTTGTAACTAACGGAGTTACGAGGTAACAAACACAAATACAACCAAATTGAGAACTTCCTTCTTTCTTTTTTGACGTCGGTTGAAAATTAGACAAATCGGGAAAAAACTTTTTTGGAAGTCTCCTAAAAACAAGGTGAAAATACCCAAGTGCGTGTCGGGACCCATATAAAGCAGTTCACCACGGCTCACTAACAATGCTAACTATTCTTATCGTAAATCAAAGCCATGAATCACAATCAAGAAACAAAGTTGTTTTAGGTAGATTTCCATTTCTCCTTATTGAGTTCAGTGTTGAAGTAGGATTACGAAATACACTCACAACTTGATGGCTGCAACTTGAATTAGTTGACTACATAGTCGTGCACTTTTATTACAGTGTTTGCAACCCAATAGGTTAAATCAAGTTTTAACATGATGACTTTTAAGAGCCTTGTAAAAGTTTTAAATAAACTCTTTACTTCCCGTTTTATAATAACAGTTTGGTATAGGCTTCAACCTTTTTAATTATTCCTTGTCTTGAATATTTCTATCAATTTGTAACCTACTATTGCCCAATTATCGTATTTCCATAACATTTACCTTCTCCATATAGCGGAATAAAAGAAAACCTATGTTTACTTATATTCAATTGTTTGCATTCAAAAACTTTTACCACATATCTTCTTTTCTTGTTATTATATATTTTTTTTATTTATTACGTCATCTAATAACATAGGAATATGTTATTTGACTTTTAAAACTTGTATAACTTTTATATAAAAAAATATAATGAAAGCAGGAAAAAGATCCATTTTTAAAACAGCTTGCTCATTCCCATTTCAACACTGGGGATCTTTTAATTATGTTTACACTTGAATCATTTTTCTCAATCACTTGTCAGTTTTCTGTTATTAGTCTCATACAATAATTTGTTAATATTTTTTACCCTTGAATGTGAGAATGTGAGAAAGACTGTTTTCCGCGCTTAGCCTCTCATTTGGGCCGTTGTGCGGATTTTTTACCCTTAATGTCATACCTTCTAATTTGCTTTGTATTGTTCTCTAAGCTACTTGTAACTTCGAGCTGTTTATAGTCCCTCTGTAGAGTGTTTGTAGAGGAATCAATTTCTAATATTTTAACATAAAAAAATAAGTAAATTATAACTAAATGATGTTTATCATCCTCCTAAGCATAATCCCAAGTCCAGTAGTGGTACATTAACGGTTTGTTATTGATAACGTAGTATACGATTCGATCTCAAATCGTGTTTGCTAAAAGTCCCATACTTTCCCAAGATTTACAGCCACTCGACAAACCAACTTATTCTTTTATTGACGTTAAACGGAGCGAGAGTGACAGATAAGGTGTTGCTATGACGTATGTGATTAGATTCCATTGCCTTATATTTTGAGAAACCTTCGCGCATGACTGGCGTTGGCTGTTTGACGTTTTGTTATTTTTTACTCGACTGGGCTCAAAAAGCAAAGAGGATAATGTTCCAAGAGCGGATGTGCATAGCAGACTGATTACTTACGAATTACATATATTCAACATCTTCATTATAAAGATATCTTCAAACGTTGTCTAAATGCTTGTAGCATACCTTCTGGTGGGCTAGAGTCCTGTACAACGACGATCTGAATGGCGCTTAACACTTCTCTGGAAGTGTGAAAATTTTGTAGAGAAACGTCTAAAGATTTTGGATGAAGAACCATTTTGCTCCAAAGACTCGTTCTAAGCAATTCTACACATACACTGTGTACACTTGATGAGGCAGAGTCTTTAGAAACAAACTTGTCGCATTACAGCGTATGAAAGGAACCAGAAATTGTCGCAACCAAGTACACAAATACTTATAAAATTACTGCTGTTTGCATTTAGCTGTATTTGCATGGCTATGCGTCAGTTTGAAGTATGGAATATGGTGGAGAAATTACAAGAAGACATCATTTTAGTCTACCCACGAGCAAAATCATGAACATTACGGTATATTATATTTTATTCGTAGTACTATTGTATGTACCCTGTATGACCGTGTAGGTCTCGTTGTAGAATAGGTCACACTTTGCTTTCCGTGGGTGTTGTAAGAAGCAAGTAAGGGAGCTTATGATGGAGGAATAGACAGCAGTGTCTCTCTTAAAATATCACCAAAATCCAAACTGTGGTTACCAACCAGCCTATCAAGCGTGGCAACTACTAGAAAAAAATAATGCATAACTACCAGTTGGCCATTATAATTTTACATATCATACAAAATTGAAATCACTCTCATAATTGTCGTTATATCAATCGTTAACGGTTCACTGTTGAACAAACATAGGTTTACCTCATAGACTACCATAAAGAAAGGTTACGAGCCCCCTGTATCCACTGACTCCCTACAATCAATACAATTAATGTTCAATAATTAAATTAACACAGAAACCAATAAAGAGTAAATCATACCAATGGTTTACTCTCATATTGGTGCTAGAATGAATTTACTGGGTACAGAGAAATAACACCTGAGTTCTCAGGAATGGCAACACATGGGGGGTATCATGGGTGAAACAGTATACTCTGTTATGTCCATGGTACTGCTCATGTCTATAGGCGACGGTTACCACTTTCCATCAGGTGGACCGTCAGCTTTTTTGCTATTCTAAGTTGTATAAAAAAAAAATAGAATCAACGAAAGAATTGCCGAAATTTATACAAATTTAACGAAGATACTGCATAACATGTACACACAACAAACAGATGAAGCAAATTGAGATCTCTTCCTTTTAAAATGAAAAATAATTAACCCGTAAATCAAAAAGGTAATTATTTATATATCTATAACATTATACCAAATGCTTTTAAAATATTATCATTTTATCCTTATTTTGCCAGTGGGAATTCTCACAGATAAATGTGTATTCAAAAGTTAACGGATTATTAAATAGATAATATATCCAAACGAATTATTCGGTAATTTTGTCCCATGTTTACATTACTGGGGTAAAATCACGCCATTGACTCATTACCTAAACGCAATAAAAGAGCTGCATTTATGTGTATTAAGTTTAAACGCACAATTCATTTGACTGCTATATTACCTGCAGTAATTTGAGATTTCTATGCAAAAAAGTCGTCAGCTTGGGTATGTATGATGATTACTATTATTTACTGTGATGCTCAGTTGACAAAGTTGTTTAATAGAAACATCATCATTATTTCAGCCATTATACGGATAATGGCTGAAATACTGATGATGTTTCCACTGCTAAACATAGATCTCCCCTATAAAGAACAGTCCTGAGCCATTCGTATCAACTGACTCTTTGCAATGCATTTGAGGTCGTCACTCCATCTAGTGAGTGGTAGTCCTATATTGCGTTTACCCGTACGGGGTCGCCACTTAAGAACCTTTCGTCACCATCGGTCGTCGGTTCTTCGAGCTCTTGCCACAACCACTTCAGCTTGATTATCCTTCGGGCTTATGTCGGTATCTTTGGTTCTTTTGCGGATATTCAAATTTCGGATTTTGTCACGCAAAGGAACTTTGAAGATAGCCCTCTCCATAGCAAAATAGAACAGATTTGAATAATTATTATTCATTTTCAATGTACATTGATATATTTGTAGGCATTTACCATTTTTTTTAACAATAAAAATGGCACATATGTCCGCTGAAGGTCGGTGCTATCGAATCATTACCTCATACCGTCGGAATAGGGTTACAGAATGGAGTCACGCGCCTCGCCTACAGGGAGCTCGCGTGTGAAAGGACGTGACGATCCTGTAAAGGTAATTTTGTGGGCATGTCATGGTTTATTACGGTTCTTAATGTTGAGTAGTGTGCGCTATTTTATCATTAATCTTGAAATAAATGGACGAATGAACTACTATCTGGGGTTCGCCATTTATTATCCAATAATCGTGAGCCACAAAGCGATTTATCATTTTTGTAAAGCATTTTTTTAATTACAAAAATGTTGACAGTTTGCCCTTGCTTTTGGTGCTTTAGACGACACGTATTCAAAGGCCAGGGTCGTAGCTAGATCCAAGTTTAAGGTAGGGCAAACAAACTTTTTGGTAGGGCAGAAGCCATTATTGAGTGACTTCGGAAAAGCGAATCTGTCAAATTTTCTTGGGGCCTTAATGTAAGGTATTGATGCTTTTAAGGGCATTGCCTCTTAATTCCCCTTAATATATTTATATAAACTTATATGAATATATAGTAAAATATATATAGTATGTACTATATTATGACTTACTTATTAAATCCCAAATTATAATCTGAGTCTCATTAAGTCCATAGTAATTAAATATTTTCAGACGTAAACGTGCTCCATCTTAGATCATTTTTTCACTTACCATCAGATAAGTGCAAATTCATGTTGAAATAATAAAATAAATAAAGACAAGATGAATTTTTCTGAAAATATTATAAAGAAACTACTTTATTGTCGTAATATGCCTTTATTAAACAGCACAAAACATCTATCACAACATTATCACCAGAGGGAGACTTTGTACAAAAGTCGTTTGCTTGGGTACCTCTGTCCCATTCGTGTTTCAACCGTGAAGCAGCTGTGTTTTCATGGCTGTGTTTCGGTTTGAAGGGTGGGATATGGCGTGAATTTACTGGGTACAGAGGAATAACACATGAGTCCTCAGGAATGGCAACGCATGGGGGGTATCATGGGCGAAACAGTATACTCTGTTATGTCCATGGTACTGCTCATGTCTATAGGCGACGGTTACCACTTTCCATCAGGTGGGCCGTCAGCTTGTTTGCCATTCTAAGTTGTATAAAAAAAATTCTATAGGACTTGATGTGAAATAAATTTGAATAATGATAGTCTCAGAATTTGTTGGGAAAAAATCTGAATTTCAAATTACACGGCATACACACTTGTGCTTGAAAAAATAAACATTTCAAATAAGAAATACAGTACTCTTATAAGTTAATTAATAATTTATCAATTAAGTAATGAATTTTGTGGTGCCAATTAAGATAAAAACTGACTGTGCTTAAAGGAATTGTACAATATGATGACCTACGACCACTTTGTAACATAGTACAACTCTCCATCGTCAGGGAATTCACCTCTATACCTTAGAACTTAGATGAACGCATATAGCGCAGTTTCAGAAATGTTTTCGTACACTAATGATCAAGTTATGGAATGAGCTCCCTGTCGATATTTTTCTAAGAGACTACAACATGTAATACTGTTGGTATTGCAAGCGTTCGTAAGCTGCGGTAATGCTTACCATCAGATCGGCTGTATCCTTGTTAGCCACCTCGGTAGTATAAAAAAAATAAATAGTATACCTTGTGATCGTCTAAAAAAATTATCTATAAATGGTGTGTTGTGCGCCAAATTTCATTCAAATCTTCGTTTATGCGCGAATAAATGGCTGTCTCAAAAATTATGACACAAACATTCACAATATTAAAATTTTTAGGAAGTACATAATAAATTGACGGCTCAATTCTTAGAAAATAGTTGCCTACTTATATAAACAGACTCGTCGACTGTCAAAATATGTTACTGTGATATCCATTGTAGCTCTTCGTTAGAACCTATTCCACCACATCGTTATAGGTGTCCATTCACACTTGAGGACCCATGACTAATTGACTCTCGAATGAATAACTGAATGACAGCTGGCGTTACCCAATTAATAGACGACAACTTAGTTACTTCGCTGGCTGTCTCAGATCGTTCATCTTATTTCTCCTGTGCCCCTTAATAGCACAATATCCCAAAAAAAAATCAATGCACTTGTTATATAAAAGGATTTCGGTGGAATATTGCCTTTCATTACCAATGAAGTAGGTTCACACTTCGGTTGCTGGTTTAGGGCTCCCGTAATTCGCGTTATCGTTGTCTATTTTTCCTCGATTTATATGTACATGAAGATAAACAATAAAAATAATAAATAATACCTAAACTCACCGCAAATAAACCGAAAACTGCCGTGCAGGTCGATGTTTTATTTCCGCGTCAAATTCACACTGTCGTTGCACGGCATCCGCAGGCGTCTCCATATATATATATATATATGTGCGTGTGCGTGTGTGTGTGTGTGTGTGTGTTGTGGAATTGTAAAAGTGCCCTGAAGTTATTAAAAATATTGCTGATAAATTAAACTGCACCCATCCTAGTAAGTATCCCTCCACGAGTATTACATAGCGAGGACAAGATGCCTAATTCAATACACCTCTAACCTTAAAAATCAAAATGTTCCTAAGAACTGAGAAATTTATTTATTTATTTATTATATCCACTGGGTGAGCCTTACAGTCTTCCAATACGCTCACCCAGGAAATGTTATGTTTCCATGGCCTGTAATTGCAATATTATGTCCCACCCTTCAAACCAAAACACAACCATGTAACCACAGCTGCGTCACGGTTTATTCCATGCTAATCGCTCTCTTTGTACGTTACTGTGAAAATAAACAATCTATCGTCAATTTGAGATATTTTTAATTAAGCTCTTTGATGGGTTACAAATTATTTATCGCCACAAGGGATGTTCGGGACCGTTTTCGATTTAATTACAGGATTACGACTCACTTCGGGCCCTGAACGACTATTGAGTGTTGTCTTTTAATCCTTGGTCTATTTTATTTAAAACAATATTAGAGTTTTTTTTTTTTTTTATTTGAATTTAGAACATAATTCCTTTCATTTAAAATTTAAGTTTTGGCTAAGTGCGCAAATCGTCGTTCTGCCGTAAATTCCGTTAATTCTTCAATATTTTTTTAGTATAAACTTTACAACAGCATTCTAAAAGATGCCTATAAATCATTGTAGAGGTCATATGATTAGGTACACTACTTTCTTTATATTTTTGTCATGATACAACTGCGTTTGTGTTTTAATTTATTGTGTGGGATATACGGATATTAACAATATTAAAGAATACAGGGATATAACACCATAATCTTCAAAAATAGCAACGCCTAAAGGGTATCATAGGCATTGAAGTTTATTCTATGTTGTCCATGGTACTGTTTATATACTATATCTTATGGTCGTGTAAATAATAGCAGTAGAAGAATAGGCCACCCCTTCCTTTTCAATGGTGTCGTAAGAGACGACTAAGGAAACGTAATAGTCGACAGGTGGACAACAGCAACCATAGGCGACGTTTACCACTTCCCATCGGCTAGATCGTCAGCTTGTTTGCAAATTAAAATAAATAAATTACATAAAAAAAAAATATACAAACAAATTTAGCAGAAAGCATCACAAAATCATAATGCCCGTAATACATCCTCTCGCTTTACGCTATCGCTCCTTCATAGTACATTTAATTTTAATTTACTATAATGTACTGTCCCATAGAAAAATGGTAATTTGATGCGGCGCACGGCTCGCGCGCTATCAAGACAAACTAAGAATATTTTCACGAGACGAAACGGTTGTTTTGTGCCCAGATGCCGGTTATTGTCTGGGGAGTGGGGAACGACATCGTCAGGAATGTGTTTGAAATAAATATTAATAAACGTAACTTGTTTGGCTACACGTTTTTTTTTCTTGTTTCGTGCCCAAAATGCATTAGTAGGTGTGACGGTCACGAAAAACACTGTTATTATTGTTAATATTATTTATTTATTTATTTTAATATAATATATAATATTTATTTTTGTTAAATAACTAAAAATCCATTAAATTACTTGGTTATTATTTTCAAATAGTTACTTTTGTTAACAGACTACTAATAAAGTTATATAACTTGGTTATTATAGTTAAATAGTTTTTCTCTTGTTAAATACCTAAAATTAAATTAAATAACTTGGTTATTATTGTTAAATAGTTTTTTCTCTTGTTAAATACCTAAAATTAAATTAAATAACTTGGTTATTATTGTTAAATAGTTTTTTCTCTTGTTAAATACCTAAAATTAAATTAAATAACTTGGTTATTATAGTTAAATAGTTTTTTCTCTTGTTAAATACCTAAAATTAAATTAAATAACTTGGTTATTATTGTTAAATAGTTTTTTCTCTCGTTAAATACCTAAAATTAAATTAAATAACTAAATTCAATTTAAATAACATGGTTATTAATGATAAATAGTTACTTTCATTAAATAACTAATAATAAATCAAATAACATGGTTATTACTGTTTGACACCCGCCGCTGATTTTCACCACCGTACAACCCGCTACAATCTAAAGTACCATCCCAACTATCTGAACGAGTGGCGGTCTTCCACCGTGCGTTTTTCAAAGCAGTTTCTTCCAAGCACAACCTCTTTGGAATCACCTTCCAGCAGCAGTATTTCCGAACCGATACGACAACATAACCTTCAAGAAAAGAGTATATTCCTTTTTAAAAGGCCAGCAGTATACTGGACTTCTTCACGTAGTGATGAAAACAAAATTATAATATAAAATCTATCTTAAATAATAAAAAAAAAAAAAAAATTTTAACTATTACAAAAATATAACAATAAATAAAATAAAATAGAAATCAATTGAAAATTGTATAAAAAAAAGTATTTATGTAATCTGTCTACCAACTATCCATAGCATTCATAGAACAATGTCTGCTTGGAATTCCAAAGAATTCAATTGCGCTGTTTATATGTCCAGTGGAATTTACTTATTTACCTATTGTTTATTTCTTTTGAGTTTCTGTCTTAGCATCACATCATTTACAGCTATCGGTCACACTACACCTCGTTCGTTTACACGTGATTGCTCCAAGATATTTCTACCTCATCGTTTAACCCAAAAATTTTCCACACAAATTCCCAGGTTCTATCTATATCACCACATACCGTTCAGACAAAGATAAACATAATACTATAACCACAGATAATATACGTTCAGATATCGCAAACACGGTACAAACTGTGACGCGTCATAAACCGGCTAAATCGTTTGTTGGCAACTGTTCGCATAAACATAAACGGGGCATGGCTAGCTTGGAACTAGTGTTGCCTAATAAAAGATAGGTGTCGATTATTAATCGATTGAAACCATAAATTGACTAACGTTCGAATACGTATTCGATAAAAGAATTACCGGTAATAAACAATAAAAAATAAACGTGTTAACTGCTATAATTAGCAATAGGATACTTCTTCTTAATATATTCTTTCTGGGGGGAAAGGGATTGTTAGTAATGGAGACTGAGAATCCCATTGCTAGCAATATACCCAACCAGGTCGACCTCCTCGCGGTTCTCCCTGGAAACTATCATGGTTAATTCCTGATGAATTCATCATGATGGGCTAACTGGCCTGTTTTCATTCTCATCTATCACCCTTCACTGGTGCTCCGCCAGCGTATCCCGTTAGCGCAGGCGGGGTTACCATACCATTTTCACCCATCAAAACAATCCCTCTACCATTAAGTTCCTTTATCAGCTGGACTATCTGTTTGTTTGCCTCCCTAACAATAAAAAAAAAATTATAATCGATTATAATTCGTGTACTATATATGTTCATAACATATTATTACTAGCAAACTGTATACCGTGTTTTTGAGCAAATAGATTATTATTATTACAATCGATTAGTCAAATTTTTTTTACAACACAGGGGGCAAACGAGCATGCGGCTCACCTGATGGTAAGTGACTACCGCCGCCCATGGTCACCCACAACACTAAAGGTATTGCAGGTGTGCTGCCGGCTTTTTAAAAAAGAATATGCTCTTTTCTTGAAGGTTATATTGTTGTATCGGTTCGAAAATACTGCTACTGGAAGTAGATTCTAAAGAGTGGTTGTGCATGGAAGAAAGTGCCTTGAAAAACGCAATTAAACACAATCGATTAATTAATAAATCGATTATTAATTAATCGATTGTTTTTAATCAACTTTCGAGTTGTACAACACTACTGTGAAACGATGCAAGGATGCCTTACTACTGATAGACGGAGCGGAAGTTATGATCACACTACGCTGCATCTTTAAATTTAAGAAAACCATTGCACAAATGCTCTGCACAGCATAAACAAAAGATAACATTAAGATACGCTCATTTAAAGCTGCTTCCAGCAATATAGTTGCCTTCTTGCACATGATGCCTCTGTATTTTTTTATTACTCTCTATATAAATATATTCTATGGGGTAAATTAAAGGCGATTTACTACGCAAAAAGGCAAATAATTTGAATTTTACAACGCGGTTTCAGATATGTTATCTCCCGCGAACACTCAATAACCTGAGTAACTACAATGAGCTCCCTGCAGAGGTTTTCACAATTGCATGGGGTTCTTCAAAAGAGAAGTAAAGAGGTTTCTTCAGGATCGGCAACGCACGCGTAATACCCCTGGTATTGCAGGCGTTCATAAGCTACGGTGACCGCTTACCATCAGGTGGGCCGAATACTTGTTTGCCACCTCAGTGGTATAAAAAAAAATTAATCCGGCAACTCCATTCAATACTGTGGCGTAATAGGTAGCACGTTACTTTGTGGAAATAAAATGTCAGCTTCAATTCTTGTTTCAACCATTTTAGAAAAATATACTTAATAAATTGTCTCAGCAAAGGGTATTCTAATTTCTGTGGTTTCCAGATTTTAAAAACCACAAAGCTTGAATGAAAAAGTCTGTTTTAAATATAAACGAATACAGGAATAGGAATGAATAAATATAGGATATTTTTTTTTTTATAATGCGCTGTAACAAACTCAGTACACGCCACCTCTTGTAGGCACTCATAATTTATATTAGGTATGTGTTTCGGAATATAATTATATTCCTTCACGTCCGAAGCTAATGGAATCTTACCTAATATATTCGAAATACAAAAAGTACGTGTTTATTTTCAACGGTTTTCATGTTAATTATATTTGGATGGCTACATTTTTCTGTTTTCGCGGCGAGGGTACATTTTCCCGCTACAGAATTTGAATTTCAAATTAAGAACAAATCCTGTTCCACGGTTATTCAAATTTATATTCGGTCGAGAGCCAATGACGCAGAAATATGAGTGCGATCTCTCATTTTACTGCGTCAATTTACTTAAGCACTTTTGTATGCGATTGTTCTTTTTTATGTTCATTATTACTGTGTAACAAAAATATTTGAAAAGTACAAAAAAAATAATAATATTAATTACGGGTATGCTCGAAATCTCTGTGTGATGGAATTAGAAACGAAGATATCCGCAAAAGAACCAACGTAATTGGCATAGCCCGAAGGATAAGCAAGCTGAAGGGGCAATGGGCTGATCACATAGCTCGAAGAACCGAAACGCTGTCTAGGACGACTCCCCACTAGATGGAGTGACGCCCTGAAATGTATTGCAGGGAGACAGTGAATGCAAGTGGCTCAGGACCTTCTTTATGGCAGTCTACGGGGGAGGCTTATGTCCAGCAGTGGACGGATAATGGCTGAAATAATCATGAAGATGGATGTGGAAGACCCATAGTCTTCAGAAACGAAAATGCATAGCGTCACTGTATACACTATGTTGTCCATAATGCTGTTCATGTCTATATGCGACTTATTTATTTTCACAGTATGTTTCATTTTGACCATTTAGCTTGTTATTTAAGTATTATAAAAAAAATAGAGTCTAAACTCTGAGAAAGTCTGCCTCCTTCGTCCAAAGGGAGGGGGAGGGGTTGTTTTGATGACAATATCGTGTATTTTCATACACATAAAAATATACAAGACTAGACTTTATCCACGACTTCGTTCGCGTGACTGGGATATGTACATTGATCGAAATATAAGATAGCCTATGTTCTTCTACACCTCTTATAGTATATGTACACGAAATTTCATAATAATTGGTTCAGCCGTTAAGGTGATAGAAGATAAAAAACCAACAAAAAATTTTACATTTATAACATTTGTGAGAGTGTTTTTGATGCAACTTAGATTAGTAAACAAGCTGACGGCCTAATGGAAAATACTAACCGTCGCTTATAGATATGAATACAACAGATTACACTGTGCCGCCCATGATATACTTCATACTTTGCCATTCCTGAGGACTTAGGTATTATACCTCTGTTTCTTGTAATTCCATTGCCATATTCACACTGAAATGAAACACAACTGCTTCTCGATAGAAACACGAATAGGATAGACTCAAAATTTTTTAACAATATATGTATAAAAGAAATGAGCAGTTCAAAATTACACATTTACATACAGATAAACATATTTTTTTTAATATTTGTCATTTTTGTCAAATTTAAAGCGTCTAGACTTACATATTAGTTTTGGGAAACTCAAAATTTATTCCTAATTCTTCTAAGAAAATATGTTTAATTTCATATTTTACCGTTGATCGAAGCTCCATTTATAATTAATCTAATGTAATAACAGTATGAGGCATAATTTATAATTGACTTAAGAGCCTTATTTTTGAAGTTGGTTAAAACTAGCACAGCGATGGAGGTTGCCAGAGGCAGAGAGGGAGGGGAGGGGGCACAAACCAGTGCCGTTGTGACTTAATGAGCTTTTACTCGTGTTGACCGGCCTGCAATTAACTCGCAAAGGCGGTTCACAACCAACTCTCTACTACGTACTATATATGTATATATTTTACAAAATTTTTTACAAAATTCCTCATTTAAAAATGAAAACAGACAAGAATAATATAATATTTGATTACCTCTATCATATTTTTACATATAACTAGCAACCCGCCCCGGTTTCGCACAGATAACTTTCTTATTTATGAATCGATTGAAATAAAACAAATATTGAATATTAAGTGGAGCAAACTGCAACGTATTAGTGCATAAACGTACAGCCATACAAACAAACAGACAAAAGTTTAAAAATCATTTTTCTAATGTGTTCATAAAGCCCCCTATATTATATATTTTCTATTTTATATTTCTTATATATTTTCCATGTACAGACAGCGACCAGTTACGATTTTATTATATGTATTGATTGATTAGTATATACAATAAAGTATTAAGTAAATAAAAAATTACTAGAGGGAAACTTTATACAACGAGAGGGAGACTGTACAAAAATCGATTGCTTGGGTTCCTCTGTCCCATTCGTGTTTCTACCGTGAAGCAGTTGTTTGCATGGCTGTGTTTCGGTTTGAAGGGTGGGATATGGCGTGAATTTACTGGGTACAGAGGAATAATACCTGAGTCCTCAGGAATGGCAACGCATGGGGGGGGGGAGTATCATGGCCGAAACAGTATACTCTGTTATGTCCATGGTACTGCTCATGTCTGTAGGCGACGGTTACCACTTTCCATCAGGTGGGCCGTCAGCTTGTTTGCCATTCTAAGTGGTATAAAAAAAATCACAATTGTATTACTGAAGATCTAACTAAAAATATTGTATTCACTTATATGCCATTTAGGCTCAGCCTAGTGTAAGAATCAATGTTAAACTCTGTGCTTATAAAAACATATTTTGGAAATAAATAGATACATTTTTACTTCTTTTTACTTTTACTTATATGCACATTTAGAAGTAGTTGCATACTTTTAAAATTTACAAATAGAAAGTTGCAGGTAAACGCTAGTATGTGATATAAACGTCGCTCACCTGCACCAACACAGGTACACAAACTTGGAAATAGCAAGAACTTTACAAACATAAATACGAGCAAGCATGTCTGACACAATTCGACGCGATTTAACAAATTTATTGAGCGTGTCATGCGACACAATGGTGCACCTGTTTACTTGGGCGACTATAGAACTTTGTTTTGAGGGAAGTTGGCATGTGAAATTAAAGTCTTGTTATACTCCACTGCCTTTGGAACGAAAGTGTAAGTCACATATCCACTTCTTTCCCTTTCTTCCTCGCAGTTTCGAATATTAATGCGTCAAAAATTCACTGACATCTATACATATAATAAAAGTGTAGAAGTCGAACGAAAGGTAGAAAAAAAGAGCTAAAAACCGAGTCAGGGAGATGTTAGAAGTGAATTAGACAGAACACGTTTAGATTTTTTTCAAATTTTTGTTTCTCTGTATCTTTGTCTGTTTGTACGGGCTAATCTCCGAAAGTGTTAGATCAATTTTAATCAAATTTTGCATGGTGATCCTTTACATCTCCGGTCAACATTTTAGATACTTTTAACTGCAAGAAATTAAATAGTTCCCGTGGAATTGTTAAAAAACAGTAGCAACTTATACAAGTACACCCATGCGAAGTTGGAGCGGGCAGCTAGTATACTCCTGAAACCAAAGGCTGACACTGAATATTAATTCCAAACAATCAAAATTAGCCGTGTTATTGAATGTTAAAATGTCAATTACATCTAAATAAGAAAAACTTTAAAATAATGATAAGATAATAACGGACTACTGTTCGTTAAACAAACATTTGTACACAATAAGGACCCCAGATAGCTCTTAATGCTATTCTGACGCTGAAGAAACGGCTTCACACGTAATCCTGGGGTGTATAGCTGTAGCCTCCCAACGCTTCACGACAGTCCGCTCCGTAAAGCTTGTAAAGACACCAGAAAATTTCTGTATTTTTGAGCTTAGATTGGCTAGCTATATTACCTACTATACTACACGTATAATGACCCAAATAAGTGCTACTCTTTTTGTCCGCGAACACAATACCTTTTTGCCCTCCAAAGCTTTATAAAAATATCATAAACGGATCAAATAAAACATGAAGTGATTTGCAAAGGATAACCCATCATCTTCAACATTACCAGTCAATTCTAATCCTTTGTATATAATAATTTCTACATCTTTCTTAATGCCTTCCAACCAAAGTGGTCTCTTACTTTTTTATCCATTTCCTTCCCCACTGTCTTATGAGGATAATCACTCCATTATCTGGTCACTAGCAAAAGATAGATTAATATTTCAAACTCAAAGAATATTTACTCGAAAAAGTTCCAAAATAATTTAATGCGGACTACCAAATTTACTAAAATCGGGAAAAATAAAAGTCACAGAATACCCGACCGAAGCGGATCGGACCGGACCGAGAATTTTTTGGCTTAAAAATCTTAAAGCCTGGTTTGGAATGAATATCATGTCCGATTTCTGGACGACAGTCTCTAAAATTATAATATCCCTGGTGGTCATTGACCACCGACAGGAGATGGCACGAAGAGAAGAAGACCCAGACTTTTGAGTCCAATGACAGATTTTTGGGTAACCAACATTCTAGTCAGAACATCTTAAGACAATAACAAAACTTCTTACAAATACGTATATTCTGTAAGTCCCAAGTGACAAAACTAATACCTTGTACACACCTGTACTCAACAACGTAAACTTGGGAACAAATAGTAACGTAACATAATGTGATCATTTTGATATGGATGCTAGTATATATTGGTCCGCATAAAATAAGCAATTTCAATTATAAAAGCACCGGTAGATGATGACATATTTTGTAGATTGTTTATATATAGTTTCATATGAAACAAGTATTTTTTTTTGCTTCACTAATAAAAACTGCAGCTTCAGTATAAATTGTGTCGATTGATACCTATCTTATCTTTTCTTGTAATTGCTTGAGTTTATAATAAGTTTACTATAACTAGAGTATCTATCTAGATATCCTTTTTTCCTCCAAAAGATTACAGTAGTAAACTTTTTGAATTTTGATAGATAGATAAAACAGAGACTTACCAAAATGTATTCAAAGTCTAAATTAAAAATTGTTTTTATATACAATGTAAATCAAAATAACTGGTTTTGTTAAAATGAAGTTGTTTTTTTTTATGGAACACAATCTAGAATGACTATTGACTCAAAACATATAAAAAATAGAAAGATGTGCAATTAAATCTGTCACCGTCTCAATTATTTATTATAACTTCTCATAGATTTTACCTTTTCGTTTCGTTTCTTGATCTCCTTTAAAACTAAATAACGATTAATACACTTCGCTTTTCCATCGTCGAATCATATCGCAGTACAGTGCAGTCGTTTTATTACAAGCCACCCAAACGTTGGCTGTATCGGATTCTATTATTTTCACTGGCAGGTGCACGTGAAGAGATATTACGCCTTTCGTTCAGGTTTAATTAAACTTTCGATAGAAACTCCACGGCTGACTAGACGACTGAAGTACGTATCTAACCGGAAAATGTAATATATTTCATTCCATTTTGGAGTGATGCTGGTATGTGTCATATGAGATTATGTTGACTAAAACTGCAGTGTACAATTTCCTGAAAGAGCTGTATTATTTCACTACCTTTTACCGGTGACTTCGTTCACGTAACCGGGATATGTTTACTCTCTAGGATAAAAAGTAGCCTATATTCTTTTCCATTTCATATATAAAAATTATATTTTTTATATAAATACAAGCGAGCAAAATTGTTTCTTTTTTGGACCAAACGGGATTACTCCGGCAAATATTTTACTTCCTACCGCTACCTACAGGATCCTGTTTTTCTTATCAGGATACAAACTACCCTATATCTCAAGTTACAGTAAACAATACGTATTTACATATATCATCAAAATCGTATAAACGAGTTCAGGTATTATTGTGAAAGAACACTGTGAAACAGAATTATTAGACATTGGTATTAGCACTCATTCCTTCAATTTTCGTGGTCAAGAGATATGCAGTAGCTTTTCGATTAAAACATCACCAAATCCTAACTGCGGTTGCCAATCCGCCTGCCAAGCGTGGAAACTACTGGCAAAACTCCTTTTATGGAGAAAGCTTGTGTTCAGCAGTGAACAGCAATGAAGGCTAATATGATAAGCATTCATAAAACGTAAGCTATATTTAATTTTTAGATGTTTAATTTGAATTTACCTATCTATTATTACAGCTGCTGATACCAAACTTCTCTACTTTGTAACTTTAATAAGGGTTAGAAACTTCTAAAAAACAGGTTACCGATATTCAATCGCTGAAAAAACAACCCCGATCCCGTGGAAACTGTATTATTTTAAAAGGGCCTCTCACTCCCCCGGGAGTAATTTGCATCCAACTCGAACATTTAACCCCTTCCCTGGCGGGTTTACATTGAAATTATTTTTTTATACCATGTTTTTAGCGTACTCTCCTGAAGACTATAATGGCCGTGCTAAAAGTTTTAAAAGCGTCTCGAGCATTCATACAATAATGTTGAAATCTAAAAGTGTTAAGGAGATAAATACAGTCCTTGGACCAACGATGCCAGAATGGGTAATTTTTACACAATTAAGAGTAAAAATTTTTGTTTTTGAAGAAAAATGAAATGTATGTGAAGCTGTTTCTTTAATAGGGTAGTAGGGGTAAGTAGGGTAGGTTCTTAATATGTGGGTAGTTTCTTTAATAGTTTTTTATATTTCAAAAATTATAATATAAGAAAGAATATATTTTTTTATGGGTGAAAATGGTATGGTAACCCCGCCTGCGCTAACGAGATACGCTGGCGGAGCACCAGTGAAGGGTGATAGAAGAGAATGAAAACAGGCCAGTTAACACATCATGATGAATTCATCAGGAATTAACCATGATAGTTTCCAGGGAGAACCGCGAGGAGGTCGACCTGGTTGGGTATATTGCTAGCAATATTAATCATTATAGGTGGCGCCATCTGACAGATAAACATTGAGCTCGTGTATTTTTTATTCTTAAAAATAGAAAATTCTGTATTTACCTAAATTATACGCGATTAAACTGTGTATTAGTACTTAAATTTCCTGTGTTCGTGTTTGTGATAAAAACCGTTCATCCAAATTGAAGAAAACTTAAAGTTAAAATTGAGTTCATTCTGGTCGTTTTAAAGATAACGTAACAATTCTAAACCACATAAGTATAAATAAATAATAATAAGTAAGTTACAATGCAATGAATATATACTTACAATCAACAATACAAGTGTTATTGTAGAGAATTGTGAATAAATATTTTGTATATACGAGTATTAATAAAAAGTGCAAGTGACGGTTGATGGTTAAAGTGTATATTAATTGTTTCAATCACCTTCAGTAACTGAAAATTTCAAGAAAATAAACTGTCAAATAGCGAAGATTGTAATTGAATATTTCACCGACAACTTCATAACTGAATTGGTGTCGTGGCGTCATTGAACTTTCTTTATACCGATGGTCGATGCTTCAAATCTGACTCAAATCATAAGTTTTGACTATCAACTAACTTTTTTTTTTTTTTATACATATTTCATTAAAAAGAAAATTAATATTATTATTTAACTCATATATATAACCTTTGTATGATAATAATTACTTTTTTTTGATGTGATTGTTCAATTATTACTCATGAATGAATCGCCGTGTAAACAATACACGCGCTGTTATTTTATTCGTAAATTAAGTTAAAGCTTATTTAATAACGTGAAACCTATATCACAATTAAAGCCTAGAGATACTAAAATTAGAATTTAGCAGACAAGAAAAACTCACCAGTACCTATAATAGATTTATGTGTGTATGTATGCCTACCCTAATGGGAGACAGGCGTGACAGATATATGTATATGTATGTGTATGTGTGTGTGTGTGTGTGTATGTTTATATATATATATATATATATATATATATATATATATATATATATATGTATGTATATGTATGTGTATATGTATGTATAAACCTATATTTTTAACATTTTTATTTTTATATTTGGTTGTTTTTTTATTTCGAATAAAATGGTAACTCGCAGTAAGGACTTGGAACTCAAATTAAAAAAGGCCGTACTTGAGTTAAAAGAAAAGAAAGAGCTATGTGAAAAGCTAATATAGGAGCGAGATGAAGGGGAAGTGGAAATCACAAATATTTTAAAGAAAAATACTATATTAAAACAAAAATTGGTGGAATTGGACAACCAACATCAAAGTACGATAAGTAAATGCGACGAACTGCAGGCTATTATCGATTCATTTGACCAGTGTCGACATGCTCACGATAGTGCGTTAAACCGTATCCATGAGTTGGAATGCCAACTTGCCGAAGCTTATAATGAAATAAATACATTAAATAGTAGAATGTGTGACCAAGAAGCTGAAAAAACTATGACGTTATATGCCGAATTAATGGACCACAGCTTATGCGATAACCCACTTTACAGCAGCAAAAATACTTCCAAGACTAGAAAATCTATATTTTCGAAGAAAAAACCGAAATATCTTATTAACAGAAAAAAAAAAGTAGAAAATATATGAAAATAAGTAAACAAATTAAGAAATGTAATAAATATTTGACAAAATATAAAAACTGTGTTTTAAAAACAGATATAGAAACTGAGGAAAAATTCGATAACTACTTGAAATATTATGAAAATCAATTCTGGAGTAACAAATTACAGTTTGATACAAACACTACTAAATTATTGCTGCATATAAAGGAGTTGGAATCTTCATTGCAATCTATTAGTGACAAATACACAAGTGCCCAAATTCAAATATACAAACATAATGTGGTGGTCAAGGAATTGATTGAAATCAATTCAAGAGAACCAAGTGGTATATTGGAACAAGTGGTGGAAGAAGAACCAAGCAGCACCACAAAACCCAATAGTCTTTCTTTACCTATGGTACCAATTGCTACTCACACATAGTCAAATTTATCATCTGACGACTTTACCCGACGACAGATACATAATAGTAATACTGTATTGTACTCAGATAGAATAGGAATTAACTTAGGATTAATTATGAATAATTGTATGTCAGAACAAATCGTAAATAATTGTATACCCGATGCCCCATTTAATTATATTGTAAAACAAATGTTATGTAATCAAAACAATTACAATAAACACACTACTATTGTATTTTTGATAGGAAATAGTATAGGTGTTTCTCAGAAGGACTTGAGATATCTTCTTAAATCTGTCTCAAATATGACTATAAAAAAATTTATTATATGTACTTTTCCTTATTCGGTTTCATTGTCTCGAAATCAGAACCAACAAATTTATAGACTTAATACTTTAATGTATAACATGAGCTGTTTTGTTGAAAATATTCATTGTTTTGATACAAATAAATTTGTAAATAATTTTAAATTGACTGAAGGTACATTGTACCTCTCACAATTTTACAAACGACAGTTAGCTACATTGTTAGCTTATAATATATTACATAGTCCTGTTATAAATAGTATAACAGTTAAACATAAAAATTGTATAGGATTTAGTAATTATACTAATGATTATTTAAACTTAGTTTACTGACAAAGAGAAAGCCAAAACATCTTAAACTAGTTCATCAAAATATTCAAGGCTTTCTTGGCAAAGAATTACTAATATAATTATTTTTAAATGAATTTAATATTGACATTCTATGCCTCACTGAACATTGGCTAAAAATGACAAACATGTCAATTCACATACCGAATTATAAAATCCAGAGTGTATTCAACAGACAAAACTCTATAAGAGGAGGGTCTATTATTTTTGTAAATAGAAATATTAAAGTTAAAGAGCGTAAAGATATAGTAGCACTTTCTAAGGAATGTGTTGTTGAAATCTCATGTACAGAGTTGGATAAATATATAATTATATGTGTATATAGACCCCCAAACTCAGACTACGTCAAATTTTTTTTTTTTTTTTTTTTTTTTTTTTTACAACACAGGGGGCAAACGAGCATGCGGCTCACCTGATGGTAAGTGACTACCGCCGCCCATGATCACCCACAACACCAGCGGCATTGCAGGTGTGCTGCCGGCCTTTTAAAAAGGAATATACTCTTTTCTTGAAGGTTATGTTGTCGTATCGGTTCGGAAATACTGCTGCTGGAAGTTGATTCCAAAGAATGGTTGTGCGTGGAAGAAAGTGCCTTGAAAAACGCACGGTGGAAGACCGCCACTCGTCCAGATGATTGGGATGAAACTTTAGTTTGTGGCGGGTTGTACGGTGGTGAAAATCAGCAGCAGGTATCAATCCGAACAATTCCTCAGAACACTCCCCATGATAAATTCGGTAGAAGATGCACAGAGACGCAACATCTCTGCGCAGTTTCAATGGGTCAAGTCGGACAGTAAGGCGTTGACTATCGATAATTCGAGCCGCCCGACTTTGAATGCGGTCTAACGGAAGGAGTTGGTACTGTGGCGCTCCTGCCCACAGGTGAGAACAGTATTCCATATGCGGCCTGACTTGGGCTTTATATAATTTCAGGCGGTGTTCTGGCATGAAATATCGTCTCACCCTATTGAGCACTCCTAACTTTTTGGAAGCTATCTTAGCCTTCTCCTCCAGATGACCGCAAAACTGGACGTCGCAAGATATATCAACGCCCAGAATTCCTAGACTTGACTTTTTATCAAGGGAAGTGCCCTGAAAGTGAGGAGATACGACAAACGGCGTCTTTTTTGCGGTAAACGCGCAGATTTGAGTCCATCATGGAGGATGTACTGAAATTAGCATTTAAAAGTAATAAATCTATATTAGTATGCGGGGACTTTAACGTGGACCTTCTAATTGATAGTCCTATGAAGACAAAAATCAATAGTTTGTTTAAAAGTTTTGGTCTAGTTCATGTCTTCTTAGAACCGACGCGAATTACATGTAATACAGCAACATGTATTGACAATATATATTGTAATTTTAATATTTTAAATAAATCTATTATAAATACTTTACCTTCGGACCATTGCGGACAAAGTGTGACATTTACATGTAATGAAATTACGGAAGATACCTATAAACTCTATAGACCAACAACAGCATATAAATTGCAGAAATTCAGGGATAGATTAAAGGAAAGCCTACCTTTTTTAAAGTATGATGATAATAATATAAATCCTAGTACATTATATGACCGATTTTTCAATATAGTAAAATCTCATTTTGATAATAATTTTCCAATTAAGAAGTCAAAGATTAAGAATTCAAAATTTAGTGAATGGTCTACGTTTGGTATTAGAAAAAGTAGAGAGAATATGTATCAACTGTATGATATCAAGAGCTATTTGCAAGAACCTATTTTTGTTGAATATGTGAAAAATTACTCAAAAATATTTAAAAGAGTGTGTAACGCTGCTAAGATCCTTCACTTAAAACGTAAAATTACAACATCTAAAGACAAAATAAAGACTACGTGGAACATAATAAACACGGAAATAGGTAACAAAAAGTCTCGTCAGTTAAAATATAGGCTGAAAACTGAAAATGGTATCGTTGATAAAAATGATCAAGTTGCTCAAGTTTTCGAAAATTTTTTCTCAACAATACCTTTAAAAGCAACAAAATCATTAAATTCGTCACCTGATTTAGCTAAACAATTATTAAAAAACACTGTGAGTTCCTGTATCTATGATTTTAGGTTTCATTACATAAATTCTTCTTGTATAATAAAAGCCTTTAACTCTCTCAATTTGAAAAATACGGAAGATATTTGGGGTATGTCAGTAAAGGTAATGAAATCTGTAATAAATGAAATTGCTCCTCATCTGGCTATAATATTTAACAAGAGTATTGATCAAGGAGTGTTTCCAGATCTAATGAAAGTTAGTAAAATAATGCCGTTATTTAAGTCTGGTGATAAGGAAAACCTTACTAACTTTAGGCCAATCTCAATTCTACCAGTATTTAGTAAGATTTTCGAAAAATTAATTCTTCTACAAATGTTAGACCATTTCAATTTACATGACTTACTCCACAAGCAACAATATGGATTTACAAAAGGACGATGCACTGTTGATGCCGGCATTAATTTAATGCAATGCATTTTCAGTGCATGGGAGAATTCACAAGATGTAATTGGTGTATTTTGTGATCTTTCTAAGGCATTCGATTGCGTCGATCATAAAACTTTATTAATGAAGCTTGAACATTATGGAGTTAGAAATAAGTCTTTAGATCTCTTAAAATCTTACTTAAATTCAAGAATTCAAATAGTAGAAGTAAACGGTGTCAATTCTAGTGGATCTTATATTGAAATGGGTGTGCCTCAGGGATCTATTTTGGGTCCTTTTCTTTTTCTTGTATACATGAATGACTTACCGTATCATGTTCAAGATTTGTCTGATATTGTATTATTTGCTGATGACACTTCACTAATGTTTAAAGTGAATAGAAATACACATAACCTTGACCATGTAAATATTGCTTTGTCTAAGGTTTTGATATGGTTTACGTCAAATAATCTAGTACTTAATTAAAAAAAAACTAAATGTATCAGATTTTCCATATCCAATACTAAGCAAGTGAATACCGCTATTAGATTAGACCACCAGGATTTAGACTTTGTAGATAGAACCACTTTTCTTGGCATAGTAGTTGATTATAAGTTGCAATGGGGCTCCCATATATTTGAATTGGCCAACAGGCTGAGTTCAGCTGCTTATGCTGTTAGAAAAATCCGACAATTAACTGATACAATAACAGCTAAGCTTGTATATTTTAGTTACTTTCACAGTATCATGTCATATGGCATTATATTATGGGGGAGGGCTGCTGACATCGATACAATCTTTGTACTGCAAAAAAGAGCAGTTCGGTCAATATTTAATTTGCCTTCTCGGGAATCTCTTAGAGAATATTTTAAGCAAACAGGTATACTTACTGTTCCCTCGCAATATATATACGAAAACATTATGTATGTACGTAAAAATATAAATCTTCTTAAAAATAACAGTGACATACATAATTTCAATACAAGAAATAAAAACAAATTGAATGTTCCTTGTTATCGCCTTAGAAAAGTCAGTACATCTTTCATGGGGAACTGTATACGTTTTTAAAATAAACTTCCAGATGACGTTTTACAATTAAATGAAAGAAAATTTAAGACATATATAAAAAGGACTCTCTGTACAAAAGCATATTATAAATTAAATGACTATTTAAATAACAAAACTGCATGGATTTGAATTTTGTATTAATGTGAATTGTATTGTAAATGTAATTATTGCATTTTTTCTTAAATCAATATTATTTTCTATAGTAATTATTATAATTATAGATTGACGTATCATAAGTATCTGTAACAGATGTATATGAATAAAGATGATTGATTGATTGATTGATTGAATAGGATTCTCAGTCTCCATTACTAACAATCCCTTTCCCCCCAGAAAGAATATATTAAGAAGTAGTAAATAGGAGGCTTGCTTTTTACTTGTTTGGGATTGGTTTTATATCAACTGCTGTTAATTATCCACTGTTCAACATAGACCTCCCCCATGAGAGCGGTTTTGCACTGGCGAAACCCTCCTTATAGGAGAAACGGAGTTGCTACTTTTGGCAAGAAAGTTGGCAACCACATTTAGGGCTTGTGGTATGTTAAGAGGGTCGCTGCTGCCTGTCTCTCGACCAGTAAGTTCCCTTAGTTACCCATAAAAAAGGAAGGAGTGGCCTATTCCATGCCGAGATCACACGCCAAACGAGTGATTACATGGTCAAAACGTAGTAAAAAATTATACAAATTTGTGATTGTATGAAAATGAATTAAATCGCATCAATTTGGAGAATTACATTTGCATATAAAAATAACAGAATTTTCATCGTTGCCACCGATCCAACTGTTTATAATTACTCCTTTCCATCCAAAGGTTGCCTGGAAGAGATCGCTTTTAACGATAAGGCATCCCATTGTTTTCTCATTGTGATAACAATGTTTCGTAATTGTTTGTGTCTATAATAAGTTTATTATTGTAATTTTTTGGAGAAAACAAAAAGATTATTTATCCACATTTGGGTAAAAAATAATAATAATTAGTATCTAGCAACCTTGCTTTAGTCACTTATCACTATGTAAAGATGCCTTTTACCAAAGTCAAGTTGGTTCTAACAAGCCAATGAAGAACTTGGATTGAAGTAGTGGATTCACATTTACAGTTAGTTAGCTCAGACGGGATAGTAAGTTAAAAGTTACTGCCTTGGATTTTGGAGAGTTTGAAGTTTATTGTCTATTGTGTTACCTTGCTAATGTAATAAAATTGTAACTAGACAATGTCTATTCATGGAAAATAATAAAGAAAAAATCTTATGAGAGAACAATAAAAGCCAAATGTTGTCTGTCTATTTGTATCTTTATTTCGACATCACGCAAAACAAAAAATTAAAAAAAAATGCAGTTTCACAGTTTTATTTCTAAAGACTTAATTTATAAATGATCTATTTCATTGCATTTCCCATTTCTGTAATTTAGTTATGTATCCAAAATTCCCATAATAGCAACCTACTACATTTATTCGTACATATTATTGGTGAATAGAATTTGCAAAGTGACTGCGCATTTCGACGTATTTTCTCCTCTTATCGACACATTCAAGATATCTCGAGAACTTCTAGTACATACCAACTGAGAACCGGTACTGTATGTTTAAAATATATTTTAATACAAATTGGTTGCTTTTTGAATGTAGATAAAATGAAATCTTAAATTTAGAAGCGATAACCAAATTTCCCTAGCTATTAGGTACTTGATAACATTTCAGTAAAGTAGTAATAAAAATGTTGAATTTAAGAAAGATCAAAACTTAATAAGTATTTATCTTGGACTTAATCTTGATTTGAAATTGTTGACTCTAAAATCAAGACTAGAATAAGTCTGAACTTTAATTCATCCGAATATTCCTTATATTAGAAAAGGTTTCTATTAAGTATGTACAATATGTTTGTATTGCAAATACAAACATATTGTACTCGATATGCCCAATAAATAATCATAAAAACATTTTAGGTGTATTTGGAAATCGAATAATCGACCATCAGAAGACCTGTTCAACTATGACATCATCATAGATTATTTTTTAATGAAAGAGAATAGAATGGTAACCCCGCCCGCGCTATCGGTGTACACCGACGAGGCACCAATGGAAGATGATAGGTGAGTACATTCGTACTCACGCAGTAAAGTAGAGTACGAATGCAGGTCAATTAGCCCACCATGATGAATGAATGATGAATGATGGTTTCCAGGGGGAACCGCGTGGAGACCCATATTGCTAGCAATGGGGCTATTAGACCCCATTACTAACAATCCCTTTCCCCCACATCATCATTGTTATCTATACATAATGACACATCGATTAAATATCAATATGAATTCACGAACAGAAATATAATAATAGAACATGAAATCAATGTAACTGCTGCACATATGCCTCCTCTAAAAGAGGAGTTTTGCCAATAGATGGCAAGCTAAGCAAGCAGGTTGGCATTCACAGATAGCCTTTTAAAAGAGACGTTGCTGCCCATTCCTTGAATGTAGACAATAATGTTTATTAGACATCGATACAAAAAAATTGAGACACTCGATTCTCTCTGTCTGCTTTATTAACGATTTAAAGTGAAAATAGATATTTCATTATCCATTCTATCTTAATTTAAAAAAGCACCCAATAAACGTAAGGGAAAACGAATTCGTCACCTAAGCAAGACAAAGCTTGATTGTGATGCTTACAACGCACGGCCGCGACCCGCCGTCGGATTAAAGTAATGGGCCTGAATACCAAATGAAAACGGACCACAGATTGACCATTACACGACGCAGATAGGTAACTCTGTACACGGCCTTTTTAACCTACAACCAATTAGAGTCATCGCGGATCAGAGACATACTACAACTGCGATGGTTATATTGCTGATATTTTCTTTTTTTGTCTATGTCAAGACAATAAATTTAGTCTTTCGTGTTCATTATACTTTTTTTGATATAATAAAAGATGTTTTCCTTGTTGAAACAGGAAATTGGAGCACCACAGAAACTGTATATAACAATAGCAGTACCATAGAGCTTTACTAACCCTCTTATACGAGCCTTACTTGGAAAACTATTTTTATTTCTAGAACTTTTTGTGCTCAGCAGAGACCGTGTTATATTACTATCTTGACTCAAAAATACATTGAGGATCGTACTTATTTATTTGTTTATTTATTTATTTCAGTCTGATGTAAGAGAAAGAAAACTCGAAGTAAAACCATACATTAAATCGTCTGGCCAAGTGGTAAAAGAAGGCCAATATTCTTCTTTGATGGAGATAAATCTATGCCACAAGTTAATCGGCGGTTAAGAAAAATAGATGTAAACAAGCTGAGTATTAAATTTAGTACAGGTATAATAATGGAGCGCAGAGAGTCAACCATTATATCAGAGATTAGACACGTCTCCAATTTTATTCTTTGCAAACAATGAAACGCCGCGGGGCACTCACGTTCCCATCGCGAACTGAAGAATAAACAGGATTATGTCGACGCGGACCGTGCCGTCTGTCTTCACGCAGTCCTGACAGTATTTTTGTACGTATCTGTTTATCTTGATGGCAAGTCCCTAGCGGAGTAGACAGAGAGAACCGAGAGATGGGAGATTAAAGAATGATATATCTCTATGTACGTATTGTAATGTTTAATATAAATGTAAGTACTTCGTATACAACAAACAATGGCGAGCTCCTTGCTGATAACTTGACGCCAGATTAGAAACTAAAGCAACCATATTGTTGTTTTTCCAAATAAATATAAATTAATAAGCATCATTACTGACTCTCATGTTTTACTTATCAACTTTTTCATGGATGTTATGGTATAGTACCTAAAGGCATCTAAGCATTATTCCTTTACTTATAAATTATTTACATAATTAATTGTTATTTCACTCGATTCCTTTAGATTTTTAATTATACTTTTCTGCCTATAATAAGATATCTTCGCCAAATCAGAATCGTTATTTTTTTTCTCAATAAAATAATTTACTCTCTTGTCGTCTCGTTGCATATTTTTTCAAGATTAAAGTCTACCTTTTATAGAACATTATCTTAAATATATCATCCAAGATACTTCTAAGAGTTATAATTAACTGGAACGTAGTAGGAAACGTTGCGTTTTATCTGTGAGGTTTTTTCTCAGAAGTTGTTACACGGACGGCACTCGGGACGTTTGTAAACACTCCGACTCGAGAGCTCACTTGCGACTCAGCGCAAAAACCACCGGTAACACCGTTCTGCTTATCTAAGCGTCTTCCAAATTTAGGAACTTCTTCATTCTTTATATAAATTTAAATAATCTTGATCTTGTATTATCAATACAGATTATTCCTATGTTGGTCATATATTAAAAATTATATAACGATTGAATCAAATGCCGTGTAGTCCCGGCGTAGAATAGGCCATCTTTCCCGTGAGTGTCTTAAAAGGTGACTAAGGGAGAGCAAGGGACGGGCAGCAGCGTTCCTCTTAAAACATTTCCAAAGCCTAACTGTGGTTGCCAATCCGCCTTCCAAACATGGCAACTACTGGCATAACCCCCAAGGAGCAGGCTTATGTTTAGCAGTGAACAGTTAAAGGCTGATGTAATAATGATGACGACTAATTTGCATTAGTAAGTTTTTTTGCAGAGTAAAACCCTGCTTGTAACAAAACAAAGTCTACTTAGAATTATAAATTATGTAAACGAGATCTAATCCATTTCTCCATATCCATTGCTATATATTTCTACGCTCCTAATATTCCAATATAAAATGTAAAACAGTATTATGATATGACATTTCGACAAATAAATATTTAGGAATAAAACGCTGGAGTAGCGTTTAGAACTATATTCACTGTTATATTTCGGTGTACAGTACAGCCTCCATTAAAAGCGCAGGCTTCCGGCTGGTTTTATTTCACACATAACACTGAAGGAAGAAAATAAAACCTCCAAGGTAAAGATTGCTAGCCGTCATCTCTAGTAATTGGATGAGATGTTCTCTGCAACTTTGTTGGATCAATCTATCAATTTTTCTAGTACGAATGTACCTGCCATTTATTTTATTATTACTTTTAGCGATTTACACCCCAAATGTTTTAAATCCAAATTTGTGTGAAGGAAGTCCGATCAGTTGGCTCATCGGGATATGTTCACCAGAGATTAATAAAGATGGATTCTAGGGGATATTGCAAGTTAAATTTTCATTCCCAATACTAAAAGCCTTCTTTCCCTGTAAAATTGCGTTTTTTCTGTATTTTGACTTGAAAGATGATCTATAGCAGAGAAATTACTACGGCAATAAAATTCCTGAGTATTGTAGCTTAAGATCTTTAGAAGGTAAGGGTCAGAAACGCACGAATGATATGCCTCTTATGTTAGATGTAACCTAAATTGAATTTATATGCACAAATTACAATTTATAGTCTAAACAATCTAGATAATCATTATTTATTTAGTTAGTAGTTATTAGTAAATTGGACGTTAACATAATGTCTACATCTAAATTAATAACCACAAAACTTTGCTGGAAATCGCGGCATTCCGATATTGCTATGAGAGACGAGCAAAAATTTTAATCTGAATTCCATGACATTGTTTACCTTGTCAATGTACTTTGATCAAAGTGTTTACACTTCATGCAAAAACGTTCAGAGTATGGATGTCGCTACGTAATCAGATGACCTCTCTTTTACAAAATGTTATTTAACTTACAATATCTGTTAATTGATTTAGGTTAAATCTTGCAAGCTGAAATAAAACCAATTCCTCCTTATCGATAAGCAATGCCGAAAAATGTCGCATAGGCTTTTAGTTCTGGAAACAATACAATTTGCAATAGTCAATATTTCCTTGCTTTTCCCTATTTATTTATGGTTGTCTTCTTGTTCTACAAATCCTTGTTTACTGTCAACAATATTTTATAATCAATATTGTAATGTATTTAAAATGTCCGCAGCCTCATGATGACAGAGTATATTATGAAAGCTTGTTTTCTTAAATGGTTATTAGTCTAAGCTATTAGTTTGCGCTAACAGAGTACCAATATCTGTTGATTAGCAAGGATGAAGTCAGGTGAATGGGCTAATTCAATCTAATTATAACGAATTAATCAAGAACAACAATTTTTCAGGAGTACTCCGTGGAAGTATACCTAGCAAATTATACGAGAATAAACCAAAATCTCAAATCCCTTTTAAGGGAGTAAAACTAACTCGTGACTTTATCCCAAGAGAGATATAGATCTAAAAATGATATTAGCTGTATGTTACTATGGGAAGCCCAAAATGTTTTGTTGTTTATTCACTATTTTACTATTGTTTACTTGATGAAATGATTTAAATTCATCGGTAGAATACACTTTTGAAACGATACTAATGATTTTGATCTATATGATACTTTCCCAAAACTTTCTGGATACAAACTGCACGTAATCACCGAATCGAGATTTAACCACTATTGGAGCAGGCACTTTTGTGTTTACTCAGGACAAAATATTGGTAAACATAACAGATATAATTAAGTTATCTATTTTAAACTAGGTCAATGGTAGTAAGGTTGTTTAATAAATAGTTTGTACGTTATATGTATTTAGTGTGAGTTCATAGAAATTTATTGGAGAAAAGATTTTGTTTAAAGGAGTACAAATGTCAAACTATTGACCCAGCTAATTGAAAACAACAATAATACATTGTGGTATCTATGGTACTAAAGAGTAAGTAAAGTAAGTAATCTTTTGGAGTAAACAATAGAGAGTATCTATCTATCTATCTAATCCTCAGGAATGGCAACGCACAGGGAGGTATCATGAGCGAAACAATATAGTCTAATATGTCCATAGTACTGCTCATGTCTATAGGCGACGGTTAGCACTTTCCATCAGCTTGTTTGCCATTCTAAGGTGTATAAAAAAAAAATATGTTGTAAATATCGTTTAACGTAAAATTTCTATATTGTTATAATCTATATAAAAAATAGAAAAGGAATATTTTACATATAGCTATTTGCGGCCGTGTGGTTCCGGCATAGAATAGGTCATCCCTTCCTTTCCCGTGGTTGTCGTGAGACTAAGGGAGGGCGAGGGATGGACAGCAACACCCCTTTAAAATATCATCAAAGCCTGATTGTGGTTGCCAACCCACCTGCCAAGCATGGCAACTATTGGCAACACCCTCTTATAGGAAAGGCTTATATCCGGCTATGGGCAGTTAATGGCTAATAAAATATAATAATTACGAAATACAATAAGAAATAAATAAATACATAAACATGAATATATTTTTGTTATATGTGCCTAATTAATATATATAAATCACACATATTCCATTCAATATTTTTATATGAAAATTGTGAAATCACATGCAGTAACATGTAACATAATAATCCAAGTTTGTTTATGTTTTACCCCCCCATTTGCTTCCATTCCGAGCGTCGTGATCGCTACGACACAAATGTCCCATGATATTCCTGTTATTTTCAATTTACGTACACTTGCAGCCCAAGCGGTGTACTGTGACACGTGTAAGTCGACTCACATGTACTTACATGTGTCTACATGACACGCATGTTATCAGGAAAAGTAATATATTTTTATATATTAAACAACAAGTGGCCTCTATTTTTTTATCATCTTATTTAACAGAGGGAGATTTTGTTTAATAGTCGTATGCTTGGGTAGTTCTGTCCTATTTATGTTTCTGCCATGAAACAGTTGTGTTTGTATTTATACTCAGGACAAAATATTGGTAAACATAACAGATATAATTAAGTTATCTATTTTAAACTAGGTCAATGGTAGTAAGGTTGTTTATAAATAGTTTATACTTTGTGTGTATTTAATGCGACTTCATAGAAATTTATTGGAGAAAAGATTTTTTTTTCAAAGAAGTACAAATGTCAAACTATTGACCCAGCTAATTGAAAACAACAATAATATATTGTGGTGTCTATGGTATCTATTATAGTTCACTATTATGATTTACTGGCCAATTTAAATGCAAGCAAACTGCTTGACTATAGAGTAAGTAAACAACAAGTGGCCTCTATTTTTTATTATCTTATTTAACAGACTCCCTCTGTTTAAAAGTCGTTTGCTTGGGTAGTTCTGTCCTATTTAAGTTTCTGCCATGAAACAGTCGTGTTTGCATGGTTGTGTGTCGATTTGAAAGGTAGTATATAGCAGTGAAATTACCGAGTACTGAGGAATAACACCTTAGTCCTCCGGAATGACGGACAGTTATTATTAGACTTTAACTCTAATTCCTATAAGAATATGGAAACAGACACTGGATGAATTATTTTTCTACAACTTGTAATGGAAAACAAACTGACGGCCCACCTGTTAGAAAGTGGTAACCGTCGCCTATAGACATGAGCAGTACCGTGGACATAACAGAGTATACTATAGGACTAAGTTATTCCTCTGTACCCTGTAAATTCACTGCCTTACCCCACCCTTCAAACCGAAACACAGTCATGCAAACACAACTGCTTTACGGTTGAAACCCAAATGGGACAGAGGTACCCAAGCAAACGACTTTTGTACAAAGGCTCCCTCTGGTGTCTGGACCTACTAATTACATATTGTAGCATCACATACAAACACCACCTATACGCAAAATATTCTAAGAAAAACAGTTTCGTCTCAAAGTTTCATCAAGTCTAATATTGGCTAACATAAATCGCTCCTGGCTACTGCCCGGTAAGTTTTGATTAGTTTCACTGCACACTGGCGACAAGTCGCGCAAGAAAAATCGCATCGATCAAAAACTTTGATCCATTTTATAAGCGTGAGACTTTGTAAGCCTATCTCTGTATATATCTGAATGTAGATTAAATAACGATCAAAAATAATAGGATTAAGTTTGTTCGTTCGTTTGTTATTTTATAACATCTTAACGCCTTAACCAATCACTATGAAATGTTATATATATGTGCTATATGGGATATAGATAGATAGAGAATTTATTTGCATTACTTACAGCAAATTATAACATATACAGATATACATAAAAAGCGAGTTAACATAAATTATTTTAAAAAAAAATACATAATACCAAGTACAATTTTTCCTTTTGTGCGTGTGCCATAACAATACAAAATGGCCACAACTCAGTTTATTGCTTCGCCCTTAAAAGAGCAAAGCACTGATATTCTGTTGCGGCCAAAGGGAATAGGGTAACAATAAAATAATACTACCAGATTATCTATATATGTTTGTATGTGATAATATTTATATAATAGTGCGCCACCTACCCTTTGTCTTTTTCTCAATGTCCTCTACCCAAAGGTTGTCTGGAAGAGATTGCTTAGCGATAAGGCTGCCTTTTGTATCACTTCTCATTAATATTTACTGTATTATGTTATTTCTCTTATTACTTGGTGCAATAAAGTGTAAATAAATAAATAAATAAACAGACAAATATGACAGTCTATCTAGCAGATAAGTGAAACGTAGTGGTAACTTGATGGTATATCTAACTTTATATACTAATAAATAGAAGAATATATATTTGTTTATTTTTATTTATTCATTAACACTTTATTGCACTATTTATTCAAATAATAGTAACATTAAATCGTTATGTGAATGGAAACAATTTCTTCCAAACAGCCTTTGAGTAAAGGGCATTAAGAAAAAAGGACTAGGTGGCGCACCATGATTCCTGTCGGTAAAAAATATCCCGGTTACGTAGCCGAAGTCGCGACTAAAAGCTAGTTTATATTATAAATTTCGTGGGATATTGAATACAATGCAAAACAGACTTGAGCATATTGTACATAAAATCTAAATTCACCTGATCGAGACTTCAAACTCGGTATTTGATTTAAAGCAACTGGCCTACTCTCTTAAATTAATGATTAGTGTATGCATATTTTTCTATTTTTATTTTATCTTTCTTTGGTCTCCTAGCAATTGTTACACTGATAAGATTTAATATTAAAATTACTGTCTATTTATACTTAGTGTACAATCATTTTAAAGGAAACACAGCGTGCTAATTAACAAAAACAATAATATGGTATAACAATCTCTTGAGGTATTTGACATTGGTATAGTTTTTGAGATTCAATAGATGATTGCTTCACATAAGTTTTAGCTATTTAAATTAACTGCAATGCTTTCCTATAGAAATCCCCTTCATTTAAGCAAAGACCAATTATTTATTAACCCAAAACTATCGCTATAGTATGAATATTCTCAATTGTTAATCATTATAAATATTATAAATACGAAATAGAAGTCGTTGGTTTTTTTAAAATGGACGAAAATAGAATGATTACCCCGCCTGTGCTATCGGGATACGCTGGCGGGGCACCAGTGAAGAATGATAGGTATGTCTATACATGGAAGAAGTTATTAAAAAAAATCCCATTAATGTGGGATTTTTTTAATTGCTTCCCCCATGTATAGACGTTATCAGACTAGCCTTTCACTGTCCACTGCTGAACATAAGCCTCCCCCTTGGGGGGTTTTGACAGTAGTTAACACGCTTGTCAGGCGGATTGGCAACCACAGTCAGGCTTAAGCGATGTTTAAAAGGAACGTTACTGCCCATCCCTCGCCCTCCCTTAGTCGCCTCTTACGACACCCACGAGAACGGAAGGGGTGGCCTATTCTATGCCGGGACCACACAGCTACTGTATAAACATCGTTCATTTACAATTTTATTATATTAGCAAGGATTTCATGTTGTTTAAGTAGTCTCTGTTTTTTTTTTTATACAACTTAGAATGGCAACCAAGCTGACGGCCCACCTGATGGAAAGTGGTAACCATCGCCTTTAGACATGAGCAGTACAGAGTATACTGTTTCGTCCATTATACCCTCCATGCGTTGCCATACTTGAGGGCTCAGGTGTTATTCCTCTGTACGCTGTAAATTCACGCCATACCCCACCTTTCAAACCGAACACACAGCCATGCAAACACAACTGCTTCATGGTTGAAACACGAATGGGACAGAGGTGCCCAAGCAATCGACTTTTGTACAAAGTCTCCCTCTGTATTGCAACATTGTGTATTATTCACTATGATTGTGTGCGTGAAAATATTCCTTTACTAATTTTGTTTTTTAAAAAAAAATACAATAAAATAATTTCTACACGACAAGTCGCGAGTGGTCGTCTAACCTTACCATCAAGTAACCCATATATATCACGCCGAACCGACCAATTTCTTGACCGAAAAATTTATAACGGTCTACACTACTCTGATTTATGTGGCAGAGACATTCCTGCTTGGGACGTATCACTCTAAGTGAAAGCTGGGACGGGAATCATTCATATTGAGTCCTCTATATCTCATGCCCCCTCTTTGGATTTTACCGTTGGACAGGATAAAGTTTGAACACGAATATATGTTAATATTGATGTAAAAACTTTTGTTTCCTGAAACTTATTATTTTTTGTAACTAACTGCATGTGAATTGGTATATAAAACATCATATTTATAAACAAAAAAATATATAAATAAAAAATATCTAGGATTTTTTTTAACACATCTTAGAATGGCAAACAAGCTGACGGCCCACCTGATGGAAAGTGGCAACTGTCGCCTATACACAGTAGACATAACAAAATATACTGTTTACTTATTCCTCAGTACCCAGTAAATTCACGCCATATCCCACCCCTCAAACCGAAACACAGCCATGCAAACACAGCTTCTTTACGATCGAAACACGAATAGGACAGAGATGGCCAAGCAAACTACTTTTGTACAAAGTCTGCCTCTGGTAGGTCTCATCAGTACCATATAATTGGACAGTTGATTAGTGATATAATGACAGCATCAGCAGGCACTGCTAAACATAGAACTTCACTATGCAACTTCTGGCAAAACCCCCTTTATTTTGCCAGTAATTGCCACAATTGGAAGGCGGGTTGGCAACCGCAGTTAGGCTTTTGGTAATGTTTTAAGAGAGACACTGCTGCCCATTTCTCGACTATTAAGTCACCTCTTACTGCCGCCTATCCCTCGTTCCACATTCCACCATTAAGTTCCCTTGGTCGCAGTCTTATAACTTTTTTATTCGACTTTCAGAGATAAGCCTATCCTTGCTAACAAGTTGTTAAACTAATCGCTGTATCTTTTTTTTTTAAATGCGATTATGAATATGATAAAAACAAACCGATATATATATATATATATATATATATATATATATATATATATATATATATATATATATTCTTTATTGCACTTGTAGTACATATTTTATTATATATTTATTATATTACATACAGCAATTTAAACTCCCCTTGTATTATAATTTTTTTATATATCACTGAGGTGACAAACAAGCATACGACCCACCTGATGGTAAGTGGTTACCGTAGCTTATGAACGCCTGTAATATCAGAGGTATTACGCGTGCGTTGCCGACCCTGAAGAAACCTCTTAACCCCCCTTTTGAAGAACCCCATGCCTCTCTTGTGCTTGCATATAGTCTCTTGAGAACTTATAACAATTTTGAGAAATTATAACAAAATTGTCTTCTACCAAAAATACTATATCTTAGAAATAGTATATATACAAATTCATTGATATATTCGACATGAAGCTGTCATCATTCAGGAGGTGCGTGAGCCGTTTGGAATGAACTTGCACGTTTACTGGTATTTAGTGATGTGGTTCATGTTAAGGCCATCCTAAGGCTGGGCTGTTTTTCTTGTGTGATGATAGTTTTATGGTTTCAATTTCTTTTAATGTAAATTATGATATATGTATATAATGTTTACTAATTATTATGTTTTCCACGTGTCGAAATTGAAATGTTATGTTTAAATGTTAATCATGTTGTGTACACATGTTTTTGAATTATAACCTAGCATTAACACCATAATTATCTATATATAAACCTAACAAAAGGTTATAATTTGTTATGTGTGCCTTATTAAAATAAATAAATAAATAAATAAATAAATAAATAAATAAATAAATAAATAAATAAATAAATAAATAAATAAATAAATAAATAAATAAATAAATAAATAAATATAAATAAATAATCTGAGATTTACTATTTGGTATAGAGAAAAATATAGGTTATTTTTATCGAGTCCATACGAAGTCGTGGGTACGGCTAGTCTAACACAAAATTCGGCCAATTTGCATGTCTGTGGGTGCGTTCAACAAGATTTTTCCGATGCCTACCAAATATGTAAATATGGACGATCTGTCACCGACACAGATGACGTTTTGTATATTAATATTTATCGAATACAGATTTTTTTTAAAACAGTACCTATCTATGTACTGGCCGACGGCGTCCATACATTATATAAAATCAATCAATATGCAATATTCAAATATATGTACAGAAGGTACTGGCCAGATACGTTTTATATTTCTAAAAATAATTGATATATGAATTAATATTCTTTTTTTATATATTTTTGTTTTTATATTTTAGATTTTACAGACTGAAATAATTTTTTTATCAACCATTCAATTCGAAAAGTGTTTCAAATAAAAGGAATATATAATAAATTTAGGTGTTGCTCTTTTCGAATATATAGATACGATATATATATATATATATATATATATATATATATAGATACGACTTATAATTTATTTTATTTTATGGCTACTAATGCTGTCAAGCATATAATTTAAAATATAGACATATAAGGTAATAAGGTAATTAAATCAAACCAGTTCCTATCAGTAGTATGCACATAAGGTTTTTTTTTTGGTAGATGAAAATGGTATGGTAACCCCGCTTGCGCTAACGGGATACGCTGGCGGAGCACCAGTGAAGGGTGATAGATGAGAATGAAAACAGGCCAGTTAGCCCATCATGATGAATTCATCAGGAATTAACCATGATAGTTTCCAGGTAGAACCGCGAGGAGGTCGACCTGGTTGGGTATATTGCTAGCAATAGGATTTTAGTCTCCATTACTAATAATCCCATTCCCGCCGCACATAAGGTTGCCTGGAAGAGATCGCTTTTAACGATAAGGCTGCCCATTGTTTTTTCAGTATAAAATGTTTTTGTAATCGCTTGTATTTATAATAAGTTCACTATTGTAATCTTATAGAGGTAACAATAAAGAGTATCTATCTATCTAGAGAAAGAAAGGAGATCGTTCGTTTATATATTTTGTTTTTTTTTTGTTGAATTTTTATTTTCATTATTTTATCTCTTTTGCTGTGTATTATGTGTATGTTCTTTTTTATTGTAATTTGTATGCTGTAAGTAATGTAAATAAATTATATATCTATCTATCTATCTATCTATCTATGATAGATGTACTGTCCATTTTTATGTTAAACTATATTTTAGGAAGCTCAACAACCTGAGCTTTTAGGGGCAATAAGATACCGAAGAATATTTCGAATTTACCTTTTTAATAATAAATTTAAAACAGTTATTATAAATAATTATTGAAAAAAGCCTATTACATATTGAACAATTACTTATATGACAAATGTGCATGATGTTTGTCGATCATGCACAGGCTTTTGAATGTCAATTTAAATAAATACACAATATTAACAGACATACAAAAAAGTGACTGATGTGTTTCATGCAAGTTCTTCTCAGCAGATAACATCTTTCCGAATCCTGCATTCATAGAAAAATAACGAATTAAAAATGCCTCTAGGCAAAGTCTATTTGAAAAAAGATTATTTGAATTTGAAAGCGATTATTAGTAATGAGATCAAATGGGAAAATAATTTGACGCGCAAAACAAGCTAGTCACTACTCGAGCAAAAAATTACTATGGCGAGCGAACGAGCGCCTGCCTCATACCGAGATTAGTAAATTCTCTACCTGCCGACTTGCGAAGCAATATCACTGTTAAAAACATAAAGTTTAAACTGAAAGCTTATTTACTGTCCAACCTTGCTAAAACAGCAGAATATTAATGTAAATATTGACATTTGAGGACGAAATGTAAAGTATCACACACAAGCCCGAGAGGTTTAAGTGGTACTAAAAATCAAGTTTTTTTAATGTATTTATGCATGATAATTAAATAAAAAAAAATTGAGAAAATCCTTATAGAAAAAAAAACAGGAATAGCAACAGATTAATGTATAGACTTAGCAAAACGTACTAAGAATTAGTACTACTTAGTGCCGTGAACATCTCTCTCTACAGGCGACGATTACCACTTCCCAACAAGTGGACCGTCCGCTTATTTGCTAAGATCAATAATAAAAAAAAAGAATAAAAATAATTTCACACAAAAAAGACACGAATATTCGGAATGTACGTGAAAAATTATAATTTTTCATGTCATAATAAGCTAGCCCGCGATAACTTCTTACAAAATATATGACCAGCGAACAAAGTTTATCTTGTAATGTAACGGTACAAGTTTCGAGCGTTTACGAGCAATAAAATTCAATTTGGTATGTTTAAGGGGCAGTGAATAATTTTGGAATACATTCCGCCGGGAATAATAAAAGTTCGGTGGATACGTTTCATAAGATACTCACAGTTAAGCAAGCAGTGTTGCCAGATTGAGTAGTGTTTGCCACAATTTTGGGTATTTTTTTGTGCTCGCCAAATTCAACACAAATGTAATTCTTCGAGATGAAAAGAAATGGGCATGGAGAAATTTGGATAAATTTTTTGACAGTTTGGATATTTCAAAATCGTATAGTGGTATTTAAGATTGTGATTTAAAAAAAAATCCGAGTTCAATTGTAGCATAAATCCGCAATAAAAGAATCCGTGGCTGATACAAAACAATACTTTTTGTCCGTACATAACTAGACGACGTACTTCAAAATGATACTACTTTTATAGTTCCACTAATGCTCTTTATATTTATTTACATATCAATATTATAGTTATAAAACATTACACGAAGAGAATACAAGAACGATATAAAAAAATTCAAATAATTCTTTTTCTTTTTTCAAATATATTATATGTCTTCTTTCCAGCCATGACCAATAACAATAGAGATAAGCTTAAAATTTAAAAAATCTCACCTTTCATAACTTAGGCCGTAGCGTCACAGCGATTACGTAGCGTTCCATCGATATTTGCATACAAATTGCCCCTCACTTCACTAAACTCTTGAACAGTACGAGTATACGTTGTCGATATGCACGCTGGCAACACTATTAATTTCATGTTACACGACCGAGTTGAGGAGTGACTAAGTTCCGATGTGTTTGTTTAGACGTGGGAAACATTTTGTAAAGTTGTGCTTTAGATAATATAGGTGGTAAACTGCGGAAGTTTAATTGAATCACTCCGCCTTGTAAATTATTAAGTAGTTATTTACTAACAAGTATTGTTAGTGATGGGACTATTATACTAGTCGATTATTACTGCTTCTCGATCTTAATGGGTTACTTCATACCCAATAGTTTATGAATCCGTTGACATTTTTACCTAATTCACCTTTTTTTTTTATACAACTTAGAATGGCAAACAATCCGACGGCTCACCTGATGGAAAGTGGTAACCGTCGCCTATAAACATGAGCAGTACCATGGACATAACAGAGTATACTGTTTCGCCCATGATACCCCCCATGCGTTGCCATTCCTGAGGACTCAGGTGTTATTCCTCTGTACCCAGTAAATTCACGCCATATCATACCCTTCAAACCCAATCACAGCTATGCAAACACAACTGCTTCACGGTTGAAACACGAATGAGACAGAGGTACCCAAGCAATCGACTTTTGTACAAAGTCTCCCTCTGGTAAACTCACCTTCGTCATTATCATTATCATGACCTTTAACTGTCCACTGCTGAGCATAAGCCTTCCTCTTGGGTAGTCTTGCCAGTAGTTGCCACGCTTGGCAGGCATGTTGGCAACCGCAGTTAGGCTTTAGAAATGTTTTAAGATGGACATACTGCCCATTCCCCGTTTAGTTGCCTCTTACGACACCAACGGGAAAGAAAGGGGTGGCCTTTTATGACAGAACCACATTTTAATTCAACTAAATACTATTTATTTTGTTTAAAATAACTTAAGATTATGTGCCACGAAGTAAACCGACTTTAATAATGGCAAACCCAATTGTTTTAATTTAAAAACTAAACTGCTAAGCCGATTTGGATAAAATTTCTATGAGACTACTTTGTAAGAATATCCTTTTAGATAAAAAAATATGTTTTCAAATCGGTCTACAACTTACGGAGTTGAGGGGAGAGAAAAGGAATTGTTCGCCGGTGTATACCGATAGCGCATGGGGTTACCATTCCATTATCATCCATTAAAAAAAACTTACGCAGTTATGAGGTAACAAATAAAAAAAAATAACCGAATAGAAAACGTCCTTTTTTTGGAATTGGTTGAAAAGCAATAGCTGAGTTTATTGTCCGTAATTTTCAGCTGAAATTATATTTCCAACCGAAGTGTAGATTCATATAAACTATTTCTCTTTTAAAGGATGATAATGAAATGGTAACCCCGCCTGCGCTAACGGTATACGCTGGCGGGACACCAGTGAGAGATGAGAGGTGAGAATGAAAAGTCAGGTCAGTTAGCTCATCGTGATGACACCACCTGGGATTCAACACGACATTTTCCAGAGGCGACCACGTGGAGGTCGACCTGATAGAGTATATTGCTAGCAATGGGACTGGTAGTCCGTATTACTAACAATCTCTACCCCCCCCCCCCCATAAAGTGACTATTCAAAAATGCTAACAATTACATTCATTTAATTAAAATATTTTTTTTTTATTATTTGTTAACTAAATACAGAGTAAAATTGAAACAAATAATAGCATAGTATTTTACCAAATAAATTCAATATTAAACTTTTTTCTGAAAAATAACGTCGGTTGGAATACTTCATAACATTTCATTTAACGTGACGTTTTTGTACTTTGACCTGTAGCCAGTGTAGTTTTAACAGTTCTAAGAAGTAACACTCACTTTCAGATCCATAATATTAATACCTAAGGATCTAAAAATCTATGTATGAAACATTTCGTCGACCATAAGCTCGATATTACCTTTACATTGTATTATTACATTGATTTTTAAATACTAGTCAACAATATTTTTGTCACAATAAAATCTATTTTATTGCGAAGCAAAATCTACTTGTTATACCTTTAAAACACACTGAAGTAGCCATTTTGGTTTCCTTTTGTATGTACTTATTCTCAAATTTCAAGCAAGCCCCTACATTATGCCGTAATATGAAAGTAGTGCCATCTGTACGATAACCGTGGAACTTCGAGCACGCGTACAGAGCAAAGGTTTATAAGTGCGTGATATTAATTTACTGTTGCCACTGGTTATAACTAGATATATCAGGTAATAACTAGATGGATATAATATGGAATGCTCAGATTTACATAGATAGAGCACAGAGCGTCAAAAAGTGTTAAAATCTAGCACTAGTCAGCTAATATGACGTTTGGTTGATTATTAATTTATTTAATAAAGTAAAACGCGCTTTTGCAAGTAAATTGTACTAAAATTTTCCTAGATTCAGGGATTGATAGGTCTGTTTATGAAATTTTAATTTGGAACTATTTTTTTTTTGATAAATATATAATATTGTATCGGACATTCGTGTATAGGTACATAAATAGGAATTAAATGAAAAATCTTAGAATTATACTAGATGTAATTTAAAAAAATAAAAACGTAAACGACAATTATTAAATTCACTTAATAACTTTCGTTATTATTATTTTTTAATGTTTCGGTTTGAAGGGTGGGATATGGCGTGAATTTACTGGGTACAGAGGAATAACACCTGAGTCCTCAGGAATGACGACGCTTGGGGGGTATCAAGGGCGTAACAGTATACTCTGTTATGTCCATGGTCGTGCTCATGTCTATAGGCGACGGTTACCACTTTCCATCAGGTGGGCCGTCAGCTTGTTTGCCATTCTAAGTTGTATAATAAAAAAGAGTAATTTTATAATATTTTTTTTAATCATAAGCCTGTTAGGAATGTTAAAATAATAAAAAACAGTTAATTGTCAAGAAACGCTGTATGCGAAAAAAGGATATGTTTGAAGAACTAATACGGAAGAATGAAAAATTTGGATATTTATTTATTTATTTAACTCTTTATTGCACCAAAAACATAAAAATAAACAATGACATTTGAACAATTAAACTGAAATACAGTAGCATGGAATACAGATCAAAATATACATATGGAAGGAAAGGGATTGTTAGTAATGGAGACTGAGAATCCCATTGCTAGCAATATACCTAACCAGTTCCACCTCCTCGCGGTTCTCCCTGGAAACTATCATGGTTAATTCCTGATGAATTCATCGTGATGGACTAACTGGCCTGTTTTCATTCTCATCTATTACCCTTCACTGGTGCTCCGCCAGCGTATCCCGTTAGCGCAGGCGGGGTTACCATACCATTTTCACCCATCAAAAAAAATATATATATATATGCATATAAAGGTACAAAAGGTGATCTTTTCGCTAGGGCAAACTCTTACAGACAACCTTTGGTATAAAAAAGGGAAAGCAAAGATTTAGTCTTACTTTCTTTATTAGTACACCCGTGCGGAGCCGGGGCGGGTAGCTAGTAATACAATATCTTTACTAGTATTATAAATTTGAAAGTGGTGCATTTATTTGTTACTTTACAGCGCTCTAACGGCTTGGCCGATTACTATGAAACTTGTATGGGTTGGTAAAAAGAATAATATAAACTATTTTTTATCCCGGGCAGTAAACATATCCCGGTAACGCAGTTAAAGTCGCAGCTTTTTTTAATGTTAATGGATGATAATAGAATGGTAACCCCACCTGCACTATCGGTGTACACTAGTGGGGCACCAGTAAAAGATGACAGGTGAATTATGAAAGCAGGTCAGTTAGCCCATCCTGACGAATTCAATTAGAATTAACCATGATGGTTTTGAGGGGGAACCACGTTGGGGTTGCTAGTCCCCATTATTAATATCCCTTCCCCCGAATGACGCAAGTCAGTTAGTCCATTCTGATGAATACACCTGGAATTCAGCATGGTTTCCAGGGTCTTCCTTAGTCTCCATTATTAATAATCCTTCCTCCCTAAGTTATTATTATGCGTATGAAGGGAGATGTAGTGAAAAATATGTGACAATTATAGTAACACATTAAGGCAATACACAATATAAATATAATATACACATAAGAAATGCACATATAATACATAAACATATATATATATATATATATATATATATATATATATATATATATATATATATATATATATATATATATATATATATATATATATATATATATATACATAAATTAAAACAACTATAAGCATTATGAGATATAATAACTATTGAGTAACCTGTAACTAGAGCTGGTTTTGTTGACAAACAAATAATTAAAAAGTCTTCTTTTAAAAATATCCTTACTTGATGCTCTGCATAGATCTACAGGGTTACAGTTAGAAGCTAGTACAATATAAAAATATAAAGATCAGACAAGAAAACAAGCATTTCAAGTAAAACAAAACCAACTCTTACTGGGTAGTTCTAGTTCATTATAATTAATATCCCTAGAGGGTGAATGGTTGTCCCGTCTTGTATATGGAACTAATAGTTCAATAAGTAGTTCGAACTTATAAAGAGGATTGATGTAGGAAATAATTGATGTGTGTCCAGGGAGTGTGGAATACGTGCCATTGTTACAGTCTCGTGCAGTAAACGTGGGAAATTAACAATTTTGAACGTATGATAATGCAAATCCAGTCAAGTTTCGGTCACATTTTTCTCATGCAATAAACGTGAGAAATTATGTAAGGTATGATAATGCCAGAACAGTCAAATTTCGATCACAATTTCTCATGCAATAAACGTGGGATATTAACAATTTTGAAGATATAATAATGCAAGTCCAATCAAGTCTCGGCCACGTTTCTCTCATACAATGAACATGGAAAATTAACAATTTTGAAGATATGATAATGCCAGTCCATTCAAGTCTCGGTCACATTTTTCTCCTGCAATAAACCTGAGAAATTATGTAAGGTATGATAATGCCAGTCCAGTCAAGTTTCGGTCAGATTTTTCTCATGCAATAAACATGAGAAATTATGTAAGGTATAATAATGCCAGAACAGTCAAGTTTCGGTCACATTTTTTATATATTTCATAACAGAGGTGACCGACTTGACTAGACTTAAGATCTACTGTATACTGACGAAACCCTGTACGATCTATTAATTGCATACTTCTTGAAATCTCAAATGAAAGAACTTAGTTCAGTACACAATTATGTAATATTGTAGTATTTTTTTTTATTTCATTAAGAGAGAAACATAACAGTCGCGGTCGAGCTGTTGATAGCCCTGATTTATAATATGCCTGAAACGTTTTATATTACTAATATAATAAAATTGTAACTACTTTTTGTTTAAATTGCAATGTTTGTTCGTTTGTTTAGGTCATATCTTATAAACTGAATTAAAACGTTTCTAAATATATTAACAGTTTTGTTTAATCGTCCAAATGGATTAAAAATCAGTTATTTATTTTTTTAGTCGAATTTATGTTATTTAATGTGGAAAGAAGAAATGAAAAATCCAAATGCAAGTAAACGGGACAGCTTGTCATCGATATCCCACCATCGAGGCTAATGACCCAAATCTAACATGTGCTTACGACGGCGTAGAGTCGTTCCGCCGAGTGTTCCCCGCGAGTCCTGGACAAGTGATATGAGACTATGACGTCATCACAAGTGTTCACTCGAGCGTCGTCTACCCGATAACGAATACGTGACACACAGACAAATAAGTCGGTGAACATTTTTTTTTTATTTTACTATTTATTTAACTCTTCATTGTACCAAAAATATAAAAATAAATAATGATATATAAACAGTTCAACTGAAATACAGTATGTATTACAGCATGAAGTACACATTAAAATATATACATATAAAGGTACAAAAGGCGGTCTTATCGCTAGGCCAATCTCTTACAGACAAAATTTTCTAGTGATGTTTAACTTTATTACATTATACATATATAACAATTACGGAAACTTTGAATTCTCTCTCAAATAGAAAAACGTCATCTTCTCTGATCTTTATCTCAATTTTTAAGATCGGCGATTTTTCTCTTCTATTCTTCTCGATTTGCAGTTATTTCAGCATTCAATCACCTTCTGGCCATATCATCTTTCGCACAGTTCATCCATGTCTTTTTAGGTCTTCCTCTACTCTTATATCCATCCACATTCATACATAATACCTTTCTTAAAACACTTGCTTTATGCCTGCGTATCACGTAAGGACAGATTACCTCCAATATTTTTTTTTTTATGGAATTAATATTTAAGCAGACAGCCAACTTGCTGCATAGTAACCATCGTCTATAGACACGAACAGTACCATGAATTTTATAGAAAATAATATAACGCTTCGAGAACCGCAAAGCTCCGTAGTCCTACAGAATAAGGGAAAAGGGTAATTAGTAGTAGAATCTAACAGCCCATTTGCTAGAAATCCTTTCTCTTTGCTAAAAGACCTCCTCGCGATTCCTGCTGGAAATCATCGTGGTTTTTTTATGGGTGAAAATGGTATGGTAATCCCGCCTGCGCTAACGGGATACGCTGGCGGAGCACCAGTGAAGGGTGATAGATGAGAATGAAAACAGGCCAGTTAGCCCATCATGATGAATTAGTCAGGAATTAACCATAATAGTATCCAGGGAGAACCGCGAGGAGGTCGACCTGGTTGGGTATATTGCTAGCAATGGGATTCTCAGTCTCCATTACTAGCAACCCCTTTCCCCCCAATCATCGTGGTTAATTCTTGTTGAATTCGTCGCAATGAAATAACTGACCTGCTTTCATCATCACCTATCATCTTTCACTGGTGCTCCACCAGATTAAACCAGTAGGCGGGGTTCCCATTCCATCTCACTCATTAAGAAAAAATTGCAAATTAAAATACACCTTAAGGTAAAATAACATTATGGTATTGTACAAAAGTCAATTGCTTGGGTACCTCTGTCCCATTCGCGTTTCTACCATGAAGCAGTTGTGTTTGCATGGTTGTGTTTCGTTTTGAAGGGTGGGATATGGCGTGAATTTACTGGGTACAGAGGAATAACACCTCAGGAGTCCTCAGGAATAGCAACGCCTAGGGGTGTCATGGGCGAAACAGTATACTCTGTTATGTCCATGGTACTGTTCATGTCTATAGGCAACGGTTACCACTTTCCATCAGGTGGGCCGTTAGCTTGTTTACCATTCTAAGCTGTATAAAATAAAAAAATTATCCATGGTCCGTAATATCGAAATTTCACGCATTACACCGAAATGTATATGGCGGTAGCCATACAAATACAGGTGCTTCGTAGTAGAAATACGAGAGGGACAGACTTCCCCAAGAAGGTACCGTTTATAGTCTCCGCCTGGTTATGTTTCCATAATATATTAAGCTTCTTAGAGATTATTCGAGTCATGTTCTTTCTTCAGAATGGTAATACTCCATTTCTTTTACTACCGATACTTCGGCCATATCTAAGTCACGTATATTCGTTGGTCTCTTAGCTCGTGTGTCCACCGCACGTATGATGACTCGGATAACATCATTCAAGTAACATCATTTGTCTTTAACACGACCATCATTATAAGGTGAGCTGATACATGACAGCCCATTTACAACCCTTTGTTAATCAAACGGACATTCATGATCTCAACGTTATCTGGAAGAGCTCGTAGAAATATTACTGTCCTATTTGTTTTAGATCCTTTTTTTATGCAATTTAAAATGGCAAACAAGCTGACGGCCCACCTGATGTAAAATAATAACCGTCGCCTACAGACATGAACAGTACCGTGGACATAACATAGTATGAGGGGAAAGGGATTGTTAGCAATGGAGTTTGACAGCCCTATTGCTAGCAATATTCCCTATTAGGTCGATCTCCACGTGATTTCCCCTGGAAACCATCGTGAACGATTCTCGTTGACTTCGTCACGATGGGCTACCTGACCTGCTTTTTCATCCTCACTTATCATCCCTCACTGGTGCCCCGCCAGTGACCAGGTTACCATTCCATAATTACCCATTAAAAAACAGAGTATATATATATATATATATATATATATATATATATGCTGAAACATACTAGATAATGCTAGTTTCCGAATTAATTATTTAATTATATATTATTATTAAAGTAGCTAATGGATTATGGATCAGGATGAGTTATATGTAGTTTTCGTTTCAATACTTCTCCCCGTGCCCCAAGAAAGTGTCACATTATATTTGTCATTAGGTGTCCCAACGAACGCCGACGCTTGTATAATGGCATTTGTCAGCACTTTTCATATACAAGTTTCAGTGTTTTGTATTTTCGCTGATCGAGATGAAGGGAATAGGGTAAGGTGATGAAACATGACATTAGTTTGGTAAATAAATTTTATTTTGCATAATTTAAGATTGTGTACTATAATATATAAAAAAAAACTACTTTAGTTTTAACAAAACCAATCAGTTCGATTTCAAAAGAACACTATTTAATTTATTTTGATCCTTTCAGATCCTTTTCTAAATTGATTTATAACCGACGGAGCTATGAGGTAACAAACATAACAAATATTGTGTAAGTATTGAGAACCCCCTTTATTGAAGTCGGTCGAAAAGCATGCTATGGCAAAATTAAACATCATCTTCATCATCATCATCATCGTATCAGCCTTTAACTGTCCACTGCTAAACATAAGCCATGCTGGGCAGACGGATTGGCAATCGCAGTTAAGCTTTAGAGATGTTCTAATATTCCTTTTACGACACCTACGGGAAAGGAAAGGATAGTCTATTCTGTGCCAAAACCACACCACCAGTAATATCGACAGACAAAATGAATATCCACCAACTATCTTTCACGCAAGCCATTAGAAAAACATTCATTGTCGGTCTCACTACTAAAACAAAAAGTAAATATTTAAAAATTTAAGACAGAAAGAGTTCAGAGGAAATTTGCGCGTGTTCTATATAGTAAACTTTACGGCTACAATCCTTATTTGTACCCATCACTGTTCGTATCCGGTATGGTAGGTCTAGAAACGCTCGAGGTAAGGCGAAAGTATAATTTGATGGTGCACTATTATCGGTTGCTCAACGGCGGAATAGACAATCCTGCAACTCTCAGCCGTTGTTCTTTGTACGCACCCCAACGCTGCATGCGATTGCGTGCTTGTCGACTACTATCGGCACCGCCGGTTCGCACCTGTACTGCTCAGTTCGCTCCCACTTATAAAGCTATTTCTCTGCTCAATTCTCTGATTGTTCAACAGCCAGATATTGACATATTTAATGACAAAATAAATATATTTTTAAAATGTTGTACAAAATTTGTATGTTTGTAAAATAAACCTATGGCTCTCACTACACGTTTTGGGAGACTGTAAGTGTGGTGAGTAATTTTCAAATAAATAAATAAATAAAACATTGTTTATCTAAACAGTGTCTGACACAAGTCTTAGTAATTAAATATTGTTTAGTCAGTGTAATAATTGCTGAATGGTAACTATCGTTAGTTATACTGTATTGAAATTATTCATGAGCGCGGTTCACGCTTCACTCGTGACAAAGCCGTAACACCCCCCCCCCCCCCCTCCCACCCTCATCCCTTATCATCATCGAAATAAATCATGAATATAGCTGATATCAACAGTTACAATTCAGTTTAATAATGATTATATGTAATTATATGCGCCAAAATCTGAAATACCAAGGGCATTACGCGCGCGTTGCTGACCCTCAAGGAAACTTTTTACCCCTTTTTAGAAAAACCCCATTTATTTATGTTTATCTCATATCTAATATATATATTTTTTATACCACTGTAGTGGCAAACAAGTATACGGCCCACCTGATGGTAAGTGGTTACCGTAGCCTATGAACGCCTGCAATACCAGAGGCGACCATTTAGGCTGTAGGGTATGAGGGTGAACTCTCTGTCGATGGCGAGCCGTACGATGATAGAAAGTGGCCGTGGGCATCATATTGAACAATTCCTCTGAGCACAATCCGTTGTACAAGCGGTAGAACACGCAGAGTGAGGCAAAATCTCTCCTAAGACTTAATGGTTCGATACCGCTTGTAAGCCTAGGATCATCGACAATTCTCTTAGCTCGTCGTTGCACCGAATCTAAGGGTTCAAGCTGGTATCTAGATGCTATATATATAATTAATTACAATTAAATATATGAATAGAATGTAAAATATTAATATATACATGATATAAAAAAAATATCGTAATTTATTTCTTGTATGCTTAATCTTTTTGTGGCAGACGGTATATGTATATTTTTCGAACTAAACATTCACGCAGTTTATTTTGGCAAAGTAAAAGGCTCAATTTCATTCTAATTACGAGCAAAAAGACCCCACTGGGACATTTTTCACCCCCTGCAATTTAACCGAGGTCCCCGATTTGCATATATAGAAAGGAAAATGGACGGGAATGGCTCAAAAATGGCGAGGTAATCGTTGGGGAACGGCTGGAGTGATGCCTCGGACCCTAGAAAAATGGGACAAAGCCGACATATTGGATGCGCTCCAATACTATTCCGTTCAAATAACTCCAGTAAAACCCAATCCAACTGTAGGTGTTCCGTTTCAAAGCGCTACTAGCGTTCGTGGTAAAAAAATATATATAAAAAGTCCTTACAATACTCATTTCCTTTCCCATAAGTAAGTTTTCAATGTTTTAAAGATTTCGAGTGTTCTTTTTTTATTCATGTGAATGTAGTACAGATTTTTAAGATTATGTTAATTCTACCAACAGTTCAGAAAGTAGATTCGCTGGAAATAACTAATAATTTTTTTTTTACTAAACTAGGTGTTATTTTGCAGAAGTTCATTTATTTATTTATTTTGTGATACATAGGTAACAATGGATAGTAAAACAATATAGTCCTCTATGATCAACCCCATATATCGAGGTATACAAATTTACAATTATATAAGAAAATATAAATTATATTATATAAAAAGAAAAATCAGCAATGTCACATTTATAGTAAAAAAATATAATTATGGAACTTTATTACATGTATCTTCAAGGAAATCGTCAATTGAATAGTATGTTCTGTTTACTAGGTATTCATACAGTTTATTTTTAAATTTTTTTATGTCATCTGTCTGTGAGGGATTTAGGTAAGTTATTATATATTCTAGGTGCCATCACTAAGACACTTTTAGTGAATAATGTCGTTCTATGTGGTTTTGAAATGATTTTGTGGTGATGTCTATTATTTTTTTAATTTATTATATTTATTTAAATTATTTTTAACAAATAACATATATAATATATCATATATCATACATCATATAACTGGTTATTTAATTAGAGTTATTTTGTTTAATTCCGCTACCATTAGTATATGTGCAACTGCCAACACTCGAAGATTGACCACCACTATTACATATACATATACGTTTTTAATCGTTTTTACCAGAGGGAGACTTTGTACAAAAGTCGTTTGCTTGGGTACCTCTGTCCCATTCGTATTTCTACCGTGAAGCCGTTGTGTTTGCATGGCTGTGTTTCGGTTTGAAGGGTGGGATATGGCGTGAATTTACTGGGTACCGAGGAATAACACCTCACTCCTCAGGAATGCCAACGCATGGGGGGTATCATGGATGAAACGGTGTACTCATTTGTGTCCATGGCACTGCTCATGTCTATAGGCGACTGTTACCACTTTCCATCAGGTGGGCCGTCAGCTTGTTTGCCATTCTAAGTTGCATAAAAAAAAAACTATATGTTTATAAGAAATTTGTTAACTAATATATTTAAATATTCATTTATACTAAAAAGTAATACCTTAACTTATACATTTATATATGTTATTTATTTCTTTTTATCAGTCGACGCCAAAAATGAAGATCAAAATTAGGTTGTTCTTTTTGTTTGCTACCAAATAACTCCATCAGTTCTTTTCTCCATTCTCCAAAATTCTTTGTTTTTATCTGAGAGATACTTTCAGAACAGTTCAATACTTTAAAAATATAATAAAAAAAAAACCGACAAAACCAAACTGGTTTTGTCAGAATTGGAATAGGTTATTTTTTTGGGGCACACGACTTCAAATTAAAAAACATTATGAGATAATAGTAACTATTGAATTATTTGTAGCTAGATCTGATCATATAGACTCAACAAATAATTGAAAAATCTTTTTAAAATAGGCTGTTATAATTGTGAGTTTTAATATTTAAGTTGTTAGTAGATTAATAAATTTATAAAATAAAGTCGCTTAAAAGTAATGCCGTAGCATAAATATCATGATATCAAAAGGTGAGCCAATTAAAAAAAAAAAGACGAGACATTTTCCCGAGACACGTTTTAAAAAGAGAATATCCAAGCATTTTTGTGTGTGCGGTGACGTAATCTCGTCGCGGCTCAACACGGATATAAGTCAATTTAGCTGGTGTAATACACCTCACCGGGACCGCTAACGTGGATATTAATTTTTTCCTTTGCCTCACCTACGCGACGCCATTGCAGCGTGAGCGACAAGTGTCATTGTAATATGGCATTTCGCGCGCATTTACGTAACATTTGAATTTTATTGTGTTCTATTTTATAACGGTTTTAGGATTTTATGACGTTAATATTTTTTTTACAAGTCTTCGTTTAACTTGCTTCGTTAATTCTTTCTGATTTTGAATTTATTTTTTTAGCATCTAATTAAGCTAAATATAATATTAGTTATAATACAATTGTCATCATCTTTTCAGCTTTTGACTGTCCACTGTTGATTAAGCCTCCCCGTTGAGGAGTTTTGCCAGTAGTTGCCACGCTTGGCAGGCAGATTGGCAACCGCAGTTAGACTTTAGAGATGTTTTAAGGGGGACGCTGCTACCCATTCCTTGTCCTCTTACGGCATCCACGGCATCAAAGAAAGAGTGGACTATTCTATGCCGGGACCACTTAGAAATATATATTTATTTATTTAAAAATTTTTTATTAACAAAATGTAGTATCAAAGACAGAATTCATGCAATAGGCATTCTGTACCAGTCAACCTTTAGGATAAAATTTACTAAACAAAATTTTATTTTTATTTTAATTTATTTATTAGGCGCACATAACAGAAGTTTACAAATACAAACTTAAATTACAACATGCAAGTACATCAATGTATTGATCAGGTAAACTTGCCCCAACTTGTGCACACAGCATGTTCCAATAATAAATGCGACTGCAACGAAGCCATTCATTCAACATAAAAAGAAAATTAACATAAAGAAAGTTAAATAAAAAACAAAACAAAGTTATATAAGAAATTTCTAAATATTACATTATTTTACACAATTGTCTGCGATATTGATTATAACTGAGTCTAAATATGTCAAGGTCATTTTGATGAGCGTCATTATATGATCTACACATATTGGCTATAGGGTTATTTAAAGAGATATTATTTCTATAAAGAGGCACAGTAAAAGTACGTTGAAGACGAATTCGGCCATTCGTATTAATTAATTCTAAAAGTTGTGGACAATCCACCATTCAGTTTATAATCTTATATAGGTACAGTGATTCTTTTATTTTTCTTCTTTTAGTTAAAGATAATATTTTAAAATATTTCAATCTATTTTCATAGTCTCTAAACTTTCTTTTAAATCCATACCTATAGGAAATATTAGGGAAAATGAAAGTCTTTTTAATACCAGATGGTTAAATTTATATACTCATTGTATATATACACTAATTGTGTTTACTGTTTGTTGACCTAAATAAATAAAAAAAAAATTTATAATAAATGCAGATTCCTCATTTATACTCAGCTAAAACTGCTCCAAATATATACAGTAGAAAATAATTTTTGCCATAAAAACACAATTAGGTACAACAGAAAATACATATATAAGAAGTGTTTCATATTAGGCAAAAGGAACTAGCTCAGCTGATGCTGTGTGTGTCCCAGTGCAATGTTTACAGCTGGCAGGAAGGGATTGTTAGTAATGGATTCTAACAGCCCCACTTTTACTAATTACTAGTAATATGCACCGTCAGGTCGACCTCCACGCGGTCCGCGCTGGAAACCATCGTGGTTAATTCTTGTTGAATTCTTCACGATGGGCCAACTGACCTGCTTTCATCCTCACCTATCACTGGTGTCCCGTCAGCGTAAAAAAAGAAATGTGTACAGCTGCACAGCGCTGGTTTTCAGCCAGTCCCTCTCTTATAAGCATAATATGAAAGAAAATGTATTTTGAAAATCTAAAATGACAAGTAATATCAACAACAATATAATTCCCCACTCCCGCAGTTCCAGCGGCAAGCGGACTGCCTATAAAACTTTATTATACGCCGATTTTAGATCCTTTCAGTTTGCGCACTCGCCTTATGCTATTTATTATAATGAAAAATCTATTAAATGAAGTACTGCAATATGTGATTTTTATTCATTTATATTTTTCATATATTTATTTAGCTTCAGCCAAGAACAATTTGGCAAAAACTTAACTACTTATTTACACTTTATTTTAAATCAGTAAATACGTATTAAAAATATATTAAATAAATGTAACTTTACATTCATTCATACATACATACTTATGTACGGGAATACTTTTTTTGCATTCACAATATAGGGAATAAAGTAAAATAACTAATAAATGTAACGTTGCAATTATATAAGTACAGTAACTCTGATTGCTAAAAGTTTATTGTGAAATCCAAGAAATATGAAAATGAAAACACTGCTTTCCATCCATCAACCAGTTTCCTTTAGTCGCTTCTTACGATACGCACGAGAAAGGAAAGGGTCGCACAATCTATTTTGAGGCCACATAGCTCTAATATGATCACAATATTTGTATAAAAGCAGTTTTTAACCACACAACTGCCGAGACAATGTTTGGACGCTCACATTTAAATACATATCACACAACCGCGGCGCAAATGAGCCGCTAAATCCACGAAACATTGTAAAACTTTGCAAACTAACGGACAACGGGACAAAACGCTGCGACATACATATATGTATATGACATCAAACAGTCATTTTGTTGAAATTGTCCGCAACTTTTGTGCGAAACTAAACAAGCTATGCTGTTTGTGTTTAAATTTATATTACGGTTTTGAACTAGGAATTGTACAATTTACTAGCGGCCCGTCCCGGCTTCGCACGGCTGGACATTTTTACAACATTTTAAAAAGTGCTTATTGTGACATAACAATAATAGTTAGACATATAGTATCGAGAAGTTTTTTGTAGTTAATGATATTTTCTTCAATATTGCAGAACATACTTTTGTTCTATCACCAATAGTTTCCGCAGCGCACGCAACCAAAGATATTTTATAGCATTTTTTTACACCTTGAGTTACGTTACTAAAGTTTTAATAAGGATTCCTAACCTGTTCTAGCAATAAATATAGCCTATGTTACTCAATGTGAATGTAGCTTTCTAATGGTGAGAGAATTTTTTAAATAGGCAAAGTAGTTTTTGAGTTTATTCATTACAAACATACGCACAAAAATACAAACCTTTCCTCTTTATAATATTAGTGTAGATTCCATGCAATAAGCGACTATGGGAGGTTCAGTAACGTCTTTGTCCTTTGATTACAACGTATGGTTATTAGATATCTCTATGTAAGACAATCTCCATTATACGAAACAACGTATAGGATAATGCTATAACGGGAATTGTAAATAACTATTGCCAATCCATGTTGCTCAGCAGTATTTAGGTTGGGACCCCCAATTCGATGGTATCTTCACGCTATTATGCATATGAAGGTAACTCCAGCCAAAATAATATATGTGGGCGATATTATAGACTGTATTTTTATGTATTTAGTATAAATAAAACAATGGGTTGAAAGGAAAAAAAAAATATGCAATACAGAATAGCAAATAAGCTGACGGCCCACCTGATGGAAAATAGTAACCATCGCTTATAGATATGAGCAGTAATATGGACATAACGGAGTATACTGTTTCACCCATGATACCTCCCGTACGTTGCCATTCCCGAGGACTCAGGTGTTATTCCTCTGTACCCTGTAAATTCACGCCATATCCCACCCTTCAAACACAAACAGCTATGCAAACACAACTGCTTCACGGTAGAAACAAGAATTGGACGGAGGTGCCCAAGCAAACGACTTTTGTACAAAGTCTCCTTCTGGTAAATATAGAAAGAAAGAAAGAAATAATTTAATCAAAAGAAACATGCGGCCTGTGGGCCGTAGTAGCGCACAAAACAAAAACAAAAGAAATCAAAAACAAAACAACCAAAAGAAAATAATAATTATATACAAATAGATAGCAATTAAATTATAATGTACTCGTACGCGTGCGCGCGTGTGTGTCGCAATGTTCTGTGATATAGGTCCGTGCTCAGCATATTGCTGCAGCGCTTGAAGCGCTACAGCGCTGTTTTTCAGTAAGAACCATATAATATAATATATAATATTTATAATAAACAAAACTACAGAAAGATTACGAAAGCGACAAAGAGTAATGTGACAATTACAAAAACAAAAAGTATAAAAAAAAAAAATTAAAAAATTTATAAAAAAACTAAGGAGTTTGCGCCATTATGTAATGTAGATTGCTTTAAAAAATCATCCTGTATAGAAAGATAGATAGATAATTTACTTGCATTACTTACAGCATACAAATAATACCAGACAGAGATAGATATACACAATAAAAAGAGATAAAAGAATATACATATATACAAAAAAAAGCAAAATACGTAAAAGAAGTAACAATTTCCCCCTTCATGCGTGTGCCATAATAACACAAAATGGTCACAACACGGTTTATTGCTTCGCCCTCAAAAGAGCAAAATACTAATATTCTGTTGTGGCCAAAACACAGCCGCAAAATTCCTTAATAAAAAATAAAAAAAAAAAAAAACAAAAGAAACATGAATAAAATGTATTCATTTGCTTAAATAAGAAACTTGTTTTATAAGATATATTTGACTTTATTACTTTAGATCTAAGTCGAAACACAAAACCTGAGTCCATTTAGAAGTAACTTCTCCATCAATATTCAAAATATTGTGAATATATTTTTTTATTATAATTCAGTGACTCATATATCCTTTCTGATGCAAAATATCATTTAAAAATAAAGCTTGAAAAACAATAACATGCATATTATGTAGACAAAGCACTGCCTTAAATGTAACCTTTTCAGTTCCGGGGGGGCCAAGCAAACCAAAAAGACAGACAGATAAACAGTGACCGCTTTGTGATGCAAATCCTCGCACTTCAGCTGAAATTCAGTGTGTATCTGGAACACTGAAAAGACGTTCTCTTTAGTTCGACGCTTGCGGAATTTTTATCAGCACTGTGTACCCATCTATAGGTATACATCATTATTTGCAACATTCAAATTATTAGACTGCTCTAGAAATTTTATATCCTTTATAATAGAATGTATAAATAGAAGTATTGGTTGATGAATAAATGATATTGGCAGTATGATATTGTATTTATATGGGATTCAAATAATACATTACTATCATTGTTGAAAGACGAGCTTTTTCAGACAGAATAACTTGTGACTGCGACGTTTCCATAATCGTTTTGTGCTCACCCCTTTTTTTAAAGTTCGCTGCTAATTTTAAAGGAATTTTAAGATTTTTTGTAGCGACTTTTTTTATCTTCTCAGGATATAGAGTGTGTTTTCCAAACGTTATCGTTTATGTATGAGTGGGCTACAGCCACACATGCCACATTTTTCTCTGTTCATTATCATCATATTCACATCTGGAGGGGTCTTATTGTTTCCTACCATTTGCTGTAGAGACGATGGGCCCGTAGGGCCTAGATGCAAAGAATTTTTATCGGAGGATCACAGCGCGCCTCATCGAGGCTACTGGTAACCCGAGAGCTGGTAGCTACTTTGCGCAAAAGATAAGTTTAGCAATCTAAAGAGGTAATGCTGCGAATATCTTGGGTACGCTGCCTCGGTGTGGTGCGTTGGGAGACTATTTATAATTAGTAATAGTATTTGAGAAATTATATATTAACTTTAGTACAGAAATAAATATTCGCAGTAACAATAAATAAATATATTCTATATCTATTTATATATCTATGTATATAGAAGTTGTTACACATTACTCTATGTACCTACAACATGATTACATCGAACCCCGCACTAGGCGAAGCATACAGCTTCGCCTAGCTTCGCTAGAGTCTATAAGGGCTTTACTAAGATACGAGTACAATGTTTTGCAAATACAGATTAAAGAGCCAATTTCAGAACCAAACGTGATAGAAAATGACATCGTTAAGGAGTGTTTTGTGAAGATATTTAAAAACATACTAATATTTTTGAAAAAGATGAACTATAAAGCATTATGAAGAATAAAGAAGTAGGTATATGTTCTTACCTGGTATGTTACTTCCAAATGAGACTGATTACTATTGAATCATTAGGAAAATTGAATACAATTCCCATGAGAAATTTACAGTAACACAAACACGATTAACTCAATGCTATTAACAAAATCAATACTCAAATTATTAGTAACATTTTAAATCTCTTAAAACGTAGTTGTATCGTACAAAAAAAAATGTTTTTATAAAACTTTGATATAGAAAAAAAAAATTAATTTGTAATATTAAAAATCTTATTTTTAATAAATTTAATTTTCAAAATAAAGCCTTTAATGATGTTATAGTAAACGTTATTGTGAAACTTATTTAAAATGGCAGTATTTAAATCAAGAGACTTAATAATTCCTACATCCAAAGGAAGTACCACGTCGAGTTTACGACTTCTTGTCATTTTTGAAAATTTATTCTGTATCAACCGGTCCTATCTTGTCGACAGTAAAAAATTGAATATTTTTTGCAACTTTATCTTCACGTGTGTCGTTTTCATAATCTTTTTCACGTTTGGTTACGACTTTTGCTATTTTGGAAGCAATGAAAATAGCAGCATTCGAATTTTCCAATTCCTATATGGTTTCGAACTGGTATCTTTAGCAGTTTGTGCCGCCGTATTCGGGAAGTCTTTTGATGCTGTAAAACGATTGGATGATAAATGCGGTATAGACGATGACTATTTGAAATGTATTGAAGATTCTGTATTCAAATCATCTGTTATATGTTTAATTTCATCGATTCTCGATATAAGTGGATTGATCATGTTATTTAGTAATCCAAGTGTTATTTTAATTATATGTTTGTCTGTGTGGGCTCACGATGCTGAAATGTCATTCTATACAATATTAGTAGAAGTAGTCAATTTAAAATTACGCAGAATGGAAAGATCTTCATTGATTTTTGCATCGAAAATTTATAGACATCTATTAGTTACTGTGTTGAACGTGAGCCAAGAGTTTACTACTAGAGTAAATATAATTTAGTTTTCATTTGAGTCAGTGTTAATTTAATTGCTAGTCTTTTTTTAGTTTATAAAAAAAATATACAATATTAAAATAAACAATTCGTGTAAATTTTTATATTAATTGTTTAATATAGAAAAATTTAGATAAAAGCATCGCCTATAAAAAAATTAAGTTCACTTTCTTGTTTGCTATTCTAAGTTATTTAAAAAAACATACAATAGATAGTTAGTGTCATTTCATTGTATTTGCCTACCGTAATGGGAAACAGGCGTGACTAATGTATGTATGTATGTACGTAATAGATAGGTTCAGGTAAATATAAATTTATAAAAATCTTTCTATCTATAGAGTGATTATAAAAAATTAATAAATGTTTTTAAAACTTTTGACTTAATTTTAACATTGGTTTCAATAGTTGTATAATATTTCCGTACAAATTTATTGAAAATATGTCTTCGTCCATTAAACTCTTAAATAATATTTATTTATTTATTTATGTACACTTTATTGCACCATTTATAGAATAGTAAACACATTTAACTGTAATAAGAAATGATACAAAAGGCGGTCTTATCGCTAAGCAATCTCTTCCAGACAACCTTTGGGTAGAGAACATTGAGAAAACAAAGAAAAATAAAGGGTAGGTGGCGCACTATTATATTAGTACTAATTATATATAAACAAATATATACAAAGATATATACATATACATGTATATACATATATATACATAAACAAATACATACACAAACATACACAAACTTAAAAGTACACATACAACAGGAGAGAGTGACACTGGAAGATGAAGATAGAACATGGGAAAAAATAGTTACTTAAAGGGAGAGATAATGGGCTTTAACAGAGGTTTTGAAACTAGCGAGAGATTGAGCGCACCGAATAGAGGTAGGTAGTGAGTTCCACAGGCGAACTGCCTGTACAGTAAAGGAATTGGAATAAAAGGAAGTGGAGTGAGTTGGAAATTTGAGACGGAGATTATTGACACTGCGTGAAGTTTGGCCATTGGCCTCACTAAGAAACACAAATCGGTCTTTAAGATAATCAGGAACAATGGGGTTAAAAAGAATCGCGTAAAGGAGAGATAGGATATGTAAATTACGACGAAAACGGATAGGGAGCCACTTGAGTTGAGTACGAAATTGAGAAATGTGATCATACTTGCGAAGACCAAATATGAAGCGAATACATAAATTTTGAAGACGCTCAAGCTTGTTTAATTGCTCTTCAGTAAGGTCTAAATAACAGGAGTCGGCATAGTCAAGAATGGGCAGGAGTAAGGAGTGTGCAAGCGCAATTTTGGTGGTAACAGGAAGGAAATTGCGTAATCTATTCAAGGCGCTAGTAACAGCAAAAATTTTTTTGCTAACCTCTGAAATTTGCGGAGACCACGATAAAGTACTGTCAAAGATAATGCCAAGATTTTTTACTTTTTTTTTGTAATCTATTAGAACTCCATCAAAAATCAGAGGCGAGAGACTCTCCAAGGAAATTTTTGAAATAAGCCTGGGGCTACCTATAATGATGGCTTGTGTCTTTAAAGGGTTAACAACAAGACCATAAGATTTACTCCAGGCTGATATATGTGTAAGATCAGTGTTAACAGTAGATATTGCTAAAGCGATATCAGCGAGAGGGGCCAGAGAATAAATTTGGAGATCATCTGCATAAAGGTGGTAGGAAGACTGAAGTTTAGAAGAGATAGTGCTAATAAATAAGGCAAAAAGAAGAGGAGATAAGACGCCACCCTGCGGTACGCCAGCAGACGTATGGCACCAAGAAGACAAAACGTCATCAATACGAATGCGCTGCTGACGTCCAAACAGGTAGCTACGAAACCAGTCAATTGCCACTGGAGATATGTTGAGAGAGGCCAACAATTCTAATAAAATATCAAAATCAACAGTATTAAAGGCGTTGCTAAAATCCAATAACGTTAGGACAGTTAATTGAGAATTCTCCATGCCAAAGCGGATATCGTCTGTGATTTTAATAAGAGCAGTCGTCGTACTATGACCAGGGCGGAAACCAGATTGAAAAGGATTTAAAAGATTATTTCTAGTTAAGTAAGAGTTAAGTTTTAGTTGGACAAGGCGTTCTAGGGCTTTGGATAGAAAGGGAAGTATGGAAATCGGACGATAATCTGAGAACGAGGAAGGAATTTTTATTTTAGGTAAAGGAATGATGAATGCTGTTTTCCATACTGAAGGAAAGATACCAGAGGATAGGGAATTGTTGAAAAGTAAGGTGATGGTAGGTAAAAGGATATCAAGGATAGGTAAGATCATATTACGACTAATGCTATCGGTGCCAACGGCATTTGATGATATAGAAAGCAAACTCCTCTCAACATCACAATCGGTCAATTGATCAAAGATAAAAGGAGTACAATCAGGGGTAGACGTGGATGAAAGATAATTCAATGTCTTAGATTTTTCATTACTATCTATGACAGAAGAAGGACAGAAATGATTATTAAGATTTTCAATATCAAGATTAACGGGATTATCGTTACGATTTTTACCAACCCCTAATGACCTGAGAAATTTCCAAACTTTTGCTGGATCACCATTCTCTACAGATTTATGGATGTGGCGTCGTTGAGCCTCCCTACACATCCTATTGCAGAGATTCCTAGCACTGATGTAATCATCACGGTATCTGTCTGGAGCCGACTTAAATTTAGCTTTAGCAATATTTTTCTTCTGTATTATGGACTTGATTTTATCTGTAAGCCAAGGTGCAGGTAAATGCTTAACCCTGACTGGCCGTATCGGAGCATGTTTATCATACAGTTCTAAAATCAATTTATTAAATAATTCCACTTGCTCATTAATGTTAGCTGCTGTGCCAATACTCAACCAATCACATTTCGCAGCATCTTGTCGTAATCGGTCAATGTCAATACCACTAAAATTGCGCTGCATAACGATTTTCCGTTTAACTTTGGGAGGACGAATTTTATATGACAAATAAATGAGGTTATGGAACGAGAATGCATCTGCAGGATATTGGCCGTGTTTGGCAACATGGTCAGGTGATGAGACTAAAATCAAATCAAGCAAGGAAGGGTTACAGTTAGGAAAGAAGTGGGTAGCTTGAAGGGGTAGGATCTCTAGATTGCAAGCATTGGCTAGAGACTTAAGACGATTCGCACGCAGGTCATTTACCACAAAATTTCTAGATAATAGATCTACAATTTATATATACTTTTTTATACAACTTAGAATGGCAAACAAGCTGACGGCCCACCTGATGGAAAGTGGTATCCGTCACCTATAGACATGAGCAGTACCATGGACATAACAGAGTATACTCTTTCGCCCATGATATCCCCCATGCGTTGCCATTCCTGAAGACTCAGGTGTTATTCCTCTGTACCCTGTAAATTCACGCCATATCCCACCCATATATTATTATTAAATGTAAAATACTTGTATATAATAGGATATAATTTGTACTTCATATCTTATTTAATTCATTCAACATCGTTAATTTTCATTTTCAGATACTATTAATGGTCGCTTCTACTTTGCTTTCGAGTACTGTCTTTGCCGTCTTCATTATGTTGGTCGAAGTAGATATGGTAAGATAAAATATGAAACGATGATATAAATGTATCTTACCGAGAAATATTATTAATTGTTTTTATATACAACTTAGAATGGCAAACAAGCTGACGGCCCACCTAATGGAAAGTGGTAACCATCGCCTATGGACGTGAGCACTACCATGGACATAACAGAGTTTACTGTTTCGCCCATGATACCCCCATGCGTTGCCATTCCTGAGGACTCAGGTGTTATTCCTCTGTACCCCGTAAATTTACGCCATATCCCACCCTTCAAACCGAAACAGCCATGCAATTACAACTGCTTTACAGTTGAAACACGAATGAAACATAGTTACCCAAGTAAACGACTTTTGTACAAAGTCTCCCTCTGGTAAAGGAGACTTTGTAATAAAAACTTTTTTTTAAATACATACGTACTTATACATCTGTCACGCCTGTCTCCTATTAGGGTAGGCAGAAACAATGGAACGCCAAATACTTCGATTCAAACAAACCTCTGTTAGTTGCTGTTTATTAAGTTTTCTATACGTAAACGAATATTTTCAATATAATTTCAATGTATATTCCAGATAGTGAAACTAATGATAATTTTGATGTGGCGTGAATTCAAATTACTCTATCTGTTATGGAAACTTTGTCTAACCGCTTCGGAAACCAAACTTATTTGTGATCGATTGGGTTACCATCTTACAAGCAGGTTGACCTTGTACCCAACAGGTAAGTTATTTATCTTCAGGGCACTGTCGCTGTAGTGCGTCACATATGTTTGCACGAGAGCGTATGGATGATTTTTACGCAATACGCCGCGAACGAATTGTTTCGCTGTTGGGTAGGGTACGTGTTAACTCAAACTGTGTCCTGAAGACAATTGCTGATAAAATGGACTGTCCCATCCTAAAATATTGGGTGGGACAGGTTATCAATGCACGAGCGTCATGGCCGCTCATTTAGTAACATAAGGTTAAGTCAATTTATAACTAACAAAATGGGTCTTATGTAGTCTGATTCAATAAATATTATTATTATTATATTACTATTTATATATATTCTTTATTGCACTTGTAAATTACATTGTTAATGCATTTATAAATATTGTGAACAAGGGTGGACTTAGCTCTGTAAGAGATCTCTTCCAGTCAACCCAATGCAGTTTGTAAGCATGTCGTTAGCGGGCAGCTGAAGTGCTACAACTATTAAGATTTAGAATACATAAACAAATATACAGTTAAATAAAATATTTATTTCATTTTTATTTTTATTAAGTAGTCTTTTTTATAATGCTGGGCCACCTTATACGACATGACGATTTTTTTAAGAGCATAATAGAAGGAAAGATAGAGGGCAAAAGAGGAAGAGGAAGACCGAGGAATAACTACATGGGACAGATAAAGGAAACACTAGGCGTCATGTCGTATAGGTAAAGGATATGGCCTGGGATAGAGCTGGCTGGAGGAAGATGCATGAATTGGTTGGAAAAAAAAAAGTCTTTTTTATGATAGTTTGAATCACAGATTTGTTTGTTTGTTTGTGTGATTGTTTCATTTGTTCTTCTAATATAGTTAATTGTGTATTATAGTAATACTAGCTGACCCGGCAAACGTTGTTTTACCATATACATTATTTCTAGAACTATACATAAAAATTTATCGTACTACAATTATTATTTTCGATTGCCACCATATTACGTTATATAAAAATCACGAAAATTTTAAATTGTATGTATTTTTCAATGCTAAAGCATAAAAAATATGTCAAAAAATAAAAAAAAATTAAGAGTGGGTCACCCTTATCATTGAGGGGTATGAAAAATAGATGTTGGCCGATTCTCAGACCTACCCATTATGCACACAAAATTTCATAAAAATCGGCAAAGCCGTTTCAGAAAAGATTGGTAACAAACATCGCAACACGAGAATTTTATAAGATTTATTTATTTAGATAGATTTATTTATTTTATATTATTATATGATTATTTATATAAGTCTAATTATATGTTTATAATATATGAATATATAAAGTATTAATTTTTATTATACTACAATTCAAAAATGCACCGCCTACTTATTTCTCGGTTCGCCCAATGATTGACTGGTAGAGAACACCGTCCGGTGTTAAGTCCACCATATGTACATAGTCTCGCCGTGCAGTAAAGTTTAAATAAATTAAAAAATGGAATAGTAGCCCCGCCTGCGCTATCGGTATAAATATGCTAGCGGGGCACCAGTGAAGGATGGGTGACCATGAAAGAAAGGCAGTTAGTCCATCAGTTAGTTCCCAGGTAACTGGGTGGAAGTCAACCTAACAGGGTATATTGCAAGGGGAAAAGGATTGTTAGCAATGGAGTTTGATAGCCCCTTTGCTAGCAATATACCTTATTAGGTCGACCTCCACGTGGTTCCCCCTGGAAACCATCGTGAACAATTCTCGTTGAATTCGTTACGATGGGCTAACTGACTTACTTCATCCTCACCTATCATTCTTCACTGGTGCCCCGCCGGTGTATACGGATAGCGCGGGTGCGGTCACCATTTCATTATCATCCATTTAAAAAAAAACAGGGTAAATATACCCTGTTTAGCAATAGCTATAGCTAGCAATAGAATCATCTTTATCATCACAGCCATTGTCCGTCCACTGGCCTCCCCCATAGACTGCCATAAAAAAACAGTCCTAAGCTTCTTGCATCCACTGACACCCTGCAATATATTTAAGGACGTCACTCCATCTAGCGGGGAATTGTTATACACTGCGTTTTCCCGTACGAGATCGACACTCAAGAAGTTTTCTTTCCCATTGTTTGCCGATTTTTCGAGCTATGTGATCAGTCTATTGCAACTTTAATAATAAAATTCAATAATAAATGGATCGCTACAGCAATCCCTTTCCCTAAATTCCCAATTCCAATCTAAATTCCAAAAGGGAGATTCCAAAGTCTTACAGCTTGCACTGTAAAGGATTTGGTGTAGAAATGGGAGTTGTGGATAGGCAATTTAACCGTATGATTTTAAATTAACGCGTAATAATATCTCTTGTTTTAGATACAAAATCGGCGGACCATCAAATTGCTTGTAGACTCAAGAAGAGTCTTATGTTGCAGCAACCTTATCATCTCGATGGAACAGTACTCAGATTAGAGTTATCAGTTCCAATTGATCTTATAGATTTAACCGTTAACTATTTACTGATTATAGTTCAGGTGAGTTCAAGATTATTGATAAATTACCATGTGGTCCCGGCGTAGAATGGGCCACCCCTGATTTTTCCGTGTCGAAAGAGGCGACTAAGGGAGCGTAATAGTTGAGAGATGGTAAGCATCGTCTCTCCTAAAACATCGCCAAACTAACTAACTGCGGTTGCCAATTCGTTTGCCAAACGTGGCAACTACTGCCAAAATATTTACCAGCTGACATGTTGACGATGTACATTAAAATTTAAAAGAGTATTACCAAAATAATAAGATTTTTATATCCAATTCTCAAATTCTCGCTTAAGTTATAGCATATATAAAAAATAAACAAACACACATTTATATATATTTTAGGATAAATAAAAAATTAATTTTTATACTTTAGAGAAACATTTCATACGTCTTTAAAATTTAGAAACATTTAAACAAGAAAAAAATATGAAATCTGAATAGACAAAACTAATAAAACATACCACAGTAATTATCTTTTATTAAATATTTTATATAAAAATATATTATTATATATAAAAAAATCATGACATACGATTTTTCTATTTCAGGGAATATTTATATATATTATTGTAAATAACACGTATGATTTCTTACTAACTAGATACCAAATAACTGTGGATATTACATACTGTCTCATAGGTATTGATTTAAAATAGTACTGAAATTGTTTACGTTTAAAACCCTTTAAATTTAAATACCAAATTCAAACAATGGTAAGAAATAATAACTGAAAGCATATATTTCTCAAGTTGAAAATAGTTAACACTTTTCTTAAAGGTAATATGATAATTTTCAAAATATTATGGCTAACATTTTAGTCTCGTAACCTGTAAGTCAATGTGCTGCCCGCAATTGATTTTACATACTAAAATTCGTTTTAACGCCCTCTCTCGAATTTAGCTGGAACAAACAGGAGTAATAAAAGCAAGAGTGTTACTTCCAACACTGAGATAACAACCAGTAGATACTATTTCAGTAGCTCCAACATGTAGGTGATATATTCGTCCAGATTTTCAATATTATTTTTTTTAATATTTGAATATTTTTACAATAATATTACCTACGAATATTTAAATTTCTTTTCCTTTTTTGAATATTAAATACGGTTTTGTAAAAATTTAAATAATTTGAACGTTTTTCTTCAATTAGCAATTGTAATTTAACAATAACTTTATTCTGAATTAAAAATATAGAGGCACTCATTGGTTTTTTATGGAAAGCCCAATTTTTTTTAAACTTATATTTGATTAAAAGCTGCTAAATATGAACTCTTATATTTCTGGTGTTCTTTTTTAACTGACTTAAAAAAAGAGAAGGTTCGTAAGTTGTATTTCGTTTTTTTTTTTTGTTTACCTCATAATTTTGTCAGTTCTAAATCGATTTAAAAAATTCTTTTTCTATCTGAAAGGTTATAAAAAATTGTTTAGTTTTCAGATATATAACAAAATAACTGATTCTTTCACAATCACACAAGTCCGGTTTTTGTTGTCCCACAAATCTTTAGTTATTTTAAGGATTTTTACCAACAACTTATAACGTAAGTAATACCTAATAACTACTTAAATATAACTTTTTATCATTTCCAGATATATTTGGCATTGAAGTAAAATAACTTCGGAACTACCGTCGATACACCGTAATATTAAAGGCAAGATTTTAAAATAAATAAATGTAATAAAAAATGCAGTTTTGTTTAGAAAAAACAAATTCTTGTGAGCGTATATTTTTATTTTATTTTTTATCCAACTTAGAATAATAATGTATCCTTTTACGTTACAACTCCCAGATCAGACAATAATGAGTTTTTCCTAAAGGCTACATTATGGGGTTTTTCAAAAAGGTACGCATGACATGAGTATGTTGCCAACATACTCATGTCCACATGTCATACCACAATGTTTTTTGCTGCCTATGGATTTACATCAAATTATATATTTATATGGGCTACTCCGTACTTTCCCATGGATGTCGTAAGAGGCGACTAAGTAAACTTAATGGTCGAGGAATGGCGTCTCTCTTAAAACATCACCAAAGCCTAACTTCGGTTGTCAACTCGCCAGCTAAGCATGGTTTCTACTGGCAATATCCCCTTATGGGGTGACCCATGTTCAGCAGTGGACAGTTATCATGTTGGCTGATATCATGATACATTATTTATAATTGTATTTATAATTAATTATATTTGTAATTTTTTATTTCTATACTTATAACAAATCTGTGGAGAGGTCAATTCTGTACATGAAATATATTTCCAAAATAACTATCAGCGGGTGATTAGTGATCAATACTGATGTCGAAAATGCAATCAGTAAAAAGTTTGTCTGCCCGTCTGTATGTTCGTTATAGAAACAAAAACTACTCGACAGATTTTAACGAAACTTGATACAATTATTCTTCATACTCCTGGGCAGGTTATAATATACTTTTCATTACGCTACGATCAATAGGAGCAGAGCAGTGAAGGGAAATGTTGGGAAAACGGGAGAAGTTACTCCATTTTTAAGCTTCCGTCGCGTGTGCAGCCTTAATGGCCACTTTTTAAAATGTAAAAATGCCCACCCATGCGCCGCCGGGACGGGCCGCTAGTTTATAATAAGTTTAGTATTATAATCTTTTGGACGAAACAATAAAGAGGACCTATCTATCTATTTACGTCAGCTTTACTCACATTATTAACAGTGTCTTTAAAGAGGTTTCTTCAGGATCGGTAACGCGCGCGTAATGCCCCTGGTATTGCAGGCGTTCATAGGCTACGGTAACTGCTTACCATCGGATGGGTCGTATGTTTGTTTGCCACCTCAGTGGTATAAAAAAAGTTACGATATAGTATGACTCACGATAGTTATTATTCAACGAAAATGTTTCCAATTGAAACATATAAGTTTCGCTAAATTAAAAATGAAGATATAGTATTATTATTGTTCAGTTTTCAGTATTCATATTTATTTGTCACTTTTTTTTTACGTAACTATTTTTTATTTTTTCATAGCGCTTTTTCTATGAAACCATATACAGATTTGTATGCATTGCATGCATCCAATATTTTTTCAATTTTTGTAAAAGACATTTTTATTTCGTTTTTTATAATAAATTGTATGTTCACATTAAAGGCGATTGCCCAAATAATTTGAAAAGGCCTAATAAACGGTATATTTATTTATTTTTATTTATTTATTTACACTTTATTGCACTAAGTAAAAAGAGAAATAACAAATACAGTAAATATTAATGAGGAGTGATACAAAAGGCGGCCTTATCGCTAAGCAATCTCTTCCAGACAACCTTATACAATATATATACACACACACATACACACATATATATATATATATATATATATATATATATATATATATATATATATATATATATATATATATATATATATATAACATAAATCCGATTAAATGAAATTATGCTAACAATGTTATAAAATTTAATAAAAATGAACAAAATAATACAAATTATGTAACACAAAGGGAGTAAAGATTAATATTTTTTATACAATAACTTAAAAGCGGTAAGTGATTTAGCATTCCTAACTGGTAATGGAAGATTGTACCAGCATTTCGTAGCAGCCTACTGGAAGCTACCACGAAAAACAGCAGTTCTGTGACGTGGGCAAAGTAAAAGAGACTCGATTCTATTGTTACGCTGTAAATTTTTTAATTTAACAAATAAAAATGATGTCTTTTACTTACCAATTTGTACCAGACTTTGTACCAGAGGGAGGCTTTGTACAAAAGTCGATTGCTTGGGTACCTCTGTCCATTCGTGTTTCTACTGTGAAGCAATTGTGTTTGCATGGCTGTGTTTCGGTTTGAAGGGTGGAATATGGCGTGAATTTACTGGGTATCATGGGCGAAATAGTATACTCTGTTATGTCCATGGCACTGCTCATGTCTATAGGCGACGGTTACCATTCTCCATCAGGTGGGCCGTCAGCTTGTTTGCCATTCTAAGTTGTAAATATAAAAAAAAAGTCTTTTTGCTATTTATGATACCAAAAAGCAACGAAGCAAAATATAAATTTTACCGTGCTGTCATATTTACTCAACTGCTTTGGTTTAAAATGCGAGTGACATGAACACAACGAGGAATCGGAAAACAAAATCGAGTACATGCATTCTTAGGGTGAAAGGGATTGTTAGTAATGTAATCTAACAGCACCATTGCTAGCAATATACTCTCTCAGGTCGAACTCCACGCGGTTCCTCCTGGAAACCATCATGGTTAATTCTTGTCGAATTCATCATGGTGGGCCAACGGACCATTCATTCTCACCTATCATGTTGCACTGGTGCCTCGTCGGTGTAAACCAATAGCGCAGGCAGGGTTAGCATTCCATTTTCATCCATTAAAAAAACACGCATTCTGGATACGTTGATCACTTTTTTAATTAGAACTAGTAGATACTTTCCAAACATAGTATCAGCATAATTATATTTGGACAATATTAATGCTTCACATAGCTTTCATTCATCACATTTCCATATTTAGAAATAAGAGGATATTTAATCGTGCCTCCGATCAAATTGTTTATAATTACTCCTCTCCATCCAAAAGTTGCCTGGAAGAGATCGCTCTTAGCAATTTTTTTAATGAGTGATAATGGAATGGTAACCCCACCCGCACTATCGGTATACACCGGCGAGGCACCAGTGAAGGATGACAGGTGAGAATGAAGCAGTAGGCCTACCATGAAATGATTTCCGAAATTTCGGGGACGAACGAAACAGAAATTTGATGTTAAAATTACATAATACATTCCGTTTAAAATTATTAAAAATATTAAAATATCGTTCCTCTGAACTATTAGGATAGGATTTATGATGAACGAAATGTTAAGCTCCATTTACTGGGTCAATTTCGGTACGAACAAAAACACGAAATTGAGCCCGAAAATTCGGAATTTCATTTCATGGTAGACCACCAGGTCAGTTGGCCCATCGTGACGAATTCAACAAGAATTGTTCACGATGGTTTCAAGGGGGAACCACGTGAAGGTCGACCTAATAAGACATATTGCTAGCAATGGGGTTATCAAACTCCATTACTAACAATCTCTTTCCCCCCCTTTTAACGATAACATTGCCAATTGTTTTCTCATTGTGATTATTTCTTGTAATTGTTCATATTTATAATAAGTTTACTATTGTAATCTTTTGGAGGAAACAATAAAGAGTATCTATCTATCTATTCAGATTTCAACACTCAAAAACAATCACGAAATCCATACAAAACTTTTAGTTTGTAAAAACAAATGTGAAACACCATGTATATATAACCTTTATTTTTTAACACTATATCAATTCTGTAACACGTCTAGCACAGAACCAGTTACAGTAACCATACAACTGAAATGTGTTCAACTCATTCAAATTGACACTTCTGTGTAGAACGGCTCACAGGTTTATACATTTACGATGTTACATTTCAAACTTTTAACAATCTCATTTCATGGGATCCCATGTCTGTCCCGTGCCGTTGCTTAACGAAGTCCGACAAAATGAAAAATTGTATTTGTTTATGTTTCATACTAGTTACTGCTCGCGACTATGCTCGCATAAACAGGGATTTCCTATTGACCAGGATAAAAAATAATAATAATAAATATGTATATAACAGTCGTTGTCAACGATTTGATGTGATTTTATGAGATACCCTCATTTTGATCTGATATAATTAATGGATCCCCATAATAATGATGGGATATGGCGTGAATTTACAGGGTACAGAGGAATAACACCTATGTCCTCAGGAATGGCAACGCATGGGGGGTATCATGGGCGAAACAGTATACTCTGTTATGTCCATGGTACTGCTCATGTCTATAGGCGACGTTTACCACTTTCCATCAGGTGGGCCGTCAACTTGTTTGCTATTCTAAGTTGTATAAAAGAAAACTTCCTGTAGATATCCACTGCAACACGCATTAAAGGATTGCCGGGAGATTTTTCCTTCGAGTAATATATTATTTCAATGTGACGTCATCGTTTCCGTCCATTTGTCATGTCCGGGGACCGGAGCTATGAATTTTGGAGTTGATTTTTTTTAATATATTTAAAATCACAGACGGATACCTAATGTACTGTCTAGGGGAGGGGGGAAAGAGGTTATTAACGGGTCTAACGGCTTCGTTGCTAGAAAAAGGGTTATCAGGTCGACTTCTACACGGTTTCCCCTGAAAACTATGTGATTAAGTATAGTTGAATTCATCACAATGGGCTAACTGACCTGCTTTCATCGTCACCTGTCATCCCTCACTAGTGCCCCGCCAGTGTATACCGATAGCACAGACGGGGTTACCATTCCATTTTCATTTATAAAAAAAAAATATACGATCTATTTAATATATTAAATTTAATTCCGGCGGCGTTTTTCAAGGCACTTTCTTCCACGCACAACCATTCTTTAGAATCAACTTCCAGTAGCAGTATTTTCGAACCGATACGACAACATCACCTTCAAGAAAAGAGCATATTCCTTTTTAAAAGGCCGGCAGCACACCTGCAATGCCGTTGGTGTTGTGGGTGATCATGGGCGGCGGTAGTCACTTACCATCAGGTGAGCCGCGTGCTCGTTTGCCCCCTGTGTTGTAAAAAAAAAAATTTGTCAAGCACGAATGACTAAACATTTCTAAATATATTTACAAATTTTAATAAAATACATCTTTAGATTATTATATTTCAGAGATATAGGCGATCTGTCTACTTAACTCAAATAATAAATTATTTTTCATTCTTTCTTTAAAAATGGCATTGAAAGTTTACACACCATTTTCCATCAGGTGGGCCGTCAGCTTGTTTGCCATTCTAAGTTGTATAAATAAAAAAATTACCTTTAATTTATCTGTGATTGAGTATCTATGTCACAATCAATCATAAATAAATAAAAGAATTAATGGCAAAAAAAAATTATTGCTTTGTAACTACTAAGTAAGCTTACTTACTTTAATCGCTAATATCAACATCTGTTTTCAAAGTTTAAATTTTATTATGCTTTGTAAGAATATACCAGAGGGAAACTTGGTACAAAAGTCGTTTGCTTGGGCACCTCTGTCCCATTCGTTTTTCTACCGTGAAGCAGTTCTGTTTGCATGGCTGTGTTACAGTTTGATGGGTGGGATATGGCAGTGAATTTACAGGGTGCAGAGGAACAACACCTGTATCCTCAGAAATTGCAATGGCAAACGACATGATAGCCCCCATGCTCGCCAGATCGCCAGATCATGGGCGGAACAGTATACTCTGTTATGTCCATGGTACTGCAGATGTCAATAGGCGACGATTACCATTTTCCATCAGGTGGGCCATCTGCTTGTTTGCCACTCTAAGTCGCATAAAAAAAGTGTATAATGATGAATACGTGGTTATTTCATTCCTAAATTAGCAAGTACGAGAAAAAGGCCCAATACATGAGTGTAACTTGATATAACTTGAAATAAAACTGTATTAACTAAATGTCGGGCCAGTAAGTTAATAATAAGTTATATTCTCCACTAATGGGTTATTGAGGTACATTTAAATACTTAAGTACACTTGATTACAGACATGAAATGTCCACTGTTGTGTTCCTTGTAATTATATATGTGTGGGTACCGCTGTCTTACGCGCAACTCTGCCATGAAGCAACTATATTTGCATGGTTGTGTTTCAGTTTGAAGGGTGGAACATGGCAGCGAAATTACAGGGTACCGGAGCCTAATATCTTAGTCTTTGAAGAGGGGGGAGATTGAGTAATGTGGATTTCCAGTCCCATTACTAGTGATATACTCGGTTAGGTCGACCTCCACGTGGTCCCCCCTGGATACCATCATGCTGAATTCCAGATGTATATGAATATACCTGCACGATGAGCTAACTGATCTGCCTTTTAAAGATATAAAAAAAAAAAAACTATTTAAACAAGCTTTTATAATATTTTTCAATGGAATAGAAACATATCTCGCACTATTGATTTATACTAATAGGGCACCAGTGAGAGATGATAGGTGAAGATGGAATTACATAATCTGACCTGTCATGACGTATTCTCCAGGAATTAACCGTGATTATTTCATGAGGGATCGCGTGGGAGTCGACAGGCAGGATATATTATTAGTTACCCAACAACGGGGCCGCTAGTCCCCATTGTCAGCAATTTATGCCCTCTCCCTTAATTAAAGTATGAGTATATTACTTTTATTTCTTTTTCTTTTTTGACCACATTACAAAACATTGTTTGGTACAAAATGAGGACTTAATGCTATATAGCATTGTCTCCCAGTCAACCTTTGGCAAAACAGAAATGTAATTACATAGTGAAAAATATTGACAAAACACACACACACACACACGCACACGCACGCACACGCACGCACGCACGTTCGTACGCTCGCACGCATGCACACACGCACGCACGTACACACGCATGCACGCACGTGCACATACATGCGCACACATTTCGGACTCATCCCCATGTTTTTAGCGGAAAAACAGTGCTTTTCTCTCTGAGTAAATTTCCACACTGAGCTTTGAATCCTTCTGCATTGCTGAGGCACATGTGCTGAGGTATATTATATTTATTGTTTTGTATATTCTAAAATTTATTTTTAATGATTATTGATCGACTGTATTTTGACCGTAATTCGATGTGTGTAGGTATGTTTTAGATGCAAATAAATTCTCTATTTATCTATCTATATTGACTTACAGGGAGATAAATGATATGGCCTGGGATAGAGCTGGCTGGAGGAAGATGCATGAATTAGTTGCACCGACAAGAGGAAACTCTTAAATGAAAAGAGATTGACTCACAAATTATATAACAGATACGTTTGAGTATAACTATACATTATAATCATATAAATATGCTATTTATTCTTTATATTATTCCATTTGTTTCATACTCGGTGTATATCGTTTAAGGGTTGCTAACGTATTGTACGAACATCAGGACCGCTCCTCGTGCCCACAATGCTTTAGGTCAGTTCAGTTTCGAATTGTCGGGGAAATAAGTGGAAAGTATGGGGAAATGCCACTCAAGTGTTTAAGTGCCATTTCCCCCTGTACAATACGGGGAAATTAATAATCACAACATGTAACTGAGTTTAATTTTTAATAAATTATTTTAATTGGGAATATTGGAGACGCTAGTTTCAATTAATAGTATTATATCTTATAAGATCGACCTCCACCAGGTCCTACCTAGAAGCTATCACATTTAATTATTAGAAAATTCGCCACGATAGATTCATCTAATCTTTTTTTTTTTCAACTTAAAATAGCAAACAAGCTGACAGCCTACTCGATGGAAAGAGGCAGCTGTCGGATATAGACATGAACAGTACCATGGACATAACAGAGTATACTCTATCGCCTGACTTCATTCTCGTTATTTTATAATCACTTTTAGCAAAGCTGAAAAAAGTAATCACATGAACCAATGAACCTCTTTCTTTTTGAAGTCAATTGAAAAGGGCAAAATACAACATAATATAAAAATCATTTACATTTTTCACATTCCGATTCTGTCTTTAATATCTTACTTCTTGTTTTCCTTACTTCATTGTTGTGTGTTATTATAAAATTAATTCTACTTTCTTACTTCCTCTTCAATAACATAGGCAAGAAAACAATAACGGAACAGACACTACTTTGTTTCTTTAAACGCGGTTGTCAACCTGCCTGCAAAGCCTAGCAACTACTAGCAAAATCTCCCACTAAGAAGAGGCCTATGTTCAACTGGGACAGTTAACGGCCGATATAATATCTATATATATATATATATATATATATATATATATATATATATATATATATATATATATATATATATATATATATGTATAATGTAGGTAATATCAGTATTCCATATATATTATTTGTTATTCCTGTCTACGGTCGACTGGTAGATAACGCACGCGATGAAGGCCGCCATTTACACTTTCTTGGTGTATATATAGATATATATATACTAATATTTATATAATTAAAAATATTAGAGAACATAGTTTATGCTTTAATGCCAATTTGCTTGGAGCAGATTTAATGTCAAAGTGTAAAGCATTCCAGTGTTTGGTAGCCTGAACGGCGAAAGAATTAGAGAAAAATGCAGTGTACTGGACAGGAACATGTAACATAAGATTTCTAATAAAATGTAATAAGATTTAATTCAAATTTATATACGCAACAATATTGTGTTGAATATTTAATATAAGTAACAAGAAGAGATAAGAAAATAACTTTATAATAAAACAGAAAAAGTTCGAAGCAACAAAACAACCAATAATAATTGTCCAAAAATTAACAAATGCCATTAGTAAGGCATAGTATTCAAAACATATTGAAATTGCTTGTTCATTTTATGTTAAAGGATATTATCTTCACAATTTTCACCTTACCAGAGGGAGACTTTGTACAAAAGTCGATTGCTTGGGTATCTCTGTCCCATTCGTGTTTCAACCGTGAAGCAGTTGTGTTTGCATGGCTGTGTTTCGGTTTGAAGGGTGGGATATGGCGTGAATTTACTGGATACAGAGGAAAAACACCTGAGTCCTCAGGAATGGCAACGCATGGGGGGTGTCATGGGCGAAACAGTGTACTCTGTTATGTTCATAGTACTGCTCATGTCTATAGGCGACTGTTACCACTTTTCATCAGGTGGACCGTCAGCTTGTTTGCCATTCTAAGTGGTATTAAAAAAAAATTCAATCATTATCAAATTGAAATTATCTCGTCTTTTATTCACGTAGTCAAACCTACATTTAATTATACTACATGCTAAACATCAACTAAGAAACTTAAATACTAGGTAACGAACAAGTTTGTTAACAATTCACGCCTGAATCGATTTCGATGAGTATATACACTAATTTGATGGACCCAATTAAGAAATGGTGGGTGTGCCAACGTATAATCACGCTTGGCAACTAAAATTAACATTCCAAACTAATTTAATTACAACAATAACATATAATTAATTCTAACCGCAGTTCGCGTCTAACTGTGTGTCGTGATTTACCGCATAAATTACAACGCAGGTGGCGCCACTGAAACCGTTTAATCATTAATTATCATTGTTTGCTATTTGGTAATTATAATCAATGTTAATTTAGGAACGCAAGTATAGGTATGTCACCTTTCCGAACGTATATTTCTAATTTATTTATTTATTTAAACTTCAATGCACAGTAAAATTCTATGTACAGTTGGCGGACTTAACACCGGACGGTGTTCTCTACCAGTCAACCATTGGGCAAATACGTAGGCGGTGCATTTTTGAATAGAGAAAAAAATGAAGCAATATTTGATAAATTCATATAATATAAACATACACATAATATATTAAATAAATAAATATATACGATAAATACATACATAAATAAATATATAAAATATTACTATATAAATAATGCTTATGTTTTCGAACCAAATATATATAAATTAAAAGTAAAATCGCAATTCACTAAAAATCTACTTTATTTGTGGCAAACTAAAGTTTCTTCCCAATCATCTGGATGAGTGGCGGTCTTCCACCGTGCGTTTTTCAAGGCACTTTCTTCCACGCACAACCATTCTTTGGAATCACCTTTCAGCAGCAGTATTTCCGAACCGATACGACAATATAACCTTCAAGAAAAGAGCATATACCTTTTTAAAAGGCCGGCAGCACACCTGCAATGCCGCTGGTGTTGTGGGTGACCATGGGCGACAAAAAATTGTGGCAAAACCAGATATATAGATTTAAAAACTAAAATACGAAAACGATTTTGATAAATTTCTAATATTCTTTTAGATATAACATATATTTCACCACATCTGCTCATCGTACGCTTTCTGTTTTATACCTAATGAGATTTTATACAGAATATGAGATTGTTAATAATGCGGACTACCAGTCCCGTTGCTAGCAATATACCCTATCAGGTCGACCTCCTGTAATCCCTCCTGGAAACCATCGTGCTGAACTCCAGGTGTATTCGTCACGATGAGCTAACTGACCTACCTATTCACTCTCACCTATCACATATCACCTTCACTGGAGCCCCGCCAGAGTATACCATTAATGCAGGCAGAATATGTTATAGTATACCTACCATTCCATTATCATCCATAAAATTCCATATCATCAATAAAATCCCATTCTCTCAAGCGTGACAATTATAACAACAAATTCCTTTTATGGGAAAAGCCTTTGTTTAGCCGTGGACAGTTACAGAACCACGTGGCACACATTTATAATATTTATTTAAGAATATTAATTATTTTATATTATTATTTGAATTAATATATCTAATAATAATGTATTATTTATGATCGTCTCTTCTCTAATATCATCATTGTCATCATCTAACTGTCCACTGCTGAACATAAGCCTTCCCCTTGGGAGGGGAGGGGTTACAAGTAGTTGCCACACTTGGCAGCCGGATTGGCAACCGCAGTTAGGCTTTAGAGATCATTTAAGAGGGACACTGCTGCCCATCCATCGCACTCACTTAGTTGCGTCTTACAATACCCATGGGAAAAGAAAGGGTGGCTTATTTTATGCTGGGACCACCACATGGCAATATACGTAGACATATATGTCTGTATGTTTATATAGATATACACAATATATGTATATATAAATACAGTACTACGAAAAGCAAATATTTTAAATAAAATATTTAGTCGATATAATGAAGTCCCTTCAAAAAGTCACAACACAAATATATAATCTGTTATTCCTTAAGTGTCCGGTTCTGGGGGACCTCCCCCTATATCTTTTTTATTATTTATTTATTTATTTTATTTATTTAACACTTTATCGCACCAACATAACAGGATTTGTTGAACAATTTTCAATACGTGTAGTGTAGTACAAAAGGCGGTCTTATTGTTAAGCAATATCTTCCAGACAATCTTTGGGTAGAAGGAATTAAAGCATAAATAGGTAGGTGGCGCGTTAAAAAGAATAGATCTGTAAAAAATAATATCTGTGACAGCATAGTCGTATACACATACATAAATATACACATACATCTAAATATATACATATATATACATACACATACATATAAAAAATTATTTAAGTACATAAAAGTTAAGTGTCTCTTAAAACGATAAAATAAATCCATAAAATTTCATCCATAGCTTGAATTACTTAAGATGAATGCAAACGAGCCGGGGACATGGGGCACGTTAGTTATAACGGTAATACAATAATGAGCCAGCTAGGGTTGCTAGTGTGGAAAAAATATTGGGGAAATTTTACTCGTGTAGACGGTTGACTGCATGCAGAAGCTTCAAATTGCTCGGCGAGCTATAAAGAGGCTATGCTCGGAGTTTCTTAGCGTGATAGAATCCGAATTGAAGATATCCGGAGAAGAAAAGTGACCGACATAGTCCAAATAATAAGCAAGTTGAAGTGCTTATGGGCTGATTAGTTCATAAAACCGACAACCGATACGGAAGAAAGGCTTTTGATTGGCAATCCCATACAGGCAAATAAATGTAAAATGACCCTCCATTAGATGAAGCGACGACCTCAAATCCATTGCAGGGTAAATGCAGGTGACTCAAGACAATTCCTTATGGCAGTCAATTGCGAGCTTAATGCCATATGGCATTCTCTACCAGCTAACCACTAGGTAAAAACAGAAAGCGTAGCGTATGAAGGGCAGATGTGGTGAAAAATATATGACATAATTATAGCAACATACTGGAATAATTATACATAGTAATACATAAGAAATATGCATATAACACAAATAATGATGATGAAGTAATCTTTTGGAGGAAACAATAAAGAGTAGCTATCTATTGTCCTGAGTAATTATCCTGGTCTGCATGAATTCTTCTGTCTTGTGCTTTGTAAAGTAACGGTACAAAAAGACTTTCTTTTTTTGTCTATTGGTAATAATTACCACTTCCGATCACGTAAATTTTATGACCATTTTATTTTATGACCACTCAACATTGTTATTATTTTTTTATCTTGTCATCTCTCGCGTTCAATTAAAAAAGGAAGTATTTTCTATCGGCAACCCTACATGAACTTTGCCGTCTGATCGTACATCCTTGAGGGAACTAATTGGCACCGCTCCCCAGAGCAAGATTCCATTCCGAAAAGGAAATCTCATTACGGTCCAACAATTAAATGGCAGATGACAGTCAAAAGGTGAAACTCAAAAATGACGAATGTCCGGAAATTTGATCGACACAGCCTCATTTGGAATGCAGGTCGATCAACATTTATTATGTTTTTGGGGTATTTCTATATATAGAAATATAGACTGGAGTTCGTTTTAAGGTACATGTCTGTAAAATAGTATATTTTTAGTGCAAAAGTGGTAAAGAAACGTAATATGTTTTGGTCGTATCTGTTCCGGATTGTACCTCCACATATTCGCTGCTCGCTTCCTCTTAAAACACCCTGAGTTAGGGAGGAATCAAGCAAGATTATAATTTAAGAACCAAGTGTCTGGTGTGATTCTGTGACATTTATATTTATTATTTAAACCAGGGGTTCCTAAATTTATTTTGTCTACTGCCCACATTGAGAATAAATTATTTTTTAGCGTCCCCATTTACCTATTACCTATTTACCTATTTAAAAACCATTCAATCATCCCCAAGCTTCTACACAATGCCCTCATTTTTTTTCTGGGTCTCTTATCCCCCCCCCCCTTTAGGCCTGCAGCGCCCACAAGGGTGCGTTATCGCCCACTTTGGGGGAAAGGCACATTAATCATAAATAATTTAGCTTATGTTATGGTTCTTGAGTGGTGACCCCGTACAGACAAACGAAGGGTAGGACGATTCCCCACTAGATGGAATGACGACCTTAAATGCATTGCTGGGAGTCAGCGGATGCAGGTGGCCCAGGACCGTTCTTTATGGCAGTCTATGGGAGAGGCTTATGCCCAGCAGTGGACGGATAATGGCTGGAATGATGACGATGATTATTATGTTACTCGCTGATATTATAGCTTTCTGTAGGAGAAAAAAAAATTAAAATCATTTGAGTAGTTTTTTATTTTATTCATTACAAACGAACAAAATTATGTCCCCTTTGTATATTACTATGAATTAAATTCACCTAAGTCATAGGTTGGGGGGAAGGGATTGTTAGCAATGGAGTATGACAGCCTCATTGCTATATGCCCTATCAGGTCAACCTCCACGTGGTTCCCCCTAAAAAGCATCGTGAACAATTCTCGTTGAATTCGTCTCGATGGGCCAACTGACCTGTTTCATCCTCATCTATCATACTTCACTGGTGCCCTATCAGTGTATACCAATAGCGCGGGTGGGGTTACTATTTCACTATCACCTATAAAAAAATGTCATAGGTTGATTCTATTCAAAGATTTTAGGCTAAATCTTACTTTTGCTGATGTATAATATTATTACATGCTGAAAAAATTTTTAAAAATTGAAAAAAAATCACAACTTCCACGAGCTTCCCGAATTAGGATAAGACAAAGAGAAATGCTCCAAATTGCCCTTTGATAGAGTGACGACGGAGAAATATTGAAACAGAAGGCGCTAAAGGTCATAATTAAACCCTCTTCAATATGGCTAGCTTAATTATCTCATAAAGTGCTATACCAAGGGGCGCTGAATGTAAATTGAAGTAATTTTGCGCGCTCTCCGTGAGTTTTATGAATTACCTATGTGAGCACTTTTAATAAATTAAAAATAAAAAATAAAATGTAAAGTTCCCCATTTGCCTGATAAAGAAATTACATTTCCATTTCATTATTTAGTTAAGTCTTCTTGGTTCTTTTCTGATCTCTTTTGACTTTAGAGGTACTTTAGATTATGTGGATTAAAGGCAGCGAAAGAAAAATTTGTTAGTTTCCAGGCACACCCTTCTAGGCCTACCAGCATTTTGCTAAAAAAAAGCGACTTCAATTTCGATTGTAAATATCTGTTTTAGCTTACTGAAGTACTCTAGTAAAGCATTCAAGGTTTGGAATCCTATTTTGGAAGTTTTTTCTCAGTTTGGAATAGTACAAAAGAATTCATTTCACATGGAGCATCATTCCAGCAGCATGGAGGGCATAGCCCTAGTTTTAAAGAACATCGTGACCTATATATATGCATATCTTTTTTTTTATTTATTTATTTTTATATAACTTGGATCCATTTTTGTTAGTAAGTGTACTTAGAAACTATGTTAATACTTAATCACTAATAATGATCTAGTCCTCTCGGCGAGCATTTTCACGAGAGGACTATTTAATGAACAAACAATGAACAAACATGTTCAGGATTATATATATTATATATACATACATATGTATAGGTTACAAGTGTTTCCCATTGGGGTAGGCAGAAATAATAGAATGCCAAATGCTCAAACAAACCTCTTACGCCTCCTCTACATTCATCAATCCATTCACACAAGTTCGCCTGTTACGGGTACTTTTAGCTTACCCCTTTATCGCCAATTTAAAATGTATATATGTTTTTTTTATGCAACTTAGAATGGCAAACAAGCTGACGGCCCACCTGATGGAATGTGGTAACCGTCGCCTATAGACATGAGCAGTACCATGGACATAACAAAGTGTACTGTTTCGCCCATGATACCCCCCATGCGTTGCCATTCCTGAGGACTCGGGTGTTATTTCTCTGTACCCTGTAAATTCATGCCATATCCCACCCTTCAAACCGAAACACAGCCATGCAAACACAACTGCTTCACGGTAGAAACACGAATGGTACAGAGGTACCTAAGCAATCGACTTTTGTACAAAGTTTCCCTCTAGTGTGTATGATGTATCGTAATATTCTACGCTATGATTGCTGTATTTGTTATTATTATTTTTTGTTATTGTTTTTCCTTAAATGTTTATTTTTTGTTCAATAATTTATTTAATCTTTTAAATTGAGATTTCAACTACATGCATCATCATACATTTTTGTCACACACACGATTTGAAAAATTTTGTTACATCTTTTATGTATTTTCTTTTTGTTTTTTTTTTGTATATACATTGTTTTATCAAATTTTTTTTGTTTAAGTATCTGTTGTTATTTGTGTGCAGTAAGTAATGCAAATAAAATATGATGGAGGAGTCAAGAGTCTGCGGAACTAGCATTGTCTTGTATGGTGGCGTACAGATCTGATGGAGTTATGTGGTCTTCATCCCAGGCCATATTCTTGACTATGGGGATACCACATGACACCTAGTGTTTCTTTTATCTGTCCCTTGTAGTTATTCCTCGGTCTTTCACTTCCTCTTTTGCCCTCTATTTTTTCTTCTGCCATGCTCTTTAAAAAATCGTCATGTCGTATAAGATGGCCCAGCATTTTGCCTCTTCGGAGTTATAAGGTAACAAACATAAAAATACCCGTATGGTCCCAGCATAGAATGAGCTACACCTTGCTTTCTTGTGGGTGTCGTAAGAGGCGACTAAGGGAACATAATGATCGAAGGATAGGCAGCCCGGCGCCTCTCTTAAAACATCAAAGGCAATCTGCGGTTTACAGCTCACCTGCCAAGAGTGGCAACTACTGATAATACCCTTCTAGATAGTTAATAGCGAATATAAAACATAAAAATTTAACAGAATTTAGTATCTCCTTTTATTTGAAATTAGTTGAAAATATATACTTTTTTAACTCGACTTTCACTCTCTCTGCCTACACCGTATGGGATCGAGCTTAAAGATAGGTAAACATAAATATTATTACAATTATTTTTAACTAAAAAATGTTGGTAAAAACGAGTTTTAAGATTCCCAACGGTCTAATATTCCCAGTACAGTCCTTCTAAGTTAAAAATGCAAAACCGCCGTAGCACTTTTGAACAAAGTTCCAGTCTTTAGTAATTGAGTTAGCGCCACCTCCCGTTGGAATAATGCCATCCTTGACCCAAACAAATCTCTATACAAAATAGCTTTTTTGTGGAGGAAATAGCTCGTTACGGGCCTACGGAACCCTTCGCTTCAATAACCGAGATGACGCCCTGAGGTGACAGCGAACTGAAAATTAACCCTTGATTGCTTCAGCGGGGGGGAAAAAATTAAACGAAAGACCTTTATAGATACGACATAAAAGTTTTATTGTTAAAAGTGTCATAAGCACACATTATATTTAAGTGTGTTTCGGTTTGAAGGGTGGGATATGGTAGTACATTTACTGGGTACAGAGCAATAACACCTGAGTCCTCAGGAATGGCAACGCATGGGGGGTGCCCTTAGCGAAACAGTATACTCTGTTATGTCAATGGTACTGCTCATATCTATAGGTGACGGTTACTACTTTCCATCAGGTGGGCCGTCAGTTTGTTTACTATTCTAAGTTGTATAAAAAAAATGTATTTTAAAATTTTTTTACCTGCACAAAACTACATTATCAGCATGTAAAAAGAAATGAATCAAATTGACTTCATACGACTTGAAGATAGGCTTTCATCTCGTCCAGCTTCGCTAGACTATAAAATGTAGCAGTATTTGCAAGAAAAAAGTTTGTGTAATTCATGAATATAAAAAAAAACACAAAAATAATAAGTACCTATATAACGTAAAATTATTTAAATAATATTTTTATTATAAACAAGTAAAAATGTATCTCACTTAAGCTGTTTTGGTTTTACGAAGTCTACAGGATGGAACCTAGACAACAAAGATCAGACAATACAGCTACTCAGTTGATACAAAGAAAGAAATAATATCATATTATTATATTTGCATTACTGATTATTTGTTAGACTTGGTCAAACAACTACTTCAGTAATCAAACCTGAAAACAAATGTCTTATTACAATATTCAGCAACATTTCTAACAAACAAAAGTCGTATGCTTGGGCATCTCTGTCCCATTCGTGTTTTTATCGTGAAGCAGTTGTGTTTGCATGGCTGTTGTTTAGGGGAAGGGATATGGCAGTGAATTTACAGGGTACAGAGGAATAATACCTGAGTCCTCAGGAATGGCAACGCATGGGGAGTATCATGGACAAAACAGTATACTCTGTTATGTCCATATTACTGCTCAAGTCTATAGGCGACGGTTACCACTTTCCATCAAGTGGGCCGTCAGCTTATTTGCCATTCAAAGTTGCATAAAAAAATAGCAATAGTAATTTAAAAAGAAGTCATCAAAACAGACTTTTTTATGATAATTTTTCAGGCTCAACTTTTAAATCTACAATTCTAGATTTGACTACATATAAATTTATAGTAAATTTTATTTTAAACAATTTAACACGAAGATTCGTCAACAAAGAAATTCAGAAATTTTCGTTTCACTGCTTCTTGTCGGCCAGAAAAATGTATCACGTACGAAAAGGGAAATGAGGTATTCTTAAGAAATTTAGTATTTTTATCTCTTTTTTTTTTGCTATGCGAATACCGTAACTGTAAATTTCTTTGTTCGCATTATATAAGACAGCTTATTGATTATATAAAAATAACGGTATTCCGCCGGCCAATCACGTTCCTCTGTCGGAAATTATTTCTGTTTACATAAAATTTGCAATTCTCTAGCCATCATAGTGTATTTTTATATTATAGGTTATGTATTTTTACTTTGTTATAATACATATTTAGTTATATATTTTAAGTTTTAATAGATATACTGTTTATAGTTGAATTGGAAGTTAAAAAGTTTATTCAAGGGTTGATAGAAAATATATATAGTGGCAAATTTGTCTATGGATATATATTATGTATATATGTATACGGATTATTATCAATATTCTATTATTACGCTAACAACTTCATTATCACACTGACAACTCTGTTACCACACTGACAACACTGTTACCAAACAATTAACTCTGTTGTCATATCGACAAATCCGTTACCATATTGACAACTCCGTTACCACACAAACAACTCTGTTATCATATCGACAACTCCATCACTACACTGATAACTCCATTACCATATAAAACAACTCTGTTATCATACCGACAACTCCATCACTATACTGACAACTCCGTTACCACACAAACAACTCTGTTACCATGTCGACAACTCTGTCACCATACTGACAACTCCGTTACTTCACAAACAACTATTACCACACCAACAATTCACAAACAATAATATATGCATAACTCTATCACTATATGTACATCCTCATTACCACACAAAGAAGTCCGTTACTACAGGAACAGATCCGTTTTACAATGCTTATGAAAATTTTGATCAAATACGCGTAATCAACCCCATCACAATGATAATCTACACTATTATTTCAGAACTGCGTATTACTAATTCCGATAAATGTATATTGTATTTTCAAAATAAAGCTGGATTTGTGTTCGGGGATGGCCATTATTGTGCCTTTGCCGATTTCTGCCGATATTCATGAATGGAGAAACCATTATTGAAGATCAACGGTCTGTTTCCAAAACTTCCCATTGTCATTTCATATCTAGAGACAATAATACTAAAATAGTAATCCCCTCCGATTATATTCCGTCTTTAAGTGATTTCAAAATATTTCTGATTTGATATGACGACGTTCATGGCGAAGCAATGGGCATGTTGCATGTATTGCATGTTGATGAAATCCAGGTTCGATGCTCAGTTATAAAATGAACTTTTTCGATTTGTTTCGAATTGGAGTGTTTTGGATTGTGCTCCATACCTTCGTTGCCTGATTTCTCGCATAGAGCATTCTAGCTTGAAGACAAGACAATTGGTAATCCCATCAATTGTCTTGTATTGTAAAATATATAAAAAAAATAGAGTATTCTGTATTCTTTTGTAATGGAATATATATTGCGTGTTGGTCTCGTCATAATTAGATAAATTTTTATCATGTTTAAATACGAAATGTGCCGCAGATTATTTTTATATACATTTAGAGTCTTTGACCTACTTCGTAGAGTAATAGTTCCGCCGACATTAAAAATGGAGATATTTTCAATCAATAAACTATATTGGCATAATTGGCTGACTCCGAATACAATACTGAATAAATGTGAATAAACTCTTAATAATTAACATAAGATGCTTTAAAAAATATGCTCACGAATATACATAATGCCTGTGGGTTGGTCAGAGGCCTTCGAAAGGACACTCTTTTTAGACTGTTCCTTTGAGATGAAAATAACATGAACTTAGAAGAAGCGAGCTTACCGTCATGTTATTAATATATTAAAATTGTAACTACAAGATACTTGTGCGTGGAAGATAGTTAATAAAAAATTATGTAAGATGTTTTAATAGGTGCAATGGAAGCCAAAACAATGTGTTTTATAAATTTATATTTGTTCCGGCATCACGCAAAAAGAACAGCATATCGTAACAAGTACAACCAGCGAGCAAAATAGCTTTTTACAATTTTTTATAAACTTTTTTACTTTTTTTTATAAAAAAAAAATAGTAACAGTTTTTTTCACGAATCTTCCAAGCCTTATCCACGCGATTCCACCGTTTTCTATTAAGGGTATTTTTGCATTTTATAAATGAGAGCTTAATGGAGGCTCTTTGTTTTCATCTCTCGTCACTTACCTGTGACTTAATTGGGTGAAGTAATTTCATTTGGGCCAAGGCGTCGAAATTATAATTTATCACGAGTCTTGTTTGTATGTCCATAATAAATTGGTACCTGCCTCATACCGACGGTATTTACTTTTGTAATTAAGCGATAGGCTCAATTCATAACTTTTTAAACTCTTTCATTTCATCTGCATTGTCTTTGTGTGTACGTTTCGCGACTAATTCTGCAAATTCCGACTCGATTTTGATGATTTTTTTTTTAATCGACATCGACACTGTTTACGCCCGTGTTGATCCCCTATTTTATAATGACAGTAGCCGCCATTTTGCACAGCGAAAACCAGAGGGAGACTTTGTACAAAAGTCGATTGCTTAGGTACCTCTGTCCCATTCGTGTTTCTACCGTGAAGCAGTTGTGTTTGCATGGCTGTGTTTCGGTTTGAAGGGTGGGATATGGCGTGAATTTACTGGGTACAGAGGAATAACACCTGAGTCCTCAGGAATGGCAACGCATGGAGGGTATCATGGGCGAAACAGTATACTATGTTATGTCCATGGTACTGCTCATGTCTATAGGCGACGGTTACCACTTTCCATCAGGTGGGCCGTCAGCTTGTTTGCCATTCTAAGTTGTATAAATAAAAACCTAAAAAATTTGGGGGAATGACTGGGGTAATAGGGTTTAGTAGTTTCATTGCTAGCAATATACCTTATCAGGTCGATCTCCATGCGGTTCTCCCTAGAAACCATCATGGTTAATTTAAGAATTTAGCAAGCGGAATTCGTCAAAATGGACCGAATGGCCAGAATTCATTCTCGTCTATTGTTATTCACTGATGCTCAACAAGCGTTTACCCATAGTGCAGCTGAATATTGCTGAATTCCATATTCACCTATTAAAAAAACATACAAAATCTCATTTTTTTTATACCACTGAGGTGGCAAACAAGCATACGGCCCACCTGATGATAAGTGGTTACCGTAGCCTATGAACACCTGCAATACCAGAGGTATTACGCGTGCGTTGCCGACCCTGAAGAAACCTCTTTACCCCTCTTTTGAAGAACCCCATGCTGTAGTCTCTTGGGAAAATCTCAGCAGGGAGCTCATTCCACAACCTAAGTGTTCGTGGGAGGAAACATCTTTGAAACCGCGCAGCACGCGACCATTGAGGCTGTAAGAAGATCAAAATGAAAGCGTACTGTACCAGATCGACTATCTTTTACAAACATTTCGCCATGTTTACAGATGCGTTGACTTCGTCATTTCAGCAATTACCCGACCACTGCTGGCCATAGGTCTCCCCCATAGACCGCCATAAGGAACGGCATTGAGCCACCTGCATCCACTAACTCCCTACAACGCATTTAAGGGGGCCTACCATGAAATGAAATTTCGAATTTTCGGGTTCATTTTCGTGTTTTTGTGCGTACCTAAATCGACACAGTAAATGGAGCTTAACGTTTCATTCATCATAAATCCTATCCTAATAGTCCAGAGGAACGATATTTTAATATTTTTAATAATTTTAAACGGCATGTATTTTGTAATTTTAACATCAAATCTCTATTTCGTTCGTCTCCGAAATTTCGGAAAATATTTCATGGTAGGCCCTCAAGTCGTCACTCCATCTAGTAGTGAGTCGTCCCACACTGCACACTTGCTCTTACAAGGTTGCCACTCAAGAACCTTTCTTTCACATCAATTGTCGGTTCTTTTGCATTGACTTAGATGTACGAGGTTTGTCCGGAAAGTACGTATAAAAGTTTTTTAAAAATTTTATTTTACAATTATTCAGGTAAATCAATTTTATCCCCTTCAAAGTACTCCCCCTGTGACATAATGCACTTGTGCCAACGCCGTTTCCACTGTGAGAAGGCTCCTTGAAAGTCCTCTGGTTGTAGGTTTCTCAGCTGCCCCGTCGTAGCTTTTTTTATCTCATTTATGTCCCCCAAATGCCGCCCCCGAAGTACCAATTTGGTTTTTGGGAACAAGAAGAAGTCACACGGGGCCAAATCCGGCGAATAGGGGGGGTGTTCGGTCACCGTAATGGAATTTTTACTCAAAAACTCACGGACAACAAGAGAGGTGTGGGCAGGGGCATTGTCGTGGTGAAGAATCCAACGCCCCTCTCGCGCCAATTCTGGACGAACTCGTGCCACACGAGCTTTGAGGCGTCTGAGCACATCGACGTAGAATTTTCCATCAACTGTCTGGCCTGGAGGGACGAATTCTTGATGGACAATCCCCCGAACATCGAAAAAAACAATCAACATTGTCTCGGCCCTCTCTGAATCTTTTTAGCCACTTGTGGACGGTTGGTTCCTTCACAGCATCATCCCCATAAACTGTTCTGAGATCGGCAAAAATTTCACGGCCATTCTTGCCGAGTTTCGAGAGAAACTTGATTACGACGCGCTGCTCTTCAACGGAAGCGGGCTCCATGCCGACGGGGTTTCGTTAAGAGGTAACTTCACAGATGGCGTGACAAGCCAGTTCGCACCGCACGGCGGTCAGACCAGAACTGAAGCATTGTTAGGGACATAAGGAAGGGGTCCTGCGCTTACCTGGCCTCCCCACTCCTCTTTCTCGCATTCCAGAACACTTTTATACGAACTTTCCGGACAGACCTCGTATATTAAATATTCTTAGTAAAAAATGCATATCTCTGTAATCCTATGACCTCCTGGTGGACTACAGCAACCGTTTACTAACAGACGGGCTGTATGCATGCATATCGCTATGCACATTTCGTCGAGCATATTAGAACCTACCGTTGCAAGGCGAGCCTACCATCGTCTCTCGAATAATTTGGTATATGAACGATATGTGTCATTACTGGATAAGAAATTAAAAATTGGCTAAAGTAACTAGTAGGGTCAAAGGGGGTGACGGGGATTGATAGAAACGGATGCCATAACACGCATTATTATTTGAAGTCCATCCTGATGAATTCCTCACGTTACACCAATGGATTTGGCTACATCCTCACCTATCATTTCTTATTGGGGGAAAAGGATTTTTAAAATTGGTATTGCAAATTTCAAAATGCATTTTATTTTTATTTTTATTTTTTTTTTTTTATACAACTTAAAATGGCAAACAAGCTGACGGCCCACCTGATGGAAAGTGGTAACCGTCGCCTATAGACTTGAGCAGTACCATGGACATAACAGAGTATACTATTTCACCTATGATACCCCCCATGCGTTGCCATTCCTGAGGACTCGGGTGTTATTCCTCTGTACCCTGTAAATTCACGCCATATCCCACCCTTCAAACCGAAACACAGCCATGCAAACACAACTGCTTCACGGTTGAAACACGAGTGGGACAGAGGTACCCAAGCAATCGACTTTTGTTCAAAGTCTCCCTCTGGTATTTATATTTTCTTATTATTATTTATATTTTCTTTTACACTTTTTATATAATTGTTCCATTGCTCTTTGTCGCTCTTTCACAGTCTGTCTTCTATAGCTTTCTTTATTATAGTTATGTACCTTTAAACTCATTGTTTTAGTTATACTTAATACTTGATGTATTATACATACAATATATTCTATATTGTATGCACTATATATCGCAAATGGGGACTAGTGACCCCATTGACTACCAATATGCAATTAGTCGAAAAAGGGATTGTTAACAATGGCAATCTAATAATCCAATTGCTAACAGTATACCTAAATTCGCCAATAGCAGTGGGGATATCATTCCTTGGATAGCAGCGTGGCCAATTCCTAGTGCATTCGTCACGACGATGGGCAAACTGTCCTAACTTCGTCCTCATTTGTCATCCCTCATTGACGCATCACCAATGTAAACCAATAGCGTACTAGCACGCCAATAAACGTCAAACATGCTATTTAATATCCCACCTAGGGGTGGGCAATATATAGCAATATCTATATATTTTAGTACCAATATCTATATATATCTGAGTCCTCAGGAATGGTAACGCATGGGGGGTATCACGTGCGAAACAGTATACTCTGTTATGTCCATGGTACTGCTCATATCTATAGGCGACGGTTACCACTTTCCATCAGGTGGGCCGTCAGCTTGTTTAAAAAGAATTAAAATTAAAAAAATTAAACTTAAAAAGGTATGGTAAAAAAAAAATGATACACAATTTTTTTGAATTTTTATTAAAACATTCACAATATTCATTATAATCACTAACAGTAATGTCAGTCGGTTCGCCTAAAACAACGCCTTAATAGAAAAAACTTTGTTTAACAACCAACAGTGCGTTAAATATTAATCATTAATTAATTTCGTTCTGGTACAGTCAGCAGCGAAAGTGGATAACACACACAGATACTCTAAAATACCTAAACGCCATTACATAAATAAAACGTTCGACGAAATTAACGCTACAATTACAATAGGACATCGTAAAAATGAGTAAAACAAAATACATCGTAATTTATTTAACCTTTTTTTTTATACAATTTAGAATGACAAACAAGCTGACGGCCCACCTGATGGAAAGTGGTAATCGTCGCCTATAGACATGAGCAGTACCATGGACATAACGGAGTATACTGTTTCGCTCAAGATACCCCCCATGCGTTGCCATTCCTTAGGACCAGGTGTTATTCCTCTGTACCCAGTAAATTCACAGTTTCAATTGACCGTAATGAAAATATACACAAACAAATAAATTGACCCTATCATAGGACACTGGAAGAACGGTCCTTGAGTAGCGACCTCGTACGAGCAAACGCAACGTAGGACGACCACTCAATAGATGGAGTGACAATCTCAAATGCTTAGGGAGTCAGCGGACATAGTTGGCTCAGGACCGTTCCTTCTGGCAGGCTATGGAGGAAGCTTATATTCAGCAGTGAGCGAGTGATGACTGGAATGATAACGGTGATAAAACACTGTGTGTATGTGTATATATGTGTGTATATGTATATATGTGTATATATTTCACATATATTAGTATAATTACTTAATTTATTAATAATATAAGTAGTCTTTATGTGTTATATGTGTATGTCTTATGTATTATTATGTATAATTATTTCAGTATGTTGCTATAATTATGTCACATATTTTTCACCACATCTGCCCTTCATACGCTTTCTGTTTTTACCTAATGGTTAGCTGGTAGAGAATGCCATATGGCATTAAGCTCGCCACTTGTACAAAGTTTTATTGTGCAATAAAGAATAAAATAAATAAATAAAATAATAATAGTGCAAATAAAAAAAAAAATTTATTGGCTAGTTCCATTTCTTCATAATATTGTTTTGTTTTGTAAAATATTTATGTGTTAATCGACTTTGTTGCTGACTGTACATCGCAGTTATTCAAGAAATTACAATAACCTCATAGACTAATTAGCTAACTATGCTATACTTTACACATTTTTCGATAATCTTGTATTATTAATTTATTTAATTACAAGTAATCAACAGAAAGTAAGGGTGGGTAATATAATATATATATATATATATAATAATAATAATAATAATAATAATAAATGTATACGGACAAATCACACAGATTGAGCTAGCCCCAAAGTAAGTTCGAGACTTGTGTTATGGGATACTAACTCAACGGTACTATATTTATAATAGATACATATATAGATAAACATCCAAGACCCAGGACAATCAGGAAAAGATCGTTTTCCATCATGACCTGATCACGTCGCAGGCAGGCGTGTTGACCGCTGCGCCACGGAGGACGACATATATATATATATATATATATATATATATATATATATATATATATATATATATATATATATATATATATATATATATATATATATATATATATATATATAGTGGTCTAATAACGAATATGTTAAAAATACTCGTATCTAAATAATATTTTTTTATACAACTTAGAATGACAAACAAGCTGACGGCCCACCTGATGGAAAGTGGTAACCGTCGCCTATAAACAAGAGCAGTACCATGGACATAACAGAGTATACTGTTTCGCCCATGATACCCCCCATGCGTTGCCATTCCTGAGTACTCAGGTGTTATTCCTCTGTACCCTCTAAATTCACGCCATATCAAACCACCACCCTTCAAACCGAAACACAGCCATGCAAACACAACTGCTTCACGGTAGAAACACGAATGGGACAGAGGTACCCAAGCAATCGACTTTTGTACAAAGTAAATAATATTGGATAACAGACTTTTAACACATTCTAAAATAGATAAATGTCGAAATGGCTGATGACCTTTTTTCCGCCATCAATGTCCAAAGAAATATATATATATATATGTATATATATATATATGTATATATATATATATATATATATATATGTATATATATATATATCTATATATATATATATATATATATATATATCTATATATATATATATAAAGTGTATATAAAGATGTAACTACTAAAGAAAAATTTATAACTCGAATGTATTGATAACTATTTATACATAATTAATAAGAAGTATCAGTAAATAGGTATTATAAATATATTTAGCTTCACAATCACTGTTGTTATGTAAATATAAAATCACACTATTTACCTGTATTTTGTGTTATGTAGCATAAGTTATATACATGGAGAATCAGTGAAGAATTTTTTTTAAATAACATTTTATGTGTTAGCCCGATCGATTTAATAAAACCGCTAACTGTCCACTGGTGGACATAGCCTTCCCCAAAGGGGTTTTGCCAGTAGTTGCCACACTTGGCAGGCGGGTTGGTAACCGCAGTTTGGCTTTTAATGATGTTTTTTTTTTATACAACTTAGAATGGCAAACAAGCTGACGGTCCATCTGATGGAAAGTGGTGATGATATGACATGATACCCCCCATGCGTTGCCATTCCTGAGGACTCAGGTGTTATTCCTCTGTACCCTGTAAATTCACTGCCATATCCCACCCTTTAAACCGAAACAGCCATGCAAACACAACTGCTTCACGGTTGAAACACGAATAGGACAGAAGTACCCAAACAATCGACTTTTGTACAAAGTCTCCCTCTGGTAAGTTGATGTTTTAAGAGGTACGCTGCTGCCCTTCTCTCGTCCTCTCTTAATCGCCCCTTACGACACCCAAGGGAAAGGAAGGGGTGGTAGATTCTATGCCGGGAACTACATGGCGATTTAATATTTAATAAAGTATAAAAAGTTTAATAATTAAAAAAAAAAAAAAAAAAAATATATATATATATATATATATATATATATATATATATATATATATATATATATATATATATATATATATATATATATATATATATATATATATATATTATTATTATCTTTCGACTAAAATGTTTTGAAATGGTCCGTATTTGAACCCACACCTGCTACGTAGTGAGAGGTCAATGTCCTAATCAGTTGAAATACCGCTTTGATAATGGGAGTAGTATATATTTGTCATATGGTCCGGGCATAGAATGGGTCACCATTTATTTTCCCATGAGTGTCGTAAAACACGACAAAGGGAACTTTATGACATGGCAGCATTGTCATTAAAACTAACGCGGCTACCAGGGGGTAAACGGATTGTTAGTAATGGAGAGTAAGAATCCGATTGCTAGCAATATACCCAACCAGGTCGACCTCTTCGCGGTTCCACCTGGAAACTATCATGATTAATTCCTGATGAATTCATCATGACGGGCTAACTGTTTTCATTCTCATCGATTACCCTTCACTGGTGCTCCGCCAGCGTTTATCGTTAGCGTAAGCGAGGTTACTATTTCATTTTCACCCATTAAAAAAAAACGCGCCTACCAAGCGTGCTAACTACTGCGCGGTTTCAGGGAAGTTTTCTCCCACGAACACGCAGGTTATGGAATGAATTCCTTGCCGAGGTTTACCCAAGAGACTACAGCATGGGGTTTTTCAAAAGAGGGGTAAAGAGGTTTCTTCAGGGTCGGCAACGCGCGCATAATACCTCTGGTATTGCAGGTGTTCATGGGCTACGGTAACCACTTACCATCAGATGGGCCGTATGCTTGTTTGCCACCTCAGTGATATAAAATAAATGCCCCTTATAGGGAAAGGTTATGTTCAGCAGTGAACAGTTAATAATACAAAGGTTTATGTTTTGATCGTGTTCACGTTCACATAGACGATGTTCAATGGCAAACAAGCTGACGGCCCACCTGATGGAAAGTGGTAACCGTCGCCTATAGACATGAGCAGTACCATGGACATAACAGAGTATACTGTTTCGCCCACGATACCCCCCATGCGTTGCCATTCCTGAGGACTCGGGTGTTATTCCTCTGTACCCTGTAAATTCACTGTAAAGTTACGTTAACGTCTATCATCACCGTCATCATCATCATTATATCATCCCTTAACGGATAACGTCTACATTAATATCTAATATATATATATTTTAGAGAGCAACTGGGAAAGTTCTAATTTTAGAGGTAGGTATCACACCCTGATTTTAGTTCTTATGTTAATAATCTAAGGTTGACTGGGAGAGAATGCTTTTAGCATTCAGTCTGCCTAGTACACATATATGTACTAATAAATAAATAAATACATAATGTCTATATATGTACATAATTCGCGGGAAATTAACGGACTCACGACAAAACACATCGAATAAGAAATGCAAATAAGTTTAAAAAAAAATCATTCTAAAATTAAAAAAGCCGGTCAAGTGCGAGTCGAACTCGCACAACGAGGGTTCCGTACAAAATCTACAAATTAATTTTTTTTTCTGTGAAATAACTACAATATTACGGTTTTCGGATTTTTCCTTTACGTGTGCTACATGGCATTGCTTTTTGTCAAATCTCACGATTCTAGGTCAACGAAAAATACTTTATAGGTTTTGATTCCCTTTACAAATGTCAATATATGCGATATAAATGAAACATAAACGGCCGTATCTTTTTATTATGTTGATTTAGAAGCTTGAATCTTTCATTGTTTTAAGAGACCGCAGACCTGAGTATATGATATTAATTTCAACTTGATCCCTCCACGCGTTCCTAAGAAAAAGGGTCTTGACAGACGGGCGGACGGACGGACGGACGGACGAGCAACGAAGCGATCGTATAAGGGTTCCGTTTTTTCTTTGAAGGTACGGAACTCTAAAAAGTAAAAGATATACAGGTTTAGCTGACGCAGTATTCGATAAATTAATTTCGACTTAAATGAATAGACATAGAAATGAAATATTTTGGACCAGTGTTTTTCAATCTTTTTCATTTTTTTTTATACAACTTAGAATGGCAAACAAGCTGACGGCCCACCTGATGTAAAGTAGTAACCGTCGCCTATAGACATGAGCAGTAGCATGGACATAACAGAGTATACTGTTTGGCCCATGATACCCCCCATGCGTTGCCATTCCTGAGGACTCAGGTGTTATTCCTCTTTAACCAGTAAATACACGCCATATCTCACCCTTCAAACCGAAACACAACTATGCAAACACAACTGTTTCACGGTAGAAACATGAATATGACAGAGGTACCCAAGCAATCGACTTTTGTACAAAGTCTCCCTCTCATGACGCGACCCCCTTATTATGTAAAAATGTCTTGCGACCCCTACCCTCCACGGTATCGAATGTGTATAAATTTTATTATAGTACAATTATAAAATCTGTACAGTTGTATTTATATTCACAGTTAGGTATCGTTAAAATAAAATAAATAATACGTAATAAAGTATTTAAAACAGACATGTAATCGATGTCTGTTATAGATACTTCATTATGTATTATTAATTGATTGATGTATTTACGGAACTGTTGATTTTTCACTGCTTCGCGACCTTCCGCAACCACCTTGTAGAGGCTCGGGGTCGCGAGGGGTCGCGACTCGCACTTTAAAAAACACTGTTTTAGAAAATGACTTTATAAAATGTATTATTAAAGCAACCACAATAAACAATATCGGAGTTATATATAAAGCGAAATCGAACAATAATATCCATTCATGTAACTGAACCTTCGTCCCCTAGGAAAATGGGGCAAAACAACTAATACTGCCGCCCATTATAAATGTCAAACGTTGGGTGTTCGTTACCAAGCACATTTACCCTATAAACTCGATTGACACGCTGATAGGGTAAATAGTTTCGAATCGAACTCGCTACACAGAGAGACCATGTTATTTTACATCATAAATTGTCACTATACGATATCTGTAAATAGGAGTATTTTCTGAAAAATTAAAACAAGGGATTTTAATAATAGCAACTCTAACGCTATCCTAAAGGTATTTGCGGACCGTCCAGATTGTCAGTATTTGAATCGTTGCAGAATGAATGAAACACATGCTGGCTAACATACAAAAAAAAAGTAGGTTAGGTCAATGTTATTTATTTATAAGTGTTTAATTTAATAGTTTATTTTTGGTACAAATTGATATTGTTAAAATTCTGTGGGCCCTAATTGCGTTTATTAAAGTATTGTTATTATTAATACCAATAAAAGACAAAAGAATAATTATTAGAAATTTTGCCCGTCTGTTTATCCATCTGTCTGTTTGTCTGTGTTTGTTATGACATCACGCAAGAGCTATTGCAACAAACTCGATACCGTTTTCACAGTTGTACTCCTGAACGTCTAACTTAAAAACGTGTAAATGTTTTACCTTGATATTCCAATTACATTTGTAATTGTTTATTTCATTAATTTACCTGTGACCCAGACCCAGACAGAGACCCAGAAAAAAAAATGGAGACGTTGTGTAGAGGCTTGGGGGATGATTTGTTGATCTTGAAGTAATGGTGGTTTTTAACTAGGTGAAGAAATGGGGGCGCTAAAAAATAATTTATTCTTAAAGTGGGCAGTAGACAAAATAAGTTCGGGAACCCCTGATTTAGCTCTTCATACTAAATCGAATACGTGACTGCGCAGTTATAAGGAAATTTGATCATTATTGTCATACTAGAAGTAGAAACAGATTAAAAAGTACCAAGTTATGCAACCCAAGGTAATATAGTCCAAATGTGTACCAAATTTTATTCAAATCCTATTAACTGTTTAAGTGTATACAACAATAATATTAACGTCATTATTAATTAATTAATTAAGATTTTAGAATACTATACATTTTTAATTTATTTTATATATTTATCATAATTACATTTTATACACTAATCTTATAATATATAAAAATCGACTTAGTACGAATCTCGTCAGTGTATATCAATTTATTTTTTTATATCAATTTTATATTTATATCAGTGTTATATATTATACAAATATCTACTAGTAACATAGGGTGACGTGCTTACAATTTATAATTTTTACTAAGTGAAAATAGTAACTCGATGTATATTATTTTTTATGTAATTTATACATATACATTATTAAATTAGTTTTTATATATAATATATACAAGTGATCTATTTAATAATTAATTATCGAATAATTTATCAAACATTATCCTTCCCTTAACTTTAAATTTTTTTAACTCATTATACACTTTGGAATTACTCGTAAATTAATATTAAATTTAACATTAATTCATTACAACCTCTTGTTAATTTTATTTCTTTTAAACCTAATTAAACTAGATAGTTGTAGACAACGTGATCCACTTATAGTTAGTAGTTAAGAAACTTGTGAACTTTGTCAATAGAGTTTTTTTTTATACAACTAAGAATGGCAAACAAGCTGACGGCCCACCTGATGGAAAGTGGTAGTCGTCGCCTATAGACATGAGCAGTACCATGGACATAACAGAGTATACTGTTTCGTCCATGATATCCCCCATGCGTCAATATGTCAATACATATATAAACATGTCGGATGATAACTTGTCACAACATGTGTCACAAGTGATAAGCATCCAAACTTTCATTTCATATATGTATGTAGAACAATACATTAGTTCTATTCGTCCCGAACTCACTAGATTCGTAAATGTTACCCCGCGTACTCGTTTGATATGTCGGGTACAAAATTATTCTAAGATGACCACTCACCCCATTAGAGGGGTGAATTGAAATTAAATTACAAATTTATATTTTATATATTTTTAACGTCAATCGATTCTTATTAAATCTGTATTAATGTGCATCTAATCACAAAATTACAATCAATCAAACATTTTATGTCAAAATTCCACTTTTAGAAATATATTTCGAATGAATTAAAATTTATTTATTATTTGTTACCAACTAGAGTAGGCTTGACAGTCTCCCTTAGGAATCACAATATATAAAAGATAATAAAATGTAATTATTGGACACTTTTTAAATAATTTATTGGCAATTCTGCGAAATTCGACAAGTTCACAAATCAATATGGCCAAGTCGATGATACTGGTCGATGACATCGTCAAGCAGACTTAACAGAATTAAAATATACGGTCCAAATTATTTATGGGGTGAGTGGAACGCATTAAGCGGCGAGATTCTCCAGAACTTTTTTTCTGTATTTGTGACTGGTATATTATATTTTTGCCTTTTATTCTGATCTACAATAAAATCTTACAAATATAATAAAATGTACATAGAAGATATTAAAAAAAAAAATATGAGGGATTTTAATAACACCAATAGATATCAGAACATTACAGAAATCTTGTTTGTCTGTCTGTAAATCTATATGTCTGTTCCGATATCACGTAAAAGCTACTGCGCCAAATTGAATGTAGTTTTGACAGATATGTGTAACATAGAAATTGGTATAAGTTTTATCTTGATACGCCATCTAAAAGTGGTATATTTCATTAATATTCCTACTTTTAAAATCCGCATGCACAAAGTAGCGAGCAAAATAAAAATATTAAGTATAAAATAAAAATATTAATCTAATTAAAATATAATTAAATTAAATTTTACAAATTCTTTTAAATCGTAATTTTTTTTTTATTTTACCGCCGGTTTCGGAATGTTAGTATCTAATTCATTTATCTAATTTAACATACCACCAACATTATTACATCTTTCGTCGGTCTATCTTTCATGTATCTTTCTGTTACTTTGCATCTTACAAACTCATCACTCAACTTCTTCGTTGATACGTAATAATATTATTAATTCTTCGATAAGTACAGTCAAGATAAATAACACTATGTTAATATTTTTTGTACCTTGTTCTATTTTATAATAATTATTATACGATTTATCATTATTAAAAACATTTATTACTTAATTTAAAAACCTATGAAATTAATTGTTACAAAGTTATTACACGTGACTGTACTTATACCTTCTTTTTTATTGTTAAATGTTTTATACATAATAATTAAGTGTACAATTAAATTAAATTAAATTAAATTAAACACTAAATAAATATTTCTTTCTTTCTTTAAAATTCTAAATTAATTCAAATACAATTGATTAAAATTGATTCTTTTTAAATCTCCAATAAATTTAATAAATTCTTTTAATATTATTATTATATTACAATATATTATACAATATATTATAGTACAATTAATTTAATAAAATATTTTGTTACATAAAAGAATCAAACAATACATTTACTTCGCATTCTTAATATTCCTATTAATATTTACTTACATTCGCATTTTTAAATTATTCAATACTGAATAACAGTTGTTCAAATATATTACAATCCTTAATATCAACTTATGTACCAATTATCACGTAAGTCTGTAAAAAAGCACGACTTATTTAAAATTACCTAAATTTGCGGGGACTATTTAGAGTTGACTGTCATTTTAAGATACTTTTGTGTTCGCTATATTTCTACACTTGGTCACAATATTATATACAGCTCTCCTTGACTTTCCTCGCGGTGGTGACGATTTCGGTGCGTCCCCGCGTCGCCGCCGCAATGTCCGAGCTCCTAGCGCACACCCCTCGATTCACCATCGATATACTTGAGGAGGACTAGTCAAAAGGTTTATAGGAAACAGTTATTAAACCATTCTAAGTCATATTAATCTAGTTTGGTGAAAGTAAAGCATATTTTAATTGTCATGTAGAAGTGAATGTATTAGGTAGTTAATGTAAGTATTTGATAATGCATTAAATTTATTAGCTATGCAAAATTTCTCTGACCATCATTATTTTAATTGATGGCTGAATATTTATCACATGCATACACATGCACGCACATGCATGCACGTTTACCTAATACGGATCTTTTTCATAACTACCTCTAAGCAATCTTCTGGAGGGAGACTACAAAATGTCAGTTTTCATGCTGTATTCCGGTTTGAAAGGTCAAATTACTGGGTATTCAGATATAAACTCCTTATGTTACAAATTTCAGTGACATAGCAAGTGAGATCTGTGGTTGAACAGCGACGGTCGTTTGCCATGAGACTTGATTATCACCACCATTGTATAAAACAAAGGTCTCGATTCTCTTTTTACTAATACGTAGGGTGAAATCAAAATTGTTAGCAGCCTCTGTAGGAAGTGTTCTATCAACAAACGTGATCATTTTACTCAAAAGAATATCGATCGGTCAAAAGTGATAAAAAATGTTGAAAGTTCCATGCTAAGCCTGGTTTCACACGCGTACCTGTACCCTGTAAATTCACTGCCATATCCCACCCTTCAAACTGAAACACAGCAAACACAACTGCTTCACGGTAGAAACACGAATAGGACAGAGGTGCCCAAGCAATCGACTTTTGTACTAAGTCTCCCTCTGGTGAAAGAGTGCTTTCCTAATATCTTTTATAAGTACATACATAGTTTTACGATTTCTATTTCATCCTGTATATTCTGAATCTTTATTTTTTATTTTTTATACAACTTAGAATGGCAAACAAGCTGACGGTCCACCTGATGGAAAGTGGTAACCGTCGCCTATAGACATGAGCAGTACCATGTACATAACAGAGTATACTGTTTCGCCCATGATACCCCCCATGCGTTGCCATTCCTGAGGACTCAGGTGTTATTCCTCTCTCTAAACTTTAGAAATTTTAGAGTCTAAACTCTAAACCTATAAACTATTCGTACTTATTGTATAATTATACTTACTGCGCTAGTTGGAAAATTTGTTGTTCGTTCACCATTTGCTCCATAGGGATTGAACATGACCTCTGGACTCGGCAGTTTACTGAACTCGTTGACCAGCTTCCTGTCTGAAAAACATACACTTACCCCCTTATTCATAAAAACGTCCAATAAACCTATTTTTAGCTACTGGAGTATTTTGCCTTTTCATTTTGAATTGTCAATTTGAAAAAGTGCCAAATACTCTACATTCACAACAGGTCACAACATTTATGAATATAAGGCTAAATTCTGTGTCACCATCACTGTTTTTAACAATGGAGGTCATTATGAAAATGCGCAAACTTAATAATGCAATTGGTATTTGTACAACCAACGTGCGCCAAAAAAAATTGAGAAAACAAATAAAAATGTAATTAGATATTTTTCAAAATCTACATTTATTTTACCGTTTATACTCTTTGTTTTATAGAACTATTGATATGCTTTAAATTTTCTGCATTCAATAATTTAGACTTGCAGTTGTAATAGTATTTATGAAAAGACCCATATTTTTTTAAGAAAAAGTCTAATCTTGAAAAACTTTTTGAATATTTAATTAAAAATCTATATGATTGGGTCCATTAATTATACAAACAGATAATGCGCAGGAATCGTCCAAATTTCATTTACAGAGACAACAGATAAATTATAATGTCTCTGGAAACATTTTGTTTTCCTATTATTTCACTACACTAAGCGAACGACTTAAAATATATCGACATATTAAATAAATTAATTTATTTGTAATCTCGTAAAAGGAAGAGAGGGAGATCTCACCCATATCAAATAGTTTACTTCATTTTTAACCGTCTTCAAAAAAGCAGGATCTCAATTCGGCGGTATTCTTTTATGTTTGTTACCTTATATAACAGTGTTTTTCAATGTGTGGGTCGCGACCCCTTGGGGGGTCCCCGTGCCTCTACAAGAGGGTCATGGAAGGTCGCAAAGCAGTGAAAAATCAACAGTTCTGTAAATACATCAATCAGTCAATAATATATAATGAAGTATTTATAACAGACATCGATTCTGTCTGTCTGTCTGTTTTAGATATTTTATTATCTATTATTTATTTTATTACATCGATACCTAACTGTGAATATAAATACAACTGTACGGATTTCATAATTGTACTATAAAAAAATTTATACACTTTCGAAATCGTGGAGGGTAGGGGTCACAAAATATTTTTACATACTAAGGGGGTCGCGTCATGAAAAAGATTAAAAAGCACTGTCTTATAACACCGTCAATTATAAACCCATTTAGATTTTTTCTTTATCTAAAAAAAATATACCTTCAGATTGATCGCATAATTTTTTTTTCAAAACGATTCAGTAGTTTAGTTTTTAAAACAAAACAACTGATTTATATATTGAGTTACGAGATAACATACATACAAATTATATAATACAATAGAGACTCCTTCTTTTTTTAAAGTCGGTTAAAAAAGAAATTAGTGATAACAATATTTTACCATAATGACAAGGTATAATATCAGGATCTGATTCCTCCAATTCACCTTCCGCACTCAGCTCGTACTGGCTGCAATAGTCCAGCTTGGGGGAGCCACAGTATGTGTTCAGGTTGTCATGTTTGGATAGAGATTCCACACTTTGCTCTGTGTATAAAGCATTTCTGTAACAAAATAGTTTTTATTTTAATATAATAACTACCGGTTTCACTTGCTAAAATATATATTTTAGTCGAGAATGCTCGACTAGTTTCAGGACCATCTAGGACCCTTAGTCATGAGCGGACGTGACATGATCGTAAGTCAGACAAATCGGTCTCATTTAATAATAACAAAATATTAGTTTTTAATAATAAATACGAATAAAAACGTGTGGTCCCGGCATAGAATGGGCCACGCCTTCCTTTCCCGTGGGTGTCGTAAGAGGCGACTAGGAGAGGACGAGAGATGGGCAGCAGCATCTCTCTTAAAACATCATCAAATTCTAACTGCAGTTGCCAAACCCACCCGCCAAGCGTACTACTGGAAAACCCCACTTATGGGGGAAGTCTATGTTCAGCTAATGCGATGTCATAAAGATGTAGTCGAAATTAGATTAAGTATTTATAAATCATGAAATGCTCAATAATTTAATATGACACTACCCTCAAAAAGCCAAAATTAGAATAACGGCATACAATTTCTCATGCATGATAGAAGTAAATTCAACGTATTACAGTGTATTCCAATTATATAGTATATTGTAATTCTAAACAATAGCAGTCACAAAGCGAATGTTTGGAATTATGTACAATATGCATGTAGATATATAAAACATATACATATGTATTACACGTCAATACCACATACGTAGTACAATGCTTTATGAGTAAAGTTTGTATGAAATGAAATTACACGAGTTGCGGTACGGATAGCTTAATTTGTTTAGCAACAAATTATTTAAAATATTATATATATAAAGTATTAATTTTACCGAAGCAGCTTCGAGTGTTAACGATTTAAAATGATTGGTTTCAGTGAAAATATTTTATAAAAATTCAAAGTGGAAAAACACCTGAGTCCTCAAGAATGGCAATGCATGATGGGTATCATGGGCGAAACAGTATACTCTGTTATGTCCATGGTACTGCTCATGTCTATAGGCGACGGTTACCACTTTCCATCAGGTGGGCCGTCAGCTTGTTTGCCATTCTAAATTGTATAAAAAAAAAATTTTATACACTAGCCAGCTAAGAACTGACAAGAATAGCAACTGATGGTGTAGCTTTCGTCCTCTTTTTACTAATTGCATTTGCATAAGAAGAAAGGAGGTGACCATATGATTTACAATTTCTATTTTATCATTCCTTCTATGTAATTCCTTGTTCTTAGATACAGACAGATAAATGAAATTTATAAAAAAATATTATCGTGACATGTGCCAGTTTTATTAAGAGCACTTATATTGTTTTTTTCTTAAATATCTCCCATATCTACACATCGTCTAGTGCCTAAGTAATTTTAAGACATTAGCAAAATAAGACTGTTTTCAATGTATCCCAATAAAAATATTCCCGGAATTATGAGATAGTATATTGAATAATTTTGAAAGAACGATGAACCTTCTTTCATATGGAAAAGTTACTATTCAAATTATTGGCTGAACTGAAGTAATACAATATAATATTGGATATTATCTGAGTAATAAATTAATATTGAAGTGCCTTCTTTACAATAAAACAAAAGTAAATTTGATACTAAATAATCTACTATTATAAATTTTATTTCGTATACATTGTAATATATGTTATATATGTTATTTCCAAATTCATTTTTATTGTAAAATTACATTGTTGTGGTAACAATATATTATTAATAATACATATAATAAATTAATACATATACTAATTATATGTTTATATTATATGAATATATCAAGTACTAATTTATATTTTCTCTATTCAATAATGCACCACCTATTTATTTCTCAGTTTGCTCAATGGTTAACTGGTAGAAAATCCAGTCCGGTCTGAAGTCAAATATACATAGAATTTTATTATACATTAAAGTTTAAATAAATAAATAAATATACTGATTAACTTTTCAATTATTTAATTATTTGTTAAGTTAACAAAACCAGCTCTAGCTACAAATTACTCAATAGTTACTATATTTCATAATTCTTATTATTGTTTAATATATATATATATATATATATATATATATATATATATATATATATATATATATATATATATATATATTTCATATTAGTTCATTTTTCACCACCTCTGCCTCTCTTACCTCTCTGCTTTCATTTTTACCTAATGGTTAGCTGATAGAAAATACAAAAAAAAGGAATATACAAAAATTTTTTTTCTCCATACGACTACACCAAGCATCTAGTTCTCAAACTAAACCCTATATTATGAGGAATCAGCCAAAGAAGATGTCGGAACACAATCCATAACAGGTAAATCAAAATCAGTTCAGGAAAATTTCGTTTCCTAAATTAGCTCGATCGGGAAATGAAGCCAGGACCTCATTTACGCAAAGTACTGTGCCTAGAATTGCACCACGGAATTTGTAAAGCTGCATAAAAAGAACTTACGTGGGCAGGCGCTTATCAATATCATGCCTCCTGGCAGCATGTCGCCGGTATAACGCGGTGATCACTCCGCAGATACCGGTGCACAGCAACGCTGCCACCGCCAGCAGGCACACCAGCATCGGCGACAGCGGAATCGAAGTGCTGGCGCCTAAATCACAATGTTTGATTAGTTTATAAAAAGAGGATACTCCTATAAATTCATTTGAGCTTGTTTGTGTGAGTGCGTACCTGTGCGTGTGCGTGTGCGTGTGCGTGTGCGTATGTTGTGCGTGTGCATGTGCATGTGCGTGTGCGTGTGCGTGTGCGTGTGCGTGAGCGTGAGCGTGTGCGTGTGCGTGTATGTGTACATGTGTATGTGTGTGTATGCGCGCGTGTAGGTGTAACTATTTCCTTTGTAACTAACAAGCTCACAATTATAACGATTTTCTTTAAGAAGTAAGAAATTGCTTCTTGTGAATAACTTCGCCATTTGTTTAATCATTTTATATTATTCTTTTTTTTTTAAACACAAGTGTACCTGAGGTACGTGCTCTAGTATTATTGTGTACAACTTGGTATGACGCGTACTGATGATCCATCCTATTAGTTCCATAGTAATTTATTCAAGATTAAAATTGGTTTTCTTGGAAGAACATAAATCAATTTCTTATTAGTAAATAACTTAAGTTAATAAACATTAATATATGTAAATTAATAGTCCATTATAAAGGGATAGGATATAATATGGAAATATAGTAAATAAAAATAGCAATAATTAAAAAAAACAATAACAAAAAATACATTTGAAAATGTAAGTTATGGTCGACAATATTATAATAAAACAAAACAAAAATAAACTTTATAATTGTCTGTTGTAATTACCTGTATATTTATCAGGAGACCTCAAAGCCACTGTATACAAGTTGACCGATTCACTCCTGCCTTTAGCGTTGGCCGCATATAGTATGACAGTGTAGCTAGACCTACTGTCTAAATCTGGCACCTCGAAGTAAGGGGTACTATTCGAAGATATGTTCGCTCGGACCTATATAACATATACATAATTTCTATTCTATACAATTTTTAATTAATTTCAATTTTTAGTAAATGTTTAATCAATTTGTTAATTCTAAACAAGTTAAATAATCAAATAACAGATAAATAAATTGTTCTGTCAGAGATAGAGATTGTTAACGTTTGGTGGAGTTAGAAATTCTCTTTTTCTCGCTCTTATACTACTTCCATAGTCTAACCGCGGTTGCTAATTCACTTGCCAAGCGTGGCAACTACTGGCCAATCCCTCAAATATGTGACCTATGTTCAACAGTAGACAGTTAACGGCTAAATATTTAACATATCACTTATAGAGAGCTAGATTATATCAGTTAATAAGTTTTTTTTATACAACTTAGAATGGCAAACAAACTAACGGTCCACCTGACGGAAAGTGGTAACCGTCGCCTATAGACATGAGCAGTACCATGGACATAACAGAGTATACTGTTTCGCCCATGATACTCCTCATGCGTTGCCATTCCCGACGACTCAGGTGTTATTCCTCTGTACCCAGTAAATTCACGCCATATCCCACCCTTCGAACCGAAACACAGCCATGCAAACACAACTGCTTTACGCTTGAAACACGAATGGGACAGAGGTACCCAAGCAAACGAGTTTTGTACAAAGTCTTCCTCTGGTAAACTGTAATTGAATTCAAAAAAAGGAAATAATTAAATATAGTTAAATAAAAAATCTGTAGACGTAGTCACGATCATTATTATACATATCAGCTATTAATTGCCCACTGTTGAACATAAGCCTTCCCCATAAGGAGAAGTATTGCCAGTAGTCGCCATATTCGGCAGGCGATTTGGCAACTGCATTTTTTTTTTGATGGATGAATATTGAATGGTAACTCCGCCTGCGCTAACGGGATACGCTGGCGGAGCACCAGTGAAGGATGATAGGTGACAATGAAAGCAAGCCAGTTAGCCCATCGTCATGAAATACACTATATATAATTTAATCACAATGGTTTCCAGGGGGAACCGCGTGGAGGTCGACCTGATAGGGTTTATTGCTAGCAATGGGGCTAATGAACTCCATTACTAACAATCCCTTTCCCCCCTGGCAACCGCAGTTAGGCTGTGGAAGTAGTACAATAGCATTATAACATATAAAACAAAACTCCTAACTCCACCAAGCGCCAACAATCCCCACAACTAACAAGGACTTTTATCTATTGTACGATTAGAATAATACTACAACAATTTTATGTGCTTACCATCAAAGAAGGCAGCTCCAGTACTTCCATGTAGAACGTTTGCAGTAAGCCACCGTCGAAGCCCTCTGTGCATTCTACTTGCAAACTATTTGAACTTTGATTTACAACAGAACAATTCTGCAGCGGCATCGGTCGACCTATTGGAAATTTTGAATTTCGAATTAGTTCTCTTTTCGTATTGTTTTCGATACAAAACTGCATTTTATAAAGTGTTATTAAGGTTCGAATTACATTGTACATTGCACTTGCAGACTGAACCGCATTGTACGACCTATCACGAAACCATCGTGGCTAATTCCTAGTAAATTCATCACTATGGGCTAATAAACTCAACTTTAACCACATTGTTTCATCCTCCACTAGGGCCCCGTCATTGTATACTGTTAGCATAAGATGGAATAGAGTTCCATCTTCATCCATTGAAAAAAAAAAACTAACACAGATATGACAGTAATGTCATATTTGTTTTTTTTTAGTACGTTTGTTCTGTTATGAAACAGGCTAAGGTCGGAGACCGTGTTGCCTAAAAATTAAAGAGTCATATTTGTTTATTTCTCTTTTTGATTAATCACTAACTAAATTAATTAATCTAAATTTATTTAATACATTTAACTAAATTAGTTGTACTAAAATGTAAAACTTCTCTATATCAAAGGAACTGCTGTTTTATGTCTATTAATATTTATAATAAAATTCCCCAGCACTTCAAAAAATTACCTCTTAATTTTTTTAAATCTTAATTGCAAAAATGGCTAATTGAACATTGTTTCTATTCAATTAATGAATTTTTGAAATTAAAAGTGAAATGATAATTAATTAATATAATAATAATATTGTTGACACTAATCACAGACTTACTAATATATCAAATGAGATGAAGTACATTAATTGACATGAAATTGTAATTGACATATTGTTTTGTTATAAGAATTGTTAATTTAATATTTAAGTTTTTAAAATTTTGCATGCCTAATTGTGGCGAAATATGTGGACTTGATATTATTTTATCTATCTGTATATTTACCATATTTCTTGCAAATAAATATTCATTCATTCATTCATTCATTCATTCATTCATTCATTCATTCATTCATTCATTCATTCATTCATTCATTCATTCATCATTATGTTTTTCATATTTTTAAATTACAACATGGCGGCGTGACGTCAAAGAGCAGAAAAGAGGTCGTATACGCTCTTATATCGTATAATTAAGTACGAAACTCTTTGTAGAGATTTTATAATAAATTAAAATAAAATAGTTAAATATTCATTCTTTATTATTTTTTATTATTGATATAGACAAAATGTGTGTGAGAATTTTCAATAAATACATATAGTCATATATGCGGTTCAAATTCAGATATCGACATAACCCATGACTTATTGGGTTTTTTTTTTTAATGGGTAATAATGGTATGGTAACCCCGTCTGCGCTATTGGTATACACTGGCGGGACACCAGTGATGGATGACAGATGAAGATGAAAGTAGGTCAGTTAGTCCATCCTGACGAATTAAACTAGAATTAGTCACGATGGTTTCCAGGGGGAACCACGTGGAGGTCGACCTGACAGGGTATATTGCTAGTAATAGGGCTATTTGACCCCATTACTAACAATCCCTTTCCCCCCTGACTCATTGGGTTGGTAAAGTATTGTATAATAGATCATGTAGATTTGATCGTACTACCTAGTCTTGTTTTGTATTTAAATTTTATAATAATTAATATGTATTTATTATTGTAAATTTTATTTATTCAGTTATATTCTGACATTTTTATGCATGCAATGTATAGTCAATGTTATGTACACCTACTATATGTATGTGTATTTTATGTGTTAATTTATTTAATTTATGTATAATATGTATTTATTTATTTATTATAATATACCTACATGATAATTTCTGTACCATATTTATAAAGAATGGCAATAAATTTATTATTATTATTTGTCTTTAAAATTTCTCAGCTTTTAGCGCTGGTAAATACACTTACGGGTACGTGACCAAGTAAGTGCAGTGTGTATGTTTTGTATGGAAGGTTATGCTTGTGTATGACGGGTGGCTACTTCATCCTCATCTAAGAATTTTCTGACTATTCAATAGGTATGTCAGCCTTTTGTAGGCAGATGTAGAGATTTTTTCGTAGACCTATTTGTTTTAGACTATGGTGTAAGTGATTGGGAATGACACCTGTAAATCAGAGGACTATGTAAACTTATTAGTCTTTCTTTTTATTTTTTATTTTATACAACTTATACAAATGGCAAACAAGCTGACGGCCCACCTGATGGAAAGTGGTAACCGTCACCTATAGACATAAGCAGTACCATGGACATAACAGAGTATACTGTTTCACCCATGATACCCCACATGCGTTGCCATTCCTGAAGACTCAGGTGTTATTCCTCTATACTCAGTAAATTCACGCCATATCCCCCTTCAAACCGAAACACAGCCATGAAAACACAACTGCTTCACGGTTGAAACACGAATAATAATAATAATATATTTTATTGACTCCAACTTAAGTAGTTACAGTTATTCTTCTTATAAACTATTACATTTTTGTTAAATACGCATCATACATATGATTTACCAGTAGCATCTATACTAGGCCGAGCCTGTATCATAGATACTACTTTCTTCCAGCGACAAATAGGTAAAAATTAAAATGTTGCAATTGCGTGGGTAGATTTACATTTGAACTTGTACAAAATATAAATGAATTGCATTGTCATTAATCCATTCGCAGCTCGTAAATAGGTTTACAAGTGACCCAGTGTACGGGACAGATGTACCCAAGCAATCGACTTTTATACAAAGTCTCTCTCTGGTAAAACAAACTCTTCCTGAACAACTATTAAAAAATATACAGAAAATAGTTACTAATATTATAAGTCTAAAATTGAGTTTGTTTGTTGATTTAAGATTAAGAAGGACGCAAGCTACTTTACAATTAATCAATATATACCTGTCATGCAGACAGAGTCGCGGGTATAAACTAGTAATTATATAAATTTCATTATTAATTCCATTAAGTCAATTTATTTTCTTTCTCTTTAATAATTGAGTTCCATTTTTAAACTTGTCCGTTTCTTGGTATTAATTCGTTGTTGTTAAATGGGAAAAATACCTCATTGTCTCCCAGATTCCGGTACTTTATTGATTTTATAAAAATAGCTACTTGACAATAGAAACGATAATAAAAAAAAAATTTTTAGAAAAATGCTTCTGTATTTTGAGGAGTAATAAAAATCACATAATTAAGACTATCTTAATTATGTGATTTTTAACATCCCATAAAAATAAAACTAATTTATAACCAGTTGTTTTGATTTAAAAACTAAAAAGCTGAATTAATTTTGATAAAACTTTTATGAGACAAATCTGTAAATATATATTTTTTTCCGAATAGGTTTACTAACGAAGTTATGAGGTAACAAACGTAAAAAGAAATATGATAAAAAGAAACCTGAAAAAAATAACTTAAAATAACCTGAGAAAATTTGTAATTCTTGACACGTTTCATTAAAATCAAATTCTATTTCTTAATAAACATTTTTTTAATTGAGATTTTTTTCATTATTTTCATTAATACGAGTATTTTCATTAACACTGATTGTACTTGATTATTTATTTACTCCTGTTAATATGTTCTTGTTTGTTTTTTTCTGTCAAACTTATCATTTTTATCTCCTCCTATCCTACATTCCAAATGCCTTGAGCATATTTTTTTTTTCTCGTTGCATCAATGTCTTTATTTGTTTACAAATTCCGCATTGCATTTGTAATACTTATATTTTATCATACTTAATAGAATATGGTTGTTACTTTCATTTATTATTATTTAACAACTAATTAATGATTACTAATAATTAATTAATGAATATTAATAATTAATTAATGAATATTAATAATTAATTAATGAATATTAATAATTAATTAATGAATATTAATAATTAATTAATGAATATTAATAATTAATTAATGAATATTAATAATTAATTAATGAATATTAATAATTAATTAATGAATATTAATAATTAATTAATGAATATTAATAATGAATTAATGAATATTAATAATGAATTAATGAATATTAATAATGAATTAATGAATATTAATAATGAATTAATGAATATTAATAATTTCATTATTAATTATTCATTAAGTATTTAATTATTAATCAGTAATTAAATACTTAATTACTTTAATTAATTGATTAAATATTTATTTATTTTTTATAACACAGGGGGCAAACGAGTATGCGGCTCACCTGATGGTAAGTGACTACCGCCGCCCATGATCACTAACAACACCAACAGCATTGCAGGTGTGCTGCCGGCCTTTTAAAAAGGAATATGCTCTTTTAAAACATGGCACAACCATGCTTTAACTTCTAACAGCAGTATAAAATACTTGGAAGAAAGTGCATTGAAAAACGTACAGTGGAAAACCGCCACTCGTCCAAATGGTGGGGATGGAACATTAATTTGTGACGGATTGTTGTGGTGAAAATCAGCAGCAGGTATCAATTCGAACATTTCCTCAGAACTCAATTACGCTCAAACAGCTGAACGGATTTGAATGATAATTAGCACAAGAATAGGTTATATTCTAACTCGTAGAACACTTTATAAATTGATTCACAGAAATCACTACAACCAGTACGGGTACAACAATGAAAGCGATCAGTTACCTGCAGCGACTAATTTGTAAAGGCACGGCACTCCCTGTTTCCCCACCACGTTGCTCGCTGTACACAAAATCGAGCCGTAGTCCATGTCGGTCGTCGGTTTGTAATTCAGAGTCGACGTGTAGCCGGATACTGTATACAGGCTTAAAGAAAATAAACATTTATTTAATTTATCAGAAGAGAGAGATGAGTAAAATGGCTGAAATTGAGATCCGAATGGGCAATAACGAAAAAAATGACTTTTCAAAAATGCTTAAATCTAAATTCCATCATCATCATCAAATCAGTCTTTAATTTTCTACTGCTGAACTTAGCCTCCCCCATGGGGGGTTTTTCCAGTAGTTGCCACGCTTGGCAAACGGATTGTCGAATTTTATCTAAGTTTACTTGAATAAAAATACTTCTTTCTTTCTAAGATTTTGCTTCGCAATTAATAATATATAACGACATTAATTGTGACAAAATCAGTTATTTTATTTTAAAAACTAAACTAATAATTCGAATATAGTTTCAAAATACCAAAAATCTTCATCTTCTGTAAACTACATATTATTCTATAATATTCTATAATAATAAAAAAAACTAATAAAAATGATCGATTTTTTTTGATGGGTGAAAATGGTATGGTAACCCCGCCTGCGCTAACAGGACACGCTGGCGGAGCACCAGTGAAGGGTGATAGATGAGAATGAAAACAGGCCAGTTAGCGCATCATGATGAATTCATCAGGAATTAACCATGATAGTTTCCAGGGGGAACCGCGAGGACGTCGACCTGGTTGGGTATATTGCTAGCAATGGGATTCTCAGTCTCCATTACTAAAAATCCCTTTCCCCCCAAATGATCGATTTAAATAGGTAATATTGTATCGGAATCGTTATTTCGATATACTTTCAATAGATGGCGTTATAGGTGATATAAAGTTCATCGGGTCATGTAGTATTAAATTTAATATTATGCTACGATTCATAGACATGTCAGACGTCAGTCCCAGTACTATTTGAAAAAAAAATGCATAAAAAAGTAATGTTTATTCAGCATCAGACATCACTTATCCCCAAAAAAATATATATTGCTATGTAAATTTTATTAATATAATATTAATGTAAGTAAAAACTTTTAGAGGTCCTTTTCAGTGGGCTGTATTTATATAGGATACCTGGCGTAATGAAAAATGTATCGAAACATTATAATTTTAAAGGACTACGAAAATGGCGTGGGTAAAACAGTATACTCTGTTATGTCCATGGTACTGCTCATGTCTATAGGCGATGGTTACCATTTTCCATCAGGTGGGTCGTATGATTATTTGCCATTTCAGTGCTATAAAAAAAGCTTAGTTAATTGCAGTTAAGCTTTTGGTGATGATTTAAGAGGGACGCTGTTGCCCGTCCCTGGACCATAAACTCTCTTAGGCGCCCCTAACGATACCCATGGGAAAGAAAGGGGTGACCTTCTCTATGATGGTTAAACAAATGTATTCTTACGAACAAGTAAACACTAGTTAGCGTCTAGTGGTTAACTGACAGATCGTTGACCCATACTTAATCAGTCTCAATTTGCTGCGGTATTCCTCTAATATTATAAATGGATACAATATATTTGGGCTCGGTTACGTTACCATGGTTACTCTACCTGCCGAGCCTATCCAATTAAATTAACAAATTAATTTAGTATAGGAATTAAATTCTATAAAGTTGGCTGATAGTTTCATCTAAATCTGATATCGTTCAGAGGATGCTATAAAAGATTGATGACGTATAATATATATATATATATATATATATATATATATATATATATATATATATATATATATATATATATATATATATATATATATATCTTAGGAATATAATAAAATTTTAACTTTTGTTTATACAACTTAGAATGGCAAACAAGCTGACGGCCCACCTGATGGAAAGTGGTAACCGTCGCCTATACACATGAGCAGTACCATGGACATAACAGAGAATAGAATAGAATAGAATAGAAATCATTTATTCAAATAAACTTACATTGAAGCACTTTTGAAAAGTCATTACATTTTTTTTAATTTACCGCTCGTTCGGAAAGCTGTCTCATCACAAGAAGAACGAGCAAGAAACTTGCGTGATGCTCTTTTAAATAATTTTATTATTATTTTACATTTTTAAGTTTAATTGTGTGAATACAAACCACCAATTAGCACTAATTCAATTAAATACTCAAAAAAGAAAAAAAAAATTGAATACATAACCAACTGGTTAAACAAATAATAAGAGGAAATCAGTCATAGTGATTAGAGCAGACCAGTCCCTACAAGCAGCACCCGTTCACGAGTATGACGGATGAGCCAGCCATCACTGCGCTCGACCATATTTTAGGGAGCCCAATGACCCGGCCCACCACGCCGCCACAAGTCTGGACATTTTAGTGAGCATGACTACTCAAAACACTAGACCACGTCAAAGCTACTCACAATTGCCATCTGATAGTTATAGTATTCACATTTTACATAAGAATGCATGCGGCAATTAATACAAAAAACCGCTACGCTTTCATATTTCTAAAATTAATCAATTAAATCAAGAAAGCAATGAGAAAATAAAATTATAACGTTGTATGCTAATAAACTAATTATTTACTTGATATGTTGTCATCTATGAATTCGTCTATCCTGTAATAGGCTTTCTTACATAAAATTTGTTTAATATAAGATTTGAATTGCCTCTCTGTCAGATTTAATGCAGATTCCGGCAGTTTATTATAAAATCTTATGCAATTACCATAGAATGAATTACTGATTTTGTGCAGACGGCATTTAGGTAAAATAAGCTTATTTATATTGCGTAAGTTTCTACTTGTACAGTCTTTGAGTTTTTTAAAACTCGCTAAGTTCTTCCGTGTATACATAATATTTTCATAAATGTATTGTGAAGTAACTGTGAGGATATTTGAGTCCTTAAAGCACTGACGTAATGACTCTCTTGAACCCATACCATAAATAGAACGTATGGCTCTCTTTTGTAAAACAAATATAGTATTTATATCGGCTGCTTTACCCCACAGCAGTATGCCATAAGACATTATGCTATGGAAATAACTAAAATATACAAGTTTAGCCGTCGCCACGTCTGTTAATTGCCTAATTCTTCTAATTGCATATGCAGCAGAACTGAGTCTACTGGCCAATTTTGAAATATGGGGCCCCCATTGTAATTTCGAGTCCACTGTTATACCTAAAAAAACTGTATCATTAACAAAATTTACTATTTCGTCATTAAGCAATAACTGTGTATTTATTAGTCTTACATTAGGAAGTGTAAATTTTATACACTTTGTTTTGCTGGAATTTAATAATAGGTTATTACATGTAAACCAATTTAATATTGCAGACATAGCACAATTTACATCGTCTAATTGATTACTTTGACGTCCAATTTTAAACACTAACGAAGTATCATCCGCAAACAGCACTATATCTGCAATTTTCTCTACCATAAAGGGAAGGTCATTTATGTAGATTAAAAAGAGAAAGGGGCCTAAGATTGACCCTTGTGGAACGCCCATCTTAATATTAGCTCCCTTAGATTTCACACCGTCAATATCTACAGTTTGAACCCTATCCTCTAAATAAGTTCTCATTAATTTTAGATCATTATCTCTTATACCATAATGTTCGAGCTTGTACAAAAGCGTTTTATGATCCACACAATCAAATGCCTTTGATAGGTCACAAAAAACTCCGAGTGCATCCTGTGACCTCTCCCAAGATTCGAAAATATGTGTCATTAGCGCAACACCTGCGTCAGTGGTAGACTTGCCGGCGGTGAAACCATATTGCTGACTGTGAAGCAGTCCGTTAACCCTGAAGTGATGTAACATTTGATTTAACATTATCTTTTCAAACACCTTACTTAGAACTGGCAAAATAGATATAGGTCTATAGTTCCCTGGCTCAAATTTATCTCCTGATTTAAATAGTGGGATTAATTTGCTAAATTTCATTAAATGTGGAAAAACGCCATTATCAATACATTTATTAAAAATAGTGGCTAGATATGGAGCAACAATATCTATGAAAGAACTAACTACTTTTACAGACATGCCCCAAAGGTCTTCCGTATTTTTTAAATTTAGCTGTTTGAATATTTTTATGATATGAAAGGGGCTAACATGTGAAAATTTAAATCTTAAAGAACAACAACCGATATTAGTCTCTAGTAATTTTTTTGCTCGAGATTGAGATGAGTCCAGAGAAGATGTAATATCAATCGGAATATTAGCAAAAAAATCTTCAAAAATATTAACTACATATTTTGTTGTTGTTATTAATTTATTATCATAATTTAATGTAAATTGATTACAGGCTATTTTAGATCTTCCAGTTTCTTTATTTATAATGCTCCAGATGGTTTTAATTTTGTCAGAAGACTGCTTAATTTGTTTATTAAAATAATTAGACTTAGCCATAATACAAACTTTTTTAAAAATTTTAGAATAATTTTTTACATAAGTGGTGAATTTGTCATCAAATCGATATTTTTTTTGATCGTATAAATCAAACAAAATATTTCTACTTTTAAGTATTCCTACTGTTGCCCATTCCGTGAATTTAGATTTAACATGAACTTCTTTTTTCTTGAAAAATTGTTCATATTCTCCGGATAAAATATTAATTAGCTTGGTGTAAAGATAATCAGGATTATTACTAGATTGTAACAGCAAATCCAATTTATTTTTAATCGCGCTTTTGTATTTATTAATATTGTAAACGTTTATTTGTCTTTTTGATTTTTTATTATTGTTGACTTTATTGATTTGACTGCTAAACTTAACAACTTGACCACAGTGATCTGAAGGAAGTTTATTTATTATGAATTTTTCTGTATACTCGCAGTTACAAAAAACATTGTCAAGACAAGTAGCAGACGTGGCAGTTACACGAGTGGGTTCATGAAAGACATGACATAAATCAAATGACTGAAATAAACTAATAATTTTTGTACATGTGGGTGTGTTACAAAGAATATCAACGTTAAAATCTCCACATACAATAATTTTTTTAATACTATTAAATACTTTTTTTAAAATATCCTCCATCACCCCTTCAAAAACATTGTAATCACTATTAGGAGGCCTGTACACACATATAAGGATATAATTTTCTAGTTCTATACAAGATAATTCTATACAACACTCAATAGAAAGTCTAACAATGTCAGCACGTTCCTTTACTTTAATATTATTTCTTGCAATTATCATAGACCCGCCTCTGTTAACTGACTTTCTATTGAAGCAGCTGACAACGTTATAATTATTTAAATTGAACATCATATTGCTTTCTTTAAGCCAATGTTCTGTGAAACAGACAATATCAATATTATACTTTTCTAAAAATAATTGTATAATTAACTCGCTGCCGGGAAAACTTTGTATGTTCTGATGAACAATTATTAATTCTGATTGCTTTCCCTTTGTCTTTGTGAGCAGTTTAAATCTGCAGTCATAGTACCTATGTCACAAATATTAATAGAATTATCTGTTATGTCAGCATTTTTATGTTTAAGTTTACCATGTAAACTGTTCATGTAGTCAATATTATAAGCCACTAAAGTGGCTATTTTATTTTTAGATGATTTAGAAAGATACATTGTATCTTTTGTCAAATAAAAATCACTAATAAAACTATTAGTATCAAAAAATGTCAAAATGTCACTATGACAGAGTATACTGTTTCGCCCATGATAACCCCCATGCGTCGCCATTCCTGAGGACTAAGATGTTATTCCTCTGTACCCTGTAAATTCACGCCATAAATTTATTGTTATGTATTTATATTTGAAAAATTTTCAAAAAACGAATAATTCAAAATTTTGTTTCACAAAAAAAAAACACCGACTTGAAACATGGAAAACCTAATTATTTTGATTTGTTAACTAAATTAATGAATAGATTACAATTAAGTTTTTACACGAACAATCTGAAAATACATCCTTTCAGATAAATAATAAATTTTCAAATCGGTTAATAACAATAATAAGTTATAAGGTAATAAATAGAAAAAGCGAAATAAAACCGAAATGAGAACCTTCTTTTTTGAGGTGTATTAAAAATAAATATTTCTGGAATCCTATCGTCAATGCCACCTCAATCTGACAATTAGAAACCAACTCGGTACCTGGACGTAGACGTAGAGACATAAAAAAATAATCAAAATCGATTTAGCGGTTTAACATGAGTTCAGTGATATACCTACACGCATGCAGAAAAATTACGTAAATTGTAAAAGATAAACACTACTTACTTGGGAGACAGTTGTATAGTTTCGCCAGAATTGTTGAAGGTCCAACTGAAGCTGGTAGGCGGTGGACTCGAGTCCACAGTGCACAGTAACTGTACAGTCTCTTGTTTCAACGCTCCGTACACCTCCCCGTCGTTGAAAACTTTACACATCGGTGCATCTGAAAGTTTAATTGCTATTATACTACCATATGACTAAAAATCATTTGCTTGGGCACCTATGTCCCATTCATGTTTCTATTGATAGAAAGTGGTAACCGTCTTTTATAGACATGAGTAGTCATGGACATAACAGATTATACTGTTTCGCCATGCGATTTACATGTATTCCTCTGTACCCTGTAAATTCACTGCCATATCCCACTCTTCAAACCGAAACACAGCCATGCAAACACAACTGCTTCACGTTAGAAACACGAATGGGACAGAGGTGTTCAAGCAAACGACTTTTGTACAGTCTCCTTACAGTGAATATATCTCATAATATAGACAAAATCGCGGGTAAAAACTAGTATAATTATAAAGTTTTAAGTGAGTAAAGCAACGAGAGGCAACATTTTGATAATGGTATTAAGAAGAAATGAGCTCAATAAATGTACGGATAAGAAATTATTGAACGAATGAAATATGAGAGTGGGTGAACGGGAAGAATCGATCAACATCTCAAGCACCTACCTAGCGCTTCGAAGAAAAACCTCTCACCAACAAAAATGACGGAAATATTCCATCTTAGAAACTTAGTTTAACATTTCTTAATGTAATTGATGACTCGTATTTTTTTTTTAAACCATTTCCATTTTTTGTAAAAAAATATTGTCATGACATATTGGCTATTGCTGCGACTTCTACTGCATGGAAACTACTTAATAAATGATATTTTCAAATTCAGAATGGCGAACAAGTTGACAGTGTACATGGTGGAAAGTAACCGCCTATAGACATGAATGACACCATGGAAATAAGAAAAGAATAGAATTGAAAATATTTATTGGCCTAAAAACAAATAGTTTTATGGCTTAACATAGACATAAATTTGATTATGTATTGACTGTAATTCAGGTATACGTTTTCCATAAAAAAAAAATACCGTAATACTGTATATTAAGTTAGTTATTACTAACTTTGTGCCCCGTCTGGACATTATCAAACATGGTACACGTTATCAGGCAGTAGTGTTATTTAATAAATTACCTGTCCAGCAGAAAATTATACAAAGTCTCAATTCTTTTAAGTTTAAACTACGATCCCTTTTATTGGTGAAATGTTATTACTCCGTACATGACTTCTGTACTGGTGATTAATGTAAATAATACACTAATAATTTAGCAGAGGGAGACTTTGTACAAAAGTCGATTGCTTGGGTACCTTTGTCCCATTCGTGTTTCTACCGCGAAGCAGTTGTGTTTGCATTGCTGTGTTTCGGTTTGAAGGGTGAAGAATGGCAAACAAGCTGATGGCCCACCTGATGGAAAGTGGTAACCGTCACCTATAAACATGAGCAGTAGCATGGACATAACAGAGTGTACTGTTTCGTCCATGATATCCTCCATGCGTTACCATTCGTGAGGACTCAGGTGTTATTCCTCTGTACCTTGTAAAGTCAGCGTCACCACGCACCCTTAAGTTATACGCCATATAACTAGTCACCCTTCAAAATGAAATGCAATGCGAGCATAATTACTTCAAGGCAGAAATACAAATGGGATAGAGGCACTCGAGCTGATGATTTTTGTACAAAGTCTCCTTCCAGTATCACAGAAGTGTATCCATCATGTAATAATCCAGTTGATGATATCTAAAATTCATTATCATCACCTTTAAGTAAAGGTTGCATTAAATATATACCAGAGGGAGACTTTGTACAAAAGTCGATTGCTTTGGTACCTCTGTCCCATTCGTGTTTCTACCGTGAAGCAGTTATGTTTGCATGGCTGTGTTTCGGTTTGAAGGATGGGATATCGAATTTACAGGGTACAGAGGAATAACACCTAAGTCCTCAGGAATGTCAACGCATGCGGGGTATTATGGGCGAAACAGTATACTCTGTTATGTCCATGGTACTGCTCATGTCTATAGGCGACGGTTACCACTTTCCATCAGATGGGCCGTTAGCTTGTTTGCCATTCTAAGTTGTATAAAAAAAAATTATACACTATATTTTTTATTACTATTATATATATATTATACAATATTTTCTTCATTTTGGAACTCATTGGTGAAGTGCATGGTAAGATTAAGCCACAAAATGTCGCTGCATAGTATCATCATCATCGTCTCAGCCATTATCCGTCCACTGCTGGACATAGGCCTTACCCATAGACTGCCATAAGGAACAGTCCTTAGCCACTTGCATCCACTGACTCCCTGCAATGCATTGGAGGTCGTCACTCGTCTAGTGGGGGGCTGTATGCTATAATTTGGACTATCTGCCTATTTAATAAGAGAGAGAGAGATGAGAGAGACTCTTTACCCCCTTTACCTCTTTACCTATTTACCCTTTTGGAGAACTCTATGAGATTCGAACTCACAGCCATCGGAGTCTTATATGGAAAACCATTAGAATCTACAAGAACAAGTGGTAAAAGACTTCCCGTTTATGGCTTGACCCTAAATACACATAAATTCAAACCCTTAGCCACAGATATAAAGACATAAATAGATGACGCAATGAAATATACTTTGTAATACGCTCAGTTTAAATTTCGATTAATAATTAATGTATAGTAATAAATATTAGTATTTACTTAGATAGACAGTTAACAATACAATATGCAGATTCAATCTATTTAGAATTAACATCTACGTGCTATAAATAATAAGAAAATGTAATTAATTAAAAAATAGTAATTAAATTGATAGTTCCAATATTATAATGTTAAAAAAGTTTGAAAGATGACAAGGAGCAAAATATATTTATTGTCATTAATTATATTTTGCTCCCAGTGGTCACAAAATTAATATGAGATCAACACATAAGTAAACTATATCTATTGCAAAAAGAACAGTCAAAATCGCTACAGAATCAACGAAGGATTAAAGTAACATAAAAAAATAGAAGTTAGATAGATAGATAGATAATTTATTTACATTACTTACAGCACACAAATTACAATAAAAAAAAAAACATACACATAATACACAGTAAAAGAGATAAAAGAATGAAAATAAAAAAGCACAAAACAAAAATTAATGAGAATCCTACTCCTTTTGTAAGTTGTATAAGAACAATACCATTATTATTTTATTATTATTATTATATTTTCGAAGAGGATTTTACATTTTTTTTTTTTTATTTGATATGATAATAGGAGTTTAGTCTTATTTTAATTAATTAATTTGTATAACATATATACGTGTTACAAAGAGGTCCCTTTGGAAGGCGATATGTTCAATGCATGTTGATAATATTATAAATCGTTCCTAGCGGTTTGTGAAACGGTACAATTAAAATATTCAATTGGTAAAGACGTGTTTTTTTTATTATAAAATCGTCTGCAATGAAAACTGAACCTTAGCCACATCAACAATAGGTTTTATAGTATTACAACAAGTAATTTAAATTTTAAAAGCAACTGAAAATTAAATATCTAGGCAAACAGAGGGAGACTTTGTACAAAAGTCGACTGCTTGGGTACCTCTGTCCCATTCGTGTTTCAACCGTGAAGCTGTTGTGTTTGCATGGCTGTGTTTCGGCTTGAAGGGTGAGATATGGCGTGAATTTACAGGGTACAGAGGAATAACACCTGAGTCCTCAGGAATGGCAACGCATGGGGGGTATCATGGGCGAAACAGTATACTCTGTTATGTCCATGGTACTGCCCATGTCTATATGCGACGGTTACCACTTTCCATCAGGTGAGCCGTCAGCTTGTTTGCCATTGTAAGTCGTATAAAAAAAGGCAATTTCTTTAAATATACCAAAAATAAAAACACATCTTTAATGTTACAAAAAATAATAATAATTTAAATATACCTATAAACAATAAAGCGCTACAAAAACAACTAAGTAATATCGAATAGATTGTAAACTAATAAATAATGGTATGCTTAATTTTTATATAAAGTTACATGCGCCATCTACCCCTATGCATGTCTATGAGATCACGTATTAGGCCTCGCCCTAAATACACTTAAATTCAACCTCGTAACATAACCGTGCCAATAAAATAAAAGGCGATATTCACAGTTCGTTAACTTTCGCTCACTGGCATTTTATTTGAGCCGGTTAATAGCTAAGTATATTCTGTCACTTAAACTTGGTTATTCCATATTTATTCTATGACGTCACATTACATATTATTAGGCAATAATATCTTCAAAGAAGTTTCTTCAAAGAAACCGGTAGCTCGTTGATGGAACATGGTGAACGAAGCAGCGCCCATGGTACCCTTGTGTTACCCTTAAACACCTTGTCTTTTTACTAACATAACTATATTGCTATTTTTTTCCTAACTTCCCCTTTAAACTTTATCATGCTGGTTACTTTGTTTGAGTCATAGGTTATTCTATTTGCTCTTCTATTGTTTGAGTAATATTTATGTATTTATTTATATAAGTATGTATATATTTATTTATTTAATATATTATGTGTATATTTATATTAATTTAATTAATAATAATAATAATAAACAGATTTATTTCTCTTCACAATTCATTACAGTGAAATACAATGCTTATATTAAACAAATTATTATTAATTAATTTAAATATATAAGTATTTTAAGTATTGCTTTTTATATTTCCTAAATTCAATAACTACTTATTTCTCTATTTGTCCATTGGTTGACTGGTAGAGAACACCGTCCGGTGTTAAGTCCACCATATGCATAGTATCACCGTGTATTAAAGTTTAAATAAATAAATTAAACTATATTCTCTACATTTACTACAGCTTACATCTTATTTGTAGTGTCACGGAGTTGCTTGTGGTACTTCCTTCTTTGTTAGACGCTAGACAGCTGTAATCACCGGCTGCGGATCTGGTCACGCTCTGCAGAACTAGACTTTGGTCGCTGAGAATGATACCAGCACTGGCGTTGTGCTGAATCTCCTTCATCTGCAAGAAAAGGGGTCAGTAAATACAAGAGATACGTATTATAATACACAGTACGAGAACCAAAGAGAGAAAAGATGATAAGAACTGAAGTTCCTAGTCATTATAATTTACCCCTTTTAACCGTGTGATCCCGGCATAGAAAAGGCCACCTCTTCTTTCCTGTGAGTGTCGTAAGAGGCAACTAAAGGAACTTAAAAGTCGAGGGATGAATGTAACGTCCTTATTAAAATATCACCAGTCTAACTGCGTTTGCAAACCCGCCTGCCAACCGTGGCAACTATTAGTAAAACTCATCAATAGGGGAAGCCCATGTTCAGCAGTGAATACTTAACGGCTGATATGATACAGTATGGTACATTAACTCCCCCCCACCCCAACCCATAACCATCTTATTTACAAACATATTTTAACGTCTATAACGTGTTCTTATTACTGAGTACTAAGTTACGTCTCATTTCTCTGAATTCGTCGAAACGAAACACAATTGTGTATGTGCTACAGTTTGGCAGGCAACGAAAGAGAGAGACAGACGGTTTAATATACTGCCGTCAACGGCACGCCCTTTGTGAAAGTATCCTGTTATTTTTCTATAAAGTACTAGGAAATTAGAATCGCACAAGAGGTGTTAGTTAACATATAATTATGTTCCTCTCAAGAAATTCCATTTTCAAACCTACCACGAAAATCAGCCCGCGGCGTCCCTTACTGCGTGCTCGTACGCGGTTTTGCGTTTTAAGCCATTCCAAAACCGCATAAATCACAATGCGTGCTAAGGAATCTTGAGTTGTTTGTTTTCATGATTTTATAGCATTAGAGTGTCTATATTATGCGACTAGGGTAACAGAGAACAACAGGAGACTTAAAACTCGAAATAAAATAGTATATTAGGCGCTTAGTTACCATGTTATTATTATTCTAACCGTTAACTGTCCGCTGCTGAATATAGGCCTCCTCTATAAGGGGGGGTTTTTCCAGTGGTTGCCACGCTTGGCAAGCGCGTTAGCAACCGCAGTTAGGCTTTGGTGATGTTTTAAGAGAGTCGCTGCTGTTCATCTTTCCCTAAATTCCCTCAGTCGCCCTTACTAGATCCATGGGAAAGGAAGGAGTGGCCCATTCTACGCCAGAAGAAAGGAAGGGGGTAGCCCATTCTAAATTGGGTCACACAACTATAATAGTCATGATAATAATAGGCTAATATTCTTCAATTATGGAGAGAGACCAGCGTTTGACAATGACAACAATAGTTCGTTGTAACAATCAAAGGTACCCCTTCCTTCGTGGGGGTAATCGTACCTTCCTCACTTACTTACCCCTTTGTACCACGTGAGTTTGTGACTCTTCGGATTCGCTTTAACATTACATTCGAAGTATACGTCGTCTCCTTCCTTGATGTATCCAGGGTTGAGACTCGCTCCTAACTTCAATGTTACTATGGGAACATCTGGAAAAAATATATAAATATTAATAATAGTTGAAGACCCTAGAGATTAAAGATTTTAAAGAGGTAGTTCTTAATCCGTCTATTTTCGTTGCTATTAATGATATTTGCGCGTTCCTTTAGATTTTTTTTTTTAATAATATCAATATAAATTTATTCTTATTAATCTGTATTTATGTGCTAGTTCAAAAATAATAATAATAATCGGTACCTAGTGCTAAATTCATTTCCCTTGATCCTATCATATCCAATCATCGTCATCGTCTTTACCTCCGAGTTGCAACAACCAATGAGGACGCCGGAAGCTTCTAAAAAACTTCAGAGCTGGCTTCAATTCTTAATCGTCAATGTGACGTCCGCAATCGACGAGCAATCATGTATAAAATATTTAACAATATTGTTGTGCTGTTAACGTGGTTACCGCTTTCATAATTTGAAGTGCTGTGTTTCTAGACAATATTTTGTGTGTACATTGGTGATAAAGTGACGGAAGGAATCAAGGCGCCCGCACAGGACATCATATAATAGCCCACGACAAGACGGTGGGGGGGGAAGGGATTGTTAGTGATGGAGACTGAGAATCCCATTGCTAGCAATATACCCAACCAAGTCGACCTCCTCGCGGTCCCCCCTGGAAACTGTCATGGTTAATTCCTGATGAATTCATCATGATGGGCTAACTGGCCTGTTGTCATTCTTATCTATCACCCTTCACTGGTGCTCCGCCAGCGTATCCCGTTAGCGTAGGTGGGGTTACCATTCCATTTTCACCCGTCAAAAAAGAAACGACAAGACGGTGAGTCCTTGTATCCTTTCGTTATACCTTTCATACCTAGCTTTATTCCTATAAAACCCATCAAATGATGTTTGATGATAATGAAGGCTATAGTTTATCTATCGTTATAAATTCATCAGCAATAAACCGCCATGGATTATAGAGAAAACTGTGCAGAGAGTGAACGTCGACATGGTGATTCCCTCGCCACGGTTACTTCATATGAGACGAGATTTCTTCCCAGCCGTGGGACGTTACTTACAATGCACGTTCAGTTTCCACTCGTCCTGTAGTACCGCGTCTGGTACGCGGGGATTCTCTGCTCTGCACACCAGCGTCCTCTCGTGGTCCTCGGCTTCTGGTACTAGCGTTAGAAGACTTATCGTAGCGTTGCTCTCTGAGAACTGTTAAAAAAAATATTAGGTAAGTTTCAAACAGGGAAGATTCTCAATTCGTCTGTATTTTCAATCGATTTTTGTAAGCAGTACCAGGGACGCAACAGTATATTCTGTTATGTCCATGGTACTGCTCATATCTATAGGCGACGGTTACCACTTTTCATTAGGTGGGCCGTCAGTTTTTTTTGCCATTTAAATACCATAAAAAGAGTACTATATTTTACCACATCGATCATAGTTATCTCCTTCATAAGTATTTTCCAGAGGGAGACTTTGTACAAAAGTCGTTTGCTCGGGTACCTCTGTCCCATTCGTGTTAAAACCTTGAAGCAGTTGTGTTTGCATGGCTGTGCTACGGTTTGAAGGGTGGGATATGGCGTGAATTTACTGGGTACAGAGGAATAACACCTGAGTCCTCAGGAATGGCAACGCATGGGGGGTATCATAGACGAAACAGTATACTCTGTTATGTCCATGGTACTGCTCATGTCTATAGGCGATGGTTACCACTTTCCATCAGATGGGCCGTCAGCTTGTTTGCCATTATAAGTTGTATAAAAAAAAAGTATACAATATTAATTATTGCAAATTACATTAGTTACTGTATATTTATTGTGAATTTTTTTTTTCAAGATAAGTTAATTGAAAACCAACGCTGCGCAGCTGTTCACATTGCGCTGGGACACTCACAGCATCAGCTGAGCCGGTTCCTTTTGCCTAGTATGGGACACTTCTTGTATATGTTTTTTTTTTTTTAATTCTATTGTAATTTAATTGTATTTATTGGCAATAAATTTTAAATGTTTTCTTTTCTAATTCATACATTATTCAATTTATATAAAAAATTTTACTAATGAAATGGATATCATTAGTGTCTTTTTTTAAGGAATTGAAATTTAATATATTTTTCCAAAAAAAAAAAAAAACAAAACATTGGATAAGTCATAACAAAGTTTTTATTTTTTCAATTTAAATTTGTTTGACGAAAATATTCAGTCCAGCAATGATTATAATTCCTGTTTCCCAGTATTTCTTTCCCATTCCTTTACATCTATCTTTATATACGTCTTTGTTAATGACGAGTCATAAAACGTGTTTAGTATAGACGGTTCATTAGTTTGTTTTTACTACCGGCAGCTCACGACGGATATTAATTAAATTATTTTGATAACTTCCCAACCGGTAGACATTAGGAACCGGTCACCGGTTGTTTATTGGTGATCAGTACATAGTATAAAATAAAGTCGCTGTCCCTGTCTGTCCGTCCCTATGTATGCTTAAATCTTTAAAACTACGCAACGGATTTTGAAGTGTTTTTTTTAAATAGATAGAGTGATTCAAGAGGAAGGTTTATATGTATAATACATGTATAATATAGTAGAGAAATACTGATAAATTTAGAGGTTTCTAATGTGATGTGATGTAATGTGTACCCGTGCGAAGCCGGGGCGGGTCGCTAGTAAAAATTAAAATGAAAACACTAACTTATTAGTGTTGATTGATCGGAAGGGATTGATAGTAATGGAGACTAAGGGCCCTATTGCTAGAAAAATACCCAACCAGGTCGACCTCCCCGTGGTCCCCCCTGGAAACCACGATAGGCTTACTAACCTGTTTCTTTTCATTCTCCTCTATCATCCCTCACTGATGCCCCGCCATCGTATACCGTTAGCACAGGCGGGGAAACCATTATATTTCATCCAACAGCCCCATTATTAACAATGTGCCCTATTAGATCGACCTCCACGTAGTTCCCCATTAATTCATTCATTCCCCCTGGAAACTATCGCGAACAAAAAAATCTTGTTGAATTCGTCATGTCACTAACTGACCTACTTCATCCTCACCTATCATCCTTCACTGGTGCCCCACCGGTGTATACCGATAGCGCAGGCGGGGTTACCATTCCATTATCACCCATTAAAAAAAAATATTCCATTATCATCCATTAAAAAAAAACCACTTACTAGTGTTATCACTAAACAAATGATATTTATTTATTTATTTAACCTTTAATGCACAGTAAAATTCTATGAACATTTGGCGGACTTAACACCGGACGGTGTTCTCTACCAGTCAACCATTCCATTTTTCCATTATATATTCCATTTATTACACGTGTTTGATATATAGTTTGTATATTTAAATTTATACAATATGTACACTCCAGTGAACTCGAAGAGAACGCAACTGTATGATCTTAGCTTATTACTAGGCGTGTGTTGTCTCACACTGACATAGTTCCAAGAACTATGCTCTCTAATGGCATCCTTTTAAATACCAAACATATAAATATATCAGAACAAACCAAGAAGCCTTTGCATAGCCTGAAATGCCTGATCATGTACGAACGTTTTCTAGATATTGGAATATATTTTTACCACAGGGAGACATTTTATAAAAGTCATTTGCTTAGGTACCTCTATCCTATTCGTGTTTCAACTGTAAAGCATGGCTGTGTTTCGGTTTGAAGGGTGGAATATGGTGTGAATTTAAAGAGTACAGAGGAATAACACCTGAGTCAAGCTGACATCACACCTGATGGAAAGTGGTAACCGTTACCTATAGACATGAGCAGTACCATGGACATTACAGAGTATACTGTTTCGTCCATGATACTCCCTATGCGTTGCCATTCCTGAAGACTCAGGTGTTATTCCTCTGTACTCTGTAAATTCACTGCCATATCCCACCCTTCAAACCGAAACACAGCCAAACCGGAACTCAGAGTGTCTTAGTCTGACCAGATCAATGTACAAAAATAATTCTATTAACAAGATTAGGTTTGATCAGAAATAATGAAAAAAATATTGTTTTTCGTAATATTATTATATCCAAGGTTACATAACATGGAACTATGAGCTACTGTGCCCCCCCCCCCTCCCGTGTGTGCCCCGGCTTAGAATTGGCCACCCCTTCTTTTCCCGTGGGTGTCGTAAGAGGCGACTAAGGAAGGACGAGGTTTGGGCAGCAGCGTCCCTCTTAAAACATCCTTAAACCCTAATCGTGGTTGCCAACCTGCCTGCCAAACGTGATTACTGGTAAAACTCCTCTTATGGGAAAAGCTTATGTCCAGCAGTGGATAGTTAACGGCTAAAATAATAATAATAACCGAGAAAAAGCTCGATTCGGCGCACGAGGTGACCGAAATGTGGGGAGGTAACGTCCACCGAAATCATTCCAATCGTTTTGTCGGTGAACGGTCTTATCCCAACTAGTCTGGAACAACATCTCAAACGGCTGGGATTCTGAGGCGGCTCACTCCCGGGAAAGATGCAGAAAGCGGTGCTCTTAGATACTGCCCGCATTATACGCCGGTTTCTGTCTCTAGGGCCCTGAACTCCGGCCGACTGTGCTTCCGCCGGGAGTTAGTTTGTCATCTCCTCTCCTTAAGAGAATGTTCCAAAAGTGATTTTTTGTAAAAATTAAAAAATATCAGATGTATGATTCTTGGAACTAAATAGTTTCAGAACATAGTTCCTTGAAGCAATGGAACTGTTCCATGTTCAAACCAATTCTGAACATAATTTTCACATCTCTATCATGGTATTATACAATTATGTATGTAAAATCATGTTTAGATCAGTGTATCCAATTATTATGTTGGTAGCGAAGCGCATGCATTAACGGTAATACAGTTTATTATATTAATATCTTGTTGTATGGTATAAAGCCTGTAGAAGAAAATATCATATGCTATATCATCAATTCCTTTCCCATAAAGGGAGTTTTGCCAATAGTAGGCACGCTTGGCAGGCTGGTTGGCGACCGCAGTTAGGCTTTTACAGACATGTTAAGAGAGATGCTGCTGCCTATCCCTCTATTGAATGAATGAGTGAGTATACTTTATTTGCATTATACAATATAGGAAATAAGCGATACAATTTACAAACACAACGATACAATTGTATAAGTACAGTAAGGCGGTCTTATTGCTGAGAGCAATCTTTTCAAGACAACCTTAAGGTAATGGACTAATTGTTGTACAAGTAGGTATGATAGTGCTGTATAATTAAAACACACATATATATATATATATATATATATATATATATATATATATATATATATATATATATATATATATATATATATATATATATATATATATATACATATATATATATATACACATACATATCAATCAAATAAAATTATATAATCACATGCATATATGTTAAATATGTACCTAATACTAGGATATGTTAAGTTCCTTCAGTCGCTTCTTACGACAGCCATAAGAATGGAAAGGCTTTTCTATGGCGGGACCACACGACAGAAAAGGATCATAAATTTTGATAAAATGAAGTTAATTCTGTGTAATATATAACTTGCAACTACTGGCATAATCTTCCAAATTCTTTGTGATAGAGTTAAGTACAAAAATGTTCTACATGCTTCTTAGGGGCATGTTTTATGGTATATCTATAAGAAACAGAACGTATTTTTTCTTAATGGATAAAAATGGGATGGTTAACCTCGCCTGCACTATCGGTATATGCTGGCAAGTCACCAGTGAACAATGATAAACGAGTATGAAGTCAGGTCAGTCAGTCCAACTTAATTGATTTAGTAGAAGTCGACCTAACAGGATCAATTGCTAGCAATCATGACCCATTACTAACAATTCCCTCCTCCCAATAACTGTTCTAACACATAATTTTTTTATGCAACTTAGAATGGCAAACATGCTGACGGTCCAGCTGATAGAAAGTGGTAACTGTCGCCTATAGACATGAGCAGTACCATGGACTTAACAGAGTATACTGTTTCGCCCATGATCACACTCCACGCGTTGCCATTCCTGAGGACTAAGATGTTATTCCTCTATACCCTGTAAATTCACTGCCATGTCCCACCCTTCAAATTGAAATACAGCTATGTAAACACAACTGATTTACGGTAAAAACACGAATGGGACAAAGGTGCCCATGCAAACGACTTTTGTACAATCTCCCTCTGGCAAATCATCTCGTAAACTTATCGATTAAACTTGTAATGTCTTCCTTATTTAGCTAGATTTTCTACAACAGAAGTGTCCAGCACAATCTCAAACGACCGACCGACTCTGATAAAATTATCGTCCAATTTTAAGGCTTGCTAATACATATTCGATTATAACATTTTATTGAACGTCGATTATAGCCATTTTCACGAGGATAATGTAATAAACAATGATACAGGCTTTTACTTTTAAATAGCCAATTCGGATTAGTTGTTCCTCGCCGCTCGAGGAAATCGTGAAACAAATGTACAGTATTCAGTATCCTTGTGATTTTATTATAATATGATGATTATGATTGTAATGTTGTTGATGATGATGATAATGATGATATAATTTTTTATTATACGACTAAGAATGGCAAACAAGCTGACGACCCGACTGATGCTAACCGTCCAAAGTGGTAACCGTCGCCTATAGTCATGAGCAGTACCATGTACATAACAGAATATACTGTTTCGCCCATGATCACACCCCACGCGTTGCCATTCCCGAGGACTCAGTTGTTATTCCTCTGTACCCTGTAAATTCACAAATTTAGATAACAAAGGTACTCTTTACGTACAAGAGAATTGTTACATTTATTACCTTTTCCATTGTTATACAGCATAATTACGTGAGCCCTCTCGTAATATGGGTAGGCACTCTGTGGGAATTACGCTGTTTGCCAATCGAATATTCTAGGAAATGTTTGCTTCTCATGTCAGAAATACTGAACTACATTATATATGGGCATTTATATGCATGACTGAATTGTCTATGTATTCAAATGCTAATCCTGTAATAGGATTCGTATATCTAATGTTATAAAGAGATTGTTTGTAATGGATAAACTCAAAATACACGTATTTATTACTGTTACTGAAAAGCGGGCTTTTTCAGACAGAAAAGCCTGTGACACTGCGACCTTTCCATGGTCTTTTGTGCTCGCCCTTTTTTAAAGTTCGCTGCTAATTCCTATCGATGATAGGAGTTTTAAGATGTTTTTTTGTGGCGACATTTTTTTATCTTCTCTGGATATAGAGTGTTTTCCAAAGAAGATATATCGTTTATGTATGAGGCTATAGCCATACAAAAATTTTTGAAATAGATTTTTGGGCAAAAAGAAAAGTATGGACGATTAATCATTCATCATCATCAACATATCAGCCTTAAACTGTCTACTGCTAAATATAAGCCTCCCCTTGGGGGGGTTTGCCAGTAGTTACCATGCTTGGCAGGCGGATTGGCAACCGCAGTTAGGCTGCTACATCCCCCGCCCTCTCTTAGTCGCCTCTTACGACACCCACGAGAAAGGAAGGGGTGGCCTATTCTATGCCGGGACCATAGGGCAATTTTTAATCATTACAAATATTTAATATTTAAATTAGATGTAGATATATTATTTAAGGGAATATTAAATTTGACCCTTGTAATATTAGAAAATAACTCTCAACGAATTTCACTGCTTAACTTAGTTTAAAAAGTATTGGAATAAATATTAGAAGGCGCTGAGTATTTGGCACGTGAAGTTTCTGAAGTTCATCCGCTGATAAAATCTACGAGTCATGCTGAAGTGGCATTTGAGGAGCATAATTCGAGGAAGCGATAATCGATGGAGAAGGGAAGTTGTTGTTGGTATTTTTACCTTGTGAGAAACCACAGCTAGAAAACTATCTATGTGATGAAATATATATATATATATATATATATATATATATATATATATATATATACCCTCTCCTCCCACATACGAGAGAGTCCTTTTATTACCACTTTCAAAAAAAAACTGAAATGACATCTTCTTTCCCTTGAGTCATAATCTTTATTTTTTCTAGTAATTCATTTTTATAATTAAACTGTCAAATCTTAAAATCGTTCAACTAAATTTCTAATATAGATAGTTTATTTTATTTTAACATTTATTATGTAAGTAGTTAGGTATTATATTTATTTGCAGTATATATATTTACGTTATATTATAAGATGTATTAATATTTCACTAGATCGTTATAATAGTAAATAAGTATTAATATAGTTATGGAGCAAGAACGAATAGAGATGTCGGTAGGGGCCTCCCTAGACGGACGTATGTCGACCAAATAGGCGACGTGCTGAAGAAGGGCCAAATTAAAAGTACCCGTAACCGGCGTGCGTGTATGAAAAGATTGATGAATGTGGAAGAAGCGAGAGAGGTTTGTTTGAATCGAAGCATTTGGTGTTCCATTGTTTCCGCCTACCCTAATGGGAGACAGGCGTGACAGATATGTATGTATGTATTAATATAGTTTTTAAATACTAACAACTACATTTATGTTACATACTAACAAAACTGGACCCATGTAACCTAAAATAAATAAATAATAAAAAAAAATGTGTTTATTTGTACATTTGTTTATGTATTGATTGGTATTAATAGTTATTCGTATTCGGAGCATTAATAATTGTTTGAACAGCACTCGTGTACTTTAACTGCCTGCTAACAAGATGCTTTACTACTGTATTGGGTTGACTGGAAGAGATCTCTTACAGAGATATGTCCACCCTTGCTCACAATATTTACAAATGCAATACATATAAGATATAAGGTTTATGCTCCATAAAACAAAAATTAACTAACATGGAAGTAAACGCTATTATAATTCGATCAAAAAAAGTTTATTTAAAAACGTTAAACAAATGCTTTCATCTAATCCACCATCTTGTAACTGCCGCAGCCACAACATGGCGGATTACATTTTAAAAGACTTCATTTATTTTATCGGTATCCATTCTTTAAGCTTTTAATGGCGGCCATTTTAATAATATTACAATGTTGAATACTAACTGTTTCTCGCGGCTTTGTTCGCATGAATTTGTATATTAAAGTATTCTATGTTTTAAGTTTAGAATATAACCTAATCCGCTAAGCCGTTTAAATGTCATTAAGTAAAATTTTACATTTAAACATACGATACCCCGTTTTAAAATCATATATTTACAATTTAAGGTATTTCTTATGTCGATGGAATTATTCATGTGTATAGGTGACGGTTACCATCTTTCATCAGGTGCGCCGTCAGCTTGTTTGCGATTCTGAGTTACTAAAGAATAATCTAAAAACATTTGCGTGTATAGGTGTATACGTGTGTGAGTGTTCACACTTGAAGTCGCTTTATATTTGCGAAGGAAAATGTACTTACTAGACGATAAAATGCAACAAATATACTTAATGCCTTCGAAATAATTCATCGCAATCTGAATAAGTTATTTCTTTTCAATCTGTTATTTTTGTTATGAATGGCTTTCTCTTATTCATTGAAAGACTTAAAACAAAAAAGTACAAAAATAACTTCGGAATTTAGTAAAGAGAATAAGCCGGGAGTAATTCTCTGTGAGTGCTTTCTTATGTTAAGGACATAAATTATATTCTGAATATTATATATTGATTTGTTAACATATATATATAAAGTTCAAAATAGTGTACTATTTTCAGATATTAAATATGGCCAATTATAAGGTAATTGCATCAATGCAAGTGCTTTAAAATTCGAACCTGAAAAGCATATAAATGAAATAAAATAAATAACAATAACTTTTTTCCCCGTGACTTCGTCTGTGTGACCAGAATATGTTCACTGATCAGAAAAAAATGTATTCTCTGTAGCCTATGTCTTTCTCCATCCCATATACCTATACTACCAGAGGGAGTCTTTGTACTGACGTCGTTTGCTTGAGTACCTCTGTCCCATTCCTGTTTCTATCGTGAAGCAGTTGTGTTTGCATGGTTGTGTTTCGGGTTGAAGGGTGGAATATGGCAGTGAATTTACAGGGTACAGAGGAATAACACCTGAGTCTTCAGAAATGGCAACGCATGTGGGGTATCATGGGCGAAACAGTGTACTCTGTTATGTCCATTATACTGCATATACTGCATAGGCGACGGTTACCACTTTCCGTCAGGTGGGCCGTCAGCTTGTTTGCCATTCAAAGTTGTATGAAAAAAATAGTATATGTATGCTAAATTTTATGGTGATTAGGTCAACTTTTAAGGCACTAAGACGTAACAAACGTACAAATTCACTTTCATGCTTATAGTCACTGTCATCATCATTTCAGTCATTATCCGTCCACTGCTGGACATAGGCCTCCCCCATAGACTGCCATAAGGTACGGTCCTGAGCCACCTGCATCCACTAACTTACTTATAACATTAGAAAAAATTAGAACTATAATAAGAATACACCGACATAATAAATATACATATAAAACAACATTTTTAATATAAATAAATCACCAAAATAACCGCATTAGATGTTTTTAAATATACCCAAACAACAAATAAAGGACGGACAGTAAAAAACTAAACAAACGTCACACGTAAATACAGATCTGTCCATGTTTATAAAAATGTATTATTTTAAAAACGAATGATCGAACGATTTTCAAACAAAACGTGTTGATTTCTTAATTAAATTATGTTGAAACAAGTTATTTTCACGTTGTGATTAATGGATATATTTGTGGAGTGTCACTGCTCGAGTCGACGTTATTGATAGCTCGAATTCGATTTTGTTGGTTGCAAATAATATTAGATTCATTTTAACTAAGCTTGGAATAATTCACGAGTAACATGTGAAATAGCATATGATACGCCAAATCATAAATCACACATGCTACGTCTGTTCACTAATATTTCTACAAAATAAAACTAAAAAATCACAGATAGTGACGTAGTTTACATTTATTAGTGATCGGCGATAGGGTTTGGTTAATAGTGAAATAAAATTATAGCAAGCAATCGACTAGGCTGTAAAGAGCGAGCGAATAAAAATTTTAGCGTACTGATCATAAAAGTTATAATTCCTACTTCATATTAACAAAAAATAGCGATTGTGACATTAAACCACTTCTTGTGAAAATCACTTCTAATATTTTGTTACATGTGATATTACTGTGTATTGTATTAACAAAAATAATACCACGTCGTTTACATTTATTAGTGATCGTCGATAGGGTTTGGTTAATAGTGAAATAAAATCACAGCATGTAATCGACTGGGCTGTAAAGAGCGAGCAAATAGAGACTTTAGTACACTGATCATAAAAGTCATAATTCCTACTTTACATTAACAAAAATAAGCGATTGTGACATTAAACTACTTTTTGTAAAAATCACTGCTAATATTTTGTAACATGTGATATTACTGTGTACTGTACTAATAAAAATAATATCGCTCAATGATAATAAATTAAAAGCAGCAATCCTTCCCATGCCTAAAGACTCTGTACCCAAGAGAGCAAAGGGAGTGTCATGCCACCGTAGGATTTTAGAGGGTGTAATGAATACCATTCCACTCCGGTTGTCAAAAAAATTTCTTAAGTTTTTGACAGACGCAAAAAATGTTGTTAAAACGACCCCGATTATTATTACCCAATATATCAACACCCACATTGAAGTCAATTGAGAAGAATAATTTTCTAAGATTGCAATAAATTTGATTTTGATCAGACAACGATCCTTATAACTTAACTGCCAAAAAATTGTTTTCACAAAAAAATGAACACCGAATGAACGATTTATAAGTTGATACATTGATGAAATATATTGGAAAATAATGCGAACTTAGAACTGTTATTGTAGCCTGGGGATTTTATCTCGCCATTGTTATTTATACAATAATACTATACTCTTATTAGCATTATATTAAAAACTACTGATTTTTAATATATAACGGGAATTTTATGAACTTATTATGTTTGTTGTTTCGATTGGTATGTGAGATAGGACTCTGTGACTCAAAGCACCATACGTCCTCTGAATACTTCCGAATGAAGTTTAAATAGAAAATAGAACGTTAAAGGAATGGTAACTCCGCCTGCGCTAACGGTATACACTGGTAAGGCACCAGCAAGGAATGGCAGGTGAGGGTGAAAAGGCAAGTCAGTTCACCTAATGCGATAAATTTACTCTAATCTGAGCACGATGATTTGCAGGGGAAACCGCGAGGAGGTCGACCTGTCCGGATGAAGTAGGAACAATTGTTGAAATGATATATACAAACATGTTACTAATATAATATTATAATTGTAACCATACAATGTCTAGACTATGAGGGTAGTGAGTGGGCAGTAGTAGTGCTAAAGAGAAACTAAAATATTTACATAAGTTACAAGTTATATATATACATTTGAAAGATACAATATTAATACATACATATTATACACACATACATATATACTTATCAAATACAACAATAATATTTCATCAATACAGAAGCCAACGGTATGACTATTGTCTACTTATAAAACTTTATCAGGCTGAACGTTGATGTTTCCCACGAGCAAACAAAAGGCTTTAAAAACCCTTCGCTGAAGTTAGCGGCGTGTCAAGTTAGTTGGAAATTTTTGTTCGGACCCATTACGCTTGGAATAAAATTGAAAAAAATTACTTTCAGATCTCTTGGGTTTATAGTACAGATATATATATATATATATATATATTGTATTTTTTTAACTCTAAATTATAAGACATTTGAGAATTTATCTACAGTAATACGTTGTCCTCAAGAATGGCAACGCATGAAGGGTATCATGGGCGACATAGTGTACTCTGTTATGTCCGTGATTATTTATTTATAATATATATACATATTTTTGGTGCACTTTACAGATTTACCAATGCACTCACCAAAAATCAAATTTTGCTTAATTTGTTACCGCTCTGTGAAACTGTGGCAGTACAGTAAAAAAAAAATTGTCCAGTTCGGAATTCATTACTACCTCATTGATCAGACGTAGCGCCTGATTCAGGCGCCACTCACGAGGGCATTCTAGTTGGATGTCCTACGTGGAATGAACTACGGTCATACTTACATATAAGCGATGAAAAGTAGTAAACTTGTCATTAGATGGCCCGTCAGTTTGTCTGCCATTGTAAGTTGCATAAAAATATGTATTTCAGCGATTTCAATTATCATCAATTATCAGTTAAGAGCTGATATGATGATGATGAGAAATGACAAATAGGAAAAACATGACATTCTTTAGTCTTAAGGGTGAACATAACGCTGAGCAAATTAGACAGCTTATTTTGATACATTTCTTGGAATTTAAAGATTTGTTTTTTTTAGTCTGAACTTCGAAAAACATAACAGTTGTTTCTTTATGTAAGTTACTCGATATCTCCATGTACAGTTTCATGAATATGAAACAAAATTGAAAAACTTATGACGGTTTGACGTACAAAGAGATGGACAAGGGCGATAGGTACATTAAATGTACATATATTATATTATTAGGAGGTTTATCATGATTTGAAATTCCAATTTTTCAACCTCATTTTCGTGTTTTTTTCTCTTATAATAAAATCGACCCAGTAAATGGACCTTAATGAATAAATGAGTATACTTTTTTTTTTATACAACTTAGAATGGCAAACAAGCTGACGACCCACCTGATGGAAAGTGGTAACCATCGCCTATAGACATGAGCAGTACCATGGACATAACAGAGTATACTGTTTCGCCCATGATACCCCCCATGCGTTGACATTCCTGAAGACTCAGGTGTTATTGCTCTGTACCCTGTAAATTCACGCCATATCCCATCCTTCAATCCGAAACACAGGCATGCAAACACAGCTGCTTCACGGTTGAAACACGAATGGGACAAAGGTACCCAAGCAATCGACTTTTGTACAAAGTCTCCCTCTGGTAAAATGTAAATCTCTCATCTCTCATGTAAATTTAACATCAAATTTGTCTTTCTTTCGGACCCGAAATTTCGGAAAACATTTCATGGTAGGCCTTCAATAAGCCGCAAAATCGTACGGCAGCGACAGTAGCATCTAACTAATCACCCGTCACCATCGTCGGCTTTGTCGCTTATCACTGCCGAGTACTTGAGAATTTATTTATTTACTTAGTACACAATAGAAATACAAGGCGGACTTAATGCTAAAAGCGTTCCCTGCCCACTAACTTTTGGCTATAATAAAACATTGGGATGAGGTCATGAAATAAACTGTGGAATAATGGTAAAGTAAGAGACGGCATTCGTAGCTGAAACTATTTCGAGGAATAACGCGTAAAATAAACCCGTCTTTGTGAGACAGAATCTTTACATCGCAAAATTGTTTGAAACTGTGAATAATGTATTTTTTTAAAACTTCTTTAGACTTTAGACGTTGGATAATTTTTGGGATGGGGAAGAAGCACAGAATTCGCGTGAACATTTTTTTCTCATTAAAAATATGAAAATTTTATTACTATACTAAATGAGTTTGATTTTTGTTTGTTTGTTTGTTACCGTATAGCGCCTTAACGGCTAAATCAGGGGGGAAGGCAATGTTAGTAATGCGGGCTACCAGGTCCACTGCTAGCAAAATACCCTGTCAGAGCGACGCCCACGCGGTTGCCTCTAGAAACCATCGTGCTAAATTCCAGATGTATCCCTGACCATGGGCTAACTGACTGGTGCCCCGCCACCAGTGTATACCGTTAGCGCAGGCGGGATTACCATTCCATTATCATCCATTAAAAAAAATGGCTAAATCTAATATATACTATATAATATAGTATACACATGCTACATTAGATGAAGAAGGAAGAAAGCTACGTTTTATCTCACCCGATCACAGGAACAAAGTAGCAGGTAAAAACTAGTCACACATAAATGCACAAATTCAAAACAAGTTACACGGGAGATCTTTAAAGTCAAAATAAGCAGTGTAATAAAGTAGATACACGTTCACAGCAATAACAACCAAAAAAGTGGCAGCACCTTCACAATGCAGCACTCGCTACACGTAACATGCAACGAAAACGTTGACTCGCAGTATCCACAAAATGGAAATAACGAAATGCATTCGAAACAAATTCACAGACACTTTTCAGCGATGTAAAATGTAAACTGACGGTGTACAACTAGTATATTTTATTCAAACACAGAAGTTTTTTGTGAGGACAGATTCAAGTTTTTATTTACTTTATTTTTGCGTGAATTTACAGGGTACAGAGTAATAACACCTGAGTCCTCAGGAATGGCAACGCATGGGGGCTATCATGGGCGAAACAGTATGTGTGTGTACTGTTATGTCCATGATACTGCTCATGTCTATAAGCAACGGTTACTACTTTCCATCAGGTGGGTCGTCAGCTTGTTTGCCATTCTAAGTTGTATAAAAAAAAAAGTATACTCATTTATCCATTAAGGTCCATTTACTGGGTCGATTTTGTTATAAGAGAAAAAAACACGAAATGGATGTTGGAATTTCAAAGCCGTCAGCTTGCTTGCCATTCTAAGTTGTATAAAAAAAAACTTTCAATCGATTTCCTAAAAGGAGATTCCTTATTCGTTTGAATCTTTTATTGCCTGTTACCTCATAACTCTGTCAGTTAAAAACCGATTTTAAAAATATTTTTTTAGGTGATATATTTACAGATTGTTTTCATAGAAGAAAATTATTTATTTATTTATTTATTTATACTTTATTGTACATAAAAACTATATTATTATAACTTATTTCAAATCAGCGATCCGCCCCAGCTTCGCAACATACTCGTACATTACATTTTTTTTTTTGATGGGTGAAAATGGTATGGTAACCCCGCCTGCGCTAACGGGATACGTCGGCGGAGCACCAGTAAAGGGTGATAGGTGAGAATGAAAACAGGCCAGTTAGCCCATCATGATGAATTCATCAGGAATTAACCATGATAGTGTCCAGGGGGAACCGCGAGGACGTCGACCTGGTTGGGTATATTGCTAGCAATGGGATTCTCAGTCTCCATTACTAATAATCCCTTTCCCCCCCCCGTACATTACATTAGAAACATATAAAATTATCAGTGTTTTTCTTCTATATTATACATGTATAATACATATAAACCTTCCTTTTGAATCACTCTTAAACCTCTTTTACCAGAGGGATACTTTGTACAAAAGTCGATTGCTTGGGTACCTCTGTCTCATTCGTATTTCAACCGTGAAGTAGTTGTGTTTGCATGGCTGTGTTTCGGTTTGAAAGGTGGGATATGGCTTGAATTTACAGGGTTCAGAGGAATAACACCTGAGTCCTCAAGAATGGTAACGCATGGGGGGTATCATGAGCGAAATAGTATATGTTATGTCCATGGTACTGTTCATGTCTATAGGCGACGGTTACCACTTTCCATCAGGTGGGCCGTCAGCTTGTTTGCCATTCTAAGTTGAATAAAAAAAAAACTCTATCTACTAGAAACACCGCATCAATATCTGTTGCGTAGTTTTCAAGATCTAAACATAAATAGGGACAGATAGATGGAAAGCGACTTTGTTTTATACTATGTAGTGACGATAAAAATGTACAACAAGCGAGCTTAACTCTGCAAGAGTTCTCTTTCAACAAACCCTGAGTGGTAACGAAATAGTTTCAGTTATTTAGTTTTCAAATTTTATAACTGATTTTTTCACAATTGAAATCGGTATTTTTTGTAGAATACAACCTTCAATTATTTATAAACCGACTTAGATTTTTTTTTATCAAAAAGGATATATTTTCAATTTTGTCTCCCATACAAATGGTCATTAAAATCGGCCCATCGGCGGTTTTTTATATCAAAATAACCGATTTGGCCACGATTGAGGTTAATGCTTTTTCATTGTAAAACAAAAACTACCGGTTAGAATCTGAGCGTTTGAAACAATATTATTGGAGGATTGCAAACCTATCTTGAGGATACTGCGTGAATTGGTTTTCGCACGTTTAGAGCGCTGCCAATCTTAAAGACTAACGGATTACAGTCTTGTGTCAATATTTTAACTTACTTTCTTGGCCTTCAACGCGATTACAGAGGCGGGAAAGGGATTGTTAGTAATGGGGGTGTAATAGTCCCATTACTAACAATATACCCTCTCAGGTCGACCTCCACGCGGTTCCCCCTGGAAACTATCATGTTTAATTCTTGTCGAATTCTTCATGGTGGGCCAACTAACCTGCATTCATTCTCACCTATCATCTTCCACTGGTACCTCGACGGTGTATACCGATAGCGCGGGCGGGGTCACCATTCCATTTTCACCCATTAAAAAAAAACGCGATTACAGAAAACATTGGATCGCAAGGACGATACATTACTGAATATAAAAATCTTGGTCATGGCTGCAAAGAAGCCATATAGTGTATTTGAATAAAGAAAAAGGATTATTTGAATTTTTTGATACCCTTCTTGTTTATTTGATATGTAAATAAATATAAAAAAAAAAAAAAACACTAGTAGAACTATAAAAGTGCTATAATATCGGAGTACGTCGTATAAACCTTGTAACAGACATAATACCAGGGGGACACTTTGTACAAAAGTCGTTAGCTTAGGCACCTCTGTCCTATTAGTGTTTCAACCGTGAAACAGTTGTGTTTGCATGGCTGTGTTTCGGTTTGAAGGGTGGGATATGATAGTGAATTTACAGGGTACAGAGGAATAACACCTGTGTTCTCAGAAATGGCAACACATGGGGGGTATCATGAGCGAAATAGTATGTTATGTCCATGGTACTGCTCATGTCTATAGGCGATGGTTACCACTTTCCATCAGGTGGGCCGTCAGCTTATTTACCATTATAAATTAGCGATTTATAAAAATAAATCCAACACCCTCGATACATCTGTCTGGTAAGAAAAGGGTTAAGAAGGTATTTATTACGCACGCAAACGTTAACATATCCTGCTGAAATTGCGTGTCCTACCTTCGTCTCTGAGACTCCGACTTCGTCCAACTAGTAACTAGGCATGAGTAATTTATTTATTTTATTTATTTATTCATTAGTACAAATATGTGTACATGGCGGACTTAATGCTAAAAGCATTCTCTCCCAGTCAACCATAGGGAAGTGACAGAATACTCGAATGTGGTACTACTAATTATTGATATACATACATACTAAAATTACATATATAAACGAATAAATATATATAAATAACAAATATACTTACACATATATGACATATACTATATTATACACGAAATTGAGAATAATATTAAAGCTCGGATAAAGTAAAAAAGTGAGCGTGAACATTTTTTTTTAAAGACAGTTTAGTCGGTAGTCTCTTAATGCCATCAGGATAATATCGGATATATATATATATATATAGAAATATATATATATATATTATCGAATATAAATGCGGTATTTTATGTAGTTCAATATCTATATATTTGAATATTACCATGTGATCCCGATATAGAATGGGCCACGCTTTCTTTCTCGTGGGTCTCGTAAGAGGTGCTTAACGGTCAAGATATGGGCAGCAGCAGCTTCAAACATCACCACAGCACAAGGGAAAGGGATTCCCAGTAATAGAAACTACGTCACTACATCTCCGATATCTATCATTCATATTTATAAAATTCTGTTGATGAGATATCTATAGACCGAGTAGTCAATATCTAATATATATATATATATATAGATAGATAATTTATTTTCATTACTTACAGCACACAAATTACAACATAGATATAAAAAAAAGCGAAATAACATAAATGATAAAAAAAAATACATAAAGCTAAATACAATTTTCGTTTGTGAGTGTGCCATAGTAATACAAAATAGATATTGTTATATATATATATATATATATATATATATATATATATATATATATATATATATATATAATATTATATAAGATTATGGAGCCTAATTTATGTCCATACGTGAAATGCAACAAATTTGTTGGTTTATTAAGAAATTTTTAATTGTTAATTAAGCACTGCACGTACTAGGTCAATGTATTGCCCCACCAGATTTGTATTATTTTATTAGTATTATATTTTATTATTTTATAAGATCATAATTTTGTCAGTTATAACCGAGCCATTGGAAATATACATTTCCACAAACCACGTCGCCTCAATACAACCCGCAACATAGTACATACCTACTGTAATTACTTATATAAGATATCGTCACCTCTATGGCAAATTTACGAATTTGCAGTTTTTTCAAATTTGACATTTCTTGAAAAATGTACATTTTGCGTCATACTACTTATTGTGTCTTATTTTCAAATTTATATCTCTAATTCATTATTCTTTCGGTTAAAGAAATCGAGTAGCTCGAATCTCCATATTTTTGTGATATACCCAAAGTACTTAGCATATTTTTATAGTATTTTCTATAATAAACACTTTAATTTGAAAATTTCAATAATTATTTTATCAATTTTTCAATCCTAATTTAGTTATTTTACATGAATGATTGCCTTCCTTATACCTTCGTATATTTACGAAAGTGGCACTTTCGTTAGTTTGCTAGATATTAAAATGAATGATTTTCTTTGGCAACTTACGAAACTGCCACTTTCGTAGATTTGCTGTTGTATAACTCAATACCTGGGAACTCTCATGTATGAAGGTGCAAAGTAACGAATGTGTATTTATTTCTGATACTTGTAATATAATAATAATTAATTTAGCATTCAATAAAAACCAGGATTTTAAAACTAAAATGTTAGCACGATCTTTTACAGTAGTCTTCTGTCAAAAGTTATTTGCATTGTAATGTTTTAAAACGTTCCCCTGTAAAATGTATCTCTTTCAGTTTCGTAAGTTTACCATAGAGGTGAAGGTATGTAACCCCTAACATTTACAGTAACGAGTTAGCAACAAGCTCAGCAATCAACTAACATACGAATAGTAACTGAAATAAAAAGGTATAGAGGCCATCCACTGAAATATTAGATCTGAATATATTGATTGCTCAATCACGCTCAACGAATTCGAACATTTCAGATATACAGTATTTCCTTTGATACAAAAGTAAGTGCGTAGACACTGAAAGCAGTCTGATTCTAATTGAGTTTGTGATACTCTGAAATTTTTTTACTTTATCAAACATACTATGTACAGATCGACATTAATCTATACAATTCTATATAAAATATTATAATGTTAATACTAGTTTTTACTCCTATCTTTGTCCATGTGACTAGGACATTTACTTATTTGTTTATTTAACTCTTCATTGCATCATAAACAAAAATGTATGATATACAATGACAAGTGAACAATTCAAGTGAAATATAGTAACATAAATACAGATTGAAATGTATACATAAAGGTACAAAAGGCGGTCTTATCGCTAGGGCAATCTCTTACAGACAACCTTCGGTTAAAGGAGAATAGATAGAAGTGGGTAGGTGGCGCAAGAGTGAATTAATATTTTTTTATGCATAAAAAACTTTTTTTTTTATACAACTTAGAATGGCAAACAAGCTGACGGCCCACCTTATGGAAAGTGGTAACCGTCGCCTATAAACATGAGCAGTACCATGGACATAACAGAGTATACTGTTTCGCCCATGATACTCCCTATGCGTTGCCATTCCTGAGGCTCAGGTGTTATTCTTCTGTACCCTGTAAATTCACGCCATATCCCACCCTTCAAACCGAAACACAGCCATGCAAATACAAATGCATGCAAAAACATACAAATTCAGATACAGTGCATATACAAAATAAATAACTTTCGATATGTAACTTTAATACAGAAATAAATTATATGCTAGGGTTAATAAGAATGCATTAAAATATAAGTAAAAAATGTGTGACACGAGTGTATGTTATAGAATGTATGTTAACTAAACTTGTGAGTACATATGAGTTCGTTTGGTGTGTGTGTGTTCGAGAATGTATGTACGTGTGTGTGCGCGTGTGTGATTGTGTGCGTATGCGTGTATTTGAGTGGTTTTATATTCATATGTTTTAGAGTATCTGTTTTAAAAATCTTATGTTTTATGTTAAATACCTATATAAATACATAAAAAACATATAAATACTGCTTCCAAATTGTAAAATTTTTAGATTGCTGAAGAAATAAATAAGTATACGGGATGGCTACAATTAAAATTGTTGTCAAAATACGAGTAAAACAATATTTCCGGTTTTATATCAAAGAAGCGAACGTAATAAACATCATCACTGGATCGGTATTTTATAGGAAAAATAACTTGCTTATCATATAAAGTGGATCAACGAAAAATGTGTACGAAATGAATACGGAAAATAATGGAAAATAATGGAAAGATTAAGATGTTGTGAAATTTTTCTTAGCTACTGTTGTTGTCGACAATTAAATATTATTATGATAGTCAAATATATATATATATATATATATATATATATATATATATATATATATATATATACGGACCGCTACTATATTATACAGCAAAGATGACAAATAAACGTACAGCCCGTCTGAAGGTAAACGGTCACTATAGCCTATTTAATTTTAATAGGTGAAATGACACGGTAACCCCGCCTACGCTATCGGTATACACTGGCGGAGTACCAGTGAGAGATGATAGGTGAGGATGAAAAAACAGGTCAGTTAGCCCATCGTGACGAATTCCACTAGAATTGACCACGATGGTTTCCAGGGGGAACCGCGTGATGGTCGACCTGATAGGGTATATTGATAGCAATGGGGGACTAACCTCCTTATTATTAACGATCCCTTCTCCTGATATATCTAAAGAAGGTAAACGCTCCTAAGAATTAAAAAAAAAATAGACTTTAAATACAGCAGTACTTTAATATGTATAAAATATAAAAGCATAAATAAGGATTCTTCAGGATCGGCAACGCGCACGTGACACCCCTAATATTACAGGCCTCCATAGGTTACAGTGGCCATTTACCATCAGACGGGCTGTATACTATATTTGCCACCATCGTGCTACAAAAAAAAAATCTTTTCAGGTTTTTGGAATCATAATATTAATCAGATAAAGAGGAAGAGGAAGACCGAGAATTAACTACATGGGACAGATAAAGGAAACACTAGGCGTCATGTTGTATAGGGAGATCAAGGATATGGCCTGGGATAGAGCTGGCTGGAGGAAGATGCATGGATTAGTTGCACCGACAAGAGGAAACTCTTAAATGAAAAGAGAGAGAATATTAATCAGATATTATTATTTTGTCAGCAGTCCACTGCTGAACATAGGCCTTTTCTATTATGGGAGTTTTGCCAGTAGTTGCCATATTTGGCAGGCGGATAAGAAACTACAATTAGGCTTTAGTGATATTTTAAGGGGGACGCGGCTGCTTATTCCTCGAACATTAAGCTTCCTTATTCGCCTCTTACGACATCCACATGTAAGAAAGAGGTAGTCGATTCTATACCAGAACCACACGGCACATTATTTTTATGGCTATATATATACAAATCTTATTTAAGTTTGACCCAATAATAAAAAATCTTAAAGAAATTTGCCTGTATCATAACATTGTAATGTTTTAATGACCGCAATATGTTGATTATAGTACATTACTGCAGCGGCCAGCAACTGAGGCATTGATGGACGAACGTGCAAATGTGAGCCGAAGCGTAGCCGAGGCACACATACGTGAGTTCATCAATGTCTAGTTGTGGTCAAGGCTTGTATAGTACTTTTTTCAAATAATGCGCGGAAATAAAATAAAACAATTTTACTTTTTAAGTTCAATGATGAATAACAAACAATAATAATATTTCACGCGCCATAATGTTCTTTTGTTTTTTTTTTTTCAATAAACAGCTTTCTATTTGCAAGCCAGTTCGACATTTAAATAAAACTTTTTATTAGTTACCTCCTTGGTAGCCATGTTTCGAAGTAAAAGGTCATTCCATTTTTAAATTACAGGACAAATATGAGTTTACATAGTAATTTATCTGGCCGCAAAACACGACAGATAAGGATTTTCATACAACTTTTGCCGGCTGCAGTTGCCCACGTGTCTTTGAGTAGTACGGCAAGTTTGATTTATCACTAAGAAGATTGTCAAAATAATGCTCACATTTCCAAGCATGTTTGAGAAAATAATGTAAACTAACTAACATTTTTGGCACTCCGCTTCAGTTGCCTGCTGCCTTTCCACCACGTCACCTCAGCCTCGGGTCTGGAGCCTGTGCTTTTGCACTCGACCTCGTAGCTCCTGTCGGCTGACAACTGCTGACTCTTGTTGAGAATCTGCACCGTGAGTGGCCTTACTGTAACAAACTGGATTAGTAAAGCCAAATGTTTACTAGTTTGAAACGCAATTTTAATTTACTATCACTAGCTTCTACCCGCGTCTTTGTCCGCCATTGTCCTTTTATATACCATATAGTATGTGTGTACCAAATTTCATAGTAACTAGTTAAATTGTTAATGCGCTATAAGTTAATAAACAAACAGGGGGAAAGGGATTGTTAGTAATGGGGTCTAATTGACCCATTGCTAGCAATACACCCTATCAGGTCGACCTCCGCGCGGTTCCCCGTGGAAACCGTCGTGGTTAATTCTAGTGGAATTCGTCACAATGGGCTAACTGACCTGCCTTTTCAATCCTTACCTGTCATCCTTCACTGGTACCCCGCCAGGGTATCCCGATAGTGTAGGCGGGGTTACCATATCATTAAAACCCATTAAAAAAAAATAAACTAACAAACTCACTTTCAGATTTATAATTAGAATATAAATAATAATACTAATTATTTATATTTATAATAAGTTTACTGTTGTAATCTTTTGGAGGAAACAATATATATATATATATATATATATAATACGTTATTAATAAAATTTCTAACATGTTTATAATTATTTTCAATGTACACAATTTTCCTCTAAAGTTTTATTATGTTGCCTCTACGCTACACGTGTTTCTGGTACCAAGCGATTGTGCAACCACGCAAGGTTATACTTCAATTTGAAGTGTGGTACGTTGAAAGGAACAGAGGAAACACAGGGTAAATTACAGATTTTGTACCACAAAAAAACCTACTTCAATTCGTATTTAATACCACAAAAGTGGCAAACAAATATACAGCCCGTCTGATGGTAAACGGTCACTGTAGCCTATGGACGCCGGCAACACCAGGGGTGTCGCGTGCGCGTTGCCGGCCCCGAAGAAACTTTAATACGGGGTGTATTAAAGTTTCTTCGGGTCGGGTTAAAGTTGTTTAAAGAACCCGTACTGTAGTCTTATATTTTGACAAAATCAGTCACTTTTATCTAAAAACTAAACTACAGTAATGATTTTGATAAGATTTCTATGGCATCACTTTGTATGTGTCACTTTCAGACAAAAAAATCCAAATTGGTTTAGAACTGACGGAGTTGAGGTAATAAATACAAAAAAATACAATCGGATTGAAAGCGTTCTTCTTTTTGAAATCACAGTATACCACAGGCGAACCCCCCACCCCCCACCTAGACAACTGGCCCCCCACTAGACAAATGGCAAGCGAATCTATCAATAGAATCGTTATCGAAAGCGAGTTCACGTGTTGGAATGAGACATCCGACGTTGCTACCTCATTCTAACTCATGGACTCGATTTTTTAATGGATGGCAATGAAGTGGCAAACCCCGTCCGTGTTAACGATATACACCGACGAGACGCCAATGAGAAATAATAAGAAAGGGTAAAAAGATAGGTCAGTTAGCCCACCGTGATATATACACTTAGAATTCAGCACGATAGATTCTAGTAGGGACCACGTGAAGGTCCACCTGGTTAGGTATCAACCCTCCCCCCCCCCGCGCACGGACTCACCAGCGATGTCAATTCTATCGTTGAGTTTGCTTGCCCTTTGTCTAGGGTCTGAACCTTGTTTACAGCTCCATATTGTAATTATACAAAACATATCCAAACTATATCCAACAATCATAATCATCATATTTGCCTTTAACTGTCCACTGCTGAACATAAGCCTCCCCTTAGGGGGTTATGCCAGTAATTTAGCAGGCGAAATGGCAACCGCAATTAGGCTTTGGAGATGTTTTAGGAAGAGCTTTGCTGCTTATCCCTTGCCCTCCTTAGTCTTACGACTCCCACTAGAAAAGAAGGGGTAGCCTTTTCTATGGCGGGACCACAGATATCTAAAATTATAAATCCTCTTAATTTACAATATTGAAAATAAATAATATAAAACAAAGAATATACTCACAATTTATGTCTAATATTAGTAACTTGGTCTCTGGCGGAGCTAAATTCGTATTGGATGCTTGACAGACGAGCCTGGCGTTCAAATGCTGCCGTCCAATACTGGGGAAGGTCAACATGTTGACAGTCACTCCGTCAGGCCGCTGCTCGTATGAATCATCGATGACTGTGTTCTCGAGGTACCATGTCACTTTCGGCTTGGGGTCCCCTTGGTGAAGCAAAATAAAATTAGTTATTAAAATCAGTTTACCAGAGGGAGACTTTGTACAAAAGTCGTTTGCTTGGGTACCTCTGTCCCATTCGTGTTTCAACCGTGAAGCAGTTGTGTTTGCATGGCTGTGTTTCGGATTGAAGGGTGGGATATGGCGTGAATTTACAGGGTACAGAGGAATAACACCTGAGTCTTCAGGAATGGCAACGCATGGGGGGCGTCATGGGCGAAACAGTATACTCTGTTATGTCCATGGTACTGCTCATGTCTATAGGCGACGGTTACCACTTTCCGTCAGGTGGGCCGTCAGCTTGTTTGCCATTCTAAGTCGTATAAAAAAAAAGTTTACAAGTCATGAACAATCATTATGGGTCATTTTAAAGTCAGAAGTTTTGTAAGTCAGAGAGAAACATTATACAAAAGTCGTTTACTTGGATACCTCTGTTCCTTTTGTGTTACTGCCATGAAGCAGTTATTTGCATGGCTATGTTTCGGTTTGAAGGGTGGGATATGATAATAAAATAACAGGGTACAGAGGCATAATACCTTTTCTTCAGAAATGGCAACGCATGAATGAGATCATGTTATGTAAAGTACGTATTCTATTATATGTACTGTTCATATCTATAGGCGATGGGGAAGAAAGTTTCTTGTGTGGCAACCCCGTACAAAAGTGATAAAGTGTAGGACGACCCTCCACTAGATGTAGTTAGTAAATGCAGGTGGTTCAGGGCCGTTCCTACTGGCAATCTATGGGGGAGGCTTATGTCCAGCAGTGGACGGATAATGGCTGAAATGATGATATCTATAGGTGACGTTCACCACTTGTTATCAGGTGGGCCGTCAGCTTAACATAACCTTTATAGAGCAGAGAGAGAACCAAGTATCAAGAATAGGGGGAAACTAAACCATTACTAGCAATATAAACTATCAGGTAGACGTCCATGCATTTCCCCTGGAAACCATTGTGGTTAATTTTATATTCATCACGGCGGGCTAACTGAACTGTTTCATCTCCACCTATTATACCTCACTGGTGCCCCGCCAGCATACACTGATAGCGCAGGCGGGATTACCATTTAATTTTCATCAATTTTTTCTACCATGAAGATGATGGTAAATGGTCACTGTAACCTATGAACACCTACAACACTAGGGGTGTCACCTGCGAGTAGCCAACCCTTAGAAAACCTGAATATACCTACCATTTTTGGAGAACTCAATGAAAAAAAGTATCAAGAACATAATTACATATACGTGCTTCATCCAAATTCATATTTCATCTCATTAATTCATGTGATTCTATAGACACATCAGATATCTTATACGCGTCAGAGACTACACAATTATCCTATCATTCATGATAGGTCAGTCTAATTAGAACTTTCATACTAACTGATAAATCGTATATTCTATTATAGTATAGTGCATTAGTTTCATTCTCGTTTAATATTCCATTCACATGTCAATTTGCACTCAGTCTACCAATGAATATGGTTCTAAAATTAGTACAAAATATAGACCTAAATAAATAAATGTAATTAATATATTAGTTTTTAACAACATTTCTAACCCTTCAGGCTTGTAAAATAATTATTATATTCAATGCCCGAGATACGTATTCGTAAACATATTATCTTTACATCGGCGTAAACATATGTTTTAAAATAAATACATGTGTTATTCTATGCTACCATATTACAATATGTGAATAAAGAAATAATATCATATCTGTTTGTGGATCAACGACGCGTACAATTCGACATAAATTGTTCGATCGTATAAAATTTTATAAATGTTGGTAATCAAATACATTGAAATTATTTTGTTTAATTCCACTAACATTAGTATGTGTGTGACTGCCAACACTCGAAGTTTGACCGCCACTACTACTACCAGAAGTTCCACAATCTTCCATATTAGTCATCAATCTTCGACTTCCATTAAATATAAAATGACAATTTAAATTTTTCTAATCAAATAACCGTTGATATGAACTTCTACAAAATAAAACCTAGTTTAGTAAAATATTTATAAAAGTTAACAAAATAAAGAGCTTTTTTAATTATACAGTACTATCATACCTACTTGTATAACAATTAGTCCATTACCTTAAGGTTGTCTTCAAAAGATTGCTCTCAGCTATAAGACCGCCTCACTATACTTATACAATTGTATCGTTGTATTTGTAAATTGTCTCGCTTATTTCCTATATTGTATAATGCAAATAAAGTATACTTCATTCATTCATTCATTCATAAAGCTTCTTGAAAATTTATTATAGTCTGTTTTCATAGCCTAACACGAATAGTTAATGAAAGAAGCCACATATTCCAACAATTTTTGACATAATAAAACGCTGAAAGTTAGTAAAGCTATACAAATGAAAACTAATTTTCGAATCATTGTCTAATGATCCCAATTTTTTACCATAAAGAATGATAAATATGTTTTTTATTCAAGTAAACTTAGCATTTTTTAATAGGCATTTTTGAAGAATTTACCGTCCAGTACGGAATGCAAATTCAGCTAAAAAGAAATGAGCTAGAAAATCAGCTGTTGCTTCTTTCAAATAAAAGTTACGTTTACAACAAAAATGTGAATGGATAAAATGACTATCATAAACTTAATATTGATAAAAAGAAAGAAAATAAAAAACTATATTCAATCACAGTATTCTTGGACAGACCAGTCCCTACTAGAAGCATCCGTTCACGTTCGTGGTTGTGTACAACCATATTATAGGGAGCCCAACGACCCGTCTCACTACATCGCCACAATCTGGATATTATAGTAAGCATAATTTATTTCAAGTTACGCAATTACGTCAAAATATCGGTACCCAATTGGATTTAACAATCAGTATAGCCACTCAGTACAAAATAAAAAAAAAAAATCTCCCACTCTTACTGATTTCACAAAATCAGCGTTCAGGCGTTACGTATGAATGCCTAAACATTTAGCTGAGTGATAACCATTACGGTTGGGGGGAAAGGGATTGTTAGTAATGGAGACTGAGAATCCCATTGCTAGCAATATACCCAACCAGATCGACCTCCTCGCGGTTCTCCCTGGAAACTATCATGGTTAATTCCCGATGAGTTCATCATGATTGGCTAACTGACCTGTTTTCATTCTCAGCTATCACCCTTCACTGGTGCCCCGCCAGCGTATCCCGTTAGCGCAGGCGGGGTTACCATACCATTTTCACCCATCAAAAAACATTACGGTTGCATAATATTTAATTAGTTATAAATTTATTTTTGTATTTCCTTTTCCTTTAAGTTTACAATTGTTTTAATTATAACTGTTATTGATATGCGCCAAATAAATATTTTCTTTCTTTCTTTTCGTCGGACCTTCTTACTTTTTTCCTTCCTTCTTTCTTTATTTCTTTCTTTCAACTTTCAGCAACAACAAGGAACCAGTAAAACAAAATTAGAAATAAATTCATACAATTAGTACATAAAGCGGAACTTTCATATAATAGGTAACTTATAAAAATTCTGATCGCAGAAAATATTAAAACCTAACGACCGGGCTTATGAAAACCGATCGTAAAAATTTATACGTACATAAAATAGAATACGTTTACAGACATCACGGACATTATTTTCACTTCGATTATAACCGCTGCTTCTAAGAGTTTTCCAGAATATTCTTTTTTAAAGATTTCATCAACGTAAACTATTATTTTACTGAACTAGGTGTTATCTTGCAGAAGTCTACATCACAGGTTATTTGATAAGAATTATTTTGTTTAATTCCGCTACAACAGTGAAACTTTCGCAGTTTGGGTGCTGAACGGGTAACACTAGGCTCCGAGATCTATTAATCTGTTTGAAAATGCTTCATTTAAGCGTGCCGCAAAACGTGCGTGACGAAATGGTAGTCGAAGATTGATGGATAGTGTGTAAAGTTGAAGAAGTTTTAGTAATAACAATAGTAGTCAATCTTCGAGTATTGATAGTCACATATAAACTAATGTTAGCGGAATTAAACAAAATAATTCTGTTATTAAAAGTGACATATTATATTTTAATTTACCAGCTTAACTTACGTGTAATTTAAGCTCTACTAGTTCTTTACAGGCTCGCGCTCGCTTCGCTGCGGTTTAAGACTAAAGGTCCCGAATGGTCCCGAAACCAGTCGAGGTAGCTCGATCAAATTAAACGTAAATAAAACTGGTAATTATTACATTAAAATATTTCTAATCTAAATAAAAAATAAAATATTACTAATATTTTTTATACAACGTGGTATATTCATGATTTGTAATGAAAGCGCTCACCACATTCAATAAACAATTACCACTAGAGGTGTCATTTGCTCCACATCAACTCTTATGAAAGAAAGAGATGGAATACAATAATTTCTAAACATAATCTTGCTATTCCAATTCAAGTACATCTATGAAGAGCTCTGAATAAAAGTGATCAGGTAATAAATACCACAGAAACACACCATTTGCCTGATCTTCAAGTTAGGAGTGAAGTTCGCTGTGCTGGTCTGACCGAGCCTCTAAACCGGTACCTTATTGAAGCAAAACAACATGTTTATCACCACACCATAGAGATGGTCATGTTTGGTTGCGACTATTTCCAGCTTTACTATAAATATTTCTTCTAATAAATTTCGTCTGTGAAGAAATTGTAAATAAACTATCTAGTTTAAAAACAAGTCTAAAAATAAAAGCAGATAGTACATTTACCTCCAAACACTTCGCAGATTAGTTCCAACGTGTCGCCTTCGTTGTACGGTTCTAGAAGTCGGGTCTGGTCTCTTGTCTTTGCGTCCATTATGATTGGGCGATTTGGTGGAGCTGTTAAAAGAAATTTATTTAACATTTAGCAAAATAATATGCAGATGCTTACTGTAAATACTAAACTAAAAATAGTCTAAAGAAATCATGTTAAGCCTTGTTAACGCCTTTCAAGCAATGACTATATCTTGGTGGAAATAAATAGCATATCAGTTTTAAATTCTAAAATTAATAGACTAGTACTATTGCATTTTTCGTGCAACTTAGAATGGCAAACAAGCTACCAAACTACCTGATGGAAAGTGGTAATCGTCGCCAATAGACATGAATAGTAGCATGGACATAACAGAGTATAGTGTGTCGTCCATGATAGAATTCGTACGTTACCATTCTTGAAACCTAAGATGTTTTGTCCTTGCACCCTGTAATGTCATTGCCTATCCCACCTTTAAAATCGAAACACAACCATGCAAACACAACTGATTCACGGTATAAACACAAATAGAACAGAAGTACCCAATCAGACAACTTTTGTACAAAATCCCTCTTTGGTAAATGTTTTTACCATGTCTCCATACTATGAGCTTTTTATGACAAATAATGATAAAAATTACACAATGATCATTTGAGCTATTAGGATGGCAAGAGGTAACATAGAAACAAATATATTTTCATATTTATAATATAAACTGATCAATAATAAGGAAGGATTAGTTCAGAATAACAAGCCCATATCACATTCCTGGTTAAGTCATTTAGTAACCTCAGATAGACTTATCAGAATCACGTCGTCTGTTTTCAAAACACTGGCTCTCAACACTGGTCTATTTTTATACAAGCTATTTTCATACAATATTTCAATTTGCTCACATTACACCGACCATATTCGAATCTAATACAACAGGAAAAGGGAAAATATACTACGCTGACCCCAAATAATAAGTGAGTCATTGGTGGTTCCAAACCAATATTGCAGACAACTGTTTTCCGAATTAATTAGATTTGGGAATCTGATTTGCTATCATGGGAATGGTAATAAGAATTATGAGGTTTTAACATAAAAATTTTAGGATGATAAAGAAACGAACAGCTGTATTACACAGACATACAGAGCATTGTGAGATGAAATATTAAAGTATGCAATATGATCCCGCGTATACAATTCTTCCTTTATATTCAATATTTCATAAAGCAATGTTTTCCATAATTTATGAATATAGCATCATTGTGTTTAAGATGTGAGGCTAATGGTGTTTTATGTCTTTTAACACGTCAATTTTTTATGTAAATGACGTGCGAATGGTGAAAATGTATTTTTTAATATTTCAACCCTACTTAGAATACCAGAGTTCACAGGGATAATGCCTGATAAAACAATTTACTATGTAAATTTTACACAGAGTTGGTAAAAAGAGTATATAATATCAACTCGAAACCTAATACGTATTCATGAGTCTAAACTTTCTAAATTTCAAATCAACATTCACAAATTAATATTCGCAGACGAGAAAAAAAACACAAACTTTATAAATCAAATTGTAACAGAGATCCTTCTTTATGTCCTTCAGTATGAAATTCATTTTGCAGAGAAATATTACAGTGAAATAAATGTTTTGGAAAAATATTAATTATAGTTTTTTCATGCAATTGTTCCGTTTCTAAATCTAAATCAATTCTTTCATTACCACATTATTCAAGGAGAATACCGTTCTCTTAGTAATTTGTAAAACTTAGCAAAACATCAAGATATGCCTAACTGTGAAGCAGTTCATCATCCTCATGTTCATCACCTTTGATCTCTACCGTTGTTGTATTATAATACATAATCGTGTATGTATGTATATTTATATGATTATAATGTACAGTAATTCTCCATTGTATATGTTATAATTTGAAAAACAATATGGATACGCCTGTGTATTTATCTACAACAATTTTCAATTTTTCACCGCATTATTACTATAAATTTTTGTTTTGCCAAATGTTGACTGGGAGAGAATACTATATAGCGTTGAGTCCGCCTTTTGTACCAAACATTGGTTGTAATGTTGTCAATAAAGAATAAGTAAATAAAATAAATAACTACATAAATGAAAAAATGTATAGTTTTCTTAAGTAAATCTGGAGAATGGCTGAAGAGATTCGTTACTTTTTATTTTTCGAATAGTCCGATTAAAATTTGAAGGGAATTCAAAAGAAAAGGAATTCAAACTTACTTCAAAATCGAATCATTCATACACTGTATTAAGACGCAACAAAATTTTAGACAACATAAAAAGAAACACGATTGTTAATAAAGTCGTCCTTCATTGCGACGGTAATGTTCAATTTGTTACGCAGAGAACATTGGAAGTTCGCAACAATTTTGTTTCTCCAAGTGTATTTATTATTGTATGTCATTAATCACAACGTTTATTGTCTTACAACTTGTACAGTCGTTGTTCTTATTAATATTTGTACAAAAATAACAAACAAGAGTTCTGTAAATAATTCGGTTTGTCTGACTCGTCAACGGTTTGACTGTTTGGAGACAATTAATGAGAGTTCTGTTTAGACATTACAGTACGACTACTGTTTTATATACTTGTCCTGTGATATTTCAAGTTAGAAAGATTATATTTTCGGGTGATAATGAAATAGTAGATCCACCTATGTTATCGGTATAAGCATATACTGTTACCTCATCACTAAATACCCCGCCAGCTGGCAGAGCAATAGTGACAACAGGTGAGTATGGAGTCAGGACAGTTGACCTATAACGACACATTTACCGAGAATTAACCACGATAGCTTCCAAGAAAAACTTCTGAAAGTCGATCTGAGAATGTTAGCACAAGAGACGTTTATATTATGTATTTAGAATTACATCGTGTGCTCCGATATAGAAAAGCCCACACCTTTCCCTTGGGTGTTGTCACAGGCGACTAAGAGAATTTAACGGTTGAGAAGTGGATATTTGCGTCGCACTTAAAACATCAAAAAAGCCTAACTGCAGTTGCCAATCTGCCTGCCAAGCGTGGCGACTACTGGCAAAATCCTCCAATAAGGAGAGGTCTATACTCGGTAATGGACAGTTACGGTAAATTTAGAATTATAATTTTGTTTGAGATAACAATAAGGCTGTTACGAGTTCATTGATATTACAAACTTTTGATCGACTTAATTCACGATTTTGCTCCATAAGGAAACTACCTATTCAATCGTAACAAAATATAAATGGAATCCTCATGGGAGTATATCCTATGGACTATAAAAAGAGGTGTCTAATTTAGTTTAAAATTGGGAAATGTATCTTTTACATGTATTCTTATTTAAATTCTCCTAAAAGTATTTTCATTTAAAATGTTCCCAAATTGATCCAAGGATGTATTGATTTATTGGAAATCTATTGACTACCTCATCACTCTTTGTATTTATTTCTTAAATTATTGATAATTCTAAAACTAAACATCAAATATTTCCAAAACTAGGATCAGAACTGTTAATTTTAGATTTTTAGCATTCCATTCAATTTACGCAATATAATATATACATTACAATACAAAAAAAAAAAAACTTGCATCTACTAATCTATATAAAAAGTTTCTTTCCAATTTTATAATTTTCTTATTAAAAGTACATAAATTAATTATAACAAAACACTGAAAACCAGCAATTCATTCAAACAACGTTCCACTATGGTTTAAACAAAGTTTCGTTGCGTTACTGAATTTTTAAGCAGTACCTAGTACGTTGTTTTGAGCGGGGGAGTATCAAAAGGGACCCGCCGAATTTCTAACTTTATTATCTTCTTCATAATTTCTACGCTTAAACTGGCCGCCGACTATATTATTGTTAACTTTGCAAACTTGTGTATTAATAAACATTGCTACTGCTTTGGGTCTACTATTATAATATTACTGTAACACTCGGCTACTGGTCTCTCTTTGTTAGTATATAAATACTGTATACTTGATTTTAAAAATTTTATCTCCAATAAGTTTCATATCAGATAAACTGTCAGTTTCTTTACCGTTTGTGATAATATTAAAAATCTATCCAAATCCTATAAGCTGTAAATTACCATTGTTTAAAAATTAAAACGCTACAGGTTGGCAACTCAACGGTTTTAAAGCATAACAGAATTATGATTTAAATTATGACGTGAAATGTTTGCAATTTCTGTTTCTACAGACTGCTGAGAGAGCTAATGACCCGCGGGAACTACTGAATAGCAGTTTAGAGCATAATCTTACATTATAACGTCGTACTAAAACAAGTAATAAGAAACATCAGTAACACGAGTGTAACCAACTTCTTGAATATTTGAAATATGACTTTGAAAAGATTTTATTTAACTTGCTTTAGAACTTCTTCAAAATTTACTCGTCTATTTTTAACCCCTTTTTGATATCTAATTAAGCAAAATTTTGGTATACTTATATAAGTTTGGTAACAATAGAATATTATAGTACCATTAAATTAGTTTGAAGTCAAAAGATAGCCCTAGGAACTTTTGAACTACGCATAATGAATCTGTCGTGCTTGAGCTCATTTGATTTGTCTTGACAAAAACTATAATCACGTGTAATGCCTAGATCTTATATTTATTACCAGATATGTATAGCCTAAAAACTTGTTTTAAATAGTTCTTTCGTCGCCTTTTCTATTTTATCTATGTTTTTTTTTATACAACTTAGAATGGCAAAGAAGCTGACGGCCCACCTGATGAAAAGTGGTAACCGTCACCTATAGACATGAGCAGTACCATGGGCATAGCAGAGTATACTGTTTCGTCTATAATACTCCCCATGCGTTGCCATTCCTGAGGATTCAGATGTTATTCCTCTGTACCCAGTAAATTCACGCCATATCCCACCCTTCAAACCGAAACACAACCATTTAAACACAACTGCTTCACGGTAGAAACACGAATGGAACAGAGGTACTCAAGCAATCGACTTTTGTACAAAGTCTCCCTCTGGTAGAAATTATCAAATTTAATAACTATTTATATAAACTTATGTAAACTTCGAGGGTGCCCAACTAGTTTCGGACTATATAAGAGTCCTGTCCATGAGCGCGGTTCACTGCTGTGTCGCAAGCAGCATTACGTAACAGATTTTACTTAAAAGTTTTATGCAACTTGTTATCCCATACTATGCTGACAGCTTGACACATCAAGTTACAGTTTGGCAGTATACCCTTTTCCCATTTGCTTTTAGAGAAAAAAAATCAATTGAATACCCTCTTAAAATGAAGCTAGCGATTTTAATTTCACCAAGCATATAAAAACTAAATATGCTGTAACAGCTATTATAATAATTTATTTATGGGTACCAACAGCTTCTCTCCTCTTTTGTACCAAAAACCTTTCAAGAATAGCACCTCTTTTCTTATGATATAAATTTTTTACCATAGATTACAAAAACATAGAATAGAAATTTAGCCACAGTGTAAATATGTTCGTTTGAGCTTATTTAGGGTAAGAAAACAGCGACTTTAGGTTTAGTTCATGTCTATAGTTTAATGGATAGAAAAGCAATCCTAATACTAATATTATAATAATATAATACCAGAGGGAGACTTTGTACAAAAGTCGATTGCTTGGGTACCTCTGTCCCATTCGTGTTTCAACCGTGAATCAGTTGTGTTTGCATGGCTGTGTTTCGGTTTGAAGGGTGGGATATGGCGTGAATTTACTGGGTACAGAGGAATAACACCTGAGTCCTCAGGAATGGCAACGCATGAGGGGTATCATGGGCGAAACAGTATACTCTGTTATGTCCATGGTACTGTTCATGTCTATAGGCGACGGTTACCACATTCCATCAGGTGGGCCGTCAGCTTGTTTGCCATTCTAAGTTGTATAAAAAAAAAACAATTTTCTCTCACAGAGTATAAACATCCATAGTTATTAGACAAAAGGGTAAATAGTACGTCCAATTCAGTCGAATGTGTAATGTGCTAATAATTCTCTATTTTTACAAGTATAAGCAGCAACACATTTCATCAGAACAATGGCTCCCTAACATTCACTTATATTATTCCCTTTATTTCGACAATTGAAAGTAAACAATCTTTTGCTCTTCCCCGCAGACAACTGCCAGCATTCAAGTAACGTAACAACTTTGCAAAGCAAACCGGCCGTAAATTAAAAATGTGAAAATAAAACGAAATAGCCGCAGAGGACAAAAGAAAAGAGAAATATAATATTTTTTTACTGTTCCCCTCTCTATTGGTGAACGGGGGCCGGTACAGGCGGAAACTAATTTTGTCGGAATATTATTGGAAACGTTTGTAACGGTCTCGTTTTGATGTCGTAAATGGAAACCGCTTTGATTGTACACCGCTTTAATGAAACTCAAGCGGCTACGTGTTCTTTATTATGGAAAAATTGAGCATATAATGTGCACATTTATACCGAACGAACTGGATGTATTGAATTATTAATTTGGTAAACAAACACGCCTGGCGTTAGTTAATCACGCAAGTATATTTACATTGTTTGGACATTATGTTCGAAATGTGAAAGTATAAAATAAAGTTGAACATATTGTAAATGGATTAAATAGAATATAAAAGAGTTTTGTAGAGAACAAATAAAAGTTTGAAGCCAATGAAAATCAATAAAAGATAGAAGATTCAATACCGGGGTTACATAAAGTAGAAGGATGCTTGTTTGCCACGTCAGTGATATAAAAGAAAAAACAAATGTAGCTTGCCTCAACTTCAAGAAAAGCAAGATATAGTATCACGAAATACCAGTCCGAAGACTTAGCCGCTTAAAAATCTTTAAAACTTATTCGGAATTAATAGCAGATTCCTTTTTATAATGATTTGGTTAATCTACTAAAATTCAAGGTCATTTTCGTAGTCATTCTGTTATTTCTGTAGGTTAGTGGCATTTGATGGAGTTTGGAATTATTTTTTATAAATTACAAGACACTTGAACTTCTTCTACAAAATTAATAGAGCTAGACTACAGACTGATCATAATATAAATCAGATTTTTCTTCCAAGAAAATCTACTTTAACAGTAATAAAACCAATACAAGGTCGTCTAGTACTACCATTAATCTATAATTTAAGTCAATATTGGAGTATACAATTTAGTTAATTTTAAACTTTTCACGTCGTTTCCACAAATCTACGTCGAAATGTCGGCGATAAAGAAGCAGGTATGTAGGGACTATTTACCTTTAAAATCTTTTTCGTAGCGTTAACTCCCGATTGGGTATTTAAAAATATATATAAAATTTAGTTAATTTTACGTTTTCAAATACACAATTAAAATTAAAAAAAGAACAGCACACTTTAAATCTAAATTTAGAATAAATTTGAACATTTAAATTTAGAATATAAACAATAGTATTTAGAATATAAACAAGCGACATTCCCGTCAATGTGAATCCGTCGAACGTTGATTGGATTCCATCGGTGTGTATTCGCCACAATTCTATTTGGAGCATTTGTAAATGAAATTAAAGTCGCCTACTCATCGAGCCGTGTTGTTCCCTCGCCCGGACATGATAAGTTACACGCGAATGACTATAGCGATCTCGCAGAACACTCATTAGTTCATATTTCTGCGCCGAAGTGTTGCCCGTTTTGCGTATTGAATATCCCCTTGCTATTAAGATACGCGAAATGTTTATTAATGATATCGAAGGCAGCGTATTTGAATTGAGATATAAGATATTCAGTGATCTGTATACTATTGTATTGTTATAATAATATTGAACGCAAACCAAAATATGAAATACGTTGTGATTCCTTAAGAGTGTGGTATCGCAAATAACTTCTTTCATATAAGTATAATGGAAAGACGAAAGTATACCAATAATGTTTACGATGCTGAAGAATGTACAAGTAAATAATAATAATAAACTCTTTATTGCGCACAGTAGAGATGTATACAAGGAGTATTTATACAGAATGTGCATATACAAGAGGCGGCCTTATCGCTAAATGCAATCTCTTACAGACAACCTGGCATAAAGATGGATAAGTACAGAGAGAAAGGTAGATGGCGCAAGTCAGATACAGTGAATGCATAAAAGGAGTCAAACAAAATGCAAAATATTCTAAATATAAAAATAAAAATAATACATAAACATACATATACGTAAACTTTATTTTGTTGATATATCGCATTAAACTTTTGAAGCAGTAACTGTTATTGCTGTATCGAATATCTCTCTTTCTTTTAAATATTAATTCGTACCAATTGACCTAACGAACGTTGCATTGTCCGATTTTTTCCTTTCCTAAGAAACTACTTATCCTTGTGGCGACCCCGTACGGGTAAGCGTAGTGCAAGACGACTCTCCAATAGATAGAGATACCTCAAATGCATTGCAGAAAGTCAGTGGATGCAGGTGGCTTATGATCATTCAAAATTCAAATTATCTTTATTCCTTAAGGCAATCTATAGTCACCAGAGGGAGACTTTGTACAAAAGTCGTTTTGTACAAAGGCACGGGCACCTCTGTCCCATTCGTGTTTCTACAGTGAAACAATTGTGTTTGCATGGCTGTGTTTCGGTTTGAAGGGTGAGATATGGCAGTGAATTTACAGGGTACAGAGGAATAACATTTGAGTTCTCAGGAATGGTAACGTATGGGAGGTATCATGGACGAAACAGTATTTTTATGGATGATAATGGAATGGTAACCCTGCCCACGCTATCGGTATACACTGGCAGGGCACCAGTAAGGGATAACTGGTGAGGATAAAAAGGCAGTTCAGTTAGCCCATCGTGACGAATTCAACGATATATTAATCACGATACTTTCCAAGAGGAATCACGTGGAGGTCGACCTAATAGGGTATATTAACAGCAATGAGGACTAACCTTCTCATTACTAACAATCCCTTCCCCCTCGGTTCGAAAGGTGGGATATGATAGTGAATTTACAGGGTATAGAGGAATAACACCTAAAGCCTCAAGAATGGCAACGCATGCGGGGTATCATGGGCGAAACAGTATACCCTGTTATGTCCATGGTACTGCTCATGTCTATAGGCGACGGTTACCACTTTCCATCAGGTGGGCCGTCAGCTTGTTTGTCATTCTAAGTTGCATAAAAAAAACTATGTAGGAGGCCTATGTTCAGCAGTGGACAGGTAATGATTGAAATTATTATGAGATAATGCCTATAAATACGTATCCATTGCAAAATAAAACAGAACACTTTTTGCAATCGCTTTTTGCCCTTAAAAAAAGTAGCTATTTTTATAGCTATTATTGTAATCTTTTGGAGGAACCAATAAAGAGAATCTATCTATCTATCTATTTCAATAGTAACAAATAGTACGAGACCAGCACAAGGGTATCGTGTAACATACGCCGACAAACGATGTTTAGTAGATACGTATATTCTATAATGTAAATATTTGTATTTAAAACGTGGAATTGCTTGTTTGCGTAGATTTATTTATTTTTGCTCCTCAAACAGAAACGGTAGTCGTCACACTGCTGGAGTATAGAACTCTCTTCCCATGCCCGTCTGTGAGAGTCAATCCCTAAATATTTTTATTATTATATATTTTTTTATTATATATATATATATATATATATATATATATATATATATATATATATAAATAATATAGTATTGTCTATGTATGTGTATATGACAGTATTGTCGCCGTCTTTACCTGCTATCATTGATGCTCCTTTCCACTTTGGGTTCGCTGGAAGGAACTCTTGCAGATTTTTTCTCTTGGATGATAATGAAATGGTATCCCCGCCTGCGCTATCGGTATACACTAGCGGGGCGCCAGTGAGAGATGATTGGTGAGGATGAAAAGGTAGTCAGCCACGATAGAAGTCACGATGGTTTCCAGGGGGAACCGCGTGGAAGTCGACCCGATAAGGTACATTGATAGCGATGGACTCTTGCAGAGTTAAGGTTGCCTTTGTATATTCGCTTTCTATTGCCATATTTTTGTGTATATTCTTATTATGTACACTAAAATATAAATAAATAATTAAAATGGTCATAAACCTTATGTTAAAATCGGTTCAAATTCGGCTTCAAGCAATAATTGCGCATTATACCTAAAAAAAAATGAATTCTGTTCGTCCCGAATTAAAATTAGAGATTTATGGGTCCGGACCGTACCATCGCAGAATATAAATTTATAATAAATTACCCGACTATGTTAAAGACGAACAAAGAACTCAGGAATTCAAAAGTAATATAAAGGAAATGTTGGTACAAAATCAATATTAATCAATTATTAAAATTATGTTTTTTTTTATACAACTTGAAATGGAAAACAAGCTGACGGCCCACCTGATGGAAAGTGGTAACCGTCGCCTATAGACATGAGCAGTACCATGGACCTAACAGAGTATACTGTTTCGCCCATGATACCCCCCATGCGTTGCCAATCAGACTCAGATGTTATTCCTCTGTACCCTGTAAATTCACGCCATATCCCACCCTTCAAACCGAAATATAACCATGCAAACACAACTGCTTTACGGTTGAAACACGAATGGAACAGAGGTACCCAAGCAAACGACTCTTGTACAAAGTCTCCCTCTGGTATGTATGTAAAAACTTTAAGTAAATAGGTAAAATTTTATATTTATATGTATTTATAACTATAATAGCATTGTAAAATCGTATTACTAATATTTACTATAAAAAAAATTTTTACATTAAACATTTTTACAAAATATTTTTTACAGTAAACAAGGGTTTATTTATGACTTTATGTACACGTATAATAAATAAATAAACAGAAAACTTCTTCCTTTATGGAATCGCGTTAATTATTGATGTAAATTAAAAATATACCACGTTACCCGACTGTTGTTGTAACAAATTTAATTAATAACAAGGAATATTACAATACTTCGTTTTCAGTCTGACGAGATACAAGCCTGTACGAAACTTCGTAGCTAACAAACATAAGTGAATTTATTACGCTAACACTTTCAACTTTTAAGTGGCCCGAATATTGTTATCGTAGGTATGTTAGTTGACTTTTAACAGACTTAAAAAAGAATAAAATGCTCAGTTCCATAGTGTTTTTAGTAGCTTTTACTGGCAATTTCGTCCACTTTTTTTATGCAACTTAAAATGGCAAACAACAGCCCACCTGATGGAAAGTGATAACCGTCGCCTATAGACATGAGCAGTACCATGGACATAACAGAGTATATTGTTTCACCCATGATACTCAAGATGCGTTGCCATTCCTGAGTACTCAGATGTTATTCCTCTGTACCCTGTAAACTCACTGCCATATCCCACCCTTCAAACCAAAAAAAATAAAAATACAAAAGTTTGCGTGATTATATGTATATATGGCTATTTATCTCTTCAAAAACTACTGAAAGGATTTAAAATAAAATTTGATACACAAATAACGTAATTTTATACACAGGATACATTATGTACTTCTGTACTCAGAGTTAGAAACAGCTAGTTCACAATATTGGTAAGTATTTCTATTTCTGTGTAGATGTTACGAAGTATTTTCGCAGATGGCAAATGAACTTTCATCATCATTATTTCGGCTATTCACAGTCCACCACTGAATATTGGCCTCCCCATAGACCGCCATAAGTAATGGTCTTGAGCCACCCGCATCCATTGACTCTCTGCAACACATTTTAGGTCGTCACTCCATTTAGCTACGGGTCGCCCTATACTATGTTTACCCGACTTTAATTCTTATTAATGCTTTTATACTTTTTTGTTTACTAGTTTTTACCCGCGACCTCGTCCGCATGGCCGGTATATTATATCTTTTTAGATAAAAAAAAGAATCTTCCAAAACGGTTTATAACTAACGAAGTTATGGGATAAACATTTAAAATAATATACAACCGAATTGAGAACCTCGTTTTTCAAAGTCGGTTAAAAACAAATTGATTAAAAAATCGAAAGCATAAAGGGTGTCTAAATTTCTAACATACAGCATGTACGTAAAAGCCAATACTCACTTATCACAGTAAAATTTAATCTCAGATTCCTCGTCGGTGAATTCTTGAAGTCGACCCTGCACCTGTAGATGCCAGCGTCTGAAGACATCACGTTGTCCACAAACAGTACAGCCGGGCTGGCCGCTGCCCGGAAGTACGCTCTGGTCCCGAAGCCAGTTATGGAAGACCAGAGCCTGGGCTGAGAAGCCAGGCGGCCTCGGACGTCATAACTATTTGTGACAGAATTAATATTAAAAGCACAATCAATACGTATTTCAATTAGAATAATTACAAATACGATATATCAACTGTATGAGCTCCCTTCCAAGGTTTCCCCTAGAGACTACAGTATGGGGTTCTTCAAAAAGGGTATATTAAAGTGTCTTCAATATTGACAACGCGCATGTGACACCCCTAGCGTTATAGGCGTCCATCGGCTACAGTGACTGTTTATCGTTAGACAGGCTGTATACTTGTTTGTTACCTTCGTAGCATAACAAAATTTACCAAAGAAGATTTTGTACAAAGGTCGTCTGGCAAGATAACTCTGACCCACACATGTTTTTGCCGAGAAACAGCTGTTTCGGTTTAACGGATGGAATCGTCATCGTCATCATATCAGCCGTTATCTGCCCAGAGCTGAATATAAGCCTATTCTACAGACCAGTGTTTCCCAACCTTTTTTGTGCCATGCCCCACTTGAACATTTCTAAAATTTTTATGCCCCCATACATAATTTTTCCCGATATTTGGCACCGATATCTACTCGTAGCATTGCATTTAAATGGTCCGGAGCAAGATGGTTATAATCGCTTCGAGTCCATTTTTTAATTGCAAATCCCCCCCCCCCCTTTATTAACAAATTGCCCCCCAGTGCAGCGTGGGCACTATAGACTGTCATAAGAAACAGGGCCGTTCCTCATAGCAGTTTACCGTTGGAAGATTTTACTAGTAGTGCCACTCTTAGCAGGCAAGTTGGCAATCGAAGTTTGGCTTTTGATGTTTTTTTTTTTTAAGAGGAACACTGCTGCCCAATTCTCGATCATTATGTTCCCTTAGTCGCCTCTTATAACACTCACAGGAACGGAAGGGATTGCCTATTTTATGCCAAGACCGAGATATGGAATATGGCAGAGAAATTATAGCATACGGAGGCATAGAAATCTAGTCTAATCTTCTGAATTTTCAAAATCATGTTTAACCTGTTTATAACTGATTTTCCCTTGTACTTCTGCAAGTATGTAAAGCCATCATACGGTCAGCCATCCTAGAATCCTTCGGATATAACGAAAGTGGCTTAGAAACTCTTGAGTAGAAGCCGTGGTAGCTTATTGTATTATTTCAAATTGTATTCAAATATCCAAGATATTGTTAAAGCGGTATAACACCATAACCCTCAGTACTGACAACGCATGGGCATCAGAGTATTACGTGTCGTCCATGGTGCTTCATATATGTAGACGAATATAACCACCTTTCGATGGCTTGTTTGTCATTCTAAGTATTAAAAAAACACAGACCTGTATATTGGCTCCCCGTCGGCCTCTTTGAACCACAGTACCATAGAACCATGGTCGCCAGCTGCTAACGGCTGGATGTCGCATGGTAAGGCAGCCTTCTTACCCAGGACACCTTGCACATGCGCCGTGGGAACTGCAACGAAATTGAATTATATTAGCTATATATAGAAATGACCACATAAAACCATGGATGTTCTATAACCAATGCTCGGGTAGTTTATTCTACTACATGGGTATTTTTTGTTTCAATAGATAAAAATGGAATACATTTTTAATAATCAATAAAAAAAATAAAAATAAATAATTTCTCCTCTTTTTTATGTTTGTTTATTGTTGATACAATACACATATCTTCCCAAAAAACCGATTCTGAAATTTATTGCCTAAACAAACGTATTAAAATTTTATCTTACACAATTTTTTTTAAATAATAACACTAACTACAATTAAATAATTAATTTTCGTATGGGTAGAAGAGTAACGCCTACGTTAATGGTAAACGCTGAAGGGATCAATTCAAGTCAGGTCAGGTCATTCATACACACATACATACATATCTGTCACGCCTCTCCCCCATTAGGGTAGGCAGAAACAATGGAACGCCAAATGCTCCGATTCATCTATTATTCGTCATTCATCTGTCCTGATGAATTTAAAAAAAAGTAGCCACGGGGGAGGCCCACGTGGAAATCAACCTGAAAAGGTAACCTTATTAATGGAACTGTTAGTTCCCATTATGAACATTATACCGCTCCCCCCCCCCCCCCCCTTCCTAATTGAATGACGCATCGCCTATGCTAATGGTATATAATGACAGAAGACTCGTTGTGTAAGAAATTATAAGGTTAGTTAGTTATCCATAGAATTCTAGAGGAATTGACTACTAATCTTTGTTTTTATACAACTTAGAATGGCAATCAAGCTGACGGCCCACCTGATGGAAAGTAGTAACCGTCACCTATAGACATGAGCAGTACCATGTACTACCAGTATTTTCTTTGAATAATAATATTAACAATAATAAATAATTTGCATGAATTCTGCATTCTTGCTATATTTTCTTTGCTATATTTGTAATTATTATTATCAGAACGTTTAAAGCGCATTCATTTTGTTTACCAAATTAAGCCATGCGTCAAATGCATTATAAGAAAATGCATTATTTTATTAATTGTTCTACAAATTTACTAGAAGAAAAATAGAAAGAATCATTTATATAGTGTGAGGAAGAGATTACGGCCTATCAAGTCGCCTTCTATGCCGTCCCTCCTAGATTAATATTCAACCAGAGGGAGACTTTGTACAAAAGTCGATTGCTTGGGTACCTCTGTCCCATTCGTGTTTCAACCGTGAAGCAGCTGTGTTTGTATAGTTGTGTTTCGGTTTGAAGGGTGGGATATGGCGTGAATTTACAGGGTACAGAGGAATAACACCTGAGTCCTCAGGAATGGCAACGCATGGAGGGTATCATGGGCGAAACAGTATACTCTGTTATGTCCATGGTACTGCTCATGTCTATAGGCGACGGTTATTAAAGAGAATAAAGAGAATTAGCAAAGAATAATATATTTTATGTTACAATCAACAACCATATTTGAACATCTAGTTACCATAGCGACCTAAACACAGATATATAATTACACTGATTTAAGATCACTAGACGTGCCACATACTGGAAGTGCTTCCATAACATTCCCTCTCCTTTTTCAAGCCAAACTCATTATATAGCTTTATTAGCATTGGCTTGTAAACAGGCTTCGTAAGAATATTAGCAAGCTGTTCTTCAGTTGATACTTCTTCTATAGTGACTTCTCTTTCACATACACAGTGTCTTACACAGAAGTGTATCGGCTTTATGTGTTTTGCTTTATGGTGTAGTTCATATGATGGATTATGTACTAATTTGATTGTAGAGTCAATGCGTAGAGTAGGCATATTAAGATTCATTTTTAATTTTAAATACTCATTTGCATTGTAATCCTTTTCTGTTCTTTAGCAAATCTGAAATCATCTGAGATCAAAATCAAAAATTTTCAATGTCTCATTCTCATATAATGAATTTATTTCTTTATTCATTGCCTCAATCCACTTATCCTTTTCAGGACTGTTTAAGACTTTTTGGTATAAAGATGACTCAGAAACAGATATAGCCTCATTAATAACTTCCTCAAAATTGAATCTCTCAGGAGGTTTAATTCGGCTACGATCACGAAGTTGTCGCCCCATCGTTGCCTCTATTTCATTTTCATCCCTTTCATTATCTTCTCTAAACGATTGAATATTTTCATCCCTACCATTTGTCTCTATAGGTGAATTTAAATGAGTTCCACAATTTGCACAAGGTATTGGTAGTACATATGTTTTATTTCCTACTGGCTCTACATTAGGTTTTTCTGGAGGTTTGTCAATCTTGCGTTTTTCTAGTAAAGATTTCTCATCAAATACTACATCACGTGATCTCATCAATTTCAGATTTTTCACATCGTAAACGCGATATCCTTCATCTCCATCATACCCAATAAGTATTCCTTTCTCAGCTTTACTCTCTAACTTTCTCAATCTTTTCTGTTTTGGGATATGTACATAGCAATTGCATCCTATAATTCTGAGATGATTTATTTTTGGCTTTTTATTATACCATAGCTCATGCGGTGACTTTCCATCTACTGGAGTTGGTCCCGTTCTATTGAGTATATAGACTGCAGCTTTAGATATTTCAGCCCATAAACCTTTTGGTATCTCATTATGAGCATGCATAAGTGCTCTTGACATCTCCACAATTGTACGATTCTCTCTTTCAGCAGAACCATTTTGTTCAGGAGTATATGGCATTGTCAACATTTGCTTTATTCCAAATTCTTTCAAAGTATTACGTACCTGTTCGTTATCAAATTCTCCTCCATTATCGCTCAACAACCCTTGAATGACGTGTCCAGAAGTATTAACTTCAGCTAGAAATTCCTTCAAGCGAGCGTGTACCTCTGACTTGTGTCTCAAAAAGTAGATCCAACGATATTTCGAGTATTGATCTTTAAACAGAACATAATATTTAAATTTTGAAATTGAATAAGAAAATGGTCCACATACGTCTGTGACAATTAGCTCTCCAGGTTTGGTAGCTTTAGGTCTTTCTCCGAACTTCTTTCTGTGGCTCTTGCCGAAGAAACAGCCTTCACAAATGTCAGCAGAACTGGAATCTAGCCTTATTCCAAGCTCTTTTTGTATTAATTTAGCTACATGACGACAATTTTGGTGCCCTAAGCGTTCATGATACAGCTGAAGATTCTGTAGCGTCGATAACTGGTTTGCTTCATTTTTAGGCATTAATAGCTTTACATTTAATTTATATAAACTACCATGCTCCTCACGATTTCCAACTAAAATCACTTTACCATTATTCTTCATACAACATGATCGAGCAGTTGATTGAAAAAGACTATTTTTAAGCACATCTTGCGCAGCTAGTACAGAGAACAAGTTTCGTTGTATACTTGGTACATACCATACATTAGTCAATGTTATCAACTGTTTTTGTCCATTTATATCAGCTTCAAGTTGGATAGAACCTTTGCCAATGGCTTCAATTCCGTCCCCGTTAGCAGTCGTAATTGTATGAGGATCATGAAAATACTCGAAAGACTGAAATACATCTCTCCTATTAGTTACGTGACTTGTCGCGCCGTTATCTACGTACCATGATTCTTTATGAAGATTTTTATCATTGCAAGCTAGAGCTAGACCTGTCGACATTACTGCATTCGTAGATTGCTTTTGAGGTTTTGGAGGTCTACCATCCGCAATCCACTTTTTACATGACCTGACTTTGTGAAACCCTTCTCCACAATAGTTGCATTTGAACTTTTTCTTCTTACTTTGCTTCTCATTACGTTTCTCACCTCGTACCATAAGAAGTTCATTGCTACTTTCACCTTCATCTATATTTTTCTTTAAAGACCTTTCATATGCGCACAGCTGAGTAGTCAAGTTCTCTATCGTATGATCATTCACTGACATCAAGGCCCAACTAGATTTGAAATTGAAGTACTCCTCAGGAAGTGAATCCATAATTTTACATATCAACAACATCTCTGGTAGTTCGGTCTTGCCTTGTTTCATTAAGATCAGATTTACTTCATGCCATAAATTCTTTGCTGTAGTCAAGTGTGTCCCCATATCGTGAGTAGGATCAAGCTTGTATCCAAAGAATTGCATGCAGACATCATAAAAGCGATCTTGTGATACTCTTTCATAAAGCCGGTTCAGTTCATCCCAAGCTTCTTTAGCTGTAGTAAAACGCATAACTTTGGCGAGCATTTTCTCTGTCATATTGGTGGTGAGTAGTAAAAATGCAGTGCTATTGATTCGCTCATAAGCATCGTACTCTGCTTTATAAGTCGATATAGCTCCCTGTGTGGCAGTGGTACTTGGATGTGTTGGCTTTGTGAGTGTCCCTTGAACCGCTTCCAAGGCTCCGGCGTGTGTTCTCAACAGCATCAACTCTTGAAATTTCCAAGTGGTCCAGTTAGTTCCGTCGAACGGTCGAATGTCGAGTTTTACATTTGTAGACATGTTTACACTCTCTCCGAACCTTTGTTCTTTACAAACTATCTATTTACCGAGGTCGCGAACGCTCTGCTACCATATTAAAGAGAATAAAGAGAATTAGCAAAGAATAATATATTTTATGTTACAATCAACAACCATATTTGAACATCTAGTTACCATAGCGACCTAAACACAGATATATAATTACACTGATTTAAGATCACTAGACGTGCCACATACTGGAAGTGCTTCCATAACAACGGTTACCGCTTTCCATCAGGTGAGCCGTCAGCTTGCTTGCCATTCTAAGTTGAATAAAAAAAAACTTAAGATTGTGTTCCTAAAAAAACGACTTTAATTACGGCAAAATCTATGGCTTTAATCTAAAAACTACTGAACCACTTTTAATAAAATTTCTATGAAACCGATCAGATAAAGTCATTAAAAAAAAAAGAATTTTCCAAACCGGTTTATAAATAACAGAGTTATGAGTAACATAATGAATACAGTCGAATTTAGAACCTCCTTTTTTGAAATCGGTTGAAAAGGATTATCAATTTCGGCACGGAACTGGTAGTGTCGCATTGCAATACAAAAAAACGACCACTCCCCCTTTTGGAAACCGCACGTATATGCGATAAACACGGGTACGGGTGCATGAAGCGTGACCACGCGACTGTGTCCCACGGTGTTCCGTGACAGGCAACGAGAGCACACCGAACTTCTTGTATCCTGTTACAAGTGGATCGTATTATCTGTATTTTGGACTAAGTGGCTTTTGAATGTCATAAATTATTGCATTAAAATATAATGAAGATCATACAACGATAATGGATAACTCGAGTGCTCAATTATACACGAATTTCCGTTGAGTATTTTAATATTGAATTAATTACAAACGATCGCTTTAAAGTACCGTCTTCTTTTGCAATTAAGACCTCTGGAGCGTAATGGCAGACACGATGTTTAGTGTAAATAGGATTTTGAGTTTGAAACTGTAGAAATCATACGTTTTTTTATACTGCTGAAATGGTAAACAAGCATACGGCCCATCAGTCGGTAAGCGGTTTCCATAGCCTATGAACACCTGCAATACCAGGGGTATTATGCGCAGTTTGCAAACCCTGAAGGAACCTCTTTATTCCTTTTTTAAAATACTGTAGTCTCTTGAAAAAACGTCAACAGGGAGCTCATTCCTTAACTTGAGCGTTCGTGGAAGGAGACATCTCTGAAACCGCGTTGTTCACGACCATCTAAGATCTAGGGTATGAGGGTGAACTCCCTGTCGATGGCAAGCCGTACGATAGTTGAAAGTGGTCGTGGGCCTCATATTGAACTATTTCTCTGAGCACAGTCCATTGAACAAGTGGTTGTTCGTATACAATTGAAATTTATGATTGTATTATAGTTTTAAAGATTGTATAGTTTTGGTTCCCATAAATGGCGCTGTCGTGAAGATCTTGCATACGTGCGAAGCCAAACCGAATCACTAGTCCAGTGAACTTGTTATTTGGTGATTAATTACGCCAATACCTTAAGTACTACATAGACTAAAGAACGTCATTGTAATATAACTATGACATGGCAACTTGTACCTAAATAGATATCTAGCTTATGGGGAATAGATAAATAGATACTCTTTATTGTTTCCTCTATAAGATTACAGAGGTAAACTTATTATAAATACAAACAACTACAAGAAAATATTACACTGAGAAAACAATAAGCAGCCTTATCGCTAAAAGCGATCTCTTCCAGACAATCTTTGGACGGAGAGGAGTAATTATAAACAGTTTGACTGGACGCACGAAACTCTGTTCGTTTTTTAAATACATATTAAGACATGCATACGTAAAAGAAATACTGTGAATATATTAATGTTCATTGTATGTTACTGGTACATACTTAAATAAATCCATATATAAATTTGGATTGTATAAATACATATACATACATATATAATTACAAAAATAAAAAACAATATAAGTATGCTAAGCAGACAAATTACGAATATGTCAACTTGCTCAGATGAAAGTCTTTAATTTTTGGTTTCAAACCTTGGTAGCTACTATATAGTTTGTATAGAAGCTGGCAGACTATTCCATAGTCGTACAGCTCGCACAGTAAACATAATAATATAACGGTTTTATATGTTATAAAGTTAAATTTCGCTACGTACTCATAAATTACAGCTCTCGGAAGATAGTTGAACATCTTATCGCTCCAAACCATGCATACGAAGCGAACAGTCTCTGTTTGTGCTATATGTTTGGCAATCCAGGCCCTATTTTCTTACCCCTCTCAAGTTAAAGCTTTTAGCTTATATTAGATATACAGTCAGCATCAAAAATCGACGTTTTTTTTTTAAACCTATATACTCTATTACGTACATACAAGGATGAAACTCGAGTACAGCATAAAAGGTCAAAAATATTTGAATGTATAATTGCTAAAGAGTATTGGAGTTTTTGATAATCTTACTACGTTCATTCAATTTAATGCTGACCGTACAACAGAGGTACACCCACATTACCTGTTTTGGACGTTATAGTAAAGTAATAAAGTTCACGTTCAATTACTTTTGTAGCTAAATTTATCCTCTCGTATATTCTAGTACACGCGGTGCCTTTTTGTTATAACTTGCCGAGTATATGGTTTGTTCAGTGATGCAAACTCTGTATATATAGTGAGCTGGATACAAACTATGGAAATTAGATATTTCCCGGACCTTTTTGGTTGTACGATGTTTGTTAAGGAACCAAATTTGTAAAATGTATCCTGAAATGGAGTAATACCATTTTGATCTGCTAAATCGCGTTTGAAGAAGCAAATCTAAAATATCCTTTTTCAAACCAGAGGGAGACTTTGTACAAAAGTCGGTTGCTTGGGTACCTCTGTCCTATTCGTGTTTCAACCGTGAAGCAGTTGTGTTTGCATGGCTATGTTTCGGTTTGAAGGGTGGGATATGGCGTGAATTTACTGGATACAGAGGAATAACACCTGAGTCCTCAGGAATGGCAACGCATGGAGGGTATCATGGGTGAAATAGTATACTCTGTTATGTCCATGGTACTGCTCATATCTATAGGCGACGGTTACCACTTTCCATCAGGTGGGTCAACTTGTTTGCCATTCTAAGTTGTATAAAAAAAAAGTGACAAAAAATATTGACTAATAATCACATTATTCTTATTTTAAAATGAATAAAACTCATCGACAAACAACGACGCGACGACTGTAGCGATTTCGATTTTAATATATTTGAATTAGGAACAATTAATTTTGTGCCAGTTACGGAATTATATTTTTTTCTTTTAAAAAAAAGGTTCGAAATTTGAATAAAGGTGCGTTTTTTTTTTTGTTGCCATAGTCTTTTCAAATTAAGAACAGATTTGGATAAATATAATTTTTTCTGTTTTGCAATCAACAAAATTTACTGAGTTGTTGAGTCTATATTAATTTTGTTACGATGCAATCGTTATTCTTTTCGAAGCAATAAACGCTTTGTTGCAAAGAAAAATCTGCTTGTACCGATATGTTCACAATTCTAAATTCAATATTTTTTACTGGGAGAAAACGAGCTAGGTAAGCTCGTTTTCTCCCAGAGTTAAAAAAAAGATTAATATATCTACGAATCCTATTGTCCATCATTTACGTACTTAAAATTGCAGGCGCATTTTTTTTTACGAAAAAAAATGTACTCCTCAGTATTGCGTTGCGCCAACTTAATGCGAGTACATAGTCGTATATAGAATTCGGACAGTAGTTTTTATATTTAATTAAGGAGGTTATCGCCCGTCGTGCGCACTAGTTCCCCCGACCAGTCGGGCTATAGTGTATTTTTCGTTTCCTCCGTTCCTATTCGTTGGGCAGCAAATGAATGGCGGGCAATTGTGTTAGAGAGGCTGTGATTTATTTTTGTTATCTAATAAGACAACAAGAAAGGACGAATTCAGCTTTACTTGGTTGATAGACCTCGAATTTGCTCCACCATTTTACTTTACCAACTTAGGAAAATAAATATTTTTTTTTTTAAATCAAACACTAAATGTTACTAACATAATAAAATTGTAATAGCCTTATATCTTTTTCATACCGTACCCCAAACACTAATTTATAAATAATAATTTATAATTAAGATTATGTTTCACAAAAAAAAAACTACTTAATTTATGGTAAAACAGAACTCACAAACAAAACCAAAAACACACACACACAAATACGCGCGCGCGCGCACACGCACACGCACGCACGCACGCACGCACGCAGGCATGCATACAATCATTCGCATTTATCAGAAATTTCGTATCAATTTTTTTGTTGGTTTTTGTTATATATTTTATAATTAAGCTATTTAGTATAGTTTTAAACTATAGGAAAAAACTAAATTTATTGTTTTAGATCCTTCCGGTATAACACCTGTAACACAGGGATTCCTTAGCACAGATGTTATGAACCACCGCATCTTGTAACTGGACTAATAATTAAATTAAATATTATATTTAATATTATTATTATTATTTTGTTTTAATAACTAAACTGACGAACCGATTTTGATAAAATTATTACGAAACCAATCTGTTGACGCTAAAGTTATAATCCTGAGATCAAAAAATAATTTTCCAAATCGATTTAGAACTTTTTTTATATACGACTTAGAATGTCAAACAAAGTGGTAACCGTCACCTATAGACATGAACAGTATCATGAACATAACAGAGTATACCGTTTTGCCCACAATACCCCTCATGCGTTGCCATTTCTCAGAATTCAGGTGTTATACCTCTGTACCATGTAAATTCACTACTATATCCCACCTTTCAGACCGAAACACAGCAGTGCAAACACAACTGCTTCGCGGTAGAAACACGAATGGGACAGAGGTACTCAAGGAAACGACTTTTGTACAAAGTCTTCCTCTGGTAGATTGACAAGACTAAAATCGTGTCTAACATTTGTACTACTCCTATACCAGTTACGATTAAAAACACTACGCTTTTATACAAAATCTTCCTTTGAAAGAACTGACGGAGTTATGACGTAACAAACATATAAAAGTATACAATCGAACTGAGAACTTTTCTCGATTTGAAGTCAGTAAAAAATAATTCTAAACACGTAATAATACACAAAGAAACCCCGAAATAGGAATATTTAACACCCCCGTGAGTGAGTGCCAACTGGAATACAATGATAAATGACAGTTCGTGATAACGGTGGACTTGGAAACTAAACCAATTTAGCGAACGTCGGTTCCCAAGGGCAAACACATGTCTCGGAGGAGCCTATTGACATAGAGGATTTAATAACCAAAGTGGCTCAGATAATACGTTTGCATATCGTAGAGAACTATCGGATAGCTATTTATAGTCTGTTAGATGACCCGGCGAACCGGAGAAAGATTTAATACATGCTAACTCCATCCGACCATTATTTAAAAAATATAAAATTCCTCCACTAGCTTGCATGTATATTTTTGAAGTAACTGTTATTACTGTCCAAGGCCATTATCTGTGAAATAAAATAAATCCAAATAGGCTAGTATTCGATATCAGAGAAAGACTTTGTACAAAAGTCGTTTGCTTGGGCACCTCTGTCCTATTCGTGTTTCTATCGTGAAGCAGTTGTGTTTGCACGGCTGTGTTTCGGTTTGAATGGCGAGATATGGCAGTGAATTTATAGGGTATAGAGGAATAACACCTAAGTCCTCAGGAATGGTAACGCATGGCGGGTATCATGGGCGAAACCGTATTCACTGTTAAGTCCACGGTACTGCTCATGTATATAGGCGACGGTTATCACTTTCCATCAGGTGGGCTGTTAGCTTGTTTGCAATTCTAAGTTGCGTAAAAATAAAATAAAAATAGAATTCCTAGGACTACGATTTATCAAAAAAAAAAAATGTTATAATATTTGAAATATAAAGACACTGAGACAATTTAAGAGCACACTGTACAAATGGCTTTTGGACAACTGTTATTATTAAATTAAGGATCTGATAGACTAGGAAAAATTCCTTTTTATACATAAATACATTCATAATATGATACTTTTTCATTAGTATTTGGAAAAAAATACTATAAATACTAAATATTTGGATGCCATTGTTTTGGCAAAACACACATGTTCATAACATATAATTACTAGCATCTGTATACCGGGTTTTTAGCAAACAAATCATCATCATACTCCCTTGAGAGATTTTGCTAGTAGTTGCCACGCTTGGCAGGCGGGTTGGCAACCGCAGTTAGACTTTAGAGATGTTTAAATAGGGACGTTGCTGTCCATCCCTCGCCTTCCCTTAGTCGACTCTTACGACACCCACGGGAAAGAAAAGAGAGTTCTATGCCGGGACCACACGGCAAATAAATAAATTCTTATTATTACACGAGCACTCTCTCTCTCTCTCTCTCTCTCTCTCTCTCTGTCTCTGTCTCTGTCTCTCTTTAGTCGTATATTCTTGACAGAGTAGTCGTGGTTTTCATGATTATAGCGGATTGTCGATGAGGCTCTTCTTCATGATTGAGGTCCTCGCAATGCGTCTCCATCTATTTCTGCTCATAACTGTGCGAGATCATTCCACAATAGACTGCTGTGTGGCCGTTTTAATGAGATTATTCCATCGCGTTGGTGATATACCCCGAGAATGTTCGCCTTGTACCGCCGACCCTTGGACAATTAGACGTTCCTTAAAGTTATCATTTTGAATGATTACAGCCGAAGTACTTAAGAATTTGTATTTGAAGACAGGCACACCAATTGTCTAATACTCAAGCTAGAGTATCATGTATTTTAAAGAATTAAACAACGAACATGTTAGAAGTTCCAGAACATCAAGACCCGAGCCAATTTATAAAAGATCATTTCTTAAATTGACCCAACCGAGCATCGACATTTTATCAAAAAACATCTCATTTATGACACGAAATATTTTTAACAACTTACCATCTGACATTCAAGTATTGCCTCTTATAAATTTTAAGAAGAGCTAACTAAATGGCTTTCGGACAAACTCTTTTATAGTTACTAAGGTATATTTTGTATATTAACCTTGACATTTAATTATTATTAACCCCTTTGATTGGCATTTTCTTTCTCTTTCATAAATTTATTATATTATTTCTTATAATTAATTGATATTTTAATTATTAAAAAATATTAAACACAGCTGATTGCTGACTGAAGACAGACATAAAGATAAATGTATTTGCACAAATATACTGTGTGTGCAGTATATACATACTAGGTATTTTAATTATTTTATAGTTCTAACATCTTTTGCCAAGGTTAGCATGCATATTTTTTGTTTGGCGAACTGTAGTATTACAAGAAGAAATATTGTAAATTATATTATGTCAATAATAGTATAATAATAAAACAACAAATAATAATAACCAAAAATAAATTTAAAAAAATTAGATATTAGTTGTAAGTGTTTTATTAAAATTTGTCATTAATATTGTGATAACATTTGTCAGTTAACATTTTTTTTAGATTATTTCTAAAACAAATTTATGTTTAAACATTTGTATTGCTCTGTAATTTTATTGTAGACTTTTGGGGCACATAATACTTCTCAACAGACATGTTGTTTTTATTGGGTATACACATAAGCAATTCTTATATCTTTTTTTTATGCAACTTAGAATGGCAAACAAGCCAACAGCCTACTTGATTGAAAGTGGTAACCATCGCCTATAGACATGAGCACTACCATGGGCATAACAGAGTATACTGTTTCGCCTATGATACCCCTATGCGTTGCCACTCCTGAGGACATAGGTGTTATTTCTTTGCATCCTATATCGTCTATTTCTAAAAACTCTGTCTGATAATCTAGGAAATAAATGTGGGTTGATTTTTAATTTTCATTTCAAATGTATATATAATATATATGAATGGAAGTATTAGAATATTATGTAATAAAACATAAGTTTCCTCTAGTAATAATAAAGTGTACGATGATGGAGCAAGAATGCATGTCCATAAAATGACGTAGTAAAAATATAATGCGTCCCTACTTCTTTTCATGCGCGGAATATCGTGAGAAGTGACTAAGGAAACCGAGCACAATACACTAGTGCACGAAAGGGAAAAATTACAATAAAAGCCAGCGATATAATAGTAAATTAATAATCTCGTATAATAACGCCATGACCTGCAGTGGGATCTTAATGGGGTAAAGAATTCATGCTTTAAAAAATTAATGATTTTTGTCACAGTACAAAAAAACCGACGGCATTCTAAACAAAATTGGTTTGAATTCAATACGTTAGTGGGAATATTTTGATAAAAAAGTAATTATCAATTTCCAAAACTAGTTTCAAGCTACGACTTTGTCTACCTCTCAAGGACAATACTTATTTATTAGGAGACAAAATTACATACCCTGTCTCCTCCATCATCCTAAATACTATATGTGCCCCCCCCCCACACAAGGGTTTATTAGTAATAGGTTCTAACAGCCCCATTGCTAGGGTCTGTCTGGTCGACCTCCACGCGGTTCCCCCTTGAAAACATCATTGTTAATTCTTGTCGAATTCTTGACGATGGGCCGACTGACCTGCTTTCATCCTCATCCATCATCCATTACTGGTGCCCCGTCAGCGTTTATCAATAGCGTAGACGGAGTTATTTCACACATTAAAAAAATACATAATGGGTTAACAGGTTTTCAACCAACTTCAATAAAAAAGGAGGTTTTCAAGTTTGTTGTATTTGTTTATGTATATTGGAGTTATCATTCCATTTTCACCCATCAAAAAAAATAGAAGTAGTTATTAGTAAAGCCATTAAGGTGCTATAATGTAACGAACAAAATAGTACGTTTTTCAAGGCACTTTCTTCCACGCACAACCACTCTTTGGAATCAACATCCAGCAGCAGTATTTCCGAACCGATATGACAACGTAACCTACAAGAAAAGAGCATATTCCTTTTTAAAAGGCCGGCAGCACACCCGCTACACCGTCGGTGTTGTGGGTGATCATGGGCGGCGATAGTCACTTACCATCAAGTGAGCCGCATGCTCGTTTGTTTTTTTTTTTTACAACAGGGGGTAAAAAAAAAACAAACACATTCCCACATTTATAATATTAGTAAGAATTGAGAATAACTGATAGTCATAACAATATACCAATAACGATACATTCAAATATAGAACCTCCTCTTTTTAAAGTCGGTTAAAGTCAGTAACAAAACTGGACATGAGCAATGCGTTACACCACATCACCAAAAGCAATGCTCATCAATTATTATGACACCGCTCCTTCGGTTACCAACCACAATGTCCATTAGGTAAGCGTCACCCGATCAATAACGCCGCTTCCAAATTGATCACTAGGTTATTTACAAATCCCAAGAAATTAGATAATAAATATGGCAGCTACAGTGCCATTGATCTACAATATCTAGATAGAGCGTCTCCTTAGAAATGATTACACCGATCTTGTACTCGGCGACTTCTACGCAAACCGTCATTTCGTTTATTTAATGATACTGTGGCCAGTGCTAGATATAGCGAATTCGCCTAGTTTACATAATATAAATAAACATCGTACGGCTCGCCATCGACAGGGAGTTCACCCTCATACCCTACAGCCCAAACGGTCGCGTACAACGCAGTTTCAGAAATGTTTTCTCCCACGAACACTCAGGTTGTGGAATGAGCTCCCTGCCGAGGTTTTTCCAAAAGACTACAGCATAGGGTTCTTCAAAAGGGGGGTAAAGAGGTTTCTTCAGAGATGACAACGTGCACGTAAAACCTTTGGTATTGCAGACGTTCATAGGCTATGGTAACCGCTTACCATCAGGTGAGCCGTATGCTTGTTTTCCACCTCAGTGGTATAAAAAAAAAGATTATTTCTATTATAAAAAAGCTATCAGCAAAAGAATACAGGATAGTATCTTCCCTTTTTTATACCACAAAGGTGGCAAACAAGCATACAGCCCGTCTGAAAGTAAACGGTCTCTAAATCTCTATAAAGTTTTTTCTAAGATTGTTAATCAAACTGTCTTATGACTAAAGAATGCAATCCCGGAATCATTTACACTATATTTCACTACAAACGCAAAAAATAAAATTCTGTCATCAACCTTGAAATAAGAATAAGATTAAAATATCATATTACAATTGATCAATGATGACATAATGGTATTTTTTTTATGCAACTTAGAATGGCAAAATAGCTGGCGGTCCACCTGATGGAAAATGGTAACAGTCGCCTATAGATATGAGCAGTACCATGGACATAACAGAGTATACTATTCCGCCCGTGATACCCTCCATGCGTTGCCATACCTGAATACCTGAGGACTCAGGTGTTATTCCTCTGTACCCTGTAAATTCACTGCCGTATGTACCCTTCAAACTGAAACACAGCAAACACAACTGCTTCACAGTAGAAACACGAATGGGACAGAGGTGCCTAAGCAAACGACTTTTGAACAGTCTCCCTTTGGAAGTATTTATTGCGTCTGTGGTCATTCAAAAATTATTTTTAATTTTTTTTTTAATTTATACAATAAAATATACAATAATTACAGCTGCATATGTAACGCTCGTTGCCTTTGTTATTCGGGATCCCGGGATCGTATTCTCTACTGATGATTGAATCATTTATTAGTGTATTTAAATTTTCATTTTAAAGTTCAATTGAAATTCTTAAGGAGGAAAGGGATTATTAGCGATGGGGTCTAAACGGTCCCATTGCGAGCAATGTTACTAATCAGGTCGACCTACACATGGTTCCCCCTGTACACCATCGTGGTTACTTCTCGTGGAATTCTTTACGATGGGCTAACTGGCGTGCCTTTTCATGCCAACCTGTCATCCCTCACTGGTGACCCGCCAGCGTATACCGTAAGCGCAGGCGGGGTTACCATTCCATTATCATCCTTTAAAAAAAAATTGAAATCCTTATTATTATTATTGTAAGAGTGAAAGTAAGTTTGTTTGTTACCTTTGGTAAATGATATTTGGTATACACGTACTAGTCCTGTATGCCCCAGTATAAAATAGGCCACCCCTTTATTTCCCGCAACTGTCGTAAAAGGCAACGATGGGAGCTTATGTTGGAGGGATGGGCAGCAGCATCCCTCTAAAGACATCACCAAAAGCCAAACTGCAGTTGCTATCCCGCCTGCCAAGCGTGGCAGCTACTAGCAAAACCCCACTTATGGGGGAGGCTATGTTCAGCAGTGGACAGTTCAATGCGTATACAACAACAATACACATACTATAGTTATATGTGGTGGAGAAGGATGCAGGGTATGTTTATCCTATTCAGTCAACGTGTCCACGATCACGCAGACGAAGTCGCGAGTAAAAGTTAGATTATAAATTTAAAATAAAACAATAGAATCATTACATGTTCGTGGATTCCGCTGCACGACCACACTCAGCGTGTGTGCGCGGATAAACAAACAGCTTGGTTTCGAGCTAAACCACTGTCATGCGGTCAGTCCATATTGCATTGAACAAATAAATATTTAACTCAAATACATGCATATTGCTGGTTTCTTTTTTAATTGAATATAATGGAATGGTAACCTTGCCTGCGCTAGTGGCAGGCATAGGCGGAAATATAACGCCAAATTCTCAGATTCCGATAGAACAGACCTCTTACGCCTGATTCACATCCATCAATCTATTCATACAAACCCCTCCTCTCCCCCTCCCAGTCGCGAGTACTTGTTAGGGTTCCGTGCCAAAAAGGTACAAAAAGGTACTTTATACCCTTTTTACATAGAACGGTACAACTTTATCCGGTCATCCACCTGTCACATCGATATATATTGTCACCTATAAATTGCTACATATTTGAAATTTGGAATAGTTTTACATATTGCAATGGATATAAAAGGAAAAAACAAAAGTTCTCGGGGATCCAAAAAGGATCGAATGTTATTCGAATGTTCAAAATTGACTTACTATGCCATGTGAGATGAGGGAGAAGGGATTGTTAGTAATGCGGATTGTCAGTTCCATTGCTAATAATATACCCTAACAGGTCGACCTCCCCGTGGTCTCCCCTGGAAACCATCATGCTGAATTCCAAGTGTATTCATCACAATGTGCTAACTGACCTGCTTTTTCATCCTCGCCTATCATCTATCACTGGTGCCCTGCCAGCGTATACCGATAGCGCAGGCGGGATTACCATTCCATTATCATCCATTATAAAAAAAGTCCATGTAGGATATCATCTGAAAGGGCTTCATTTTTATGTTACAAAACTGAAAATTTATAAATTAAAAAATCGTATTAGATTAGAAATAGTTAAAAAAAAAACACCCAAACTAATATAAACAGAACTCTCAAATAATTAAAGATTGTATCCCAGAGAAAAAAACTACTTCAGTTTTGATAAAACTAGTTATTTGATCTAAAAAGTATTTTTTAAGTCGAAGTTAGAATTGATGAAGTTATTACAAATAAACTGAATTGAATACCTCCATATTTTTAAAGTCTACTAATAATGGATATAGTGGCAGTATTTATTTACTTTCTAAGATTTATTTATTATAAACTAACGTACAAACAATTTTCTTTCATTTATAATATCAGCTTAAATTAAGCCACCTCCTCCTCCCCCCTTTGGGGGAGACCTATGTTCAACAGTGAACGGTAGACAGCTGATGTGATATTTAAGACATATTAACAGTACGTAAATAGAAACGCCTTAATTTTTTATTATTATTTTTTTTTTAAATACAACTTAGAATGGCAAACAAGCTGACGGCCCACCTGAAGGAAAGTGGTAACCGACGCCTATATAGACGTGAGCAGTACCATGGACATAACAGAGTATACTGTTTCGCCCATGATACCCCCCATGCGTTGCCATTCCTGAGGACTCAGATGTTATTTCTCTGTGCCCAGTAAATTCACACCATATCCCACCCTTCAAACCGAAACACAGCCATGCAAACACAACTGCTTCACGGTTGAAACCCGAATGGGACAGAGGTACCCATGCAATCGACTTTTGTACAAAGTATATTTAGTGATTGAAATAGAGTCTAGCATTTAAACAACAATTTATTGTTGTATGCCCGATAGGGGGCATAACTGTTGATACTGATATCAAATCCAAAGAAATATTCACTGCTATATGTTCACCACAATAAAATTCTATTCTCTTACAAGTATATATGTATTTTTAAGACAATACCAATATCAAAAATATAATAAAAAAAACCAGAGGGAGACTGTACAAAAGTCGATTGCTTGGGTACCTCTGTCCCATTCGTGTTTCTATCGTGAAGCAGTTGTGTTTGCATGGCTGTGTTTCGGTTCGAAGGTTGGGATATGGCGTGAATTTACAGGGTACAGAGGAATAACACCTGAGTCCTCAGGAATGGCAACGCATGGGGGGTATCATGGGCAAAACAGTATACTCTGTTATGTCCATGGTACTGCTCATGTCTATAAGCGACGGTTACCACTTACCATCAGGTGGGCCGTCAGCTTGATTGCCATTCTAAGTAGTATAAAAAAAAATCTTTTAAATAATAGAAAATTAAATAATACAAATAACTCACAATACATCATGCAGCAAATTAAACCTCCACTAAGTCATAAGACACTTCACTGCCTCATCAATTTACAGTCAACATATACTCAAGCGAGGTACATCAAATGTTGAATGTTGAAATAAGATCGTTCGCGACAGACAAACACTTTGAAATTCCACCTTGTATGATATAAGGGTGTGAAAATTTGTATGGAAATCTTAAACCTCTCGTGACACCGAAATTGGTACTTAGAATCTCCATTATAATGATTAATACGTGACTCATTAATATGAAATACTCTTAAAGACTGATTTAGAGCGTTAAGGTGGTTGGTCCCTGAACAAAAATAGACACGACGTACTAGATGGCGTTAGAATCAAGATTTGTAATTTTTATTGATTATTTTGTAATTAAAAATAATTTGAAGCAAAATTTCTAAATCTGCGGGCAGTTATATTATTTTTTTATCCATATAATAATAATTTATCATCTTTTTTGTTCTTATTCTCCTGTGTTGTAAAATTTAAAAAAGAATATTATATTACTATTATAAATATATGATTAGTGACTAGACACAAATAAAAAACATCGTGCAAATTACGTCTATAATTTTTTTTTTTTACAACACAGGGGGCAAACGAGCATGCGGCTCGCATGATGGTAAGTGACTACCGCCGCCCATGATCACCCACAACACCAGCGGCATTGCAGGTGTGCTGATTTATACAAAGTAAATTTTTTTATATACATAATAATTAAAATGAAGTGTAAAATATTTCGTATACATTCCTTGAAACTGTTTATATTTATTTGTCTAAAACAAATATGGCAGTATAATAATTAAGAACGCCCTATTCGTAAATAGCTCTTACAGTCTATGTTGTGTACACTAAGAGAAGGTAGACGAAATTATATCAAATTTATAATTTTCTTTAATTCTGATCTATCGGTGTAAGCAGTATTGTCATTTAATTTGCGGATTTGGGATTTTTTAAACATTTTTTTTGGTATTGGTTATTAATAAAAAACCGTTATACTTTCAGCGTGTATTACAATAATATTTTGTATGAAAATGACTCCGGCTCAATAACCTTAACAGATATGCGGGAATTTTAAATTATTTGGTTATAAAGCGACGTGATTGCAGGTAAAAAAGTGCCTACATACCTGATTTTTATTGTCAATAAAATATTAAATCTAATATATAAAATAAAATAACCTAAACGTAATATCAATACGGTTTTTTTTATACAACTTAGAATGGCAAACAAGCTGACGGCCCACCTGATGTAAAGTGGTAACCGTCGCCTATAGACATGAGCAGTACCATGGACATAACAGAGTATACTGTTTCGCCCATGATACCCCCCATGCGTTGCCATTCCTGAGGACTCAGGTATTATTCCTCTGTACCAGGTAAATTCACGCCATATCCCACCCTTCAAACCGAAACACAGCCATTCAAACACAACTACTTCACGGTTGAAACACAAATGGGACAGAGGTCCCCAAGCAATCGACTTTTCTACAAAGTCTCCCTCTGGTAAATGTATTGATATATAAAAATAGAACACTATATCACAATTGCATTGAACAAAGTGTTCGCCGGGTGGTCCCGGGATAGAATAGGCCACCCCTTCCTTTCCCGTGGGTGTTGTAAGAGTCGACTAAAGGAAGGCGAGGGATGGGCGGCAGCGACCCTCTTAAAACATCTCTAGAAGCCTAACTGTGGTTGCCAACCCGCCTGCCAAGCGTGGTCACCATTGGCAAAACTCACCTTACGGGGAAGGCTTATGTCCAGCAGTGGGCAGTTAATGACTGAAATAATAAACAAAGGTCACGCCCTAGCAACATTTCATTTCACATATTCAAACAGGTCCCTAATTAAAATTATATTAACATAACGAATCAAACTGGTCTAATCAGGCGAAGATCTGACCAGTTGCTAGTTACTTTTAAAAAAAGCATCAAATTTTTGACTAAATTCACCGGTAAATTAAAAATACAAAGTAAAAACCTCTGACACATTACATTGTCGGGTAGTCGCAGCAAAGATTGGGCCACTCCTTCCTCTCTCGTGGGTATCTTGAGAAGCGACTAAGGGAATAACATAACCTAACTGCGATTACTAGGGGGGAAAGGGATTGTTAGTAATGGAGACTGAGAATCCCATTGCTAGCAATATACCCAACCAGGTCGACCTCCTCGCAGTTCCCCCTGGAAACTATCATGGTTAATTCCTGATGAATTCATCATGATGGGCTAACTGGCCTGTTTTCATTCTCATCTATCACCCTTCACTGGTGCTCCGCCAGTGTATCCCGTTAGCGCAGGCGGGGTTACCATACCATTGTCACCCATCAAAAAAACTGCGATTACTATCCTGCCTCCTCTCATTGACAAATAATTGTAACTATTGCCGCATTTTTGGTTAGTTCCAACATGAAACTGAATTAATTTGCACTGTTTTTGTATAAAAAAAAAGCTCACTTACCCACTACTGTTTAATGTAGCCGCGGGAGTATAATTAGATTTAGTACTATATCTTCCAATTAGTCCATATGGTAAGCATCAAGCCCTGACCGGCCGCCTGCAACTGTAGGACGCCTGCCAACGATTGTTTACACAGCGCCCCGACACCGCATGTGAGACCGGCCCCTTCAAAATGGGCTGTTGATACTTTTGTTAGTTTTCAACGAATTCTCAATATTATTGACATTATGTGCTTTGTGTTCAAAGGATGTTATTTTAGGAATAGTTCCATCAAACGACCGGAGAGATAGAACAGTGTGGGAGTCGGTCGTGTTGCAAATGTCAAATAATAATCATTTACCAGAGGGAGACTTTGTATAAAAGTCGATTGCTTGGGTACCTCTGTCCCATTCGTGTTTCAACCGTAAAGCAGTTGTGTTTGCATGGCTGTGTTTCGGTTTGAAGGGTGGGATATAGCATGAATTTACAGGGTACAGAGGAATAACACCTGAGTCCTCAGGAATGGCAACGCATGGGGGGTATCATGGGCGAAACAGTATACTCTGTTATGTCCATGCTACTGCTCATGTCTATAGGCGACGGTTACAACTTTCCATCAGGTGGGCCGGCAGCTTGTTTGCCATTCTAAGTTGTATAAAAAAAAAGACAGTATGTATGTGAAAGCGTCAAAACTTGTAGTACATTATTTTTTCCTTGAATTACATTCGTGGGTCGTGTTGTCCCTTGACTCGGAGATAATTTGAGGAAACTAAACAGAATGTAATCGTGTGAGTAAATCAAAAATAACATAAGAAAGTAAAACTCTATAACTAACTTGTAATGCATGGTAAATAGCAGTGATTACCTCTTATTGAATTTACCCCATAACTATTTTCAATATTAGGACATTAAGGCTCACCACGTACCTATTCGTGATGCTTTAAAATCAATAATTTATCGATTTCGAAGCGTCGCTTATAAAAATCTTTTTTTGGACCAATTTCAAAAGGGATATTCTCAGTTCGGTTGTATTTTTTTTATGTTTTTACCCCATAACACCATCGGTTGTAAACCGTTTTGAAATTTTTTTTTTTAATCTGAAAGTATATACTTACAGAGTAGTCTTATAAAAAAATATCAAAATCAGTTCAGTATTTTAATTTTTAAATCATAATAACAGATTTTTCCACAATTGAAGTCGGTTTTTTTATAAAACCTAATTATTATTATTAAATAACTAGCTATATCCTACGGCTTCGCCTATGATAGTATCGTAATATTTAATAGCTTATAACCTTCCTCAAGATATAAGCTATCAAATGTACATAAAAAGAATTTTTAAAATGCAGCAGGTAATTCCAGAGAAAAACGTAACCAAACAAACAAACTTATACAAAATTATATTAGAATACATTTACTTATAAATATTCAGTGTCGAAAAATCCGTATATTTTATAATATTTCACACACACACACACACACACACACAGAAAACTGTCAATAAAATAAATTGTTATGAATCATTTCACGACCCCATTATGAATAGCTAAAGTGGTAATTTTAGAGCTCTCTCTAAGTAATTACGCGACGTAACGATTGTTAGGGCCATATTGCAATATTAAATGTTACTACCAGAGGGAGACTGTACAAAAAGCGTCAGCATAGTCATTTCTGTCCCACTCGTGTTTCTGCCGTAAAGCAGCTATACGTGACTGTGCATGAAGAGTGGGGTATGCGTATGCCATTGAAATTGCTATCTATATATATATCTAAGTTGTATAAAAATATATATATATATATATATATATATATATATATATATATATATATATATATATATATATATATATATATATATATATATATATATATATATATATATATATATATATATATATATATATATATATATATATATATATATATATATATATATATATATATATATATATATATATATATATATATATATATATATATATATATATATATATATATATATATATATATATATATATATATATATATATATTTTTTATACAACTTAGAATGGCAAACAAGCTGACGGCCCACCTGATGGAAAGTGGTAACCGTCGCCTATAGACATGAGCAGTAGCATGGACATAACAGAGTATACTGTTTCACCCATGATACCCCCCATGCGTTGCCATTCCTGAGGACTCAGGTGTTATTCCTCTGTACCCAGTAAATTCACGCCATATCCCACCCTTCAAACCGAAACACAGCCATGCAAACACAGCTGCTTCACGGTTGAAACACGAATGGGACAGAGGTACCCAAGCAATCGACTTTTGTACAAAGTCTTCCTCTGGTATATTTTGGTTATAATATCTGTATACTCATATTGTAATCTTTTGGAGGAAACAATAGAAAGTATCTATCTTTATAACTATCTATTGATATATCTTGATGAATTTGACTTCTACGGACTATGCGTTTGTGTATATCTATCCCTCTCTAACGCATTGGCAATGTCATAAATACATGCATTCAGTCGATTCTATTCCGAAATCGGTTATCTTTCATCACGTGATCTGTCAATTGTTTGTAATTGTAAACATCATTCTAGACTACAGCATGGGGTTCTTTAAAAAAGGACAAAAAGCTTTCTTCAGGTTCAGCAATGCACTGGTAATGCCCCTGGTATTGCAGACGTTCAAAGGCCACGGTAACCGCTTACCAATCAGGTGGGCCGGGCCGTATGCTTGTTTGCCACCTCAGTAGTATAAAAAAGTCTTAAAAAAAACTCTAGTTATCCTTACTAATATTATAAATATAAAAGTAAGTATATATATAGATAGATAGATAGATACTCTTTATTGTTTCCTCCAAAAGATTACAATAGTAAACTTATTATAAATATAAACAATTACAAGAAATAATCACAATGAGAAAACAATGGGCGACCTTATCGCTAAGAGCGATCTCTTCCAGGCAACCTTTGGATGGAGAGAAGTAATTATAAACAGTTTGGTGGGAGGCACGATGAAAAATTATGTTAGTTCTAAATATGGGTATATTGTTTTTTTTTTGTTTTTAATCGGATCAGCGAACATATTGGTAAATGCTAATGATCCTATATATTTAATAGCGTATCATGACCCTAAATACACCGCTCGCTTTCAATTCTTTGCAGCGTTATGTTTGTACATTGTTTACGCTACTTGCGACCATTACGGGCCCACATTAACGTACTTGTCGATGGACAAATCCAGTTTATTTCAACAATCATCAATCAAAATAATGATGTTTACATCTTGCAGGAAGAACGCTTCGGGCGATTCAACAATCCGATTCTATTACCTCGCTTCCAGTTATATTTTCCCCCTCATATTTTTTTGTAGCTTTTATTTACAAAGTAGAAGATTATCCCGTCAAAAACATAAAATGTAAAAAAACGCCAAGTGTGTCAACGTATTTCTTAAACTAAAAAAATTTTTTAGATCTAAATAATTTACCTCCTAACATTTATCGCTACAAATAAAAAAAAAAATAATTTTGTAGGTAATACTGTTAATGGAGGGAAGGGATTTCATTCATTTTTCATTTACTTATTCAATAACAATCATACAATTGTGTTTGAAATAAGTTACAATTATTTATAAACTAAAATTTAAAGAAATAATAAGGTCAATTAAGAAATAATACAAAAATTAAAAATAAAAGATTGGTGGAACCGCGTGGATCTCGACCTGATAGGCTATCATAGGTTTCCCCCTGGAAACTATCGTGACTAATTTATCGCTGAATTCGTCACGATGGGCTAACTGACTTGCCTTTTCATCCTCACCAATCATACCTCACTGGTGCATACCGATAGCACAGGCGGGGTTACCATTCCGTTATCATCTATTAAAAAAATAATAACAGGGACACTACCGTAACAAAATTAAACATATTTCTTCATCAACATAAAAAAGATGGGGATTTTCAAGTCGGTTGTATTATTTTGTATGTTTGTTACCTCATAACTGCGTCAGTTGTAAACCGATTTGGAAGATTCTTTTTGTTTTATCTTAAAGGATATACTTACAGATTGGTTCCATAGAAATTTTATCGTAATCGATTGAGTAGTATCGTTTTTTTATACAACTTAGAACGGCTAACAAGCTGACGGCCCACCTGACGGAGAGTGGTAACCGTCGCCTATAGACACGAGCAGTACCATGGACATAACAGAGTGTACTGTTTTACCCATGATACCCCCTATGCGTTGCCATTCCTGAGGACTTAGATGTTATTTCTCTGTACCCTGTAAATTTACGCCACACCCCACCCTTCAAACCGAAACACAGCCATGCAAACACAACTGCTTCACGGTAGAAACACGAATGGGTCAGAGGTGCCTAAGCAAACGACTTTTGATACAAAGTCTCTGGTATCATTTAAGTTTTAGGTCATAATCACTGGTTTTTTCACAACTAAAGTCAGTTTTTTTGTAAGATACAATATTTAATTTTTGTTGATTGATTAATGACTTCTTTCTATAATTGTTTGTAAGCACTTTTTTTTTTCATAACAAAAAAGCTCTTTACACATTTCTGCTACATTTTCTTACATTATGCTTAGAAAATCATATATCATATCAGTGCTTATCGTTTCTAAAATCATCTGACGTTTACAGTATACGTACGTGGCAAACAAAAATGGTGCCGATGTTGGCAGTTTAACTAATGCCAAAAACAAAATATTAGCACTGCGAGGAAATCACGTTCAATTTTTTGTTCAAACAAGCTGTAAGTGTGGGCGGAAAGGGATTGTTAGCATTGGGCTCTGCTAGTCAACATTGCTAGCAATATACCTTATCAGGTAGACCTCCAAACGGTTCCCTCTGGTTCACGATTAATTCTTGTGGAATTCGTCACGATGGAACTGACCTGCTTTCATACTGACCTATCATATTTCACTGGTATCTCGCCAGCGTAGACAGAGTAGGCGGAGTTATCATTCTGTTATCACCTATTACAAAAATTGTTTAAGTATATTAGGTATAGGGGATTTATATCCCATACGTATTTCTGTATAACACCTTGGTTATAAGGAATTGCAACGCATGAAGGGTACCATAGGCATACTCTATGATATTTATCATACTGTCATTGTTTACAGGTGATGGTTGTCATTTTTTACCACTACTCTATGTATCATAAAAAAATTCATATCTTAACATGTAATCTTTAATTATATAGATAGAATGTGCTTGGGTACCTCTGTCCCATTCGTGTTTCAACCGTAAAGCAGTTGTGTTTGCATGGCTGTGTTTAGGTTTGAAGGGTGGGATATGGCGTGAATTTATTGGGTACGAAGGAATAACACCTGAGTCCTCAGGAATAGCAACGCATGGGGGGTATCATGGGCGAAACAGTATACTCTGTTATGTCCATGGTACTGCTCATGTCTATAGGCGACGGTTACCACTTTACATCAGGTGGGCCGTCAGCTTGGTTGCCATTCTAAGTTGTATAAAAAAAAATCTTTATACTGTGCTATTAATGCCCATTCCAGAAGTTCACGTGTAGGGACGCAAACGGGGCAATAAATATATTATATTTGGCCCCCACTAATTCGTGTTTATACCAGTTTGTACAACTAAATGTGCCGTACGGAATCACTGGAGATCATTAGGGAGGGTTCAGCGTGTTGCGAATTATTCGGCTCATTAAATTCACACCGGAGGCGTCCGTCTTGTGAAACGCACACCCGTGGCTGGATGAGACGATGACGTTGCCAATTAAACTAATGATAAATTATTTACGAATGCAGGAATTTCTCAATTCGTCTATATTTTTTTTATGTTTTATATTACACGCTTTAGTATACTGCAATTAAAAAATAATACCTCGGAGCTTGAAGACGAAGGTCTTTAACAAATGCGTGTTGCGTAATGACTTATGGAACCGAAACATGGTCCTACACGATTGTCCGTATTGCAAAAGCTGCAAATTACTCAGCGGGCTATGGAGAGGGCTATGCTCGGAGTCTCTTTGCGTGATAGAATCCGAAACGAGGATATCCGCAAAAGAACTAAAGTAACCGACATAGCCCGAAAGATAAGCAACCTGAATTAGCAATGGGCTAGTCACATAGCTCGAAGAACCGACAACCGATGGAGAAGAAAAGTTCTTGAGTGACAACCCAGTATGGGCAAACGCAGTTTAAGATGACTCCCTATTAGATGGAGTGTCGATCTTAAATGCATTACATAGAGTCAATGGATGCAGGGGGCTCGGGACCGTTCCTTATGTCAGTCTATGGGAGAGGCCTATGTCCAGCAGTGGACAGATAGTGGCTGAAATGATGATGATATAAATAATAAATTTATGTATATGGACATCAGTTTTCAGTTGAAAATAGTAAAACAAGAAATAGAGGTATCCAGCAAAAGCTACCAATTCATATTGAATAAACACCGAAATAAATTGGCTGCTCGACTACAAAGACCGGGGAGCATTAGATTCTCTCGATTAAAAAGACTCAGCATCCAGGGAGTTGCGGCAAAATATACAGACAGAGACTGAGAGCTGATTAATGGACTGGCCTCATCATACAATAAGGACGTTCAACCCTGACATCCAAACAGTGACATCCAGAGAATCGTCAGAAACGATAAAAAATACAGTGAGTTCAAAAGATTTCTCTTAAGTCCCGTTACATATATATATATATATATATATATATATATATATATATATATATATATATTAAAAAAATTAAAGCATTTAAATACATATGATACAAATTTATTATATTTCGTACATGAAATGTGTTTTTTAAATTCTGTTGTTTTACAATAAAATTATCATAAAAAATATCTTAATGTACAGAACGTTCTCTGTTCGTACTTTATATCAAATTTTATTTAATACAGCTCATTCGATAATTATATTCCATTGATACAATCATTTAAGCATGACTGAGTAGGAAACATCCATATTTCTTTAGAATTTCAGGATATATATATATATATATATATATATATATATATATTCTTTATTGCACTTGTAAATTACATTATTAATGCATTTATAAATATTGTGAGCAATGGTGGACTTATCTCTGACAGAGATTTCTTACAGTCAACCCAGTACAGTTAGAAAGCGTGTCGTTAGCGGGCAGCTGAAGTGCTACAACTATTAATATTTAAAATACATAAACAAATATACAGTTAAATAAAATATAAAAATATATAATAAAATATTGCATAAATACATATACTAGGGGGGAAAGGGATTGTTAGTAATGGAGACTGAGAATCCTATTGCTAGCAATATACCCAACCAGGTCAACCTCCTCGCGGTTCCCCCTGGAAACTATCATGGTTAATTCCTGATGAATTCATCATGATGGCCTGTTTTCATTCTCATCTATCGCCCTTCACTGTTGCTCCGCCAGCGTATCCCGTTGGCGCAGGCGGGGTTACCATACCATTTTCACTCATAAAAAAAAATACATATACTATAAATTTTAGTGGCACTGTAAATCATTCGAGTACTTAAATTTTATAGTATATTTTGATACCGACGTAACAAGAGTCTGGTGATGACACTGTAACTTCTGAATATCAATTAACTCATTACAAAGGGATAATTGAAATTCAGAACGAAGTTCAGCGTTTCATTTGAATTTGAGACTTGTCCGAAAATGTTCACTAACATTTTCGGTAAAGGGAAATATTATATGTTTAATTTTAAATTTCTCGCAAATGACAAATTTAGGTTATTGATTATTCAATAGATATAACTGTTATCAGATTGTGCGTACAAATTACTAGTTCTATCCCGCGTCTTTAGCCTCGTAAATTAGTATATTAAATATCTTAAGTCCAAAGTTAGGATATAACCTAATCGTGTACTAAATATTTAATATAATAGTTGTGGCACCTTAGCTACCCGCTAACGACATGCTTTCGACTGTATTGGGTTGACTGGAAGAGATCCACATTTGATCACAACATTTATAAATGCATTAAAAATATAATTTACAAGTGCATAAGTATATATATATATATATATATATATATATATATATATATATATATATATATATATATATATAGATGTTTAGACCAGGCCATACCAGTTTATCGTCGAGTGTGCGTATTAGAAGAAATTAATTTTGACTAGCCTAAACTGGTTTGTCCTATTGAGTATTAGCCCAGGCAAAACTAGTTTGTCCTGCAATCGGGTTTGGCCGGTAACATATATGTGTATATATAAATAAACTTCTTTCAAATCCGTTCAGTAGTTTTTGCGTGAAAGAGTAACAAACATCCATCTATCCATTGTTACATTTCGCTTTCACATTTATAAGATTTATACTACGATGATCTGAAAGCTAAGTAGTTCGTGACTGAGTTGTTATGACAGAAGGTATCGGTAGTAAAATAAGAAAAGAGTTACGTCACTTCAAATATATAGAAAGAATGTCAGAAGAAAGTGTCAAGTCCCTCTTATTGGTTTAATTTTTTTTATTGTGGCTCCCCTAAGGAGCACGCTTTTTCCCGGATATTAAATTCCAGGTTATGCATCTAAATCTTTTAATTATTCAGCTAGTTTCCTTAGTTTTCTTCCTTTTTATTCATTTTTTTATTCCATTTATACTTCATTTCCCTCTTATTGGTTAAAATATTGTAATATTATATTTTTATTTTTATATTCAATGATATACTTTCAGATTTTTGTACAGTATGGAGAAACATTGCCGTGTGGTCGCGGCATAGAATAGGCCACCCCTTCTTTTCCCGTGAATGTCGAAAGGAACAACTAAGGGAGCTTAACGATTGAGGGATGGGCAGCAGCATCCCTTTTAAAATTTCTCCAAAGCCTAACTGCGGTTGCAAATCCGCCTGCCAATCGTGGCAACTACTGGCAAACCCAAGGAGGAGGCTTATGTTCAGCAGTGACCAGTTAAAGAGTGATGGTCATCATCATATCGCCTTTTAACTGATGATGGAGAAACAACGCAACAGACACCAGATGGCTGACCACTTTCTGTGACGTTTTTTACCGTTAATGCTCCATCTAGACATACAGTATCTATTACTAAATCATAATAAATCTCCCTAAAATCACCAAGAGCAAGCTTCCTCGAGTTCAAATCAAACTTTAACAGAATTATTTTGCGGAACTTCGAAAACAAAAGGCTAAGCCCGAACCTAGTTAACACTTTAAAAGGACTACTATTAGAAAAACATCTACAGGAGGAAACTTTGTGGAATCTATTAAGTATTCATAATGCCACAAAGTACATGGTAAATTCAAACCGGGCTCCTAACAAAATGAGACCCGAAAACAATTTGCCCTTAATACCAAAAGTTCTCTTTGCCTCTCCTTATCGGTACTTAATTTGTTTGAGAGTTGAACGCTCCGATATCGCGACTGGAACAATCGCCCGATATCCGGATACCGGCTGTTTACCGGCACGGATGAACCGCTCAAGTGAGCGTGAGGCTGTGTAACAATTAATCGTTCCTAATAATCATTCAACGGGGGGAAAGGGATTGTTATCAATGGAGTTTGGCAGCCCCATTGCTAGCAATTTACCCTCTCAGGTCGACCTCCACGTGGTTCCCCCTGGAAACCATCGTGAACAATTCTTGTTGAATTCGTCACGATGGGCTAACTGGTCTGCTTCATCCTCACTTATCATCTTTCACTGGTGCCCCGCCGGTGTATACCGATAGCGCGGGTGGGGTTACCATTCCATTATCACCCATAAAAAAAAATTCAACGAAAACAATCTAAATATTGATCGTATCTATTGTATTCATACAAAGGTTTAAGGCCTCCTCTATAGATTGCCATAAAGAACAGTTCTGAGCCACCTGCATTGTTCGGATTGATACCTGCTGCAGATTTTCACCATCGTACAACCCGCCATAAACTAAAATTTCATCCCAACCATCTGAACGAGTGGCGATCCTCCACCGTGCGTTTTTCAAGGCACTTTTTCCCACGCACAACCACTCTTTAGAATCAACTTCCAGCAGCAGTATTTCCGAATCGATACGACAACATAACCTTCAAGAAAAGAGCATATTCCTTTTTAAAAGGCCGGCAGCACACCTGCAATGCCGTAGGTGTTGTGGGTGACCATGGGCGGCGGTAGTCACTTACCATCAGGTGAGCCGCATGCTCGTTTGCCCCCTGTGTTGTAAAAAAAAAACCTGCATCAACTAACTCCCTACCCCATTTGAAGTTATTGCACCATCTAATGGGTAAGGAGGGGAAGGGATTGTTAGTAATGTGGGCTTTCAGTCCCATTGCTATCAATATACTCTGTCAAATCGACCTCCACGTAGTCCCCTCTGGATGCCATCATGCTGAATTCCAGGTGTATTCATCACGATGGGCTAACTGACCAGCCTTTTCATTCTCTCCAACCATCTTTCCATATTAATAAATTATCGTTATTCGAACCATCATATTTCAGTTCCTTAAATTATCCATTTTATTTTCAAATTCGTAGTTCAATACCTGTTCATGATATTGTTGTTATAAACTTGTTTTACTTTGAATAAATAAATGTGCAATTTTGTGTCAAATACTCAACATATCATAGTCAGTTTGCCTATTGAAGATATAGAAATATTTTATTTCTATTATAATATTCACGCCTTTTTTTTTATACAAGTTAGAATGGCAAACAAGCTGACGGCCCACCTGATGGAAAGTGGTAACCGTCGCCTATAGACATGAGCAGTACCGTGGACATAACAGAGTATACTGTTTCGCCCATGATACCCCCCATGCGTTGCCATTCCTGATGACTCAGGTGTTATTCCTCTGTACCCAGTAAATTCCCGCCATATCCCACCCTTCAAACCGAAACACAGCCATGCAAACACAACTGCTTCACGGTTGAAACACGAATGGGACAGAGGTACCCAAGCAATCGATTTTTGTACAAAGTCTCCCTCTGGTATAGACAAATCTTACTTCTTAAGCAACATAAATATAAGTAGGTCATATTTATACTTCCTAAGAGATAATATTTCAATTCGTTTAATGCATTTTACAATATTAATAAAAGGTCTTATAAATCAGTAAAGTATATTGTAAACCCTGTCGGAGACAGCAATAAAAAAGCGACGAGGGCGACACCTTTAAAATTTCCGCAAGATTAATTTAGACATACAAATTTATAATATATATATATATATATATATATATATATATATATATATATATATATATACCAAGATTAAACGTAGTTATACATGGAGCGCAATTTCAGGGAAGGAAATTGTATAACAAATTACCAATTGATCTGAAAACTATCCAAAATTGGAGAATATTAAAAATCAAACTCCATGCCTTTCTGTTGGAAAAATGTATTTATAAAATAAATGAATTTTAGGGATATATTAATATTGATTCGTTGATTGTATCTGACATTGTTTATATGTAAAATTCCTATCATACCTATTCGACACAATGTAATATTGTTATGAATAAATTGAATTGAATTGAATATATGTATGTATATATTCAACATTTAAACAACACAAACTAAACGCATCCATTTAATTTATATGCATCATATTTTGCTTGGTGCTTTATATATAAGACAAGCGACAACTATGGAATGATTTCTGAAAATGCACCCCTAAGGAGGTCAAGTAGAAGATGAAAGTTTGTCTAGAAGTTGCGTTAAGAGCAATCTCATAGGGCATTTTATATTCTAAGCAAGCATTACATTGTGGATGCACCTTTTGAAACTTGTAACTCTAGATATGCTAAGTTCGTAGTCTTCACACGTTTATCTATCCAACTTGAAGTGAAGCAAACAATAGCGCCTAGTTATTAATACAGGTACTATGATACTACATCTGCAAGAAGGAAATATAAAGTTAAATATATGGTTAAATCTTTTTATATTATTTTTGGTATTTTTGTGTATTTTATTCCTTTTTATATGTTATTGTTCTCATGCTTTCCTGGGTGAGCGTATTGGAAGACTGTAAGGCCAGTGGATGTAATAAATATATAAATAAATAATGCTGTATCTTTTTTATGCAACTTAAACTGATAAACAAGCTGACGGCCCACCTGATGGAAAGCTATAGACATAATAAATCACCACTATAGACATAGATATGAAGTATGTATATACAGAACAGTTTATGCCACCCTTATACTTCATGCATTGCCATTTCAAAAGACTATAGTGTATTATTTTAGTACCCAATCTGACTCTTCACGCAAACAGTGAGACTGTGGTACCCAAGCAAACGACTTTTGTACAAAGCCTCTCTCTAATACAATCTGATATCTGCTAAAAATTAACTTATCCTATAAGTATATACATCAATGCATTTTTAGGAAGCGGTGTTTATCTCTTAAGATAAGTTCGCCATTGTTAATATTGTTATTAATTGATTGTTGTTACTGAATGTTTTAGTGCAATAAAGGTATAGGTAATGCTATATATATATATATATATATATATATATATATATATATATATATATATATATATATATATATATATATATATATATATATATATATAATTTGTTAATCCATTGCAAAATTGAGAAATCTCTTAATTGAGCGAATTGCTTATAAAAGAAGAATGAGAAATAAAGAGAAATATAAATAGATTTGTTTAAATAGTCTAAAGTCATTAGACTTTTCAATCACTCGAAATTAATCTTGGCTAGTAATCTAAGTTTTTTTTTAATTATACATTTTTTTATACAACTTAGAATGGCAAACAAGTTGACGGCCCAACTGATAGAAAGTGGTAACCGTCGCCTACAGACATGAGCAATACCATGGACATAACAGAGTATACTGTTTCGCCCATGATACCCCCCATGCGTTGCCATTCCTGAGGATTCAGGTGTTGTTCCTTTGTACCCTGTAAATTCACGCCATATCCCACCTTTCAAACCGAAACACTGCCATGCAAACACAACTGCTTTACGGTTGAAACACGAATGGGACAAAGGTACCCAAGCAATCGACTTTTGTACAAAGTAATAGATAATGAGATATTTCGTGGAAATCAGATTTTAGAATAATTTACAGAAGAAAGAAGTCTTCAAATATTATAATTTATAATTATATCAAATAGGAGACAAAATCCTGCTTATTATAGAGAAAAATCTGCATATATACAATTCTAAATTAAAAATCTATTGTGTTTATATAACATCTCGGCTTTTATCAATGTGTTACATTACAAATGGAATAACAAATTTTTTTTGCGGAGCAAAAAAAACTTCTCATGTGTTTATTATGCGATATCTTTGCCAATTATAAATCGACTTTGATATTTATTCCCAATTGATACGGTTTACTTTTATATTGTTTCTATACTAGATTAATTCCCCTGTTTTCCACTATCAAAATATCTCATCAAAAATCCTTACCTTTCATTCGATGTAAAAAATAATTTATAATAAAATAATGCTTTTTTCTACCAATTAATAATTAACTCCTAGTAATAATAATAAATAGATAGATACTCTTTATTGTTTCCTCCAAAAGATTACAATAGTAAACTTATTATAAATATAAACAATTACAAGAAATAATCACAATGAGAAAACCATGGACGATCTTATCGCTAAAAGCGATCTCTTCCAGGCAACCTTTGGATGGAGAGGAGTAATTATAAACAATTTGCTAGGAGGCACGATGAAATTGTATTAATAATAATAATTTAAAATAAAGTATTTTTTTTTCAGCTAATTAATAAATAACTCTTGGTAATAATCATAAAAATAATTAGAAAATAAAATTAAAAAAGTTCCACTAATTAATAAATAACTACTAATTAAAATTCTTTTTTTTTTTTGCTACTGAGGTCACTATTTTTGTTTGAGGAAAATCTACATTTAAAATAATTTAAAAATTGGTTTAATCATCATCAGAATGCAATAATCGTGAGCCCACCGAGTAATCGCCCAACAAGATATGGTACAGCGACATTATTTCGTTCAGCAATCAGCGATAAATTTGAAATTTGATATAAATGAATACGCGCCGAGGTAAATTAATTATATTGACATTGAAGTAACTTAATGATTTCTGTTCTAATAAATTTATGTAGATGCTTATTCTAATTTAACCATTGATTTAATATTCATAAATTAAACAGTTGTTTCAGTAATTATACGTACAAATTAACAGATATTGAATAGATAGGTACATAAATTTACAATCTCCATTTATATTTGATTATTTTTCTTCGACTGGTTTATAATAGAATACACATAGATCATATATGTCTAGATGAAGTAGCAAATCTCTTTTTTTTATATAGATACAATATAGAATGGGTAACAATATGACGGCCTGCGTAATGGAAAATAGAAACCGTCATCTACAGAGATAAACAACACCATGGATCTCTGATGCAATGTCATTCCTGAGGATCATGGTGTTATGTATCTGTAATTTTACTACTATATTCCACTGTTCAAATGGAAAAACAGCCATGAAAACACAGATCCTTGTCCTCCTTTCTTTCTCGGCATCCAAACATAATGTCTAAATGCTAATTTACTATAGAATCAGTATAGTGCTAATAATAATTTAATAAATATAAATAAATTAAGTTAATATTTGTGTGATAAAGTTTGCAATCAAAAGTAAGAAAAAAAAATACTAAAATCTTAATTATCTTGAAAATACCTTTCATACTTTTGCCATTCCCGAGTCCTCGGAAATAGCAACGCATGGGGGGTGTCATGAGCGAAACAGTATACTCTGTTGTGTCCATGGTACTGCTCATATCTATAGGCGACGATTACCACTTACCATCAGGTGGGTCGTCAGCTTGTTTGCTATTCTAAGTTGCACAAAAAATACAAAAAAAAATATTATTTCTTAATCTACGTCAATAACACATGTGAGAATAGATGTTTCTAGCATACGATTGAAGGGAATTAATTAATTAAACAAATAAATAGTAATTAATTAGTTTGGTCCACTAATGAAACGACGAAAATAGCTTTCCGACTTAATTCTGCAAAATTATTTCGGAGAAAATAAAAAAATCAATACCTTTTTATTTTCCACCCACGACCTCCTACATATGTACACATCGTGATTGTACATAATGTATGCTTTCATCCATATTGCAGTATTTAATATAACACATAATGTTTTTATTAAGTTAGCAGTGTAATAAGTTCAAGTTGCGTTCACCCCTCTCCTGGCCCGGTATTATTTTATAAGGCAATTTTGTCATGCGCCAAGAAAACAAGGGTGCCGTATTTTCAAATAAGAACAAAATATTGATATTGACTTAGTGGCGTAAAATAAATTGGAAGATTGCTTCAATTTCGCTTGCGCATAGTCAGTTAACTTGCTTCATCTATATATCTTTACTCAATGTAATTTGAAGGGGATGAATAAAACTAACGGTGTTTTTTTATACAATTTAGAATGGCAAACAAGCTGACGGCCCACCTGATGGAAAGCGGTAACCGTCGCCTATAGACATGAGCAGTTTCATGGATATAACAGAGCATACTGTTTCGTCCATGATACCCCCATGCGGTGCCACTCCTGAGGACTCAGATGTTATTCCTCTGTACCCTTGGAGCCTTGGGGAATTCCCTTTTACCCAGTATTCAACTCCGGGGGCAACTACCCCTGGGTCTCTGAATGTAAGCGCACTTCATCATGGTATGGCGTGGTTTACTTTATACGTTCTTCGTGACTGTTAGCGGGTACTCCTCTTCTTTCTTGATTATCTATCCACTATCTGCTATATATAGTAACTTGGTTTTTTTTTTTCAAATTAAATGGAGCTAGGTACTTTGTAAAATTATTGAATGTATGTTATATATTCGATCACTTTTATATGGAATGTAATAAATGTGTAACAAACACAGATATCGCCTAATTTATAAAACATAAACCTGTCTCAACTTTGAAGTGTTTGTTTGTTTGTTACACTTTATTGTACACTTAAATTATAGGATGCGGAGTGTATCCAATGAGAGCGTCTTTATCCAATTTACTTAAAAATGATAAAAGAGTTAAAATAAACTGTATATATTATTTCAAATAGGTTTCTAAGATATTTAAAGCTTTTGTGTATAAAACCAACAGACTGAAATGACTACATCATAGATTTTCAACCTTATTTTACCCATTTACATTACCCATTTTCAAATATGCTTTTTTCTATAATCCCTCATTTTAATCTTACTTACTGACAGCCTTTTTTAGATTATATTTTTTAATCTGCCCACGCCGCCTCTGCACCATCTCAGTGATGAATGATGCTTTCCCTCTTCCCCTAATTTTCTCTAGGTTTTTACTGCCCTCTGTCTTAAGGTTTGTTAAGTCGCAAACGTCCACAATTGGGTTTTATCACCCACGTTGAGAACCTATGCCCTACACCTATCCCATAATTAAGAAAAATGATTTCAGAAAAGTCAGCTTGTTTGATATTCTAAGTTGTATAAAAAAAAACTGTTTTGCCAAAGGTTGACTGGGAGAGAATGCTGTATAGTATTAAGTCTGCCTTAATATATTTTTTTTGGAATCAATAAAGAATAAATAAATTAAATAAAAAAAATGGATAAAGAATGTTAAAATTTCTTTTTTTCTTTTGTAATTTTTCCATTAAATAACACATATAATTATAACTGAATGATAATTGTGATCCATTAAGAGCCCGCAAGAAACTGCGCAGGTAATTTTACATTTACATACACAGCGCCCATGCAAATGTAAAATTATATTTTACCTAATAATTTGAAGAGAGTAACTGTGGAGTTTCTTGCGGGTTCTCAGCAGATAACAACATCCCGAATCCAGCAGTACAATCATAAAAAAATGACAGTATTAAAGATCTGTGAACAAGTCTTCTTTTTTTATAACACAGGGGGCAACCGAGCATGCGGCTCACCTAATGGTAAGTGACTACCGCTGCCCATGTTCACCCGCAACATCAAACGCATTGTAGGTGTGTTGCCGGCCTTTTAAAAAGGAATATGCTCTTTTCTTTAAGGTTATAATGTCGTATCGGTTCGGAAATACTGCTACTGGAAGTTTATTCCAAAGAGTGGTTATGTGTAGAAGAAAGTGCCTTAAAAAACGCACTGAAAATGGTTGGGATAAAACTTTATGGCGGGTTGTACGGTATTGAAAATTAATCAGCAGGTATCAATCCGAACAATACCTCAGAGCACTGCCCATGATAAATTCGGTAGAAGATTCACAGAGAAGAAGAGAACAGAAATCTATCATTAAGAAGAATAAATTTATTTTTTATCTATTCAAAGGAGAATTTTTAAATATTCCAGTAGACTATCTTATCTTTATTTATAAAAAGAGAAAAAGAAATTAAAAAAAAAAACAATAAATATAATATGTAGAAAAAATAAAATAAAACTGTCACTGGAAAACTGAAGCAATCGAATTCATTTTAATGGACTCCAAAAAGCGACAGATATTTTTTTGTTTCCCATCGCAACTCGATATGGAATCCTTAGTTCGCAGTTTTTTATCGTTTCCCGCAAAAACGTCACGTCGTTTCGTTTCAGTTAATGCGATCTCATGAGTTCAGTGCTATGTTCAGTACAGATTCTATGATCATTTTATTGTATACTAGATAGATAGATAGATAGATAGATAAACACTTTATTTGAGTCATTTATGACACATGTAAATTAACAAATGAGTTCATACAAACAAATTAATTACACTTTTTTTAAATATAAAACAAAAGATAAAATACGAAAATATATTTTCGCCATGTGTGTTGCAGTGACCCAAATAGGCTACAGTTCAGTGATAGCTTAAATAGATTTGCTTTTAAGCAAAACGCTTAAAAGCAAAGCACTGATTTTCAGCTGCAGCCTGAAGTTAGGCTACACGGACGCGTACAACAAACCCAGAGTGTAACCTTGTTTAACCAATGTAACAGCCAAAGATAAAATTGTATTATATAGGTACATATTTACATAAACGATGCACAAATAATATATTTCATTAATTAATTAATTATACAATATAAATAATTTACTTGAAATTAATATTCATACAGTAAATATGAATAATTCACTAGAATATTTTTTTATACACTACTGATTCGGCTTGGCTTCACAGGTGTAAACAGAGTTTACAAATACAATAAATATAGCCTCTATGTAGCTTTACACAGGTGAAAATATTTTTAAAATTGGTAGAGAAACTTTATATTTTATTACAAACAATCTTTTTATCATCAATATGATTATATCACCTCTAAATAAAAAAGATTAAAAAAAAAATTATATCAGCCTTTAACTCTCCACTGCCTCCTTCTTGAGGATTTTACTAGTAGTTGCCATGCTTAGCAGGCGGATTGACAAACGCAGTCAGGCTTGAGAGATGTTTTAAGAGGGACGCTGCTGCCCATCTCACGGCCTCCTTTAGTCGACTCTTACGACATGCGCGATATGCACGGAAAAGGAAGGGGTGGCCTATTCTATGCCGGGATCACACGGCCATTTTACAGTATTAGTATAGATTAATGATGCGGCCTGATTTTGCACGGGTCGTCTAACTGTGATTTAAAAAAAAAATTATACAATCTACATTTCTCACTGATAATATAATTTTTAAAATATTAATAAGATTTATAAGAATAAGAAATTTTTTTATTCAAATAAACTTATTTATAAGCATTTTTTAATAGTAATTTTTTGGGGGGAAGGGATTGTTCAGGTCGACCTCCCATTGGAGTCCTCCCTGGAAACCATCGTGCTGTATTCCAAGTGTATTAATCACGACGAGATAACTGACCTGCTTCTTTACGTATCTATTATTCTCACGTATCCCTCACTGGTGCCCCGTCAGCGTATACCATTAGTGCAGGCAGGGTTACAATTCCATTATCATCCATCAAAAAAAGTCATTCTTTTATAATTTTACCGCCCATTCGGAATGCAATTTTAGCTGAGAAAGACGGACAAGAAATATAACTATTAGATTTTTCAATTAAAAAAAAATTACAATTATAAATTTATTGCAATACAGACTTACAAACAACAGAAGTGCAGTACCACAGTAATATCTAAATAAACTAGAAAAAATTACGTTCATATACATATTCCCTTAAGATCGCATAAGTTGAAAGAATTGTCACAAATTTATTTATATTTAACGAATAAATTTACGACATACCTGCGAATGAACGAGACGAACGCTCTCACTGCGATATCTTTTTTTTTTTTTTTTTTTATACAACTTAGAATGGCAAACAAGCTGACGGCCCACCTGATGGAAAGTGGTAACCGTCGCCTATAGACATGAGCAGTACCATGGACATAACAGAGTATACTGTTTCGCCCATGATACCCCTATTTATTGCCATTCCTGAGGACTCAGGTATTATTCCTCCGTACCCAGGAAATTCACGCCAATATATACACCAGAGGAAGACTTTGTACAATAAAATTGTGCCGTAAAATACTACTAGCAAATTTTTTCTATTAAACAAATGTACGAGTATAAAGCGAAACCGCATGTTTATCAATGAATTTTGCTGTACAATGACCAATTTTCAAGTGGAAATATGACAAATTCAAACATCACAATATTTACAATGGAAACAAATACACAAAATAGGTCATATCGATTACAGAAACAACACAATTTTATTTTCGATTTTCACAAAATATCACTTCAGAATTATCGACGTAATCGCGTGACATACTCACATAAATATGAAGATTTGTGATAAAGTCCCCAATTACAGAAATATAATTTTAAACAGCGCACCATTTAAAAAAAGGACAGCTGTTTTTTTTTATGGAGACACTCTATCTAAACGTTATAGCTCTAGTAAACATCATACTCGTACATTTTTTACTATGACCATTAACATAAACGTCACTAATGTTCCCGTCCGTACTTTTATCAACATTATAAAACTATTTTCGACGTATCAAATACTGAATTAGAACGCTTTTGATGTCTGTGTTTAGTTCAGAGAATTCCCTGTTAAATATTTTGGTATTATAAACTGTAATTAGGTCGAATATAACGTGAGTTACAACCCAATGTTATGTTTATAATAGGACAGGTGAAATTTGTTACATTTCAAATTATTTGTACTGTATGATTTCACGTGCTGGCTGTACAGTATGGTTTCTTTTGCTTAATCTCAACCATTAAAAACAAAAAAAAATCTTTTTCTAAAAATCGTAATTCCAATTTTGCTGTAAAATTAAATAATGAACTTCTTAATTTTATAGATTCCACTGTCTTCCTTGGAATCACTCATGATAATAAAACTCAACGGGGGCCTCACATTCAAAACATTGCAAGTAAATTAAGTTCTGCAGCGAATGCTGAGGGAGACTTTGTACGAAAGTCGTTTGCTTGGGTACCTCTGTCCCATTCGTGTTTTAAACGTAAAGCAGTTGTGTTTGCATGGCTGTGTTTCGGTTTGAAGGGTGGAATATGGCGTGAATTTACAAAATACAGAGGAATAACACCTGAGTCCTCAGGAATGGCAACGCATGGGGGTATCATGGGCGAAACAGTATACTCTGTTATGTCCATGGTACTGCTCATGTCTATAGGCGACGGTTACCACTTTCTATCAGGTGGGCCGTCAGCTTGTTTGCCATTCTAAGTTGTATAAAAAAAATGACATCGTAACCTTACTGTGCATACGCTTCAACACTTCGACATACATATAGTCAATCTGACATCGCTGGAAAGATTTTAATACTGCCGATGTCTCGATTGAAACAAAGGCTTTCTCGTAGTCCATAAAGGCCGGACAAAGTGGCAAATTACACTTCTAAGTCTTCTGTATAATCTGTTGTAGCGTATATATGTAGTCTATGGTGCTAAAGCCCTTTCGGAAGCCAGATTATTCGATTGACCGGAACTCGTCGTGGCTGGCTACAAATAGTAATCAATATTCAACAGTCTAGATAACTTGAATTAATTCTGGTGAAAACCAGTCGAGAGACATCCGTTTCCATCGAAATTAATTTAGCAGGTCAGGCGTGAATGTGAACATGGAAGTAGCCTTAATTTCACGTTAATTGTAGTTCCTTTCTTTTAAATTTCTGGCACATCGTTTTATTAGTCTAGTACAAATGATGTCTATCTATCAAATGCTCTTAGCTACTAAACTGTGCAATAATAATAATAAATGCAAAGATATAAGAAATAATTAACGACCAATATAATAAATTTGCTAAAAAACTTATATAAAAGATTACTTTATATAAGTTTCTTTTTTGTGTATTATATTTGTTAACTAATTGTAAATAAAAAAATATTATTAAATGTTTTATGGAATAATACAGTATACGGCTTAACCAATCACTATGGAATTTGGTATACACGTTCTATATGGGATGGAGAAGAATATAGGCTAGTTTTTATCTAATTCAGTTTGGACGAGGTCAGTCTGTCCCGTTGGTGATCTACCCCGAGAATGTTTGTCTTGTACCAACCCTTGGACAATTAGACGTTGTTGCATACAGTTTCCATTTCGGATGATATGGCCGAAGTAATTAAGAATTCGTATATGAATAGTGGGCGTTAATTTCTCTCTGATTTTTAGTTCGTTTAGAATGGAAATGTTAGTTCGGAAGGCAGTCCAATGTACTCGTATCTGCAGTATTCATCTATTATATTTATGAATAGTATATCTTGGAACTATAACATTAACTTACATATATACATACATATATATATATATATAGATTACGCATATCATTCGTTCGGGTAGAAGTAGCAAATATGTCGTCCTACTGTCTCTATCTTTCATTTTTTCTTTATTATATAGTCATAAAAGCATTTTTATTTGTACACAGTTTTTCGCCCTCTACTTCATATGTAAGCGTGAACTTCAGGAGTAGAAAAAACAATGAAACAGATCACTTCTAGATGGAATATTAAAATTAAAATTAGACCTTCAGGAATATAACTGCGAAAACCGTATCCAATTTAATGCAATAGTTTTTGCTTAATGCCGGAATAAACATACAGTCAGACAAGCAAAATTTCTAAATATTGGCTTGTCTTCTACTGCTCTTCTGAAGACCCCATATATCAATCTGTCATTGTAATATCTTCCACGTACAGACGTCGTCAATCAATTATTTATTCTGTGAATAATAGGTACATTACATATGACGTAATGGAAAGATACAACGTGGTCCTTTATTATCAACCTTATAGGCATACAAAAAAAACTTAGAATGGCAAACAAGATGACGGCCCACCTGATGGAAAGTGGTAACCGTCACCTATAGACATGAGTAGTACCATGAACATAACAGAGTATACTGTTTCGCCCATGATACCCCCCATACGTTGCCATTCTTGAAGACTTAGATGGTATTCCACCTATCAAACCGAAACACAGACATGCAAACACAGCTGCTTCACGGTTGAAACACGAATGGGCAGTCGACTTTTGTACAAAGTCTCCTAGTATTACGCGCACGTTAGCAACTCTGAAAAAACCTCTTTTGAAGAACCCCATGCTGTAGTCTCTTGGGAAAACCTCGGCAGGGAGCTCATTCCATAACCTGAGTGTTCGTGGGAGAAAGCATCTCTGAAACCGCGTTGTACGCGACCATTTAGGTTGTAATTTAACTGAAACACAAATGACCGAAGGTAATTAATACTGGCTATTCGAGTTAAGTGAAGTTATATTACGACCTCTAAAGATAGAAAGATATCATGACCATTGCTTATATTAAAGTAATAAAATTATATTGCAGAGATAAGAAGCTGAGTTAGGATGTTTAGAGATAGCGTCCATTAGTAGGTAAAACATATAATCGAGTTTTAAGCATTTTAGAATGGCTAACATTCTGACGGCCCACCTGATGGGAAGCGGAAACCGCCCCATATAAACATGAGCAGTACCATGGACATAACAGAGTATACTGTTTCGCCTAAGATACACCCCATGCGTTACCATTCCTGAGGACTCAGGTGTTATTTCTCTGTACCCAGTAAATTCACGCCATATCCCACCCTTCAAACCGAAACACAGCCATGCAAACACATCTGCTTTACGGTTGAAACACGAATAGGACAGAGGTATCCAAACAAACGAGTTTTGTACAAAGTCTCCCTCTGGATGATAATCATCTAATGTATGTACCCATATTTTTTTTTAATGGGTGAAAATGGTATGGTAACCTCGCCTGCGCTAACGGGATACGCTGGCAGAGCATTAGTGAAGGGTGATCGATGATAATGAAAACAGGCCAGTTAGCCCATCATGATGAATTCATCAGGAATTAACCATGATAGTTTCCAGGGGGAACCGCGAGGCGGTCGACCTGGTTGGATATATTGCTAGCAATGGGATTCTCAGTCTCCATTACTAACAAACCCTTTCCCCTATGTACCGATATTAGTGCAATAAACGATTTGAATTTGAGAAAGTTGGATGGGTCAGATATGACTGTGTAACTATTCACCAGGGCATAGCTCGTTAACATTGTTTGCACGAGGTACGAATTAATAGCGTAGATTATAAATTATTATAATTGTTATTTATTGGAATTTGAGAGCGATCTTCTGGTTACAAAGCCCGGGAAAGTTATTTGGTGTTAAATTAATTTCGGACACCGGCAGGCCAAGCGGAAGGGTTTTCTGCCAAGGATACTTTACATTTACTTTTTTTTCTGTCAAAAATTAATTAGACTTGTCGATACTTTTTATGTTTTTAATTATACACGGTTGCTTTGTCCATAAAAATTAATAATACTCTTAATAATTCTATTTACAACCCCGAAAAATTTGTACATACAGATTTTTTTTTTTCGAAAAAAAGAAATAAGGTCCAAATTAATCCTTTTCATAATGTATACTTGGCCGTGCGGTTTTGTAAGAGCCGACTAAGGTAGAGCGAGGGATGGGCAACAGCGTCCCTCTTGAAACATCTCTAAAGCCTAACTACGGTTGCCAATCCCTCTATCAAGTATCACAATTACTGGCAAAACCCCCTATGGGGGCGGCATATGTTTAGCAGTGGACAGTTAAGAGCTGGCATGATGATGATGAAAGTAGATGCTTGTCTTTCTATTTGGTAACTACATTAAAATTTTCCTTTTAACACCTTGACTTTATTTATATTATAGTTCACCTTAAAAGCTGATAAGGTTTGCTTTTGGCACCTGTGTCGGTCTACCGTGAAGTGGTTGTGTGTGCATGGCTGTATTTCAGTTTGAAGGGTGGGATATGGCAGTGAATTTACAGGGTACAGAGGAATAACACCCGAGTCCTCAGGAATGGCAACGCATGGGAGGTATCATGGGCGAAACGATACCCTGTTATGTCCATGGGCGACATGTCTATAGGCGACGGTTTCCATCAGGTGGGCCGTCAGCTTGTTTGCCATTCTGAGTTGTATAAAAAAAAATATCTGACAGGGAAACTACTAAATGTAGGCACTCATTGATTTATTCATTTATTCCAAGCAATAAACACATGCGAACCAATAAAATAACTTATTGTATTAGTGAAAATCGCCTTTCGATATAATCGTAAAAAAGTATTAAAACAAAGCAAAGGGCAGTTTATGTGGTAACCAGCCCTTAATCATCCCTTCGATGGGTTCATCCGCTCATAAACAAACAAAATAATAAACGGAAGCTATTATAATATCGGCACAATTTATGGGCGTTGGTCTACGTTCTCTATGAACGGACTAGGGTTGTCACCTAATACTACTAGTATGGGGGAAAGGGATTGTTAGTAATGGGATCTAACTGTCCATTGCTAACAATACACCCTGTCAGGTCGAACTCTACGCGGTAATTAAAAAATAAAATATTGATTTTTCCAATCAAAATTAATATCAAGTTTATTAAAATGTCTAATATATGAACTATAATAAAATATATATAAAATTTTACGTATGTATTACTTTTCCAAGTTGACAGTTTTAATCAAAGCGCACGTGACACCCTTAGTGTTGCAAGCGTCCATAGGCTACGAGGACCGTTTACCATCAGACAGGCTGTATGTTTGATCGCCACCTTTGTGGTATAAAAAAAATACTACACACGGTTGACAACCCTAAATAAAATCCGCATTTTTCGGGTAACATCCTGTGAGGTCGGTGAGGTATGAAATTTTTTATTTAGATGAATACCGGTAATTTGTCCGCGAATTCTTGTATTACGACATTTATTTAGTACACCTTGTTATTTATATTCTTCATCTTTAAATAAAAACCGAGCTCACAATCTTGGCTCCAAGTACCAGTAAATAAATTTAATTTTCAACCGACTTCAAAAAGAAGGAGGCACTCAATTTGATTGTAGTTTTTTTTTTTTTGTTTGTTACCTCATAACTCTGTTAGTTATAAACTTATTTGGAAACTTCATTTTTATATGTAAGGATATACTTACAGACTAGTTTTATATAAATTTTATCAAAATTAGTTCAGTAGTTTCGTTGTAAAATAAAAATAAAACTGGTTTTGCCACAATTGAGTCAGTGTTTTGTAGAACACGTTCTAGATACGCGACAGCGTGTCCGGCCAAGTTCAAAGAAAAAGTAATGGCAATGCAGCAGCTGAGTGTAATATTACACCAACCGTTTCGAGCTACATTTGAAGCCCCTCACAATTCGAAACCTATTTAATCTGCATACATTAAATTTGGCACAGTTATTAAAGGCCCTTAGCCTGTCTTGAATCCATAATATCACAACGCATTTATTTCACCTGGGATGAAATTTATGCTCAACATTTGGCTTGGCTAATTTTTATGTACAAGTTTTATTATATTTGTCTAAGCAACTTATTTTCATTAAGTCATACGCAAGTTAATATACGTCCTGTTTGTACTGTACTCATACTGTTGGGTTGATATAATACCTACTGTTTATTGAGTTAAGGTTCACTTTTGAATATCAATTTAAGATGCAAGAAAACACACGACTTTACTGAAATGGATATATTGCTCTTCTATAATTTGGTTTATTAGTAAAATCTAGCTAAGTCAAAGCTTGAACTTGAATTACATACAGAATATAAATAATTATCCGTTGAAATTTAAGTATTTGTAATACCTTAATAAACAGCAAACATGGTAGTAGTATCAAGAAACAAGAAATTATTATATAAATACATTTTGTAATACTGCATATTCTTGGAAATTTTAAAGTTTAATATTTTCTACTCAAAACTTGGCACCCATATAAATTTCAATGGTTTGGCGAAATCAGAATCGACACATATTTGTAATATTGAACTTGGCTCTCGTTTCACATTTATGTTTTTAATGAAATGGTAAATTACCAGAGGGAGACTTTGTACAAAAGTCGTTTGCTTGGGTATTGTTGTATAAAAAAAAATTATTCAGTCTACAAAATGGCTATAATTTTGCAGAACAAATTGTAAGTGTCTCGTATTTTCTTACATTATTTGCAAAACGTATCGCCCAATCCAAAATAATGGGATAAAAGCCAGACAACGAGGACTACGATGATTTGTAACCCAAAACGGTTCAACTAACGAAAGAAAATATACTTAGCGTTCAGACATCAACGTTATGAACATCGCATTCATAAAATATACTACAACCTTGCGTTCCCATTTCCCATTGCGTTCATTTTCACCAGAGGGAGACTTTGTACAAAAGTCGATTGCTTGGTACAGGATGATTACAGGGTACAGAGGAATAACACCTGAGTCCTCAGGAATAGCAACGCATGGGGGGTATCATGGGCGAAAAAGTATACTCTATTTTGTCCATGGTACTGCTCATATCTATAGGCGACAATTACCACTTTCCATCAGGTGGGTCGTTAGCTTGTTTGCCAATCTAAATTGTATAAAAAAAAACGTCTGTCCCATTCGTATTTTAACCGTGAAGCAGCTGTGTTTGCATGCTTGTGTTTCGGTTTGAAGGGTGGGATATGGCGTGAATTTACTGGGTACAGAGGAATAACACCTGAGTCCTCAGGAATAGCAACGCATGGGGGGTATCATGGGCGAAAAAGTATACTCTATTTTGTCCATGGTACTGCTCATATCTATAGGCGACAATTACCACTTTCCATCAGGTGGGTCGTTAGCTTGTTTGCCAATCTAAATTGTATAAAAAAAAACGTCTGTCCCATTCGTATTTTAACCGTGAAGCAGCTGTGTTTGCATGCTTGTGTTTCGGTTTGAAGGGTGGGATATGGCGTGAATTTACTGGGTACAGAGGAATAACACCTGAGTCCTCAGGAATGGCAACGCATGGGGGGTATCATGGGCGAAACAGTATACTCTGTTATATCCACGGTACTGTTCATGTCTATAGGCGACGGTTACCACTTTCCCTCAGGTGGGCCGACAGCTTGTTTGCCATTCTAAGTTGTATAAAAAAAAATTCTGTGTACTATAAGATATGTGTCCGCGCCCTGTAATTTCACAACTATATCCCAGCCTTCAAACTGAAACACCCGTAAGCGTAGCCACTTGACGGCAAAATTAATACATGTGACACAGGTATCCATTGAGACGAGTTCGCGGAATTTGTCAATTTATAATTGACACGGGATCTAAAACAATTGATTGATATTAATATTTTGTGGGGTAGTGCACGTATCGTGGAAATATATAATTTAACCGGTGGTCCCTTGTAAATTATTTGCCCATGAATGCCCCGGGTCAAATAGTCCGGGCACGGGTAACCGCTGTTCAATAAATTCTGTTCACATATCAATAGCTGGCGAGTTTTGGTGAATGTATCAAACGTCATAAATTTATTGATCGTTCTAGTGACTGAATTTCATATTTACTTAGTATAGACAGAGAGATTTTACGCAAATTCATCGCGTAAGTACTAGATTTGGGTAATATTTTTAACGCTCCGATATCTATATATTGGGTTTCGGTGAAAGGAGGTCGTCACACATCTCGATATCGCCCATACCAGTCGAATATCCGTATTAAATACAATTGGATTTATATTGAATAATCAATGTTTAATATATCCATTAACAGACTACATATATATATTATTTTTACATACATAGATACATTCTACATATATAGATTATATATATACATAGTAGTATTTTTTTATGAGTGAAAATGGTATGGTAACCCCGCCTGCGCTAACGGGATACGCTGGCGGAGCACCAGTGAAGGGTGATAGATGAGAATGAAAACAGGCCAGTTAGCCCATCATGATGAACTCATCAGGAATTAACCATGATAGTTTCCAGGGAGGCGCGACCTGGCCCGCGAGGAGGTCGACCTGGTTGGTTATACAACTTTCCATCAGATGGGCGGTCAACTTGTTTGCCATTCTAAATAGCTTGAAAAAAAAAACTTGAGAATTGTCCTCAGTTAAAAAATACATCACAACTACTCCATTCCAACAAACAACTAAATATATTCTTTATTGCACTTAAACAATATATGCGAGGATTAGTTTAACAACTTGTTAGCAAGGGAAGACTTATCTCTGAAAGAGATCTCTTCCAGCCAACCCAGTGTAGTTAGAGAGAAAATGATTTAATTATATATATAGGATAGGAAAATATAAATGGGATAGAGAAGTTAAATATAAGATGTGTGTCCTTAATAGAAAAACCGTATAGGGCAAGCTACCGCACTGCAGAAACTATGAGCCCGTCAGCTTCATAAAATATTCCCGGTGACGAGGGTATAGTCATATAGTTGCTCGCCGTAAACACGGGCCGTTTGTTTGATTTGTATGTTGTTATACTTTCCTAAGATAATATCAATAGCAGCCTGTTTCTATCGACATGTATTTTGGTTATATAAATCCATCGTAATGTCCGTCTGTGATATTTGAGATCCATTATTGTCTTATTTCGTACCATGAATGTGGCTATTAAGAGATACAAATCCCTTGTGGACTATAGCTACTGCTAAGAGTCTATATGAGTTGTATGTATACATACATACATAGTATAAATACTCTACATAGTATAAAACAAAGTCGCCTCCCGCCGTCTGTACTATCTTTAAAACTACGCAAAGGATTTTAGTGTGGTTTATTTACATTAATAGATAGAATGATTAATAGATAAAGTACTTTATATTATTCCCAAATTCGTGTATAATATAGTATATATCATATATGTGTAAATATATTTGTTATTCATATATATTTATTCGTTTATATATGTAATTTTAGTATGTACGTATATCAATAATTAGTAGTACCGCATTCGAGTATTCTGACACTTCCCTATGGTTGACTGGGAGAGAATGCTTTTAGCATTAAGTCCGCCATGTACGCATATTTGTACTAATGAATAAATAAATAAATGATTCAATGAAAAATTTATACAATTGAATATTGTTTTGTGTTAATTTGTTGAAATATTTCCCAATAATTCCTACAGGACAGATTCAGCCTAGTGTAGAAAACAATGTTAAACTTGATAATTATGTAAACTTTTATAATAAATACATTTTTACTCTTTTTACTTTTTTATAAAAATATTTATTAGAATTACTTTAAGATAGAGTAACTGAACAATTTCTTCCAAGAATCAGAGATTTTAAAAGTGTGAATATATGAAAAAAAAATGTTCATATTCGTACCCTAAATTTTCTGGGGAGAAAGGGATTGTTAGTAATGGAGACTGAGAATCCTATTGCTAGCAATATACCCAACCAGGTCGACCTCCTCGCGGGTCTCCCTGGAAATTATCATGGTTAATTCCTGATGAATTCATCATGATAAGTTAACTGGCCTGTTTTCATTCTCATCTATCACCCTTCACTGGTGCTCCGCCAGCGTGTCCCGTTCGCGCAGACGTGGTTACCATACCATTTTCACTCATCAAAAAAAAAACTCTAAATTTTCTCTGTCATATCTCAACCTTCAAAACGAAACAACCAGGCAAGCATAGCCGCTCGGCGGCCGAGATCCGAGTGAGACAAAGATACTTATGCAATAAGCTGCCAAGTATGGATCGTGTAGATTCCTTATGAATATTATCATCTACATTTCAATGGCTGCTGGATTCGTAATTAATACTGGAATCTATATCGACTTTTATCAATAGTCTTCGCAGACAATGAGATCAAAGGCACGTTACTGAGCACAAACAGCGCAGCGCAGCGTGCACAAACAAACCAAACTTATATTTTATTCATCTCCCCGTTTCTAATATCTTACCATTGGGTTGGGACGATGGTGGATTTCAGATTCAGGTTTTGCTTAGATTTCGCAAGAAATATGCTTAATATTAGGTTACAGACTGCTCAACTTTCTTTCGTATGAGTATGCTACGCGAATTCAGAACTGCTCGGGACTGAATCTTGTAATAGTTTTCTTTATTCAACAATCTTTGTGACCTGTTAGCACAAGCTGCTATCGATTTTAAAAAGCACTATCAAAATAGATTCAAAATTGTCGACGTAACTGAGTATAATATACGTACGAAAGATTAGAAACAAATTTCGAGTTTATTCCGGAAGTTGTTTAAAAATGTATATTCGAGTCGCTCCTCTTCTATCTCTCCTGAGAATTTCAAGTATTACAAGGCTTTAACACATATTTCTGCGGGCAACATTCTGATACCTTAAAATATCAGAGAAACAGGTAACCTATTATGGATTATATTATATTATATGTATAAAAAGTTTGGAAACATGATTGACAGTGACATGAAATGTTGGAAGGATCGTGGAACACCGCGTAATATTATGTATAATAAATGAGCCCCAGGTCTGATCAGGGGATATTTTTAGATTTGCGTCGGTGGTATTTTTCCATTAATTTCAATTGTATTTACAAGTATTTCCCATGACTCCAATAAAATAGTCTATTTGATATGATGTAATTTGTTCAAATCACGATTGGAGAGTTATAAATTGTTTTCTATTTCCAGTCGTCTGTTTGCCTACCTCTGTCCCATTCGTATTTCTGCCGTGAATGCAGCTGCGATTGCATGGCTGCGTTTCGGTTTTAGGGTGAGATATGGCAGAGAAATAACAGTGACATGACGGCCTCACATCATCATCATCATTTCAGCCGTTAACTGTCTCCTTTTAAGCATAGGCCTTCCCTTTGGGATTTTTGCCAGTAATTACCACGCTTGGCAAACGGATTAGCAACCGTAGTTAGGTGATATTTTAAGAGGGATGCTGCTGGAGAGTTTGATGATTGAGTAATGGGTCCCTCGATTATTAAATTTAATCGCCTCTTATCACACTCATGGGAAAGAAAGGTGCAGCCCTTTCTATGCCAGAACTATACGGCGAACATAACCTAGCATAGCATACTATAATAGTAAGAAATAAGTTATTAACGAATGAACAGCGGTACTACGAGTAATACGAACAGAAGTTAAAATTGTTAGCACACTTTTAACGAAGTGTTCCACCAAAATAACTGAAAATGTTTCCGAAACAAAAACACGGTTTGAAAAACGACAGAAAACGTGGAACGTGGTTGCAAGTCACTCTGTAAACAAACATACTTGTATTTCATTTGAAGTTTGCATGTTTCAATTACTTTAAACATGTTAAATTAACGGTAGACAGCTACAGAAAATATCGCGCGTACGAGTTAAGAACACACGAGTTATGACTGAAAGTTAATCGTCGTAAAGCCAAACTTGGCAAGTCTGGTGCAAATGTGTAATTTCTACATTGGGTAGAAGTTATTAAAATATGAGGAAAAGGTGTGAACTGTAAATTTCAAAGTTGATAATAAACCACAGAATGTGACTATAAATCTTTACTAATATTAGAAATGTGAAAATGAGTTTGTTTATTTTCTCTTAACGCCTTAACAGTTTAGTCAATCACAATAAAATTTGGTATACTATATGAGAAGGAAAAGGCCATATCATACTATTGAGTGATACACAAGCTGACCTCATAGAAACTAATAACCACCTCCTATACGCATGAATAGTTTGGACATCACCGGATATACTGTGTCACCCACAGCACTATGCGTTGGCTTTACTTGTAGTGTTTACCAAAAGCTATTATCTAAACTTTGAACATCAGTTCCTTGTGGAGTACAGAGTTCTTTACCCAAAATTTTGCTCTGATTTAATTTACATCTCTTTAACTTTTAATTCACATTCTTACCACTTTCTCTCTCATTTATAATTTATAAAGCCCGTATCTCGCGAACGAGATACTTAATAAAAAAAACCTTTGACATTCTTCTTGCATAAAAGATCTTTTGAACGTCTCTCTTCATGAAATCCTAAGGAAAAACGTTCTCGTTTAGAAATTGTGGACAGGTGTGTAGGCTAATTAAATTTAACTGTCAAGATTTCCGTATCAAATTCGTTTATATTTTATTGTTAACGACGTATCAATTCTTTTGAATAAATCCATCAATATATATTGTTCAAAATAAAGCCTTAATCACTTTGTAATAAAACACAGACTATTTACAATATTGGAGTCCGTCAATATTATTTTCCTCCCACCTTAGTTTAACAATAAAAAGATACTGACTGAATGGAGACGTATGCGCGGACGCTTGCTCCAGTGAAGTAAACGTAATTTGAGTGTTCTAAACTGTATGTGCCCTGAAAAACCTGTAAGAATTTGTGTGTGCGTGCATATAGGAGTTGAGGAAGAACTGCCGATCACCTACAGCAGAAAAACTCACGAAGCCGATGCCAGGTTAGTCCTCCTCGACAGACAGAATCTTTCCCTTATAAAACGCTTCCACTGCGGTGTTTTACCTTACATATATATATATATATATATATATATATATATATATATATAAAGATCAAAATATTTATCCGTCCGAAGCCAGGGCGTGTCACTAGTTTGATATAAAATCCTAAAAGTCAGGATTTTGATCTGCAAAACACGACCACTTCAAACGTAACAAAATTAATAAAAGACCGACGCGTAAACAATATTGATTACACAAAGTGAAAATCCGTTCAGAATTGATAAATACAAAACATAAAATAGACACAAAGGATGTATGTTATATTCAGTATAAATAAATAAATATATAAGTCAGGGTTTCACCTTCTCGACTTTTTTGTTTTATTCAAATTCAAATTCAAATTCAAAAATCATTTATTCATGTAGGACATTTTAGCCGCTTATGAACGTCAAATTTGTACATTATTATATATAATATATTTATAATATATTTGTACATTATTATTATAACACGAGAAGCAAACGAGCATGCGACTCACTAAACACCAAAAGCATTGTAGCAGACCTTTTAAAAAGGAATGTACTCTTTTCTTGAAGGTTATGATGTCGCATCAGTTCGGAAATACTGCTGCATCAATTTCCAGTTGATTCCAAAGAGTGGTTGTGCGTGGAAAAAAGTGCCATGAAAAACGCACGGTGGAAGACCGCCATTCGTCCACATGATTGGGATGAAACTTTAGTTTATGGCAGGTAGTATGATGGTGAAAATCAGCAGCAGGTATCAATCCGAACAATTCCTAAGAACACTCCCCATGATAAATTCGGTAAAAGATACACAGAGATGCAACATCTCTAAGCAATTTCAGTGGGTCGTGTCGGAAGTAATTTATTTTGATTAAACGCTGATGTGATGGAGCAAAACGGATTACGAATTCGGTATCAGCAATCAAAAATATATTATGTTTAAAAAAAACCGACTTCCATTGCGGGAAAATTTTGATTTAAAAACTAAACTTTCCAAACGATTTGGACAAAATTTTTACAAAGACCCATTTGTAAGTATATCCTTTCAGATAAAGAAGATTTTTCCAAATCGGTTCACAACTGACGGAGTTATGAGGTATACAAATATAAAAAACACAACCGAACTGTGAACCTCCTTATTTTTGAGGTCGATTGAAAATATAACACTCGATCTAGTTGAAATAGCCTATCATCGATTTTATTTTTATGAACCTTTTATTGCTTTAACAGAGATAAAATAAAACAAATAACAAATAGAAAAGGTCCTTTTTGTAATTGCCTAAAACGAGATAAAAAAAAGTAAATTAAGAAAACGATACTTGCTAGAAATAATCGGGGCTTTCTGTAGAACTAACTGTACATTTTGGGCTAAAAATTAGATAGCTGATAGACTTATAGGAAATCTTACCTTTACACATTTGTTTTTGTATCGAAAATGAATCTGTTAATACTAATTGCGAGAGGGAATACCTGCCTATAAAAATTAAGTATTAATTTGGTAATTAATTTTCCTTTAGCCAAATAAATGAAAACGATTAGAGAATACATATACATTAAATTTACTTTAACATTTGGAAAATTCTTTTTTATATGAATGTATGTATATAATATGAGAGTATGGTAGATTAATTATAAATTGATGGCGTCAACAATGTATTTCTTTTCTGTACTTTCAGATTGGTCTCATAGAAATTTTATAAAAATCGCTTTAGTAGTTTAGTTTTTTAATTAAAATAACTTGATTTGCTATTACTGAAGTCCGTTTTTTTTTAAACCATATATTAATTTATGTACATGTAAGTATAGAACCAAAAATCTTGTTTTAATTATTACTTCGTTTATTTCTAAGTACAGGAATAAATACACTATTTTAAGAGAAGGGAAATTAAAAAATATTTTCTTATGCTAAGCATAAGGTGGCTTCCGTTGATAGTCAAGGGACTAGCACGTGTAATAAGAATAAAAAAACGGACTTTAATTATGTCAAAACTAATTACTTTTATTAAAAAACTAAACTACTGAAGCTATTATAATGAAATTTTTATGAGACTTAAACTAAAACATATCCTTTCCGATAAGTCAAAGAATTTTCCAAATCGGTTCATAACTGACGAAGTTATGAGATAACAAACAAAAAAAAATTTTCTAAATATCTATATATATTTTTTTTTATATACTGACGGCTCACCTGATGGAAAGAGGTAATCATCGCCTATAAACATTAACAATACCATGGACATAACAGTATATCTGTTACGTTCATGGTATTGATCATGTTTATAGGCGCTTGTCCATAATACCTCCCATGCGTTACCATTCCTAAGGTGTTATTCCTCTATACCCTGTAAATTCACAGCCATATTCCACCCTTCAAACCGAAACACAGCCATGCAAACACGACTGCTTTACGGTAGAAACACAAGTGGCACAGAGGTACTCAAAATTACTTTTATACAAAATCTACCTCTGGTAAGGGAATGGAGAAAATATAAAATATTCTAGATTTTTAATACTAGTTTCAATCTCAGATCTCAAGATACATATTTACCGAGGATTACGTTTTCAAAAAAGATTAAACTTCTTCAATAAAAACTGAATAAATGACAAATCACAAAAGTTCGGCCCAAATCGTTTCTCGAATATAAGGTAGCCCTAAATTCTTATCTGCATTGCAAAAATGTTTCAAATGATTTAAGGACGGTGAGATCGTGAAGTTAGAGCTAGGGCTAAGCGCGAATTATACGTTACGCCAATGGTGCGAGCGTTTAGCCCTTCGGTAGAGTAAGGTCAGTAGAAAATAATATTTTTACTACACTTTTACCCTTAGATTATAGAGTATACAGATTGGCAATGCAAGAGAGAGAGAACGTAATAATATATATGTTAAAGCGAGATAGATATGCAGGACATATGTATATCTACACAATATAAGCTCGAAGCTGATTAAGCCGAAATATAAAAAAAAATCTAATTATTTTTACATTTGTAATATATTTTATCATCATCATTTCAGCCATTATCAGTTCACTGCTGGACATAGGCCTTCTCCATAGACTGACATAAAATAAGGAGAATGTATTCAGTTAGAATTAATTGTGCTGTACCTGGATATAACAAAAACTTAGAAAAAAATAACACAAAATTGTGCATTTTTCATATAATTAACGCTTGAACTCTGTTTAAACATCATCATCATCATCATATCATCCGTTACTTGTCTGCTGTGTGAACATAGGTCTCTCCTATAAGGGAGGTTTTGCCTGTATTTGCTATGCTTACCAACCGCTGTTGAGCCTTGGTAATGTTTTAAGAGGGACGCTTCTGTCCTTTTCTCGACCATTTAGTTACTTTAGTCGCCTCTTACGATACCCACGGGAAAGAAAGGTGGCCATTCTATGCCGGGAGCACACGGCCGTTTTTTTTTATATTTACATATATAAATTTCTTAGAAAGAGAATTATAAATTATATTCAACGATGGTTATTATGATGATATCTATGTAATGTTTTGTCTGTGAAATTTCATTAATGGAAATGCCAGAGAACAGTTCATTGGAAGCCAAAGCTTCCAAGGCCCCAGAAGGTTATTTTTATGAATGATAATGGAATAGTAACCCCGCCTGCGCTATCGATATACACTGGTGTGGCACCAGTGAGGGATGACAGGTGAGGATAAAACAGGTCTGTTAGCCCACCGTGATGAATCTAACAATTAATCAATCACGATAGTTTCCATAAGGAACCACGAGGAGGTCGATTTGACAGGGTATATTGTTAGCAATGGGATTACTAATCCCAATTCTAACAATCCCTTCTGCCTGCTAATAATTAATAATCTGCATCTGCTTGCTAATAATTTTGCAGAAGTGTCATTAAAAAACCCTTATAAATTTTAATTTCCATGTAATAAGATCAAATTATGCCGCTGACCGTACCCTGTCCCAAAAGATCTATAAATCCGGGACGGTACTCTGTTTAGAATTTATATGTAAACTGTTCGACTGTTTATTTCTTACTTTATGGTTCTTAATCCCTTATTCAACCTTATAGGTCTCACCGCTAACCCCGATCATAGCCCCGAGAGAAAGAGGGAGTGCCGCGTCCATTTTGTGAACTGCTTTATTCATTTACTATCTACATCCCGCGGCTCTGCTTGCGTAAATCAGTACATAAATTACTGTAGCCTACCCTTGTACTAAATTTCAGATAAATCAGTACAGTAGTTTATATGTAACAAAATAACAAACATCCATTCACCGTTGCAAACTTTCACATTTATTTATCTAATTTATTTATAACATTTGTTTCTTTTATACTTGTATTGTTGTCTTTTTTTCTTTTCTCAGTGTCCTCTACCCAAAAGGTTGTCTGGAAGAGATTGCTTATAAGCGATAAAGCAGTCTTTTGTATCATTCCTCATTAAAATTAACTGTATTTACTACATATTTTATAAATGGTGCAATAAAGTGTAAAATAAATAAATAAATACTTTATTGTATACACTAAAAACATACAGTTCACTGATGCGTTTCAATAAAAAGAAATAGTAACATCAAAGGAATATTCTCCCGCGAACACTCAGGCTGTGAAATGAGCTCTGTGCCGAAGTTTTCTCTAGAGACTACGATATGGGGTACTCTAAAAAATGTACATTAAGGTTTCTTCAGAGTGGGCAACGCGCACCCCGCGCTTCCTTTCCCATAGGTGTCTTAAGAGCGATTAAGGGAACTTATAGTGGAAGGATGGGCAGCAGCGTCCCTTTTAAAACATCTGTATATTGTTAACAGTCTGGATATTGCGAAAGCCTTTGATCGGGTGTGGCATAGGGCACTAATCTCAAAACTACCTTCGTTTGGGTTGCCTGCGAGATTATGCAGTTGGGTCGCCAGCTTTCTTAAGGAACATAGCATTAGTAGTAGCGTAGTAGTCGACGGAGCATGCTCTGACTTAAAACCTGTGAATGCTGGTGTCCCGCAAGGCTGTGTACTATCTCCGACACTGTTTCTTCTGCATATCAATGATATGTTACAGATCAGTGATATTCATTGTTATGTGGACGACAGTACAGGAGATGCATTATACACCGGTCATGCAAAGATCTCATGGGCACATACCGATGAGCTCCGGAACAGACTTGTGTCTGAAATCGAAACTTCACTCTATAAAGTTTCGATCTGGGGTGAACGCAATCTTGTTCACTTTAACTCTAAGAAGACACAAGTCTGCGCGTTCACCGCAAGACACTGTTTGTCGTATCTCCTCACTTTCAGGACACTTCCCTCGATGCTCATTTGCCCCCTGTGATGTAAAAAAAAATCTGTAAAAACCTAACTGCCGGTTGCCAAGCATGGCAATTACTGGCAAAACTCCCCTTATGGGGAAGATCCCCATATGGTATTGCAGCATGAATGGGCCGGCTCGACCGGGGAAGTACCACACCCTCACAGAATACCGACGCTAAGTGGTTGCACTTTCAGTGCGATCACATTCCGTACGGTGAGTGAGGGAGTCCGGAGGCCCATCCCATACCCATCCCATACCCATCCCTTTCCTATTCCTAAAATCCTTTCCCCAACCCCGTCCCCCTATCTTACAACACGCAACCATGGCAGTGGAATTAAAAAAAAATAGCATACCCCAGGGAGGTACCAGTAACCATGTTGCTGGAGAATCCTCTCTCGAGCAGCCACGCTCGGGCTGCCCTGCGTATTCTGGGGGGGGCAAAATTCCGCTCTTTGGAACCAAGGGCAAACGGAGCAAGATTTCTACGGCATCCCCTTCGCTCAATGTGAGCTTCTGCAATATCAGGGGATTACATTCTAACCTAAACGCTGTCCACCACCACCTAGAAACGGCGCGGCCGGCATTGCTCTTTCTAACGGAGACACAGATATCCTCTCCAAACGAAACTTCATACCTGACGTACCCGGGCTATAAACTTGAACATTGTTTTGTTTCGCGTGCCGGTGTATGCGCGTATGTCAGAGAGGATATCTGCTGTCGCCGCCTTGGAACTCTTGAAGGTACGGACCTGTCTATTTTATGGCTGCGCGTAGACTGCAATGACCATCCTCGCGTCTATGCATGCCTATACAGGTCCCACAGCGGTAACATCGAAACCGACCAACTCATTGAGCACGTCCAAATGGCTACAGATTCCCTGCTCGAACAGATTCCTTCCGCTGAAGTCGTGATTCTTGGCGATTTTAATGCCCACCATACCGAATGGCTTGGTTCACGTACAACCGACTATGCGGGAAGATCTGTTCATGACTTTGCTTTGGCTTATGGTCTGACGCAGCTTGTTTCCTCGCCTACGCGAATACCTGATGTGTTGGACCATTCACCTTCACTGTTGGACCTTCTGCTGACCACCCACCCAGACAACTATGTGATTTCCGTCGAAGCTCCGCTTGGATCGTCGGATCACAGTCTGGTGCGGAGCGAGGTGCCTCTCATGAGTCCGATTCCACCACGTTCCACGGGTAGACGTCGTGTCTGGCACTACAGGTCAGCGGACTGGGATGAGATGCGGATTTTTTTCGCATCTTACCCATGGAGGCGGGTTTGCTTCACACTGGATGATCCTGACGCCATTGCCGATTCCATTGCTGATGTGGTGCTTCAGGGAATGGAATTATTTATTCCTAACTCTGTGGTGCCCGTCGGCGGGAAATCCCAGCCCTGGTATGGAGCCTCTTGTAGAACAGCATCTCGTCTGAAACAGGAGTGCTTCCTAACCTGGGCTAAAGGTGTGGCGTCGCGAGATCCTAACACCAGTGCTCTCAAAAGAAGTATAACTCTGCCTCTAGGTCTTTCAAAAGAGTTATAGCCACAGCGAAGTCAGAGCATATTAGTAGAATTGGCAAGAGATTGGCTAGTTTGCCCTCTGGGACTCGAGCTTTCTGGTCTCTTGCCAAAGCTGCACAAGGGAATTTCTGTAAGTCATCTTTTCCACCATTGCGCAGGGAGGATGACTCATTGGCCCAGAACGCTAAGGAAAAGGCCGATCTTCTTGGATCCATCTTTGCGTCAAACTCGACATTGGATGACGGGATGAAATCACCACCGACCATCACGTGTTGTAGGAGCTCTATGCCTGACATTAAATTCACGCATAGCTCAGTGCGTAGAGCACTTTTCTCCCTCGAAATCCATAAGTCGAGTGGGCCCGATGGTATTCCTCCAATTGTGCTTAGGACGTGCGCACCAGAGTTGGCTCCGGTTCTTACGCGTCTTTTTCGGCTTAGCTACTCATCGGGCATAGTCCCAAAGTTTTGGAAGACTGCTCTGGTGCATCCGATCCCTAAAAAGGGAGATCGCTCAGATCCAGCTAACTATAGGCCCATAGCTATCACTTCCTTATTCTCGAAGGTTATGGAATCCATCATTAACCGTCAACTGCTCCGGTACCTAGAAGAGCACCGGCTGATCTGTGATCGCCAGTACGGCTTTCGACAGGGACGTTCGGCTGGTGATCTTTTAGCTTACTTAACACACCGATGGGCAGTGGCAATCGAGAGTAAGGGAGAGGCCTTAGCAGTTAGTCTGGATATCGCGAAGGCCTTTGATCGTGTGTGGCATAGAGCGCTGCTTTCAAAGCTACCTTCATTTGGGTTGTCTGCGAGACTGTGCATTTGGGTCGCCAGTTTTCTCAAGGAACGTAGCATTAAGGTCGTAGTCGACGGAGCATGCTCTGATTTAAAACCTTTGAATGCTGGTGTCCCGCAAGGCTGTGTACTATCTCCGACTCTGTTTCTTCTGCATATCAATGATATGTTACAGATAAGTAATATTCATTGCTATGCAGACGACAGTACAGGAGATACATTATATACCGGTCATGCAAAGATCTCGCGGGCACATACCGATGAGTGCCGGAATAGACTTGTGTCTGAAATCGAAACTTCACTCCATCAAGTTTCGATCTGGGGTGAACAAAATCTTGTCCAATTTAACCCCAAAAAGACACAAGTCTGCGCGTTTACCGCAAAAAAGACGCCGTTTGTCGTATCTCCTCACTTTCAGGGCACTTCCCTTGATAAAAAGTCGAGTCTAGGAATTCTGGGCGTTGATATATCTTGCGACGTCCAGTTTTGCGGTCATCTGGAGGAGAAGGCTAAGATAGCTTCCAAAAAGTTAGGAGTACTCAATAGGGTGAGACGATGTTTCATGCCAGAACACCGCCTGAAATTATATAAAGCCCAAGTCAGGCCGCATATGGAATACTGTTCTCACCTGTGGGCAGGAGCGCCACAGTACCAACTCCTTCCGTTAGACCGCATTCAAAGTCGGGCGGCTCGAATTATCGATAGTCAACGCCTTACTGTCCGACTCGACCCACTGAAACTGCGCAGAGATGTTGCATCTCTGTGCATCTTCTACCGAATTTATCATGGGGAGTGTTCTAAGGAATTGTTCGGATTGATACCTGCTGCTGATTTTCACCACCGTACAACCCGCCACAAACTAAAGTTTCATCCCAATCATCTGGACGAGTGGCGGTCTTCCACCGTGCGTTTTTCAAGGCACTTTCTTCCACGCACAACCATTCTTTGGAATCAACTTCCAGCAGCAGTATTTCCGAACCGATACGACAACATAACCTTCAAGAAAAGAGTATATTCCTTTTTAAAAGGCCGGCAGCACACCTGCAATGCCGCTGGTGTTGTGGGTGATCATGGGCGGCGGTAGTCACTTACCATCAGGTGAGCCGCATGCTCGTTTGCCCCCTGTGCTGTAAAAAAAAAAAAAAAAAAAAAAAAAAAAAACTTATGTCCAGCAGTGGACAAATAACGGCTGAAAATAATAATAATAATAATTTTGTTACGATTAAAGTAAAATTAGTTTATTTAAATTAATATAATTAAATAGTAACTTCACCTGCGCTATCGGTATACGCGGACGGGGCACCAGTGAGAGATGATAGGTGAGGATGAAAGCAGGCCAGTTAGGCCTGCTTTCAAGAATTAACATCGATTGTTTCCAAGGGGAACCGCGTATGGGTCAACCTGTTAATGCATATTGTTAGTGAGGATGATAGACCCCATAACTAACAATTCCTTCTACCTCCCCCATATCCCTACAGAATCATTTCAGCGATAATAAATCAATCAATTAAGACTTATCTCTGTATTATCTTTCATTGCAATTCCCTAAGAGACATATATATATATATAAAGCTTTATCAAATAACTCTATACCGGACTTTACAAAGGACGGACTACAGACTATGCATATCTTGATACTTGACGTACGAGTATATATTTAAAAGATATATCGCTTATAGATAGAGAGATAGTCTTTACAGTTTCCTCTGTAAGATTACAACAGTAAACTTATTATAAATACAAACAATTACAAAAGAATATTACGCTCGGAAAAAGATAGGCAGTTTTATCGCTAAGAGCGATCTCTTGCAGGCAACCTTTGAGTGGCTGAGTCGTTATTTTTAAAATGAATCGAGATAACTTCTACCGTATCATGAACAAATGTAAATGTAATTGTTCGATTATCAATGATAAGCAGAGTCGACCTATTTTTGTATTCGAGCATTTCGATACTGGTTAAGAAAGAATCGAGTACTGACTCGAGTCCGATGATTCGGACCAGTGTTTATTGTCTACGTAACACGTACGTAACTATGTAACATGGCACGCCCCTCGAACATTTTACTTCATTGTATGTGACTGTATAGAGACGTGGTTCTCAGTTTATGTTTATGTGAAAACGTTTCCAGTAACGTTCCGGCCAGAGGAGTATTTTATACCTTACAAATATTTTACTCACACATTTTTAATTCTTTGGATTTTAAAGAGACGTGCCATGTTAACGTAGACAATCTGCATTCGAATACTTATTTATTCGAGTACTTTATTCGAATCAATTCTTATTTCGATTTTGATATTTTTTGTAATTAATGAATGGCTGACGGCCCACCTGATGGAAAGTGGTAACCGTCGCCTATAGACATGAGCAATACCATGGACATAACAGAGTATACTGTTTCCCCCATGCTTTGCCATTCCTGAGGACTCAGGTGTTATTCCTCCGTACCCAGTAAATTCACGCCATATCCCACCCTTCAAACCGCAACACTGCCATGCAAACACAACTGCTTTACGGTTGTAACACGAATGGGACAGAGGTGCCCAAGCAATCAACTTTTGTACAAAGTCTCCCTCTGGTAGATGGACAAAAAGACATTTTTATTAATGGAGGGTAGTGAAATAATAATAATCCCGGCATAAAATGACGCTGCTATTCATCATTCGAGCATTATTAAGTTCCCTTAGTCGCCTCTTACCACACTCAAGAGAAAGGAAGGGGTGGCCCATTCTATGTAAGAAAATACGTTATAAATAAAACATTTGAATTTAGAATGCAGGATTATATTAATACAAAATATTGCTTCGTAACAAGCAGGATATTGCTCGTGTGTGTACTTTATTATTTATAAGTAGGTACCTACGTACCCGTGTACTTACGATGTGTAAGTACATTGAATCAATCGACAACGTTGGTGGCCCGCCAGGTTGAAAATACCTCCTCATCTTCCCATGGTCACGGGTTACCAATTTGTATTTATGAATATCTGTCGCTGTTAGTATTCTATATGTATAGTATGTATATATTAACGACTTCCTAATGACTATATATATATATATATATATATATATATATATATATATATATATATATATATATATACATATATATATATATATATATATATATATATATATATATATAACATGTAACGTATGCATTAAAGTGCTTAAAGACAGGCTTACAACTTGTCCCTCCCTGTCCCCTATCCATCCAACACGCCGCGGTTGGCACGTGATCATTATATTGATGCGTTATACTGAACTAACAGTATTCTCGATATTCGGCCTCTGTATTAAATAATATATTACGCGATATGCAACTCAATGTTTGTACTATATATATATATATATATATATATATATATATATATATATATATATATATATATATATATATATATATATATATATATTTCTATGTGACACTAGTTTGTTAGATAGATCGAAATGGAATGGCGGGGGCCAATGTATATTGTTAGCACTGGCGGGGTTGCTATTCCATTATCATCCATAAAAAAAAACGTAACGACTTTGCCAGGAATTAATCACAATGGATTCCAGAGGGGACCACGTGAAGGTCAATCTAACGAAGTTTGTTACAATGGGGCTATTAGTCCCCATTATTAACAATCCCTTTTCCCCGGTCGGAGCTTTAATTTGGCAGACACATAATTTCATGTAAAAAGGCTGGAATCTCAATTGGACTAATTTAGGACAAATTATTCAGGTCTGAATATTCTAGGTATCCAATTTATATATATATATATATATATATATATATATATATATATATATATATATATATATAATAATATTATAAAAAGAAAAAAAATTATTGTTTATAGGTAGATACATAAATAGATACTCTTTATTGTTTCCTCCAAAAGATTACAATAGTAAACTTATTATAAATATAAATAATTACAAGAAATAATCACAATGAGAAAAAAATGCGCGACCTTATCGCTAAGAGCGATCTCTTCCAGGCAACCTTTGGATGGAGAGGACTAGTTATAAACAATTTTATTTATTTATCATCATCACTACATAGTATAAAACAAAGTCGCTGTCGCTGTCTATCCGTCCCTATATATATACTTAAATCTCTAAAACTACGCAACGGTTTATATATATATATATATATATATATATATATATATATATATATATATATATATATATATATATATATATTATCCCAATAATTTAACGAAACTCAGATTCGTAATGACTTTAATTTTATATATTTTAAACTTCATGATGTAAACACAGAATTATAATATTAAGAATAACAACTACGAGACAAATGACTCCGTTTAATTCTCTTAGAATGGCAAACAAGCAGTGCAAACACAGCTGCTTCACGGTTAAAATACGAATGGGACAGACGTTTTTTTTTATACAATTTAGATTGGCAAACAAGCTAACGACCCACCTGATGGAAAGTGGTAACCGTCGCCTATACACATGAGCAGTACCATGAACATAACAGAGTATACTGTTTCGAGTATACTAAATAACTAAGTTCTATGTAAGTAATTTAGAAAGTTAATATCGCCTTCATATTGAATCCTTTTCCAATTAAATAAAGAAACAAGAAATTATGTACCATAAAGTCACACAAAGAAACCTCGGGCTTATTAAATGAATGGAGTGAACTCGAAAAATAACTCGGTTTGCTCCTATCGCAGCCGTATTGCAAGGGGGAAATGATAAAATGCTTTTACGCTTCAGTTAATTCGCTGTTTAATCCCTAATATGAGATGTAGGTGCTTTATCTATATACTATACGTATATGATGCTATATGCCATTCTGTTGTTTTAGTACAAGATTTTTTACAAAATGTAGAACGACAATTGCCGTGTGGTCCCGCCATAAAATGGGCCATCCCTTCCTTTTTCATAGATATCGTACAGAAGGAGACTTTGTACGAAAGTCGTTTGCTTGGGCACCTCTGTTCCATTCGTGTCTCTGCCGTGAAACACTTATATTTGCATGACTGTATTTCAGTTTAAAACATGGGATATAGCAGTGAATTTATAGTGTACAATGGCAAAACACCTTAATCCTCATGAATGGCAAAGCCTCCCTGGGTTTCATGGGCGAAACAATATCTCTGTTATGTCCAAAAAGCTGACGGCCAACCTGATAGAAAACGGTAATTGTCGACTATAGACATGAACAGTGGTAGACTTTAGAGAATACATTATGGTGCCCATGGCAGGTACTTCTTAAGGGTTGAAATTCGTGACATTCGTCTCATTTGTGTAGATATACATAAAATCAGCAATTTAATATCTGCCACTGAACATAAGTCTTCACCATATAGGGGGATTTTGCCAATAGTTGCCACGCTTGGCAGGCAAGTTGACAACTGCAATTAGACTTTACTAACGTTTTAACCCTTTTAGTGTCATTGATTTTTACTCATATCTAATTAAAAATGCCAAAGAAATCTTTGTCGTGTTCATGTCATTTACCTTTGTCTCTAAAAAAAACTGTATCTCCACTAAAAATTATCCAATTTTAATATTTCATTTACAGCAATCTAAACAGCGACTGATTTCACGAGCGCTATGACGCTCGTGGCACTTTTAGTTGCAATGCGAACGAGCGCGACAGCGCTCGTCGGCACTCAAAGGGTTAAAAAGGACCCTGCTTGCGATCCCTCGACTATTAAATTCCCTTAGTTACCTCTTGCAACCCACGGGTAAGAAGGGTGTGGCCCTTTCTATGCCAGCACCAAACACCAAGTAAATATACATATTCGTACAAATTGAATTAATAATTTCGCGTGAGCCTATTACCGTACAATCCCTTACAAATTATATTTGTTTCCAGCAACAATAATATAAATAGAATACATAATAAATACCTTAATACATAACAAATATGCTTAAACATCTGAGCGTATTGAGAATATGTTCTAAAATAAACAACACAGTGTTATAAATCAATAACTTAGAACACGATATTGAAATAAAAACATGATATGATATTGTAGAAGCATTTAATACGTATCTACACAAATTTGATGAGGAAGAAAGACTTTTTTTATGCAACTTAGAATGGCAAACAAACTGACGGCCCACGTGATGGAAAGTGGTAACTGTTGCCTATAGACATGAGCAGTATCATGGACATAACAGAGTATACTGTTTCGCCCATGATACCCCCCATACGTTACTATTCCTGAGGACTCAGGTTTTTTTTTATAGGTGATAACGAAATAGTTACCCCACCCGCGCTATCGGTATACCTATAGCGCGGGTGGGGTAACTATACCGGTATACACGCGGAGATTGACCTGATAGTGCATATTGCTAGCAATGGGGCTGTCAAACTCCATTGCTAACAATCCCTTCCCCCCAGAACTCAGGTGTTATTCCTCTGTACGCTGTAAATTCACTGCCATATTTTTGTTTCTAACGTGAACCAGTTGTGTTTACACAACTGTGTTTCAGTTTGAAGGGTGGGCCTTCAAACTGAAGCACAGCTGTGCAAACACAACTACTTCACGGTAGAAACATGAATGGGACAGTGGTGCCCAAGCAAACGACTATTGTACAAAGTTTCCCTCTGGTGGGGGAATTGATTTAACAATTTGTAATGGATAAACTTAAAAACTAATTACCGATTTTAAATATTCTTTCACCTATCATATCAGCCCTTAACTGTCCATTACTAGGCATAAACCTCCCCCAAAAGTGGGGATTTGCTAGTAGTTGCCACACTTGGCAAGCAATTTAGCAACCACAGCCAAACGTGAATGATCCTAGTGGTATTTTAGTATTTATTACACATTAGTCACGACTAAACTTAACACATTTTATTTAAATGTCTCCAGGTGTAAATCCAACATTAACAAATATGATATCAGCCATTACTGTCTACTTCTAAACATAGATCTCCCCCTATCAGGGGTTTTTATCAGTAATTGCCACGCTTGGCAAACGAAATGGCAACCACAGGTAAGCTTTGGTGATGTTTTGAGAGGAACGCTGCTGCCAATCCTTTGACCTTTTAATTCCCCTTATCGCCTCTTACGACATTGACGGAAAGAGGTTTTTTTTTAATGGATAAAAATGAAATGGTAACCCCGCCTGCGCTATCGGCATACGCTGGCGGAGCACCAGTGATGATAGGTGACGACGAAACAGATCAGTTGGCCCATCGTGATGAATTCATCAAAAATTAATCACGATGGTTTCCAGAGGGAACCGCGTGGAGGTCGACCTGTTAGGGTATATTGCTAGTAGTAGAGACCTGTTAGATCTCTAACAATCCGTGTCCCTCTAGAAAGGAAGGGGTGGCCCATTCTATGCCGGGACTACACGGCAAATTAACTTTTCTATAATAATTTCCAAAACTGCACAGACAGAACCGTGAGCGCGGTTCGCACAAAATTTAAACCGAACATCCGTAACTAAGACAGACACACCACTCGTCCTCGTAAGGGCGTATGAAAACCAACAACATATACAAAAAGAATCCTAATAGCATATGGATATAAGGTGGCAAATAAAACGTGCCGAATATTTACAGCGACAAAGGAACAAGGCAATATTGGCACCTGAGACTTGTTGGTGAAAGTGGCGAGAAAAGGCAAATCCTATCGACAGAAGATTACTAACCTATTCTTAACTGAAATACATAGTAAAACATACGGAAAGGCCTTAGGGGATACGAAGATAGGGTTGACGGCGGAATCCCTTAGGGTTTTGCGACATGGTGTATCTAAGTCGCTTTTAGATCCCGAAAACGTTGGGACAACAGTTTTCCTAGTAATAAAAACCGTTTGCATTTTATGTAACGATTCCTTTCTATTGGATTTTCTATAGAAGTTTTAAAACCAGAGAGACTTTTAATTAAATATGGTGAAATTAAAATCATTAGCGTAATATATTTTAACAGCTTATTGGGCACATAACATTTAGTAACTTAATTTAATTTACGTAATTTGAGTGCGGAATGGTTAACACTAGACTTCGAGTAGCGATCTATTAATTTGCCTGAAGATACCTTCTTTAGAGGTAAAATACGTGTCACAAAACTTGCGTAGACGAAATGACAGTCGGAGATTGATGCCTAATATGGAAATTTGTAAAACTTTCAGATAACTAATTTAATATGCCATGTTAGTATAGATAATCAAACTGAAGTGGTAATGGGCTGGTCACAGCTCGAAGAACCGACAACCGATGGATTAGAAATAGCCCAAGCATTGGGCTTTTCAAATCACGTCTGAAGAATTATTACTACTCACAATGCTGATGTACGTACTTATCATATTTGTGTATTATATATAATATATATCTATCTATTTATATGTATTTACTTATATATATTTTTATTTATTTATTTTTAACTATAACATTTATGTCGATCGGTACACATGTATGACTGTAACTATTAATGAACTGTCAGTTTTCTCATATTGGGTTTGCTGGAAGAAATCTCTATTGGAGATAAGCTCGCCTTTGTGCACTATTATGTTTGTTTTTACATTTAATAACCTTTTGTGTACAATAAAGAATAAAGAAAGAAGGAAAAGAAGAAAGATTCTTGAGTGATGACCCCGTACGGTTAAACATAGTGTAGGACAACCATCCACTAGATGGAGTGACGACCTCAAATTGCATTGCAGGAAGTCAGTGGACGCACATGACGTTCCTTATGGCCGTCTATGGGGGTAGGCCTATGTCCAGCAATAGACGGATAATGGCTAAAAGAATGATAACGTTAGTATGGATGGATCAAAAATTTATTAACATTTATTGACCCATGTTCCTTTATAAAAAATGTTCAGTTTAACTGACAAAATATCCTCTGAACGAAAGAGATGACAACACCCTGTACAATTAGCATAATACGAGGTAGTCTATGTACATTTTAAAACAGTATTTTAAAGGGTCTGTAACCTTTTTAATAACAATAATCCAATTCTTACTTAATACTTTGTACAAAAGTCCATTGCTTGGGTACCTCTGTCCCATTCGTGTTTCAACCGTGAAGCAGTTGTGTTTGCATAGCTGTGTTTAGGTTTGAAGGGTGGGATATGGCGTGGATTTACTGGGTACAGAGGAATAACACCTGAGTCCTCAGAAATGGCAACGCATGGGGGGTATCATGGGCGAAGCAGTATACTCTGTTATCTCCATGGTACTACTCATGTCTATAGGCGACATTATATGTATATTGTTCGCCTTTCTAAGTTGTATAAAAACATAAAGAATGCCAATTGAAAGCATAAATGGATTTACTATATATGTTTTTATTGTGTAATTAATAATCAATATTAAGATTGTACTCATAGGCGTCCCCCATGATGATCTCCTCGTGGGGTACGCCTATGTTTCCACGCTTAGCAAGCGAGTTGGCAACCGCAGTTATACTTTTGCTAAATATAGATAAATAATTTATTATTCAATAACAATATCAGGTTAAGTAGAAATCTTAAATGGTATATTAAGGTATTAAGGATAATCGTTTTCACAGCAAAATATCTCGTCTCAAGAGTAGAAACTGTAATTTTAATGCAATATATTATTAATAGACAAATTGTTTGTTTAACAGTTTGCCTAATACCTATTTAAACATTCAAAATTGAACACAATATTAATATTTCACCTTTTATTTGCCCTATTTGGTAACCGGGAGCAGGTAATAAATCGTTTATCAAGATACTGCTGGTTACAGAATCATCAATTTATAATTTTCATGGTAAATACAATTCGAAAGGATTGTTTTGGTTTAAATTTTTTTTTTTTTGTAATATTTTTTTTTTATACAACTTAGAATGGTAAACAAGCTAATGGCTCACCTGACGGAAAGTGGTAACCGTCGCCTATAGACATAAGCAGTACCATGGACATAACAGAGTATACTGTTTCGCCCATGATACCCCCCATGCGTTGCCATTCCTGAGGACTCAGGTGTTATTCTTCTGTACCCGGTAAATTCACTCCATATCCCACCCTTCAAACCGAAACACAGCCATGCAAACACAGCTGCTTCACGGTTGAAACACGAATGGGACAGAGGTACCCAACCAATGTAGATAGATTTATCTTTCTACGAAGCTAATGGATTTTTTTTTAATGTATAGTAACCGATATATTCCGAAGGATAAGCAAGCTGATCAGGCAATGGGCTGGTCACATAGCTCTAAGAACTGACTACCGATGGGGAAGAAATGTTCTTGAGTGGGAAACTCAGACGGGCAAACGCAGTGTGAACGACTAGATGGAGTGACGACCTCCAATGCATTGCAGGCAGTCAATGGATGGTCAAGACCGTTCCTTATGGCAGTCTATGAGAGAGCCTATGTGAATGTGAATGTGAGAAAGACTGTTTTCCTTGCTTAGCCTCTCATTTGCGCCGTTGTGCGTATGAGTCGTGGCTAGTACAGCCAACCTAGCTCCGCCCAGAAGCGCAGAAGCTTCCTGGGTTCTTCACAGGCCTCACGGAGCAACCTCACCGTTCCGAGGATTTCTAAACGTTGATGGGCCACAGCCTTACATTCCAGGAGAGAGCCTATGTCCAGGAGCGAATGGATAATATCTGAAATAATGATAATATTTCAGCCATTCATAATTGAATGTTTTTTTTTTTATACAACTTAGAATGGCAAACAAGCTGACGGCCCACCTGACGGAAAGTGGTAACCGTCGCCTATAGACATGAGCAGTACCGTGGACATAACAGAGTATACTGTTTCGCCCATGATACCCCCATGCGTTACCATTCCTGAGGACTCAGTTTCATTTTACACAGTTTCACTAATTCTTTCGCTACCACTTATTAACATGGTACCCACCAATATTCCCTAATGAGTGCTTCGTATTTAACGTGAGGAAATTTAAAAATGGCGGCAGCGGAAAGAGCGAGACGAGCTTCCTGCACCACTGTGTTTATAACGCGTACAAAGTCCTCGAGAGACTGCTGCCATTGTAAAATGAATTTTAATATGTCTCTCATAAGAATCTTTTTTCGCTGATGGGATTTTATTGCAGTTACATCTTAAAAGTAAAGAGTATCATAAACGGCGTGCATGCATGAAATGAGTTATGATAAACGCAAAATAAGATTTTGCCCCGCAAAAAATACAGCCGCTTTAATCGTGACGGAGTTAAAAGCGTGCTTTAACTTGCCGAAGTGTGACTACGTAGTAATTTCTCATATTTTAAAAATAATTAAACAATTTTTTTTTTAGTGGACTTAAATGTTAATCATACAATAATAAATCTTTAAAGCTGCCATTGCAAACTTGGATTTTGAGGGTAAAAATATATTAAAAAAATCCCGAAGCAAAATATAAGTAGAGGGGGGAAAGGGATTGTTAGTAATGGAGATTGAGAATCCCATTGCTAGCAATATACCCGATCAGATCGATCTCCTCGCGGTTCCTCCTGGAAACTATCATGGTGGGCTAACTGGCCTGTTTTCATTCTCATCTATCACCCTTCACTGGTTCTCCGCCAGCATATCCTAAAAATTTTATATTAAAATAGTTTACAAGTACAAATATATATAAAAACATTTTTCAGTAAGCCAATTGTACAGTTTCTCATGAAATTTTCAAAAGGTACAATAAACATAGTAGTAAAAGTTACTCGCCTATATGTATGTATATTATGTATGTAATATCTAAGAGGAATTAATAATATTTTTATTCATTTATACGATTGTTGTATGCATATATATATATATATGTACATATATATATATATATATATATATATATATATATATATATATATATATATATATATATATATATATATATATATATATATATATATATATATATGTATATATGTATATATACACATTCATTCATTCAACACTGAACTGTAATCTATTATAAATAATATCTTATATATAAAATTCTCGTGTCGCGGTGTTTGTTACCAAACCCCTCCGAAACGGCTTTACCGATTTTCATGAAATTTTGTGTGCATATTCGGTAGGTCTGAGAATCGGCCAACATCTATTTTTCATACACCTCAATGATAAGGGTGACCCACTCCTAAAAATTTATTTTTTATTTTTTTGACAAAATTTTTTATTTTAATTTTATTATGATTTAGCATTAAAAAAAAATATACAAATTCAAATTTTTAAACTTTTTCGATCAACCCTTGTTTTTTAATCGCGATTGCGGCATATAAACCGCAATATGGTTGCATGATGGCAATCGAATATAATAATTGTACTAGGATACATTTTCATGTATAGTTCTCGAAATGATGTATATAGTAAAACAACGTTTGCCGAGTCAGCTAGTCTAATATATAAAATTCACGTGTCGCGGTGTTTGTTACCAAACTCCTCCAAAAAATCTTAACTTTCACAACAATGGCAATATTTTAGTCCGTATAGAATTTTTTTATATTAATAGTAATAATTTATTTGCCTGAAACATTAGGAACATAATATGTTTTTTTATACAACTTAGAATGGCATACAAGCTGACGGCCCACCTGATGGAAAGTGGGTGGGATGTTGGTTGAATTCGTCACGATGGGCTAACTGACCTGCTTCATCCTCATCTATCATCCTTCACTGATGCCCCGCCGGTGTATACCGATATCGCGGGTGGGGTTACCATTCCATTATCATCCATTAAAAAAAAAACGGAAATATTGCTCACTACTAACTGAAATATTGCCCACTACTAACTGAAATATTTTTGCAGATAATTCAAATAATATAACCCCCCCCCCCTCCCACCTATTCCATTCCATTAAACTTAAACTTTATTATCGGATGATTTCGGATCCTCTCGCTTACGTCTTTGTGCTTATTGATAGGCCGATCCGACTATCCGCTGATAAAAAGTTAGCGGTGCATGATCACTCGACCAAATTTAAATGCGAAGATGAAACAATATCAATATGTAATATACCTTAAAGTAAAAATATATGGTGTAAAATGGAATTTAGTAGAATTATTATTATTAGTTTTTTTAGTCAACTTAGAATGGCAAATAAGCTGACGGTCCACTTGATAAAAAGTGGCAACGGTCGCCTATAGACATGAGCAGTACCATGGACATAACAGAGTATACTGTTTCGCCCATGATACCCCCCATGCGTTGCCATTCCTGAGGACTCAGGTGTTATTCCTCTGTACCCTGTAAATTCACTGCCATATCCCACCTGTGTTTCGAGTTCAATTCGAAACACAACCATGCAGACACAACTGCTTCTAGGTTGAAACATAAATGGGAGAGAGGTGTCGAAGCAAACGATTTTTATACTAAGTCTCCCTCTGGTGATTACTGTTATATAATGTTACACTGGTAAAATTGAATATATGCCCTAAAGGAAACTAACCCTGGACATAGGCCTCCCCGATAGACTGTCATAAAGAACGGTCCTAAGCCACCTACATCCACTAACTGCCTGCAATGCATTTGAGGTCGTCACTCTATCTAGTAGGGGGTCGTCCTACACTTCGTTTGCCCGTATGGAGTTGTCACTCAAGAACCTCTTTGTTGTCGGAGCTATGTGACCAGCCCACTGCCACTTCAGCTTGCTTATCCTTGGGGCTATATCGGTTACTTTGTTAAATAAATAAATAATTAAAATTGTTTATTTATTTTAGTAACACTTTATAAATTCAAATATTTATTATTTCTGTCTTGCACTACTACTGCCCACTCACTACTTCCTATGCCACTGTGTTAGGTTGACTGGAAGAGATCTCTTTTAGAGATAAGTTCGCCTTTGCTAACATTGTTATTAACTTATTGTTGTTACTGTATGTTTTAGTGCAATAAAGAATATATATATTTTAAATATAATAAGTCTACAAAATTAGCTCATCTATCATCAGTAGGTTTTATTTTATTTTTTTTAATAGAAATAGTAAGATTGTTTATCGCTCAATACTAATTCTGTTACGTCATAGCCTTTTTTGTGACGCAAAATCCTCTATTTTCATATTTGACTTCGTTCATTCTTATGTCGCAACTTTTAGTGACAAGATTAAAGGGATTTACGCTAACAAAGTTTTTATGTACCAAACACCATAAATAGTTTCTCCACAAAGTTGCCGCTGCGATGGTGCGACCTTGTCTATTTATGCCTAAATCTTACTTAAACTTCGTCCCTCTTCATCATTCACTTATAAGTGACTTTCAGAATATTATCAATACCTCTGTCTGTATTGTTTGTATGTACATTATAACATAGCATCGATATATTAATTTTAAAGCGATCAAAGCTACTTTTTCTGCGAAGCAAATAATTGCTTGTTGTGTAGCAAAATTGTACTCGCAGACACGATTCTGTGAATTCAAATATTCGAATCTAAGATGCCTATGGAACGTCTCGTCATTCACCGTGGCGTTTTATTAAATATTTTTTTTTATACAACTTAGAATGGCAAACAAGCTGACGGCCCACCTGATGGAAAGTGGTATCCGTCGCCAATAGACTTGAACAGTACCATAGGTATAACAGACTATACTCTTTCGCCCACGATACCCGCACATGCGTTGCCATTCCTAAAGACTCAGGTGTTTTTAATTATTAATTTTGAAATATTTTTTTTATCTGAAAGAATATACTTACAAATTGGTCTCATTGAAATTTTATCAAAATCGGTTCAGTATTTAGATCAAAAAATAGGTTTTATAACAATTCAAGCCTGTTTCTTTTGTGAGGCAAAATCTTTAATTATCCAATATGTTAATTTGTTAAAGCACTAAGAAGCAATAAACAAACTCACTTTCATATTTATAATATTAGTAAAAAGTAAGCATTGCTCTTCGAGGGATGGGGAGCAGCGTCCCTCTTAAAACATCTCTAAAAGCTGACTGCGATTGCCAATCCGCCTGCCAAGCGTGGCAACTACTGGAAAAACCCCCCCAAAGGCGAGGCTCATGTTCAGCAGTGGACAGTTAAAGGCTGATGATGAAGGATTGCCTTTATTTATTTATTATTCTTAATTTATAAGAAGTAATTTAAATTAATAATGTAATGAAATAAGAACTCTCTAAAATGACTCTTGAGTCAACTAAATAAATTACAAAATTGCTTGTTTTTGAATGAATATTAATATATAAAAGAATATAAATAGCAAACGTACATCCACGTGGAATGCGGATCTCATGGTTTCCCATTCCTATGGGAATGACCAAAAATGCTTTTTCAGTGGAAACCTACGTCACACGGGTTGATGGAGGAATGTATACTAAGTAGGCACCTCTGACCTACAAAGCGCGATAAGGTTTATAAGATTTCAGAGTACTGAAGCTATAAGTATGTAATTAATCTGTAAGTTTAAATCTTTTAAACAACGCAACGGATTTTAATGCAGTTTTCATTAATAGATATAGTGATTTATAACAAAGTTTTTATTAGAAAGAAAGAAGTATTTTATGTATAATTTATTTATTTCATCATCATCATCATCATCATCATCATTTCAGCCTTTAACTGTCCACTGAACATAAGCCTCCACCTTAGAGGGTTTTGCCAGTAGTTGCCACGCTTGGCAGGCGGATTGGTAACCCCAGTTAGGCTTTAGATATGTTTTAAGAAGGACGATGCTGCTCATCCTTCGACCTTCCTTAGTCGCCTCTTATGACACTCTTAGGAATAGAAAGGGCCTGTTCTATACTGGGACCACAGGACAAATTTATTTATTTATTATATCTATTAACTAAGGGAGCTTGACAGTTTTCCAATTCACTCCAAATTTGATAGTTTTGATTTTTTTTATACAACTTAGAATGACAAACAAGCTGACGGTCCACCTGATGGAAATTAGTAACTGTTGCTACAGACATGAACAGTACCATGGACGTAACAGAGTATACTGCTTCGCCCATGATACCCCCCATGCGTTGCCATTCCTGAGAACTAAGATGTTATTCCTGTGTACCCCGTAAATTCACTACCATATCTCACCCTTCAAACCGAAACACAGCCATGCAAACACAAATGCTTCACGGTTGAAACACGAATGGGACTGAGGTATCCAAGCATACGACTTTTGCACAAAGTCTCCCTCTAGTAAATGAAGAAGAAATGAAGCAAGTCAATTAGCTCATCGTGGTGAATTTAATAATAATCATGATGGTGTCCAGGATTGACATATATTGCTGGCATTGAAATTTAATATATATTTATATAATTTCATACAATTGGAGTGACGGTCTCAAATGTCTTGCAGGGACATGATGCATGTAGGTGGCTTGGGATCCTTATGGCGATCTATGTCTGTGTTCAGCAGTGGTCAGTCAATGATGTGTGAAGTGGCTGCAATGATGACGATGATTTATTTTTTTTTGCGAAATTTTTCAATTACGCTAATAGAATATTTCTTTAAAAGAATAAACCACTTTTGCGTTTTCACCTCTTAGTAATTTATTAAAGGATTTATGAGCATATACTCTGTTTAAATGAAAAGCAATTAAATATTTGATGTAAAACTCGAGTTAAACATAAGTCTTAAAACTAATTAACGCGAAGTCAAATAAAAACTTGCAACTCAACTCGTTCATAAGTTGGATGAACTTTAGCAAGGTTTTCTTTCGGAGAAACAAACAGTATCCACTTACACTTACATTTGTGAGTGAGTTAAAGTCAAGTTAACATTTATTATAAAATAGACAGACCGGTATCCAAAATTAAACAATTCCGCTTCGCGTCACAATGAAACAGCGGAGTCAATGGTGATAAAAGGGGGGAAAGGGATCGTTAGTAATGGAGACTGAGAATCCCATTGCTAACAATATACCCAACCAGGTCGACCTCTTCGCGGTTCCCCCTGGAAACTATCATAGTTAATTCCTGATGAATTCATCATGATGGGCTAACCGGCCTGTTTTCATTTTCATCTATCACCATAAAAAAAAGAAAAAAAAATGGTGATAAAATTCACCCGTATTCAACAGCACAATATAAGTAATGCTACAATATAGTATGGACACACTTTATAGTTGGATGAGGTCTAACTACATTGCTAGGGGGGAAAGGGATTGTTAGCAATGAAATTTGATAATCCTATAGCTAGCAATATGCCTTATTAGGTCGACCTCCACGTACGTCTTTCACTGGTGCTCCGCCGGTGTATACCGGTGGCGCGGGCGGGGTTACCATTCCACTTTCACCCATTAAAAAAAAAAACAAGAGTTCTAAAAATAGGAATATTTACTGTACAATTTTGAATCCGTTACGATTTATAAAAAAAATATTTCGAAATCTCACAACATAAATCCACTGGTAATACGTCAAACTGTATAAAGTCACCGAGAATCTTCAGGGTGCTCTTTTAATGTAGCGTTGTGAGGATTATATTTTCTTTGGGACCTCTTACACGGGCATCAAAAGGACGGGCTTAATGAATAGTTAGAGCAATATACTCGGTAGCTCATAATGCTAGATTTTCGCTTCATTTAACGTCCTCGCAGGGCAGTTATATATATTTATATAAATACTAGCTGACCCCGTAAACGTTGTTTTACCACTTATTGCGAAATATGATAATCGCGATTAAAAGACAGCGGTTGAACGTAAAAGCGTGAAAATTTGAAGTTGTATGTATTTTCCAATGTTAAATCACAATAAAATAAAAATGGAAAAATTTGTTAAAAAAATAAAAAAAAATTTTTTGAGGAGGGTCACCCTTATCATTGAGGGGTATGAAAAATAGATGTTGGCCGATTCTCAGACATACCCAATATGCACACAAAATTTCATAATAATCGGTAAAGCCGTTTCCGAGGAGTTTGGTAACAAACACCGCGACACGAGAATTTTATATATAAGATTTAGGTAAGCTTTTGGTCCGCTACTTCGTGCACGTGGATTTCAGAAGTAAGGAAACCAATGAATTACACTTCTGGATGGTGTATCAAAGTAAAATATACAGATTTTAAGTTGGAACGTCAAGAGTACCATTGTGAACACTGGATCCAATTTGGTGCCATAGTTTTTGGGTGATGCTGGAATAAACATGTAGACAGAGAAATATTCTAAAAGTTATCGTTTTGCATCTATTGTTTTATTTTATATACCACTGGGGTGGCAAACAAACATACGGCCCACATGATAATTAGTAATTACCGTAGCCTATGAACGCCTGCAATACCAGGGATATTACGCGCGCGTTGCTGACCCTGAAGAAACCTCTTTACCCCCCTTTTGAAGAATCCCACGCTGTAGTCTCTTGGGAAAACCTCGGCAGCACCACATTACCAGAGGGAGACTTTGTACAAAAGTCGATTGCTTGGGTACCTCTGTTCCATTCGTGTTTCTACCGTGAAGCAGTTGTGTTTACATGGCTGTGTTTCGGTTTGAAGGGTGGGATATGGCGTGAATTTACAGGGTACAGAGGAATAACACCTGAGTCCTCAGGAATGGCAACGCATGGGGGGTATCATGGGTGAAACAGTATACTCTGTTATGTCCATGGTACTGCTCATGTCTATAGGCGACAGTTACCACTTTCCATCAGGTGGGCCATCAGCTTGTTGCTATTCTAAGTTGTATAAAAAAAAATTCCATAATCTGAGTGTTCGTGGCAGAAAATGGTAAGCTGCGCCTTGTACTGTGTGAGATTCTAACATGTTTGGAGAAATATGGGCAACTCAAATTCAGGTTTATTTATTTTATTTTTTCATTTAAAATGAGCTAGTATACACACGAATGGTCTGAACCTGGGTGTGGGATATATCGTGAATTTACTGGGTACAGAGGAATAACACCTGATTCCTCAGGAATGGCAACGCATGGGGGGTATCATGGGCGAAACAGTATACTCTGTTATGTCCTTGGTACTGCTCATGTCTATAGGTGACGGTTACCACTTCCCATCAGGTCAGGCCGTCACCTTGTTTGCCAATCTTAGTTGCATAAAAATATATAAAAAGAAAAAATAACATGTGTAAATTTATAAGTTTATTATAGGCAGATGACACTTTTTAATATATTAAAATTCTTGTTTCAGAAATCACTACATAGTATAAAACAAAGTCTATTCTCGCTGTCTGTCCCTACGTATGTTTAAATCTTTAAAACTACGCAACGGATGTTGATACGGTTTTTTTAATAGATAGACTGATTTAAGAGGAAGATTTATATATATATATATATATATATATATATATATATATATATATATATATATATATATATATAATACATGCAGTAGAGGAAAACTGATAATTCTAAAAGTTTCTAATGTAATACAATGGGGGGCTGGGGATGCTATTTAGTATCAGCATTACTCCCGTGCGAAGCCGGGGCGGGTCGTTAGTTTATTTAAAACTATTTATACATACATACATACATACATACATACATATATGTGTATGTATGTATGTATACATATATCTCAGGTATTTACAATGTTCCTATTTCCGTGTAGGTGAGCCAAGGCTATGTATCCACAAAACCGAGAGCACTACCCACAATGTTCATATAATTTAATTTATTAGACACAATCAATGCCAATAGTGGTAAGAGCGTGACATTATTTATAGGAATTGACAACATAATAACATAAAGTGGATACAATTTTTTTTTTTCGGAATTTACTCTAACCGATTTCAAAAAAGGAGGAGTATATCAATTCGTCTGCATTATATTTATGTTTCTTTATCAGTTATAATTTGATCTGGAAAATAATTTTCTATAAAAAATATACCTTACATTTTCTAACTAATAATAATAAAAATAACTTTACATTTTTAAAAATAAAAATTCATTGTTCTAAATTCACAAGTAGAATCTATAAATCATCTCGTCATTAAACGATGTGTTTTATTCGTTTCAAAATAAGAAATTAAATTAATAATTATTAGTTCATTTTAAAATAAAAATAGTAAAAATAATAATTAATAGTTGCTTTTAAATTAAGAACAGTGAAATTAATATTTAAAATTTTATTTTAAAATAAGAATAGTAAAATTAATAACTGAGAGTAATTTTGTCATGAATTGATACAATTGCTTTTTCGCGGCTCAAATTTTACTTGTTCTATTCCGTCTACATTTTAGTCTATTCTCACGATCGTCGTTGTTTCACTGCACGTGATTTACGAGGGGAAGCGATCCAATTCATAACCGCGAACAGGTATCAGTTTACTCATTATTTGTATTCCCTTGAAGTAAGTGCCATCAATCAATTTGATACATTTCTCTCTTCGAAACCAATCTAAATATAATTTATACTTGGGTGACTGAACGCCTCATCAACTTGGGGAAGGATCTACTAAAAAACAGAAACACGAAAATTGGAAAGTAAATTACTTTTTTGAAATAGATAAGAAATTAAAATCATTATTTTTCAATCGACTTTATCAAATTGACGGTGTTTTTTTATGTAATTGTATTTTATTTTGACTATTTTTAATTAGTATATATATATATATATATATATATATATATATATATATATATATATATATATATATATATATATATATATATATATATATATAGACAAACTAACAAAAGGATATCATCATCATCATACCAGCCTTGAACTGTCCACTGCTGAACATAAATCTCCTCTTGGGGGGGTCTTGCCATTAGTTGCCACGATTGACAGGTGTAATGGCAACCGCAGTTAGCCTTTAGAGCTGTTTTAAGAGGGACGCTGCTGCCCATCCCGTGCCCTTCCTTAATCGCTCCTTACAATACCCACGGGAAAGAAAGGGGTGGCCTGTTCTATTCTGGGACCACACGGAAACGTGGATATATTAATAAGTATATATTATACTATACTCTTAGATTTTTTTTTAATGGATAATAATGAAATGGTAACCCCGCCTGCGCTATCGGTATACGCTGGCGGGGCACCAGTGAGGGATGATAGGTGAGAATGAAAAGGCAAGTCAGCTAGCCCATTGTGATGAATACACCGGGAATTCAGCACGATAATTTCCAGGGAGGACCACGTGGAGGTCGACCTGACAGGGTACATTGCTAGCAATGGGACTGGTAGTCTGCATTACTAACAATCCCTTCCCCCCTATACTTTCAGATTGGTCTCATTGAAATTTTAACAGAATCTGTTATTTATTGTTTTAAATCAGAAGGTTTTGCACCGACTGAAACCTATTTATATCGTCATAGTCGTAGAATACTAAGAGATATATATATTTAATATTCGTCAGATCCGTCAGTATTCTACGAGTATGACGATATAACCCTCTAAATTTGACTTGTTCAGCCATTTAAAAGGATATTCTTGTTTTTAATGTTGTTTGTTCGTCGAGCAAGTGAGTGGAACAAGCCCAAACAGCACCCACGGCGACAGACCGCAATGTTCAGCTAAAAAGCGTGTTTCAGTTACAATTAAAACAAATATTTAATTTGTTATGTTGCATTTTTTCCTCTATTTCTCTAAACTTGACAGTAAATTTAGAATTTTATTAGAAATTTATTATTATTTGACAAAAAATACAAACGCAAGATACAATGGTCCCCACACTAGGCGAACCTGTATCGCGGGCACCCGACAAAGATTAACAAATCGCAAATGTGTTATAATAAAAAGTACATAGTGGGCGGGTATTAATATAAAAAGGAATATAAAATTGAAATAGTAAAAAAAGTAATAAAATTATAAATAAATAGTGAAAAAAAAAGTAAAGAATATATTTAAATATTGAATAGCACATGCAGTTTTTTTTTTTTTTTTTATACCACAAAGATGGCATATAGACCGGGAGGAAGAGATTGTTAGTAAACGGTCACTGTAGCCTATAGACGCCTGCAACACAAGGGGTGTCACGTGCACTTTGCCGATCCTACGGTTAATTAAAAGATGGAAGCTAAGTAAATCCCTAACATAGATTAATGGCTAATATTTGTATGTAATGATATTCTTGGATGGAGACGCTAGCCCACTCAGTATACAGCAGGTGCCTCATGCAGTCTGATGTTTTGAGATCACCAATTGAGTTTACAAACATTGAGTTTATAAACATGTTTAAATGTTTGTTTCGTAACTGGAAAAATGTGAAAAATCAGTTTTTAACACAAGCCCTTCCCACACTTCCCCCCCCCCCCCTCCCCCCTCAATGTCTCATACAGGTGATACGGAGGTAAAACATCTTAGTTCTAAGAATGGCAACGCATTAGAGATATTGGTGTATTCTATGACGAATATTGTTCATGTCTATAGACGATGGTAATATCCAATAGTTTTACTTCAATAAAATTGTCTATCTATTGATAAAATGGAAGAATATGATCATAATGGAATTAATTCCAAAACGCCAAGTCTCTAAATTTATTCCTAAAATTCAAATTTCAATCTGATATCACAGCGCAATCTATATACATAAATAGTCTTTATTGTTTCCTCCAAAAGATTACAATAGTAAACTTATTATAGATACAAACAATTACAAGAAAATATTACACTGAGAATACAATGGGCAGCCTTATCGCTAAGAGCGATCTCTTTCAGGCAACCTTTGGATGGAGAGGAGTAGTTATAAGCAGTTCGTTCGTTGATCAGAGGCACGGAATTTTGTTTACTAAGACTACATTTTTAACAGATTCGTGGATGAAAATGGTATGGTAACCCCGCCTGCGCTAACGGGATACGCTGGCGGAGCACCAGTGAAGGGTGATAGATGAGAATGAAAACAGGCCAGTTAGCCCATCATGATTAATTCATCAGGAATTAACCATAATATTTTCCAGGGGGAACCGCGAGGAGGTCGACCTGGTTGGGTATATTGCTAGCAATGGGATTGTTAGTCTCCATTACTAACAATCCCTTTCCCCCCTTTTTAACAGATTTAATTCAAAATTATTATAAAAATAGTTTATAATCATCCATAAATCAGTAATTTTGCGATATTAACAAAGTTAAATATTAGGTTAAAAGATCATTGTCATCGTATCAACAGTTAACTGTCCACTGTCGAACACGATCCTTCCCCATAAGAAAGTTTGCCAGTAGTTGCCACTATTAGTGGCAGGTGGGCAACTGGAGTTAGGCTTTTAGTTATGTTTTAAGAGGGACGATGCTGCTTATCCCTCTACCATTAAGAGATGGACTCTACTATACTCAGTATCGAGAGGCAACTAAGGGATGAGTCGCCTCTTACGACACCCTAAAGAATAAACACTCAAAGTTTAAGAGATAAACATAGAAATATAGCGCCTCAGAATAGACTCCAATATAATAAAAATACTTATTTCTAACACACATACATATACGTTACGCCTGTCTCCCATTAAATATAAGCGGAAACAATGGAAGGCCAAATATTTCGATCCAAACAGACTTATTTCACTTACTGCACATTCATCAATCTATTCGTGCAAGCTTAGCGTGCGGGTTATGAGTACAGTTAAATTAACCCTTTTTCAGCGCATTACCGTTTTGGTCGAAACACGTCCGTTTCTGGCGACCCCTGCTAACGTCTCCCATTCGCATGCAATATCTTATTCGTAATAGTATCGTCCTTTCTATTTCAATCGATATTCCCTTACCCATCTTTGTCTACATCATCTTTCAATCTACACTTTTCTCTCTCTCTCTCTGTCTTTATTACGTTTTATTTTTTATATTTTTAGTCGTTATAGTTGACAAAGAACAAAAACTACAGCATGTATATATATTTTTAGACACTTAGAAACAAGCTGACGGCCCACCTGATGGAAGGTTGTAACCGTCGCATACAGACATAAACAGCATCATGTACAACATAGGGAGTACACTACGATACTCACGATATCCCTTATGCATTTTTTGAGAACTAAGATTTTAAGCCTTGGTGTCCTATAATTTTAATGTAGCAATACCCCCCACTAGATAGAGTGACGACCTCGAATGCATTGCAGGGATTCAATAGATGCAGGTGGGAAGACCGTTCTTTATAGCAGACTTTATGAGGGATCTTTATGAGGGAAGCCTTTGTTCAGCAATATATTAGAATCAAAAAATGGCTGAGATAATAATGTTCCTATAATTTCACTGTCATATCATTTATATATGTGTATTAATATACCATAATACATAAGTAATAAATTTATGTATATGGACATCAAACTGAAAACGATAAAAAAGGAAATCGAGACATTCAGCAAAAACTATCAGTCCAGATTGAACAGCCATAGAAATGAATTGACCGCTCAATTACAGGGATCGGGAAGCATTAGTTTCTGTCGATTAAAAAGACACAGCATCCAAGGACTGGTAAAAAGATTTACAGACAGAGACTGAGAGCTGGTTAATGTATTGGCCTCATCATATATTAACAAGATTTAAACCTGACATCCAAACAACAGATTGGATTATTGTTCTATAAGGAACAGATTGCCAATTAGCAGACTAGAAAAAGAAAAAAAAATGTCATTCAAACTGAAACACAGCCATGCAACCATTGCTACTTCACGGCCGAAATTCGAATAGGACTAAGATGCCCAAGAAAACGACTTTTGTACAATTTCTCTCTCCGGTAAAACTTTACAATATATTTTAACACTGCCCGAGGTATAAATAGTTTTATCCCAATAATATTCAACGTCGGCGCGCTTTTCAACAATATAGCTAAGAGAGCACAATATTAAATATTTAAAAATAAAATGGCTAATGCATTATTAAAAGGCGATTGCATCATCGTATTCTTGGAACAAAATTATATTACATTACATTATATTACAGGGTTTGGAATGAGCTCCCTGCCGAGATTTTCCCAAGAGACTACAGCATGGGGTTCTTCAAAAAAGTATAAAGGTTTCTTCAGGGTCGGCAACGCACGTACTACCCCTGATATTAGAGACGTTCATAGGCTACGGTAACCACTTACCATCAAGTAGGCCGTATGCTTGATTGCCACCTCAGTGGTTTAAAAAAAATTATACTAACAACTGTCCCAGCCTTTGGTCGGGCGCAAATTATACATATATAACTTATATATCTTTAAAAATATATGTATATAAATCCATTGCGCGATTTAGAAGACGTAAGCGCAGAAACAGATGGAGAGCGACTTTAATTTATGCTAACAATTTTTTTAGGATGAAAATGGAATGAAAATCCCGTCTGCACTAACGGTATACGCCGGCGAGTCATCCTTCACCAGTGATAGGTGATAGATGAGAATGAAAACAAGTCCGTTAGATCATCATTGTGAATATATCAGGAATTAACCGTGATAGTTTCCAGGAGGGACGTATATGTAATTTTAGTATGTATATATATCAATAATTAGTAGTACCGCATTCGAGTATTCTGACACTTTCCTATGGTCGACTGGGAGAGAATGCTTTTAGCATTATATTCACCATGTGCACATATATGTACTAATGAATAAATAAATAAATATAAAATAATACTGGATTGCTGCTCTTAAATTTTACATATTCACAGCCCAATTTCCCAGACGATAAAACAATAAATACATCTGTCACGTGAACGAAGTCGGGATTAACGACTTCTATTCAATAACGTGTCACAACAATATTCATAACAAACTCAAAATAATATCATAATCAAATTCTCAAAAATTTCACAAAACGTAGTCACTTGTGTCTTTAAACTCTTTTACTAATAAAGCTATTCTCTTAACTGTAGGTAGAAATATTAGGTCGACCCAAGTTGGTCCTGTGTCATATTTCAGTCTGATTATAACAGTGAGATTTGTTCTAAATTCAATTAGCCCTCCACAAAGGCAATAAGTATTATTATGTTAGACTTAGTTTCTAAAACATTAGGGCAGCATAACTGGATGCGTAGGTATATATTTCGTGACTTTGCTGGTATAGTGGCTTAACACACCCACACAGGGGGAAGGGATCGTTATTAATACGGGCTACCAGTCCCATTGCTAGCGATGCTAGCAATATACCCTGTCAGGTCGACCTCCACGCGGTTCCTCCTGGAAACCATCGTGCTGAGTTCCAGGTTTATTCATCACGATGGACTGACTGACCTGCTTTTTTCATTATTCATCTATCATCCCTCACTGGTGCTCCGCCAGCGTATCCCGTTAGCGAAGGCGGAGTTACCATACCATTTGCACCCATTAAAAAAACACACCCATACATTTGTCCAATGGTCACGGTTTCTAGTCTCTGAATAGTAGGGCAAAAGGGATTGTCAGTAATGAGTCTAACTGCCCTATTGCTAGCAATACACCCCATCAGGTCGTCTTCCACGCGGTTCCCCCTGATAATTCTAGTGAAATTCATCACGAAGGGCTGACTGACTTGTTTTCATCCTCGCCTATCAACCCTCACTGGTACCCCGCCAGCGTATATATAACTGCGCAGGCGCAGTTACCATTTCATTATCACTTATTAAAAAAATACAAATATTCATGAGTATTTTTTTTTAATTATTATTTCAGCCCTTAACTGTCCACTGCTGAACATAAGCCTTCCCCATAAGGGGAGTTTTGCCAATAGTTGCAACGTTTGGCAGGTTGATCCGCAGTTAGGCTTTTACAGATGTTTTAAGAGGGACGCTGCTGCCCATCCCTCCACCGTAAGTTCCCTTAGTTGCCTTTTACGACACCCACGGGAAAGGAAGGGGTGGCCCATTCTATGCCGGGACCGACACGGCATTCACGAGTACGTCTACTAGTAATGGTACACTCGTAGCGGTTTTCTAAGTATAATATATGTTTATTTACAGAAAAAAAAGTCTAGTATCCATATTACTATCTCTGCGTTTTTTTTTTAATGGGTGATAATGGAATGGTAACCCCGCCTGCGCTATCAGAATACGCTGGCGGGGCACCAGTGAAGGATGATAGGTGAGAATGACGCAGGTCAGTTGGCCCATCGTGACGAATTCAACAAGAATTGTACACGATGGTTTCCAGGGGGACCCACGTGGAGGTCGACCTAACAGGGCATATTGCTAGCTATGGGGCTGTCTCAAAACTCCATTGCTAACAATCCCTTTCCCCCCAACTCTGCGTTTGAGACTATACGGCTCTGTGCGACTTACTGGCAATTTATTTATTTATAGTGGTATTTAATTTATTTACATAATATTTTATCTAACTCTACTGAACGATACACCACATTAATAAAAAAGTAAGTATATATTCTTTATTGCACTTGTAAATTACATAGTTGATGCATTTATAAATATTGTGAGCAAAGGTGGACTTATCTCTGACAGAGATGTCTTCCAGCCAACCCAATACAGTTGGAAAACATGTCGTTAGAGGGCAGCTGAAGTGCACATGTGTTTGATTACATATAAACAAATATACAAATAAAATAAACAAAAAGATAGTTACCACATAATTTTATTTAAAAAATAAAATAAAAATGAACATAAAATCGTAGTTTATAGAAAAAAAAAAAAAAAAGTAATTTCCTTTACTTTCCTGTCTGTCATTATTACACAGAATTTGATCTTTATCAGCTGCCATAATAATACAGGCTGCGCTCGTTTACAAAATCAATTATATCTATTTTCGTATAGGAAAATTATCAGAGGGAGACACTGAATAAAAGTTGTCCGCTTAGATATCTCTGTCTCACTCTATTTCTGCTGTTAAACAACTATAGCTGCACGAATGTGTTTATGGCAGTGAAATTACAGGGTGTGAAGGCATAACACCTTAGGCGTTTGAAATGTCAACGCATAAAGGGTGCCATGAGCATCACAGTATATTCTGTGACATCTATGGTCCTGTACGTGTGTGTGTGTAAGTGGGTCATCCAGCTTAACTGCCATCGTAATGTTTAAAAAATCGAATGACACAGTTTAATTTTTAATCAAAATCAGCCACAAGACTTCCTTATCATCGATATCATATCAGCCGTTAAGTGTCCACCGCTGAATATAGAACTCCCCCATAAGAGAGGATTTGCCAATAGTTGCCACACTCGGCAAGCAAGTTGGCAACTGCTTTAAAGAGACGCTGCTGCACATCGCTCGACCATAAGGAGTCTCACCAGAGGGAGACTTTGTACAAAAGTCGATTGCTGGATACCTCTGTCCTATTCGTGTTTCAACTGTAAAGCAGTTTTGTTTGCATGGCTGTGTTTCGGTTGGAAGGGTGAGATATGGCGTGAATTTACAGGGTACAGAGGAATAACACCTGAGTCCTCAGGAATGGCAACGCATAGGGGGTGTCATGGACGAAACAGTATACTCTGTTACGTCCATGGTACTGCTCATGTCTATAGGCGACGGTTACCACTTTCCATCAGGTGGGCCGTCAGCTTGTTTGCCATTCTTAGTTGTATAAAAAAAAGTTCCCTTAGTCGCCTTTTACGACATCCACGGGATCCACGCATTCTATGCCGGGATCATAGAAATTTGTCTGGTCAAAACATAATTAGAAAATTCACCTTGAAAACAGAATCAAAAATAAAGTTGCTTCCCGATATTAGTAATATTATTTGTATTTAATCAATTATCGAATCTAGGAATTTATTGGATAATTGAATTTCCCATCCGACATTTGAGGAACAAAAATACAAATTGGAATAGGAGTTAATAAGTAATCAAATTCGTCCGTTGCCAGGTTACGCCGTGTGATTTTCGTAGATTTCCACTAGTAGGGTTTCTGTGTTGTTAAATTCGTACAAACAATATTAGCGAACTTAGTAAATTCATTATTCCCGTGAAGATTGTAAGAGACACCGCAGAAGTAAATTATAAATTAAAATGTTGAACTTTTCTTTGAGACACCATACCCTTATACTATTTCTGAAATGTTTATTACATTTCAGAAATATTTGTTGACAAACTAAAACAATAAAAAAAAATTTTCCTTATTATGGGAAAGAACTATGAGCTTATTAAGCTCCTTAGTCGCTTCTTACGACACTCACAGGAAAGGAAGGTGAAGGTGAAATATATATATATATATATATATATATATATATATATATATATATATATATATATATATATATATATATATATATATATATATATATATATATATAATATCAGTCCTTACCCGTCCACTGACGAACGTAAGTGTTATCTACGAATCTGAAAGAAATTTGAAGATAGCACCGAACGAACGCTTCTAGCAAAATTTTTGAGCAAGTATAAACTTTGTAACGTAAGTTACCGTTAAGAACACAAAGTTCTCTTGATAGCAGCTTCCGACTTACAAACTCAGTTCTGCGATTTGTAAAATATTTCTTACAAAAAGTCGTATTTGAATGCGATTATTATAAAAACAAAAGTGAAAGTGACAAAGTCAAAAACAGTCCCACTCCTTTATTATTAAATGTCCGGAATTTAAATTTTTAAAATTAACAGTTGATTATAATGGCAGTAAAGTTTTAAATCGTATAATTGGAAAATGCAACAATTAATTAAAATTAATGACTAATATCTATTGTATATATTATGTACAGTATAGGACAATCCCCCATTAGATGGAGTGACGACCTCAAATGCATTGCAGGGAGTCAGCAGATGCAGGTGGTTCAGGGCCTTTACGTCAATCTATGGGGGAGATCTACCTTCAGCAATTGACGAATAAGGGCTGAGTTGATGAAGGCCTATTACATACTAAATGATTACTTACAAAACAAACGTGCCTGGCTCTAAATGATCATGTTTGAAACACTTCTTATCTAAATTACGAATTAAGTTTAACATAATATCTGAACATATTTTGTTTCAGATACAATTCAATATATTTATTTATAAAAGACACACCAACAATATGCTCACAATAATTAAGCAGGCAATATACAATGTTATTAGTAAGTAAAAGAGAAAAACTACTATTAAAAAATGCTTAAATCTAAGTTTGAACAAAAAAATCTTACTCCTCACTACCAAGCTTAAGGCCATATGAACACATCAATTAAAGGTGTATACAGCTCGCACAGATAAGCGTCAATGTACACTAACTAACAATTATACAATATTAATAACAATAGACTCGATTTGTCTAATGATTTTAATAACTCTCGTACAATAGTCTGTATTGATACATATTTCATATTGTAAAATCAACTTTTATTTAAAAAGTTGATTTAAAACAATAGCTTAGTTTTTTATTCGTACTTCTCCGTTGAAATTGCTGGTAGAATTATTGGTGATAGAATTATAAAATAATAAGTATTCAAAAATGCTTGTAATTAAATAAAAATATTATAAATAGTAATAATTACATCGTAATTCTAAAGTTTTGAATTTAAAAATATAAATATGTATTATTTCTAATGTATTTACTCAGGAGATTTAAAAGGGTAATAGTTATATTGCATTGCTAAAATGTTTACATTGATTTTTTTAATAAGGTATCTTATTTAAAAATGTAACAGTTAAATAATATTCCTAATATTTGTATTGGAAATTTATCGCATTATATACTTATCTGAAGTTTTAAATTCGATATCTTTTAGTGTAAATTTGGCGAAATATGTGGACTTATACCTATTGTTAACAACTATACACTTATCATGTTTCTTGTAAATAAATAAAAGAAGTTTCTTGTAAATAAACAAAAGAAAGATTTATAACTGTATAATTATTGAATATTTAAAAACTTTATAAATAAAATTTATACTTTAAAATATCACTTCCTAATCAAATTTATCAATATTCAAAATAAAGTTTTCATTACTTTCGTCAGTTCTTTGAGAGTTTATTGCCTCTATATATATTTTATGTAGCCTCCCGCAATAAAGACGATTGTAATAATACCACAATTTATTGAAATCTATCAAACGATTTTACTTACACGACGCACCAAAGTAACAGGACATAAGTATTTAAAAATAAATACATATGTTAGTCTGAATAACATTACACTCCTTCATTTGACAGTCGGATAATAGACATTATTATAATAATTACCCTCGTATTAAATACTGCATTTGCCAAATGCTTTAGTCCTTATTCATGACCATTTTATATATTAGTAAGTATATAAAAGAATTAATACTCTTTGCAAACTGGATAATCTTGAAAATACTGAAGCAAAACATAAGATAAAATAGTATCTAAAAAATTTAAATAGACAGATACTCTTTATTGTTTCCTCCAAAAGATTACAATAGTTAACTTATGATAGATACAAACGATTACAAGAAATGATCACAGTGAGAAAACAATAGGCGACCTTGTCGCTAAAAGCGATCTCTTAGAGGCAAACTTTGGATTTACATTTTGAATCTACATCACAATGCCACTGAATTATTTTTTTCTTTTTTTTTTTGTACAACTTAGAATGGCAAACAAGCTGACGGCGCACCTGATGGAAAGTGGTAACCGTCGCCTATAGACATGAGCAGTACCATGGACGTAACAGAGTATACTGTTTCGCCCATGATACCTTCCATGCGTTGTCATTCCTGAGGACTCAGGTGTTATTCCTCTGTACCCTGTATTTTCACGTACTTGTAATTAATGTACTTGTTTTCTATTTTTACACTTAGACGACTTAGGGACGAAAAATTGAGAATGATGTCGTGTCAGTGGGCTCATCGTCATGATTTCACTAGAAATTTACTACGAGAGTTTCTGAGGAGACGCTGTGGAGGTCGATCTGATAGGGTAAATTGCTTGTTTGTCTCCGTCACTAAAATCCCTTCTCTCATCGATTTATAGATTTATTAAATACAGCAAATGCAAATACGTAGGTTTATTTATGTTTTATTAATGTAAATAATATTTTATTAAAATCCAATAATTTACAATTCTGAGTCCGGACATCTCTTCATTTATTAAACGATATCGGACTCTGCTTTTAGTATATTTATATGAAATATTTTACGTAGTAAATATTGATATTAATAGTTAAATTTATTAAATATTAAATTCAATATATAATTGAATTATATAATTTTTCTTCAATTTTGTATAAACTTTACCAACCTCTTAACAATTTATAAAGAAAATGAATAATAAATGTTATACATCATTAGACAATTTTATTTCTTTTACTGATAAAAGTTATAGTTTATATAATATTAAAGAAAAATTATACAATTTAAAATTGTGTTCCACAAAAAGAGCAACTTCAATTAGTAACGAATAGCAAAATACTCATTTTGCTATTCGTTACTAATTGAAGTTCAATTATTCGTTACTATTTTTATTTGAAAACTACTAAACTGATTTTGATAAAATTTCTGTACGATCAATCTATTAAGTCTTTCCAATCCTTTCCGATAAAAAAAATTCAAACTTGTTTATAACTTTATAATAACGGAATAATGTGGGAATAAACATATATATAACTGTATTTAGAACTTCTTTTTACAGCCGATTGAAAATAATACATAATTTATATTCCAAATCATTAAAATTCAATTTAAACTCTCTGACCAAATTAAAAAACAATATTTTTAACAATTTTAAATCCAGTTGGTTTAGCCGACGCGCAAAACAACCGAGAGCGGCTGAAAATGAACAAAAAGCACGTAGCAATGTGCGTACACCGTTCGCATAATTTATGAATGAATAAAAATAAAATTATGACGTTTTCACTCACCAGGCTTATCCAGGTCACTGATTAATTCTTCCGTGTCCACATACCCGAGGACGCCAACAGCCAGAACAAGAGTCAGGAGTGCGGTGGCTTCGGCAGGCCCACCTCCTGCCCTCACACATCTGAGTAACTGCCCCATTAACACTTCACTATCACAGGAATTTACATAATAAAACACCCAATACTGTCTCGTATAATTTTATTCCTAATAAAAAAATATCATTTCCTCGTAATCCGACCACTTGTCTAGTATCCTTTAACACTTTAACGAACTGTAAACTTTTGATCTCAATGAACAAACACAACCGCACACGTGTTGCCCGACAGTAAACAATCTACTTGATAAACAGCCGTGACGTGAGAGCGTGCGTACGTCTCTACATCGCTACGCCTAGAGGCACACTGATCGAAATCCGATAGACGACGGAACAATTGCTCATCCGTTGAATTCGAATTTTTAAATTTTGAAAATCGAATAATATTTTTATTTTAGTGATGTGCAACACACAATTTAGATGTAATAGCTAGTATTGTGACAGTTACTATAGAGCGCGACATTTTCGAATAGCTGCTAGCGCCCCGCACAAGAAGTACGCTTTAACGGTTACGGACAGGGGCGCTACAAAAAACACAGAGAGTTTTTGTAGCACTTGGTTTTAGGTCTTGTTGTTTTAGGCACATGATGAATATTTTGCATAAAGTCAACAAAAACCCGTTCCCGGCCTTCGATTAAAGATATTTTTATTCTCTCTGTTAACCGAGTTTTCGTGTGAAAATAGCGAGGAGTCTTTCTTAAGGAAATATAAAGTCTCACGGATAAAGGCTTCATACCGCAGCGGCATACTTCGTAACGTACGTACTATTTATAGAGATAAATGGAAACCTATTGAAATAGGATCTATTCATTTCATTCATTCATGAATGAACTCATACGATGTCATGCAAACTGACATCGTGTGATTTACTACACTTTTTCACTAATATTATAAATGTGAATGTGAGTTTGTTTATTACCTTAGAACACCTAATTGCTTAACCAATCATTATGAAATTCGATACACGTACTATATAGGATAGGCAAAGATATAGACTACTTTTTATCCCGTTCTTCTTCGTTCGCGTGACAGGGATATGTTTATCCTTGTCACGCGGACAAAGTCTCGGGTAAAAGCGAGTATTATTTATCTAGTAGAGTATTATTTATTTTGATTATTTATTCGATGTCAAGTTTGAATAATCGCATTCAGGTTGAAACTACAGATTTTAAAACAAGAAACTGATAAATAGCTAGTTAATATTGTCTATACAAATTATGCGTCCTCATGTAGTAATCTCAGCTGATTTAACAACTTTAATATGGATTCAATTTCTTCAGTTTTCTTCTCTCGATAACTAAACTTATAGTTGAATGGAATTATTACATTGTGTTGTTTATTAATGTTCAAAAGTCGATTGCTTGGGTACCTCTGTCACATTCGTGTTTCAACCGTGAAGCAGTTGTGTTTGCATGGCTGTGTTTCGGTTTGAAGAGTGGGATATGGCGTGAATTTACTGGGTACAGAGGAATAACACCCGAGTCCTCAGAAATGGTAACGCATGGGGGTATCATGGGCGAAACAGTATACTCTGTTATGTCCATGGTACTGCTCATGTCTATAGGCGACGGTTACCACTTTCCATCAGGTGGGCCGTCAGCTTGTTTGCCATTTTAACTTGTATAAAAAAAAATTGTTATATTTAAGTTTACAATAATCACCCATAAAAGGAAATACACTACAATTGCAAAATAGTGAGGACAAATTGTTTTTTTTTCTGTTTTAGTGGCAACTAGCTACATACGGTGATATTTCTCGCATCTAGCTAGTTAGTTATAGCTAGTTAGTGGTTAGTAGTACTAGTTAGTAATCTTACTAATATATTAAAATGGTAACTAGACAAATCTGTATCTAGGATATATTAAAAAGAACTAATATGAGACTGTCTTAATAAAACCAATAGATTCTAAAATAATTTATAGAATTTTCGTCTGACTGTTTGTAGACTTGTCTGAATATGTAATATATCTCTATACTAAATTATATTTAGCCATTTAAGCGTGATTAGGCAACAAATATACAAATCTCCGTACATCCAAACATACATTTGTAATATTATTTGGATTTTGTGGAAACATCTAAAACTACCAAACATAGTAAGTGCGCTATTCAATAAGTCATTCCGTCCATCTTAAAATTTTATTACGCAATACTGAAACTTTCTTATATATTTTCGCCGAAGGAGTAATACATTCGTTTTTATATTACTTTTATATGTTCAACAAACTACTGCAAGAGACACTAGTGCCTGCACGGGGACAATAATAAACATCGTAAACATTTACATGCTTGTGAAAAACAAACTAAAACACCAAGAAAGAATGTTACTTGAATTGTAAACCAAAAATTTTGCATCAAACGAACTAAGACTTTCACAATTTTTTTTTATGGGTAGTGATGGAATGGTAACTCCGCCTGCGCTGTCGGTATACACTGGCGGGGCACCAGTGAGGGATGATAAGCGAGGATGTAAAGACATGTCAGTTAGCCCATCGTGATGAATACACTTGGAATACAGCACGATGGTTTCCAAGCGGTCCACGTGGAGGTCGACCTGACGGGTTATGTTGTTAGCAATGGGGCCCTTAGGCTACATTAATAACAATCCGTTTCCCCCTAACTAAAATATTATCTACATATATGTATAAACTTTTTGTTTGTGTATATTTATATAATTCATTTATTATAAAGTAAAAGACGCGTGTACAAGGCGGACTTAATGCTAAAAGCATTCTCTATCAATCAAGCATAGGGAAGCGAAATACATGTCAGCATTCAAGCATTCTGACGTATGAATGCGGAACTAGTATTAATTGATATACAATACATACAAAGTAACATTTACATAATATATATATATATATATATAGAATAAAAAAAAGAAAGAAGAATACTCTGTTATGTCTTACCACTTTCCATCAGGTGGGCCGTCAGCTTGTCTACCATTCTAAGTTGTATAAAAAAGATATACTACGACAATCAATACATACAGACTGGGCACTGTGAGTATGCGATACTAAAAAGTCCCTGCAAGACTGAAGATGAGTATACATAACAGATAATATATACTGCTCGGATAAAGTGTAGAAGTGGACACGAACTTTTTTTTATGACGGTGTAGACGGTAGTCTCTCGATGGCGTCATGCGGCGCGTTCCAAAGCCGTGAAGAATATAAAATATAAAACAAAAGAATTTGATATACTCGTAAAACCAGTATGGTGGGAGGGGATAAAGGTTGAAGTGAGTTTGAGAAAAATAATGGAATTTACGGATTTAAAGATTGTAACCCCCCCCCCCCCCTCACCCCCCTCCTCTGCCCAATAGAAATTTATAAAGGTCATCGCCCTTTTAAACCCTAATGATGTAAATATAGTTAGATCATTATAGCCACTCCTTCCTATCCCTTAGATATCGTAATAGACAACTGAGGGAACTTAATGATCGAAGGACTTCTTAAAACATCACCAAAAGTCAAACTGCGTTTGTCAATTTTCCTGTCAAGGGTGGCAAATGACTGGCCCTATATAGAATATCGCCAATGGTAAAACAGCGAGATTTTGCCATAAGGAACGCTCCTGTTTCTTATGGCTGTCTATGGGGAAGCTGTGGACAGATAACAGCTGATATGATTATAGATATATATAGATATATGATACAGATTAGATGGAGCCATAAGTGGTCAAACGGAGAATTGACGTGATCGAAAATAAGTGTGGGTTTTTAGGTTATTTATATATATATATAAAACTAGTTTATACTCATGACTTCGTTAAATTGACCTCCAAATATATAGTTATATACATATATCAACCATCAAACATAACCTCTGCCTATATTTTTTATCATTCCAAATACTACATGTATTATATACTAAATTTTTAACACTCAATTACTATTAAAACGGAAGAAAACAAACAAACAAACTCACATTCTCATTAAAAATGTTGCGTCTCACCAAACTAAGTGAACTAACTAAAATATTACCTACCATTATAGGCGCTACTAAGAGCCATGATTTACAGTCACAGATAGAAGATCTGGTACGTGAATTACTTACTGTCCACGGCTAACTATACCGGAATAATTTAGTACGCTACCTACCGAGTACTAAATAATATATCCCATGCCTAGAAGTTAGTACTAAGTAATTAATGAATTAATGACTTTTTTATTACCACCACTAGGACAATGTCTCAGAAGCCGTCTGCTTGAAAATTACCAAAGAGAACAGTATGTCCCGAACTCGCTGAAAGAACTTTTAAAAAACTCAACGACCTTTTTTGCTCTTTACATAATAATAATAATAATTATATAATAATTATTATCTTGATATAATTTTAACAATTCAATTTTTTTTTCTACAGCACAGGGGGCATACGAGCATGCGGCTCACCTTATGGTAAGTGACTACCGCCGCCCATGATCACCCACAACACCAGCGGCATTGCAGGTGTGCTGCCGGCCTTTTAAAAAGGAATATACTCTTTTCTTGAAGGTTATGTTGTCGTATCGATTCGGAAATACTGCTGCTGGAAGTTGATTTAAAAGAATGGTTGTGCGTAGAAGAAAGTGCCTTGAAAAACGCACGGTGGAAGACCGCCACTCGTGCAGATGTTTAGGATGAAACTTTAGTTTGTGGCGGATTTTACGGTGGTGAAAATCAGCAGCAGGTATCAATCCGAACAATTCATCAAAACACTCCCCGTGATAAATTCGGTAGAAAATGCGTCCAGTTTCAATGGGTCAAGTCGTACAAAATATCTTAATCATGAAAATTTAATATTTTGAAAGAATCATTACGATACTCGTGAGCTGTATAGGCAGAGTCCTTTGCCTTCCCTTCTTTTTAGAATAAATATTACCAAAGAAAATTAATTACAAATGTTCTTTTTTACCAGGAACTCTAAGCTGTGATATTCAAGATTTACTACGTGTATGCCTAATTTTTTGACAATCATGATGCTTAGAAGCAACAAACAAACTCATGATTATATATATATATATATAATCTACATGCTTGTATCTTAGATTCAAAGGATATGTATCATATATTTCTTATATATTAATATATATATATATATATATATATATATATATATATATATATATATATATATATATATATATATATATATATATATATATATATATATATATATATATATATATATATAATCTACTAATGCTTGTATCTTAGATTCAAAGGATATGTATCATATATTTCTTTACCAGCAGGCACGGCAGTGGCCAAGCGACAACGGCGGTACCATTCTTTTCTAGAAGCAACTCACGGCACTTTCATTGTGGATAAAACAAACAGTTTAAAGTTCTCCTCTGTACCCAGTAAATTCACGCCATATCCCACCCTTTAAACCGAAACACAGCCATGCAAACAGAACTGCTTCACGGTAGAAAGACGAATGGGACAGAGGTACCCAAGCAAACGACTTTTGTAGAAAGTCTCCTCTGGTATTATATACTATTATGTACTATTATATACTCCCTCATATCTAATACATAAAACATTTTTCTATAGATACTAACTAAAATAAATACTTTGTTTTTACATAACATATCATATGTTTTTGTAATGAAAGATCTGCATGACGAGACTTGGCATTCTTTTACATGTTTTTGATGGCATCAGTAACGATTACCCAGGTTTTCTGCGAAATAAAATCACAGTAACACCTGTGCGACGAAACGGTAGCCCTAAATAAACAACTTACAAACTTAATTTCATTCTTAATACAGCGAATAACCTAAAAAAAGACAAGTGCCTTCGTACTATAGCACGTGCTATGTCAAATTAAAATAATTTTACGCGTCCGCTGAAAGTTTTGCATACAACTACTTCACAGAAGTTGAAGATAGTACGCAATGGATACAAATCATAATAAATATTCGTTATAATCATGTGTATCCGAGAAATGATTTGTAAAAGTGCCCCGTTATAAACGCTTTGAGTTACAGTGTATAGCATGATGGGGGATAGGCACAATACATGGAAACAAGATTAAATTTCCAACCGTAATGGTAGCCGGAAATATTAAATTTCCGTACGGTATAACATTTTCACAATGACTAGCAATTACATGTAAAAATATACACATTCATTCATACAAAAGCATTCAAGAAGAAGATTCCCAAGTCTACGGTTTTTGTGAATAAAGTACCAGAATATTGTAGATGGATTTTGATACAATTGTTCTATTATCTAAAGTTATTTGGTAGAGACCACTATTTAGCGATAAAGCAGTCCATTGTTGCCACTTTATCTTGCTTTTATGTAATTTAGTTCATGTAATTAATTACTGGTTTTTTTTTTTGTGTGTACATATTGTTTATTTTTACAATTTTGAAGGGATAAAGAGTTTTCATTCGTTCATTAATTCCCAGCAGCTTTTGCGTTTTTCAAGACAGTTTCTTCCATGCACAACCACTCTTTGGAATCAACTTTCAGCAACAGTATTTTCGAATCAATACGACAACATAACCTTCAAGAAAAGAGCATATTCCTTTTTAAAAGGCCGACAGCACTCCTGCAATGCCGCTGGTGTTGTGGGTGATCATGGGCGGCGGTAGTCACTTACCATCAGGTGAGCCGCGTGCTCGTTTGCCCTCTGTGTTGTAAACAAAATTCATTCAAAAACGTTCAAGAAGGAGATTCAATTTTACCATATTTATTAGTAATGTTATGCAATATTCTAAATGTATTTTGATATTAGGTTTTTTTTTTAAATTGATAGCTTTTATTTCCACCTCCATCATATTAATTTTGTTACGCCGTCAGTTTTCAACCAACTTCAAAAAAGAAAGTTTCCAATCCGATTGTACTTTTTTATGTTTGTTAACTCCGTTAAGGTATAAACCGATTTGGAAATTTCTTTTTCAACTGAAAGGAAAAAAAGAAATAAAATTTTATCAAAATCGCTTTGGCAGATTAATTTAAAAACTACTTTTAGGAGTAGATCAAAATAACTAATTTATATAAATCTATATTTAAAAATTTAGTAATAAACCTCAAAATTATATACTTTTATACATTTACAAATATAAAAATATGTAACCATTTATATATTTACATAGTTTATTTATTTACAAATACAATTACTTCTGTTTTGTATGAAGAGTGGTGTGAAGTTATTTAATATACATAGAGTTACCTTCCGCGAATACTGAGGCAGTGGCATGAACTCCCTGCCGAGGTTTTCCCTAGAGACAACAGTATGGGATTCCTCAAAAAGGACGTATTAAGGTTTCTTCAGAATCGGCAATGCACACATGATACCCCCAATAGGTATCTACAACAATACAGTGACATTTCACCATCGGGCGGGGTGTATGCTTGTTTGCCACCTTTATAGTATAATATAAAAGAAAAACAGACTTTAATTGTGGTTAAACCAGTTATTATGATTTAAAAACGAAACTGCTGGACCGATTCTGATAAAATTTCTATGGGACCAATCTGTAAGTATATCCTTTCAGATATAAACTTTGTACAAAAGTCGTCTGCTTGGGCACCTCTGTCCCATTCGTGTTTCTACCGTGAAGCAGTTGTGTTTGCATGGCTGTGTTTCGGTTTGAAGGTTGAGATATGGCTGTGATTTTACAGGGTACAGAGGAACAACACCCGAGTCCTCAGGAATGGCAACGCATGGAGGGTATCATGGGCGAAACAGTATAGTCTGTTATGTCCATGGTACTGCTCATGTCTATAGACGACGGTTACCGCTTTCCATCAGGTGGGCCGTCAGCTTGTCTGCCATTGTAAGTTGCATAAGAAAAAAAAAAAGAAAAAAAAATTCTATATCGCTGTACAAATGACAGAGATATGAGGTAACAAACATAGAAAAAAAACCCCTTATTCCTTATTTTTGAAGGCAGTTAAAAAAAAAACACCTTGACACATAGTACCTACACGTACATTTACTTCTCAGTAAATATTATATATTTGAAAATTTCACTCATTTCCGTGGAAATCGGTCCGTAACTTACAAGTTTCGCCCGAACAGTAACTAACACAACTGACGGACAAACAAAACCTTGTAATAATTCCAAGCACCATTAATGTTCTAACATTTCCCATCCCATTCGCTGGATTGTGAAATGCCCCTGTAATAGAAAATAATCGATGTACATAAGTAGCTGCTCTTGTTCCTATTGTGTGAAGTATAAATGAAAAATGTCTACTTGTTACGACCGCGGAAAGAATATAAAAGAAGTTTTTTTTTTTTATATTTTTTATACAACTTAGAATGACAAGCAAGCTGACGGTCCACCTGATGGTAAGTGAAAACCGTCGCCTATAGACATGAGCAGTACTATGGACATAACAGAGTATAGTGTTTCGCCCATGATACCCCCATGCGTTGTCATTCCTGAGGACTCAGGTGTTATTCCTCTGTACCCTGTAAATTCACGCCATATCCCACCGTTCAGACCGAAACACAGCTATGCAAACACAGCTGCTTCACGGTTGAAACACGAATGGGACAGAGGTACTCAAGCAATCGACTTCTGTACAAAGTCTCCCTCTGGTGAAATGTTTTTAAATCATTTTTAAAACACTTCCAAGAGGACCGATTTGCACAATTCTTTTTTATAATTGATTCGAGTGTAATCCCAGTAAAACATAATTGTGAAAAAACTATATTATTTTTAAAGGTTATGTTTGTTTTTAACGATGTTCATATGGATATATCTGTATGAATGAATAAGTATATTTTACTTGCATTATACAATATAGGAAATAAGCAAGAAAATTAACAATTATAACGATACAATTGTATAAGTAGTTAAGGTATATATATTGTTATACAACTTATAATGGCAAACAAGCTGACGGCCCATCTAATGGAGAGTGGTAACCGTCGCCTATAGACATGAGCAGTACCATGGACATAACAGAGTATATTGTTTCGCCCATGATACCCCCATGCGTTGCCATACCTGACTACTGCCATATCTCACCCTTCTAACCGAAACACAACCATGCAAATACAATTGCTTCACGGTAGAAACACAAATGGGACAGAGGTGTCCAAGCAAACGACTTTTGTATAAAATCTCCCTTTGGTGGCATATATGTATATACAGAGTGTAAGATGCAGTTTGGCAAAAATTTAAACAGTGAATTCAGATCATGTTTCTGAACTGAAAACCAGTGATAAATTTCCAAAAAAATACAAATACATTGCGAATTGGGGGGAAAGGGATTGTTAGTAATAGAGACTGAGAATCCCATTGCTAGCAATATACCCAACCAGGTCGACCTCCTCGCGGTTCTCCCTGGAAACTATCATGGTTAATTCGTGATGAATTCATCATGATGGGCTAACTGGCCTGTTTTCATTCTCATCTATCACCCTTCACTGGTGCTCCGCCAGCGTATCCCGTTAGCGCAGGTGGGGTTACCATACCATTTACACCAATTGAAAAAAAAAAATACATTGCGAATTGTCAAAACTAAGAATCTAATTATACAGCTATGGTGTATTTCCGGTGGGAAAATAATCTACCATCTGATTCAAACCATTCATCTGAATCAGCTATTTTCGTATATATAACGAGAAATTTTATGAATCTATTTTGTTAGGCGTATCTGACTATCTTTTTGACTTCATCAGAAAGTCTTCTTCAGATTTGATTTGACAGCGTATGCTCGTTTTGCCTATTGTTGTAAAAAAAAAAAAAAAAAAACAAAGTATAACGATACAATTGTATAGTAATTAAGGGTAAAGGTAAGGTGTGTACGTGTCTTACTTAAACTTGTTTAGAAAGCAACAGCAGCGAAAACGACCAGCACCCAAATAACAATCTTTTATATCTACAGGGCCGAATTCGAGTGAACAAGTCAGCGAGACCACGTGTTCTTACAATTTCATTTCTTTTTATTCAAGTATCATGACAATAAATAATTATAAAGTTAATTAAAATATAAATTTGTTATATATATTACAAGAATAATTTATTACCAAATTTGGTATAATAACGATTTTAACGTTTTATTATATTTAAAGTAGTTAGTCTGATTTTAATTCATAAATGTAAGTACACATTTTAACACAAGATGTTTAAGAAAATTGATATAATTTAAAATAAATATCTAACACGTGCAAAGCCAAAGGCAACAGTTAGTTAAAATATAAAATAACAATAGAAAAAAACCGATAATACATAACATGTATATAATAGAAGCAGGAAAACACTACTCAGAGACGTATGGTTCCATACACAATGACTGAGTACTTCTATAGTTGCTGTATCCTTTAGTCGCAATCAAAACGAAAGTGGCCACTTAAGCATTTCTCGTTACGAATTGCTTGGATCTAGATGGATGAGCTGTTAAATGTGAAAGGGTGAACATATTATGTACAAGTATGTAAGTTTTATTTTTTTTTTATATTATTTTTAGTTATCTATACTTATAATAAATCTGTATAGAGGTCAATTCTGTACATGAAATATATTTCCAAAATTACTATCAGGGGGTGATTTGTGATCGATACTGATGCCAAAAATGCAATCAGTACAATTTTTGTCTGTCTGTCTGTATTTTCGTTATAGAAACAAAAACTACTCGACGGATTTTAACGAAACTTGGTACAATTATTCTTCATACTCCTAAGCAGGTTATAGTATACTTTTTAATACACTACGACCAATAGGAGCAGAGCAGTAAAGAGAAATGTTGGGAAAATGGGAGAAGCTACACAATTTTTTTTTATTTAAAAATGTCCACCTCGACTCGGACAGCATGCACAATTTTTATTAAGTAAGGCTAAAATTAAAATTGCGAAAACGACTATACAAAACAAAATAAAATACACGTGCGTGCGTGCGTACATGCGTGCGTGCGTGCGTGCTTGCGGCGTGCGTGCGTTTGTTTGTGAGACAAAGAATTTCGTGTATATTATTTCAAGCAAGTGCATATTGTGGTAAAATTGCACAAATTTATGCAAATAAAATTGTAAAAATGTCAACCTCATGGTCAAGGTTTACTATATGTTATGTACTGTACAACACAATGTTTAATGAATTCATTCATTTATATAAAAAATACAACCAAATTGAAAGAGGGGGAAAGGGATTATTAGTAATGGAGACTGAGAATCCCATTGCTAGCAATATACCCAACAAGGTCGACCTCCTCGTGGTTCCCCCTGGAAACTATCATGGTTAATTCCTGATGAATTCATCATGATGGGCTAACTGGCCTGTTTTTATTCTCATCTATCACCCTTCACTGGTGCTCCGCCAGCGTATCGCGTTGGCGCAGACGGGGTTACCATTCCATTTTCACCCATCAAAAAAAAAAACAAATTGAAAACTGCCTTCTTTTTGAAGTTGGTTAGGAAAGAAAATAACAATGCATAAATGAAATACACTTTCACATTAATAACGTCAGTGATAATTTATCACTCTGCTAAATTTTAGGTAATCGTAACTCGTACCCTAAATAAAATAATGAAATAAAATATTGCTTATCCTCAATCTCACCCTTGGGTATTTTAACGGGTGCCCTTACCCTTCTATAAAATGTAACAGGATGTATATATATATTTACGTCCATATTTAGAAACATTATATAATTTTAAACTAAAATTTATTTTACGAATCAAATTTCATAAATGATAAAAATAATTTAAACTTGTTACAATTAGTCAGAACGTATTAAAGTCTTGTTAAATGTTAGAAATTTTTTCGCAACACTGTAAATAATTTCACGTCACATTTTCATAACGTAACTAGTTTCATAACACTAGTTTTATTAAAAATTAATCTTTGCCCATTATTTTGTGGGCGTACATTTCAGAAATAGGAAAGCCAATAAATTACACTTGGGGTAGCCGACTTGACTAGACCCAAGACCAACTGTTTACTGACGAAATCGTGTGCGATCTACCAATTACATACTTTTTGAAATCCCAAATGAAACAACATAGTTCAGTACACAATTATGTAGTGTTTTAAATGTTTTTTCATTTTATTAAGAGGGAAAACATAAAATTGAAAAATATTCTTAGCAAAATGTTATATTTTTTGCCTTGCCACGATCGACTGGACTAATAGAAGCGATCGACCTGTCGATCGCTACCCCTGAAAAATATTATATCTGGATAGCGTATCAAGATAAGATACATAATGAAATAAAATAAATAATTAAATAAATACGGTCATATCGATTGCAAAAAAAAATCACAGTCGATTTAAAATTTGCGACCTAACCTTAGACTAGAGGTACTAACTATATTGATTTCATAATTAAACTACAGATATATATATATATATATATATATATATATATATATATATATATATATATATATATATATATATATATATATATATATATATATATGTATATATATATATATAGTTGCTACCTCTAATTTCGTAATTTAAATTGACTTTTACACACGAGTACTCGTGATTTGCTATCTCCCTCCCACACGGTCATCCTCGAATAAATATTTAATGAGAACGAGTAATGAATAAAAGAGTCGCATAATATTATCTGTTATCGGTTATGATTTATTTCTGCTACAAATACACTTGGGTTCTTTTTTTTTTATTTTTTTTTTTTATTCTATACTGACCACATTACAAAAAATGTTTGGTACAAAAGGCGGACTTAATGCTATATAAGCATTGTCCTATTCGTGTTTCTACTGTGAAGTAGTTGTGTTTAAAGGGTGGGATATGACAGTGAATTTACAGGGTACAAAGGAATAACAACTTAGTCCTCAGGAATGACAACGCAGGGGGGTATCATGGGTGAAACAGTATACTCTGTTTTGTCCATGGCACTGCTCATGTCTATAGGCGACGGTTACCACTTTCCATCAGGTGGGCCGTCAGCTTGTTATCCATAGTAAATTGCATAAAAAAAATATATGTAGCATTCCCTCCCAGTCAACATTTGGCAAAACAGACATGTAGTTATGTAAAGAAATAAATTGAAAATTATTGTAAATATTTATTTTTCTAATAGAATAAAATTGAATAATAATCCGATCTGTGCTATCGATTTAGACAGACAAATGTTGTTATTGTAATTGGAACTAATCTCCCCAAGGGTATACCTTATCAGGTTGATCTTATCGCGGCTCTCCCCGGAAACAAACATTGTTAATTCCTGACGAATTGATTACGGTAGATCCACTGACTTAACTTCATATATATTATATGTAAGCACATAAAAGGAAGGTGGGAGATAAGGGTTTTTTATGCATGATAATGGAATGGACTTCACCTGCGCTATTTTTTTTTTTATTGGTGAAAATGATATGGTAACCCCGCCTGCGCTAACGGTATACGCTTGCGAAGCACCAGTGAAGGGTGATAGATGAGAATGAAAACAGGCCAGTTAGCCCATCATGATGAATTCATCAGGAATTAACCATGATAGTTTCCAGGGGGAACCGCGAGGAGGTCGACCAGGTTGGGTATATTGCTAGCAATGGAATCCTCAATCTCCATTACTAACAATCCCTTTCTCCCCTCACCTGCGCTATTGGTACACGCTGGCAAAGCCCCAGATATAGGTGATGATGAAAGCAGATCAGTTAGCCCATCGTAACGAATTACACAAGAATTTATCACCATGTCTTTCAAGGGGAACCGAGTAGAAGTCGATCTGAGTATGTATATTGCCAGCAATGGGACTGGTAGATTGCGTTACTAACAATCCTCTCCCGTTTGGAGGAAAGGTATTATTAGTAATTAGGTCAATACCCAATATATAATGCGAATTACCGGTGTCATTGCTGGCAATATACCCTATCAGGTTAACCTCCACATGGTCCTAGCAACCATCGTACTGAATTCCAGGTGTATTCAATACGATGGGCTAACTGACCTGCCTTTACATTCTCACTTATCATTCCTCAGGCGCAGGCGGGGTTACCATTCTTTTATCATCATATTCATTTAGAAAAAATACCCAGAAGTTCCACGCAAATGAAATTCAACGGCGTATTTTAATGTATGAAAACAGAATGAAGCATCCGCTTATGCTATCGGTATACAGAGGGAGACTTTGTATAAAAGTCGATTGCTTGGGTACCTCTGTCCCACTCGTGTTTCAACCGTGAAGCATTTGTGTTTGCATGGCTGTGTTTCGGTTTGAAGGGTGAGATATGGCGTGAATTTACTGGGTATAGAGGAATAACACCTGAGTCCTCAGGAATAGCAACGCATGGGGGGTATCATGGGTGAAATAGTATACTCTGTTATGTTCATGGTACTGCTCATGTCTATAGGCGACGGTTACGACTTTCCATCAAGTGGGCCGTCCGATTTTTTGCCATTCTAAGTTGTTAAAAAAAACTAATAAATACAGTGGCGGGGCACCGGTGAGAGATGATAAATGACATCAAAGTCAATTCAGATGACCCCATCATATCGAATTCATTAGGCATTAATCATAATGGTTTCCTGGGGGGACAAGGTATATTACTAACAATGAGTATCTCGGTATAAATAATCTCCCCACCCCCTTCCCTACCCTCTGACCAGTGACGTAGGCGGAATAATTATTACATTATCATACATTAAAAAATATAGCGGATAAAACCCTGTATAAAAGTGGGGGGGAAGTGATTGTTAGTAATGGAGACTGAGAATCCCGTAGCTAGCAATATACTCAACCAGGTCGACCTCCCCGTGGTTCCCTCTGGAAACTATCATGATTAATTCCAGATGAATTCATCATGATGGGCTAACTGGCCTGTTTTCATTCTCATCTATCACACTTCACTGGTGCCCCGCCAGCGTATCCCGTTAGCGCAGGCGGGGTTACTATTCCATTTTCATCCAATAAAAGAAACCCTGTATAAAACACTAAATATTTATATATGACTTTACTTCAAAGTTTTTTTAAAAATATATATCTATATATAAAAATTGTAAGTCACAATATTCTATTGGAACTGTACACACGCAAAGGAAAAAGCAATAAAAATTATCGCCACTAAAAGTTAGTAATTTTAGTAAAATTGGCTTCCGAATATATTTTCGAGTGTATATGGGCCTAAAATTTCCTGTTTCATAGTAGTTTACAACCGTTTTAAGGTTCCGTACCAATAAGGTAAATAAAAATCGGTAAAAAAACTTTTAAGTTAAACGGTTTTATTTTATGTGCACTGAAAACTACAAAATAAATAAATAGTTACTTACCTATCAACCTACGTAGGTGATCTCGGTCATTAATATCTCTGATGGTAGTGGTTGTCATAACATGAACCATGTCAGCGGCCGAAAGGCAGTTCATGAGAGAACACTAACACCAGGGTTTGCTTAGTAGGTAAACTAAGCAGCCCGCACTATAACAAGTAGGTATTTTGACCTTCTAGTTCAGAAATATTTTAGTACTAGGCAGAATAGCTTTTAGGCATATTAGACTAAAATAAAAACGTGGGGCCCATTAACTATTTCTGTATTACTTTCTACTATACTAAGTGTGGATTGCATCGACTAATTATAATCGTCATCATCATCATCCTAGCGGTTTATCCCGGTCGCATCCGAAACCTCATAGCTCCGGAGTCCAGGGTCCGCTGAATCGACTTACTATAATCGTAACTGGAGGTTTTGACCATCAATAACCAGCCGTTACGGCTTCACCAGCGAACGCCGAGCTCATGATCTACCAAAGTATAAGATATGCTCTGCTATAGGTATGATTTCAGAGGGGCCCCACGTTTTTATTTTAGTCTAATATGCCTAAAAGCTATTCTGCCTAGTACTAAAATATTTCTGAACTAGAAGGTCAAAATACCTACTTGTTATAGTGCGGGCTGCTTAGTTTACCTACCAAGCAAACCCCGGTGTTAGTGTTCTCTCATGAACTGCCTTTCGGCCGCTGACATGGTTCATGTTATGACAACCACTACCATCAGAGATATTAATGACCGAGATCACCTACGTAGGTTGATAGGTAAGTAACTATTTATTTATTTTGTAGTTTTCAGTGCACATAAAATAAAACCGTTTAACTTAAAAGTTTTTTTACCGATTTTTATTTTCTTGTTTTTAGTATTTAGTGAAATTGTTTACCGAATATTCCTCATTTTATTTAATTCATTCAGTGCATCATTATTACATGGTTTCTTACCTGATAATTTAGTACAATCTAATTCCTCAATACATAGCCCTTCCAGAGACTTGACTCGACTTAGAGCTACGTATGCTTGTCCTTCCTCAAACCATTTTGAGCCCAAATATACTACTGCATGGTCGACGGTGCTGCCCTGCATTTTATGGACGGTGAATGCTCATGACAAAACTAAGGGCAACATCCTTTTTTCAGCCGTATCATAATTGAATTTTGCTGGAAACTGTATGGCTTTAGGGTAAATAACGTGCATGCCGTCTGTGCCAAAGTCAATTAAAACTGATGATATATCTGTTTCGTACATTTGGGTTCGACGGAACTGAGGCCAAAAAGGTGTCTGAGTGTCAAGTGTCTGAGAGTCTAGTGTCTGAGTGTCTTGTATCCGAGTGTCCAGTGTCTGAGTGTCTAGTGTCTAGTGTTTAGTATCTGAGTGTCGAGTGTCGAGTGTCGAGTGTCGAGTGTCTAGTGTCTGAGTGTCGAGTGTCTGAGTGTCTAGTGTCTAGTGTCTAGTGTTTAGTGTCTGAGTGTCGAGTGTCGAGTGTCGAGTGTCGAGTGTCTAGTGTCTAGTGTCTGAGTGTCTAGTGTCTGAGTGTCTTGTATCCGAGGGTCTAGTGTCTGAGTGTCTAGTGTCTGGGTGTCTGAGTGTCTAGTGTCTAAGTGTCGAGTGTCGAGTGTCGAGTGTCGAGTGTCTAAGTGTCGAGTGTCGAGTGTCGAGTGTCGAGTGTCGAGTGTCGAGTGTCAAGTGTCGAGTGTCGAGTTTCGAGTGTCAAGTGTCTGAGAGTCTAGTGTCTGAGTGTCTTGTATCCGAGTGTCGGAGTGTCTAGTGTCTAGTGTTTAGTGTCTGATTGTCGAGTGTCGAGTGTCGAGTGTCGGGTGTCGAGTGTCGAGTGTCGAGTGTCGAGTGTCGAGTGACGTCGAGTGTCGAGTGTCTGAGTGTCTAGTGTCTGGTGTTTAGTGTCTGAGTGTCGAGTGTCGAGTGTCAGAGTGTCTAGTGTCTGGGTGTCTGAGTGTCAAGTGTCTGAGAGTCTAGTGTCTGACTGTCTTGTATCCGAGTGTCCAGTGTCTGAGTGTCTAGTGTCTGGATGTCTGAGTGTCTAGTGTCTAGTGTCTAGTGTTTAGTGTCTGAGTGTCGAGTGTCGAGTGTCGAGTGTCGAGTGTCGAGTGTCGAGTGTCGAGTGTCAAGTGTCGAGTGTCTAGTGACGAGTGTCTAGTGTCTAGTGTCTGAGTGTCGAGTGTCTGAGTGTCTTGTGTCTAAGTGTCGAGTGTCGAGTGTCGAGTGTCAAGTGTCGAGTGTCGAGTTTCGAGTGTCTAGTGTCTGAGTGTCTAGTGTCTGGGTGTCTGAGTGTCAAGTGTCTGAGAGTCTAGTGTCTGAGTGTCTTATATCCGAGTGTCGGAGTGTCTAGTGTCTAGTGTTTAGTATTTGAGTGTCGAGTGTCTAGTGTCTGAGTGTCGAGTGTCTGAGTGTCTAGTGTCTAGTGTCTAGTGTTTAGTGTCTGAGTGTCGAGTGTCAAGTGTCGAGTGTCGGGTGTCGAGTGTCGAGTGTCGAGTGTCGAGTGTCGAGTGTCGAGTGTCGAGTGTCGAGTGTCGAGTGTCGAGTGTCGAGTGTCGAGTGTCTGAGTGTCTGGTGTTTAGTGTCTGAGTGTCGAGTGTCAGAGTGTCTAGTGTCTGGGTGTCTGGGTGTCAAGTGTCTGAGAGTCTAGTGTCTGAGTGTCTTGTATCCGAGTGTCCAGTGTCTGAGTGTCTAGTGTCTGGATGTCTGAGTGTCTAGTGTCTAGTGTTTAGTATCTGAGTGTCGAGTGTCGAGTGTCGAGTGTCTAGTGTCTGAGTGTCGAGTGTCTGAGTGTCTAGTGTCTAGTGTTTATTGTCTGAGTGTCGAGTGTCGAGTGTCGAGTGTCTAGTGACGAGTGTCTAGTGTCTAGTGTCTAGTGTCTGAGTGTCGAGTGTCTGAGTGTCTTGTGTCTGGTGTTTAGTGTCTGAGTGTCGAGTGTCAAGTGTCGAGTGTCGAGTTTCGAGTGTCAAGTGTCTGAGAGTCTAGTGTCTGAGTGTCTTGTATCCGAGTGTCGGAGTGTCTAGTGTCTAGTGTTTAGTGTCTGATTGTCGAGTGTCGAGTGTCGAGTGTCGGGTGTCGAGTGTCGAGTGTCGAGTGTCGAGTGTCGAGTGACGTCGAGTGTCGAGTGTCTGAGTGTCTAGTGTCTGGTGTTTAGTGTCTGAGTGTCGAGTGTCGAGTGTCAGAGTGTCTAGTGTCTGGGTGTCTGAGTGTCAAGTGTCTGAGAGTCTAGTGTCTGAGTGTCTTGTATCCGAGTGTCCAGTGTCTGAGTGTCTAGTGTCTGGATGTCTGGATATCTGAGTGTCTAGTGTCTAGTGTCTAGTGTTTAGTGTCTGAGTGTCGAGTGTCGAGTGTCAAGTGTCGAGTGTCGAGTGTCGAGTGTCGAGTGTCAAGTGTCGAGTGTCTAGTGACGAGTGTCTAGTGTCTAGTGTCTGAGTGTCGAGTGTCTGAGTGTCTTGTGTCTAAGTGTCGAGTGTCGAGTGTCGAGTGTCAAGTGTCGAGTGTCGAGTTTCGAGTGTCTAGTGTCTGAGTGTCTAGTGTCTGAGTGTCTAGTGTCTGGGTGTCTGAGTGTCAAGTGTCTGAGAGTCTAGTGTCTGAGTGTCTTATATCCGAGTGTCGGAGTGTCTAGTGTCTAGTGTTTGAGTGTCGAGTGTCGAATGTCGAGTGTCTAGTGTCTGAGTGTCGAGTGTCTGAGTGTCGAGTGTCTGAGTGTCGAGTGTCTGAGTGTCTAGTGTCTAGTGTTTAGTGTCTGATTGTCGAGTGTCGAGTGTCGAGTGTCGAGTGTCGGGTGTCGAGTGTCGAGTATCGAGTGTCGAGTGTCGAGTGTCGAGTGACGTCGAGTGTCGAGTGTCTGAGTGTCTAGTGTCTGGTGTTTAGTGTCTGAGTGTCGAGTGTCGAGTGTCAGAGTGTCTAGTGTCTGGGTGTCTGAGTGTCAAGTGTCTGAGAGTCTAGTGTCTGAGTGTCTTGTATCCGAGTGTCCAGTGTCTGAGTGTCTAGTGTCTGGATGTCTGAGTGTCTAGTGTCTAGTATTTAGTATCTGAGTGTCGAGTGTCGAGTGTCGAGTGTCTAGTGTCTGAGTGTCGAGTGTCTGAGTGTCTAGTGTCTAGTGTTTATTGTCTGAGTGTCGAGTGTCGAGTGTCGAGTGTCGAGTGTCGAGTGTCGAGTGTCGAGTGTCTAGTGACGAGTGTCTAGTGTCTAGTGTCTGAGTGTCGAGTGTCTGAGTGTCTTGTGTCTAAGTGTCGAGTGTCGAGTGTCGAGTGTCGAGTGTCGAGTGTCGAGTGTCGAGTGTCGAGTGTCGAGTGTCAAGTGTCGAGTGTCGAGTTTCGACTGTCTAGTGTCTGAGTCTCTAGTGTCTGAGTGTCTAGTGTCTAGGTGTCTGAGTGTCAAGTGTCTGAGAGTCTAGTGTCTGAGTGTCTTATATCCGAGTGTCGGAGTGTCCAGTGTCTGAGTGTCGAGTGTCTAAGTGTCTAGTGTGGTCTTAGTGTCTTTGTGTCGAGTGTCGAGTGTCGAGTGTCGAGTGTCGAGTGTCGAGTGTCGAGTGTCGAGTGTCTAGTGACGAGTGTCTAGTGTCTAGTGTCTAGTGTCTAGTGTCTAGTGTCTGAGTGTCGAGTGTCTGAGTGTCTTGTGTCTGGTGTTTAGTGTCTGAGTGTCGAGTGTCGAGTGTCGAGTGTCTAGTGTCTGAGTGTCTAGTGTCCGAGTGTCTTGTATCCGAGTGTCTAGTGTCTGTGTGTCTAGGGTCTGAGTGTCTGAGTGTCTAGTGTCTGAGGGTCTAGCGTCTGAGTGTCTAGTGTCCGAGTGTCTAGTGTCTGGGTGTCTCAGTGTAGTCCTATTATTTGATACCCATATTGTGGTGGTTGTGGAAAAATATGTACCTAGTCCGCCATATTGGAACGGCATTCATCTTGAATTTTAAATTTTGACATAATCATCGTGTTTTACTAGTGTAGCCCTTTCATTTGATACCCATATTGCGGGGGTTAAGGAAAAATATGTAATCCTCCATTTTGTATCGGCGGCCATCTTAGATTTATAATGTTATTGATTTTATTATATTGTATTGTCATCTAAATTAAATGTGTGTACCAAATTTCAGATCAATCTGACAACGGGAAGGTGCTTAAATTCCAATTTCTAATTTTGACCCAAATAAATAAATACCGTACAGGTCGAGCTAAATAAAACCGTTTAAAAAAGGGTTAGCAACGCACGCAACGCAAAACGCACCATAAAGTTTTTATGCGGAAAAGTTTTCGACTTATGACAGAAAATATAGAAAAAAAAAATCACCCTTCTTTAGCTTCTAAAGTAAAATCTAAAATAATGTGAACGTAAAAGGGAAAATAGAATGATGTTTTAACTTTAACAGTTATTAAGAAATCATCAAAAAATATTTAATAACAACCTATTATATTTATGCAAACTAGTTTTTAAGCATATAGCTTAAAGTAAGAAATTCTACCAGAGGGAGAGATATATTACATTATTGAGATATTTCACAAATAACATAATTATGAAATTTCATATGATTTGGTGATTTTTACGTCGCAACTGTTACTTCTCTTTATGTAGACTGTTATAAATAGAATTAAATGAATAATCGTAGATAACATATATCCAAATACCACAGTTATTCATTAAATCATCTGAAGTCTGAAGAACTATTATATATCCACCTTCATATTCATATTTCTTACTTCATTTTACGTAGTTTCAGTTTCAATTATAATTATATACAAGTGAAAATCACAGTCTGTGAAATTTCACAAATTGAATAACTGTGAAATGTTATTAATAACAATTTCATTAAGCAATAATTATCTAAAAGTAACAACATATCCATGCTTACTAACTACTACAAATTCAGGTTTTAATTAGCCGATCTGATTGCTTTGGGCCACAAACACGACTTGTTACTTAGTACTAAATATTATAATGTTTTATTTTTAAACTTATTGTACTTTATCAAATATATTTTGCTCCGTTACAACCAGAATTTAGATCCACAAAGAAAAACCACTTTAATCGTAACAAAATATGTACGAGTATGTAACAAATCGGAAATAAACCTTGTCGCTTTCAGAAAGAATTATAGAAATCGGTACACAATTGGTAACGGAATAACGATGTCCTATCGAAAATCATTTAAAAAGAGAACATAAGAGGCCTTATTCGAGGACATTTAAAATTAATTGTGGATAATTATAAATCAGGAATCTGCGTCAGACACAAACGCGTTTAATCTGTCAGTTTTCATGAATAACAAATAGATTGTATCGACTGGAGTTACCCGTTTTGTCAGTTGACATTGTTGTATAATCCATTTACTGACAAAGAACGTCGACTTTTAAGTATCAAACGATTCAACGTTTCGATTAATTAAATAAAAAGAGCAAGATGTTGAGTAATGCAATTAAAAAATCGATCTATATGATTGATCGATTTATTAATTGCGAATTACAATTTTATTATTATAAAATTAATAAAGATATTGAAGTATTTTCTTTAAAAGGGTGATAATGGAATGGTAATATAAGTATTAATAAGTTTGTTTAGTTCCTATGTTTGAAAATTTTCCCCCTATTGTACACCGCTCTATCTGCTGACACTGATGCTGCTTTCCACTTCGGGTGTGCTGGAAGAGAACTCTTTTAGAGTGAAGCTTGTTTTTGTACATTTAATTACCTATGTCGTATTTTTAAATATAATTAGTATATACAATGAAGTATTAAATAAAAAAGTAAATAAAATATCATCGTTAAAGAAAACCTATAGTCCTAATCATAGATGTAAACATAAAGATCAAACAATATAAGTACATACAGCCCAAAGGCACATCGCATGTGTTGCCGATTCAGAGAACTAAATTTGTCTGCCTCTGTATCAGAGATTACAATGGGAATATTAACAAGGTCTTCTGGTTGGTTATATCTTACTTATTTTTCCAAATCACTACAATTCACGCATACGCGTGTTTGACACGAAACTGTAGATATGGATAGATCAGCCCACTTAAGCGCCCTACGAGTATAATAGGCCTTCCCCAAGACGTGATTCCTTCATCCTATAGCCTCGGATCTTTCAAACAAAGCGTGAAAAGCACTTAGTGACACGGCATAGTGCGGTCAACAGTTGTGAGTAAATCATTCTCATTGATTCTCATGATACCAGAGGAAGACTTTGTATAAAAGTCGATTGCTTAGGTACCTCTGTCCCTTTCGTGTTTCTTCCGTGAAGCAGTTGTGTTTGCATGGCTGTGTTTCGGTTTGAAACGTGGGATATGGCGTAAATTTACTGAGTACAGAGAAATAACACCTAAGTCCTCATAAATGGCAACGCATGGGGGGTATCATGGGCGAAACAGTAAACTCTGTTACTGCTCATGTTTATAGGCGACGGTCATCACCTTCCATCAGCTTGTTTGCCATTCTAAGTTGTATAAAACAAAATCGTAATATACAAAAACCTCATGTCCGTTCATTTTAATCTCCAAAACCACTCAAACGACTTTCATAAAATTCTATAAATATGTTGTTTGTTCCAACTTAAAAGATTAGATAGTTTTTGTACTAATAATTAACCCAGTATGCAGAGTTAGTGAGCAAAACAATGCTTGCCGAATGATGACACGAAATAATAGCAAATATGCTACCATATTAAAGTTACCAAACGATTAAATGCACATTCCGTACACTGTTACGCCTACTGTTTCAGACGCAGAGTGAGTACTTGAAAGACTGTTTCGTAACATTCAAACTTGTGCAAACAAGCGTTGTTAATTAAACAGTATCTTAATTTGTTATTGATCCCTACAAAATTTCCCTTCATTCGAGGTCGCGCGGCGGCGATGCGGCGAAACTTGTGTTGACAGGTGTCGAGAATTACGCTTTACCAACATTAAGCTCTTGTTATGGGAGATAAAGTGAAGGAAAACAACAACCGATCTCAGAAGGTTTAATAAAATCACTGTCATTATTCATATAGATTAAAATACATCATTTTTCCTTAATTACTAAATATTTGTTTCACCAGAGGGAGACTTTGTGCAAAAGTCGTTTGCTTGGGTACCTTTGTCCTATTCGTATTTCAACTGTAAAGCAGTTGTGTTTGCATGGCTGTGTTTCGGTTTGAAGGATGGGATATGGCGTGAATTTACTGGGTACAAAGGAATAACACCTGAGTCCTCAGGAATGGCAACGCATGGAGGGTATCGTGGGGGAAACAGTATACTCTGTTATGTCCATGGTACTGCTCAAGTGTAAAGGCGACTGTTACCACTTTCCATCAAGTGGGCTGTCAGCTTGTTTGCCATTTTAAGTTGTATAAAAAAAATTGTATTATGCCCGAAAAAAATCAATAGAAATATTTAATTAATTTTGGAATTTAAGAAGACTTGACAAAAGTTCTCCGCTTGAATACCTATGTTCTACTCACGTTTCTATATTTTCTGTCGCTAAACAGTTATGTTTGTATGTTGACTAGTGGGATACAGCAATGAAATTACAAGAGGCATAAGCATAATATTTTTTTTTTTTAAATGCCAACACACGAGATATACTATGGGCATCACAGTGTATTTAGTGATCATCCATGCTATTATTAATGACTGTAGGTACGCGTAGTCCCGACACAAAATGAGTCACCCTTTTCCTTCCCATGGGTGTAAGAGGCGTAAGAGGCGAATAAGAGAACTCAATAGGCGAGGGATGGACACGAGCGTCTCTCTTAATGCATCACTCAAAGCCTAACTGGGGTTGCCGGAAGGAAAGGGATTATTAGTAATAGGTCAAATAGCCCCATTATTAACAATATACCCTGTCAGGTTAACCTCAACGTGGTTGCCCCTGGAAACCATAATATAGTGGTTAATTCTAGTTGAATTCGTCAGGATGAGATAACTGACCTGCTTTCATGCTCTCTAGTCATCTATCACTGGTGCCCCATCAGCGTATATGTTACCATACCATTTTCATCCATTAAAAAAAACTGCGGTTTCTAACCCACCTGCGAATCATGACCTCTGGCAATCCCCCCCCCCCTTATGGGGGAGGCCATTGTTCAGCAGTGGACAGTTAACGGCTGATATGAAAGAATGAATGAATCACAACTGTCACTTTTCATAAGGTAAGCCGTCACTTTGTTTGCTACTCTATGTATTATAAAAAAATATATACATATTTATGTTACAACCCACCGTCACTACTACCAACATAGTAGAACGACCAATCCGGGCCACTCGCGGGCACTCACCCACTGATTATAAATAATAGGCACTGGCGCCCTCTACAGTAGTCTTACGCCGGCCGCCAATACATTCGCAAATGTCTTACATGTACCTAGACCTAGAGCGCAATCCCGCCATAGCTAACAACTGTGTATTACTTGTTGCTCGTATTAAACTTGTCTTGATAATCGGGGTCTTTCAATTCACAACCCATGACTCTGAGGGGGAAAGGGATTGTTAGTAATGGAGACTGAGAATCCCATTGCTAGCAATATACCCAACCAGGTCGACCTCGTCGCGGTTCCCCCAGGAATCTATCATGGTTAATTCCTGATGAATTCATCATGATGGGCTAACTGGCCTGTTTTCATTCTCATCTACCTCTCACCCTTCACTGGTGCTCCGCCAGCGTATTCCGTTAGCGCAGGCGAGGTTACCATACCATTTTCACCCATCAAAAAAAACCCGCGACTCTGCTTACTATATATTTCATTTTGCAGGCAATGATCACGACTTTCCACGATGTGAAATGCAGGCCGTCCTGCTTGATTGTCACTACAATAAAAAAAAACTCTTAAATTTGGTAATTTAAAACGTTCTTATTCCGTTTTCAGAAATGTCACCCAACAAAAAATGAGTCATATCCAAACCAAATTACATATATGTGAAAACAAGCGAAAATACAAACGAAAAGGACAAGAAATACATTTAAAATGGAGAATGGCATTAGGCAGGCCCGCGACGTGTGTGTATGGCCTCGTTAGCAGCTGATCACCCTTTTCCTTTTTCGCGTCGAGACTGCGACATCTTCGTCCGGATTGCGATGAATATGGAAATGAGGATGACGGACAGTCGACAGTAAAACGCTTATATTAAATATTATAATCGTATTTTTGAAAATACATGTACATGAACTTTATACAAAAGTCGTTTGCTTGGGCACTTTTGTCTCTCGAAGAACTGACAACGGATGGGAAAGAAAGGTTCTTGAGCGGCGAATTTGTACGAGTAAACGCAGTGTAGGACAACAGGGGTAAATGAAGTGACGACCTCAAATGCATTGCAGGAAGTCGGTGGATGTATTTATTTATTTAAATCGTGATACATAGGTAACAATGGATGGTAAAACAAGATAGGTCCTCTATGGTCAACCCCATATATCGAGGTATACAAATTTGCAATTATATAAAAAAAAATAAATTATATAAAAAAAATCAACAATGTCACATTTATAGTAAAAAATTATAATATTATAGAAATTTATTACATTTATCTTCAAGGAAATCGTCAATTGAATAGTATGTTCTGTTTACTAGGTATTCATACAGTTTATTTTTAAATTTTTTTATGTCATCTGTCTGTGAGGGATTTAGGTAAGTTATTATATATTCTAGGTGCCATCCCTAAGACACTTTTAGTGAATTATTCACTAAAAGTGTCTTAAGGATGTCGTTCTATGTGATTTTGAAATGATTTTGTGGCGCTGTCTATTTTTTTTTTTAATGTAGGTAGCTCAAGACCGTTCTTTATGATATTATTTGTAAAATAAATACATTTCTTTTTATTATTTATAATTTTAAAACACAGTCCCTTTAGAACTTGTTATAATTATCGTTCTAATTAAACGGAAACATCATTCCGTAAAACAAAATTTCTTTTATCAATATTGAAATGTTATTATATATTTCTAAGAAGTTTCCGATCCAAATAATTAAATTAACATGTATTAATTATATTTATATAATATATTTTGATAAAAATCTCTTGTTGGATCGTTATGCGGTCTATTTTTACTTAGAAAATGTAATTACTCGCGTTTCTTCAAACTTCATAATTGAATTGTCAAGTAAAATTAGAAAAAATATATATATCCTTGGAGAGGTATGTAGGTGGCGATACGGTGCGTTGTAGGCCGTTGGTGAAACCATAAAAATAAAAGTCATTCTGATGGCAATTTAAAAGGTACATTACGTATAAAAAGTACGTGCTTTATTTTGAATTTCTTTTTTATTAAATAACCTTATTCCTCAGGAATGGCAACGCATGGGGGGTATCATGGGCGAAAGAGTACACTGTTATGTCCATGGTACTGCTCATGTCTATAGGCGACGGTTACCACTTTCCATCAGGTGAGCCGTCAGCTTGTTTGCCATTCTAAGTTGCATTAAAAAAACTAGCGATTCGGCCTGACTTTGCACTAGTACAAATAGTACTTAGGAAACTTTTCGTAAAAAATGTGTCAAAGAGAGTGAAACCCTTATCAAACCCCGATGCACAGTTTAAAAAATATAAGCGTTGAAATAGACAGACAAGGGCATAGATTCTATTTTACAGTATTTAGAAAAAAGTTATAATATGAATTCATAAATAAATTTCATTCAAAGTAGTTCGAGCGTATGAGAAACCTCTAAATATCTTTACAAATGTACAATTTTTAAACGAATACAGGCAAAAGTAAAATATTTTATTTATTTATTTAAATAAATTTATTGATCAAATAAACATATGATATATATGGCTATCGGCCATTCGGCATGCTTTGTAGGGGTCACGTCACACCATCTAGTAGGGGATCGTCCTACACTGCGTTTATCATACGGAGTCGCCACTCAAGACACTTTCTGCCCCATCGGTTGTCGGTTCTTCGAGCTGTGCGACCAGCCCATTGCCACTTCAGCTTACCAAATCATCTTTATTCAAATGTTTATTTATTTATTTATTTATTCATTAGTACAAATATGTGAACATGGCGGACTTAATGCTAAAAGCATTCTCTCCCAGTCAACCATAGGGAAGTGTCAGAATACTCGAATAAAACCAAATAACTACTTAACACGCATAATCAGACATACATACTATATATATATATATATATATATATACATGCGTGTGGTTTCGACATATAATAGGCCACCCCTTCCTAAGAAGGAGTAGTTCCTTCCTGTCGTAAGAGCCGACTAAGGGAGGGCGAGGAATGGGCAGCAGCATCACTCTAAAAACATCTCTAAAGCTTGACTGCTTTAAATACACCCTTTGCCATAATGGAATTTGATACAAAAACTTTTTAATGATGTAACTACATGATAGATAGATAGATAGATACTCTTTATTGTTTCCTCCAAAATATTACTATTGTAATCTTTCACGTTATTAGTACATCATTGTACTATTGTACAATGATGTTAGTAGAGTACTGTCCACTGAACATAAGCCTCCTCCTTGGAGGGATTTGCTAATACTTGCCACGCTTGGCAGGCGGATTGACAACCGCAGTTAGGCTTTTAAATATGTTTTAAAAGGGACGGTGCTGCCTATCCCACTGTCATTAAGTTCCCTCAATCGCCTCTTATGACACCCACAGGAAAGGAAAGGGAGGCCTATTCTATGCCGGGACCACACGGCCAACTTACGTTTGGAAATTTGTATGTTAAGATATTTGTAATTCAATAGCACTTAGTCTTAATGGATTTGAATAAAATTTATAATGAAGGTAATGGTAGCTTGGGTACCTCTGTCCCATTCGTGTTTCAAGCGTGAAGCAGTTGTGTTTGCATGGCTGTGTTTCGATTTGTACGGTGGGATATGGCGTGAATTTACTGGGTACAGAGAAATAACACCTGAGTCCTCAGGAATGGCAACGCATGGGTGGTATCATGGGCGAAACAGTATACTCTGTTATATTCATGGTACTGCTTATGTCTATAGGCGACGGTTACCACTTTCCATCAGGTGGGCCGTCAGCTTGTTTGCCATTCTAAGTTGTATAACAAAAAAGGTTAACTTAACACATAGACTTTATGTATTGTTTTAAATGCAAAACCGCAGGAAACATCTAGTGAGATAATATAGGTTATAAAGATGAATATAATGTAAAGTATTGGCTTAAACCTGTAATAACAGATACTTTTCTTTTAAATTTTACACATCCTATGGGTTTTACCCATAGGATGTGGTATGTATTTTTATTATTTCTGTAATGTAACTTCATAATTGCTATATTTTTCCATCAATGATTCCCTCTAATAAAAAAGACTACTGAGGTATTATTTATTATTTATTAATGCATTAATGTATTAAGTATGTGAAATACATTTTAAGATTAGGGTATGATAGGTCTGACATATCCTTATAGGATAAAAGCCTGTAAATATAAAAAAAAAAAACTTCATTATAACGCGTATTTCTTGCAACGCAGCAGCACTTAATTTATATCTGTAGCCCACTCATTCATAAACGATATATCTTCTTTGGAAAATATACTTTATATCCTGAGGAGACAAAAAACGTCGCTACAAAAAATATCTTTAAATTCTTATCACTGAAAGAAATTAGCGGCGAACTTTAAAAAAGGACGAGCACAGAAGATGATGGAAAGTTCGCAGTGTCACAGGTTTGTCTGCCTGAAAAAAGCCCCTCTTTCAATAATAATAGCAATAATTTATAATGTAATCAGGCTCGGATTAATACATAATAATTAGTACATAATAATTTTATCAGTGTTTTTTTTTATGTAGAAATTTTTTTCAATATCATTCCATTAGGCCACCATTCATTCATTACTCATTACAATACCATCATGCCCATAATACAAGATAGCGATCCAAGCTCTTTTTATCGGGGGATCATTATAATTTTATGGTAACCGCTTTTGTGAGCGATGACACCGCGAACAAGAGCGTTCGGGTCGTATTATAATAATCGATGATGTCACTTAGGGGCTTATGAATATTTTACATCCCTCACGTGGCGCATGCATCACCCCCCTCCCCCGCCGCCTCCTCCAGATCGTAATGTCCGACCGTAAATTCTTGGAGACGGCGTAATTTCGTGTAACTAACGCGCTTAACTCATCTTAATACTGTGCTGTCGAGTTGTGATTAATCAACATTATCTTAGACAAGTTATTACCGTTATGTTGGTAGTATTAAATAAAAATGGAAGTCTGATTTTCAGGAGAGAAGAGTTTATAATGTACTGAAATAAAAATACTATAAGTTTTTTTTATGCAACTTACAATGGCAAACAATCTGACGGCCCACCTGATAAAAAGTGGTAACCGTCGCCTATAGACATGAGCAGGTACCATGGGCATAACAGAGTATACTATTTCACCCATGACACCCTCCCATGTGTTGCCATTTCTGAGGACTCAGGTTTTATTCCTCTGTACACTGTAAATTCACTACCATATCTCACCCTTCAAACCGAAACCGTTTTATGTAGCACTTTATTCTTGCCTGTAAAGTTTTGCGACGTACGACTTTACGTACGTACGACGTATTACCAATAACAGTATATTACTACCTAAATCAGGCATAAATACCTACATATAGTAAGGGTATACCTATATATTTTTTTATAAAGTTTCGATATGAGGCGAACACAATCTTGTCCAATTCAACCCTAATAAGACACAAGTCTGCGCGTTCACCGTAAAGAAGACGTCATTTGTCGTATCTCCTCACTTTCAGGGCACTTCTCTTGATAAAAAGTCGAATCTAGGAGTTCTGGGCGTTGATATATCTAGCGACGTCCAGTTTTGCGGTCATCTGGAGGAAAACGACTAAGATAGCTTCCAAAAAGTTAGGTGTGCTCAATAGAGTGAGATCGTATTTCACGCCGGAACACCGCTTAAAATTGTGTAAAGCTCAAGTCAGGCCACATATGGAATACTGTTTTCACCAATAGGCCGGAGCGCCACAGTACCAACTCCTTCCATTAGACCACATTCAAGTTCGGGCGGCTCGAATTATTGATGATCAGCGCCTTACTGTCCGACTTGACCCACTGAAACTGCGTAGAGATCTTGCATCTCTATGCATCTTCTACCTAATTTATCAAGAGGAGTGCTCTGAGGAATTGTTCGGGTTGACACCTGCTGCTGATTCTCACCACCGTACAACCCGCCACAAACTAAAGTTTCATCCCAACCATCTGGATGAGTGACGGTTTTCCACCGTGCGTTTTTCAAGGCACTTTCTTCCATGCACAGCCATTCTTTCTAATCAACTTCCACCGACAGTATTTCTAAACCGATACGATATCATAACTTTAAAGAAAAGAGCATATTCCTTTTTAAAAGGCCGGCAGCATACCTGCAATGCCGCTGGTGTTGTGAGTGATCATGGGCGGCGGTAGTCACTTACCATCAGGTGAGCCGCATGCTCGTTTGCCCCCTGTGTTGTAAAAAAGACATGTTTATCAATTAAAATTATATTGTTAACATCTGCATTTATTTATATGCGTGTTTCATAAATAAAAATCTTATAAACAAAAATAAGACTCAAAACAAATGACTTGATGAATTTTTTTTTAATAACTTCCAAAATGAAAGATTTCTGTCGTCGTCAAAATTTGCATATTACGCGAGTACGTCGCCAATTCTGAAACAATTTTCAGATACATATATTTTTTTCAATCGACACAATCCACTTCCCTGTTGGCCTCATATGAATTTTATGATGACGAAGCTGCAGAGAAATCGCATTGAAAAATCTTTTTGCTTAGTTGCGAAGCAGATTTATTTGTATACTTACAATTTTGTGTTCTCAATGTAATGCGTATACGAAATATCGTCATTTTCTCTCTCGTACTGTGTGCGTGCCTGTATGCGTGCGTGCGTGCATGTGTGTGTCAATACATGTGAGTACATGTATGTGTGTGTGTGTGTGTGTGTGTGTGCGCGCGCATATGTGTGCATATGTATGTATTCACAATTGAAGTTATAATTTTTGCAGAGCAAATTGACTTGTTATTCATTAAGATTTCATTATTATTTTGATTAATAGTTCGATCTAATTTTAGATATTTTACATACGTTTATCTGTTTTGTTTAGTACCCATTATCGTCATCATATTAAACGTTAACTGTCCACTGCTGAACATAGGTCTCTCCCCTGGGAGGTTTTACCAGTAATCGCCACGCTTAGCAGACAACACTCATAGGAAAATGGGTGGCGTATTCTATTCCGGTACCACGCGGCTGTTTATTACTCACACCTAATATTTTCTCGATAAAATCTATCAGTGAAGACGTATAATCAATATACTACACTCTAATATAAAGTGACGTTGCGAAATTGAACCTTATTAAGTTCAAAAACATTATTATGTGTCAAAGAAAAAAGAACGCTTCAGCGGCGTCTCACATTACAGAGATCAGACGTCGACCTCGAGTGCCGTTGGGACGTTGATCTTTTATAAATACTTAAACTTTCTACGACATCGAATTTAAGCGTCATTAATCATCGATGATGAAATTGATCCCATAAGTTTTAAAGGAAACCGATACGGGAATAAAGAAATGTAGTTTTTTTTTAATGGATGATAATGGAATGGTAACCCCGCCTATATAGCGTAGGCGGCACCAGTGAGAGATGATTGGTGAGGATGAAAGCAGATCAGTTAGCCTATCGTGACGAATTCAACAAGTATAAATCACGATAGTTTTCAGGGGAAACCGCGTGGAGGTCGACTTGACAGGGCTTACTAGTTGTAATCAATGTAGTATACTCTAATCATACTGTTCTTATGTTAAAACGAATAAAAATAAGCTTCATTAACTTAGCTCAAAGAATTTACCTAGAAATACCTGATTATAAAAAAAATACTGGATCATATATCAACAGGTGGATTTAGCTTAGCGATAAACAAGATTTATAAAATTCCTCAAAGAGAAATGGCTTATTTAATAGTCATAAAATTGACTAGAAGAGAATTTTATATGGCACTAGTGTTTTGCCCGTTACTTCGCCCGCGTGGATATCAGATCAATCAGTCTTCTCTTGGCCCACCAGGCGAGGTAGGGGCCTCGGAGCGTACCCCTTTACCCTGGCTTCAGCTTCGGAGACTACCACCTTCGGGTCACGAGGTTATAAGCCGAGACCAGACGAGAGCCGAGACTCGGGTATTATTCCTATGTACCCTGTAAATTCACTGCCCTATCCCATCTTTCAAACTGAAACACAGCCATGCAAACACAACTGTTTTACGGTAGAAACACGAATTGTACAGAGGTGTCCAAGTAAACGACATTTGTGCAAAGTCTCACTCTGGTATATTTATATATGGCAAACAACATTGATTTCAACAAACGGATATGATTGTAAATTGGTACACTGGGCAAAGCCACGATTTACAACCATTATTTGCGAATCGCCACAATCATTTACTTGTACTGACAATAAAAGCTTGTAAAAACAATTGGCAAGGAAATATTTTTCAGTACCGCCACTCATGTAAACACTGCTAAGCTCGCTTTGTACAAATTTATTCCAAGCACGTAATATTATTTTAAATAAATCGTCGCAAAGCTGGTCGCCACTCAAAAACTGAATTCCGCTCTCTCTCTCTCTCTCTCTGTGTGTGTGAATATATTTTTTTAAATGTTTTATTATATCTGAACGAATAGCAGTCCTTTTTTTTGTGTATTATATTCCGTAATAATCGTATTTTGTATGACACCTGAGTTCACATATTATACGCCAACCAACAATTATTCTATATTATGTAGTGTGAAATAGAAATTTTATATATATATATAACTTAAAATGCAAATATAATAGCAAACAAGCTGACGCTCCACCTGATGGAAAGTGGTAACCGTCGCCTATAGACATGAGCAGCATGGACATAACAGTGTATACTGTTTCGCCCATGATACCCCCCATGCATTGCCATTCCTGAGGACTCAGTTAACTTATTAACTTGCATCATATTGATAACAATCTTAAATTTTTAAACAAGTAAGTATATGAATATTACAATAACATGAGAATGCTACTAGCATTAAGTGAGCCTTTTGTATAATAAAGTTATTTAGGTAAGTAAATAAATATTTTTTTATATTCAATTACACTTAATAACGATTACATTTTTGAGTAGACATTTTTTAATTATTAAACCGCCTATAAGAAAAAAAAAGCTTTTGAAACTGAATACTTTATTAAAGAACAGAGTATACTCTGTTTGTCGCCGCGCGCGTGCCCCTTTATACCCATGCTTCCTAGACACGTGCCTAGTTTAGCTTAAAGATAATTTTCCTCTGATATACAGTATATCAGCCATTCAGTCCTGGCGTAGAATAGACCACCCCTTCCTTTCACGTGGGTGTCGTAAGGGGCGACTAAGGAAGAGCGAGGGCTGGGCAGCAGCATAAAGAGAAAAGATTTGATCGATTATTTGTTCGTTTGTAATGAATATACTCGAAAAGTTTCCAATTGATTTAAAAAAAAAATCCCGGAGAAAGATACATTATTAGCAAGTAACATGGGCTATATATTTTCGAAAATTCAGTATACCCACATGAAGCTAAGCCGAATCGTCAGTTGTAATATATTTATAAAATACTCATAATGTCAACGGAGATTTGAAAAGATAAGAAACTATGGAGTTTCTTGTAGTTTCTTGTCAACGATAACTTTCCAAAAGTAAAGCAAAATCACAAAAAATGACGATTTAAAAGGGCTTTTGTGTAAGCCTACTTAAATAAAGTTTATTTTGACTTTGAACTGAACTTTGATATTTATAAGTGACTTCCAAAGGTAGATATTCAGTTCACCTGTTTTACTTTTGTATATTACGCTATATTTTTACTTATTACGCGATATTTGAGCCGATTTTGATAATTCTTTTTTACTAATATGACAGCTGAAATCGCCGTGTTAAATTAATAGATTCGACATGTTTTGTTTTATAGTCCATTTGTTTATTTTTTTTATGCAACTTAAAATGGCAAACAAGCTGACGGCCCACCTAATGGAAAGTGGTAACCGTCGCCTACAGACATGAGCAGTACGTAGCATAGATCCGTCAGTATTCTACGACTATGACGATATGTAAACTATATCTATAAATACTACTTTCCATTAGGCAGGCCGTCAGCTTGTCTGACAAAAAAAAGAATTAAAACCTCTTATTAGAGACAAAAAAAATCATCGCGCTGTCTTATCCCATTATTTGGGAGGACGCGGACTGTTTTCCTCGTTCATTTTTCACTCGGCTCCATTGTTTCTGTATTAACTTAAGAATAATGAATAATACATCAGTTATATTCCAAGTCACTGGCACGTCATACCCAAATAGATGGCGAACTAATAAGTTCCATCTCAAAAGAAATAAGGTAGACACCATCAATCTCCATCGTGCAGTGCGGGGGCCTTAGGAAATTGTACGGAAATGCGTCCCTTTGTTGCCATTCGCCTGTACCGAATGCGGGCGCACAGGTAAGTATTACCTGTTTCAATGGGATTTAATGAAAATGTAAACAAATTAATAATTCACCCAACCATCATACAGTGCTGATATCTAGATGTATGAGGTACCCAAGCAATCGACTTTTGTACAAAGTCTCCCTCTGCATGTATATATACATATGTGGAACTATAACTAAATAGTAACTTGGGAATGCACTAGTTCCTGACATACAGTTAACGCTAATTTAGGAGTCAGGATTACATGTAATTTTATTATACGTAGTCCAATAATTAAAATATTATTATTATTTTATTAAAAAAATTTATGAGACCAATCTTTAAATGTATTTTTTTCAGATTAAAAAAGAATTTTCCAAATCGGTTTACAACTGACGGTGTTGGGGGGGGGGGGGGGGGGGGGGGGGGGATTTTTAGCAATGGAGTTTGACAGCTCCATTGCTAGCAATATGTCCTATTAGGTCGACCTCCACGTGGTTCCCCCTGGAAACCATCGTGAACAATTCTTATTGAATTCATCACGATGGGCTAACTGACTTACTTCATCCTCACCTATCATCTTTCACTGGTGCCCCGCCGGTGTATACCGATAGCGCGGGTGGGGTCACCATTCCATTATCATCCATTAAAAAAACTGACGGAATTATGAGGTAACAATCATTGGACAAAAAATACAATCGATTTGAGAGCTTTCTCTTTCAAGTCGATTGATAAAGAAGTGGTCTCGTATTGTACTTTATTTTCTTTGCTACAAGGAAAACATTTGCAGTGAACGTAACAGGGTTCTACGATTTCACAGCCATATTTACGTTTGAATAAAACACGGATACTGATAGAACACAAGATTAATGGGATGCCACGAAGCTTAGAATATCCAATGCCAACGTGTATGATTACTAAAATATTGTTAAAGTGAGATAGCAGAATTTATCGATCATAAACTTTGTTGACTAGAAAAAACTAATTCAAATACGATGACTTCAAACTCTTCTATTATTATAAAGGAATTATATTTGACTTTTTATTTTTAATGGACAAACTCAAAAATAACCCATTTTTTTTTACCTATGGCTTGGTTTGCACAGAATATTTTTTTTTTATACAACTTAGAATAGCAAACAAGCTGACGGCCAACCTGATGGAAAGTGGTAACCGTCGCCTGTAGACATGAGCAGTACCATGGACATAACAAAGTATACTGTTTCGCCCATTATACTCCCCATGCGTTGTCATTCCTGAGGACTCAGGTGTTATATCTCTGTACCCTGTAAATTTACGCCATATCCCACCCTTCAAACCGAAACACAGCCATGCAAACAACTGCTTCACGGTTGAAACACGAATGGGTCAGAGGTACCGGAGCAATCGACTTTTGTACAGTCTCCCTCTGGTAACATTTAGCCTCATTTAACTCTATTTTCTTGTGGTGATAGCACATTTTTCCGCACCGACTGAAACTAGATTTCTTGAAATCTCGCACACTCTCGACTCGCCGAAAGATTTTCACAACATTACGTTATTCTGAAGTATTGTCAGATCCAACAATATAATGCATCGAACTTTGTGACGAAACTTGACAAGGTTTTTATTGACAGTTCATTATTGAAGGAAGTGGAATATGTCAAGAGGAACGTAAAACAAGTCAAAAGATTGGAAATATTGGATTCATGAGATTAACCACACAAACACTGGTTTAGAGAGTATTAAAAATAATTTACTGATTTTTTTTTTTCTTGTTGGATGAAAATGGTATGGTAACCCCGCCTGCGCTAACGGGATACGCTGGCGGAGCACCAGTGAAGGGTAATCAATGAGAATGAAAACAGGCCAGTTAGACCATCATGATGAATTCATTATAAAGAATTAATCATGATAGTTTCCAAGAGGGAACCGCGTGGAGGTCGACCTGGTTAGGTATATTGCTAGCAATGGGATTTTTAGTCTCCATTACTAACAATCCCTTTCCCCCCAATTTACTGAATTGGACCATGCTTTGATTATTTCATTATGGCTATATTTATATATCCCATCATTGATAAAAAAAAATCTTTCATATTTATGTTTTCATATTTCGTAAAGCAGCATACTGTGTTCTAAATACCAACAAAATTAAAGACTTTGTCATCTTTCTTTTTCATTACAAATACGTAGTTTGTGATAATCATTTTATATATTTATAATTATTTTGTTGTAAACTTGTATTTGAAAAAACGCAACAGCTGTGTTTCTCGCCCGTTCTACTCAGCTGAAATTGCATTCCTAACTGGGCGTTAGTTTATAAAATAAAAATGACTATTCCGAAATATATATATATATATATATATATATATATATATATATATATATATATATATCTTGATTGTTTCCTTCAAAAGATTACAATAGTAAACTTATTATAAATATAAACAAGAAATAATCACAATGAGAAAACAATGGGCGACCTTATCGCTGAGAGCGATCTCTTCCAGCCAACCTTTGGATGGAGAGGAGTAGTTATAAACAGTTTGATCGGAGGCACGATGTAATTCAATTATTTCTTAATATAGAGATACGATACATGTAATAATGTAAAAATATTTATTATTATTATTTTCTTTTTTTATACTACTATGGTGACAAACAAGCATACGGCCCGCCTGATAGTAAACGGGGGTTACCGTAGCCTATAGACGCCTGTCATGTAATGTCACGCGCTCGTAGCCGTCCCTTAACAAAACCTAACGAATACTTGATAATTCATCGTCAATCTCTAATTACACATTTTGTTTTGTTTTTAAACATTATCATAGCTATACGGACACAGAACAAAGGTCACATGTCCCTTTTGTCTGTCCGTATATAATTGTAGCGCATTCCTTTCATCTTAATATTACAAAGAGTGCTCAAAAATTGATGTGGAACATTTCCGATTTTATCAAAGAGATCCGCCCACGAGTATCGACCCCCACAAACAAGGATAAAGCTCGTGCCGTCCGCTTCAGTTAAGATGATACTATATCTTACGTATGGTTTTTGAATTCCGTTTTTAACAACGACACGGGTAAAAGGGTCTTATTATGTTTGAAGATTGTTTGTAGTATCACTTGAAAATAAATGGACTGGTGTAGTGGTGTTCCGGAACGGAGTTACAAATTTATACAAACAATTGTTTTATTTATTTATTTATTATTTTTGAGGGAAACTTTTTATTTTATAATTTTTTATTTAAATAAGTTTATTGACCAAAATAAAATATGGTACAAAAGTCGGACTTAATGCTAGTAGCATTCTCTACCAGTCAACATTTGGCATGAACAGCGAATCACGAACGTGGTACTTCATTATCGGAATAGGTTAAGAAAAATAAAAAATAATAAGCTATAATATCTTAATAAATTAATTATATATAATAACAACGCACATGTGTGTTTGTGTGTGTGCATGTACGCACGTGCGTGTAAGTGTGCATTTGTGTGCGTGCGTGCGTGCGTGCGTACGTGCGTACGTGCTTATGCGTGTGTGTGTATGCGCGTGTGGGATGTGAGTGTGTGTGTATGTGTGCGTGCGTTCATGCGTGCGTTCGTACGTGCGTGAGTGCGTACGTGCTTGCATGTAGTGTAGTGTACATTGTATGGAAATTGTATAAAACGAAACTTCTTAGCGGCTTACATGACAATAAAAGTCTAAGGGCGCTCGGATTTTTGCGGAGCTAAATATATTCGTATTCTGTATTCTTAGCCTTCGTCAAAATCTTGTTTTCCAAAAGAAACTAATGGTATTGTTATGCTGACGTCGTTCCATAATGATAAATACGTGATTGCTCAAAGAAACTCAATTCAAACGTAACAAGGAACGTCTAGAATGTAAAAGGCCTGAAAGTTTTCCTCGATTATCCGAATACTTTGTATCTACCTACCTACATGTCTTCTGTATGTTACTTCATTAAAGGAAATAAGTATTTTACTAGGATGCTACTACGCTATTGCATTGCAAACATACGTTACATAAGTAAAATTACAGAACACGGTGGTATAACATTATATCCTCCTCAGAAATGGCAACACATGACGTAAGAGTGGGACCATAGACATAACAGTGGGATGTTCATGTTATGACATGAACACACATGTATAGTTCCTATGGACTAAGAAGGACAAACAAACTGAAGTGGTAATGGGCTGGTTATATAGTTCGAAGTACTGACAACCGGTGGGGAAGAAAGATTCTTGAGTAGTGACCCCGTATGGGCAAACTCAGTGTAGGGCAAACTTCCAGTGGATGGAGTGACGAGCTGAAATACATTGCAATCATCATCAATGAATGCAGATGCCTTACGACCGTTCTTTATGGCAGTCTATGGGGAAGGCTTATATTCAGCATTGTAAGGATAACGGCTGAAATGATGATGCAGCCGAATTATTTCATCTCGAAAAAAACAAGGACAGAGTGATCTGATACCAAACCAGAGGGAGACTTTGTACAAAAGCTGATTGCTTGGGTACCTCTGTCCCTTTCGTGTTTCAACCGGAAAGCAGTTGTGTCTATAGGCGACGGTTACCACTTTCCATCAGGTGGGCCGTCAGCTTGTTTGCCATTCTAAGTTGTATAAAAAAAGAAAAAGAAAAACTCCACTAGTTGGAGAGGTGGTATAAGAAGATTATAAATGCACACACTAAATGCCAGACCCCATTCAGACGCATTCAAGGCATTCAGACGTATTGAATATAACATTTAGCAGATATTTCATTAAAAGTAAATGCAGGTCAATACGTTTGTTCATATAATTTAGTGAATACCTTATGTTTGTTTATTTTTTACACAGCTTGCATCGGAGTTTTCAAAGGTGGGCCCACAGGGTATAGGGCAATGGAAGCCCATGTCACTCACATCCCTGGCCGAGGTCTAATACAATATATTCGGGAGCGTACCCACACGACCTCTGTACGTAAGGTCAATCTTGTCTGAGGTACGACCCAAAATAAAACTAAATATACCACTGTTCTTTGCTTCTTATTTAAATAACTAATCAACCGACTTTAAAGAAGAAGGCTGTTCTCTATTCCGTGGCATTTTTTTATGTTTGTTACCTCATATATCTGTCATATACCTTTTTTTTATACTACTTAGAATGGCAAACAAGCTGACGGCCCACCTGATGAAAAGTGGTAACCGTCGCCTATAGACATGAGCAGTACCATGGACATAACAGAGTATACTGTTTCGCCCATGATACCCCCCATGCGTTGCCATTCCTGAGGACTCAGGTGTTATTCCTCCGTACCCAGTAAATTCACGCCATATCCCACCCTTCAAACCGAAACACAGCCATGCGAACACAACTGCTTCACGGTTGAAACACGAATGGGACAGAGGTATCCAAGCAATCGACTTTCGTACAAAGTCTCCCTCTGGTATCTTATACCTATATCCTTATATGGGGTTAGAGAGATCGAAAATAGCCAAAACAATTTTCACACAATTAAATAACAATCCCTTAAGGCGTCCAGAAGTATCAATTTTTGATTCATGTTAATAATAATACATTAAAAGTAAAATAAAAGCTTTTAATATAAAACAATATCTGACCGTTACAGTTTGAGTTTCATCTCTCAACTGCCAGCACTGAGCTGACATCTAGCGGCCATTTGACGTGTACAGCGCGGCAGGTTGACGTAATCCTGACAGGCGGCGCCTCGACACGATGCACACAATGTTACGGGGGAGGCTTGGACGTAATTATAACACGGACATATATTAATAATATATACCGTACTATATATTATTTGCATCTTATGTTTATTATTTACCGACGGGGAAGAAAGGTTCTTTAGTGGCGACCGCGTACGGGTAAGCGCAGTGTAGGACGACCCCCCACTAGATGAAATGACGACCTGAAATTCATTGCAGGGAGTCAGTGGATGCAGGTGGCTCAGGACCGTTCTTTATGGCAGTCTATGGGGGAGGCTTATGTCCAGCAGTGGACGGATAACGGCTGATGATGACGTTTATTATTGATATTCTTTTTAATATTATGTAAAAGTAAATTTGTTTGTTTGTCACCTCTTGGCTCCTTAATGATTAAAATTCAAATCTTTATTCAAATAGACTTTTACCAGAGAGAGAATGGGTTGGAGAATGGAATTTTCATGGGCGAAACAGTATACTCTGTTATGTCCATGGTACTGCTCATGTCTATAGTCGACGGTTACCACTTTCCATCAGGTGGGCCTTCAGCTTGTTTGCCATTCTAAGTTGTATAAAAGAAAATATTAATTAAAACCGGCTGAATATGTTTGTCGACCGATTAACGAAGACTCCGAATAACTTAAAGATTGACGGCTGATTTAGCCGTTGCACCTCGTTACCTGCACTTTAGCGAGCAAATAAGTAAACAAAAGCTAGCGGATATACTCGTTCATGGTAATCGCTTTGCTAATGTTTGTACGCCAGTCACTTGTTTGTTGTTACGTCGAATGCTCTTCAAACTAGTTTGATCTTTTTTCTCAAACATGCTTGGAAATGTAAGCATTATTTTGATAATCTTCTTAGTGATAAATTAAAATTGCCGTACTGGCCAGATACATGCAGGCAGCGGCCGGCAAAAGTTGTATAAAAATCCATATCTGTCATGTTTTGCGGCCAGATAAATTACTATGTAAACTCATATCTGTCCTGTAATTTAAAAATGGAATGACCTTTTACTTCGAAACATGGCTACCAAGGAGGTAACTAATAAAAGATTTTATTTAAATTTCGAACTGGCTTGCAAATAGAAAGCTATTAATTGAAAAAAAACAAAGGAACATTATGGCGCGTAAAAAAATATTATTGTCCGTTATTCGTCATTGAACTTAAAAAGTAAAATTGTGTTTTTGATTTCCGCGCATTGTTTGAGAAAAGTACTATACAAGCCATGGCCACAACTAGGCATTGATAGACTCACATATGTGTGCCTCGGTTACACCTCGGCCTACATTTGCACGTTCGTCCATCAATGCCTCAGTTGCTGGCCGCCGCAGTAATGTACTATTAATTGTAATGAATTCAAGATCATTTAAGTAAGTAAAACACTATCTACGTGTGTAAGTTTATTGTTATTTATGTATTAATGTTATATTATTATTCATGTACTTTTATTATTTACATATGTAGGTGTATACAGCTGTTTTTATTGTATTATTGTATATATTCAATTTTTTACTGTGTTTTATACAGTTTATGTTTAGCTTTTTTTTTTTATACAACTTAGAATGGCAAACAAGCTGACGGCCCACCTGATGGAAAGTAGTAACCGTCGCCTATAGACATGAGCAGTACCATAGACATAACAGAGTATACTGTTTCGCCCATGATACCCCCCATGCGTTGCCATTCCTGAGGACTCAGGTGTTATTCCTCTGTACCCTGTAAATTCACGCCATATCCCCCCCTTCAAACCGAAACACAGGCATGCAAACACAACTGCTTCACGGTTGAAACACGAATGAGACAGAGATACCCAAGCAATCGACTTTTGTACAAAGTCTCCCTCTAATATAAAAAAAAATAAGCACTCGTAACAATATATCTTCTGAATTTTTCCACGGTACAATTTATCCTGTCTTACTTTAAATCATTTGACGTCTTCTTATTAGATCTCGTCTAACTATATCAAAGAGGAAAACAGCTACAGGTAACAAGCTAAGTAAACCGTTTCCCAATTTACGACCAATACGGCTTTATGGATACAGTTTTCCAATGCTCTTTATCGAAACATTTGTTTGCATTACCAACAAATACCGTTTCGGAGTTCCGCCCGGTCATAGCCCAACGTGATATATTATTTCATCACTCACCATATATGATAGAGAATTTATATCCTAAAAACAAGACCAGAGGGAGACTTCGTACAAAAGTCGTTTGCTTGGATACCTCTGTCCTCTTCATGTTTATAAAGAGAAGCAGCTGTGTTTGCATGGCTGTATTTTGGTTTGAAGGGTGGGACATGGCAGTGAATTTACAGAATACAGAGGCATATCATCTTAATCCTCAGGAATGGCAATGCAGGGGCGGTATAGTGGGCGAAACAGTATACTCTGTTATGTCTATGGTACTGCTTATGTCTATAGGCGACGGTTACCACTTTCCATCAGGTGGGTCATCAGCTTGCAATTCTAAGTTGCATAAAAATAATTTTAAAAATGCTAAGCTTTAAATAAACCATAGTGATTTTTTCTAAAAGTAAGCATAAATTTTAAAAAATAACATTAAAAGGTCATTTCAGAGTTGTTAATGCTCACCTGTTGCTTCTGGTAACATACATATTCATGATTACAATAACAACTTACTGTCAGTCGAAGTAATTAAAACAAGGGAACGTGACAAAGTTACAAAACTCGGATGACAGACAGGTTTTTTCACAGTGTATTTACACCATATTTATCATTAGAAAAAAAATTGTAACTGTGTTCTTTGGAGTCCATCAAAATATTTAGATTTACATATTCGCTTTGATGGCAATAGTAAGAGACTTTACTCATATAAGATTATTTTAATTCCCTTAAACATTTCTCACATTCACACTCGGTCTTTGAGGGCCTCGCCATCCTTGTCAAAATAAGAATTACCTTAATTATTAAAAAAAAAACTTATTTTTTTTACACATATTATTACACATTATGGCACACATTCGTACATACTTATCCCTTTCAGACCTGAACGATACGGGCGTGAGTTGTAACTTTAAAAAATTCTAAACCCGCGCGCAATTCATTTTTACGCACGAAGCTGAAACAACATGATAGTGAGATTCTAAACCAACCAATAAGAAAATCATTTTAACGGTTAGGTAGTGCAGTAGTCTCGTGCATGCCGGCAAGATGGCTTGGCTCCAAAACACGAAAATATATTTAATCTGAAAAAAAATCTTGGGTCTGAAAGGGTTATATGCCCGTATATCCACAAGCATTACCCTCCTAAGCCCTTCTTTCATTGTAACTTGTCTAAAAAATTTAACTAAATAATAAATAATGTTTTTATACAATTACCTTTTAATTCCACCTGCTGATCAAGTGACTTGAACATTTCATCATTTCGAAAACGCAGTACAATATTCAGGTTACTAATAAGCAACTGAGCTGTTAACAAGGACAATTATGTAAACCAATAACCCGCTATCCACAAGGAAATAACGCCGCTGAAGCACCCATTTAGAGCAAATTGAATTTACAAAGAAAATTCGAAGACAAAACGATTTGAAGACGAGCTTTTGTGCGTAGATTGTGATGATCTTTGTGCTGGCAGATTGCGTTGGGTCCAATAACCTTAATTTTTAACAATCTATTAAGGTTTCAACGATGAAATGCAAGCAACTTGTTACATCGTTTTATTTCAAGGAATCTTTCTCTTGTACTGATATGCAGGCTGAGTAGGCTGGAAACTAGAGCAGCAGATTTTAGGGGCACAAATTTGAAGCAATCCTTTTCTTAGTCCAACAAAAAATATTAGTAAATATTAGAGAATATAGTATTGAATTGTAAAAGTTGGTAAGGATGGTGTAAGCGACGCGTTCTGTGCCTCAAAACCCAATTATTAATAAAATAGTTTGTCTATGTCATTGTCTCTGCGTGCAGTCGGTTTTAAACTTATAATCGGCGCAAAGGACGCCACGCCCCAGTCTGCACCTAGATGCGATCGACACTACACGTCTATTTATTATCTGTAATTAACGAAAATAAAATCTAAAATAAAATCCAATTGTAAGTCTTCGTTTTCTTGCCATCACCGTGACCTACCATATTCTATAACATACACATGGGTTTTAAAAAGCTTATAGACAACAAATGTTTAAATCGCCACTAAGGAATCCATGGAACACTTGATGTGCAACTGTGATTCATTGGCAAGTATGCGTATTAGTCTACTGGGAAAGACTTATCCAGAGCCAGGGGACTACAGATATCTCAAACCGCCGAATATCGTTAAGGTAACACATAGGATCTATGAAATGATGGTATAAGGCAGAGGGAAGCACAAAAGATCCTGATGGGTCGACGTATAATGGCTATACTGACCCCATATGCAAATATAAGATAAGATAAAGGTACCCTTACATAAATTTAAAGTCGATTATTTAAAACCCTCAAATATCTATATTAAGAGTCGTTTTAATTGCCTTACACGAGAGAACAATTCTAGCAACGTGCTTAACAAGGTTGTTTTACTAGAATCGAAGCGGTAATTAAGCACGAAAGGAAGCGTTCCATTGTAAACGCTACGGAACCCGCCCAGTAATACATGTTGCGTCACGCACCGGTCCGGCATTTTTCTAAATGGGCATTACTCCACTCACCATGCGTTAAACCTTTCCTCGTGCCACCCATTTGCGAGTATTAGATTTTATGGTACACGTTAACGATCAAGCGAAAAGTCGATACAATCCGCGCTCAAGGGAATATTACAGTCCTCGTTTCCTATTTAGATTCAAACGTGTAATAGAATATTTTTTGAAGTATATATCTTCACGCCAGGGTAAATGTGGTCTGAACAGAAGATACAGATAAATTGTGTTTGCATGGCTGTATTTCGGTTTGAAGGGTGAAACATGGCAGTAAATTTACAGGGTACAGCGGAATAACACCTGAGTCCTCAGGAATGGCAACGCATGGGGGAGGGGGGAGGGATATCATGGGCTAAACAGTGTGCTCATGTCTATAAGCGACGGTTACCAGTTTCCATTAGGTGGGCCGTCATCTTGTTTGCCATTCTAAGTTGCAGAAAAAAAATTTTTTATACGTATATCTACTAACCGGAATAAAAAGTTTACTATATTTTTATTCATCCAAAATAGTATACTAAATTTCATAGTGATTATTTAAGCAGTTAAAGTGCTATAAGGTAACAAACAAACTCACTTTCAAATTTACAATATTAGTAAGAATTAGTGTATATATTTTTTTATAGTTTCCCTTTATTTTTTTATACTTTCCTTTTATATTAATATTAGTACTGTAACTTAAAAAACTGCAGTTACCTTTTTACGAAATAAAATCTCATTTAGTTTCCTTTATTTTAAAATACCGTCACCTGTTTGCCCCATGGTTGACAGATAGAGAACACATATAAGCGTTATGTATGCCATGTGTACATTTACTATGTACATAAGAGTTAAATAAATAAATCATTCCACGTGTCATGAATGCAAAGTTGATAACGATATCTAATGTATCTACAATATACTAATAAACAAGTGTGTGACCTTGATGAAACTATACAATTAATTGTATACAGGACAGAAGTTTGTAGCAAAATTTATATCGCCCAACTAACGCTATTAATCTATGCACAATGTTTCCAGTGAGATTATGTGTAAATTAACTGTAACTCGTGGATTTGCTAGCGTAGTTTGGTATAAAAAGCTATATATATATATATATATATATATATATATATATATATACTATACATGTACACGAAATTTTATTTAAATACTTTTAGTTATTCAATCGATAACAATCACACAACCAAACATTATTGCGAAAATTTAAAATGAAAAATATAAACAATGTAAACATAAATCTTAAAAACGTAATCGTTCTAGAGTTATATTTTTACTAGCTCTTAGCCGAGACTTAAGTCTCAGGTTAAAGGGGATAATTATACGCGTGACGGGGATATAATAAGGGACGAGGAATGAACAATAGCGTCTCTTAGAACATCACCAAGGCCTAACTGCGGTTGCCAATCCGTCTGCCAAGTGTGAAAAATACTAGCAAAACCCCCTTTTGGAGGAAGCTTATGTTCAATAGTAAACAGAAGACGGCTGATATGATGATGATGATACTATTTTAATGTAATAACCACCGGTCTTAGCCGCTCATGATTAAGGATCAAGAATTGACCCCGAAACTATCGAGCCTCTCTCGATCTAATTACACGTAACCGATACGAAAACATAACCTTCAAGAAAAGAGCATATTCCTTTTTAAAAGGCCGGCAGCACACCTGCAATGCCTTTGGTATTGCGGGTGAACATGGGCGGCGGTAGTCACTACCATCAGGTGAGCCGCATGCTCGTTTGCCCCCTGTGTTGTAAAAAAAAACGTAAGTTAATCTGGTAATTATTACATTAAAATATTATGAATAATATTTATAATTCAAATTAAAAGCATCATCATCATCATCATCATCTCAGTCATTATCCATCCACTGCTGAACATAGGGCTCCCCCATAGACTGCCATAAGGAACGGTCCTGAGCCATCTGCATCCACTGACTACCTGCAATGCATTTGAGGTAGTCACGCCATGTAATAGGAGGTCGTTCCAAAACTAAAAGCGTATAATTAATAAAAAAAATGAGTAGGGATATATATTTACATTATTACAAGTATCACATCTCCATATTTAGAAGTAACAAAATTTTTCATCGTGCTTCCCACCAAATTGTTTATAATTACTCCTCTCCATCCAAAGGTTGCCGGGAAGAGATCGCTTTTAGCGATAAGGTCGCCCATTGTTTTCTCACTGTGATTATTTCTTGTAATTGTTTATATTTATAATAAGTTTACTATTGTAATCTTTGGGAGGAAACAATAAAAAGTATCTATCTATCTATCTATAAATATAAGCACGCCTTCTCAGAAGCAGAATATATAAGGACAATGTTAATTAGTTTTCTATCTGAAAATCACCTACTTTACATTTCTATTCTTTCTTTTATACTCCACACATATATTTTTATCGAAACAACCCAAAAATAAAAAAAATAACTATTAGATTGCTTAGTACCACCTTTTATATATTTCTTTTTAACTCTACAGTTAAAATTATATAATTTTAAGTAATTTTAACTCATATTTTAAAGTGCAAAATGATTGTTCACAACATCAGATGATGAGTTACTCGGATGTTGTCCAGTAATTCAGCGTACTAATTAAGTTGCCTGTGGCGGGGTAACTTAATACTCATTACGATTAGACGATTTCAATTATAAACTCCGAAAGATTACGAGTGGGTCAGACAATTATCTTTGATTAAATGTAATGAGGTGAATGAACTTTATGATATTTAATCGGATGGGATGCCACGGGCAGCACAGTGTACTTTGCGATTATTATCCTCATTTATTCATCGGTTCATTGTCCGCTATTCAACATTACTCCCGGTTAAATATTCTTTATAAAAATTATTTATATACTTCGTTGTATAAATTTTATTTTCATTACATAACATGAATAATAATAATATGAAATACTTTTAGCTTAAACATACATTACGTTTGATTGTAACCGACGAAATATTTCGATAAATACGAAGTCACGGGTTATACGAATGTATATATTCGAGTTTAGCTTTCTAACAGTTTCTGTTCCACAAAGAAAAACGTCAATTTAATTATCACTAAATTAATATGAGACCAAGGGTGATTTCAGTCGGTACTAAATTAATATGGACCAATGGTGATTTCAATTGGTACTAATTATAATCGAAGCACCCGTGGTTTCAATCGGTACTAAATTAAAATAAAATAAATGGTGGTTTCAATCGCTACAAAATTAATATGAGACCTACGGTGGATTTATGCGTCACTAAATTAATATGGAACCAACAGTGATTTTATTCGTCATGAAACTAATACGGGCGCAGTAGTACTAAAATAGAATGGGACAAATGGTGGTTTCAATTGTCACTACATTAATATGACATCAACAGTGGTTTCATCGATACTAAGTTAAAATGGGATGAACGGTGGTTTTATTTGTCACTAAATTAATATGGGGCAAATGGTGGTTTCAATCGTCACCACATTAATATGACACCAACGGTGGTTTCAATCGGTACTAAGTTAAAATAGGACCAACGGTGGTTTTATTCGTCACTAAATTAATATAGGATAAATAGTGGTTTCAAACGTCACTACATTAATGACACCAACGGTGATTTCAATCGGTACTAAATTAAAATGAGAGTAACAGTGGCTTCAATCATCACTAACCTAATATGGGGCTTACGGTGGTTTCAATCGGCAATAAACTGATATGGTAACAACAAGCTAGTAAACATAATCGATTATGAAAACAATTACGCAACAAGGACTCTTAGTTAGATCGTTGTTCTGAACATGAATTGACGATATTTGACGATCTCTGGTGATCTGGTGGACGCATCGCTCTGTGTTAATAAGATCTCGGGTTCAATTCCCTGTCGGGCTAATTTAGGAAATGAACTTTCCATTGGTCTATGTGTCCCCAATTTTCATACCTGGTCTCTCATAAGTCAATGGTATCCTAACTAGAGGTTCAAACTATTCGTGGGTATACTGGCTCACTTTAAATGAAAAAATAAAATAATTGAAACTGGATTTGACTTACCCACATTTCTTCGAACATATTAGAATCCCATTATCCCACACAGGAAAAGGCGCAGCTTACCATTTTGTTCCACGAACACTCAGGTTATGGAACGAGCTCCCTGCCGAGGTTGTCCCAAGAGCCTACAGCATGGGGTTCTTCAAAAGAGGGGTAAAGAGGTTTCTTCAAGTTCAGCAACGCGCGCATAATACCTCTGGAATTGCAGGTCTTCATAGGCTACGGTAACCACTTACCGTCAGGTGGGTCATATGCTTATTTGCTACTTCAGTGTTATAAAAAAAACCTACCGCTGCTCTATGTTCCTACAAACACTGGCAGTTGGCAGTTTTTGTAGGCAATATTGTACCTATATCGTCATCACCTATCGTCCTCATAACGCGTCTGTATAATGATATAGTAAAAACCAAGCCTGAACTTGATATTCACAACGATAGTCACTCTTTGTTTATGGCTAAATTAAAATGTTAATGTACCTCGCCATTGCATTATATTTATTTATAATTTATAATAATTATATTACAATTTCCATTATTTATATTATGTTATTATTCATATTGTTAATATATTTAGTTATTTAATAATTTAATTCTATTTTAATGTTTATCAAACACAAGGCACGCTGTGGTCGCCTATAAATGTAAGAACAGTCAGATCTAATCTACCAGTGTATTGTATTGAAATGATTAACTGTATCTTATGTTGGTAATCCTATAAATAAATAAATATATAAAAATGTCTTCTGATTATTACATTAAAGTTGAAAATACCTAAACAAACAATACAGTAATACGGGCATAAATTAAAATATCGAGTTTTATTTCATATAAATAATATAATTAGCAAATTGTTTGTTTAGACTTCTCATGGAGTTAAATCAAATTTCAGCTTAATTGATATTATAGATTTAGATACTATTATTGGTTACCAGGAAACCGTTATTTAGTTGGAATTTCGTCTGAACACACAACTTTGGGGGTAATTACATTACTACACACGATGTGATCGTGAGTTTGTTCGTACAGTGTAATGATCTTTATATAATAAAAGGCAAAAGCTTTCTCTATTCGTCATTAGTATAATAAAATAAATGGCTGTGTTTCGGTTTGAAAGGTGGTATTATCACGTCAATCTGCCGGCTACATAAGCTTCCAGCATCGAGGTTTAGTTGTGCAGTTGCCAAGCTTGGCAGACGGATTGGCTACCGCAGTTAGGATTTGGTGCTGTTTTAAGAGAGAGGGTGCTGTTTATCCGACAACCAATAGGTTCCCTTAGGGGAAAAAATGGGATTGTTACACCCCGTCAGGCCGACCTCCACGTAGTTCCCCTGGAAACCATTGTGGTTTATTCTAGTGGAATTCGTCACAATGGGCTAACTGATCTGCTTTCATCTTCGCCTATCACCTCTCACTGGTGTCCCACCAGCGTATACCGACAGGGTTACTATTCCATTATCACCCATTAAAAAAATAGGTTCCTTCAATCACTTCTTACGACACGCATGGGAAAAAAGGGGTGGCTAATTCTATGAAGGGACCACATAGCAATTTATACTTCTAAATGAATATTCTAGTGTAATGCTTTAATTAATTTAAATGTTTGTCTGCATCTAGTCAACGCCTTTTAGCTATTTGCCTACAACAAAATTTTAATTATAGATTATTATAGACTAACAATAAATAGATGAAACATGTTCAGTTCAGAACAGGTTCCCCGAGTGGCAACCTCGTACGGGTAAACGCAGTGTAAGACGACCCCCCACTAGATAGAGTGACAACCTGAAATGCATTGCAAGGAGTCAGTGGATGCAGGTGGCTCAGGACCCGTTCTTTATGGCAGTCTATGGGGAGACTTATGTCCAGCAGTGAACCATGTGACGAATAAAAAACCAGCCCATTGCCACCTCAGCTTGCTTATCCTTCGGGTTTAATAGGCCATTTTTAAACATAGACCTTCCCCATAAGGGAGGGGTTTTACAAGTAGTTGCTATGCTTTTTTTTTACAACACAGGGGGCAAACGAGCATGCGGCTCACCTGATGGTAAGTGACTACCGCCGCCCATGATCAACCACAACACCAGCGGCATTGCAGGTGTACTGCCGGCCTTTTCTTGCTTATGCTTCGTATGCTTGTCAGACAGATTAGCAACCGCAGTTAGGCCTTAGTGATGTTTTAAGAGGGAGAGTGCTGCCTATCTCTCTATCATTAAGTTTTTTTTTTTTATACAACTTAAAATACAACAGGTTGACGGCCCACCTGATGGAAAGTGGTATCCGTCACCTGTACACATGAGCAGTACTATGGACATAACAGAGTATACTGTTTCGCCCATGATACCCCCCATGTGTTGCCATTCCTGAGGACTCAGGTGTTATTCCTCCATACCCAGTAAATTCACGCCATATCCCACCCTTCAAACCGAAACATAGCCATACAAACACAATTACTTTCAGGTTGAAACACGAATGGGACAGAGGTACGCAAGCAATCGACTTTTGTACAAAGTCTCCCTCTGGTTTCCTTAGTTACCTTTTACGACACCAACGGAAAAGGAAGGGGTGGCCCATTCTATGCCGGGGCCACAGTTGGACGAATTCATGGGTAAAAACTTTATTTAATATATGTGAATTACCTGAATTAAACAGATCTGTGTTACAATAATTAGTACCCGATAACAATTTTGTTATTCTAGAATTTTCCATTAAGATTATCAGTGTTATGACTTTGAGACGTAAATAGACAGCTTTTAGAATAATTAGTCCAAGAAATATTTATTTTTGTTATTTTTTAGTCATAACAATGAATAATTCTATTGTAAAAAAAAAAGATAAAACAGTTTGCTACCTACTATAATAATATTTTTAGTGAGGAAAATCGACGTAACCAAACGGTAAAATACACCGACATCGATCGTAGCGAAATCAGTTGTTGTAATTTACAAATCAAACCACTGAACCGATTTTGATAAAATTTCTATATATATATATATATATATATATATATATATATATATATATATATATATTCTTTATTATAGATTACAAAGATTCATTTTTGTTAGTAACATTTGACTTAAATATATTAGTAGAAAAAAAATACAAAAATCATTTTATGGCCCCCATAATAATTTTGACCCACAATAAGAGGATCGGGCTATCGTATTTACGAGTATTACACGATATAATGTAGATATGCTCCTCATTTTTCTAAAGTTGGTTAAAAACAAAACTAATGTTTTTGCTACACCACTATAAAAAAGGATGACTATCGCCCATAAACTGATAGTCGAAATAAATAAATTTATTACTATTATTATTCCATTATCATCCATTAAAGAAAAAGACTATAAATTGCACAAAATTTTTACTTACACCCAAATAGCATTACCTTCCTTTTTAACAGACTTCGAAAAGACGAGAGTTCTCATATCGGTTATATTTTTTTTATGTTTAGTACCTCATAACTCCGTCATTTTTTTTTTGGTGGGTGAAAATGGAATGGTAACCCCGCCTGCGCTAACGGGATACGCTGGCGAGGCACCAGTGAGTGGTGATCGATGAGAATAAAAACAAGCCAGTTAACCCATCATGATGAAGTCAGACGAAATCAACCATGATAGTTTCCAGGGGGAACCACGAGGAGGTCGACCTGGTTGGGTATATTGCTAACAATGGGATTTTTAGTTTCCATTACTAACAATCCCTTTCCCCCCAACTCCGTCATTTATATACCGATTTAAAAAAATATTTTTTTTATCTAAAACGATATACTTACAGATTAGTTCCATAGAAATTCTATTAAAATCGGTTAAGTAGTTTAGTTTTTAAATCAAAATTGCTTGTTTTGCTAGAATTGTAGTAATTTTTTATGTAAAATACCGTCTTAATTATTACCAACCGGTTCAATAGTACCGCCTGGCATTGCTCATTACATTCACCATATTTTGTACACAAATTTTTTTATTACACCAATAAAACGACCCAAAAACCTTGACACATATCTCGAACACCATGGCGTCGTACTCACTTTGATTAAAAGCTCCACGATTAGCTTTCTGTCCCAGATTTTCGCCGGCAAAGTTGGCACATGTTGTCAGAATGGGAAACATTTGAATTCATAATGCCCCTTGGCTTGGATACGGTAGATATTTCTCGCAGTAACAGAGCTACTCACATCTCCGGGTGGAAACTCCATTAAATGCCTTATTGACTCGCCAACAAAGATTACCGGATTAAAATGACGCCCGCTTGTTTATCTATACGCTATTATCTAAGGAGCTTAGGTCTTAGATACCTAGCTATATATAGTAATTATAAGCAATAACCTGGAAAAGAAATATTTTTTATTTTTTCAGCCGATGACTGCTACCTGCTGGACATAAAAATATTTTGGCAGTAGTTGCCACGCTTGGCCGGCGGGTTTGTTTTTAATGGGGGAAAATGACAAACTATATTTATATGTATTTCCCGTGATATATTATTATATAATAGACATAAATACATATATATTTATATATATTTAAACATGCACACAGTGGGCTTCAATAAAATGCACTCTAACTTTTTTATGCATTAAAATACAATTCTTTATATGTGAAATAGGGAAAACCCGATGTAAGCCATTAGCATTGGCAAAAACACAACCGATTTGGGAACCTCCTTTTTCTTGAAGTCGGTTAAAACTTTGTGATTTAATTTGGCTTAGTGATAAACGAGGTAGGCAAGCGGAGTCAAGCTAGCTCGAGTACTGACTCGAATAGCTAATAGGTAATCGAGTATTCAATATAGAGAAATTGGATACACTGTATTCGAATACAATTTCGAGTACTTATGGTACTCGAGATGTATTTACATAAGAGATATTTTAGAAAAAACAATTAGAAGGGTCTTAATAAGGGCAATAAAAGGTAAAACGATATTTTTTTTTATTTTTGTATGTCTGTCTATCTGTATGTTTGTTCCAATATATCAAACAAATTGCTGTATTCACAGTTGTGTCCCTGAAGCTTTAGCTTAAAATCTAGTATATGTCTTATCCAGTGGTTTGATCCAGTGGAACCTACATCTCTCTGCTAACCAAGTTTTTTTTTTTTATTAGTAGAAAATGGAATAGTAACCCCGCCTGCGCTTGCTTTTGATACGCTGGCGGGGCACCAGTGAAGGGTGATCGATGAGGATGAAAACAGGCCAGTTAGCCCATCATGATGAATTCATCAGGAATTAATCATGATAGTTTCCAGGGGGAATCACGAGGAGGTCGACCTGGTTGGGTATATTGCTAGCAATGGAATTCTCAATCTCCTTTACTAACAATCCCTTTCCCCCCAGCTAACCAAGTTGTATATATTGAAATACATACATACAGATGAATTCATCATATAATCCTTTAACTGCTCTTCCCTGGGAGAGTACTGCCATATAATTGCCACGCTTGGCAGGCGGATTGGCAACCACAGTTAAGTTTTAGAGATGTTTTAAGAGTGACGCTTCTGCCCATTACCCGCCTCTTTTCGTCGACTCTTACGACACCCACTGGAATGGAAGGTGTGGCCCATTCTATGCCGGGACCACACGGAAAATTATAAACCTCTTATCTATAACTCTATCTTTGGCAAATCGCTTATAAAATTGCGATTACATCATGCAAATTTTATAAACGTACGCGAAACAATGTATTTTAGGACTGCGGAAGTTGTGATAATCTCCGGTCTGATCCTCAAAGTACAGCGGTGGGTATTGAAGATGGATGGGTAGGTGCTCGAAGCAAATTACCCCACTGGGAGACGTGCCGGCGATTACGGGTTTAAGCAACAAACACTCCGGCCGTAATCTAAACTAGTGTCGTGGCAACCAGTTCGTTTAAACTGCTCAAGTGTTATACACTAGCTTTTACTCCTCACTTCGTCCGTGTAACCGTGTTTTTAAGGGTTATAATGAAATAGTAACCCCACCCGCGCTATCGGTATACACCGGCGGGGCACCAGTGAAGGATGATAGGTGAAGATGAAACAGGTCAGTTAGCCCATCGTGACGAATTCAACGAGAATTGTTCATGATGATTTCCAGGGTCAACCACGTTGAGGTCGACCTGATAGTCATTAGTTATTTATTAAAAACAATGTACATTGTGTCTGAAATAAGGGAGAAATATACAAAAGCATTAGATTAACCTGAATATTACAACCACCCAATAACACTTTGCAATAAGTTGACAACTTCATTGTAATATTATATACATGTCAAATTTATTTTCAATTATTTACGTTAATCACCAGTACAGAAGTCATGTACGGAGTAGTAAAATTTCACCAATAAAAGGGATCGTAGTTTAATCTTAAAAAAGAATTGAGATTTTGTATAATTTTCAACTGGACAGGTAATTTATTAAATAACACTACTGCCTGATGACGTGTACCGTGGGGGGAAAGGGATTGTTAGTAATGGAGACTGAGAATCCCATTGCTAGCAATACACCCAACCAGGTCGACCTCCTCGCGGTTCCCCTGGAAACTATCATGGTTAATTCCTGATGAATTCGTCATGATGGGCTAACTATTCGTTTTCATTCTCATCTATCACCCTTCACTGGTGCTCCGCCAGCGTAACCCGTTAGCGCAGGCGAGGTTACCGTACCATTTTCACCCATCAAAAAAAAAACGTGTACCATGTTTGACAATGTCCAGTCGAGGCACAAAGTTAGTACTAACATCCTTTCTCCTAGTAGGACATAGTGCTAGCAATGGGGCTATCAAACTCCATTGCTAACAAACCCTTGCCCCCCCACCCCCATGTAACCGATATAAGAAGTAGCTTATATTCTTCTGCATCCCATTTACTCCAAATTTCTTTATTTTTATTAGATGAAAATGGAATGTTAACCCCGCCTGCGCTAATGGGATACGCTGGCGGGCACCAGTGAAGGGTGATCGATGTGGATGAAAACAGGCCTATCATGATGAATTCATCTGGAATTAATCATGATAGTTGCCAGGGGAACCGCGTGGAGGTCGACCTGGTTAGGTATATTTTAGCAATAGGATTCTTAGTCTCCATTACTAACAATCCCTTTCCCATTTCTTTATGATTGATTAAGACGTTAAAGCGTTATAGGATAAAAAAACAAACTCACTTTCCATTTGTGATACGGATGTAAGGATTTATTTATGATTAGCTGATACCCGCGACTTTGCGCACAGCTGAGTTTTATATCTCTTACATAAGAAATGATTGATTACCCATAATAGCTTTCATCCCTAATCCATCTCCTTCAATATCCAATCTATCTCTATGCCAAAACTCATAACAATTGGTTCTTTTTTTTACGACTTAGAATGGCAAAAAATCTGACGGCCCACCTGATGGAAAGTGGTAACCGTCGCCTATAGACATGAGCAGGACCATGGACATAACAGAGTATACTGTTTCGCCCATGATACCATGAAGCAGTTGTGTTGACATGGCTGTGTTTCAGTTTGATGGTGGGACATAGCACGAATTTACAGGGTATAGAGGAATAACATCCAGGAGTCCTCAGGAATGGCAACGCATGGGGGGTATCATGGGCGAAACAGTATACTCTGTTATGTCCATGGTACTGCTCATGTCTATAGGCGACGGTTACCACTTTCCATCAGGTGGGCCGTCAGCTTGTTTGCCATTTTAAGTTGTATAAAAAAAAGCAATGTACCCAACCAGGTCGACCTCCTCACGGTTCCCCCTGGAAACTATCATGATTAATTCCTGATGAATTCATCATGATGGGCTAACTGGCCTGTTTTCATTCTCATCTATCACCCTTCACTGGTGCTCCGCCAGCGTATCCCGTTAGCGCAGGCGGGGTTACCATAACATTTTCACCCATAAAAAAAATTTAATATATATGAATAATTAAGTACATACGAGTATACTATCATACTAATATAAAATGTTATTGTTATATTGTTAAGTGTATTATTTAATTCAAATTTGTTCATTCGTTGAAGTCAAAATTTCCCTAAATATTTACAAGCTCTTAGCTATGTGATATTAATAGGAGATAATGAGAAGTAATATATTATACATATATTAATATATAATGCCCTTGTTCATACAGTTAGGACTAGTTAATCCATCCACTCACTTTTCCCATCCTCGTTACCGGGATAATCCGACATCTGCCTTCAAATAATTTATTTTAAGAGCTTCTTGAAAAATGATTTGACGTCAGTGTCGTGTTGAGAGACTCGTTTTTAGAGTGCAATTTCGCATAGCAATGGTACGGAGAGACTTTATAGTGCGATTTCCCTTCGCCCGTCCGTTTATCACTGCTTTATATTAACAAATAATTTAACAACTATGAATTCTGACCATTTCAAATTTGCAATACGAGTCGATATAGACTTTATGACACCTTTATATTTGTAATAGGAATAATGAAAAAAAAATTATTAATTTTTTTGTTAAACCATATTAAAATTATTTTGGATTTTCGAAACTAATGCCGATATAGTGTCACATATTAAAATCAATTACCAATATTGATCTAAGAGGAAAACGAAGACGCCGCTCACTGCAGTCCTGTTGTGATCACGACGTGGTGCTATCCACGTCGAAACGTCGGCAATAAAGGAGTAGGTATGTAGGTACTTGTGGCCGGGGTGATACCTGTGGGAAGGTATTGTCCTAATGATCCTGAGGGATGTGCTAATATACCGGCGCATCCCTCGAGTGGTAGGGTAAACACGCAATCCACCCTATTTTGAGAGAGAGACCTGCTCTCACCATCTGGGGACGGGTCGCTGCCGTCGATATGGTGAGTGCGAAAGCGAACCCATGTCTCCGACATATGGCACCTCGAGGGTATATCGTCTGGTTTTGGTGGGTACACCCCACCTTACGGGGGGATTCCCAGAGTACCCATTCACCTCCCACAAGGTGTATGGATCTGCATAAAGCATTTTCCAAACGTTAAAAAAAATTTAAAAAAGGTATGTAGTTACTATTTACCTGTAAACGCTTTTACATCGCATTAAGTCCTGATTATAAATTTGAAAATAAAATTATGTGTTTGAAAAAAAACACAACAAACGCATTTTGTACGTAGTTAAATTTATCACGAATCGTTTCAATAAAAAGAACCCTAGGTGTGTCATTCTTGCTCACACTTGACCAGAATTATATTCGGTAATAACACGTGCAGGAAGTAGGAAGTAAGTGATGGGTAAAAAGAAAATTAATTATACATTTTACACTCACCCGACCGCGAAATAAGATATTCAATTACAATCCATCAATTTATGTATTACAATAATAAAATCAGTATCTTCCTACTTCGAATTTACATAATTTTAACACGCTTATCTTAGGTCGTGTCTTTATATCAAATTTAAATAAATATATTATTCTAAAATCGAGAGAACGTTAACTAGAGTCTCCGATTGGGGACGACAAAACTTAGTCCAGTTGAACCCTGCTAAGACACAAGCTTGCACGTTCACCGCTAAGAAAACCCCATTTGCTGTGGCTCCACAGTTCCAATGCACGTCTCTTAACATCTCTAAAAGCATTGGAATCCTTAGTGTCGACATCTCTAGTGATGTACAGTTCCGTGGCCACCTCGAAGATAAGGTGAAGCTGACATCTAAAAAACTCGGTGTGCTCAATGAGCGAAGCATTACGTCACGCCGGATCAGCGATTAATGCTGTACAAATCGCAAATCCGGCCCCACATGGAGTATTGCTGTCATTTATGGGCCGGAGCACCTAAATACCAGCTTGAATCTTTCGACTCCTTGCAGCGACGAGCTATGAGAATTGTCGATGATCCCAGGCTCACAGACGGTATCGAACCCTTAAATCTTAGGAAAGATTTTGCCTCACTCTGCGTGTTCTACCGCCTGTACAATGGATTGTGCTTAGAGGAATTGTTCAATATGATGCCCACAGCCACTTTCTACCATCGTACGGCTCGCCATCGACAGGGAGTTCATCCTCATGTCCTACAGCCTCAATGGTCGCGTACTGCGCGGTTTCAGAGATGTTTCCTCCCACGAACACTCAGGTTGTGGAATGAACTCCTGCCGAGGTTTTCCCAAGAGACTACAGCATTCTTTAAAGGGGGTAAAGAGGTTTCATCAGGGTCGGCAACGCACGCGTAATACCTCTGGTATTGCAGGTGTTCATAGGCTACGGTAACCACTTACCATCAGGTGGGCCGTATGCTTGTTTGCCATTCTCAGTAATATAAAAAAAAACTCCTTCTCTATCCGAATCTGAATATCTTTATGTGTGACTATGTGACCAGCCCATTGCCACTTCAGCTGGCTTATCCTTCGAGCTTTGTCGGTTACTTTGGTTCTTTTGCGGATATCCTTGTTCCGGATTCTATCACGCAAAGAGACTCCGAGCATAGCCCTCTCCATAGCCCGCTGAGTAATTTGAAGCTATTGCATACGGGCAATGGTGTAGGACCATGTTTCGGTTCCATAAATCATCACCAGTAACACGCATTGGTTAACGACCTTCGTCTTCAAACTCCGAGGTATTTTGGATGGAGAGATGTTGGCGAACACTGCCCAGCTAAATTGGATTCGTCGGTTAACCTTCCGGTCAAAGTTGGATTTACCTATTCGGACAACTTGTCCCAGGTATATACATACTCATCGACAACTTGAGCGTAGTGTTCTCAATCATAACACCTGTATGGTGTGAAATAAATATTCTATCTATCTATTCTATTTAAGAGCTGCGCTCTTGTCGATGGAGCTCTTGTCACTCACTACGATTTTCAGCGGGTCTCTTCTGCCTCTTGACACGATGTAACTATGTCTTGGTCTCTCTTCCCGTCCTTTCTTTCTATCTTACCTTCTATTATAATGTTCATAAGTTCATATTATAATATTAAAACTCTTCTTTCATTTAACATACAATGGTAGACAGCGTGCAGAGCTGAAGGCCGCGCCGATACGATCTTGTGAAGTCCTGTCACAATATGGGGTTGATGGTGAGGCGGTGCATTGTGCACTCGACGGAGCCGCTCACATTGTTCTCGCCTGCAAACCGACAGCTCGCCTTGTGATGTCACTTGTTTGTGACACGTGTAACGTCAAACGAATCAGCATTAAATGCTCATTTCTATAAACACCTTCTAGACAACAATGTTGCGTACGCTCCGTTAGATTTTAATTCAAAAAACATATTCTTTCTTAAAGATGACAATGGACTGGTAACCCAGCCAGCACGGAGAGTTCGATAGATAGATACTCTTCATTGTTTCCTCAAAAACATTACAACAGTAAACTTATTATAAACAATTACAAGAAATAATCACAATGAGAAAATTATTTCTTCAGATATCTAAAAAAGTTATAAAATTTTACGCTGGCAAAATCCTAGCCAAAACCTTCTAAGGGTATTAGCCAGTAGTTGCCACGCTTGGCAGGCGGGTTGGCAAACGCAGTTAGGCTTTAAAAAATGTTTTAAGAGGAACATTACAGCCCACCCTCGCCCTGTCTATATAATATAATTATTTCTAATTGTTTAATATAACATGACATTGTACGAATATATTCATATAATTTGCAGCTTGATAATAGCTGAATATGGATCTACTGAGAACTCTAATGAGAACTCTGTAACCTATTTAAAGTAAATAAAGTATTTTACTCTATTCTCGTCTATCATCAATCTCTTTTTTTTAGTTTTAATGTATTGAAGTTTATATAATTAAAAATATGTTTTTAAATAGTAACTAGTTATTTCTATTGCAGACGTCAGTGACCGTTGGACATAGAATTGGTTTGGACGTTTTGTTATTTTTTCCCCATATTTTCATACGCATAAAAAGGGCCACGTGTCACTGCCATATATTTTATTGAGTTAGGTGAACTTTCGTACTGTAACTGTTTAGCTGAAACTGACACCTTTGTGTATGTTACATAACTTTGGAACCGTGATGCGATGAACGATATATTTATTTATAATCTATTTGTGTACTGGATAATTGTATTTTTACGAGTAAATAAGTAGGCATTGCACATTTTTTAATAGTGGTACGCCAAATGAGAGTACTAACCATCCAAAAGTAGAATGTTTCAATCTTGAAATCAAATCATGTATTACGAAGATGCAAACACACACACACACGCACGCACGCACGCACGCACGCACGCACGCACGTACGCACGCGCACACACACACACACACACACACACATACATACACAAACACACACACACATACGCACGCACGCATACACGCACGCACTCGCTCGCACGCACTCACGCACGCAGATGCGCACACACTAAAAAAAAACGAGATGCTTTATAGATATCTTTTTTGTATTTTAGTTGCATAAAAAAAGTTCACAAACACGATTTTAAAATAATGTTGTTACAATTAAAATAGCTTTTTCGGATTACAAATCTAATAATATTTCAATCGATATAAAATTACGTTCAGCACTTGATTCATATCGATATAAACTCGCGTAAAGAAATCACTAGCAATAAATGAACTTGGCATATTCGCAGAAAATATGATATGTCCCCTTCAATAAAACGAATCTACATATGACATTCGCATGGGCACATTTGCAAAATTAAATTCGTCGTTACGTAAATCAGTCGCGACCCGCCGCTAGTCACAAAGGGCCCCAAATCTTTTTATAGTTCGCATTTGATATTCAGACGAACGGTATCAACATATGCAGGGCCCCCTCGTGCCAAGTACGAAGGGGTAACCGTATGAAGGTACCGTTTACACTCTTACATTTCATTATAGCTGTATTAAGCACGCTACGTATACCTAACTGTGTTAAAAAAGAATTTATAAAATACATAAAGACAAAAGTTAAAACGCTTCTTATTAAAAAATTCAATATTCGAAAACTTCAAAAAGGCTTTCAAAAACCGTTACGTCGTTTGTCTACCGTATGAATGGAATAGAAATCCCAACTTATAAGCGCAAAAACCTGTAGTTTTGCTTAACAATATCAAGTATAAAAATCTGGTCCTTCGAGCCGGATGTAAACAAACAAACATTTATTTAAAAAAAGAGACGCTATTTGAAAAATATTAACATAGGTCAACAATCTATGATCTATATTAGCTCACATACCTAATCCTTACTAACAGAGAGATAAGGTATTTGTTTGTTATCTTATAACCTTAATGACCCACTGAAATTGCGCAGAGATGTTGCATCTCTGTGCATCTTCTACTGAATTTATCATGGGGAGTGTTCTGAGGAATTGTTCGGATTGATACCTGCTGTTAATTTTCACCACCGTACAAACCGCCACAAACTAAAGTTTCATCCCAATCATCTGGACGAGTGGCGGTCTTCCACCGTGCGTTTTTCAAGGCACTTTCTTCCACGCACAACCATTCTTTGGAATTACCATCCAGCATCAGTATTTCCGAACAGATACGACAACATAACCGTCAAAGAGTATATTCCTTTTTAAAAGGCCGGCAGTACACCTGCAATGCCGTTAGTTGCGAGTGATCATGGGCGGCGGTAGTCACTTACCATCAGGTGAGCCGCGTGCTCGTTTGCCCTCCATGTTGTAAAAAAATTACTTAATTAATTACTATAAAATTTAGTATACACGTACTATATAGTTATAGGATACAGGCTACTTTTTATCCCGACCCGTAAATATATTCATGTTTAACACATGTTAAAAGCTAATAATTATATAAATATATATATCCACATACATATCAATCCGTCTCGAACACAAATGAACACAAATCTATATAAGTATTTATTTTATTTGACATAACAAAGAAAACTTGTTACTATCTTGATTTTGCAATATCAAGTTCGTAATCTTGAGTTTGTTACTTGAGTTTATAAATACCAATAATTGAAAATGGATATCTCGAAATTATTTCAAATTATGAACTTGGCTAAAGTTACTACGAATTTTGTGGTAAAATTATTGTAAATTCAATATTCGTATTACAATTTAATCTAATATATCTACATCATAGTTATTATTGTTTAAAGACGGTCTTTTTCCAGACAGAAAACTCTGTGACACTGCGACCTTACCACGATGTTTTGTGCTCGCCCTTTTTTAAAGTTTCCTGCTAATTCCTAACAATGATGGGAATTTTAAGATGTTCTTTGTTGTTTTAACTCCTCAGGATATAAAGTGTATTTTCCAAAGGAAATATATCGTTTATGTATGAGTGGGCTACAGCCACACATTCACTGCTACGGCGTTTCTTCCTTATTGTGACAAAATCTGCAAACACTTTTTGGCCATAAGTCTAGTTGGCCCGTATACTTGTTTAATTTGCAGTGTCCAGTGAAACCCCTTGTGTAATACACACATATTATTTTTACTCAAAAGAATTTCTTAAAGCAATTCCCATATTACTCTAAGAAAAAATTTTTCTTTAGGGGTTTCTAGTGAAATAATCCTGACAACAAGTTTTCTAGTTTTCAAGTTTGAGATGTCTGAGCTTTAAGCTTCGAAGTATGCCACAATAAGGATCTGGTCTTATTTGGACATTCTTAGTCCCTTTGTTTGCTAATTATGTATCATAGTTACTAAGAATGGCTTTACCTACTGGATCATTTTTTCCAACACAGCCGTGCAAACACAACTGCTTCACGGTTGAAACACGAATGGAACAGAGGTACCCAAGCAAACGACTTTAGTACAAAGTCTCCCTCTGGTGAATAAGTAAGTATTTTATTAAAAGATAACGCCAGTATAGTATTATTATTGTATAAGGATATTTGGTGTACTTATACAGAATGGTAATTCCAGTCAGTTGGTACCAATATAAAGCCAGTGTCGCCCGCTGGACGCGCATGTAATTGAATACAAATGTTCCCTTACGCTTATAGCGTAGCCTTATGGCGGCCAAGTGACGGATTTGATTATGGTTGGACTGCGAGACCATATATTATTACTAGCTATACAGTTGGTATTGAAATACTAGCTATTTCTCTTGATTTACCTACATGATTCAGTATACATACATATACTGGTATATATGTATATAGGTACATACTTGTAGTATATAAAGTGTCCTATGTACTCGTATTAAGCTAGGATATAATATATATAATTTGGAAGTCTATATAGATAACTTGTAATTGTTTATCTACAAAAGTTTTCAATTTTTCACCGCATATTTACATTTCTGTTTTGCCAAAGATTGACTGGGAGAGAATGCTGTATATTATAGTATTAAATCCGCCTTTTGTACCATTTTTTCTTGTAATGCGGTCAATAAAAAATAAATAAACAGAGGAATTGTTCAATATGATGCCCACAGCCACTTTCTACCATCTTACGGCTCGCCATCGACAGCGAGTTCATTCTCATGTCCTACAGCCTCAATGGTCGCGTACTGCGCGGTTTTAGAGATGTTTCCTCCCGCGAACACTCAGGTTGTGGAATGAGCTCCCTGCCGAGGTTTTCCCAAGAGACTACAGCATAGGGTTCTTCAAGAGGGGGGTAAAGAGGTTTCTTCAGGGTCGGCAACGCGCGCGTAATGCCTCTGGTATTGCAGGTGTTCATAGGCTACGGTAACCATTTACCATCAGGTGGGCCGTATGCTTGATTGCCACCTCAGTGTTATAAAAAAACAACCTACCTGCGTTAAGAAATCTCATTTATTTATAAATACGTAATATGTTTCACTAACTATAGAAAAAAAATCATATCTCTGGCGTGCTAGCAATAATTTTAATAAAATATCTAGTCATCTCGACTGAGATTTATTTAATTCTAAAATAGATTCTAAAAGACGTGTGCCAAATCATTCGTCCTTTGACGATATGACGATATAAGTAAAATAGTAATAACATAGCATAGTAGCACAATTAAATAAATTTTGTACGCCGGATTCTGGTGAAAAGTGTGAACAATATGTAAATATTATATACCATCCTTTATACCACTTTTCAAACAAAATAAAGCTGTTTGTATTTGTATTTCGTACGGAATGGAGAAGTGCATAGGCTACCTTTTATTAATAATAATAATAATAAACTCTTTATTGCGCACAGTAGAGATGTATACAAGGAGTATTTATACAGAATGTGCATATACAAAAGGCGGCCTTATCGCTAAAAGCAATCTCTTACAGACAACCTGGCATAAAGAATGGATAAGTACAGACAGAAAGGTAGATGGCGCAAGTCAGATACAGTAAATGCATAAAAGGAATCAGACAAAATGCAAAAAATTCTAAATATAAAAATAAGATTATAATACATAAACATACATATATAAATTATTTATATATGTATGTTTATATATATCGTCATCTTTAAACGTGTGATTTCAAGTTTTTATTTTGCTACTTTTTATTTGTCTACTTATAATATTATTACCAATTACTTCAAGTTTAATTTACTTTTTTTTATACAACTTAGAATTGCAAACAAGCTGACGGCCCACCTGATTGAAAGTGGTAACCGTCGCCTATAGACATGAGCAGTACCATGGACATAACAGAGTGTACTGTTTCGCCCCTGATACCCTCCATGCGTTGCCATTCCTGAGAACTCAGGTGTTATTCCTCTGTACCCAGTAAATTCACGCCATATCCCACCCTTCAAAACGAAACACAGCCATGCAAACAACTGCTTCACGGTAGAAACACGAAAGGGTCAGAGGTACCCAAGCAATCGACTTTTGTACAAAGTCTCCTTCTGGTTTATATTATACTACTTGATTGTATTAGCATTTTTTTTTCACCATTGAGGTAGCAAACAAGCATACGGCCCACCTGATGGTAAGCGGTTACCGTAGCCTATGAACGCCTGCAATACCAGAGGTATTACGAGCGTGTTAGATATTTATTTTAAATTATATTAATTTTCTTAAACATCTTGTGTTAAAATGTGTACCTACATTTATTAATAAAAATCAGCATAAAAACTTCAAATATAATAAAATATTAAAATTGTTATTATAACAAATTTTCTAATAAATTATTATTGTAATGTATATAAAACACTAATTTATATTTTAATTTATTTTATAATTATTTATTATCATGATATTTGAATAAAAAGTAATGAAATTGTAAGAACACGTGGTCTCGCTGACTTGTTCACTCGAATTCGGCCCTGTAGATATAAAAGATTGTTATTTGGGTGGGGACACACTTCTTGTCCCACCGTTGAACAGAGCGGAGCTCCCTGACGTATCAAGAGTGAACAAGTATAGTAAACCACGTGGTCGTTATATAAAATATATCACAATTATTGTTGATGGAAGTCCTAAAGAAGGTATAGTTGTATACGTGTTAATGGATTAACAGAAGTTGGGTATTTATGTTATATTATTTGTTATATGTCATATACAAAGTAAAATAAGTAAATATATGATATAATAGTATGATATTTAAATTAAATGAACTGTGGGTAATTGTACATTGTTTCTCTTTATTACTAAGAGACTTACAACCTATATATTGCTAAAGAATATATCATATACTATGTAAAGTTAGAATTACATAGTTAAATTATTATATAAATAGATTACCCTACATAACATACATTATATATATATTAGAAATAATATTTTACATTATTATTTGAGACGCGCGTTATTGACTCCGAAAGAACCTCTTTACCTCCTTTTGAAGAAACGATGTCATATGCATTTAGTTTTTATATGTGAAACCTATAATTGACTTTTTGTTTTTACTGTTTTTTTTTCTATAATTGAATTTTTTAACTATCTATAATAAAACTAAAAATAAAAATATGCTTTCATTTTTTTATTTTTATACTAATGTGGTGACAAACAAGTGTACTGCTCACCTGATAGTTAGCGGTTACTGTAGCCTATAAACACTTGCAATACAGAGGGCAGTATGTGTGCGTTGCCGACCCGGAAGAAACCTCTTTACCTCTTTCTAAACAACCACATGCTGTAAACTCTTGGACAAAGCTCGACAATGAATTTCATAATTGAATTTGCTTGTTTGCCTAATAAAATATACGAGTTTTTATTTTACCTTCTACAAAAATGGCGGAGTCTTAGTTTTAACTGTTTTTACGTAACACTAACGGTTTTTATTTCACCTTGTATATTATATATCTCACTGTAGCCACGATTTCCAGCCTGGATTAACTCAAATATTTATATAACTTCAAATATTTGTCCAGGATTAGGTAGGAAAGAAAAATCTATTTCCTATTTCGGACGGTGAGAAGGGGCAATTGATTTTTAACTGGACTATTTATAAACAACCCTAAGTGTGTGACTTTAAAGTTGATAATACTGTGATACAAATGATATAAAAATAATTTTAACTACAATTTATGTCTATATCATTGAAATTTCAACTTTAATGTATACCAGTTAAGGTCTTTTGTGTTGATTTAAACATCCATGACGGTATGGCTGTGAGGCTACTGCCTGAAGCCATAACTGTTACGTATATTTCACGATTGAAAACGCATTGCACGCTATAGTTCTAATATAACTTACCGATTGCATTGGTCCATACATACAAATCTCCATATTCATATTCCCAGAGAGATATAGGTACGATGACCTCAGCGGTGTGGCGGTTTGACACACTGGCTCGCCTGCTGTGGCTATTGGTACTGTCACTATGTTATTCAAACATTTGTATTTATGAATATGTCTATTTATATTGCTTTGTGTGTTTTTATTATTAAACGGTTTTATTTAGCTCGACCCGTACGGTATTTATTTATTTGGGTCAAAATTAGAAATTGGAATTTAAGCACCTTCCCGTTGTCAGATTGATCTGAAATTTGGTACACACATTTAATTTAGATGACAATACAATATAATAAAATCAATAACATTATAAATCTAAGACGCTATTACAAAATGCCGTATTAGGTGGGGGCATGATTAGTCGTATCGAGAACAGTTGCGTCTAAGATTGTGTGACGTTAGAGGGGCAGATAAAAAAATAGGTAATTAGATACCTCGTTAGTAAGCGGTAGTTATACCACCCAAGTTAAGGTAATAGGTTAAAACGTGCCGAGGACTGTATGGCATTAGGGTGGATAAAAATGTAATGTCGTAAGCGCTTCCCCCTCAAGATTGGGCGCATCTTGTTGTATATTAAGCCTTGCCCCTTTACTGGACTGCGGGGGGGAGGGGGGGGGGGTTGGCGTCAAAATGCCCCTTAATCGTGGGAACAACATGATAACAATAAACAAAAAATACCAACAAATATAAATAAGACTGGAGGCTTACCATCAGTACTTGAAATATTTGTAGGTGCAAAAGTAATGTTGCGGTCCAACATTGACGTTACAAAAGGATTGGTAAATGACGCTATAGGCCACATTACAGAAATTTTTTGGCCTCGGTTCCATCGAACCCAAATGTATGAAACAGATATATCATCAGTTTTAATTGACTTTGGCACAGACGGCATGCACGTTATTTACCCTAAAGCCATACAGTTTCAAGCAAAATTCAATTATGGTACGGCTGAAAAAAGGATGTTGCCCTTAGTTTTGTCATGGGCATTCACCGTCCATAAAATGCAGGGCAGCACCGTCGACCATGCAGTAGTATATTTGGGCTCAAAATGGTTTGAGGAAGGACAAGCATACATGGCTCTAAGTCGAGTCAAGTCTCTGGAAGGGCTATGTATTGAGGAATTAGATTGTACTAAATTATCAGGCAAGAAACCATGTAATAATGATGCACTGAATGAATTAAATAGAATGAGGAATATTCGGTAAACAATTTCACTAAATACTAAAAACAAGAAAATAAAAATCGGTAAAAAAACTTTTAAGTTAAACGGTTTTATTTTATGTGCACTGAAAACTACAAAATAAATAAATAGTTACTTACCTATCAACCTACGTAGGTGATCTCGGTCATTAATATCTCTGATGGTAGTGGTTGTCATAACATGAACCATGTCAGCGGCCGAAAAGCAGTTCATGAGAGAACACTAACACCAGGGTTTGCTTGGTAGGTAAACTAAGCAGCCCACACTATAACAAGTAGGTATTTTGACCTTCTAGTTCAGAAATATTTTAGTACTAGGCAGAATAGCTTTTAGGCATATTAGACTAAAATAAAAACGTGGGGCCCCTCTGAAATCATACCTATAGCAGAGCATATCTTATACTTTGGTAGATCATGAGCTCGGCGTTCGCTGGTGAAGCCGTAACGGCTGGTTATTGATGGTCAAAACCTCCAGTTACGATTATAGTAAATCGATTCAGCGGACCCTGGACTCCGGAGCTATGAGGTTTCGGATGCGACCGGGATAAACCGCTAGGATGATGATGATGACGATTATAATAAGTCGATGCAATCCACACTTAGTATAGTAGAAAGTAATACAGAAATAGTTAATGGGCCCCATTTAAGTACACAAACCAAGAATTTAAGTACACAAATAGGTTTTTTAACAATCATAAATGTATGTATTTTAAAAAAAAAACTTAAAGAAGTACCTTTTTTTTATACAACTTAGAATGGCAAACAAGCTGACGGTCCACCTGATGGAAAGTGGTAACCGTCGCCTATAGACATGAGCAGTACCATGGATATAACAGAGTATACTGTTTCACCCATGATACCCTCCATGCGTTGCCATTCCTGAGGACTCAGGTGTTATTCGTCTGTACCCAGTAAATTCACGCCATATCCCACCCTTCGAACCAAAACACAGCCATGCAAACACAGCTGCTTAACGGTTGAAACACGAATAGGACAGAGGTACCCAAGCAATCGACTTTTGTACAAAGTCTCCCTCAGGTGGTGAATATCTCGGCAATATATGGTTATTATGTAACAAGTAAAATAAATTTTAAAATCTGTTCATTTTAAAATCTTAAAGAATATTAATGCAGTACTTTCACACACACCAAAATACCAACCTCACTAAAATGCGTTGAACAGTTTAAAGGTTACACAAGCAAATATTGCACCTGTACGAAGTCAGGGCGAGTCGCTAGTAACACATAATCTACAGTATTCTCACGAGTGTCTTATTATGATAAATAGTATCCTATGTATGTATTCTGAGACATGTTCTATCTGTATGATAAATTTATTCCAAATCTATTCAGCCACGGCGCCTACAGGCATCACAGTATTAGAAAGAAATTGAAAAGTTCGCCAACTGTATTCTCCCTAGCGTACATTAGAGGCGCAATTTCAAATTTCGAATTCATAATTTCAAGCTTGAAGAGCGTCCATACTTTATCTTTTAGCTTAGTGAAGTATTATCAAGTCGCTATTAGCTGACAATTTTTCGATAACAGCTGGTTATTTTTCAATTTTTTATTACCTACATTTATTAATAAAAATCAGATTTTAAATATAATACTTTAAATATAAAAATTGTTATTATACCAAATTTTGTAATGAATTATTCTTGTAATGTATATAGAACACTAATTTATATTTTAATTGATTTTATAATTATTTATTATCATGATACTTGAATAAAAAGTAATGAAATTGTAAGAACACGTGGTTTCGCTGAGTTGATTACTCGAATTAGGCCCTGTCGATATAAACGATTGTTATTTGGGTGGGGAGACACTTCTTTTCCAACCGTTGAACAGAGCGGAACTCCCTGCCGTATCAAGAGTGAACAAGTATAGTAAACCACGTGGTCATTTTATAAAATATATATCACAATTATTGTTGATGGAAATTCTAAAGAAGGTATAGTTGTATACGTGTGAATAGATTAACAGAAGTTGGGTATTTATGTTATATTATTTGTTATATGTCATATACAAAGAAAAATAAGTAAATATATGATTTAATAGTATGATGTCTAAATTAAATGAACTGTAAGTACTTGTGCTTCATTTCTATTTATCACTAAGAAGCTTACAATCTTTATAACCAGCCTAAGATTTTTATATCACCTCAGTGATATAAAAATCTTAGGCTGGTTTATTTTTTGCCCCAAGGCCATTGGTTACTTAGCTACGCCACTGACCAAAATATATATAATAGTAGAAGTTCATGTTTTTTTTTATACAACTTAGAGCTGACGGCCCACTTGATGGAAAGTGGTAACCGTCGCTTACAGACATGAGCAGTACCATGGACATAACAGAGTATACTGTTTCGCCCATGATACCCCCCATGCGTTGCCATTCCTGAGGATTATTTATTACGTATTTACAGGAGGAAACAAAAAAAGAAAGAAACCTACAATACCTACTAAAAAACATGGATACACATAGAGTTAATAATAGATAATTAATATATAGTTATGTATATATGTGTGTGTGCTATGTATATATTATATATGTGTATGTATGTTTGTACATATTATTTGTTATAATAAGTAGTCTAATAAACAATATGTATTTAATATTTTTGTGTATTATACGTAAAAATTATTAATTCACTCTTGCCCCACCCACCCACTTCTATATGTTCTCCTTTTACCAAAGCTTGTCTGTAAGAGATTGCCGTAGCGATAAGACCGCCTTTTGTACCTTTATATGTATATTTTGATCTGTACTCCATGCTACTGTATTTCAGTTGAATTGTTTATATGTTATTGTTTATTTTAATTCTACATATGTCGGGATTATACGGCGAAAACTAATTTTGTACTTACTTTATACTTTGCTTTGGTATTCAGATATATTATACTATCAAAATCCATTTTTTTTATTAATTTTTCATATTAATTAGAATATTATGATCAACTTAATTTATGTTTTAATTAGTTATCAGACTAACTTTTTAAATAATTAGTCGGAAACATTGAAAATTGTTAAATTATTTTTGAAAATTGACAGCTAAAATACGAAGCTGTCACACTTCGGTAAGTTAAAGTTATGAGCACTCTCAACTGTATTTCTCAGCGTTATTTGAAACGCAATTTCAAGTTCTGAATTCATCGTTTCAAGTCCGAATCCCAACTCTACCTTGCCGGGCAATTTAAAACGCATTTTTAAATGTAGAATTCATAATTTAGAATTCGATTCCGAACTGTACTCCTCAGCGTATTTCAAAACTGGAATTTAAATTACGAATTTATAATTATAAAATAACTTTGTTTTTCTAGAAATTCCCAATTAAAATTTACTACATACATACACACAAATCTGTCACGTTTGTCTCCCATCGAGGTAGGCAGAAACAATGGAACGCCAAATGCTTCGATTCAAACGGACCTCTTTTGCTTCCTCCACATTCATCAATCTTTTCATGCACACTTGCCGGTTACGGGTACTTTTAATTTGGCCCTTCTTCAACACGTTTACAATATATAGAAACACATAAGGACCTACATACATAAAAAAAAATTAATTAAAAACAAAGCACCTTCTTTGTGCGTTGTATTCATACATAGTTGTGTGAATGGCACGTTGCATCAAGTTGCACCTAATGACGTCACGTTAATGACCACTCGTCTGCCGTAACACTAGCCTGCGACGCCTCTATACCCTGGCTTCATTCACGTAATTACTTTTATAAACAGTAAACCGCAATGGCGTCGAAACTGGATAAAGAATCTTTCTTAAAAGTAATTAAACTGACTTGAAAAAAAAGACGAAACAAAAAACAAAAAGCGAGAAATAATCTTTTTTTTTTCCAACACAGCGGGCAAACGAGCACGCGGCTCACGTGATGGTAAGTGACTACCGTCGCCCTTGATCACCCACAACACCAACGGCACTGCAGGTGTGCTGCCGACCTTTAAAAAGGAATATGCTCTTTTCTTGAAGGTTATGTTGTCGTATCGGTTCGGAAATACTGCTGCTGGAAGTTGATTCCAAAGAGTGGTTAAACTATCTATATAGTTATCTAATACTAGTCTTTTAATTTAAAAGACAAAATCTGTTTGAAATTGGTGCTAATTGATGCGGTATATTATTAAAAATATAATTGTTTTACTATACTAATTACACATGCCATATAGGTCCCGGTATAGAGTGGACAACTCCTTACTTTTCCATGGGTATCGAAGAGGCGACTAAGGGAATTTATGGTCGAAGGATGGACAATAGTGTACCTCTTAAAACATCACCAAAAGCCAAACTACATTTGCCATCCCGCCTATCAGGCGTGGCAGCTACTGGCGAAACTCCCCCTTATGGGAGGTAGCCTGCCCGGTTCTGTCCAGCAGTGGACAGTTAACGGCTGATACAACGATTACACAAAACTAACCGTATCCTATGGCTTTATTTTTTTTTATGCAACTTAGAATGGCAAACAATGTGACGGCCCACCTGAAGGAAAGAGGCAACCGTCGTCTATAGACATGAGCAGTACCATGGACAGAATATATTGTTTCGCCCATGATACCCCCCCATACGTTGCCATTCCTGAGGACTAAGGTGTTATTCCTCTGTATCCTGTAATCTCACGCCCACCCTTCAAACCGATTCGATTACCCATGACCGAATACCCATAGGTTCACTGCACAATCTGCATAGTGTATCCGATGCTAGACCTATCTTGTATAGTATATGCCTTACTGGCATATGTCCAGTTAAGCCATCCTTATGAGTCTTACCTGTTATCGGCCACCACTGTAGACGAGTTTATTCCATCCCTCATCCCTGTTGTTAAATATAATATATATAATAATAGAAGCTTCCTTTATTAATAAAAATAATAAATAAATAAATAAATGCTATGTTAGAATATAACCAACTTGTTTACCAAATATCGTTAAAATCCGTCCAATAGTTTCTGCTTACCCTTATATTGATTAAAGCAGATAAAACCACAGGATAGAGCAAGTAGTAAATAAGTGCTTACGACAATAGCACACTTACTGACTTTGTACAGCCGCGTGCTGCTCCCTCGTAGACGATCTACATAATTCGTAGCTCGACGTCGTAGCACTTGCTACGCAGAGCTATAATTTGATTAACACATCCGTGTATCTCATTTAATGCCGCCACTGTGCGAGCGAAAAGTTAATTTTGTTGAGAACTTGCTCACTCCTTACTGTATGTTATTACTAGTTAATGCGCGCGACTTTATTCGCGAGATGAATTTAAAAGTGGCCTATGCCCTCCATCACAAATTCATTATAATAGGTTTAGCTATTAATGTACTGAAATGTGGTGAAAAAAACTAACAAAATTATTTATTTATAACTAGCTGTGTCTCGCGGCTTCATCCGCGTATAATCATTATATAAAGTATCCTATGTGCTTAGTTAGGATATAATCTATTTCATTTATTTTATTTATTAGGCGCACATAACAGAAGTTTACAAATATAAACTTAAATTACGACATGCAAGTACATTAATGTATTGATCAGGTAAACTTGCCACAACATGTGCACACAGCACGATCCAATAATAAATGCGACTGCAACAAAGCATTTCAGTTGTAACTATTAGTAAAAAAAATATAACATAAAAAGAAACATAAACATAAAGAAAGTTAAATAAAAAAAAAAAACAAAACAAAACTACGTGTCTATAGGTGACGGTTACCACTTTTCATCAGGTGGGCCGTCAGCTTGTTTGCCATTCTAAGTTGTATAAAAAAAAACACTAGAAAAAAGGTTTCTCAAATGGTGACCCTGTATAAATACGCATGGCGGTCACTACAGTTTTTTAATGACGTAAAAATGGAATAGCCCGCCTGCGCTATCGGTGCTCTAACATGGTACCAGTAAAGAATGATAAGTGACAATGAAATCAGTCAACCGATCGTGATGTTTTTTTTTTACAATACAGGGAACAAACGAGCATGCGGCTCACCTGATGGTAAGTGACTACCGCCGCCCGTGATCACCCACAACACCAGCGGCATTGCAGGTGTGCTGCCGGCCTTTTAATAAGGAATATGCTTTTTTCTTGAAGCTTATGTTGTCGTATCGGTTCATTTCACTAAAAGTTAACCACGATGATTTCTACTACAGTGGGTAGTGACTTTAGAAACGTTGCAGAGAAGCAATGGATGCTGATGACCAAGCACTACGCTCTGTAGCTAAAAATAGGGGAGAAGATATCAAGTAATAGTTGACGGATTTCCAAAATTCGGTAATTAACCAGTTTATGTATCATCATTGAAAACTTAATTAGAATCTTAGGAGAATTGTAAAACCGACGCGAGCTGGCAGCAAAAAATACCTGCGTACAGATGTAAAATACTGGATGAGACTGCGTTTACTATTTAAAAAAAAGAACCTATTTTTCACTCGCATATTTTCCATACAAAAGTTACTGTTGCTATCAAAGGTTTCATTAATTTTGAATCGGCCAATAACTATCCACTGCTCAATATAGCCTCCCTTATATGTAGAGTTTTACCAGTAGTCGCCATATTTGGCAAATGAGTTGCCAACCGCAGTTAGTCTTTTGATGATATTTTAAGAGAGACGCCGCTGCCCATTCCTTCACCATAAGTTCCCTTAGTCGCTTACGACACCCATGGAAAAGGAGGGTGGCCTATTCTATGCCAAGACTACACGACTAATTTCATTATTAATTAATTTAATTTCCTTGGATAAAAAGTAATTTATATTCATGGAACTTTTTAGGTTTTTGCGGTGGTTTTTACAATATTGTATTAGTGTGTATTAGAAATTGGGCTTTAAATAAATAAAACAAGCTCTCCAATATTATTTTATATTGGTCTTTTCTACTGTGCTACTAGGAAGTCAATGCAAGTCTGCTCTCTAGCGCATAGAGGTATCGCTCGAAAAGGAGTGGGGCGGTGACGTAGGTAAGTGAAAGTTAAATACATGAGTCATTCAATATCAGTCTTTAGTCAAATGAGAGATTAATTTTTGCACATTAATTTAAATAATATCAACAGTGTGTAACTAAAACACAGATTGTCATAACTGAATGAAATGAAATGAAATTTATTTGCCAGAAACATTGTCGACAAGATGTTACACTTGTCAATTCTCTTGCCATTCTAAGTAATATAAAAAAATGTATATATAATAATTTACTCATATTTTTATCAAATTCCCTTAAAACAGCGTTTTATAATTAAAAAATTGAAATCGATCTAATAATTTTAGAACTAAAATGTCGACACAGAAAAAATAAACAAAAAAAAAACTTCAGTCATACATTTTTTTTGTCTTCACGTCTGTATGTATCTAGAATTAAATGTTTTATCCTCTGCACGCCCCAATCGTTTTTTGTTTCAACCAAAAATTAATCAAAAACCGGACAACAGGGGGCGCCCTGTTGTCCGCGCCTTCTGTTTTTGATGTGAAAACGTCTATTCACTCGTTAAAATGATAGCCAGTCGGACTTGTTTCAAAATTCTATCGGTTTTAAATATTCCACTACGAGACTGAAACACGTTCTAAACGTGGTAATCGGTCTATACGCCAAAATAAATTTACTGATTTTTGACCATATAATGGATGGTTTATGATCAAATTTCGTTTTACCTTAATTACGTGTAATTATGAAAAAATAAAGAAAATTTTGACCTTAAATTTTAAATCAAATTGTTGTCAAATACAAATAAGTGTCAAAAAATAAAATACACTTGATGCTCAAGCTATACGAGGTCTGTCCGGAAAGTTCGTATAAAAGTGTTCTGGAATGCGAGAAAGAGGAGTGGGGAGGCCAGGTAAGCGCAGGACCCCTTCCTTATGTCCCTAACAATGCTTCAGTTCTGGTCTGACCGCCGTGCGGGTGAACTGGCTTGTCACGCCATCTGTGAAGTTACCTCTTAACGAAACCCCGTCGGCATGGAGCCCGCTTCCGTTGAAGAGCAGCGCGTCGTAATCAAGTTTCTCTCGAAACTCGGCAAGAATGGCCGTGAAATTTTTGCCGATCTCAGAACAGTTTATGGGGATGATGCTGTGAAGGAACCAACCGTCCACAAGTGGCTAAAAAGATTCAGAGAGGGCCGAGAAAGCGTTCAAGATGACCCACGTTCAGGACGTCCTTCCACTTCACATTCCGACGAAAACGTGGAAAGAATTCGAACTTGTGTTAATGGGGACCGTCGTTTAACGGTCAGACAGGTGGCTGAAGAGCTTAATTTGGGCAAAACCGTGGTCCACGAAATTCTAAGAAACGAACTTCAAATGAAAAAAATTTGCGCCAAGATCGTTCCCAAGCTTTTGTCCCCGGATCAAAAATCACGAAGAGTTGCTTGCTGTGAGGACTGGTTGGAAGTTGATTTGGCCCCGTGTGACTTCTTCTTGTTCCCAAAACCAAATTGGTACTTCGGGGGCGGCATTTGGGGGACATAAATGAGATAAAAAAAGCTACGACGGGGCAGCTGAGAAACCTACAACCAGAGGACTTTCAAGGAGCCTTCTCACAGTGGAAACGGCGTTGGCACAAGTGCATTATGTCACAGAGGGAGTACTTTGAAGGGGATAAAATTGATTTACCTGAATAATTGTAAAATAAAATTTTTAAAAAACTTTTATACGTACTTTCCGGACAAACCTCGTATAAGGTAGCTTCATTCATAAATCAATGCGTTTTTTATTGTATAGCTTTCTTTTTTATTAACATTTTCATGATGTTATTTGAAACTTCTAACTCTTCAGTAATGGAACCTGATGACAATTCAAATTGATTCAAAGGGCAGATAGAGGCTTGTAGGCGACGCACTACGATTTAGTTTATTTTATTATTATTTGTACTTTTTTACTTGTATACCTATATAAATGTATCCACTTATTTAATACAGTCCATTATAAATAAAAATTAAAAAAACTGAGGGTACGCGCTATACTTATAAAATTAGAATTACCTTTTCCTTGGTTTAGTGCGTGCTCTGTCAGTGCATAGGCAGCATCTAAAAGTCGGTTTTTATTTCGCATCCTTTATAGAGGCTCATCATTTCAGCCATTGTTTGTCCACTACTAGACATAAGCATCCCCCATAGACTGCTAATTAAAGAATGGCAAATAGTGGCTCGCTCCTTGTTATTTTGAAATCGAATAAACTCGGAATGTGGACACATCTAGTATTTCATTATCACATCATCATCATCATTATAAGCCAGAAATGGTCAATCAGTCGATCGTGGAAAGGCAAAAATACGAGTATAATATTTTGCTAATCTAGCGGAAGATACTCAGACGCAATGCTCACACTAATATAAATAAATATTGAGAATCATTTTTAGTTTTTAGTTTTCCCTCTTAATAAAATAAAAAATATTACAATACTACATAATTGTGTACTGAATTATGTTGTTTCATTTGAGATTTCACGAAGTATGTAATTGGTAGATAGCATAGGTGGTTTCGTCAATCAACAGTAGATCTTGGATCTAGTTAACTCGGCCACCCCTGATATAGCTCTTATCTGTCCACTGTTAAAGATTGGCCTCCCCTATAGACTACAGTAAAGAACCAAGCCTCATCGACCTGCAAGCAACATTATAGTCGTAACATATTTCTTTTCTTTTTTAATAAAATACAAAATAATTATAAATACCGCCTCGCAAAATATGCTCGGAATTATAAAAAATGCAAGTCAGTAAAAACTCGAGTAGAAAGGAATGCAATAATCTTGAAAAAGTCCATCGCCAACCGAATGAGAGAGCTTACGACGGCGACGAAGGGAATAAAAATAATAAGAAACACTTGTTATGACCTCGTCGCGAATTTTTCACAGAAAATCTAAGGCCTCTGAGTGGTAACATCCTCCTGATTTTTTGTCTGAGCATATTTTTTTACATGGTTGTTCATATCATAATTTCCTTGAGTGTTACAAAGTGGTAGAAAAAAAAACTTTAGAAAGTAGACTCGGAAAATGACTCGGTAATACAAACATTTTGCGTTAGTAATTAAATTGCAAAATTTAATTTTCGATGGGTACAGTTTATAGAATATACTTTTATATATTAATTATAAGTATTTTTTTTTCTTTTTTTTTTTTCTTTTAAAATTTTTATACAATTCTCTTGCTAAAATTATATTTGAAATAAAATGAAAGGTAATCCAGTTATTTAAAAAAAAATTGAATCGTTTATTCCATGGACATATTGGTTTGTATCCTCGGTTATTTCATTCTATCGAGATCTTTTACTGAACTACACGTGTCATCTTGTGGAAGTCCATATACATAAAGTTATGTAGTCATACTCGAAGATTGACCACCACTATTACTATCAGAAGATCTCCAATCTTTCATGTCAGCCATCAATCTCCGACTGCCATTCTCTTCACGCACGTTTTGCGACTCGTGTTTTACCTCTAAACAAGACATCTTCAAGCAAACTATTAGATCACACTTCGAAGCCTAGTGTTAATCGCTCGGCAGTATCGCAGTTTCACTGCCATTAACGATTACCACTTTCTATCAGGCCATATCTTGTTTAACATTTGTGATGGTCCCCCCCCTCTGCACCCCTATATAATCTAACTACCCTCTAAACTAAGCTACACATGGAAAACCTACAAAGCCTAAGAAAAGCCTACGAAGGCTTAACATAATGGAAATCTATGAAAACCTACCCTAAAGAATGGCCTAACACCCTCAATATAACCCCATACCTATATTGCCTTACATACCCCAAACACCCTACGAATCATATAACCTTTCAATAAACACATAATATTGAACAGATCTTTAGTAGAACACTTGATCATCTGGCCAGATAAATAAATGTGTGATCGTCTAGTAATGTAGGACCCGTTGTGTGTGTAATAACCAAAAGGTTCTTTAATTGGTATATGATAGGAGTTAAATAATGAAGATGATTGATAAATATTTAAGGATTAAGAATAATTAATGAATTATACTCATAATTCATGTAACTAGGAAGTTAGAATATAATATATTAATTTAATAGTAAATTACAGAATAACTGTAATAATAAAAAAAATGGGGGAGCGGTCGGGCCCCTCACACGCCCGGACCAGTGGAAGACTTTCCAACTATCTATAACTCTTCCTCCAAAAAGGTAGGGAAGGGTATTACTATTTATTAATGCACTCTGATGGTAATAAGGGAATGAGTATTCTCAGTTCCAAACCAAACATAAGTACATTTACTTCAACATTACAGTGGCTCCACCAGCCCCACGATGCTTCCAGTATAAATTGGAGTTTGCCAGAGGCAAAAGGATCGGAACTGAAATCCCAGGATCACTCCGACACGAGAGCTTACTCATGGGCGATGACCCTTTCAGTCCTATATGGCGACATAGAGATCACCCACTAACAGTACGAAACTGTTTCCCAGCGTCACCCTGTTACGAGCTTACTCAATGGGGTTTTCCCTTCGGCTCCACAAGATATCAGACCAAGAAGCGAGATCACCCAGACACCAGAACCTACTTTGATGGGACATAACCCTTCGGCCCTATAATGTGACATTAGAGATCACCTGTGAAGACAGTCCGATAGAGATGAAGATTTGTGTGATAGGGGATACCTTCCACACCCTGGAATTGGCCAAGCCATATAATGTTGATAATTGCTATATCATAACATAGCATTGTCAATTTAATATTATTTACTTAATACCAAGAATACTCAAGGTTCAAGTTAAATCTGTTGATTAGGCCGGAGCCTAAGAACGAGTAGTCCACCCCATAGGTCGAGAGCTACTAAAAGTAATGAGTGCTATTGAATGAACTATAAGTCCAGTCAATTATATATAATATTATTGTTGATTAACCACATTGTGAATTAACCAATTATTTATTCAGAGAGATATATCTAAAGGAACTATAAGTCCTTTAAAAGACACTGATTAATCACAAGTTAACAACGTCTCGTGAAATAACCAGTTGGGTTTTCTATAAGTTTGAGGACACTAAGTCCAACAAGCTATTATTGTGTTGAGAGTAATAGAGATCTTTTGTAATATTTGTAGAGGTTTGATTAATCACATTGTGAAATAATCAGATTAAATAATTATGTAGCTTTATAGAGAGGACTATAAGTCCTAATTGGTTGTTGTCATAAGCACTGATAAATTACACATTAAAGTGCCAGGTCAATTATTATATATAGGTATATAGAAAGGACAATAAGTCCTATTTGTGTATGTTGTAGTAGTAGAGGCAATATATTGCATAATTATAATGTGAAAGATATATATTAAATATATATTTGTATAGAAAGGACAGTAAGTCTTATACAATTATTGTAGTTGTACTATAGTTATACTATATCTACTTCCTTTTAGTGTCTTAGTAAACCTATTTACTAAGAGGATTTCTCAGATAAACAAGTGTTTTAGTGTTTAAATCATCATGATTAAATCCCTAAGAAATTAGGTCTTTAAATAATTATCATATCATTTAAGTAAAATTTCTCATATAAATAATTCCAATATTTCCCCTACAGTTATTATAAAATAACAGAAAATTATATAAATTTTCTATAGACTTAGATATAGAATCATAACGTGTATAATCTCCTTTTGTTTGACATCTGTCACATTAATGACGTATTGAATGACGTATTGATGTATTGAATTGAATTTTGATTATCTATCACAACTGTCAACGTAACAAATACTAGCAAGTTTGTTTATTTGTATTTGTTTAATATAATTAAATATAAAATCATCATATCTCAACCGTAATATATAACTAAATTATCAGTGATATAAATAATCAATGTTTACACCAGTAATAATTAATAGTATCCAGTAATGCTGCAGTTTTATATTCATATCAGTAGCCAAGCTTACTTTCAAATTCAAGAATGAACAGAAGATTAGAAGTTTAACATTCTTATTGCAATTGTACTTGCAATAATATATACATACAGTACTAATTATCAAGAACATTCCTCAAATACATGTGTGGTGAAGATTTCCCAATATGCTATCTATTTGATTCCTAACCTCTAATGTAAATTTATTAAAGAAGTGAATAATCAGTGTTAGTGTTTGCTTTATTAATATTTAAAGTAATTGTCCTAACTTGATATTAATAGGATAATATCTCCTTGGATACAGTCCGACATAAACATATAACTCAATAATTAAATTTATAAAATACTAATATTATATTTTACTACTTGTATATCTCCATACTATTCCCATAAAATATTCAAAACATGTATATTAAATATAAATCCAGTAAATATTCACTAATATTAACCCTGTCCGAACTTGTCTAGTCAATATAACATGAACAAACAACATACATACAAACCCCATCGCCAGGATAACTTCCTTTCTAAATATGAGCAAAATACATAGCCTCACAAGTGTCATACAGTACCAATTCCATACCGAACCCCACACCTAGTCAAGAGCAACTATAGTCAGAGAATCTTTCAGTACTTTTATTACCATTAGGAAATAAATCTACACCTATAATATCAGCATAATTAAATATTATTAGTAATCAGTAATACACACAGAATTGTTATTATCAGCTTGCTTACTACAACAAAATCAATATTAAAGTTTATAATAAATCAAGACAAAATATCTATTTAAACAATACAGGCTTGTTTACCATAAACACCCCACAGTCACATGAATTTATTTAGTAACACAATTAATAATGTACTAAAAGTATTACATTCACATAATATCACTTGCAACAGTTAAGCTGTCTCTTTGTACATCTGGTGTAAAACAAATCCCCACATGTAGTCATGGATAATCAAATATAGACTAAGAATCATTAATCTGGTCAGCCGAGTAATGGTATAAAACACTTCACCATGAAGCGTTAAGTATGAACAGATATTCCAAACCAACACTGTAATAGTGTAATAAATACAAATATTTCATCATCATCATCGTCTCAACCATCACCAACCCACGACTGAACACAGGCAATTTCCACCGACTGACACAAGGAACGGCCCCACAATACACATAAAACAGTCACTCCAAACAATGGAGGTAGCCCACACCGCACTTGCATTCACAGGGTCGCCACTCAATAACCCTCTCTCTCATCAATGGCTGTTTCCCCAGCAATGAGACCAGACCATAGTCACTTTAGTCTATTATCCTCAATAAATAAATACTTTATAATAACTAGATATGAAACTAGTTAGTATTGTAATAGTTCAATAGTTGATTCAATAAGTATTTTCCAAAACTGGACAATTAGAACATTGAATCAAATTGATGAAGTTCTATCAAACGACCATATAATTGGATTTTGTATATGAGTAGAATAACGTAAGTACGTAAATTATATTGATGTAAACACACAACAACAGTATACTTACTGTACCGTTACTTCTACTGCACTACCACAGGATATAATTTCTTATATACATAAAAATACAAAAGTATTATATTTCAGTCATAAGTATGGCCTCAGGTTTCCAGCTTCTTTTATTATACTATGTGTCTTATATAGATATGGCATCCTACGACATCATACAAGAAATTGACGAAGCCATAGAAAAAGAAAGCCATACTTTAAAATCCCCGGACGAAAGCAAAACCATACTCGCAAAGTATAATACCAAAATTCTTACATTTAATATAAGGAGTCTACAGCGAAATTTTGACAATTTTTTAATACTCCTTACTCGGCTGGATACTAAATTTGATGCTATAATTCTTACCGAGTGTTGGTTAAATGAAAATTCGATTATCAAGGACATCATTGGATACACAGCCTTCAAAACATCGAAATATATAAACAGAGCAGGTGGCGTAGTTATTTACATTAGCAACATATTTTCCCCAAAAGTAGTCGAAATCGATATTGAAGGAGCAAATTCCCTGTTGGTAGCTATATCCAAACATTTATCAATACTTGGCATCTATCGCTCTCCGTCTGAAAGTTTTAGCAATTCAAATAGATTTCTGAGCTCTTTGGAGTCTAACCTCAAGACTCTCGTTGTGGGTCCTTGTTTAGTTATCACTGGAGACATAAACATTGATATAGCTGATACATCCAAGACTTATGAACTATCTTCAGAGTATTTGTGTTTGATGGCCGAACTGGGACTTTCAAGTGCTGTCAACAAACCTACTCATAACAAAACCTGTCTGGATCATTTTTTCATTCGTAACTATGGTAGCTATGAATCCATCATATGTTCTGCTGATATTACCGACCATAATCCTATCATGTTGGGAATGGATAACTCTTTACAAAAACCATCTTCTAATAAAAGACAAAGAAAAAACTAATTATGAAGCTGTAAAGACAGAGTTAGCTTGTGTGGATTGGACGGAGATTCTTAATAGTACTTCTGTAAATGAGGCCACTGAATTGTTCACGGATATATTCATGAAGATTGTAAAAAAACACACTCACACATATAAAGTTAGTCACTCTAAATACACTAAAGAGTCTTGGATGACCCCAGGGTTGCTCAGGTGTGCCAAACGCAGAGATAAACTTCACTCTGATTCACGTAAACATCCTGACAATCCAATAAAGAAGTCTACATATATTAAATATAGAAATTTTTATAATTCCCTACTGCGACGTTTGAAAAGGGAGTACGAAAGTGGATTAATTCAGCAAAATATAAATAAACCTAAACCTCTTTGGAACAGTATTAATAAAATAATTCATAAAAATACTAAAAAGAGTACTGCAAAAAATCTACTTACAATAAAAAGTGATCCAGTAGAATCCCTCAATTATTGTAATTCCTTTTTCGCAACTGTCGGTCAAAACCTTGCTCATACAACTATGTCACTATTAAATGAAACACAAGACTCTCTGGCATCTGGAGTGAAACTTTCATATCCATCTCCTCATTCTTTTTATTTCCAACCAACTGACCCATTCGAAGTTTCTTCTTTCATACAATTACTTAATGAAAAAAGTGCACCTGGTATTGATGGACTTGCAAATACTCTGATAAAAACAGTTCGACAATATATAAACGAGCCTCTTTCTGCGATCTTCAATTTGAGTATTGCTTCCGGTGAATTTCCTGATCAATGGAAAATCGCCACTGTTACTCCTATACACAAGGGCGAAGATAAAAATTCAGTAAATAATTACCGTCCAATATCTCTGTTGGTTACTTTCTCCAAACTTTTAGAAAAAATCGTAAACAAAAGATTAGTCAAATACCTTGAAACAAACAGAGCTTTCTCAGACGCACAGTTTGGCTTTCGCCGTGGTAAATCCACTGAAGATGCTGTGAGCTCTCTCACTAATAATATTTGTTCTCACCTCGATGAAGGTCAGGCGTGTGTCGGAGTGTTCCTTGACTTGACAAAGGCATTTGACACCGTGTCAATTCCTATACTCTTGCGAAAATTGGAAGGTTTGGGAATTAGAGGCAAACCACTTTTGTGGTTTAATTCATACCTAACGAATAGAAAGCAGTGTATTAAAGTGCATGATCACACTAGTCATTTTGAGAATACTTGCTTTGGTGTACCACAGGGTAGTATCTTGGGTCCTACGCTCTTTCTTTGTTATATTAATGACTTACTATTAACCCCATTAATCAACGCAAAATTTACTTGTTATGCTGATGACACAGCTATTATATTCCATGGTAATAATTGGAACGAATGTTATTTGAACGTTGAGAGAGGTTTGGTTTTAGTTGCTACATGGTTAAACAAAAATTTACTGACAATAAATACTTTAAAAACGAAATATGTATGCTTTTATAAAACTAAAGCTTCAAGGCCGTTCTCCGTTCCAGATATCAAGATACACATGTGTATGGCTATTACTCCTAGTGTTACAAATCCGATATACCATTCTAACACGTGCTCCTGTGACACTATTAAGAACTCTCCAACTGTAAAGTATCTAGGGATGGTATTAGATGAGAAACTTACTTTCAAGCAACACATTGACTATATGTCTGCCAGAGTAAGAAAACTTATTCCCACCATGAGAATCCTCAGAGACGTGATGGATCCATCCTTACTCCGAAATGTTTATGTCGCGCTGTGTCAGTCAGTACTTACTTATTGCATCCGAGTTTGGGGATCTGCTGCTAAGATCATATTGCTGAGACTAGAAAGAGCTCAGCGTTCTATATTAAAGGTCATGTTCAAAAAGCCTTTTAGATATTCAACAGCTTCTTTATTTAATGACGCAAAGGTCTTAAGCGTTCGTAAACTGTATATTTTCAAAATTATAACTATTGGTCACAGCATAATCCAAAAGTCACTGAATAACCCTAAGGCTTCAAACAAGCGTTTTTACACTCTCCCTACACCTACTACTAAAACTAGTTTTGCCAGACGCTTCTCTTCTTGCATGATCCCATTCATATATAATAAATTTTGCAAAATTTACAATCTAAAGAACTGCACCCTAAAAGAAACAAAATCAAAAGTAAGCGAACATCTGAAATCTATGAATTATGACGATACTGAAAACATGCTCTTGTTAATCATATAAATGAAAATACTGGTCACATACATACAAACACACACACACACACACACACACACACACACACACACACACACACACACACACACACACAAACACACAAACACACACACACAGAGAGACACACACCACACACACACGCATGCACACACACTCATTCATAATACTTATTTATACATGTGTATTGGTGGTGAGAGAAAGAAAAATAAATAAATAAAATAATTGTATTATACAGATTAGTTACACAATTGTGAGTACTGCTAAAAAGCCTATGTTTAATATCTATATGCATGTATATGATAACACGAGTTCTGCTTCCTACAGGACAGGCTCAGCCTAGTGTAGGAGGCAATGATAAATTCTGTGCTAATACAAACATACTTTGTTAAATAAATAAATAAATAAATAAAATAAAATAAACTTTGTTCAAATGTGATTGTATTTAACGATATACGCATTACCTAAAGGTATATGGACTCGACTAAATACGTATTTTAATAGTTGTTGGGAAAATATTAAGTATAGACTTTGTCTGCGATCACAGTCAAAAATCTAACTACGTAGTAATAAATGGAACAAGCTCACCGGATTCTCCAGTCTTCTATTGATTAATTTCACACACTTAATCGATAGTGATACACTAAGATCTCAAACCCCTTCATCGATCCAGTCCCTCCTAGATCTATATCCCAGTTATTTTTTTATTTTATTGCGCAATCCCTAAAACACGACTCCCGCGCCATCTTTTTTTTTCTTTTTTTTTCATTTTATTGCGCAATTCCTCAAAAGCGACCCCCGCGCGCCCGCCGATCTGCCGTCTCTCCTTTTTTTTTCTTTTTTTTTTTCTTCTTTTTTTTTTTTTTTTTTTCTCCTCACCTCGTAACGTCATAGATTATGTCACCGAAGGGTAGATATTTCAATAATCGGATTTAGCCTATTATTCGAACTGAACTTTTCTTTAAATTCAATTTAATTATATGTTAACGTATTTTGGTATTTTCTATTAAGTTGATTATCGAATTTATAAAACTTTAAAGGCTCTCATAAACCTTATCAAACTGTGTTGTATGCATCCTTTTTACACCTGATGAGAAAAAGGTAAACTATAATTTGGTTAATATAAAATATAATATATTTTTGTTTAATTTATTTAATTTTCTTGTGACGTCCACTACACTTTGGAAACACATCAAAGGAGTTTCCCTTCTGTGTCAATATTTCATATATGGTAACGTCTTCTCTGTATACTATTGTGAACCTTGACTTTAAAGTTTGTTTATATTAAATAGCTCAGCTTTCGCAGCGGTCACCCATAGGAACCCCTGTTTCTTTTCTATGTACTTATGGTATTAAACCTATTGTACTATAGGCGAACCGTCACACATTCTAAGTTGCATAAAGAAATAATACACGGAAAGACAGGCATAAATATATGATTACATTATACCTATATATACATTATACCAGAGGGAGACTTTGTACAAAAATCGATTGCTTGGGTACCTCTGTCCCATTCGTGTTTCAACCGTGAAACAGTTGTGTTTGCATGGCTGTGTTTCGGTTTGAAGGGTGGGATATGGCGTGAATTTACTGGGTACAGAGGAATAACACCTGAGTCCTCAGAAATGGCAACGCATGGGGGGTATCATGGGCGAAACAGTATACTCTTTTATGTTCATGGTACCGCTCATGTCTATAGGCAATTTTCCATCAGGTGGGCCGTTAGCTTGTTTGCCATTCTAAGTTGTATAAAAAAAAAAACATATTCCCCTATGGACATAATTTTATTTCCACTAAAGTTAATTCCTTGACAAGTTTCGTCATAACTCACATACACAAAGAGTTCTTTTGAACCGCATACAGTGCAACGCCTGTTAATTACCACACACTATCACAGCTTCTTATACGGAACCCAATTAGAACTCACAATTCACGTCCAAATTAACACGTAGCTACTGTGTCGTGTTGGATTCATGTACGTTAGATTTATTTACGTACCTACTGCAGTGCGACGCGACAAATTGTAGAATAAATGTACTTAAATAAAATTGGTAACTTTATACAACGTGGATTTTGTGATATTACAACACTTCATAGAGGAATAACACCTGAGTCCTCAGGAATGGCAACGCATGGGGCGTATCATGGGCGAAACAGTATACTCTGTTATGTCCATGGTACTGCTCATGTCTATAGGCGACGGTTACCACTTTCCATCAGGTGGACTGTCAGCTTGTTTGCCATTCTAAGTTGTATAAAAAAAGAACTTATATTTATAATATCATATTAGCCTTTAACTGTCTACTGCTGGATATGAGTCTCTCTTTAGTGGATTTTGCCAGTAGTTGCAATGCTTGGCAGACGGATTAGCAAGTGCAGTTAGGCTTTAGAGATGTTTTAAGAGGGACGCTGCTACCCATCCCTCGCCCTCCCTTAGTCGACTCTTACGACACTTACGGGAAAGGAAGGGGTGGCCTATTCTATGCCAGGACCACACGACCAAATATTTATATTATTAGTTCAAATATTTTAAGCGACTTATAAAAGTTTTCTAATTCGTCTGGATTTATTTTACAACTATGATAAGCAATTTAGTTATCAATTTTAAACCTATTTTACAGTGGCAATGACTCGTCCTGAATTATTGCAATGACCTTGCTAAGAAAGGGTATAAATACGTTAACACGGTTGAAAATTTTTAACCGACTTCAAAAAAGGAGATTTTCATTTCGATTTTATTTTTCAATGAGGTAACAAACCTCATAACTTCGACATTTGTAAACCGAATTATTTTTTTTTTTATCAAAAAAGATATTCTTACAGATTGTTCTTAATAGAAATAAAAAAAAATCGATTCGGTGGTTTAGTTTTAAAATCAAAATAATAGCGTTAGCCATAATTGAAGTCGGTTTTTTTTTTTGGAAATTTTTAGCAATACGAGTATCAGTTTGTACAATTGATGCAATTATAAATTGGAAAAAATTCGCTCACTCCAGCCAGGTCTAACGTCACCATTGCGTAGTAACAAGTTGGTCTCTGACAAAACACACTGCAAAAGCGTAATGTCTCTTTCAAAAGTAAAACACTGTAATAATAAGCTTATGTAATAAAGACGTATTAATACATTTCCGAGACACCGAGCCTCAAAAGTTGGTAATTCGTTGTTGGGGACTCATGTTTACACGAGGCTGCCTTATGATGTGACCTAGATATTTTTTTTATGAAAAATATTCAAATTATTATTAGAAATAATTCCTTACATATATTTTATATAGAGTGTACTCGAAATTAGCTTAGATAGTATAATAGAGTTTTTAAGGAAGCAATTGTAACAAGGTCGTAACTAAATAATTTTCTCAAAAAAAAAAACAGAATTTTTTATAACCCTTCGGATAATAAAGTAGTTGCATTTTTTTAATTTTTTATTTATGAAATTTCTGACCAAATATATTCATTAGCATGCATGTGAAGAGAAAATAAGCCATTCATTCATTCATTAATTTTTAATTTTACGTCCAATTAACGACATTAGTTTCGAATTTTATATTAAACTATGTACTGTGTTTGGGCTAGTTTAATGGTGATAATCCGATACCGCTTGCATCGCACGGCTTGAAGGTCGTTTTACCACACAAGAGAGTGCTGTCGCATCGCACCTGAGCGCAACTATGTTCAGATTGATAAAAAAAAAGTAATATGGCGTTGGCGCGAAAAAGTGATGATGGGTTGTTATCAGCATACGCTCTGTTTTGTGTATTTATTTTATAATAAAGTACATATAAGTAAAGTTCATAGTTTGCTACGACGTGATTTTGTGTGCAACTTGTTATATTTCATAATAAGATTAATAAGATTAAGTTTCTACTAATAGAAAAACTGATATGTGTGTCATGGACATGTGAAGTACCCGACATCACGCCACCCTATTCAAATACAACATTTGTGCGTACTCCGGAACCTGTAAGAATGCTTAGCTACGCCGTGGAGAAAGACGGCAAACCCAGGAGGCAGGTGAACCAGCACATCAAAGAGGTACGATTAATTTAAGTTGTTGCGAACGGTCTAGGAAAGTCATTGTTAACCGCCCTCTCTGCCGATCCTTGGACTTTTAGTTTTTTGCCCATACGGCTGTGTTAAAATCGTTAGAAACAAGTAGATTTTGTTTCCAAATTCCAATTCCAAAAAAAAAACAACTAGGTACTTCTGAGGCGTTATTTATTTAGAATTAAATATTAAATACTAGTTAATGTAGTGGATACACACAATTTATTTTATCCATTCTTTTTTTTATTTTTTTATTATTTCGCTGCTGTCATTTGGCCACAACGGAATATCAGCGTTTTGCTCTTGTGAGGACAAAATAAACTAAGTTGTGACCATTGTGTTGCCACAGCACTCACACAAAAGGAAAAATTATGTTACTTTTTATGTATTTTCCTTCTTTTTTGGTATATGTTTCCTTTTATATCTTTTTTTGCATGTCTATCTATGTCTGTTGCTATTTTGTGCGCTGTAAGTAATGGAAATCAATTATCTATCTATCTATTTACTTAATTTGTGATGAAATTAGTATGAGGTCATCGTTAGTGGAAACCCTATCGATTAGACCCGTAGAAGTTACTCTAATTTCGTTACCAACAAGAAAAGGGATAATCTTCAAATATTTAAACACTTTTTTTTTTTACATTTTAATAGAAAGTCTAACTCGTGGTCAAGTAATGTTTAAAAATAAAAAATACCTAAATCGGTCATCCGCTCGAAAGCTACGATAGCAGGCTGAAACACATTAAAATACCACTTTTCATTAGACGGGCCGTCAGCTTGTATGCCACTCTAGGTATCCTAAACAAAATTAAACTCATCACACTCCTCTGTTTGCGTGGGTTTAAAAACAAACATTATCACCACAAAGTTTTCGAATAGCACAGACAAAATAAGCAATGTTATTATTCTGTAATCCTCCAAAAGCCTTAAGGCTGCTATTAAATATCCGATTAGTGTTTCAGTAACACATGTCGTAGAAGTATAATGTTTATTTAGTAAATAATAATAAATATTCATTTATGAATAAGGCCAAGTATTCAGCTTTGATCTTGAATTATAAATATAGCTTATTTAACTTCCTACGATTTAATACAGTTAGTAATTTTATTACGTACTAGCTTTTGGGCGCAACGTTCTACTCGTATATTTTGAACTAAGTCTCGATGGCATATATATATATACCGTTGTTAATCAATTATGTAATCTACTGTTTGAAATAAAGATTATTATTATTATATATATATATATATATATATATATATATATATATATATATATATGTATATATATACCAGATTTTCACTTAGAATACAAGTCCTCCTCTGAAGAACAAATCTCCAAGAATACCTATAAAAACCATAGCCAACTTAGTGCTATAATTTTTAAGTGACGCAGCGGAATATACAGACATTCAAACATACTCGTATTTTATTACTTTTGTTGCTCTTCTATTGAAATAATAGAATTTCATCGTGCCTCTGATCAAGCTGTTTATAATTACTCCTCTCCATCCAAAGGTTGCCCGAAAGAGATCGCTTTTTTAACGATAAGGTCGCCCATTGTTTTCTCATTGTGATTGTTTCTTATAATAAGTTTACTATTGTAATGTTTTGGAGGAAACAATAAGAGTATCTATCTATCATTCTA